>NW_028136418.1:0-1265630 GCF_964662115.1 Mustela nivalis
CGTCTTCCACCAAGATATGGCAGCATTGTGGGTGGCCGGGGGTGTGCCGGGGAAAGAGTGGAGACAGTCCCACCGTTCCCCATCCCAGTGCTCGGGCCCTGTGCAGGGATCCTGTCGCCTCTTCTCTCCTGTGGTGAAGGCACTGGCCTTGACCCCGAGTCTGCCCGAGCGCCGGAGCAAAAGGCAAAGCCTTACCTACGCCAGGAGATGGTAATAGGCAAAGAGTGTCATGCTAGGCAACGCACGCTGCTGCAGGGTTGTGACTGTGTCTGCTTAGATCGGCTTAGCAAGGTGAACCCCGGGCGCGAAATGGAGCCCGGGAAAACAAGGCCCAAGAGGCACCAGCTCTCCCGCGGCTCTTCTTTCCAGCCGCGACAGAGCAAACGACCAAAGCCTTGCTGAGGAAGCAGCAGCGAAGTGCGGTTTGCGCCAAGGTGAAAACCTCTGCGAAAGCATAGCAGTCGCTGGGAAATCAGAGTCGGTTCTGTGGGATGCTGCCTGCTGCTTGCCGGAGCTAGTCTCCACTGCACGGTGGAATAAACCCGCATGGAGCGAAATCCTCTTTGCCTGGGCTTCCGCTCTGCCTGAGAGAGAAGCGCGGTGGTGCCTGTGGAAAGAGCCTTAAGGAAAGGGACACATCTGTCACTGCAGAGCGAAGGAAGCCGGGCTGCTAAGGAGACACGAGGGGAAGATTAGGGCAGGGGAAAGGGCTCCACTCTGAGGAAGGAGTCTGGGCAGAAAGCATGCCTGTCCTGAGCCTTTGGGCCCAAGGAGACAGCAGCTCCTAGGCCACATGACCGTGGTGGAGCCATGGGCTTGCCACCAGGCGCCTACCCTAAACTCGAGAAACAACTCCCAGAAAGACCTGGCCATCAGATGCCGTCTTCCTCCGGGATGTAGAAGCTTGGAGGAGGCCCGGGTTTTAAGGGGAAGGAGTGGTGACAGTCCCCCAAAGCTCCCTATTCAGTGCACGGGCGGTGTGCAGGGATCCTGTCACCTCTCCTTTCCTGTGGGGAAAGCACAGGCCTAGTCCGCGAGTCGGCCTGAGCGCCAGAGTAAAAGGCCAAGCGATGCCTACACCGGGAGATGGTAGTGTGCATGGAGTGCCATCCTAGGCTAAGCGCGCTACTGCACGGTTGCGACTGAGTCTGCGTAGTTCGGCCTGGCAGGGTGAACCCAGGACGCGAACATGGAGCCAGGGAAAGCAAGGCCCAAGAGGCACCAGCTCTCCCGCAGCTCTTCTTCCCAGACGCGACAGAAGCCTTGCTGAGGAAGCAGTGGCGAAGGGCTGTTTGCTCCAAACCAAAGCCTCTGCGAAAGGACAGCATTCCCCGAGAAATGTTTTGGGGGCTGCTGCTGCGTGCCTGAGCCCATTCTCGCGGTGGGAGAAACCCGCATACAGCAAAAGCCCCTTTGCCTTGGCATCTCCCCTTGGAAAGCACAGCATTCTTTGGGAAATCAGAGTTGGGTTTGGGGATGCTGCTGCTGCTTGCCTAAGCGAGTCTCCGCAGCATGTTGGAAGACACCCGCATGGAGCGAAATCCTCTTTGCCCTAGCATCCTTTCTGCCTGAGAGAGAAGCATGGTTGCTCACGTCTGTCACCACGCTCCCCAGGAACAAGTGTGGGGAAGGCACAGCACGCCGCCCCCGGGGAAGAGAAGGATCCCTTGGCCTTGGGGTCGGGAAACGCTCGGGAATAGGATAGCCTGCCGCGGCACGAAATGCAGGCCGGTGGCCAGACATGTGTCACCCGCTCCCTGTGCGGAGAGATGGAAGCCTGGCTGCTAAGGAGACATGAGGGGACGACTAGGGCAGGGGCGCGTGCTCCACTCTAAGGAGTCTGGGCAGAAGGCAGGCCTGTCCTGTGCCTCTGTTACCAAGGGGACACCATCTCCTTGGCCACCTGTCCCAAGGGCAGACTTGGGCTTGCCACCAGGTGCCATACCCGGAACTCGCAGAAACAACCCCATGGAGAAACGTGCAGTCAGATGCCGTCTTCCACCAAGATGTGGCAGCATTGTGGGTGGCCGGGGTGTGCCGGGGAAAGAGTGGAGAAAGTCCCCACTGTTCCCCATCCCAGTGCTCGGGCCTTGTGCAGGGATCCTGTTGCCTCCTCTCTCCTGTGGTGAAGGCACTGGCCTTGACCCCGAGTCTGCCCGAGCGCCGGAGCAAAAGGCAAAGCCTTACCTACGCCAGGAGATGGTAATAGGCAAAGAGTGTCATGCTAGGCCACGCACGCTGTTGCAGGGTAGTGACTGTGTCTGCTTAGTTCGGCTTAGCAAGGTGAACCCCGGGCGCGAACTTGGAGCCCTGGAAAACAAGGCCCAAGAGGCACCAGCTCTCCCGCGGCACTTCTTTCCTGCCACGACAGAGCGAACCACCAAAGCCTTGCTGAGGAAGCAGAAGCGAAGTGCGGTTTGCGCCAAGCTGAAAACCTCTGCGAAAGCATAGCAGTCGCTGGGAAATCAGAGTCGGTTCTGTGGGCTGCTTTTGTTGCTTGCCTTAGCCTAGTATTCGCAGCACGATGGGAAAAACCCGCATAGAGCGAAAGCTTCTTTGCCGGGGCATCCCCTCTGGGAAAGCACAGCATTCTTTGCGAAATCAGAGTCGGGTCTGTGGGATGCTGCCTGCTGCTTGCCGGAGCTAGATTCCCCTGCACGGTGGAATAAACCCGCATGGGGCGAAATTCTCTTTGCCTGGGCATCCGCTCTGCCTGAGAGAGAAGCGCGGTGGTGCCTGTGGAAAGAGCCTTAAGGAAAGGGACACATCTGTCCCTGCAGAGCGAAGGAAGCCGGGCTGCTAAGGAGACACGAGGGGAAGATTAGGGCAGGGGAAAGGGCTCCACTCTGAGGAAGGAGTCTGGGCAGAAAGAATGCCTGTCCTGAGCCTTTGGGCCCAAGGAGACAGCAGCTCCTTGGCCACCTGACCGTGGTGGAGCCATGGGCTTGCCACCAGGCGCCTACCCTAAACTCGAGAAACAACTCCCAGAAAGACCTGGCCATCAGATGCCGTCTTCCTCCGGGATGTAGAAGCTTGGAGGAGGCCCGGGTTTTAAGGGGAAGGAGTGGTGACAGTCCCCCAAAGCTCCCTATTCAGTCACGGGCGGTGTGCAGGGATCCTGTCACCTCTCCTTTCCTGTGGGGAAAGCACAGGCCTAGTCCGCGAGTCGGCCTGAGCGCCAGAGTAAAAGGCCAAGCGATGCCTACACCGGGAGATGGTAGTGTGCATGGAGTGCCATCCTAGGCTAAGCGCGCTACTGCACGGTTGTGACTGTGTCTGCGTAGTTCGGCCTGGCAGGGTGAACCCAGGACGCGAACATGGAGCCAGGGAAAGCAAGGCCCAAGAGGCACCAGCTCTCCCGCAGCTCTTCTTCCCAGACGCGACAGAAGCCTTGCTGAGGAAGCAGTGGCGAAGGGCTGTTTGCTCCAAACCAAAGCCTCTGCGAAAGGACAGCATTCCCCGAGAAATGTTTTGGGGGCTGCTGCTGCGTGCCTGAGCCCATTCTCGCGGTGGGAGAAACCCGCATACAGCGAAAGCCCCTTTGCCTGGGCATCTCCCCTTGGAAAGCACAGCATTCGTTGGGAAATCAGAGTTGGGTTTGGGGATGCTGCTGGTGCTTGCCTAATCGAGTCTCCGCAGCATGTTGGAAGATACCCGCATGGAGCGAAATCCTCTTTGCCCTAGCATCCTTTCTGCCTGAGAGAGAAGCATGGTTGCTCACGTCTGTCACCGCGCTCCCCAGGAGCAATTTTGGGGAAGGCACAGCACGCCACCCCCGGGGAAGAGAAGGATCCCTTGGCCTTGGGTCTGGAAACGCTCGGGAAGCAGAATAGCCTGCCGAGGCACCAACAGCCGGCCATGAGAAGACAAGTGTCCTCTCCTCCCTGTGCGGAGAGATTGAAGCCTGGCTGCTAAGGAGACATGAGGGGAAGAGAAGGGCATGGGTGCACTGGCCTTGACCCCGAGTCTGCCCGAGCACCGGAGCAAAAGGCAAAGCCTTACCAGAGCAGGAGATGGAATTAGGAATAGAGTGCCATGCTAGGCCACGCACGCTGCTGCAGGGTTGTGACTGTGTCTGCCTAGTTCGGCTTAGCAAAGTGAAATCCGGGCGCGAACATGGAGCCAGGGAAAGCAAGGCCCAAGAGGCATCAGCTCTCCCGCAGCTCTTCTTCCCTGACGCGACAGAAGCCTTGCTGAGGAAGCAGTGGCTAAGGGCTTTTTGCTCCAAACCAAAGCCTCTGCGAAAGGACA
The DNA here is from genome assembly GCF_964662115.1 of Mustela nivalis. Taxonomy (NCBI): domain Eukaryota; kingdom Metazoa; phylum Chordata; class Mammalia; order Carnivora; family Mustelidae; genus Mustela; species Mustela nivalis. The sequence continues at coordinate 4,252 of NW_028136418.1, forward strand.
GCATTCCCCGAGAAATGTTTTGGGGGCTGCTGCTGCGTGCCTGAGCCCAGTCTCGCGGTGGGAGAAACCCGCATACATTGAAAGCCCCTTTGCCTGGGCATCTCCCCTTGGAAAGCACAGCATTCGTTGGGAAATCAGAGTTGGGTTTGGGGATGCTGTTGCTGCTTGCCTAAGCGAGTCTCCGCAGCATGTTGGAAGATACCCGCATGGAGCGAAATCCTCTTTGCCCTAGCATCCTTTCTGCCTGAGAGAGAAGCATGGTTGCTCACGTCTGTCACCACGCTCCCCAGGAGCAAGTGTGGGGAAGGCACAGCACGCCGCCACAGGGAAGAGAAGGATCCCTTGGCCTTGGGGTCTGGAAACGCTCGGGAAGCAGAATAGCCTGCCGAGGCACGAACAGCAGGCCATGAGAAGACAAGTGTCCTCTCCTCCCTGTGCGGAGAGATTGAAGCCTGGCTGCTAAGGAGACATGAGGGGAAGACAAGGGCATGGGTGCGTGCTCCACTCTGAGGAAGGAGTCTGGGCAGAAGGCAGGCCTGTCCTGTGCCTCTTGTCCCAAGGGGAAAGCATCTGTTTGGCCACCTGTCCCAAGGGCAGACTTGGGCTTGCCACCAGGTGCCATACAAGGAACTCGCAGAAACAACCCCATGGAGAAACGTGCAGTCAGATGCCGTCTTCCACCAAGATATGGCAGCATTGTGGGTGGCCGGGGGTGTGCCGGGGAAAGAGTGGAGACAGTCCCCACCGTTCCCCATCCCAGTGCTCGGGCCCTGTGCAGGGATCCTGTCGCCTCTTCTCTCCTGTGGTGAAGGCACTGGCCTTGACCCCGAGTCTGCCCGAGCGCCGGAGCAAAAGGCAAAGCCTTACCTACGCCAGGAGATGGTAATAGGCAAAGAGTGTCATGCTAGGCAACGCACGCTGCTGCAGGGTTGTGACTGTGTCTGCTTAGATCGGCTTAGCAAGGTGAACCCCGGGCGCGAAATGGAGCCCGGGAAAACAAGGCCCAAGAGGCACCAGCTCTCCCGCGGCTCTTCTTTCCAGCCGCGACAGAGCAAACGACCAAAGCCTTGCTGAGGAAGCAGCAGCGAAGTGCGGTTTGCGCCAAGGTGAAAACCTCTGCGAAAGCATAGCAGTCGCTGGGAAATCAGAGTCGGTTCTGTGGGATGTTGCCTGCTGCTTGCCGGAGCTAGTCTCCACTGCACGGTGGAATAAACCCGCATGGAGCGAAATCCTCTTTGCCTGGGCTTCCGCTCTGCCTGAGAGAGAAGCGCGGTGGTGCCTGTGGAAAGAGCCTTAAGGAAAGGGACACATCTGTCACTGCAGAGCGAAGGAAGCCGGGCTGCTAAGGAGACACGAGGGGAAGATTAGGGCAGGGGAAAGGGCTCCACTCTGAGGAAGGAGTCTGGGCAGAAAGCATGCCTGTCCTGAGCCTTTGGGCCCAAGGAGACAGCAGCTCCTAGGCCACATGACCGTGGTGGAGCCATGGGCTTGCCACCAGGCGCCTACCCTAAACTCGAGAAACAACTCCCAGAAAGACCTGGCCATCAGATGCCGTCTTCCTCCGGGATGTAGAAGCTTGGAGGAGGCCCGGGTTTTAAGGGGAAGGAGTGGTGACAGTCCCCCAAAGCTCCCTATTCAGTGCACGGGCGGTGTGCAGGGATCCTGTCACCTCTCCTTTCCTGTGGGGAAAGCACAGGCCTAGTCCGCGAGTCGGCCTGAGCGCCAGAGTAAAAGGCCAAGCGATGCCTACACCGGGAGATGGTAGTGTGCATGGAGTGCCATCCTAGGCTAAGCGCGCTACTGCACGGTTGCGACTGAGTCTGCGTAGTTCGGCCTGGCAGGGTGAACCCAGGACGCGAACATGGAGCCAGGGAAAGCAAGGCCCAAGAGGCACCAGCTCTCCCGCAGCTCTTCTTCCCAGACGCGACAGAAGCCTTGCTGAGGAAGCAGTGGCGAAGGGCTGTTTGCTCCAAACCAAAGCCTCTGCGAAAGGACAGCATTCCCCGAGAAATGTTTTGGGGGCTGCTGCTGCGTGCCTGAGCCCATTCTCGCGGTGGGAGAAACCCGCATACAGCAAAAGCCCCTTTGCCTTGGCATCTCCCCTTGGAAAGCACAGCATTCTTTGGGAAATCAGAGTTGGGTTTGGGGATGCTGCTGCTGCTTGCCTAAGCGAGTCTCCGCAGCATGTTGGAAGACACCCGCATGGAGCGAAATCCTCTTTGCCCTAGCATCCTTTCTGCCTGAGAGAGAAGCATGGTTGCTCACGTCTGTCACCACGCTCCCCAGGAACAAGTGTGGGGAAGGCACAGCACGCCGCCCCCGGGGAAGAGAAGGATCCCTTGGCCTTGGGGTCGGGAAACGCTCGGGAATAGGATAGCCTGCCGCGGCACGAAATGCAGGCCGGTGGCCAGACATGTGTCACCCGCTCCCTGTGCGGAGAGATGGAAGCCTGGCTGCTAAGGAGACATGAGGGGACGACTAGGGCAGGGGCGCGTGCTCCACTCTAAGGAGTCTGGGCAGAAGGCAGGCCTGTCCTGTGCCTCTGTTACCAAGGGGACACCATCTCCTTGGCCACCTGTCCCAAGGGCAGACTTGGGCTTGCCACCAGGTGCCATACCCGGAACTCGCAGAAACAACCCCATGGAGAAACGTGCAGTCAGATGCCGTCTTCCACCAAGATGTGGCAGCATTGTGGGTGGCCGGGGTGTGCCGGGGAAAGAGTGGAGAAAGTCCCCACTGTTCCCCATCCCAGTGCTCGGGCCTTGTGCAGGGATCCTGTTGCCTCCTCTCTCCTGTGGTGAAGGCACTGGCCTTGACCCCGAGTCTGCCCGAGCGCCGGAGCAAAAGGCAAAGCCTTACCTACGCCAGGAGATGGTAATAGGCAAAGAGTGTCATGCTAGGCCACGCACGCTGTTGCAGGGTAGTGACTGTGTCTGCTTAGTTCGGCTTAGCAAGGTGAACCCCGGGCGCGAACTTGGAGCCCTGGAAAACAAGGCCCAAGAGGCACCAGCTCTCCCGCGGCACTTCTTTCCTGCCACGACAGAGCGAACCACCAAAGCCTTGCTGAGGAAGCAGAAGCGAAGTGCGGTTTGCGCCAAGGTGAAAACCTCTGCGAAAGCATAGCAGTCGCTGGGAAATCAGAGTCGGTTCTGTGGGCTGCTTTTGTTGCTTGCCTTAGCCTAGTATTCGCAGCACGATGGGAAAAACCCGCATAGAGCGAAAGCTTCTTTGCCGGGGCATCCCCTCTGGGAAAGCACAGCATTCTTTGCGAAATCAGAGTCGGGTCTGTGGGATGCTGCCTGCTGCTTGCCGGAGCTAGATTCCCCTGCACGGTGGAATAAACCCGCATGGGGCGAAATTCTCTTTGCCTGGGCATCCGCTCTGCCTGAGAGAGAAGCGCGGTGGTGCCTGTGGAAAGAGCCTTAAGGAAAGGGACACATCTGTCCCTGCAGAGCGAAGGAAGCCGGGCTGCTAAGGAGACACGAGGGGAAGATTAGGGCAGGGGAAAGGGCTCCACTCTGAGGAAGGAGTCTGGGCAGAAAGAATGCCTGTCCTGAGCCTTTGGGCCCAAGGAGACAGCAGCTCCTTGGCCACCTGACCGTGGTGGAGCCATGGGCTTGCCACCAGGCGCCTACCCTAAACTCGAGAAACAACTCCCAGAAAGACCTGGCCATCAGATGCCGTCTTCCTCCGGGATGTAGAAGCTTGGAGGAGGCCCGGGTTTTAAGGGGAAGGAGTGGTGACAGTCCCCCAAAGCTCCCTATTCAGTCACGGGCGGTGTGCAGGGATCCTGTCACCTCTCCTTTCCTGTGGGGAAAGCACAGGCCTAGTCCGCGAGTCGGCCTGAGCGCCAGAGTAAAAGGCCAAGCGATGCCTACACCGGGAGATGGTAGTGTGCATGGAGTGCCATCCTAGGCTAAGCGCGCTACTGCACGGTTGTGACTGTGTCTGCGTAGTTCGGCCTGGCAGGGTGAACCCAGGACGCGAACATGGAGCCAGGGAAAGCAAGGCCCAAGAGGCACCAGCTCTCCCGCAGCTCTTCTTCCCAGACGCGACAGAAGCCTTGCTGAGGAAGCAGTGGCGAAGGGCTGTTTGCTCCAAACCAAAGCCTCTGCGAAAGGACAGCATTCCCCGAGAAATGTTTTGGGGGCTGCTGCTGCGTGCCTGAGCCCATTCTCGCGGTGGGAGAAACCCGCATACAGCGAAAGCCCCTTTGCCTGGGCATCTCCCCTTGGAAAGCACAGCATTCGTTGGGAAATCAGAGTTGGGTTTGGGGATGCTGCTGGTGCTTGCCTAATCGAGTCTCCGCAGCATGTTGGAAGATACCCGCATGGAGCGAAATCCTCTTTGCCCTAGCATCCTTTCTGCCTGAGAGAGAAGCATGGTTGCTCACGTCTGTCACCGCGCTCCCCAGGAGCAATTTTGGGGAAGGCACAGCACGCCACCCCCGGGGAAGAGAAGGATCCCTTGGCCTTGGGTCTGGAAACGCTCGGGAAGCAGAATAGCCTGCCGAGGCACCAACAGCCGGCCATGAGAAGACAAGTGTCCTCTCCTCCCTGTGCGGAGAGATTGAAGCCTGGCTGCTAAGGAGACATGAGGGGAAGAGAAGGGCATGGGTGTACTGGCCTTGACCCCGAGTCTGCCCGAGCACCGGAGCAAAAGGCAAAGCCTTACCAGAGCAGGAGATGGAATTAGGAATAGAGTGCCATGCTAGGCCACGCACGCTGCTGCAGGGTTGTGACTGTGTCTGCCTAGTTCGGCTTAGCAAAGTGAAATCCGGGCGCGAACATGGAGCCAGGGAAAGCAAGGCCCAAGAGGCATCAGCTCTCCCGCAGCTCTTCTTCCCTGACGCGACAGAAGCCTTGCTGAGGAAGCAGTGGCTAAGGGCTTTTTGCTCCAAACCAAAGCCTCTGCGAAAGGACAGCATTCCCCGAGAAATGTTTTGGGGGCTGCTGCTGCGTGCCTGAGCCCAGTCTCGCGGTGGGAGAAACCCGCATACATTGAAAGCCCCTTTGCCTGGGCATCTCCCCTTGGAAAGCACAGCATTCGTTGGGAAATCAGAGTTGGGTTTGGGGATGCTGTTGCTGCTTGCCTAAGCGCGTCTCCGCAGCATGTTGGAAGATACCCGCATGGAGCGAAATCCTCTTTGCCCTAGCATCCTTTCTGCCTGAGAGAGAAGCATGGTTGCTCACGTCTGTCACCACGCTCCCCAGGAGCAAGTGTGGGGAAGGCACAGCACGCCGCCACAGGGAAGAGAAGGATCCCTTGGCCTTGGGGTCTGGAAACGCTCGGGAAGCAGAATAGCCTGCCGAGGCACGAACAGCAGGCCATGAGAAGACAAGTGTCCTCTCCTCCCTGTGCGGAGAGATTGAAGCCTGGCTGCTAAGGAGACATGAGGGGAAGACAAGGGCATGGGTGCGTGCTCCACTCTGAGGAAGGAGTCTGGGCAGAAGGCAGGCCTGTCCTGTGCCTCTTGTCCCAAGGGGAAAGCATCTGTTTGGCCACCTGTCCCAAGGGCAGACTTGGGCTTGCCACCAGGTGCCATACAAGGAACTCGCAGAAACAACCCCATGGAGAAACGTGCAGTCAGATGCCGTCTTCCACCAAGATATGGCAGCATTGTGGGTGGCCGGGGGTGTGCCGGGGAAAGAGTGGAGACAGTCCCCACCGTTCCCCATCCCAGTGCTCGGGCCCTGTGCAGGGATCCTGTCGCCTCTTCTCTCCTGTGGTGAAGGCACTGGCCTTGACCCCGAGTCTGCCCGAGCGCCGGAGCAAAAGGCAAAGCCTTACCTACGCCAGGAGATGGTAATAGGCAAAGAGTGTCATGCTAGGCAACGCACGCTGCTGCAGGGTTGTGACTGTGTCTGCTTAGATCGGCTTAGCAAGGTGAACCCCGGGCGCGAAATGGAGCCCGGGAAAACAAGGCCCAAGAGGCACCAGCTCTCCCGCGGCTCTTCTTTCCAGCCGCGACAGAGCAAACGACCAAAGCCTTGCTGAGGAAGCAGCAGCGAAGTGCGGTTTGCGCCAAGGTGAAAACCTCTGCGAAAGCATAGCAGTCGCTGGGAAATCAGAGTCGGTTCTGTGGGATGCTGCCTGCTGCTTGCCGGAGCTAGTCTCCACTGCACGGTGGAATAAACCCGCATGGAGCGAAATCCTCTTTGCCTGGGCTTCCGCTCTGCCTGAGAGAGAAGCGCGGTGGTGCCTGTGGAAAGAGCCTTAAGGAAAGGGACACATCTGTCACTGCAGAGCGAAGGAAGCCGGGCTGCTAAGGAGACACGAGGGGAAGATTAGGGCAGGGGAAAGGGCTCCACTCTGAGGAAGGAGTCTGGGCAGAAAGCATGCCTGTCCTGAGCCTTTGGGCCCAAGGAGACAGCAGCTCCTAGGCCACATGACCGTGGTGGAGCCATGGGCTTGCCACCAGGCGCCTACCCTAAACTCGAGAAACAACTCCCAGAAAGACCTGGCCATCAGATGCCGTCTTCCTCCGGGATGTAGAAGCTTGGAGGAGGCCCGGGTTTTAAGGGGAAGGAGTGGTGACAGTCCCCCAAAGCTCCCTATTCAGTGCACGGGCGGTGTGCAGGGATCCTGTCACCTCTCCTTTCCTGTGGGGAAAGCACAGGCCTAGTCCGCGAGTCGGCCTGAGCGCCAGAGTAAAAGGCCAAGCGATGCCTACACCGGGAGATGGTAGTGTGCATGGAGTGCCATCCTAGGCTAAGCGCGCTACTGCACGGTTGCGACTGAGTCTGCGTAGTTCGGCCTGGCAGGGTGAACCCAGGACGCGAACATGGAGCCAGGGAAAGCAAGGCCCAAGAGGCACCAGCTCTCCCGCAGCTCTTCTTCCCAGACGCGACAGAAGCCTTGCTGAGGAAGCAGTGGCGAAGGGCTGTTTGCTCCAAACCAAAGCCTCTGCGAAAGGACAGCATTCCCCGAGAAATGTTTTGGGGGCTGCTGCTGCGTGCCTGAGCCCATTCTCGCGGTGGGAGAAACCCGCATACAGCAAAAGCCCCTTTGCCTTGGCATCTCCCCTTGGAAAGCACAGCATTCTTTGGGAAATCAGAGTTGGGTTTGGGGATGCTGCTGCTGCTTGCCTAAGCGAGTCTCCGCAGCATGTTGGAAGACACCCGCATGGAGCGAAATCCTCTTTGCCCTAGCATCCTTTCTGCCTGAGAGAGAAGCATGGTTGCTCACGTCTGTCACCACGCTCCCCAGGAACAAGTGTGGGGAAGGCACAGCACGCCGCCCCCGGGGAAGAGAAGGATCCCTTGGCCTTGGGGTCGGGAAACGCTCGGGAATAGGATAGCCTGCCGCGGCACGAAATGCAGGCCGGTGGCCAGACATGTGTCACCCGCTCCCTGTGCGGAGAGATGGAAGCCTGGCTGCTAAGGAGACATGAGGGGACGACTAGGGCAGGGGCGCGTGCTCCACTCTAAGGAGTCTGGGCAGAAGGCAGGCCTGTCCTGTGCCTCTGTTACCAAGGGGACACCATCTCCTTGGCCACCTGTCCCAAGGGCAGACTTGGGCTTGCCACCAGGTGCCATACCCGGAACTCGCAGAAACAACCCCATGGAGAAACGTGCAGTCAGATGCCGTCTTCCACCAAGATGTGGCAGCATTGTGGGTGGCCGGGGTGTGCCGGGGAAAGAGTGGAGAAAGTCCCCACTGTTCCCCATCCCAGTGCTCGGGCCTTGTGCAGGGATCCTGTTGCCTCCTCTCTCCTGTGGTGAAGGCACTGGCCTTGACCCCGAGTCTGCCCGAGCGCCGGAGCAAAAGGCAAAGCCTTACCTACGCCAGGAGATGGTAATAGGCAAAGAGTGTCATGCTAGGCCACGCACGCTGTTGCAGGGTAGTGACTGTGTCTGCTTAGTTCGGCTTAGCAAGGTGAACCCCGGGCGCGAACTTGGAGCCCTGGAAAACAAGGCCCAAGAGGCACCAGCTCTCCCGCGGCACTTCTTTCCTGCCACGACAGAGCGAACCACCAAAGCCTTGCTGAGGAAGCAGAAGCGAAGTGCGGTTTGCGCCAAGCTGAAAACCTCTGCGAAAGCATAGCAGTCGCTGGGAAATCAGAGTCGGTTCTGTGGGCTGCTTTTGTTGCTTGCCTTAGCCTAGTATTCGCAGCACGATGGGAAAAACCCGCATAGAGCGAAAGCTTCTTTGCCGGGGCATCCCCTCTGGGAAAGCACAGCATTCTTTGCGAAATCAGAGTCGGGTCTGTGGGATGCTGCCTGCTGCTTGCCGGAGCTAGATTCCCCTGCACGGTGGAATAAACCCGCATGGGGCGAAATTCTCTTTGCCTGGGCATCCGCTCTGCCTGAGAGAGAAGCGCGGTGGTGCCTGTGGAAAGAGCCTTAAGGAAAGGGACACATCTGTCCCTGCAGAGCGAAGGAAGCCGGGCTGCTAAGGAGACACGAGGGGAAGATTAGGGCAGGGGAAAGGGCTCCACTCTGAGGAAGGAGTCTGGGCAGAAAGAATGCCTGTCCTGAGCCTTTGGGCCCAAGGAGACAGCAGCTCCTTGGCCACCTGACCGTGGTGGAGCCATGGGCTTGCCACCAGGCGCCTACCCTAAACTCGAGAAACAACTCCCAGAAAGACCTGGCCATCAGATGCCGTCTTCCTCCGGGATGTAGAAGCTTGGAGGAGGCCCGGGTTTTAAGGGGAAGGAGTGGTGACAGTCCCCCAAAGCTCCCTATTCAGTCACGGGCGGTGTGCAGGGATCCTGTCACCTCTCCTTTCCTGTGGGGAAAGCACAGGCCTAGTCCGCGAGTCGGCCTGAGCGCCAGAGTAAAAGGCCAAGCGATGCCTACACCGGGAGATGGTAGTGTGCATGGAGTGCCATCCTAGGCTAAGCGCGCTACTGCACGGTTGTGACTGTGTCTGCGTAGTTCGGCCTGGCAGGGTGAACCCAGGACGCGAACATGGAGCCAGGGAAAGCAAGGCCCAAGAGGCACCAGCTCTCCCGCAGCTCTTCTTCCCAGACGCGACAGAAGCCTTGCTGAGGAAGCAGTGGCGAAGGGCTGTTTGCTCCAAACCAAAGCCTCTGCGAAAGGACAGCATTCCCCGAGAAATGTTTTGGGGGCTGCTGCTGCGTGCCTGAGCCCATTCTCGCGGTGGGAGAAACCCGCATACAGCGAAAGCCCCTTTGCCTGGGCATCTCCCCTTGGAAAGCACAGCATTCGTTGGGAAATCAGAGTTGGGTTTGGGGATGCTGCTGGTGCTTGCCTAATCGAGTCTCCGCAGCATGTTGGAAGATACCCGCATGGAGCGAAATCCTCTTTGCCCTAGCATCCTTTCTGCCTGAGAGAGAAGCATGGTTGCTCACGTCTGTCACCGCGCTCCCCAGGAGCAATTTTGGGGAAGGCACAGCACGCCACCCCCGGGGAAGAGAAGGATCCCTTGGCCTTGGGTCTGGAAACGCTCGGGAAGCAGAATAGCCTGCCGAGGCACCAACAGCCGGCCATGAGAAGACAAGTGTCCTCTCCTCCCTGTGCGGAGAGATTGAAGCCTGGCTGCTAAGGAGACATGAGGGGAAGAGAAGGGCATGGGTGCACTGGCCTTGACCCCGAGTCTGCCCGAGCACCGGAGCAAAAGGCAAAGCCTTACCAGAGCAGGAGATGGAATTAGGAATAGAGTGCCATGCTAGGCCACGCACGCTGCTGCAGGGTTGTGACTGTGTCTGCCTAGTTCGGCTTAGCAAAGTGAAATCCGGGCGCGAACATGGAGCCAGGGAAAGCAAGGCCCAAGAGGCATCAGCTCTCCCGCAGCTCTTCTTCCCTGACGCGACAGAAGCCTTGCTGAGGAAGCAGTGGCTAAGGGCTTTTTGCTCCAAACCAAAGCCTCTGCGAAAGGACAGCATTCCCCGAGAAATGTTTTGGGGGCTGCTGCTGCGTGCCTGAGCCCAGTCTCGCGGTGGGAGAAACCCGCATACATTGAAAGCCCCTTTGCCTGGGCATCTCCCCTTGGAAAGCACAGCATTCGTTGGGAAATCAGAGTTGGGTTTGGGGATGCTGTTGCTGCTTGCCTAAGCGAGTCTCCGCAGCATGTTGGAAGATACCCGCATGGAGCGAAATCCTCTTTGCCCTAGCATCCTTTCTGCCTGAGAGAGAAGCATGGTTGCTCACGTCTGTCACCACGCTCCCCAGGAGCAAGTGTGGGGAAGGCACAGCACGCCGCCACAGGGAAGAGAAGGATCCCTTGGCCTTGGGGTCTGGAAACGCTCGGGAAGCAGAATAGCCTGCCGAGGCACGAACAGCAGGCCATGAGAAGACAAGTGTCCTCTCCTCCCTGTGCGGAGAGATTGAAGCCTGGCTGCTAAGGAGACATGAGGGGAAGACAAGGGCATGGGTGCGTGCTCCACTCTGAGGAAGGAGTCTGGGCAGAAGGCAGGCCTGTCCTGTGCCTCTTGTCCCAAGGGGAAAGCATCTGTTTGGCCACCTGTCCCAAGGGCAGACTTGGGCTTGCCACCAGGTGCCATACAAGGAACTCGCAGAAACAACCCCATGGAGAAACGTGCAGTCAGATGCCGTCTTCCACCAAGATATGGCAGCATTGTGGGTGGCCGGGGGTGTGCCGGGGAAAGAGTGGAGACAGTCCCCACCGTTCCCCATCCCAGTGCTCGGGCCCTGTGCAGGGATCCTGTCGCCTCTTCTCTCCTGTGGTGAAGGCACTGGCCTTGACCCCGAGTCTGCCCGAGCGCCGGAGCAAAAGGCAAAGCCTTACCTACGCCAGGAGATGGTAATAGGCAAAGAGTGTCATGCTAGGCAACGCACGCTGCTGCAGGGTTGTGACTGTGTCTGCTTAGATCGGCTTAGCAAGGTGAACCCCGGGCGCGAAATGGAGCCCGGGAAAACAAGGCCCAAGAGGCACCAGCTCTCCCGCGGCTCTTCTTTCCAGCCGCGACAGAGCAAACGACCAAAGCCTTGCTGAGGAAGCAGCAGCGAAGTGCGGTTTGCGCCAAGGTGAAAACCTCTGCGAAAGCATAGCAGTCGCTGGGAAATCAGAGTCGGTTCTGTGGGATGTTGCCTGCTGCTTGCCGGAGCTAGTCTCCACTGCACGGTGGAATAAACCCGCATGGAGCGAAATCCTCTTTGCCTGGGCTTCCGCTCTGCCTGAGAGAGAAGCGCGGTGGTGCCTGTGGAAAGAGCCTTAAGGAAAGGGACACATCTGTCACTGCAGAGCGAAGGAAGCCGGGCTGCTAAGGAGACACGAGGGGAAGATTAGGGCAGGGGAAAGGGCTCCACTCTGAGGAAGGAGTCTGGGCAGAAAGCATGCCTGTCCTGAGCCTTTGGGCCCAAGGAGACAGCAGCTCCTAGGCCACATGACCGTGGTGGAGCCATGGGCTTGCCACCAGGCGCCTACCCTAAACTCGAGAAACAACTCCCAGAAAGACCTGGCCATCAGATGCCGTCTTCCTCCGGGATGTAGAAGCTTGGAGGAGGCCCGGGTTTTAAGGGGAAGGAGTGGTGACAGTCCCCCAAAGCTCCCTATTCAGTGCACGGGCGGTGTGCAGGGATCCTGTCACCTCTCCTTTCCTGTGGGGAAAGCACAGGCCTAGTCCGCGAGTCGGCCTGAGCGCCAGAGTAAAAGGCCAAGCGATGCCTACACCGGGAGATGGTAGTGTGCATGGAGTGCCATCCTAGGCTAAGCGCGCTACTGCACGGTTGCGACTGAGTCTGCGTAGTTCGGCCTGGCAGGGTGAACCCAGGACGCGAACATGGAGCCAGGGAAAGCAAGGCCCAAGAGGCACCAGCTCTCCCGCAGCTCTTCTTCCCAGACGCGACAGAAGCCTTGCTGAGGAAGCAGTGGCGAAGGGCTGTTTGCTCCAAACCAAAGCCTCTGCGAAAGGACAGCATTCCCCGAGAAATGTTTTGGGGGCTGCTGCTGCGTGCCTGAGCCCATTCTCGCGGTGGGAGAAACCCGCATACAGCAAAAGCCCCTTTGCCTTGGCATCTCCCCTTGGAAAGCACAGCATTCTTTGGGAAATCAGAGTTGGGTTTGGGGATGCTGCTGCTGCTTGCCTAAGCGAGTCTCCGCAGCATGTTGGAAGACACCCGCATGGAGCGAAATCCTCTTTGCCCTAGCATCCTTTCTGCCTGAGAGAGAAGCATGGTTGCTCACGTCTGTCACCACGCTCCCCAGGAACAAGTGTGGGGAAGGCACAGCACGCCGCCCCCGGGGAAGAGAAGGATCCCTTGGCCTTGGGGTCGGGAAACGCTCGGGAATAGGATAGCCTGCCGCGGCACGAAATGCAGGCCGGTGGCCAGACATGTGTCACCCGCTCCCTGTGCGGAGAGATGGAAGCCTGGCTGCTAAGGAGACATGAGGGGACGACTAGGGCAGGGGCGCGTGCTCCACTCTAAGGAGTCTGGGCAGAAGGCAGGCCTGTCCTGTGCCTCTGTTACCAAGGGGACACCATCTCCTTGGCCACCTGTCCCAAGGGCAGACTTGGGCTTGCCACCAGGTGCCATACCCGGAACTCGCAGAAACAACCCCATGGAGAAACGTGCAGTCAGATGCCGTCTTCCACCAAGATGTGGCAGCACTGTGGGTGGCCGGGGTATGCCGGGGAAAGAGTGGAGAAAGTCCCCACTGTTCCCCATCCCAGTGCTCGGGCCTTGTGCAGGGATCCTGTTGCCTCCTCTCTCCTGTGGTGAAGGCACTGGCCTTGACCCCGAGTCTGCCCGAGCGCCGGAGCAAAAGGCAAAGCCTTATCTACGCCAGGAGATGGTAATAGGCAAAGAGTGTCATGCTAGGCAACGCACGCTGCTGCAGGGTTGTGACTGTGTCTGCTTAGATCGGCTTAGCAAGGTGAACCCCGGGCGCGAACTTGGAGCCCGGGAAAACAAGGCCCAAGAGGCACCAGCTCTCCCGCGGCTCTTCTTTCCAGCCGCGACAGAGCGAACGACCAAAGCCTTGCTGAGGAAGCAGAAGCGAAGTGCGGTTTGCGCCAAGCTGAAAACCTCTGCGAAAGCATAGCAGTCGCTGGGAAATCAGAGTCGGTTCTGTGGGCTGCTTTTGTTGCTTGCCTTAGCCTAGTATTCGCAGCACAATGGGAAAAACCCGCATAGAGCGAAAGCTTCTTGGCCGGGGCATCCCCTCTGGGAAAGCACAGCATTCTCTGGGAAATCAGAGTCGGGTCTGTGGGATGCTGCCTGCTGCTTGCCGGAGCTAGTCTCCACTGCACGGTGGAATAAACCCGCATGGAGCGAAATCCTCTTTGCCTGGGCATCCGCTCTGCCTGAGAGAGAAGCGCGGTGGTGCCTGTGGAAAGAGCCTTAAGGAAAGGGACACATCTGTCCCTGCAGAGCGAAGGAAGCCGGGCTGCTAAGGAGACACGAGGGGAAGATTAGGGCAGGGGAAAGGGCTCCACTCTGAGGAAGGAGTCTGGGCAGAAAGCTTGCCTGTCCTGAGCCTTTGGGCCCAAGGAGACAGCAGCTCCTTGGCCACCTGACCGTGGTGGAGCCATGGGCTTGCCACCAGGCGCCTACCCTAAACTCGAGAAACAACTCCCAGAAAGACCTGGCCATCAGATGCCGTCTTCCTCCGGGATGTAGAAGCTTGGAGGAGGCCCGGGTTTTAAGGGGAAGGAGTGGTGACAGTCCCCCCAAAGCTCCCTATTCAGTGCACGGGCGGTGTGCAGGGATCCTGTCACCTCTCCTTTCCTGTGGGGAAAGCACAGGCCTAGTCCGCGAGTCGGCCTGAGCGCCAGAGTAAAAGGCCAAGCGATGCCTACACCGGGAGATGGTAGTGTGCATGGAGTGCCATCCTAGGCTAAGCGCGCTACTGCACGGTTGCGACTGTGTCTGCGTAGTTCGGCCTGGCAGGGTGAACCCAGGACGCGAACATGGAGCCAGGGAAAGCAAGGCCCAAGAGGCACCAGCTCTCCCGCAGCTCTTCTTCCCAGACGCGAAAGAAGCCTTGCTGAGGAAGCAGTGGCGAAGTGCTGTTTGCTCCAAACCAAAGCCTCTGCGAAAGGACAGCATTCCCCGAGAAATGTTTTGGGGGCTGCTGCTGCGTGCCTGAGCCCATTCTCGCGGTGGGAGAAACCCGCATACAGCGAAAGCCCCTTTGCCTTGGCATCTCCCCTTGGAAAGCACAGCATTCTTATGGAAATCAAAGTTGGGTTTGGGGATGCTGCTGCTGCTTGCCTAAGCGAGTCTCCGCAGCATGTTGGAAGACACCCGCATGGAGCGAAATCCTCTTTGCCCTAGCATCCTTTCTGCCTGAGAGAGAAGCATGGTTGCTCACGTCTGTCACCACGCTCCCCAGGAGCAAGTGTGGGGAAGGCACAGCACGCCGCCCCCGGGGAAGAGAAGGATCCCTTGGCCTTGGGGTCGGGAAACGGTCGGGAACAGGATAGCCTGCCGCGGCACGAAATGCAGGCCGGTGGCCAGACATGTGTCACCCGCTCCCTGTGCGGAGAGATGGAAACCTGGCTGCTAAGGAGACATGAGGGGACGACTAGGGCAGGGGCGCGTGCTCCACTCTAAGGAGTCTGGGCAGAAGGCAGGCCTGTCCTGTGCCTCTGTTACCAAGGGGACAGCATCTCCTTGGCCACCTGTCCCAAGGGCAGACTTGGGCTTGCCACCAGGTGCCATACCTGGAACTTGCAGAAACAACCCCATGGAGAAACGGTCACTCAGATGCCATCTTCCACCAAGATGTGGCAGCATTGTGGGTGACAGGGGGTGCGGCGAGGAAGGAGTGGAGACAAGCCCCACAGTTCCCCATCCCAGTGCCCGGGCCGTGTGCAGGGATCCTGTTGCCTCCTTTCTCCTGTGGTGAAGGCACTGGCCTTGACCCCGAGTCTGCCCGAGCACCGGATCAAAAGGCAAAGCCTTACCAGAGCAGGAGATGGAATTAGGAATAGAGTGCCATGCTAGGCCACGCACGCTGCTGCAGGGTTGTGACTGTGTCTGCCTAGTTCGGCTTAGCAAAGTGAAATCCGGGCGCGAACATGGAGCCAGGGAAAGCAAGGCCCAAGAGGCAACAGCTCTCCCGCAGCTCTTCTTCCCTGACTCGACTGAAGCTTTGCTGAGGAAGCAGCGGCGAAGTGCTGTTCGCTCCAAACCAAAGCCTCTGCGAAAGCACAGCATTCGCTGAGAAATGTTGTGCGGGCTGCTGCTGTTTCCCTGAGCCCAGTCTTGCGGTGGGAGAAACCCGCATACAGCGAAAGCCTCTTTTCCTGGACCTCTCCCTTAGGAAAGCACAGCATTCGTTGGGAAATCAGAGTTGGGTTTGGGGATGCTGCTGCTGCTTGCCTGAGCGAGTCTCGGCAACATGGTGGAAGATACCCGCATGGAGCGAAATCCTCTTTGCCCTAGCATCCTTTCTGCCTGAGAGAGAAGCATGGTTGCTCACGTCTGTCACCGCGCTCCCCAGGAGCAATTTTGGGTAAGGCAAAGCACGCCGCCCCCGGGGAAGAGAAGGATCCCTTGGCCTTGGGGTCTGGAAAAGCTCGGGAAGCAGAATAGCCTGCCGAGGCACGAACAGCAGGCCATGAGAAGACAAGTGTCCTCTCCTCCCTGTGCGGAGAGATTGAAGCCTGGCTGCTAAGGAGACATGAGGGGAAGACAAGGGCATGGGTGCGTGCTCCACTCTGAGGAAGGAGTCTGGGCAGAAGGCAGGCCTGTCCTGTGCCTCTTGTCCCAAGGGGAAAGCATCTCTTTAGCCACCTGACCCAAGGGCAGACTTGGGCTTGCCACCAGGTGCCATACCCGGAACTCGCAGAAAAAAACCCATGGAGAAACGTGCAGTCAGATGCCGTCTTCCACCAAGATATGGCAGCATTGTGGGTGGCCGGGGGTGTGCCGGGGAAAGAGTGGAGACAGTCCCCACCGTTCCCCATCCCAGTGCTCGGGCCCTGTGCAGGGATCCTGTCGCCTCCTCTCTCCTGTGGTCAAGGCACTGGCCTTGACCCCGAGTCTGCCCGAGCGCCGGAGCAAAAGGCAAAGCCTTACATACCCTAGGAGATGGTAATAGGCATAGAGTGTCATGCTAGGCCACGCACTCTGCTGCAGGGTTGTGACTGTGTCTGCTTAGTTTGGCTTAGCAAGGTGAACCCCGGGCGCGAACTTGGACCCCGGGAAAACAAGGCCCAAGAGGCACCAGCTCTCCCGCGGCTCTTCTTTCCTGCCGCGACAGAGCGAAAGACCAAAGCCTTGCTGAGGAAGCAGCAGCGAAGTGCGTTTCACGCCAAGCTGAAAACCTCTGCGAAAACATGGCCGTCGCTGGGAAATCAGAGTCGGTTCTGTGGGCTGCTTTTGTTGCTTGCCTTAGCCTAGTATTCGCAGCACTTTTGGAGAAACCCGCATAGAGCGAAAGCCTCTTTGCCCGGGCATCCCCTCTGGGAAAGCACAGCATTCTTTGGGAAATCAGAGTCGGGTCTGTGGGATGCTGCCTGCTGCTTGCCGGAGCTAGTCTCCACAGCACGGTGTAATAAACCCGCATGGAGCGAAATCCACTTTGCCTGCCTGGGCATCCCCTCTGCATGGGAGAGATGCATGGTTGCACACGTCTGTCACTGCGCTCCCCAGGAGCAAGTGTGGGGAAGGCACAGCACACTGTCCCTGGGGAAGAGAAGGAGCCATTGGCCTTGGGGTCTGGAAAATTGAACAGCCACATGCAGAAAATGAAATTGGACCATCCTAACACCATACATTATAATCGACTGGAAATGGATGAAGAAGCATAATGTGAGAAAGGAATCCATCATAGTCCTTGAGGAGAGAACAGGTAGCAACTTCTTTGACCTCAGCAGCAGCAACTTCTTCCTAGGAACATCGCGAAAGGCCAGGGAAGCAAGGGCAAGAATGAACTATTGGGATTTCATCAGATCCAAAAGCTTTTGCACTGCAAAGGAAACAGTTAACAAAGCCAAAAGATCACTGTCAGAAGTTATCTGGGAGAAGATATTTGCAAATGACATACCAGATAAAGGGCCAGTATCCAAAATCTATAAAGAGCTTATCAAACTCAACACCCTAAAAACAAATAATCCAATGAAGAAATGGGCAGAGGACATGAACAGACATTTCTGCAAAGAATACATCCAAATGGCCAACAGACACATGAAAAAATGCTCCACATCACTCGGCATCAGGGAAATACAAATCAAAACCAGAATGAGATACCACCTCACACCGTTCAGAATGGCTAAAATGAACAAGTCCGTCAATGACAGATGCTGGCGAGGATGTGGAGAAAGGGCAACCCTCCTACACTGTATGTGGGAATGCAAGCTGGTGCAACCACTCTGGAAAACAGCGTGGACGTGCCTCAAAAAGCTGAAAATAGAACTACCCTATGACCCAGTGCTTGTAGTACTGGGTATATACCCTACAGATACAAACGTGGCATTCTGAAGGGGCACATGCACCCAAATGTTTATAGCAGCAATGTCCACAATAGTTAAACTATGGAAAGAAACTAAATGTCCTTCAACAGATGAATCAATAAATAAGATGTGGTATATATGTTCAATGGAATACTATGCAGCCATCAAAAGAAATGAAATCCTGCTATTTGTGATGACGTGGATGGAACTAGAGGGTATTATGCTTGATGAAATATTTCAAAGATTTTATATATTTTTTTAATTTATGTATTATGATATCCCTTACATACAGAATCTGAGGAAAAGGAAAACTAATGGAAACTTAGAGTTGAGTTGACAAGGGGTGAACCTGGTCATGATCCCAGGGTCCTGGGATCGAGCCCCGCATCAGGCTCTCTGCTCAGCAGGAAGCCTGCTTCCTCTTCTCTCTCTGCCTGCCTCTCTGCCTGCTTGTCATCTCTCTCTGTCAAATAAATAAATTAAAAATCTTAAAAAAAATCCAATATTATTGTTTTACAGAAGTAAGTAAAGAATCCTAAAGTTTATATGAGACCATGAAAGACAACAAATAATCAAAGCAGTTCTGAGAAAGAATGAAGAAGGGAGATTACACTTCTTGATTTGAAACTATACTACAAAGCCCTCATGCTCAAAACAATAACGTATACTGGCATAAAAACAGACCAATAAACAAGTAGAACAGAATTGAGAGTCCAGAAATAAATCCTTTCATACAGTCACCTAATATTTGACAGGGGCCAACATATGTAATGGGGAAAGATAGCCTGTTCAATAAATGATATTTAAAACTGAATAGTCACATAAACAGTATGAAAAGGGAACCTTATATCACTCATAAGTCTGAACTTGAAATAGATTAAAGACTTAAAGGTGATGCATGAAACTAAATTTCCTAAAGGAAAACATAGGAAAAATTCTCCTTGACATTGGTATTGCCAATAGTTTTTTGGATACCAGACCAAAAACACAAGCAAAAAAAGCAAAAATAAATAAATGGTATTACATCAAACTAACGTTTCTGCATTGCCAAAAAAAGGGAGAGAGAATGAAAACACAATCCACAGAATGTAAGAAAATACTTACGAATCTTATATCTGAAAAGAGGTTAATAACCAACAGATACAAATAGAAAAAAATATATGATTAAAAAAATAGCAAAAGGATCTCAATAGACTTTTTTTTCAAAAAAGTTATATAAATGACCAACAGGAGCATTAAAAAGTGCTCAACGTAAAAATCTCAGGGCAAAGTCCTTATGTTGTTGTTGTTGTTGTTTACCTCTGAAAAACACAGCAAGATATTAGAATATATACTACCAAAAAATTGAAACTAACCAATTTTGGTAAATATTGGGGAAAACGGGGAACTTATGCACTGTAATAGGGATATAAATTTGTATGGAAAACAGTATGGAGATTATTCATATTATTAAAAGTAAAATTACCATATGATTCAGTAATCCCACTTCTAGGTATCTATCTAAAGAAAACGAAGTTCACTGTTCAAAGACATATCTGCACTCTTATGTTTATTATAAAATTATTAACTCTAAGCAAGAGATGGAAATAACTTCAGTATCCATTAATGGATGAATGAGTAAAATAAGTATGGTAAATATATACTACGGAATACTACTTAACCATGAAAAATTAAGAAATACTGCCATTTACAACAGCATGGATGGATCTTGAAGGTATTATTCTAAGTGAAATATTTCAAAGATTTTATATATTTTTTTAATTTATGTATTATGATATCCCTTACATACAGAATCTGAGGAAAAGGAAAACTAATGGAAACTTAGAGTTGAGTTGACAAGGGGTGAACCTGGGGTGGAGTAAGGTGGTCCAAGGGTGCAAACTTGCAACTATAATATGAAAAAGTTCTGGGGATCTAATGTACAGCATGATGATCATAGTTAATAAGATATACATACTTTTTATTTATTGTGCTTCCCTTTAATAAACTTTGCATATATCACATTCTTACAAGTTGAAAGTTTATAGTAATCTTGTATAAAAGAGGTCTGCTGCCACCATTTTTCTAACAACATTTGTTCATTTTGTGTCTCTTTGTCACATGTTGGTAATTCTTGCAATATATCAAGTTTTTTCATTATTATTGTATTTGTTATGGTGATCTGTGATCAGTAATTATGACCCACTGAAAACTCAGAACTAGTGTACTTAAGGTATATACATTGATTTTCTTTAAAAACCTAATGCTTTTGAACAGTGCAGTATAGTTTTTATTTTTTATATGCACTGGGAAACATAATTTTTTATATGCACTGGGAAACCAAAAAATATAATAATTTGACTTAGTTTATTGAGATAATCACTTTATTGAGGCAGTCTGGAACAAAACCCACAAGACCTCTGAAGTTTATCTCTACTATACTATATACATAAAAGTTGCTAAGAGAGTAGATCTTAAAATTCCTTATGATACATGCATAAAAAACAGTGGCAACTATACGAGATAGTAGATGTATTAACATTTTTGTGTAGATTATATTGCAATAAAGATGTATACCAATTTATCAAATTGTACAAAATTTACACAATGTTAAAAGTTTGCAATGTTATAAGAAATCATTTCTTAAATTTACAAATATGTCGATTTTTTTCAATAAAGCTGGAAAAAACTTTTTGTAGAATTAATCTATTTTTCAAAAAAGGAAGTAAGGCAGTAGAAACTGCAACTAACTCTGAAATAATAGAATATAAAATCCATTTTTGTTATATACACTGTGACAAAAACTATTACTTAGTTTACAATGGAGGAGTACTTATGAAGCATGAAGGATGGTCTATAAAAAAGGCTGAAAGAGCTCAGTTTTAAGGTTTAAATTTAAAATCTTCTTTTGAAATACTAAACTGACCACCCAGTGTTCCAAACATCAATGTCTTAACTGCATGAATTTATTTCATACAACTCTATAATCTAGTTTCATAAGAAAGCAGCATGCAAAGTTTGAATAAGACAGACTTGCTTAAGTTTCTTTATGTTCAACAGTAAAGGATACCTCCTTAAAAACAAATAGAAGAAAAATCAGCATATTTATTATGATAATTATTATTCATAAGGAGATTCATATTGAATTAGGGAATATATATCCTCAGAGGGGGTAAAGTAAAATGAAATTTATGTTGGTAAATGTGTCTAATAATAGTCAATACAATGCCTCAATATAAATGAATATTACCATTTTGAACAATTTAATTACTATTACTAGAATTATTATAAGTATAAAAATAGCTATCATTTTAGCATGGAATATGAGACTCTCATGCTCCATGCTTCATCACATCCACACAACAACGCTGCATAATAAGTATTATCATCACCATTTCATGGGTGAAAAAACTGAGGCTAACACATTTAGATAACTGGTTTATGATTACATGGGTAGCAAAAATGCATCACGCTAATTTAGGCTTTATGATTTCAGAATTGTACTCTTTCCACTGCACATTCTATTACTCTGTAAATACTTGGCCTGTTTTCATTTGGTTCTTTAATTTTATTCATGTGGTGATGGCTTAAAGCTTCCTTTAAAGGAAGCTTAAAAATTTCATTTAACCAAAAGCTCCCAAGAATTAAAAATGCCACGGATCTAATGTAGACATGGATATCATTAGTTAATGGGTAACTATATATTTTCCACCCTAGTGAGATAACAATCAGAGTATTTTTCTAAGTTTTAGTCTCTCAGTGTTAAAAAGCACTTTGTTAAAATAGAAATATTTAGACAAAGGTGATCAAAAGTCTGAATCAGGTCACCTTAAGGTAAATATTAGGAACCTGAGGAAACAAATGGAGATTTGAACACTGAGCTATGATATAATGAATGGTTTCAAGTATTTAGTAGAGTATAGAAAAGCCCTTTAAAGCCTGGTCTTAGCCTAGCATTGCAGCTTCTGGGATATCTGTCTATCTATCATCTATCTATCTAGATATAAATTTGAAAACTTTTTTAACTTAAAGATTTTGAGAAATAGAACATAATCAGCACCATAGAAGATCTGTTTCTGATAACAACCTAGCCCCTCCTCCCAGTTTGTTAATATTCTCTCTTATTTAATGTAACATTGTGCAAATAGACCACTACTGATCTGCCGTTATGAATGAAATAGCTATAATCATCTGTTTGCATATCCTGGTGAAAATATTCATTTAGTTCCATGTTGTATTTCTAGGAATGGACCAAATTTTTATTTTTATTTTTAAGTTTTCTAAATATTGTCCAACTTACCTCAAATGTTTTTATTATGGGCACTTTCATTCTTTCACATTCTTGCAAGGCAATTTTACTGTTGCCCAATATGGTAAGTGTGTAATAGTATGTCATTTTAGGTTTTAATTTATTTTTAATTTAATTTAATTTAATTCCAGATTCATAATAAAGATAAACAGTTTTTACCTATGAGTGGCCATTTGGATTACCCTTTCTGTAAAGTACATGCTCAAATCTTTTGATATCTTAACACTGTGTCATACTGACTTCTTTAATAGTAGATTTTCTGAATGAACTTTTAGCTGTGTAGGTCTTCTCTATTTTATTTTGAACTTGTTTTCATTTCAAAATCTTTATATTTATTTTCATAATCTGCTTTTATTTTGCTTTGTCTATTATCTATCTATCTATCTATTTATTTGCAAGCAAGAGAGAGTGAGCAAGTGAGAGTGCAGGGAGGGATAGAAAAAGAAGGGAAAAGAATCTTAAGCAGGCTCCAGGCTCAGCACAGAGCCCAACTCTGGGCTCTATTTCACAACCATGACATCATGACCTGAGCCAAATTGAAAGAGATAAAATAAAATTAAGGTGTTAAAAAAAAAAGGAAAAAGAATTGGAGGTTTAATTAAGTGAGCCACCCAGGCACCCCTGTGGTATCTTAAATTAGCTGTCATATCTTTAAAGTTCTAGAGTATCCATTTGGTTCATTTATAAAACCTTTCTCAATATCATTTTTAGTGTCAGCTTTTTGTTCAATTTGCTTCCCCTCTCATTTCTTTGAGCAGAGTAATCAAGCCATTTTACAATCTTTATTGATCATTTTAACATCATACTTAATCCCATTTTGTCTATCCAATCTTGTTAATGGTTTTTCTTTGTGTGCTTTGTTACATTTTGCTATGTTCAAGACATTATATTTGAAACTCTTATTGAGTAGGGATAATTAAGAGCTATAATAACAGTATGGTCCTCCTTGGTAGGATTTTCTCTTATATCTGAGACTCTACAAGACAATCATACTCCAAATTCAGTGATTGGCTTTCTCAGTTTACACAGAAGGCAAGGTAGGCTATAGTCTTATTTCTGCTTCTCCTTGTGCTTTGGGGATCTCAACTTAAATTTGGGTTGTACCAAAGTCCTCAAATTTGATTGCTGCTGGATTTGTTTCTCTAGTATCAAGAGTCTATGAACAACACAGCTCAGTGTGTTTTAGCAGTTTCAAATGCTCTCATAGCTAAAATGGCTTCAGGGCATATATCTCTAGGCTCTCATTGTATTTCGTATTTTGGCCCAGTAATCCCTCACTTATTTTTATAATCATTCTGATATTTTTAACTTTAAAAGCTATTTTGTCTGGATTTTTAGTTGTCTTAAGTAGGAGTTTTTAGATCACCATTACTAGAAGCAACAACAAATATACATGAAAATATCTGCAGTAGTTTATCACATCTTTATGGCTTTGAACTTCCATAAGCTGAGGCATCCTTCTCTAATCACTTAGGCAAACTCCAATTTAACCTTTAATACAACACAAGAATTGCTTCATTTAAGAACATGTTCAGGGATGACTCTTCCCCACTGTTCTTACCAACATTCCCACACACTCTTTGCTACCCACACCTTGCTTATGAACTTTCGTTAGGTATATCAGCGTGACCAGAATTTTGCTCTATTGTATTTTTGTCCTTTAGAGCTTTAATTAAATATGAATTCCATAGAAAGTCTGTCCCTTTTCTTTCAAACCTGGGTTAGTTATTTCTTCTCATTCTTTGTCAGAAGTTACTTTATTAGAGAAACTTATAGCTCTATTGTGACTTTGGAGCCTTTACAGTTTTTCGACTGGAAAAATCACCCATCCCTGAGATTTTTACGCAGCTTCCTAGCTGATATTATTCAGAAATCTGTTCAAAACAGACTTTTTCAGGGAGGCCCTTTCGGACCACTCAGTTAAAAAACCTCTTCTCAATCACTGCTCTTTTAAAAATGTGCTTATTTAGTTCAAATATGCATCTCTATTAAAGAAAAAGCAGTATGATTTTTTTTTTTAAAGTTGGCTTACCTATTATCTATCTCTCCCATTAAAATGATTCCTCTGGCCTGGGGTTTTGTTGTGCTCATTTTAGGCCAGGCACTCAATAAATTGTCACTGAATGATTGAATTGTTTGACTCCCTTGCTAGATTCTCAACTTCATGAGGCCAAGGATTGTTCTATTCAGTCCTTCTTTATCCTCAATGTCTGTTATATTGCAGTCACTTACGTGACTAATGGGAAAAATCACAGAAAGAAAGAGTTAAAACTACAGAAAAACCCTGTAGGTTCAATAACACAAAGCTTTCTAAAATTATTTAGCCCAGGGATTGAATACTGGCTGCACTTTTGATTTTTTTTAAATGGTATTGAATTTAATTTAAATGGAAATACTGGAATGGTAGAATAATAAAAAAATTATAAAAGCAACTTGCTCCTTAAAGTAAGAATTATATAGGGCATCTCTTCTAGAAGCAAAATTTTCAAATGTCAAACATCTGAAAGCATAGAAGGAGAAGTAAGAGTGTGAATTGTACTTCAATGCTCTTTTTTTTATATTCAGCAAACAGCTTCATTCACACACCTTTCCAATTTTTTCAACTCTTTTGACAAAGCCTTCAGAGGAGTTACTGCTGATGACAACCATCACAGCCTAACAGGAGAAATTTTATAAAGAAAAATAATAGCATGTTTTTCCCAAATTGTTAAGGATATGGTGAAGCTCTGTCGGATTCAAAGGAGGAATGTGCAATTCCATGCTATATATAATAATAACTTGTTTTAATAGTGGCTTTGCAATTTTTCAGATATATCCATTTACTGAAACCACTATCAAATAAACAAAAACAAAGAAATGAACAGGGGTTCGAGACAGAAATTATCTAATCTAAAAATAGCACATGTTCACAGAATACACAACACATATCCCAAGTACTACTATAGGTTTCAAGTAATAGTCAAAACAATAGTAAAAATGATTCAGACCACACCAGTCAAATCATAAATGGGACCTTAACTGTAAATCCTTATCTTTAGATCAAAGCGGGTAATTGGGGGCTGAAGATACATTATAGAACTAATATGGTATAGAACTCCTCTGAAATGAGTCATTTATTCCATCACTTTTCCTGCACAGCTGCTGACCCATGTTTTGGTTCCTGGAAATAGCTGCTACCCTGTCATACTTCTTAAAAGCACATATATTGATAACTCTACTCATTCCTCCATTCTCTGTGACTGTCACTGTGTTAAAATGTGGAGTCAGCTGACTCACTTGTGATGGTAATAAAGTAGATGAGTTTGCAAAGTATTTTGTTATTTCTAAAAATGCAAAAACCAAATTACATTGAAATCATAAGGGGTGTTTCAGGGAGAGCTGTAGGATGTGGTTTCTTGTGTAATCCACAGAGATTAGCTCCAACACATATTTAAACTCTCCTCTAGGAGCAACCTTAGTGGTAAAGCAAGAAGATAAACAGATGTAAACACACCCTGGCACAAAATTATCACTTATGTTTGGCTTCCTAGTCTCCTCGTGTTACTTATTTATCTTAACTTCTCTCTGAAATCAGGGAACACAGAATCTCAATCAGTTGACATTTTTCTACTGAATTACCCAATAGTCTGATCATACCCCAAGACTTTTTTAAATTATTTCACTCATAATCCCAAATCTGCTTTGCTTCCTCATCTTAGTACACTGTAATTTGATTTCAAAATGAGGACAGTTGTCAGTAATGCCACATTCGTTCATCTATTTTACAATTCCATGTGCTTATAACTATGAAGATATGTTAATAACATCCATTCCAATAAGCCACCCTAAATTTATTATCATGAAACAAGACCTCAAGAAAGAGAATTCAAAATCATCCATGTATTTGCAACTTATTGCAATAAAGCCTTTATCAATAGACTTCCCTGTGCACATGGTGGTCAAATTGCTGGTGAAAACCAGCCAGATCTATTACAAGCTTTCTCATGGCTTCTAGGTAACCCAAGTGAGCCTTTATTGATACTGGGAAGGGATAAAGCAGGGAAGGGATAAACAGTGCTGTAAGAATTGGCTAGACAAAAGTAATGACTCTCATTACAAAGTGAGTATTTTAAAGCAAAAGAGCCTGTTGGGAATATTGTTTTATAAAATAGTGGTTTTTTTTATTAACTTTTTAAAATTCAATTAGGTAACATATAGTGTACCATTAGTTTCAAATGTAGATTTCAGTTATTCATCCATAGCATATAATAGCTAATGCTCAGTACTTACTGTGATAGCTTCTTGAAAGCAGAATTTTAACCCACTGAGCCACCCAGGCGCCCTTGAAAGCAGAATTTTAGATCACATTTTCTGATTACTTCCATGTCGTACAACACTTTCCTGCTAGCAACCTTCAAAACATACTGTTTGTTAGAGGAATTTCTTTAATAATAAATAAATAGAAATTTATTTAAATTTATAAATATATAAAATAAATAGGAATTTATTTAAATTTATTTAAATATTGCACACTGTTTCATTGTTCATAAATAAGGTGATGATATTATAGCCATTAGTTGGTAGCACTGATATATCACTTTCTTTTTACTTCTCAGTGCATTCTCTTTACACAAAATAGATATATATTTTAAAAGAATCTGAATCTGTGGCAAACTTGTAAAAAACCCTATACAGTAAAGTTTATCATTTTAAGTAATCTCAATTATCTTCCTCAATTGTGATAGTATATCCTTCTATCTAGGCCAGATATTGTATGAGGGATTTGAAAAGACATACTTTTCTAAATTTCACTTTTCTCATCTGCAAAATGCTTATCATATCCTACAATAAAATACACTTACAATTTTTTGATGAAAATTTATTTATTTATTTTAAGATTTTATTTCTTTATCAGAGAGAGTGGGCGAGAGAGCAAGCACAGGCAGACAGAATGGCAGGCAGAGGCAGAGGGAGAAGCAGGCTCCCGGCCGAGCAAGGAGCCCGATGCGGGACTCGATCCCAGGACGCTGGGATCATGACCTGAGCCAAAGGCAGCTGCTTAACCAACTGAGCCACCCAGGCGTCCCTTTTGATGAAAATTTAATCTGTATAAACAATATATTTGCTGTAATGCGTGGTTCATGGAAAACATCTTATTTAATTATAAGCAACAACAGTATTAGAAATTAAGTAAATGTGTCTATAATATTTAAAGTTTTAACACATAATTCCACTGCTTTGCCTTATTTTCTCAAATCCCTTTACCACTTTCACTGACAGAGTCAAATGTACTTTTTCTACTAGTAGCCAGCTCTTTGTCTTTTGTCAGAAAGATGCCCTTGTGAATTATTTATAATAGAGATATTAGCAATAATAATAATAATAATAAATAGCAATGAAAATGTTAAAAAAAAGTTTTCTTAACTAATTAGGGTTCTTAGACATCAATTAGAGG
The DNA here is from genome assembly GCF_964662115.1 of Mustela nivalis. Lineage (NCBI taxonomy): Eukaryota > Metazoa > Chordata > Mammalia > Carnivora > Mustelidae > Mustela > Mustela nivalis. The sequence continues at coordinate 31,303 of NW_028136418.1, forward strand.
AACCACCTCGGGCAAGCAAATTAATCTGCAAGACATTCCCAGAATTAACAAGTCAGTCAGATACAGGGTTGTCCGTAGACTGAAAGGTGAAGCAAAAGGACTAGGTTTGGAAAATAGGTAAGGACAGTGAAAAAAGTGATCAAATTTTGGGGCAAAATAAACTCTTAGGTGTCCTTTCAATGGAGTCCTGTTCATTATGTAGCAGAAACTCTAGAGATTATCTCAATCCATTGGAGTCACCCCATTTATTAGCTTGCTATTGACAAAGTTATTTACAAACTGTAGAGCAAGAGGTTATAATGTAGAAAACTGATGGTAATGCACAGGATTCTTGTTAACAATAATGCAAGTTAGTGATTTTTCATTAGAAAACATAAATTCTATAACCCAAATTATGGGCCCAGAGCACTTCTGCTGCACAACTCTGCTTATATCCCAAATAACCATGTGAACTAGTTTTAATATCTGCTTCTCTTATTAATTTTTGAATAAAAATTCTTGACACAAGTATTTTATAATTGTGTGATAACCATGCATTTAATTTCTTGGAGAACGAAACACACTTTAGCATAACTAGGTTCGTTCACAGAACCAGCCTTGATAACACACTTCTATATGTTAGAAATGATGTAATAAATGTAGAATATTGGGCACTTGTTTGGTATTCTTTGCCATGTTTTGCACTATCTAAAAAGAGATCAGTGAACTTGGACTGGAGTTAGTAGACATGGAAGAAAATAAAATATTACAGAGAAGAATACTCTGTGGTCCACAACCTAAACGGGCTGGGATTCCCATCATTTGGATCCCTGTAGCTTTACAAAAGTCAATTAAATTTTTGTATCTCCGATTAAAGTTGATTCCCCAGTACTTTTTCAAACATATCTTGTAAAGTATTGTTTCCCAGAAAAAAAGGGATTTTGCACATGTATCTGCCTTTGTCTCTGGTCATGATCTCAGTCAGGATCCTGGGATCGAGCCCCATTTCGGGCTTCCTGCTCATTAGGGAGTATATTTCTCAGTCTCTCTCTGCAGCTACATCCCCCTGCCCCACTCATGCTCTCTCTCTCTCTCAAATAAATAAATACAATCTTTAATTTTTTAATTAAAAATAAGATAAATAAAATAAAATAAAAAGTCTGGTCTTACTGCCCCATTTAGCTCCTTTTGTTTTTTTGAGTTGTATTTAAAGCAGCATGAGAGAACATGAGGCTCTCAAACTTTAAAAAAAAAAAAGGAAAAAATTGAGTTTTGTTAGGATTTAAGATCTTGTCTGCTAGACAAAAACGTTGGCTTTGTTAACATGTGAAAATCAACAAAAGAGAATAAGATCGAATTCTAATAATTTTTGTAGAAATTAAAAATTTCCTCCAACCCAATTACATACAGACCCATTAAGTAAATTCATTCCAATGTCCCAAACCAACCTTTTCTAATAGTAATGCATCTGTGTAAACAGGGTCAACCCAAGGAATAAATAAATATTATTATTTTTTTCCCTGTCTCTTCCACAGTCACATCTGGGTATATTGGTAGCAAGCCAATTATCTATCTTATAAGACATGATATCATAAGGAAGGTTATTCTGTCCATTTGGAACAACTGAAAATCATTGTAATTTTATCTTGGTGCAGTAACTTGAGATGGCACAGTGTGGGTTATGAATATATTTTATTTTTTTTACTGGGAAGAAGAGATTATAGAGATATTGGTTATCCAAGAGAGACTGACAGGTGTTGATAGTTGCCAGGTCAATATCCATCTACTCTTTCCTTTAATATCAGAAAGCACTGAGGGATTGACAACAAGGAAACTTAAAACAACATCAAATATTTTATTGTCTCTTTTCTAGTTACATTGTAACCTTATGACAAAGTATCAGTCGTACAAGATATCATTCTCTTTTACCTCTATCTTTCTGCCAGAAATGTGGGCTTAATAGTGAGAACTCCAACAGCAATTTTTGCAACTGTGAATAAAAAGCCATGAAAACCTCTAAGATAGTTCACTTGACTTTCTTAAGACTCTGAACCAACACATTACATTTTTGCAACTGTGAATGAAAAGCCATGAAAACCTCTAAGATAGTTCACTTGACTTTCTTAAGACTCTGAACCAACACCAGAAAACACTCTCTGTAGTCTTCTTGTTAAATGAAAAATATGGTTAAACCACTTTTGACAGTCTACTACCTACAGCAAACTGTAAATCTTAATTGAAATATGTCCTCTCAGCTGTGCTTAAGCAACTGAGTCCTGAGCTTTTTAGGTTTTCAGTCTGAAAGAGTACACCTCGGGTGCTCTGAAAGGGAAGAGAAAGGACACCCTGTTCTCCATATAAATTAAAGAAGAGAAATCTGTGCATTTAAGTGGGCCATATAAAATTTATCAAGCAATTATCTCCTAACTCCTTCCTATCCAAATTACCTGATATGCTCTCCCTACTCCTTTATTCCACGTTACTGCCTTTTCCAGGATTCTGTATCACATCACAGCATGTCTTCTGTTATTTCCTTCTTGCAAGCTAGTTTTGTTTTCTCCATCTAAAAAAATCAACAATCATTGTGTATTTCAATTCCCATTTTCCTCAAATGCATTGATTCTTCTTATCTATTACTCTTTTCTCATACTCAGTGTCTTTGTCTTTATGGGGTTTGTACTTTGCTTTTCCCCATTCTTTACTGCCATTATATAATCAAATCTAATAACTTCTTAGAGAAAGTTAAAAATTCCTGCATAGCCACACGTGAACACAAAGTCACTGATTTTTAGCAAACCTATAAGATAGTCAGACATCCATTCAATTTCTTTTTAAGATTTTATTTATTTATTTGACAGAGAGGGATGAAAAGCAGGCAGAGAGGCAGGCAGAGAGAGAGGAGGAAGCAGGCTCCCTGCTGAGCAGAGAGCCTGATTTGGGGCTCGGTCCCAGGACCCTGGGATCATGACCTGAGCCGAAGGCAGCGGCTTAACCCACTGAGCCACCCAGGCGTCCCTCCATTCAATTTCTTAACTGAGTCCCAAATGCATCCTGACTTCTAACCTAAACCTAAGTTCTACTTCTTACACGTTGTTATATGACCAAATTCTTTCAGTTCAGTATTTTGTAACATTTAAATATTAGTCAATTGATGCTTTGTTTGTGTATTTCTATGAAAATAATTTGAATACTGTAGATTTATTGTTATATTTATAGGTTTATAATCAAAGTTTCATCAGTTGAAGTTTTTGGAATTTTCAGATATAATGATTAACCTAAAATGATACTGCCTCAAATCCCTCTGATATCAAGGCCCAACTCCTGATTATAGCCAAACCTGTGGTGGATAGTTCCATGGGAAATTGCAGTTACTTAACACTGATAGGATCTCATGTTCTCTCTCTCATTTTGGAATGTCTCCAACACAACCCAAAAGTGTAGGAGAGTTAATGTCCTCTGAGGACAGCTCTCAGTGAAGTGGAAATAAGAACCATAGGTAAAATTGTCAGTTTTCAGGTCTTCATGAGGACAACTTAAAGAAGTTTCTCAGGACCTTTCAGTAAAAGCAAGCCTTCATTTTCTATCCACAACAATTATATCAACAATGTACCTCTTTGACAAAGTTGCTTCTTCACTGTATCACTTTCCCATTCTTTTCTACCTTGGATAATCTCCCAGATAAACTAACAGTACTCAAATCCTTTGTCCTAATCTTTGCTCTCAGGATAAATGGAGCCAAAAGACTTAGATTAATATCAAGTTCTGAATGGGATCTTAGAGCTATTTCTGTCCAGATTTTCATAAACATAGGGACCTTTGAATTATCAGGCTATAAATAAGTTCTAAATGGAGGGGGCAAAAGCAAAAAGTAGAAATTTTTATGTTTGATTTTTAATCATGATTAATTGACTTTATTGATTATTAAAAATACTAACATTATAAAAGTGTGGATCTTTGTAAAACAATGTCTTAATGTAAGAAAGAAGTTGCATAGTCCTTTTGAGAATATTAAACCAAGTGTTCAGGTGCCATCTAATTTCTTGTTTAATCCAGAACTTTGGTGTGCATCATCTTGAGGAATAGGATTTTGAAGTCCAGACAGACTAAGAGAAAACTGATCCAAATGTGTGTGTTTATATTTCTGCTTTTGTTGTAAAAATCAAAGTGTGATTGCTGGTTTAAAATGGTAAAACTAATAATGTTCATGGACTCGATTATAAATTTTCTAATTGTATGGGAAGAATCCAACAAAGATAGAATTAATTGATTTGCAAATCCTCAAAGAGCTACAGGATCAGGTAGTGGTATGTTCTGATTCAACAGCATCATAATGCAGCATTTTATATGTGTGGCTAATGGATATTTTCATGAATGTTTGCTAGCTAGTCAGCCAATACAGAGAAATATTAGGTAGGGTAATTACTCACAGTTGTGTTTAATATAATGAGAGAAAATTATCAAATGGCACTAATAATAATAATCCTATAGCAGGCTAAATAATTCAATGATAATTACAAGTATTAATCTAGCTTTCTTCCCTGATTATGACTCTTCTCTCCTTTATCATAATGGGAGTAGCACATTGTCTGCAATGAATTGTGAAAACCCAGCAGTGACTTTGGCAGTGAAGGCCTCCCATCAATTTTGATAGGTTAAAAGGATTCTGGTTGGTCTTGAGCAAATGTGTCAATTTTTTTATTCTGTGTGTGTCATAAAAGAAAGAAGCAATAGTAAATTCTTGCTGTTATTCCATGGAGCCAATAAAATCATACTGCCAACAAGAGGCTGTTGACACCATAGGTGTAGTTAACTGTCTTGAAATACTACGCCTGGAAATAAAATCCTAATATTTCACATAACCTCTTTTTTTAAAAGAAACAAAACAAAACAAAACAAAACAACTATACTGCTTACATTTAGGGCCCTGCTGTTGTGTAACTATTTTTGAACATGTCTTCTGTAAGTGTATATATATATATATATATATATATATATATATATACATATTTTTATGTGCAATAAATTCATTTAGAGATAAATTTGGATTGCAAATTATTTTGGGGGAGGCGTGGTATTTGTGGCTAGTCTTACAAGTAAAAAGGACTAAAAGAAAGAAGAAAAACATTTTTTATTACAGCATATTTACATCTGTCCAAAGTACTTATCTACTATAATACTGACTAATGTATAATACTGTACACAAAGAAAGAAGCTAAATGAGTTATAATTCAGTCAGTGTATAGCTGGCCATTTTAAAACTTACCACTGAATCTTTCTGGTATGCAATGTGATATCTGGCAATCTGGTCCAGTTCATTACATCAGGTCATTTGTATGTTCTTATTACCATTTTGATAGCATAGCACATTTTATAACCCAGACATTTTACAATGGAACTATGATGCATGTATTTTCAAAAGTATAGACATACATGAAGCTATGAGGTCAAAAAAGATGAATGTCCGTAGTACCATATAGACTCAACAAATAAAAGTGTCCAAGGGTCTGAGTGTGACTTATGAATATTGTATAAGATTAGGCCAACATGTGGTTTTGATATAAATAATCTGTTCTTAAATTAGAATTACAATCGTTGAGTACAGTGTTGAAAATGGCAGATAGATTTTAGCTATCTTTGCTCACTAGGGAAAATGGAAAAATGTTTAGTTTGGTCAGATTTTCACTTAACTTCTGAAAAATCTTACGTTTGAGAGAACCCTTCTGAAATAAGAATCCTTAAAGACATAACCCCTTTGGCACAAGTTTTCAAGAAACTTGTTTGATGTTGTAGACAATTCTATGGCACACGTACTGTTCTAGATGTTTCATGCCAATAATATGTAAGCCATACCAAGGCTACATATACATATAGAGATGTTCCTCAGCTTACAAGGGGGCTATGTACAGAGAAACACATAAAAAATTGAAAATGCATTTAATACCCCTAAACAATCAAATATCATAGCTTACCTTAAGCTTATTTAAACATACTCAGAACACTTACATTTGCCTGCATTTGGGCAAAATCATCTTAAGCAAAGCCTATTTTATAACAAAGTATCAAATATCACATGCAATTTATTAAATATTACATTAAAAAAAGAAGAATATATATATTCTATATATATATTCTATATATAGAATGCTTGTAAGAATATCAGGTGTTCACCCCTGTAATCTTCTAGCTGACTGGGAGCTGTGGCTCACTGCCGCTGCCCAGCATCACAAGATGGCACCATATAGAACAAGAGTTTCAGGTGGTAGGTGTTGTAAATTTTACCCAAACTGACATTGGTCAAACTCGTTTTTGTCATCATATATATCAAGTAGTTTTCTCGGGTTTATTTTTAGAATATCCTTGTATAATGAATATTTACACTGATATCTAGTATAAAAATCTTGCAATTTAACAGTAGAAACATTAAGATATTGAAAATCAATCTATTTCTTTAATTCATTGAAGACATTTTTGGCTTGTTTCCAGTACTTTCTTACTGGTTAAAAAGTGAATTTGAAGAAGTCTGGATTTCATTATTATATGGCACTTTCCCTTTGATGAATACAAAGACGATATTCTATATTAGCTATCTGAGAAGAATTTATTTTTTTAATTTTATTTATTTGTAAGAGAGAGAGTGAGAGAGAGCACAAGCAGGGGGAGCAGCAGGATGAGGGAGAAGCAAACTCCCGGCTAAGCAGGAAATCTGTTGCAGAACTGAGTCCCAGGACCCTAAGATCATGACCCGAGCTAAAGGCTCAGGCGTTTAACTGACTGAGCCACCCAGGTGTCCCAATCTGAGAAGAGTTCTGTATGCTATTCCTATTAATATGCAGTTTAAAGTCTAGGTAATTAACTTAATATTTTAGTGGCTATTGTATAGATAGCACTATGTTCCAGGCAGAGAGTAAGAAAGAAATATTAAATCAACCATATTCTATGCATTCTAAATGAAAATAATTAATCAATCATAATAAATCCTTCTATTTATGGAATATCAACTTATAAGCTTTCCTCCATATGAACAATGCCAAATACCAGAATAAAGGGTCATCTAATACAAATAAAGGATAGAATTAAAGAATTCTGGTAAGCCATTTAATTTTGAAAAATGGTTTTCTATTGTTGCTGAGTTGTGGTTTTCCGTTACATAATATCTGATAAGTGTAGAAGTAACATGAGTGTTACGTGAGATGAGAAATGGTATATAATTAAGATATTTTTAAAAGTACAGATAAATACAAATTTGTAAACATAGCATTATGGAGGAGTAAAAATAAATGATAGCTACACACTCTAAAGTGAATAAAACTTGGAAAGCTAATAGAGAAGTAAAACAAGGACAGTGCAAAAAGTATGGTACATTTTTATGAAGTTCAAACAAATTCTGTGAAACCATAGATGGACTTAAAGATACTATTATGTATCAAATATTGTAAAAATTAAGCAAGGAAATAGCAAACATAAAACAACCAAAGCATACAAACTTGGGTAGATACAAGAGGTGTGATCATGTTCTACTTCATAAAGAGATGAGTTAATAGATAAATACAAGTAACTAGACTTTTTAGAAGTTCATAAAACGTTGCCTGTTATTTCTTAGTAATATAAAATATATGGTTTTCTAACAAAAACGTTTATCTTAAAAATATTTAAAAATAAATTTCAGGCTACTCCTAAGGTTATATTTACTTTTCCACTGTGGGAAAAGCTGGTTGTTGTAGTTGTAGTTGTTTGTTTGTTTTAGTCTCCTCCTAGTTTTTATTATTATAATGTGGAATGAGGAATGTTAGATTGAAAAGTGAATTATTTTATAGACAAAAATCATTACTTGATTCACCTCCTGGTACAGCAGATGGAACTCCTGAAAATATGCCCTTTTGCCTTATGGAAGAGTAACAGTTATGCTTACTTCTGAAACATACTTGGTGGTGGCCCTAAATAGTGACACCATAGTAAACATTTTGAATATTTGCAATTAATTTTTATAGTCATAGGGCTCCAAAAGGCACTGCAGGTATCTTAGCAGGTATTTCAATAAGGCTAAAAGTTGCCTGACTGTTTAAAAATATTAGCAAGGCACAAAACATGGCAGAAGTATTGTCCTCAGATATTATTTTTTTCCATATGCTCCTGATTTCACACATGACAAGTTATTTTTTCAAATATTTATTATAAAAGTTTTTATTTATTTATTTGACAGAGATCACAATTAGGCAGAGTCAGGCAGAGAGAGAGAGGAGGAAGCAGGCTCCCTGCTGAGCTGAGAGCCCGATGTGGGCCTCGATCCAAGGATCCTAGGATCATGACCTGAGCCGAAGGCAGATGCTTTTACCTACTGAGCCACCCAGGCTCCCCCATGACAAGTTATTTTGATAGATGTATATACAGTGTATTTTCCAGTTATAAGAAAAATGGTTCTGCTATTTTTAACCTTTTTTTAAAATTAAATAATTTTTTTCATTGAAATTTTATTTTTTAATGTTTTACTTCACTTTTCTTTTTTTTTTAAAGATTTTATATATTTATTTGAGAGACAGAGATCACAAGTAGGCAGAGAGGCAGGCAGAGAGAGAGGGGGGGGGGGAAGCAGGCTCCCTGCGGAGCAGAGAGCCAGATGCGGGGCTCAATCCAAGGACCCTGAGATCATGACCCGAGCTGAAGGCAGCAGCCCAACCCACTGCGCAACCCAGGCGCCCCAATGTTTTACTTTTCAATATACTACTTAGAATATAAAACCTATTCCATTTTGTAAGATGTTTACCATTTAAAAGCTGGTAATTTTCTCATTGTGTCTTCCCCTCACATTGCTTTATTTTGAATAAAAAATTTCACAATAAACATAACTGATGCTTTCCTTCTGATGGTCCCTCTGTTGGTCATATTGTATATGAGCCATGACAATTAGTTTTACAAAATTTATTGATGTTTGTTGATATGTTTTATCATAACTAATTTTCCCTCCCTTATCTAGATTCCCCAGCTTTCAGACAGGTGGACACTTCAATAAACCATACCCAAGGGATGTATCAAGTACTTCTTAGACATTCTCTCAGATCCTTGAGGTGTCATTTTGCCTAGGGATTTGCAATAGGTTCTGCCAGAGGCACCACTGTGACAACTGATGTCCATGGTCTATCTCCTGCTAAGCTCAAGAGGTCACTGGTTTCCAAGTTTATCTATACAATTAATGCATACCAGCAAGTTCTTTTTTTTTAATATTAACAAACTTATTTTAAAGTTTATATGGAGAGGCAAAGACTCACAATAGTCAACATAGTGTTGAAGGAGAACAAAGACTGAGGACTGACTTCAAAGTTTACCATAACGATTGGGCACCTGGGTGGCTCAGTGGGTTAAGCCTCTGCCTTCCGGCTCAGGTCATGATCCCAGGGGCCAGGGATCGAGTCCCGCATTGGGTTCTCTGCTCAGCAGGGAGCCTGCTTCTCCTCATCTCTCTCTCTGGCTGTCTCTCTGCCCATTTGTGATCTCTCTCTCTGTCAAATAAATAAATAAAATCTTAAAAAAAAGTTTACCATAACGATAATTGTAAGCATGATATTGTAATACCACAGAAAGACTAGATTAAAGCAACAGAATATATATTATCAATTATATTTTATATATAATAGAAAAGCAAAAGCAATACAAGAGAGCAAAATACAATCTTTTAAACAAATGGTTCTGTAGCAATGGTGAAGCTAAATCTAAAAATATAAAATAAAATAAATCCAGGCAGATATCCTACACTCTTCACAAAAATGAACTCAGATTGGATTATAAACCTAAACATGAAACATGTAGAAGGTAATATAGAAGAAAATTTAAATGACCTTGGTTTTCGCAATAACTTTAGCTAAAAAACACAAGCACTGAATTTAAAAATGTCTACTCTGTGAAACACAATGCCAAGAGAATGAAAAGGCAAAGCACAGACTATGAAAAAAAATTTGCAAAATACACATCTGGCAAAGGACTGTTAATCAAAAATACACAAAGACCCCTTAAAACTCAACAATGGGGGAAAAACCTGATTAAAAATGAGCCAAAGACCTTAGCAGATACCTCACAAAAGAAAATATTACAGATGGCAAATAAGCATATAAAAAGATGCTTCACATCAAAGGTCATCAGGAAAATGCAAATTAAAACAAAAAAGAGACACCAGTACATACCCAGAATCCAGAGCACTGACAACAGAACATGAAATGTTGGTGAGGATGTGGAGCAACAGGAATGTTCTTCCATGTGTATTGAGAATAAAGAATGGAAAACAACTTGGCAGTTTCTTACATAACTAAACATATTCTTGCCAGATGATTCAGCAGTAGCAGCTCTTGGTATTTATCCAAAGAAGATGAAATCTATACCCACAAAGATGTCTATAGTAGTTTTATTCATAACTGACAAAAGCTTGGAAGCAACCAAGATATCCTTCCATAAGTGAAAGGTCAAAGAAAGTGTAGTACATGCAAACAATGGAATATTATTTAATGCTAGAGAAATGAATTACCAAGCTATGAAAAGATATGGATATAAATATTTAATAAATATTTGATTTTAGGCTTCTACCAGTCTATCAATAGTATTAGTATATTTTAACAGTGAATGCTCAGCATTCATGAATTTACCTAATAAAACATTTTGGGTTCAATATTTTAAATACTTCAACCTCTATGATTATATTCCTAATAATTTTGAATTGGGGTAAATAAACCTTAATTTTTTGTAACTTGTTTCTTATTGCAAGAGAGCTCAATGAAATTTTAGAAAATAAAAATTTACAAAAAAAAAGTTTAGTTTACTATTGCCAAATAATTTAAAACTTTATCTTATATTCAAATACATATATTTTTCTAAATTGATTTATATGCTACTAAAACCAAAAACTTTTAGTTATACTAGATTTCATATCCTGCAATCAATGCCAGAAATCCATCTGGCAATGATTTGTCTTAAATAGAGTTAAGATGGGTGTTATTACAATGCAAGATGGAAACAAAGATAGTATAACAATTGGTGTTACATAACTTTTCCGTTTTGATCAAGTTACTAATCTACAAAAGGCTTTTATCAGTGACAGACTTGGGACTTTAACAAAACTTTTAAACTAGCATGTGCGACTCATTCCTAGAAAACAACACAATCAATAACACTTTATTTAGATTAAATCATGACTATTTCTCCATTTGAATAAAAAAGGTAGCAACCCCAATAAGTTTATTGAACATGAAAAGTTGAAATGCTATAATGCTCCTAAGGAATTAAATGATCCAGTCAAGAATAACTAAAAAAGGATATAAATTACCAAAGTGTTTGTATAATTGTAATGTACAACTGCCCATTATCGTTCCATAGTGTAGGCTTGTACAAGAACTCTATAAAAGAACTCCACTTCTAAACTGTGGAAAAAATGTTCCCTTTCCCCCTATATACAAATATTAAGCCATTCATTTAGCTTTTAAAATATCCACTTAATACAGGCTTTTTACACATTTGAACAGGCAGCAGGGTTCTATTCTTATCGCTTACATCTGAAGGATAGACTTCTAGCGTAAGAGGTAAAGCCCATAAAGGAGCCCAATAATAACAACAAAATACAGTTTAGTGAGCCCTTACAATCTGCCAGCTACTTTTCTGAGAATACTTCAATTAATAAAACATATAAAATACCTGACCACAAAGAGCTTACATTCTTTTGAAATATAATAGTGAAATAAACCAATAATAGAGGGGCACCTGGGTGGCTCAGTCCATTGAGTGACTGCCTTTGGCTTGGGTCATGATCTCAGGGTCCTGGGATGTAACTCCCCAGCAGGCTTTCTAGGCAGTGGGGTGTTTTCTTCTTCCTCTGCGCACCCTCCCAATTCTCTCTCTCTCTGTCTCAAATAAGAAAATAAACCAGTAATAGAATAATGATTGATGGTTGATGGTGATAAGTGATACAAAGAAATACAAGAAAGGTAAAAGCCATTGGAGAATGCTGGGATGAAAGTTAATTTTATTTTGTGTTGGGTGGTTATATCTCATTTATGAGATGTTATTTGCACAAAGACCCAGGAAGTGAAGGAGAGTGTTATACAAATATTAAAGGAAAAGATTGCTCTAGGCAGAGCAAGTAAGTATATAGACTTTGTGTGAACAGCTTGTCTGTTACTTTTGAGGAAAAGCAAGGAGGCCAATGAGGAGTTCATAGTGGTGGAGAGAGGAAGAACGTATTGATGTATGACCTTCTAGTACATTAAAACGCCTTCAGTTTTTATTTAATATGAAAGGGGAAGATACCAAAAGACCCTCAACAGCAGAATAAAATCATCTGACTTGATTTTTAGGTTAAATTGCTGTACCAAAATAAATTTGCAGGGAGAAAGGAGTGCAGTTTGTGTGGAAGTGGGGTTATCAATCAAGTCAATAATTCAGGAACATATGATGGTGTTTTTAGCATGCTGGGTGGTAATAGAAGTGGTGAGGTATGGTTTTCATTGTGTATATATTTTGATGGTGAATATTCTGGTGAACAGGATGGGGTATGTGCAGGACAGACATCAACATTTATTTTACCTGCACAAACAGAAGGGTGGAGTCTTCATTCCCTGATATGGAGAGAACTCTGAGTTCAAATGTTCTTTCTCATTAAATGGCATAGTGATGATGAGGATTTAGTCAGACAGTGAAAGAGAGCAGTAAGCATAGTGTTAAGCGGTAAGACATTATAATACATTTGAACATCAAAAAACGTTGTGTTGGATCATCTGTTTATGTGAGTAAATAAATAAATAAAGCTTCCTGGGGTTCTGATAGAGGTAAAGAAGACTGCTATATGATCCAAAGGGGCACGTGCACCAAATGTTTATAGCAGTAATATCCACAATAGGCAAACTATGGAAAGAACATAGATGTCCATCAACAAATGAATTATATATATATATATATATATATATATATATATATATATATACATATACACACAATGGAATACTACTCAGCCATCAAAAGAAATGAAATCTTGCCATTTGCGTTGACATGGATGGAACTGGAGGGTATTATGCTTAGCAAAATAAGTCAACCAGAGAAAGGCACTATCATATGATCTCCCTGATATGAGGAAATGGAGGTGCAATGTGGGGGGTTTGGGGAACAGGAAAAGAGTAAATGAAACAAGATGGGATCGGGAGGGAGACAAACCATAAGAGACTCTTAATCTCACAAAACAAACTGAGAGTTGCCGGGGGGGGGGGGAGGTTAGGGAGAGGGTGGTGGGGTTATGAACATTGGGGAGGGTATGTGCTGTGGTGAGTGCTGTGAAGTGTGTAAACCTGGTGATTCACAGACCTGTACCCCTGGGGCTAATAATACATTATATGTTAATGAAGAAGAAGAAGAAGAAGAAGAAGAAGAAGAAGAAGAAGAAGAAGAAGAAGAAGAAGAAAAAGACTACTATAAATCAAATGCTATGGTTTTCAGCATAGAGTGTGTAATCAGGCATATTTTATTAAAGTAACCAAGTAAAATGATGGTCGAAAACTGGAATAACAGAAAACATAAAAATCAGAGATTTTAAAAAGAGATATGGGACAGTGTAGAGAATATAGTCAATGATATTATAATAGTGTTATATGGTGACAGATGGCGGCTATATTTGTAGTGATCATAGAATAATGTATGGAGATATTGAAAACCTGAAACCAATGTAACACTGACTATCAACTACACTCAAATAAAAAAATAGTAAAAATAAAACATTTTAATTTAAAAAGATAAAAAGAGGGACAAGAATTTGAAAAGTGAATTTCAAAAAGAGTAAAGATGAGGCTAAGACATACTCTGAACCTTGAGGAAAACACCATTTTGAAAATTCTTCCCATTTTGAGAAAACTCAAATGAATCAAAACCATAAAAGAACCCATTTTAACTGAGAGATGTAATGAATGCTCAAGAAATAATTTTATGACAGGATAATTCTTCCCTATGAAACAGCATACAGAAACCCGGGGAAACACCTGGAAGCCAAATAAACTATACTGAAAATAAGAATTAGGAAAAAGATAAATGATGAAAGATAAGAAAATTAGACCTGCGACAGAGACCTAGTGAAGAGAATTTTTAGCTTGTGGTTTAATGTTTTTGAGGATAATCTAGAGTTCATAACTGCCTTGAGGCAGGCTGGTTGTAGGCAGTTTAGGCAGACCCCTAAGAGAGGCCTACTTTGGGCAAGTGGTGTTGGAGGAGGCCATTGGGCTGGACAAAGACAAATCCAACCATTTGACTAAAGTGTCTGTGAAGATGTTGAAGTCAGATGCAGCAGAGAAAGACCTGTCAAACCTAATCTCAGAAATGGAGATGATGAAGATGATTGGACAGCACAAGGACACCATCAACCTGCTGGGTCCTGCACACAGGATGGTCCTTCGTACACTATCATGGAATATGCCTCCAAAGACAACATACAGGAGTACCTGCAGGCCCAGAGGCCTCCTGACCTGGAGTACTGTTACAATATCAGCCACAATGCAGCAGAGCAACTCTCCTCCAAGCACCCGGTATTCTTTGCCTACCAGGTAGCCTGAGGCATGGAGTACCTTGCCTCCAAGAAGTGCATACACCAAGACCTGGCCACCAGGGAAGTGCTGGTGACAAAGGACAACATGATGAAGATCTCAGACTTCAGCCTTGCCAGAGATATCACCACATCAGTTACTATAAAATGAGAACCAACAGTGGACTGCCTGTGAAGTGGATGGTCCCTAAGGCCATGTTTGACCAGATCTACATCCACCAGAGTGACTTCTGGTCTTTTGGGGGTGATCCTGTGCAAAATTTTCACTCTGGAAGCCTCCCATATCCTGGAGTGCCTGTGGAGGTGGTTTTTAAGCTGCTGAAGGAGTCATTTGATGGATAAGCCAATAAGTGCACCAGAGAGTTATACACAATAATGAGGGGTGGCTGGCATGTGGTACCTTCAAGCTGCTGGTAGAAGACCTGGATCATACTGTGGCCTTGACCTCCAACCAGGAGTACCCGGACCTGTCCTTGGCCCTGGAACAATACTGTCTATGCTTTCCCAACACCCAAAGCTTCACCTGCTCCTCAGAGAAGAATTCCACCTTCTCTCATGTGCCGTTGCCCAGGGAGGCCTATCTGCCCTGACACCCAGCCCAGCTTGCCAATGGTGGACTCAAATGACTAGTATCCCTATTACTCCTGTCCAGATTCCGTCATAAGCTGTAACCCTTACCCCCCACCCTCCCTGCAAGACTCACTGCCTTCTCCTTTGTCCCTTTCCTACTGGCAGGAGCCAGCTGCCTACCTGAGGCCTTCACCCCTTGAAGTTCACCTCTCTTCCCCTTCCTCTTCCTCCTCCTTACAACCTGCTCATGAAAGAAAGGAACAGAGAGGCAGGTACTTGCTCGTGGCTACTTCCTTCCCTCCCATATGTTGGACCAAGACCCCTCCCTGTCATCTGGTACTGCCTAGACGTCGAGAGAGTTGGAGATGAGGCAGGCCAGTGAAAGCTGTTGGAGCTTTCCTGGTTTGGTTTTGTCTGCTTAGCATAACATGTAAGACTGAGTTCTGGTGGCAGGGACCTAGTCCTTGGGGCTATAGCACTAGCGAGGGGAGGTCAACTGCTCTGGGCCTTGGCTAAGAGCAAGCCCTGCTCCAGAAATATGGTGCCAAGGGCTTATTAATTTTGATACTAATTTGCTTTGCTGACCAAATACCTGGTATCAAAAGATGGGAAGGCAAAGACTGGAAGCAGTGTTGTGACCATGGGGTCCAGCCCCAAACTATGAAGAAAACACAAAGTGTATAAATCTGAGTAAGTATATATTTACACACCTTTTTAAATAGGTTGTTATCAGAGATTTAATCAATGGGTAATATGCTCCTCGTGGCTGGGAAGCATCAGTTGCCATATATTAAAAACAAAGAAAAGAGGTGTCTGGGTGGCTTCCTCCAAGAAGTGTCCCTTCTTTTCAGGTCATGATCCCAGGGTCCTGGGATGGAGCCCCACATCAGGCTCTCTGCTCAGTGGGAAACCTGCTTCTCCTTTTCCCTCTGCCCTGCTTATAGTTCCTCTTCCTGTCTCTCTGTCTGTCAAATAAATAAAATATTAAAAAAAAAACAAGAAAGAAACAAAATGTTTTTAAAAGGTCTTTTTTTTTTTAATTTTCTAGGGGTGCCTGGATGACTTAGTTGTTTAAGCAGATGTTTGCCTTTGGCTGAGGTCATGATTCCAGTGTACAGGGATCCAGCCCTGCATGGGACTACTTGCACCCCAAGGAGCTTGCTTCTTCCTCTCCCTTTGCACATGATTCCCCCTGTTTGTGTGCTTCTTCTCTCTCTCTCTCTCTCTCTTGCTGTCAATAAATAAAATAAAATCTTTTACTAAATAAATAAAAAAATAAATAAATTTCTAAACCTACTTTCAGTTTAGGTCCCTTAACAAAAATTGCTACTGCTTCATTAAAAAAAAAAAGATAATTTAGAAAGATGCTTCCAGAGTTAAAAAGTTGTTTTGTTTCTTTGTCAGGATTCAATATAGAAGTGCTTTAAAAAGTAAAAGAAAAAATATGCTATATTAACTCTAATCACACTATAACTTTGGTGGTTATATCAAGATAATGAAAAGTGATTTTAAAGCAAATTTCATTATTAGACATAAAGATCAAGTCAAAATTACAGAAGAGTAAAAGGATGAATTCATCAGGGAGTATAATAATTCTTTTTTTTTTTAAGATTTTATTTATTTATTTGACAGAGAGAGATCACAAGTAGGCAGAGAGGCAGGCAGAGAGAGAGAGAGAGGAGGAAGCAGGCTCCCTGCTGAGCAGAGAGCCCGATGCAGGACTCGATCCCAGGACCCTGAGATCATGACCTGAGCCTAAGGCAGCGGCCTAACCCACTGAGCCACCCAGGCGCCCCGGGAGTATAATAATTCTTGAATTTTAATACGTAACAACAGATTTGGGGATATATAGGGAAAAACTAAGAACAAAAATCATAACTTCTACCTTGGACGACAAATGGAAAATAATTTCAACACCCTTATTTTAAGATTACATAGACAAATGGTCATCATATTGGTAAGATATGTAAGACTTGAACAAAATGATCAACTAACTAGATATGCTTGATATTACATTACAGTAACTGAACTAACTGAGGTCAGTCTTTGGTGAATCACAGAAACAGGTGGAGTTGTCAAACAAAGGAATCTTTGTTTACAACATACAAGGAGTTCACAGGGAATAAGTTCCAAAGCCTTGACTGTTTGAACAGGAGAGAGATTTTTATTTAGTATTTAAGATGAATACTCAGAAGGGAGAGTTTTATTATCCCGTGTATGGTTGGTCATAAGGTTGTGGATGCATGCACATCCACATATGTATTTGTGCAATATGTATTGCATGTTCACCTGAATGAAGCTTGTATTCCACCGAGGGCAGAAACTTCAACGTTAGAATAAAGCAGAGGTAACTGTTGGACAAGGGAAAGGAACTCTGCAGGCTTCAAGAGCAGATAGAAACTAGATGGGGTCTTGGGCTCATTTTCTGGGACAAGGAATGAAAGGCCTTGATTGCTTTTGAAATAGCACTAGGAGTTTTACCACTGATTTATTGTCTCAATAGCTTAGGCTATTTCCTGGTCTGGTGGTGACTGTTAGTTTTCCCATTGCCTTGTTCCCTCAAAATCCTTAGGAGTGAGGTTTTTGCATTTCTTTGTAAGAACCTCCCAGGAATTTTTGGAAGAAGTGTGCTGGGGCAAGTACACAGGTGGGGTATAGATCATTGAAAATAGCTGGGGACAAAAAATGCCTTTTCTTATGTCAGGAAAACTATATCTCTTCTTTAATTTTCTAGGAACCTCTAACTCTTTCTGCTGATGTTACCAGCAGGCATCTGAGATATTACTGATTGTTCTCTTGAACCTAAGGAAAAGGAAATGTAGAAAGCAAAAGAAAAAACTTTAAAATCTATCCTCCAACTCATCAATTCACTGCAGCCACCTCTCTGTCTTTCCCTTTCTCTTTTTCTCTCTTTCTCTTTCTCTCTCACATACGCACAACACACGCAAATCGACTTAAAGCAATATTTAATTTTCCCTATTCCATTTTAATATACTTGAGGCATGATCATTTTCTTAGTAAATACAAGAAAAAAAAATCTAGGATTCCATCATTCTGTGTGATTAAAGTATTGAGGAATTTACTTCCAATAGCACTTATAAAAACATATTTTATTTAAGGAATATTATATAATCAGGTGCCTGCATTTTTCTTATTCTCTAACTAGTGTTATTTGGCAATTAATATTTTGTCAATCAATATTCCCCTATACCTGAATGTGTGGGCAGTGAGAGATGAGTTAGAGGCAAGGATGGTGAACACTCCCAACAACTGCAGACTACATATATCTTAAGCCATGATTTTCTTTGCAAAGGTCAACATTGATAATGTTCTAGTCATACCTCCGTGTACCAGGAAAGAAGTAGCATATTTCTTGAAAGACACAGCTATCAAAGCTCCATTGAGAAACCATAAAGATGGAGAAGGGATTTGCAAATTAAATATCTGATAATGGACATCTACTCTGATTATTTAAAAATGAATAAAAATAAAAAACCTTACTAATAACCAAACAGAGTATCCAATTTTACATGTGAAGGAAATAATGGAAGAGACATGTCACCAAAAGTATATGGATGGCTTATAAGCACATGGCCAATTTCTCAACATTTAAACATTAAAGAAATACAAATTAAAATCATAATGAGACATG
The DNA here is from genome assembly GCF_964662115.1 of Mustela nivalis. NCBI lineage: Eukaryota > Metazoa > Chordata > Mammalia > Carnivora > Mustelidae > Mustela > Mustela nivalis. The sequence continues at coordinate 50,058 of NW_028136418.1, forward strand.
CTTACATATCTATTAGAATGGCTAAAATTATAAAGGCTAATTGTACTTGGTCTGAGCTAGATTGAGAAGCAACAAAAAATCTAAACTGTTGTTGGCATATATCATGATACAACCACTTTGGAAAATAGTTTCAAAAATTTTTAAATGAAAAATATGTTGCAGTTACACAAATAGCCATTTTATTCTAGGCATTTAACCAAGAAAAACAAACCCTATGTTCATACAAGGACTTGTATGTGAATTTCATATCAGCTTTATTTTTAAGAATTGAAAACAGTGGAAATGTTCATCAATGTCCATCAATAGAGCAAAGACAATTGGAGATTCTCAAAGTAATGATGCTGAGAAAAGAAAATCCAGGCAATGAATAGTATATACTGTGTGATTCCATGACTACAAAAAATCTAGAAAATACAAATTTATATATAGTCACAGTCATCAAATATATGGTGTGATTTTAGTGCCTTCTTCTGTGCTCCCATAGCTTCCTACACTTGTATCTCCGAGCATTTGTTACACCATGTGAAAATATGAACTCTTTCTCTTTATTCTGTCTTACTAGAATAAGAATCCTTGAAAGTTTATGGACAATTGAACTCTCAGTTATTAGCAGAAATTCTATCACACAGTAAGTTTCCAAATATAAAAGCCAGAGTTTTACAATGACTTCTAAGCTTTTACATGATCTAGCCACTCATTTAACCTCTGTGACCTCTTTCCCTGCTACTCTTCAGTCACTCACAGTGGCCTCCTTGCTATTCCTCAGATATGCCAGGCATGATCCAACCTTATGGCCTTCAAGATAGCCAATTCCTTTGTCTGGAGTGACCTTATTGCTGATAGTTCTGCGCAAATTCATCACCTTTCCATACATTTGTTCAATTGTCAGCTTCATTGTAAGTACCCTGATCTTTCTATTAAAAGATTTAACTCCCCATCCCCTGCCTAGCAACCTTGATTTTTCTCACCCTGATCGAATTTTTCTTTTTCCCCATTGTACTCTTCCTTTTTGAATGCACTATGCCATTTTTATTAAGGTTTATAGCTTTGAGTTGTCTCACCCATTAAAATAAAAGTTCTACAAAGCCAAGTATTTCATTTACCAGTGTAGTCTGAAGTAATATCTGCCATATAATAGTTCAGTAGACAACTGGTAAATTTCAAAATAAATTAATGTTGAGAGTATACTGAATTTCATAAGTCATTTCAATATTTTTTCCAAAAAATAAACTACATAAAACATACTTTAAATTTACTTTCAAAATATTTTATAGCATATAATGGACAATATACATAAGCCTAAAGAAACAATCCTATAATTAACCATTTCATACCTACTTAAAAACTGCATAATACCACACTCTTAGATCCTCTTTGAATGCTCTAAAATAACCCTTCAAATGAAATACATTTTAAAAACTCACAGATTTTTTGGCAAATAATTTAATAAAATAAAAGTTTCATTCATCTATGTAGATCAAAATAAATGTTTTTAATAAGCATGAAATTATAACTCTGAAGTGTGCTAAAATGAAACCACCTGCTAAGGGTGAGAGAACAAAAATAAACATCCTTTTTCCAAATAAGAGGAATTTATTACCTTTGAATCAAAGCATGTGGATTTGTTTTAACTGGCAATAAAGCAATATGGAGACACAAACCATAGAAAGTCATATTTTAGATTTCCAAAAGACTTCTAAGTGAAGAGTATACATTTTTTAATTGCTACATAATGCTACATAATGACAAGATGACAGGTTGTGGCAAATAGCATTTTAAAAGCTCTACTCATAATGGAACGGAAGATGTCATTTCCCTATAATTTTATATATGTCTTTAATTTACTATATCTGGATACAACATATTACCAAACAGATGTTCATCAAAGACTAAATCATTTTTAATGGAACATAATAATTTGAACCTACATCTATTAATCATTTTTTTCGATCTAACATTTATAGTCTCGCTAAACATTTTATCAGTTGTTGACAAAATTCAAAATAAATAGGATAAAAAGTCGTGTTTGGAAAAGTAGATTTCTTTTCAAATTGGCATTTAAATGAAAATATTTGCTGATATTTTTTAAACTTTAAATGTAATTTTATATATATATCTGACCTATCAGATGATATAAAATTTTTGGAGAAAATATGACATATTTTTTGATCTTGGTTGAAGGTATTAATAAAGAGCAACTGTTTGTATTATTTGTATTGTGATATCTTAGTTAATAAACATGAATAACTGGTATAAAATATGTTTTTTTTAAAATTTTATTTATTTACTTGACAGAGATCATAGGAAGGCAGAGAGGCAGCCAGAGAGAGAGGAATGGAAGCATGCTCCCAGCTGAGAAGAGAGCCCACTGTGGGACTCAATCCGAGGAACCTGGAATCATGACCTGAGCCGAAGGCAGAGATTTTAACCCACTGAGCCACCCAGGCGCCCTAAAATATGTTTTTTTTTAAATATAGAAGTATATTTCTTGCCAAAATATGGAACTAGCTGGAACTGAATGCCTCCTTCAAAGTCAGCTCTGGAGAAATTATGCAAGTGTAATATGGAACTATTTCAGATATTAACCAAAAACAAAGAAATGATGATAAACGCCTTAAAATACTCAAAGTTGCCCTTGACTGGTATGTTTCAAGCTCTATTCCTGGTTTGAAGACAGGTTTTAACAGGCCTGTCACTGTAGAAATCCGCTGGATGTTTAGAGGCTATCAGAACTGTACAAAACCTTGAAGGGGTAAAGACTTGAAAATTCTTTAGAGAGATTAGCTCCCTAAGGCATTATTCCTCCACACATTTTCCTCCAATCAATTAAGACTGATGGATGAGGGGCACCTGAGTGGCTCTCTCATCACGTGGGTGGTGGGTTAAGCCTCTGCCTTCATCTCAAGTCATGGTCTCTGGGTCCTGGGATCCAGCCCCACATCGGGCACTGCTCAAAAGGAAGCCTGCTTCCCTCCCTGCTTGCCTGCCTCTCTGCTTACTTGTGATCTCTCTCTCTCGCTCTCTTTCTCTCTCTCTGTGTCCAATAAATAAATAAAATCTTTTAAAAAAGGCTGATGGATGATAAATTATGAAAACTGCTCCCTCCAAATGATGCTTCTTCATAAGGATTTAAGAATTTAAAATTGAAACTTGACCGTAGGATTTATCTTATAGAATAACATCAAGTGAAGGCAGTTTTTATTAGTTCTGAAGTATTTGTGATTCTGAATTCTTGGCCTCATTAGTAAATTTATTTTTAAATTCTCCCATGGAGTGGTGATTGGCCTTCAGTCTTTCATTGATATACATCATTGGGTCAAATGAGATGTGTGTGCCCAGAACTATATATAATCTTTTTTGTATTTCACTGGAGATGGCATTTCTGAGTTTTGTTCAATTGAATTTGGACAGATGTTTTAATAGTCACTTCTAGAGTTGGCCCTGGAGAATATCTTCCTTTTTTTCTCTTCCCGATTCTCTGAAAAACCCTGACTAATTCACATTATCACAGTAATATCATAATTCAAGTTTTTCCAAACACTATAGCTGCAAAATAGAAGGAAGCTACTCAGAATGGAATACTATTGTGAATGATTGAGAAAGAAAACATTATTATAATTAAGCTACCAGGTTTCAATGTATTTTATTGTTGCTTAGAAAATCCTAGCATACCCAGACTTTACAGAGATTTGATGATCCTAAGAAGAGCTGAACTCATGGACCAAAATAACTATGCACATAAAAAGTACAATTACTTACCTAAAAAATATGATGTGGTTAACTTTATATGCCAATCCAAGTGTTATGGGAACAGGAATTAAAAAAATAGCTTAGGGGCGCCTAGGTGGCTCAGTGGATTAAGCCACTGCCTTCAGCTCAGGTCATCATCTCAGGGTCCTGGGATCAAGTCCTGCATCAGGCTCTCTGCTCAGCAGGGAGTCTGCTTCCCTCTCTTTCTCTCTGCCTGCCCTCTGTCTACTTGTGATCTCTCTCTGTCAAATAAATAAATAAATAAAATCTTAAAAAAAAAAAAGAATGACTGTACTTTTAAAAAATAGCTTAAAAGGAGCGCCTGGGTGGCTCAGTGGGTTAAGCCGCTGCCTTCCGTTCAGGTCATGATCTCAGGGTCCTGGGATCAAGCCCCACATCAGGCTTTCTGCTCAGCAGGTAGCCTGCTTCTCTTCCTCTCTTTCTGCCCACCTCTCTGCCTACTTGTGATCTCTCACTGTCAAATAAATAAATAAAATATTTTTAAAAATAGCTTAAAAGTATATGATAAAATAATGATATACATATACAAGGAAAAGAAAGATACTATACTGTGAATATAAATTAAGTGAAAATTGTTGAAATAAAGAATACAATAAATGGAGACTAAGATGAATATAGCTGTAAAATGAATAAATGAGTTGGGAAAAACAAACAAACAAATTAATGACTTCTGCCCAAATACAGCAGAAGAGAAAAAAAAATAAAGAAAATATTTAAATAAGTACTGAGATAAATTTTGGAGAATTAAAGAAAGATAAAAGATACCAGACTTAAAATGATGCCAAACACGAGATATCAGAAACAAAACAAAACAAAACAAAAACTACACACACTAAAAACCACTCGTATACATTATGGTGAGTTTTAAGAATATCAAAAACAGAGAAGAGCATAAATGATGCCCAAGAGAAGAACAGATCACCTAAAATGTACAAGAATAATACTGACAGCACAATTCTCAATAGTAATAGCATATAAAGAGACAGCTGGGAGTTTTTATAGATGGAAAAGATATTTGAAACTAGGTATTATACATCAATCCAAATTATTGATTAAATTTGAGAGCACAGTAAAAATACAATGAAGCATGTTAGGTCTTAGAACATTTATCACACAGAGACACACATTTTGGAAAACTTCCTTGGAAGACAGCTCAATTGAGATCGAGAAAACAGAATTATGTACTCAAAGGCACATTTTGAAGGAAGGATTGAATATAGTCTGCACTGCAAATATTCTTTAATCGTATGTTCTGAATATCCTAAATTTAAGAAGTATTTGTTCAAATATTTACCTTTAAATAAATCCTAGGAGACTTTTTCTTGGATTCTGGAAAATCAGTCCATTTGGATACAAATCTTTTTGTCACTGATGGAAATTTTGATAGCCCTTAACTGTGGAATGCCTAATGTATTGTTACAGCAATTGTGATTTGCCAATACATGGGTGATGTGTGTGTGTTGTGTGTGTTTATTTTTATTTTTGATGGTTTAACTCTTCTATGAGATTTTTAAGTAGACATGATTTTAATAAATTATGATTTGTTGAAATTTATCTGAGGTTATATATAATAAAATGAAATTTGTGTGAACTAAAGAAGTGCATCTCCATTTTTTTTGTTTTAAGAGTAGACTGGTCTTTAAAAATTGTCCAAAGAAGTACATTATATTCATTATTAAATTTGATAATATACTATAAAGTATTTATGGTCATATTGGACCATATCAAATTCTACTATTAATTCATATTAATAATTACCATAAGAGGAAAAAGGGATATTTTTCAAAATAAAAATTAGCGTATTTTTCAGAATATGATATAGTGTTATTCACTGAACTGAGGGAACAAATGTCAAAGTCTAACACAGTTTACAGAATGTTTTAACATAAATTGAAATTTAAATCTGACCAAATTTCACAGTTTTAAGTAAAATGATAGCACTTTATATCCTTGAAAAGTGGTAAGTGACCCAAAACATGGCTTAGAAAAACAAATTTAACACTACACTAGTCTGAGATGGTTAAGTTATGGTACAACTTGCCATTGTGTATCATCAAATGGTATATTTTTTTCTTTTGGGCTTGTCATTATATTTTATTTTAGCCATTCTGGTAAGAGTGTAGTGATATCTCAGTGTCATTTTTTTTAAAGATTTTATTTGTTTATTTGACAGAGAGAAATCACAAGTAGATGGAGAGGCAGGCAGAGAGAGAGAGGGGGAAGCAGGCTCCCTGCTGAGCAGAGAGCCCGATGCGGGACTCGATCCCAGGACCCTGAGATCATGACCTGAGCCGAAGGCAGCGGCTTAACCCACTGAGCCACCCAGGCGCCCTCTCAGTGTCATTTTAATTGCATTTCCTTGATGTCTAATTGTGTCAAAATATATTACTTTGATGTTTAATGCTCTGAGCTTTCTCAGTTCAGGACCATGAAGCCACTTAGGAAAAATACAGTTGCAGAGGCACTCATAGACCAACTCTTATTTCGAAATAAGAAGAAACATTACTACCCATTCCAACAAAAAATAGATTTGTTATGCAGCAGGGATTTTATAAATTACCTGACACAACTTATATAGTAAGATGAAATGGGACAGGCGGCTTCTTGCAGCTATATACAACATCATTTTAATTTCAATTTTCAGTATAATTTTTCCAAGGTATACACAGAATATATATTTAATGTAAATTGTGAACATTTTAAACTCTCTATATGGAAATTAATCAATTTTAAGTTTATAACAATCAAAATTAACGGAAGTTTATTTTAAATTAGTTAGCTTTCTCTGCATTGCAAGACAGAATAATCAAGAATTGGTAAGAAAAAAGTAATCTCTGTAAAATTACCGGGGGTGCATTATAAAGTGTTTGGTAACCGATCAAACTCACAATTTGGATTGAATGGCAAGTGATTTTTAAAATCTGGAACTCATTGTCAATTTTTTTTTCTTCATTGTGTCTTAATAATTTACTGTGTTCATTTGCATGGAAGTGAAGAAAAATGCATGACATTTCATCTCAACACTAACACCTTTAACTGGCAACTCTAAATGTACTTTACAGCAGTGTAACAAAGTAAAGATCAATGATGTTTCATGAAATATCTGTTATAATTCTCAAGGAGATAGGGAGTTTGTACAAAAATGCAAATCACTTTGCGACTAAACACATTGTTTATTTCAGCTAATTTTAAGAAAATATGCTGAGAATCTCTCAAAAAAGGAAGCAATGATTTAGGTTTGCCTTCAAACTCCTTATCTAATCCTGAACCAACAGCACATAGTTCAAAGAGCAACTAATTTGAGTAGCTCCAATTTACACATTTCCTAACAATGCTTAATTTAGTGGAATTTCTGTACAATTATGTTAATTTGATGTAATGAAAGACAAAAGTTCAAAAAGATCATCCTTAATTTATATAGATGCCAAACTCTGCATTTTCTGAATGACGCCCAGGAACGTATTTTCAAAAACAAACAAACAATGCCAGAACCACTTTTAGGTCATCTCTAGGCAGAAAGTGACTCAGAGCTTACATTACTCTCTCCCTGAAAGTATACTGTAGGCACTGAAACTACTACCCTGAGTCTGTGCTATCAAATTCCTTAAGTTAGAAAGTTTTAAAACCCGTCTGTGTGGGAGTATTTCATTTACAGATAGAGATTTGGTTGTTTATACATTTTCATACTTGATTTTTAGGGTGTAATAACTATGTTTTAAAATTCATGGTGGTTTTGAATACTGTTGGATAATTGAGCTAAAATGGTATATCCATTCCTCCTAAGAAACAGAAATTATAGAAAGGTAGTGCTTTTCAGATCTGACATCTTTGAGTCATTGCAGTTTCATATAAATGCAATAGGAAAAGTGTCATTCATGTTTATGATATTTTCTACAAATAAATTAGAATGTACTGGAGGCCTGATATAAAGTGGGATGCCTAAACTTCAGTAAGATCTTGTTTTCAATTCAAAATAAATTTTATTTTTTATTTTTTTATAATGTCCCTCAATTTCAGATAAGCACCCCCATAAGGTCCACTCCGTTTTTTTTAAGATTTTATTTATTTTATTTGACAGATAGAGATCACAAGTAGGCAGAGAGGCAGGCAGAGAGAGAGGGAAGAGGAAGCAGGCTCCCTGCTAGGCAGAGAGCCCGATGCGGGGCTCGATCCCAGGACCCTGGGATCATGACCTGAGCCAAAGGCAGAGGCTTTAACCCACTGAGCCACCCAGGCGCCCCCAAAATAAATTTTAAATTGAATTATGCACCTCTAAGTTCAGAGACAATAAACATCAACCAACACAATTAATAAGTTCTATTTCTTGAAATTTCGGGAACATTGATAGTCTCATCTCCTGGAAGAACAACAGCTAAAATTTTAGGTCATGGATTCTTGCTAAAATATCACTTTCCCAAAGAAAATTAATGTTAGGAATTTTCATTGATTGTTATTGATCATGAAGAATATAACAACCACGATAAAAAGAGTAGGAAAAACATGATATCTCATCTGTAAGGGCATGTGGAAAGTAGGAAATGCTAATAAAAATAACTACCATTATTTCCTAAGTTAACATAATACAACAGAACAAAAATATTTCAAAACAATGTTTTCTTTTTTTTTTAATTTTATTTATTTATTTGACAGAGAGAGATCACAAGTAGGCAGAGAGGCAGGCAGAGAGAGAGGAAGAAGCAGGCACCCTGCTGAGCAGAGAGCCCAATGTGGGACTCAATCCCAGGACTCTGAGATTATGACCTGAGCCGAAGGCAGCGGCTTAACCCACTGAGCCACCCAGGCGCCCCCATAACAATATTTTCTAGGCTCATTCTGATAACTCTTTTCTACATTCAAATTTAAAGGTTGAGGCATGTGATATATATTACACAAAAAACATCCCAAGGCATTCGTTAAAAAAAAAAAAAAACTCTTAATAAAGAACAAATCCAAAGGAATTTCTTTTCTAATTTAATTAACAAATTATGAATTGACTTACCTATTTTATCACAGTGTATCAGGCACCAATAATATTTTTTAATCGTCACACCTGATGCAATAGTTACCATCTTTCAAACATACTGATCACGAACAAGCAAATAAACAAGAGCACCGTAGCTTAAGATCTACCTGCATAAATATAGGCTACTTCAGACAATCTCTTCACCACAACATAGCAATGAATAGAAATCATACATGCTCTGTATGGACATACAGATGAGATAGAATGGGATGATGTTAATATATGCAGAATCTTTATTAATTACATTGTAAACCATAATATGGAAAAACAGAATACAATTTTAGAAATACCCAGGTCACCATCATTGTTTTATTTTTATATGTGTAGATAAGGAGTTTAATAAACAATCCATGACTATTCAACTCCTTATATTTTGAAAATTTTAGCAAAAGTAACAAACCTAGCACCTAGAAAATTGTACCTATCTGCAATATACAGCTTTGCCAGCATGGTAGAAGAAAAGCAAAACAAAATAAGTAAGAAAAGTTTAACATTTCACAAGAGATTTGCTTTTATTTTTTTATTTTTTAATTTTTATTTTTCATTTATTATTTACTTCTATTTTCTACTTTATTTTAATGAAAATGTCATGACCATAACATAAGAGCAGAATTAAACCAACATGAGAAATTATTTTTTCATAAGTTAAAATAAACTAGCTTGGTGATTAATTCAAAATTGTATTACAAACTTCAGTGTTCTTGCAGTAAGTATCACTGCATAAACAAATCAGTCAGGAGTCATAAACTAATGATGATTCTAAATGTTATTTAGAGAGACATTCTGTTCTTAATATATTTCAAATATTCTACACAAGGCAAAGTGGATCCAAGTAATCTGTAGGCAAAATAAGATTTTAGAGAAGTATATATTTCCAACAGTATTTATAAAATATTACCTTTATGTAAGGCATCATCCTGGACTTTGTGGAAAACACACAAAGGAGTAAGAAGTGGCCCTTCAAGAAACATATACAATATCAAGGTTTAACATGAAGCAGCATGTCTTCTCTAATTAAAAAAAAAAAAACATTGTACCAACTGACTTTACTGAAACTTTATATTTATTGCTCTCATTTTAGGTCATAGTGTCCTTCTGCATGCAGGCTGCTATAACGGACATGATATAGACTTAATAGCTTATAAAGAACAGGAATTTATTTCTCACAGTTCTAGAATGGAGAAGTTCAAGTTTAAGGAATGGGCAGATCCAGGGAGAGCCCACTTCCTCATAGATGGCTATCTTCTCACTGTAAACGTACATGATGAATGAATCAAGAGAACTCACTGGGGTCTCCTTTAAAAGGACTGTAATCCCACTTATGACCTAATCACCTCCCAAAGGCCCCTATGTTTTAATACTAGCACTTACAGTGTTAGATTTCATAATATGATTTTGGGAGACATAAACATTCACACCATAGTATATATAAACAAAAAAAGACACAAAAAAAACAAACAAAAAAATTATTTTAACTACCTATTATTTTCAACTACATAAACTTTTAATTTGTTTCTATATAATATTAAATAACTCATTTGAGTGATTCACTTATATCCAATGCATCTGAGTGCAATTAAATTTGCTTACCCAGCATATCCAGAAGCATATTTCTTCAGACTATCCCATTCCCCACCTTACAGGATTTACCACAATTAGAAGACATGGGATAGAGGATAGATAGATAGATGTATACATAAACACACTTGTACATACCCATATGCATATTTTTTCCTGTTAATGATACTCATGCAAATAAAATTTAAGCTCAAGGAACCCTGTCTTGTGTGTTACTTAATATCCAGTTTTTAGTCAACATCCAAAAACAAATAATCCAATAAAAACATGGATAGAAGACATGAACAAGTGTTTCCCCAAAGAACACATTCAAATGTTCAGTAGATACATGAAAAGATGTCCATCATCATGTATCATCAGGAAATTGCAAAGCAAAACTAGAAAGAGATACCACCTCACACCTGTCAGAATGGCTAAAATTAACACTACAAGAAACAAAAGGTGTTGGAGAGGATGTGAAAAAGTAACACTTGTGGGGGCTGCCTGGGTGGCTCAGTGGGTTAAGACTCTGCCTTCAGCTCAGGCCATGATCTCAGGGTCCTGGGATCAAGTCCCACATCGGGCTCTCTGCCAGGCATGGAGCCTGCTCCCTCCTCTCTCTCTCTCTACTTGTGATCTCTCTCTGTCAAATGAATAAAATCTTAAAAAAAAAAGAAAAAGTAACAATTGTGAACTGTTGGTGGTGATGCAAACTGATACAGCCATATTTGAAAACAGTATGGAATTTCCATAAAATTTAAAAATAGAAGTCCTTTTTGATCCAACAAACCTGTTGGTGTGTATTTACCCAATGAATATAAGAAAACTTATTCAAAGGGATGCTAGCACCCCTATGTTTATAGCAGCATTATTTATAAAGCTAAGATATGGAAAGCGCCCAAGTATCCATCAATTGATGAATAAATAAAGAATAAGTGGTATGTATATACAATGGAATATTATTCTGCCATAAAAAAGACTGAAATCTTGCCATTTGCAATAACATGGTTGGAACTAGACAGTATAATGCTAAAAGTGAAATAAGTCAGTCAGAGAAAGACAAATACCTTTACTCATATATGGAATAAAAGAAACAAAACAAACAAGCAAAGGGGAAATAATAAGACATAGAAAGAGAAACAAAGCAAGAAACAGACATTTCATTACGGAGAACAAACTGATGGTTACTTGACGGGATCTGAAAGGAGTGATGGATTAAATAAGTGATGGGGGTTAATTAGAGCACTTGTCATGATGAGCACTGAGTGCTATATGTTATATTGTACACATGAATCTAATACAACCATATATGTTAACTAACTGGATTTCAAATGAACATTTTTTAAAATCCCAGTTTTTAGCTCACATTCTGGCTTACAAAAGGGATTTAGTCAGGAATTTGGAGATTAGTTAATGAACAAAAAAGGGGTGAACAGGCAGTTGTTAGATAAAATTACTATCCTTTCTGGCATGATCTTATACCTTTTATCTAGAAGTATTTTTAGCACTTTAGACTCTTCCTATTTTATTTTGAATCATTAAACAAAAATTTCCTCAAAGGACCTTAGACTCCATCCAATTTGAGCAACAGTTTGAGAGAGGAAATGGTGTCCAGGAGGAAAAAAAAAAATGATGAAACTACTATTGTTTACTAGTGAATGCATAGTTCTTCCACAGAAGAAGCTCTAAATGGTCATGGCTCCAGCTTTATATGTGCTCAGTCATATGTTCAGAAGTAGGTAACACTATCAAAAAATATAAAGCATCTGAAATTATTTTCCCTTATTTGAAAGCTGGTGTATGAGTCTGCCGTATTTTCTTGGGTGTTGATAGAAGACGCAGACTCATGTTTCAGAAATAATATAGTTTATTATTCACAGCAATAGAGGTAGCCAGAATATTAACATTATTTGTGTGTGTGTGTGTGTGTGTGTGTGTGTGTGTGTTTGTGTGTGTGTGTGTGTGTTTGTGTGTGTGTAGGGATGGGTGTTATATATCAGTTCTGAGCCTCAGTTCCCACAAGAAGAATCAAAACAGAGGCAGATAATATTTGCAAACACAACAGGTTAAGTTAAAAAAAAAAGATACTATTTCTGTCTTCCAAGTCTATTCAATACAACCATCTTCAAAGGATGGCCTAGAACAAATAATAAATGCAGAAATGTAAGCAACCAATTGAAAAGTGTCTCCCAAGAAACACACTTTGAGAGTCTTCATTTGACAAAAATACTATAGGATATTACATGGATCAGGTGCATTGAATACTAGAAGGTTAAAATTACAAGGGACCAAATATTTTTAAGCAGTTCTGGCATCCAGTAGAGTTCAAATAGGTTTTATAAGATTGAGGAAAGAAGCCATCAAAACCTGGGCCCAGGGGCACCTGTGTAGCTCAGTGGGTTAAGCCTCTGCCTTCGGCTCAGGCCATGATCTCAGAGCCCTGGGATCGAGCTCTGCATCAGGCTCTCTGTTCAGCAGGGAGCCTGCTTCCCCCCGCCCCCCCCCCCGCTATTTGCTTACTTGTGGTCTCTGTCTGTCAAATAAATAAATAAAATCTTAAAACAAAACAAAACAAAACAAAACAAAAATCCTGGGCCCAATTTTCCCAAAAGTATGATTCTGATTCTAGTCTCTATGATGTTATCCCTTGAAGACAATGTCTCTAATTGAGTTGAATTAGTTTACTAAAGAGCATACCCCCATTTGTTGTAGGAGATGAACAATATGCAAGAGGCAAAATGCCACATGGAAGCCACCTTGTCTTCAGTGGAACATAGAATCAGTTCCTTTGGGATGAATTTGTTCCACATTTGACTTCCCACTTAAGGGAAAATAAGAGTGCCTTCTAATAGATTTTAAATAGGAAATGACAACGGAAGCTTATACAAGATTATAAAATGGGAAATTTCATTTAGATAAGCAATCATTTCAAAGTCATCTTCTTAATATTACAGACTCTTCACATAATCATAATTTTATTTTGGTATTATATGGTAATTTCAAATATAGTAAATATAAAGAATTTACCTCTGTAATTATAGCGAGTCTGGTCGTAGTTTAATGGCAACAAATCTTCAATTTAGAAGTATGGTCTACCAATTATTAATACATTTGGAAATGGTGTGTCATCTTCACTCCACTTGTCTCACTAAAACAGTGAGCCAAAAAAAGTAGGTCCAAGCTGTTTACTATGGTCAAAATGGGTTGCTTTTGCACTTGGTAAAGAAGCAGTCATATTTTGGAAGAAAAACTGAGGCTATTAATATTTTCAACTTATTTTCAGAAAAGGAAAGAAAGGATAATCTAACCTAAAGCCAAAATCTTACACAAGGTGGCTGGACAATGATCTTTTCCCAGATAAAGGGTTTTTCAACTTAGCCATGTTAGGAGGAAGAAGAGATGAGACATTGTGGACTTGACTAACGTTTGTACACTGTTCAAAAAGTTTTCAAAATAATGTGTATTATTTTTCTTCTTTTAGTTGAGACAAAAAAAAAAAAAACAAACCAAAAAAAAAAAAAACACTAATGAGCTTACTCTTAAAAGGAGGTAAACAAGAAACTAGCAAAGATTGAGTGTTAGGTATTGTCCCCCTCCTTTTTTTTTTTAAATTATGTTATGTTAGTTACCATACAATACATCATTAGTTTTTGAAGTAGTGTTCCATGATTCATTGTTTGTGTAAAACACCCAGTGCCCCATGCAATATGTGCCCTCCTTAATACCCATCACCAGGCTCACCCATCCCCACATCCTTCTCATCTTTAAAACCCTCAGTTTGTTTCTTGGAGTCCATAGTTTTTCATGTTTCATTTCCCCCTCCAATACCCCCACTTCATTTTTCCTTTCCTTCTCCTAATGTCCTCCATGCTATTCCTTAGGTTCCACAAATAAGTGAAACCATATGATGATTGACTTTCACTGCTTGGCTTATTTCACTTAACATAATCTCCTACAGTCCCATCCATGTTGATGCAAAAGTTGGGTATTCATCCTTTCTGATGGCTGAGTGATATTCCATTGTATCCTTGGATCACATCTTCTTTATCCGTTTGTCTGTTGTAGGGGATCTTGACTCTTTCAACAGAATGGCTATAGTGGACATTGCTGCTATGAACACTGGGGTGCATATGGCCCTTCTTTCCAGTAAAATAGAGCTAGCCTATGACCCAGCGATTGCACTACTGAGTATTGACCTCAAAGATACAGATGCAGTGAAAAGAATTAGGTATTGTTAAAGCACAAATGCAGGGGATAGAAGTTATGGTACAGAAGAGGGAAGGGCAACCATATGGCAGAGTAGAATAAAGTAGCTCAGGAAGAAATTAGTCATATCCAGATATTGTAAGGCATGTGGTGTTGGCAGGGAGAGCATGAGAAATCATGAGAGAAGAGAGAGAAAATGGACCAGGCAGGAGAGGTTTATAACATTTTAACATCTAAGGTAAGCATATGCAAAGCAGAATAGGGAAAGAAATAAAAGTTTTTATAAGACTCAATACATAAGGAATAACGTGGAGGACACTGGGAGATGGAGAGAAGTGTGCTGGGGGAAATCGGAGGGAGAGACAAACCATGAGAGACTGTGGACTCTGAGAAACAAACTGAGGGTCTTGAAGAGGAGGGTGGCAGGTGGTTGGGTGAGCCCAGTGGTGGGTATTAAGGAGGGAATTTATTACATGAAGCACTGGGTGTGGTGCATAAACAATGAATTTTGGATCCCTGAAAATAAACTAAAAAAAAAAAAAGACTGACTACAGACATGGACCTCAGTGTAACACAGATATGGAACTCACTGTAATACCAGCCACTTCCCACCGACACACACAGACTATGATAATAATAAATAATAATGCAATTAAGAAAATTGCCTGCCAAATAATTTTTCCTCTTTTTTATTTTTATGATTATTATTTTTATTTTATTTTTAAAGTTTTTATTTAAATTGTAGTTAGTTAAAATAAGGTTAATATTACTTTCAGGTGTACAATATAGTAATCAACACTGCCATACAATGGCTTAAATAAAAAAATGAAAAAAAATTTTTAAAGATTTTATTTTTAAATAAAACCTCTACACCCAAGGTGGATTTCAAACGTACAACCCCACGATCAAGATTTACATATTTTACTGACTGTTCCAGCCAGGCACCCCAACAAATAAAAATTTTATAAAATTGTTGAGTTTGTGGGAGTCTCATTTGCTTAGTCAGTTAAGTGTCTGCCTTTGGCTCAGATCAGGATCTCAAGAGTCCTGGGATCGAGCCCCATATTGCTCATGCTCTCTCTCTCTCTCTCTCTGGCTTTTGCTCTTAAATAAATAAATAAAATATTTTTTAAAAAATTGTTGAATTTGTTTAACTAGTTTTAAACTAGTAGACAGAGATGAAGATAAAGTATGATGTAATGGCACGGAAAAATACAACTTACACGTTTTAAAAAAAAATGTGCAATGCAAGTTACCTCACTTCTTTTATCACCACACTGGGACTTTCCCTACTGAGTTGTTGTAATGTAAGGACCTATTTTATATTTTTATATTTTAGCAAGAGGCTTTCATTGAGGTTAACCCTTAAACTGTCCTTGCTCCCCTTCCCCCAGGGGATTCACTTAAAAACAAGTCCTGGAAATCAGCTCCAGGTAACAAAGCCCATATACAAGGGTGGGTCAGGCCAGGTGGAGACATCAATCAGCGGGAGGGGGGCGGTGTTTGCATATTGTCTCCCTAGATACTAAGGAGTATGCCCCACTCCTCCGCCCTTTGGGAACCTTTTTTGCACCAATCCTAATCAAGGTGTAATAGGCTGGGTCAAATGTCTATACTAGGGTAAATTGAACCTCAATTGGTCATCTAGCCTCACTGTGCAGTTTCCTGTGTGTGTTAAAATCTCATTGGTCACCTGTGCGTGGCCAGGCCTGACTGCATGGCCTTTGCCCTTAAAAGCTAGACTGTGAAACAGCAAAGGGTTGCCTTCTCTCATAAGAGGTGTGGCCCCAAACGTTCGGTTAGATTCTTGATGCTTGGCATGAAATAAAGCTTTGCTTGACCTTTGCTTTACATCAGTCTCGCTCCTTTAATCATAGACCCATTATTGGGGCATAACAGTATTAATCTTAAAGTTATAAGTCCACAATGCATCCATCATCCATTCTACCCCTTAACATTCCCCTTTGGACAGACCCATGATCTAGAACAAGCCTTATTTTATAGTGCCTTGTGGGAGATTTTTGCTGCTGCCTAAATTGCCTACTTTCCTCTCACCATTACCACGGAAATTGGGTCCACTGAAACAAAGGGGTAGTGTAAGAAATTAAGACTTCCATAAATCTCTTTAAATAATAAAGTATAAGATAGTGATACCTTTTTTTCTGCCACATAACCAATTCTTGCAAGAATAAGGTCATATAAAAGAATTTACAACACATGCTAGCATTATCCTACTGGACCCAGACCATTTGTATGTTTCTCTGTCTCTGAGAAATGTAGTTATTTACATGACTGAAACCTAAAAATTGTTTGATATGACCACTAATATCACCTACATTATTTTAAAGCCTGTTTAAGGCTTCTGTAATACATAGGCTTTGTAAACACTTATTAAGCATCTTCTATATATCAAACACTTTAAAAATCTCTGCTTAAAAAAAAAAAAAACTCTACCTCAATGGAACTTTGAGTCTGAAAAAGATACAGGCAATATACAAGGCAACAGATAGAATAATTACATATTTGATTATATACTCTGAGGATGTCACCTTAAATTGATATGAAAATGATCAGAAGGATCTGGATTTCTTGTCAAAATTTTTTGCCTTAAAAAGAAATTGATATTTAGGGAAAGTTGTTACTGAAAGAGGTCCTGTGTCAACCAAAAATGTTAAACCATGATCTCGCTAAATTTTCCAGTTGTGATTATTGCTTTGTTTAGCTGTCTTCTATTAAGACTGAATTTAGTAATTCAGTCTCAGATTTCAGTAAGTCTTTTTTTTAAAGATTTTATTTATTTATTAGAGAGAGAGAGGGAGGGGCAGAGGGAGAGGAAGAACCAGACTCCTTGCTGAGCAGGCAGCTGATGCAGGACTGGATCCTAGTACCCTGGCATCATGACCTAAGCTGAAGGAAGACACTTAACCAACTGAGCCACCCAGGCACTCTAGACTGTAAACTTCTTAAAGGTAAAAAAGTTTATTCTTCTAGTAGTTCCACAGACATTTCTAACATCCATAAGAAAGCATGTACTGATGTAAAATGCCAGCAAATCAAATTATTTAAAAAAGAAAAAAAGAAAGAAAAGATATATCTGGATAAAGAGAAAAACAGAAAATCTAATAATACATTGAATTATTAGAGCAAAGAGTGGAGGAAGAGAAAATAAATATGAAATAGAGATTTCCACTAAAAGAAAAAAATTGAATAAGGCAGGAGATTTAGAAAATTATTATGACAGACTTGAGAAAAAAATAAAATAGGAATTTTTAGAAAATAGCAATGAATGAAAAGGTAAATTGTTCCTACCTCTATAATATTAGCTGTTTGTTGTTGTTGCTAATTTACCTATTTAATCTAATAAACAAAGAAAGGTTTCATTTAGGGATAAGGTTTCTCTCTCTCTATATATATTTTTTCCATTTAGGGATAAGGTATATATATATATACATAGATATATATGTATATATATATTTTTTAATTTTAATTGTTGGAAAATGTATCACAGAATGTGTTTAAACTTTAAGATACAGATGCAACATGTAATGAACTGCATTGTTTGAACGTCTAATTTGTAAATGCTGTTAGAGGAAACTTGGTGGAAATGTTCTTATGTGCTTGTGTTTCTGGAACTAAGTATATTTATTAATAAGGAATAGTTTAAAATTATGAAATGACCAGGAGTGGACAATTTTCCTAATCCTATCAGATCTTTGCAGCTCTTTTATTAGCCCCCTTCAGGAATATCAGCTTTTTTATCTAATTAAATTTTAGGGCGCCTGGGTGGCTCAGTGGGTTAAGCCGCTGCCTTCTCTCAGGTCATGATCTCAGGGTCCTGGGATCGAGTCCCGCATCGGGCTCTCTGCTCAGCAGGGAGCCTGTTTCCTCCTCTCTCTCTCTCTGCCTGCCTCTCTGCCTACTTGTAATCTCTCTCTGTCAAATAAATAAAATAAAATAAAATAAATTTAAAAATAAATAAATAAATAAATAAATTTTATATTAATGTGCTTTTGACTTTTGGCCTTTCTCTTCCTTCTGTTCTTTTTTTTCCCCTAAATTACATGTTTCTGTTTAACAGCTACTATCAATTCTTTGATATGAATTCTCAACATCAATTTACTAACTCCAGAGATGAAGGAGCATCAATATTTAGAAGCGAAGAATACAAAGCCTTGGGCATCTCGATGGCTCAGTCACTTAAGCATCTGCCTTCGACTCAGGTGGTGATCCCAGGGTCGTGGGATGGAACCCCAGGTTGAACTTTCTACTCAGCTGGGAGCCTACTTCTCCCTCTCCTTCTGCCTGCAGCTCCCTTTGCTTGCGTTCTCCCTCTCTTTGTCAAGTAAATAAAATAAAATAAAATAAAATAAAATAATGTAAATAATACATTTATTTATTTATTAAAATGCAATTATTACACAATACATAATGTATTGCATAATTATAATAATGATTAAATAATTTATTAAATATTTATATTAAATATATCAATTTAATTAAATAAATATTTTTAGAATTTAAAATATTTCAAATTTAGATTATTAAATATTAAATCATTAATTTAATAAATAAATATCTAAACATAATTAAATAAAATAATTTATTTATTAAAATGAATAAAATAATGTTGTCATTATCTCAGCATGTATTTTTAAATAGTCTAAAAAAAATCTAATAAAGTCTAAATACATTGAGTTCAGATATTTATACAAGTTAACCCAGACACTGAACCCACAGTTTCAAAACTTTTGTTTTTATCTACTACTCAAAATACGATTTTAATGTATTTATTTGTAACTTTGACATAGCAAGGAAACTTGGAGGAAAAGGAGACATTTGCTTTTAATATTTGAAAATTATTTTGTTGATTTAAAAAAATAAAAACCTTAACACGTGAGCATTTCTTCTTAAATAACACTGTGAAGTTTCTGAGTCGCATTCTATTAAAAGTGCTGATAAAATGGCCTCAGTTACTCATTTAAATTATCAGCTGAATGGGTAACAAATGAAGTAGAGAGCTTTTTAATTATTTATGAATGTATTGCTTGTGGATGGAGTGCCACATAGAGTTACCTCTCTTTTTGGCTTTGTTTTGTGAGCAGCAGTGGAATCTATGAATGAGATTAAACATAAGGACATTCACAGAAATTCTTAATGAACTTCTGGGGAAGGGCAATAAGTGCAAGGAAAAACTGCAGCAAGACTAATTACAAATTTCAAGTGGTCATCGCTTAATTATAGAAGCTTTTAAGTTCAAGTAATATATCTTTTTCATGAGCCTATCATATTGTATTAATTACCACAAACTGCACTCTTGAACACTTATCTTTTCACATATTTCTTATTCTTAGTACTTAAAATTACCCTTATGATTGATAAGTAAATGGATTTTACTGACAATGCATTTATTTACATAAATAAATAATGCTGTTTATATATATAAAAACAATTGAATATGTGTATGTGTTCAATGAATTTTTTTTCAAATTAACATCTTAATTCTACCACATTAGTTACAAATAGATATAGACTTTATAGATTCATCAAATATTTTATTCTCAAATTTATATGTCCTTTGTGAAGTAAATGAAACTGTATATATTAAATATAATCCTATCACATGTAACAGTTACTAGTGCATCCCAGGACATACATAGGTCAGGTCCTACTCAAGGCATCACGGATAACTGTATTTAACTTTCTATCCTAGGAGTCTTCTGTATATTTCTGTGGCTTTTATACTACAATCAGGAGGAAGAATTCTTTTGCTAAAAGCTTCCAAATGACTATGCGAGTAGATTATTTGTAGACTAGTGATATAATATTATAGTTTAATATGTGAAGCATGATAAAATAAAATGCCATTGCCATATTTAATTTGTTCAGTAAAGCATTCATTTAGTTATCAAGCATTCATTTTCTTTTTTTAAAGATTTTATTTATTTATTTGACAGACAGAGATCACAAGTAGACAGAGAGGCAGGCAGAGAGAAAGGAAGGGAAGCAGGGTCCCTGCTGAGCAGAGAGCCTGATGTGGGGCTCTATCCCAGGACTCTGGGATCATGACCTGAGCAGAAGGCAGAGGCTTTAACACACTGAGCCACCCAAGAGCCCCAAGCATTCATTTTCTTTATACAGAAGAGATAGAACAATATTATATAGTAGAAAAGACAGTAAATAATCTAGAAACCTTGATCATTTTGTTTTGGCAATTTTAGAACATAAAATTAGCTAAAGCTCAAGTGCAAGTTATATTTGTATCATAGGAGGAAAAGTTAATTAAAAGTTTGTTTATTACCATAGTTTAACACTTCAACGAAATGATAACGAGTCCAAAATCAATGAATATATGAAGTATACAATAAAAACAATAATCTTGAGTGTATGTGACTCACTGTAGGTAAAGATAGGCTAGAAATCAAAGGGAAAGTATCTATAGGGTTTGTTCAGTTCCATGCTCATCAGATTAATAGGCTTTCTCATATTGCTTCCTTCACCACATTAATTTGTCTAATGAAGTTTTCAAGAGTTAAAGACAGTGATAGGTTCATGGCTGGAGAGAAGGTCCAGAATCTAAGATAGTTCAGCAGTGCTTATTATTTAAGAGAAAGACAGCATGGGAGGTGAGGGGTATATCATGCATCCTGTTTTCACTCCCTTTGTGGAGCACCTACCCTGGAGGTCATGTAATAATAACCAATGACCAAAAAACAATAAAAAAACCCAAACATCCATGTGGAAGTGCCATCCCTGCCTGGAGATGAGTAGACTGCTCAAACAGATCCTGGGCAGGCATCTCAGCCCAGGCCTGTGCTGGGGAAGCTGGTTCCTGGCTTTGGGCGCAATCAGGAAGCCAGCAAACTGACGGGAGAGTGCAGCCAGGGTTAACAGGACTGATGATCTTTTTGCAGCCAGGCCGCGGGTGGACACCCGCTCAAGGAGCCAGGCTAGGAGGCTGCCCAGCGCCAGCGCTGGTCAAGCTTGCAGCCCCCGGGGCTTCCCCCGCGCCCCAGCCAGGGCGGGGCCTCAGGAGGGAGGGGGCGGGGGCGGGGCAGAGAAGGGGCTTTGCTAATTGCCAAAGCGAAAAGGGAGCTCGCGGAGGACTCAGGAGGGAGGGGGGCGGGGGCGGGTGGAGGGCGGCGGGGAGAAGGCGCTTTGCTAATTGCCTAAGCTGGAAGTGAGCTCACAGAGGATGTGGCTGAGAGTCTGGGAGGAGGTGGAGGGGCTGGCGGAGGAGGGGCGGGCAGCGCCGCGGTGCTGTGCTGCGGCTCAGTCGGGACTGCAGGACCCACCGGACTCGCCGCCCATACGCTCCCATGTGAGGCTCCGCTGTCCCGCTCCTGCTGCCTGCTGCCCCTCCCTGCCCCAAGGCTTCTCCGGACCACCCTCTGCACAGGGGTAAAGTGACACCGCGCCGCGCCCTCACCTGGAGCAGAAAGCGAGGACCCGACCTGGGGGCGAAGAGGGGGGTTGTGGAGGCCCAGCCTCCCACGAACCCCAGGGCACCGGGACCACCCCGGACGCTGCGCCAAACCCGGGTCCTCATGGGGTCGGGCTGGGGACAGCGCCTTGCGAGGTGCCCCCCGCCAGCAGGCACGCTAGCCCCCATCTTTCCGCAGCCCCATGCGCCCGTGCTGAGGACCCCCTTCCCTCCCCCGCCGTGGCCCCGCTGCTTTTGTTCTGGACTTGGGATCCCAGGTGGAAACTAGTCCCTCAGACCTCCCTGGCAGCAAGGACGGCAGGGAGGGATTCTTGGTTTCCTGCCCTGGGTCCTCCTCTCTCCCCATTCACAAGCCTTCTGGCTTCCCTTTACTCTCCTCATTGTCAGTTTTCTGAAATGGTTTTCTTCTGCATGTTGACCCAAAGAGCTATTTCATGAATGAATATACACGAAACTGAGTTGGAGCCCACCTGTAGAGGCCTTTCATTACAATGGTCTCTGGTTCTAGCCTCAGTTCAGAATACTGCATGTACCTGAGGACCAAGTCCAGATGTTTCTTTCATCTCTGACTTGAATTTGAAATCCTCCTCAGACTTCAGCTTCCAGGATTTCTCCAGTCCTTGCTCTCCCACTGTCTTGGTGGGGATCCGCCATGAGTGTTGAACACAGGAATGAATGAATGATATATACCCCAGACTGCTGGGGCTTTGTCTTCTTTTGCTGAGGTTGGAAAGGCTTGGGAGACACCCCCTGTATGCAGATAGAGAGCTGCATGCAATTGCTTAGATAAACGTGTTCCCCACTTAATTGCTTGGGCATTGAACATTTCGCCCTTAACCTGTGGCTTGAGCAGTTAGGAGGAGACAATCTGGAGGTGAATCAGAAGATGGCTGAATCCACATGGTGGTGGTCTGGGTTTGGGAGATTTTCCTGGAGATTCAAAGGAAAAATATAAATTCTTCCAGTGTGGAGTGGTAAACATTTTATCGATGGGAGATGGAAAATAAATGGTCTGGTTAAACTTTCCCGCCCCCTCAAAACCCATTATTTGAAAACACAAAAAGGGAAGTGAAGGGAGAAATCCTCCCACTCCCATTCCCACTCACCTCCATAGCCATCTCCTCTTCCAAGAACCTAACAGACAAGGTGCCAAGAAGTGTTAGGTACCAGCAGTGGTCTCAGATCTCATTCAAGAATCATGGTGAAAGGCTTTCAAATAGATTGTGGGGGAACAGGGATCCAATTAGGGGGGACAAGTTTAAGGTTTGCCTGGTCCCCTAAAAATTAATGGCACTAGAGAAGATGAGCTTTGGGAACAATAGCTTAATGGATACAATGTGTAAAAAGCTTCAGTGAGTCATGGTGGGAAGAGGCCAAGAGGGCAGCAAACACAGTCTTAGATGATGTTATTAATAGCACTACAGGCTCTAGATTTCCTGTGGTGGTGTTCTTGGCAAGACCAGCCCGGCCAAAGTGGATACTCTCAACCTGGAACAGAGGGTCTTGGAGATGCCAGCACGTGAGGTATGATGAGAGGGTAAAATGATAGGAGGTGTCCTTTGGAAGGACTGACTCCTTGACTTTAAAAGGGAGAACCCAAATCTGTAGGTGAAATCTTTCTGGCTACAAAGAGGGCCAAGGCCTCCTAAGGTCAAGGTCTCCTCGTCACTTGCAAAGATGTCGAAGAACATATTCAGACATTTCAAAGATGTCCTCATATCATTGGTTCCCACTCTGGAATTCTATCAATAAGGTGAGAGTTCCTCTAGTTGAAAAAGAGATCTAAAAAGACTTCCCTTTCTCATGTAATTTCTGTAACCTCCAGGACACACCCACCTCCCCCTTCCAGCTCTGTAATGAAGCCACAGCTGGTGCCAA
The DNA here is from genome assembly GCF_964662115.1 of Mustela nivalis. Lineage (NCBI taxonomy): Eukaryota > Metazoa > Chordata > Mammalia > Carnivora > Mustelidae > Mustela > Mustela nivalis. Next base: position 73,934 of record NW_028136418.1, read on the forward strand.
TTTGTGGAACTCCTTAAAGGCTATTCTCCCTTATATACCCCGGGACCAAGTTCCCATGCTCCCTCACCCGATTTCCTGCACTCACCTCCCACCTGGTGTGTTCACACCTGCAAGTGCCTTTTACCAACCCCTTTGCCAAAAGGCAGCCAGAGTGACCTTTCAAAGACCTATCAGTTCCTGGCATTTGTCTCCATAGAAATCTGCACTGATCTTCTAACAAATTCTCAGTCCTCCAAAGGCACCCATAATCCTCCCATCAGTCTATTCATACCCCTCCAACTGACTGATGCCTGTTCTGCCCCATCTCTCTGCCCTTCAACCACACTGCCTCCTTCTTCCTGTGGAGACCTCTCATGGCACCTGCCTCCAAGCACAGGTGATTCCCATTGATGGGAAGACCCTCTTCTCTCCCCCATCTCCCCACTCCAGTTACTCCCACTTATTCGTGAGCTCACAAGCCCCATGGTACACACTCTCCATGCAGCCTGCTCTCTCTTTTCTAGCACTGGCCTCCGTTTCTAGCTGTGCTTGTGTCATGGATGTCCCTCCCCAGCCAGCCTCCAAGCTCTCCTTCCCTTTAGCTCCAACACCTGACACAGTGCCTGGCACGTAGTAAGCCCTGGCTAGCTTCTAAGAGCCTCACTGAGGGACTGAAAGCATTTTAAAAATGTCACCACGTAGGCTCGAAACTGTAGGCAGAAAAAGCTTTGCCTGGATTGACATTTTAGAGACGTATTCGTCAAGTTGGATATGTTCACTGACTTTACCTTGTAAAATTAAAAAAAAAAAAGGACCTCTGTATCGCTTCGCATCTAAGGAAGGCGCATGTATACTATTAGACCACGTTATGAGCTTAATGGAAGGAGACAAGATGTTTTCGCTAAGAAAATGTATAAGACTGTTGAGGTCAAGTGGGAGGAAACAGTCCGTTTGTTGGAGCATTGCTATCTTACTCTATCACAGCCACTCATAAAAATCTGACACGGGGTGAGTCAGAATTGTCTGTCGGAGATGAGTTAGATCTGGCTCATGTTCCTACAGACATGAAAGCCAGAAGCGAAGAAGGAGGCTTTGAAAGCGTGGGTTGAGGAGGCCGTGTGGTTCACTGCGATGAGCTAAGTGCCCAGGGCCACCAGCAGACATGCTGGCCTGTGTCCGTCCTTTGTTCTGGGGTCCCTCTTGCACCATGTGGTGAGGCTGGTGGCTGGGAGCAGCTCAGGACAGGACCTGGTGGCATCTTACCTCTCCCACCCTCCTGTGGGCTCCAGTGGGCTCCAGTAGGTCCCAAGGGACAGCCTGCCTTCCTTGCAAAGCCCAGTAGCACTGGGAGCAGAAACTGGGGCCAAAGAGTGAGCACCCTGTTTGACAAGCTGGACCAGCCACCTCTTCTTCAGATGCAGGGGGAGCCCTGGCATGCTGACTCCTCCCTTCTCCCTTTCCCCTTTCCTCTTTCCTCCCTCTTTTCTTCCCCTCTCTCCTTCCCTGGTGGTGCCCTTTCCCAATGCCCACTTCATCCCTTTTCCTTTCTACATACCTGTCTTCTAGAGTTTCTTCTCTTTCCTCCCCATTACTTCCCTTCATCTGAATCTCCTCTTTGGTCCCTTTGTCCCTGCTCTCTGCTCCTCCTCCCCTTCCCTGGCCCCTGTTCAGCTCCATACTGAATGCAGGCAGAGCTGGACTAACATGCTCACTTGCTAGCTCAGCCACCCTCCAGAGAAGTCACTCTTCGGTGGCCACCTTCCTGACCCCCTGGTTGCTTCTCCACTTGTTCAGATATTGCTCTGAAGTCTGAGGAGGACAGAGCGGGGCTGCCACAGAAGCAGGCCAGAGGAGAAACCAAACCATGTGTCCACACTGTCCCCCAGCACTGCTGCTCTGAGAGCTTTCGGAGTCCTCAAAGGGTTAGGATTTAGGGGCTTCTTCAGAACCGGGAGTGAAAACAAGCATAGGTCAAAAGAAAAGCGACGGCCCCCACACAAAAATAATAATCACAAATGAAAACTATGTTAACTCTGAGTCCCAAAGTCGAAAAATTGCCTTGAATCTGTCACTAGAGAACACCCAAGGCCTCACTCTCTGGGTTCTGGGTGCCCTGGGAATGGCAGGAGGCTCTGAAAAGCACGTGGGGGTGCAGAACTATGGGGGCTAGCCTGCCCGCTGGCAGGGGGGGGGGTACCTCCTGTGGCGCTGTCCCGGCCTGACCCCCTGCGGACAGGGTGTGGCGCAGCGTCTGGGGTGGTCCTGGTGCCCTGGGGTTGGCGGGAGGCTGCGCCCAGCTCCTGGACTGCGTTTTCTGCTTCAGGTGAGGGCGTGTCGTGGTGTCACTTTACCTGTGAGCAGAGGGTCCTCCAGAGAAGCCATGGGTCGGGGAGGGGCAGCAGGCGGCGGGAACGGGAACAGGACACCGCGGCCTCAGGGGCTAGGCTGGAGCATGGGAGTGCAGGGGCAGCGAGTATGGTGGGTCCTGCAGTCCCAAATGGGCTGCAGCACAGCACACTGGCGCTGCGCGCCCCTCCTTCCCGCCTGGGCAATTAGCAAAGCCCCTCTCCCGGCCGCCCCCGCCCCCCTCCCTCCTGAGTCCTCTGAGAGCTCACTTCCAGCTTTGGAAATTAGCAAAGACCCTTCTCTGCGCTGGCCCCGCCCCCTCACTTCTGAGGCCGGAGCCCATGCTGGGGTGCGGGGCTAAGCCCTGGCATGCTGCTGCATTGCCAGCGCCTGCCCTGGGCAGCCTCCTAGCCTGGCTCCCTGAGCGGGTGTCCACGCGCAGCCTGGCTGCGAAAAGATCATCAGTTCTAAACGCCAGCTGCACTCTTGGGTCAGTTTGCTGGCTTCCAGATTGCGCCCAAAGCCAGGAACCAGCTTCCCCAGCACAGGCCTGGGCTGAGATGCCTGCCTGGGATCTGTCTGAGCAGTCTCCTCCACTCCAGGCAGGGATGGCACTTCGGCCTGGATGTTTGGGTTTCTTGTTTGTTTTTTTGGTCATTGGTTATTACATGACCTCCAGGGTAGGTGCTCCACAAAGGGAGTGAAAACAGGACGCCATATATAGCATACAGCCATTCTAGAAAAATAGCTTGGGGTTCTCTCAGAAACGCGGCATTGGTCCTTGCACTATGGTTTAATAGAAAAGGGATTATGCACCAAGTTACTTAAATGAGCATAGGTTGAAATCATTTACTGAGAGTAAATATTTTAAATAGTTATATTTTAACTAAATCTATCATCAATCATAAATCTATTACACGAAGGTTACAGGCAATTTAAAAGCAAGAGCACTCTCTTCAGGGTTTTAAATAATCCTTGTCTGTCTTGGCACATGAGAATGCAAAGATAGGAAATGGTTTGTAAAAGATCATATAATAGCTTTTACTAATTCTATTTATTTGACAGACAGAGATCACAAGTAGGCAGAGAGGCAGGCAGAGAGAAAGATGGGGAAGCAGGCTCCCCGTCAAGCAGAGAGCCTGATGAAGGGCTCGATCCCAGGACCCTGAGATCATGACCTGAGCCCAAGGCAGAGGCTTAACACACGGAGCCACCCAGGCGCCCCCAGATGAAATACATTTCTGACTTAGAAACTTCAGATAGAATTATTTTGTCCATGATGACAACTGAAGAAAATGTGTCATCCCTAAACCTAACCTTAAACCCTACCAACGCTGAAACCTAAGCTGACCTTAAAGCCCAAACTAGAACCCTGAATCCCAAACCTGGAATGGAACCCAAAGCCTGTACCTGAGCCCTGGATCCAAGCCCTGAACCACGAACCCAAACCCTAAACCAGACCTCCAAGTCATGAAACCTGAACCCAAATCTCAGCATGAAGTCAAACCCCAAATTTGACCTTGAACTTTATCCCATAAGCCCTGAGTCTTAAAGCCTAAATCATAAACTTAAAGCCCTAAACTATAACTCTGTTCCCTTGTCCTTCACTCTAAACCCTCACCCTAACACTAAACCCAAAGCCTGATCTAGAACTCTGACTAAAACCTGAACCTGTACCCAAATTCAAATGCTTCACCACACTTTGCTTAGGCACTTGCCATTGATGGATATTTGCAGTTTCTACCTTTTGATTCTTGTGAACATTGTTTGGGTTGGGGGCTAGGGTTAGGGTCTTGGATTAGGGTAGGGTCCAGGCTTGAGACCAAGTTGAGGTCAGAGTGTGGGTCTGCATCAGGGCCATGTTCAGTGACACTGTTTGGGTCAAGGACTGTTGTAATTCCACATTGTTTCCAATTCATTGTTCCTTAGCTATTTGGGGGGAAGTTGGGGGGTATTGGGCTCCATGCAGCTTGAATTTCCGGAATGAAATGGCATCAGCTGGACCCCAGGAGGGAGCAGGACCTTCCACTGAAGGGTGAGCTCCCACAGTCCTGCACTGCCTTGCACCGCCTGCAGAGGGCGCCAGACCCCAGCTCCGCCCTGAGCTAAGGCTGCACAGCCACAGCTGGGACCAGAGACCCGCCTCTTCAGGACCCACTGTGGAGACTTCTGGAGAATGTGGGGCGCCTCCCACCCTGACAGGACAAGCTGAGGAGGGTGTGGCTCTGCATCCACACTGACCGGACCCGTTGTGGAGGACGCGCCCACACTGGCAGCAGTCCAACCTCCTAAGGACCAGATGCTGGAGGAGCTGAGGAGAAGCCGCCTGAGTGCACTGTCAAGGGGTTCGTGGTCTCAGGACCCCACAGAGGAAGGGCGCCCTGTGTAGACACTGGGGCTTCCGTCGTTTTGTGTGAGGAGACGTGGCCTCCTGCTGTGCTGTGCGCGGGGCTGTGGGGTCCCCCCTTTCTGGGCTCGGGTGCTCCTAGGTCCTCATCTGTGTTTGTGTGCTCGCGGATTAGGTTCCTTGGGCTCCTCAGATGGTCTGCAGTCAGGGAGCGTCCCCCTGCTTCGGTGCTTGTGCTCTCCCCACCTCAGCCCTGCGGGGTCCTTCCCGTGTCCACACCCACTCCAGGCTTGCACCGAGTCCGGAAATTCGGGAGCCAGAGTGAGGACTCTGTAGACGGTTTTGGGGAGAGTAGGTATTTTCCCAGTGTGGGTTCTTCCCTGAGCACAGTGCCTCCCCATCTCTGTGTGTACCCCTCCCTGTCTGTCGTCATTGTTGCAGGGCTGTCAGAGGACAGGTCTGTCACCTTCTTGGTTCAGGGGCCTCCCAGGTATCTTGCTGTCTTGGATGCAGGTGTAAATGAGATCGTTTTCCGCAGTCTCTTTCTGATGGTTCCTTCGGAGCACCTAGGAGTGCCACTAATTTGTGCATATTGATTTTGTTCCTTGCAAGTTCTTGAATTTATTAGTTCAATTGGCCTTAAACTCAATCTGCCAGTTATTTGACCAGCAGCATGGGTTTAATTGGGAAGAGCAGAGAATGGCAGTCTGGGCTGAGCAAGCTAAGGTCCCATCACAGGCAAGTGCGAGAAACAAAGGAGAGGAACATTATTTCATGGAGGAGGAAGAAGTTGGGAAGGGTGCTTGAAGGAAAGTCCCTTGGAGAAAGGCAGGGTGATGGAGAATTCTCACCAGCTGAGCTGCAAAGCTCCTACAAAAAGTCAGGAGATGAACCTCCAGCTTCCCCTGTGGGGCCTAAAATTGGTGAGTCTGTCCTGTGGGGGATTGCAATGTGGGGTCTGTAATGGGCACTGAGCAGCAGGCGCCCCCTTCCAGCCTCCCCTTCTGGCATCCCCAGTCCACTTTACTGGGGCTTCCCTTCCTGCTTTTGCACAGTTCTAACCAGCTTGTGGTGGAACGTTGTGGAAAAACTGAAATTCCAAATCCACTGCTTCTACTGCACCTGAGATACAGGGCCCCATGATTTAATCCTCCCACGAGTCTCTTGCTAGCCCCACCTGTCCGTTACTCATTTTGAGAGTTGATATTACCAAAGTACTGTAATTCTAAAAATTTCTGAATTAGCTGTATTATTTCTTTTTAGGTATGAAGTTAACTTCCAATTATATGAATTTAATATTTTGGTCATTGTTTTCTAATTTTATTGCCTTATTCTTGGAAAATATAGCCTGATATTTAACTCTAGGAATTTATTGGCATATACTTCTGGCCTAAATAATGGCCTGTTTGTGTAAATGTTCAACTTATGCTTATATACTTACTGAAGACTCTTGTTTTGGGGTTAGGATGGCTACATTTATTAAAAGATCAGGACTATTAGATTCTCTAAATTTTGATGTCTCTTAATTTAATCTAATTAAATTATCAGTTAATGAAAGAAGTTAAATTTTTTATGTACTACTGCATCTAAACTTATCAAAGTCTTTGCTATAATTAGACAAGTATGTCATCCTGTTTTTATACCAAGTCTTACATTAAAAAAATCATACTAGGGGCGCCTGGGTGGCTCAGTGGTTTGGGCTGCTGCCTTTGGCTCGGGTCATGATCTCAGGGTCCTGGGATCGAGCCCCGCATCGGGCTCCCTGCTCCGCAGGAAGCCTGCTTCCCTCTCTCTCTCTCTCCGCCTGCCTCTCTGCCTACTTGTGATCTCCGTCTTTCAAATAAATAAATAAAATCTTAAAAAAAAAATCATACTATCTGAAATATTATTTATTTTTATTATTATTTATTTTTTTTAAAAGATTGTATTTATTAGGGTACCTCTGTTATTCCCTCTGCTGTGTGCATGTTTTTCTTTTCTCACTCTCTCTCAAATAAATAAGTAAACTTTAAAGATTATCTCTCTCAAATAAATAAGTCAAATTTTTTTTCTCAATGGGAGGGAGAAGCAGACTCTCCACTGAGCAGGGAGCCTGATGCAGGGCTCAATACCAGGACCCTGGGATCATCACCTGAGCTGAAGGCAGACACTTGAACCGACTAAGTCACCCAGGCACTCCAGCTGTTTATTTATTTATTTATTTTTATTATGCATATGTTTTATCTCTCTTTTCTACAAGTCTTTTTTTTGATCTTTTTACTTTTTTCATAAAACTGAATTATTTCAAGATGACTTGGTCATCCTCTTTTCCCCAACCTCAAAGATCATAGAGTATATTTTAACTGTTAAAATAATATTAGTATTTAAGTGCTGCCTACACAAATTAAGGCAAATTATCTGTGATCTGTATTCCTGAAAATATTTTTTTTATTATGCCTTCCTATGCCAATGACATTTTATAAGGATCTAAATGTTTCCATTTGTGATTTTTTTTTCAAGATAATAAAGCTATTACTTCATTCTTTTTTATATCTGATGTTATTTAAAAAAATTCTGTCAGTCTGATTCTTGTTTCTTTATTAATGAATTATTTTTTTTCTCTCTAACACTTGTGATTTTTTTTGTGTGTCTTTGGTATGTATGCCCTAGTTTGGGATTCATAGAGTCAACTCTAGTTATGAATATTTTCTTTCTTTTCTTGTATGTAAGTTTTAATCCAGTGTCTTGACTATTTTATGCTTGAGAAATAGATGTACATTAATATTCAAATATTTCTTTCCTTTTTCTTCTTTCATTTAAAAAAAGTCATTTATTTTATTTTATTTAAAAATATTTATTTATTTATTTGGAGTAGAGAGAGAGGGTCATGAAGAGTGGCTGATTATATACTTTCAATTTGGGAGGAGGTTAGGGATAGCACAAGCCTCCAAGGTATTTTATAAACAAGGTTTCCAGGACCTTGAGGGGGCTAGCTATTGTTAGGGAAAGGTCATTTATTACTATTTAGTAAAAACTCAGGGAAGAGACTCTTCTGATGTGTATCAGTGGGTATATGCTTGGGAGATGATTGCCAATGTATATCTTGAGGGCAGGGGTGGGGAGTAGAGATAAAGAAGTTTCCAAAGTAATTTTTACATGTGAAAGTAGATTTTCAGTATCCTGGGGGGTGGACTAAGAATGCTTTTTGCCCTGAGTGGCTGTGTCCACATGGAAGCAGCTGAGTCCCCAGAGGAGCTTCAAGGACTTGTCAACAGGCTATGAGTAGTAAGGAAATCTAATTTCTTCTCTAGCTTTTGTTCCACACACATCACCTACATCTTACACCTCTTTTATATTGATAATTTTAATGCTTTGCTGGTATCCAGATGACTATATCCTTAAGTGACTTCTTATCTCTATTGAATCCATTACGTATTCTATCCATTGTATTCTTAATTCAACTAGATTACATATATTTAATCTATTAGTACCACTAGGTTCTTATTCTTGTTTTTATTTCAAAATCTTTCCTTATTTCCTTACATTATTTATTGGGTATATTTTAAATCCCTGAAATACTCACTTATTATATATAAGCTGTCAACCGTATTCTTATTTTGAGGTAGCTATATCTTTTTGGGTTTTAGGACATCATACCAACAATGCCAAATAATTTTCAGACAACAGCAGGATCTCCAAGAATTCAACTAAATTCTGACACTATCTACCTGAACATAGTGTAAGATTTCATCAGTTAATGGATCAGTCCTCCAAGACTATCTCCAACCCCACCTCAGATGCCAGTCTCACTGTAGGCCCCAGGTTATTACCTGTGCTTGTGACTGAGCAACTACAGGTTGGAGGTCCCAGTGGCCTACTTCTTACGTTCTTTTAATTTGCTACAGGGACTCACAAAACTCAGAAAAATACTTACTTTATGTTTGCCAGCTTATTAAAAGATATAATAGAAGATTTAAATCAATAGATAGATAAAGAAGTGCACAGGGCAAGGTATGGAGAATGGGCACAGAGCTTCTATTACCTTCTGTAAGACTGCCACTCTTCCTGCCTTTTCATACATTTCACAAACTAAAAGCTTTCTGAACCCAGTCCTTTCAGCTTTTCTGTGGAGGCTTCATGACATAGTCATGACTGACTAAATCATTGTCATTTGCTGATCTAATCTCCAGATCCTCTTCCCTCCCCAGATAATCCTGTATTGGGAGGAAGGGGAGGCAAAAAGTTGTGAAGGCTTTCACCAAGTGGTTGGTCCTTCAGGCAAACAGCCCTTGCCTTGAGTGAGGTCTGAAGGTCACTTCATTAACAGAACAAAACACACCTCTCTCACCCTTATCACAGGAAATCCCAAGAGTTTTAGGAGCTGTGAGTCAGTAGCCATGGTTGAAAACCAAATATTCAGATGACCAAAATATATTTCTTGTAAACCACTATATTACACTACATGCTTAAGTATTTAATTATGTGATCTTTTAAACTAATATTTTTCTAAGAGTATAAACTGTTCTGGCAGTAATCTGGATTGGGGAGTGATGTATTGCCAAATTTCTGTCGTTTTAGTCCAGGAAGTCAAAGAGAAAGAACAGGAGAGCCCCTTAGGGCAGGAAGTTCAAAGTAACAATGTTAACTACTACTACCTTTTCTTGATTTTTTTTTTTAAACAAGCAAATCTTCTCTTCAGAGTTGCAGTTTAAAGCCAAGAACATGCAGAATTGGGAGAAAAAATAGTTAAATTTGGAGACTTGCAGAGGTAGAATCAGAGTAGTGAAAGCCATTACAGCAACTGAACTAACTGAGGTCAGTCTTTGGTGAATCACAGAAACAGGTGGAGTTGTCAAACAAAGGAATCTTTGTTTACAACATACAAGGAGATCACAGGGAATAAGTTCCAAAGCCTTGACTGTTTGAACAGGAGAGAGATTTTTATTTAGTATTTAAGATGAATACTCAGAAGGGAGAGTTTTATTATTCCGTGTATGGTTGGTCATAAGGTTGTGGCTGCATGCACATCCACATATGTATTTGTGCAATATGTATTGCATGTTCACCTGAATGAAGCTTGTATTCCACCGAGGGCAGAAACTTCAACGTTAGAATAAAGCAGAGGTAACTGTTGGACAAGGGAAAGGGACTCTGCAGGCTTCAAGAGCAGATAGAAACTAGATGGGGTCTTGGGCTCATTTTCTGGGACAAGGAATGCAAGGCCTTGATTGCTTTTGAAATAGCACTAGGAGTTTTGCCACTGATTTATTGTCTCAATAGCTTAGGCTATTTCCTGGTCTGGTGGTGACTGTTAGTTTTCCCATTGCCTTGTTCCCTCAAAATCCTTAAGGAGTGAGGTTTTTGCATTTCTTTTTAAGAACCTCCCAGGAAGTTTTGGAAGAAGTGTGCTTGGGCAAGTACACAGGTGGGGTATAGATCATTGAAAATAGCTGGGGACAAAAAATGATTTTCTTATGTCAGGAAAACTATATGTCATCTTAATTTTCTGGGAACCTCTAATTCTTTCTGCTGATGTTACCAGCAGGCTTCTGAGATATTACTGATTGTTCTCTTGTACCTAAGGAAAAAGAAATGTAGAAAGCAAAAGACAAAACTTTAAAATCTATCCTCCAACTCATCAATTCACTGCAGCCACCTCTCTGTCTTTCCCTTTCTCTTTTTCTTTCTCTTTCTCTCTCACTTTCTCTCTCACATACGCACAACACACGCAAATCATCTTAAAACAATTTTTAATTTTCCCTATTCCATTTTAATATACTTGAGGCATGATCATTTTCTTAGTAAATACAAGAAAAAAAAATCTAGGATTCCATCATTCTGTGTGATTAAAGTATTGAGGAATTTACTTCCAATAGCACTTATAAAAACACATTTTATTTATGTAATATTATATAATCAGGTGCCTGCATTTTTCTTATTCTCTAACTAGTGTTATTTGGCAATTAATATTTTGTCAATCAATATTCCCCTATATCTGAATGTGTGGGCAGTGAGAGATGAGTTAGAGGCAAGGATGGTGAACACTCCCAACAACTGCAGACTACATATATCTTAAGCCATGATTTTCTTTGCAAAGGTCAACATTGATAATGTTCTAGTCATACCTCCGTGTACCAGGAAAGAAGTAGCATATTTCTTGAAAGACACAGCTATCAAAGCTCCATTGAGAAACTGTAAAGATGGACAAGCGATTTCCAAATTACATATCTGATAATGGACATCTACTCTGATTATTTAAATATGAATAAAAATAAAAAAACCTTACTAATAACCAAACAGAGTATCCAATTTTACATGTGAAGGAAATAATGGAAGAGACATGTCACCAAAAGTATATGGATGGCTTATAGGCACATGACAAATTTCTCAACATTTAGACATTAAAGAAATACAAATTAAAATCATAATGAGACATGCTTACATATCTATTAGAATGGCTAAAATTATAAAGGCTAATTGTACTTGGTCTGAGCTAGATTGAGAAGCAACAAAAAATCTAAACTGTTGTTGGCATATATTATGATACAACCACTTTGGAAAATAGTTTGAAAATTTTTTTAAATGCAAAATATGTTGCAGTTACAAAAATAGCCATTTTACTTCTAGGCATTTAACCAAGAGAAACAAGCCCTATGTTCATACAGGGACTTGTATATGAATTTCATAGCAGCTTTATTTTTAAGAATTGAAAACAGTGGAAATGTTCATCAATGTCCATCCATAGAGCAAAGAAAAATTATGATCTATTCATTAAAGAGATTACTATTCAACATCAAAATGAACTATTTACAATTGGAGATTCTCAAAGTAATGATGCTGAGAAAAGAAAAGCCAGGCAATGAATAGTATATACAGTGTGATTCCATGACTATAAAAAATCTAGAAAATACAAATTTATATATAGTCACAGTCATCAAATATATTGGTGTGATTTTAGTGCCTTCTTCTGTGATCCTATAGCTTCCTACACTTGCATCTCTGAGCATTTGTTACACCATGTGAAAATATGAACTCTTTCTCTTCATTCTGTCTTACTAGAATAAGAGTCCTTGAAATTTTATGGACAATTGAACTCTCAGTTATTAGCAGAAATTCTATCACACAGTAAGTTTCCAAATATAAAAGCCAGAGTTTTACAATGACTTCTAAGCTTTTACATGATCTAGCCACTCATTTAACCTCTGTGACCTCTTTCCCTGCTACTCTTCAGTCACTCACAGTGGCCTCCTTGCTATTCCTCAGATATGCCAGGCATGATCCAACCTTATGGCCTTCAAGATAGCCAATTCCTTTGTCTGGAGTGACCTTATTGCTGATAGTTCTGCGCAAATTCATCACCTTTCCATACCTTTGTTCAATTGTCAGCTTCATTGTAACTACCCTGATCTTCCTATTAAAAATTTTAACTCCCCATCCCCTGCCTAGCAACCTTGATTTTTCTCACCCTGATCGAGTTTTTCTTTTTCCCCATTGTACTCATCCTTTTTGAATGCACTATGCCATTTTTATTAAGGTTTATAGCTTTGAATTGTCTCACCAATTAAAATAAAAGTTCTACAAAGCCAAGTATTTCATTTACCAGTGTAGTCTGAAGTAATATCTGCCATATAATAGTTCAGTAGACAACTGGTAAATTTCAAAATAAATTAATGTTGAGAATATACTGAATTTCACAAGTCATTTCAATATTTATTTCCAAAAAATAAACTATGTAAAACATACCTTAAATTTACTTTCAAAATATTTTATAGCATATAATGGACAATATACATAAGCCTTAAAGAAACAATCCTATAAATAACCATTTCATACCTACTTAAAAACTACATAATACCACACTCCTAGATCCTCTCTGAACGCTCTCAAATAACCCTAAAGGAAATACATTTTTAAAAATAACAGATTTTTTGTCAAATAATTTAATAAAATAAAAGTTTCATTCATCTATGTAGATCATAATAAATGTTTTTAATAAGCATGAAATTATAACTCTGAAGTGTGCTAAAATGAAACCACCTGCTAAGGGTGAGAGAATAAAAATAAACATCATGTTTCCAAATAAGAGGAATTTATTACCTTTGAATCAAAGCATGTGGATTTGTTCAAACTGGCAATAAAGGAATATGGAGACACAAACCATAGAAAGTCATATTTTAGATTTCTAAAAGACTTCGAAGTGAAAAGTATACATTCACTTCTCACTTATTGCTCCTACATATTCATGAATTTGAGAGAAAATATAGGCCCTGTGTGTCTTAGCAACTAATGGGATATTTTTTGATATTTACATGCTTACACATAGTATGTGTTATAGTCTTCTCTTTTACATGCTGTAAAAAGGTTAACCCCTTTTCTGCAGAGATCTGAAAATGTGAAACAGTGCCTGAGTAGCTGAATTCATCTAATTCAAATTTCTTGCAGGTCTAAGACCTATTGATTTTCACTTGACTGCCTCCTTTTTCATCTGTCAATTGGTTACAAATTCTGGTACTGAAGAGAATACATTGGGGCTGGTGGCTCAGTGTGTTAAAGCCTCTGCCTTCAGTTCAGGTCATTATCTCAGGATCCTGGGATCGAGCTCCACGTCGGGACATAATGTAACGACAGATAGTTTATATGGGAGCCCTTTGGGTACTCTGGAGGATGAATGTTTTTAAATTAGTTTTTCATGGACATGGGGAGTTAGAGACGAGAAGGGAGGTGGGGGAAATTGGAAGGGGAGCTGAATCATGAGAGACTATGGACTCTGAAAAACAATCTGAGGGTTTTGAAGGGGCGGGGGATTTGGAGGTTGGGGTACCAGGTGTTGGGTATCATAGAGGGCACTGCTTGCATGGAGCACTGGGTGTGGTGCAAAAAGAATGAATACTGTTATGCTGAAAATAAATAAAAAATTAATTTAAAAAATATTAGTTTTTCGTAAACTACAAAAAAAAAAAAAAAAAGAAAAGCGCTCCCATTTTTTTTTTTTTTAAAGATTTTATTTATTTATTTGACAGACAGAGGTCACAAGCAGGCAGAGAGGCAGGCAGAGAGAGAGGAGGAAGCAGGCTCCCTGCTGAGCAGAGAGCCCGATGTGGGGCTCGATCCCAGGACTCTGAGATCATGACCTGAGCCGAAGGCAGCGGCTTAACTCACTGAGCCACCCAGGCGCCCCAAGCGCTCCCATTTATAGCGTACACTTTATGGTTCACAAAGCACGTGCCAACAATAAAAATAATAATGGGTTACCGTTACACTTCATAGAAAAGGAGGTACAGGGAAATTGAATGAAAGGGAATAACAAAGTAGGTTCATAAGTCAATCTTCCTTGTAAAAAAATTAACCTGAAAGTGCGTTTCTGCCACCTCTCTCCTGTGTGACATTTTATCGATGGGAGATGGAAAATAAATGGTCTGGTTAACCTTTCCCTCCCCCTCAAAACCCATTATTTGAAAACACAAAAAGGGAAGTGAAGGGAGAAATCCTCCCACTCCCATCCCCACTCACCTCCATAGCCACCTCCTCTTCCAAGAACCTAGCAGACAAGGTGCCAAGAAGTGTTAGGTACCAGCAGTGGTCTCAGATCTCATTCAAGAATCATGGTGAAAGGCATTCAAAGAGATTGTGGGGGCACAGGGATCCAATTAAGGGGGACAAGTTTAAGGTTTGCCTGGTCCCCTAAAAACTAATGGCACTAGAGAAGATGAGCTTTGGGAACTATAGCATAATGGATACAATGTGTAAAAAGCTTCAGTGAGTCATGGTGGGAAGAGGCCAAGAGGGTAGCAAACACAGTCTTAGATGATGTTATTAATAGCACTATAGGCTCTAGATTTCCTGTTGTGGTGTTCTTGGCAAGACCAGCCCGGCCAAAGTGGATACTCTCAACCTGGAACAGAGGGTCTTGGAGATGCCAGCACGTGAGGTATGATGAGAGGGTAAAATGATAGGAGGTGTCCTTTGGAAGGACTGACTCCTTGACTTTAAAAGGGAGAACCCAAATCTGTAGGTGAAATCTTTCTGGCTACAAAGAGGGCCAAGGCCTCCTAAGGTCAAGGTCTCCTCGTCACTTGCAAAGATGTCGAAGAACATATTCAGACATTTCAAAGATGTCCTCATATCATTGGTTCCCACTCTGGAATTCTATCAATAAGGTGAGAGTTCCTCTAGTTGAAAAAGAGATCTAAAAAGACTTCCCTTTCTCATGTAATTTCTGTAACCTCCAGGACACACCCACCTCCCCCTTCCAGCTCTGTAATGAAGCCACAGCTGGTGCCAATTTGTGGAACTCCTTAAAGGCTATTCTCCCTTATATACCCCGGGACCAAGTTCCCATGCTCCCTCACCCGATTTCCTGCACTCACCTCCCACCTGGTGTGTTCACACCTGCAAGTGCCTTTTACCAACCCCTTTGCCAAAAGGCAGCCAGAGTGACCTTTCAAAGACCTATCAGTTCCTGGCATTTGTCTCCATAGAAATCTGCACTGATCTTCTAACAAATTCTCAGTCCTCCAAAGGCACCCATAATCCTCCCATCAGTCTATTCATACCCCTCCAACTGACTGATGCCTGTTCTGCCCCATCTCTCTGCCCTTCAACCACACTGCCTCCTTCTTCCTGTGGAGACCTCTCATGGCACCTGCCTCCAAGCACAGGTGATTCCCATTGATGGGAAGACCCTCTTCTCTCCCCCATCTCCCCACTCCAGTTACTCCCACTTATTCGTGAGCTCACAAGCCCCATGGTACACACTCTCCATGCAGCCTGCTCTCTCTTTTCTAGCACTGGCCTCCGTTTCTAGCTGTGCTTGTGTCATGGATGTCCCTCCCCAGCCAGCCTCCAAGCTCTCCTTCCCTTTAGCTCCAACACCTGACACAGTGCCTGGCACGTAGTAAGCCCTGGCTAGCTTCTAAGAGCCTCACTGAGGGACTGAAAGCATTTTAAAAATGTCACCACGTAGGCTCGAAACTGTAGGCAGAAAAAGCTTTGCCTGGATTGACATTTTAGAGACGTATTCGTCAAGTTGGATATGTTCACTGACTTTACCTTGTAAAATTAAAAAAAAAAAAGGACCTCTGTATCGCTTCGCATCTAAGGAAGGCGCATGTATACTATTAGACCACGTTATGAGCTTAATGGAAGGAGACAAGATGTTTTCGCTAAGAAAATGTATAAGACTGTTGAGGTCAAGTGGGAGGAAACAGTCCGTTTGTTGGAGCATTGCTATCTTACTCTATCACAGCCACTCATAAAAATCTGACACGGGGTGAGTCAGAATTGTCTGTCGGAGATGAGTTAGATCTGGCTCATGTTCCTACAGACATGAAAGCCAGAAGCGAAGAAGGAGGCTTTGAAAGCGTGGGTTGAGGAGGCCGTGTGGTTCACTGCGATGAGCTAAGTGCCCAGGGCCACCAGCAGACATGCTGGCCTGTGTCCGTCCTTTGTTCTGGGGTCCCTCTTGCACCATGTGGTGAGGCTGGTGGCTGGGAGCAGCTCAGGACAGGACCTGGTGGCATCTTACCTCTCCCACCCTCCTGTGGGCTCCAGTGGGCTCCAGTAGGTCCCAAGGGACAGCCTGCCTTCCTTGCAAAGCCCAGTAGCACTGGGAGCAGAAACTGGGGCCAAAGAGTGAGCACCCTGTTTGACAAGCTGGACCAGCCACCTCTTCTTCAGATGCAGGGGGAGCCCTGGCATGCTGACTCCTCCCTTCTCCCTTTCCCCTTTCCTCTTTCCTCCCTCTTTTCTTCCCCTCTCTCCTTCCCTGGTGGTGCCCTTTCCCAATGCCCACTTCATCCCTTTTCCTTTCTACATACCTGTCTTCTAGAGTTTCTTCTCTTTCCTCCCCATTACTTCCCTTCATCTGAATCTCCTCTTTGGTCCCTTTGTCCCTGCTCTCTGCTCCTCCTCCCCTTCCCTGGCCCCTGTTCAGCTCCATACTGAATGCAGGCAGAGCTGGACTAACATGCTCACTTGCTAGCTCAGCCACCCTCCAGAGAAGTCACTCTTCGGTGGCCACCTTCCTGACCCCCTGGTTGCTTCTCCACTTGTTCAGATATTGCTCTGAAGTCTGAGGAGGACAGAGCGGGGCTGCCACAGAAGCAGGCCAGAGGAGAAACCAAACCATGTGTCCACACTGTCCCCCAGCACTGCTGCTCTGAGAGCTTTCGGAGTCCTCAAAGGGTTAGGATTTAGGGGCTTCTTCAGAACCGGGAGTGAAAACAAGCATAGGTCAAAAGAAAAGCGACGGCCCCCACACAAAAATAATAATCACAAATGAAAACTATGTTAACTCTGAGTCCCAAAGTCGAAAAATTGCCTTGAATCTGTCACTAGAGAACACCCAAGGCCTCACTCTCTGGGTTCTGGGTGCCCTGGGAATGGCAGGAGGCTCTGAAAAGCACGTGGGGGTGCAGAACTATGGGGGCTAGCCTGCCCGCTGGCAGGGGGGGGGGTACCTCCTGTGGCGCTGTCCCGGCCTGACCCCCTGCGGACAGGGTGTGGCGCAGCGTCTGGGGTGGTCCTGGTGCCCTGGGGTTGGCGGGAGGCTGCGCCCAGCTCCTGGACTGCGTTTTCTGCTTCAGGTGAGGGCGTGTCGTGGTGTCACTTTACCTGTGAGCAGAGGGTCCTCCAGAGAAGCCATGGGTCGGGGAGGGGCAGCAGGCGGCGGGAACGGGAACAGGACACCGCGGCCTCAGGGGCTAGGCTGGAGCATGGGAGTGCAGGGGCAGCGAGTATGGTGGGTCCTGCAGTCCCAAATGGGCTGCAGCACAGCACACTGGCGCTGCGCGCCCCTCCTTCCCGCCTGGGCAATTAGCAAAGCCCCTCTCCCGGCCGCCCCCGCCCCCCTCCCTCCTGAGTCCTCTGAGAGCTCACTTCCAGCTTTGGAAATTAGCAAAGACCCTTCTCTGCGCTGGCCCCGCCCCCTCACTTCTGAGGCCGGAGCCCATGCTGGGGTGCGGGGCTAAGCCCTGGCATGCTGCTGCATTGCCAGCGCCTGCCCTGGGCAGCCTCCTAGCCTGGCTCCCTGAGCGGGTGTCCACGCGCAGCCTGGCTGCGAAAAGATCATCAGTTCTAAACGCCAGCTGCACTCTTGGGTCAGTTTGCTGGCTTCCAGATTGCGCCCAAAGCCAGGAACCAGCTTCCCCAGCACAGGCCTGGGCTGAGATGCCTGCCTGGGATCTGTCTGAGCAGTCTCCTCCACTCCAGGCAGGGATGGCACTTCGGCCTGGATGTTTGGGTTTCTTGTTTGTTTTTTTGGTCATTGGTTATTACATGACCTCCAGGGTAGGTGCTCCACAAAGGGAGTGAAAACAGGACGCCATATATAGCATACAGCCATTCTAGAAAAATAGCTTGGGGTTCTCTCAGAAACGCGGCATTGGTCCTTGCACTATGGTTTAATAGAAAAGGGATTATGCACCAAGTTACTTAAATGAGCATAGGTTGAAATCATTTACTGAGAGTAAATATTTTAAATAGTTATATTTTAACTAAATCTATCATCAATCATAAATCTATTACACGAAGGTTACAGGCAATTTAAAAGCAAGAGCACTCTCTTCAGGGTTTTAAATAATCCTTGTCTGTCTTGGCACATGAGAATGCAAAGATAGGAAATGGTTTGTAAAAGATCATATAATAGCTTTTACTAATTCTATTTATTTGACAGACAGAGATCACAAGTAGGCAGAGAGGCAGGCAGAGAGAAAGATGGGGAAGCAGGCTCCCCGTCAAGCAGAGAGCCTGATGAAGGGCTCGATCCCAGGACCCTGAGATCATGACCTGAGCCCAAGGCAGAGGCTTAACACACGGAGCCACCCAGGCGCCCCCAGATGAAATACATTTCTGACTTAGAAACTTCAGATAGAATTATTTTGTCCATGATGACAACTGAAGAAAATGTGTCATCCCTAAACCTAACCTTAAACCCTACCAACGCTGAAACCTAAGCTGACCTTAAAGCCCAAACTAGAACCCTGAATCCCAAACCTGGAATGGAACCCAAAGCCTGTACCTGAGCCCTGGATCCAAGCCCTGAACCACGAACCCAAACCCTAAACCAGACCTCCAAGTCATGAAACCTGAACCCAAATCTCAGCATGAAGTCAAACCCCAAATTTGACCTTGAACTTTATCCCATAAGCCCTGAGTCTTAAAGCCTAAATCATAAACTTAAAGCCCTAAACTATAACTCTGTTCCCTTGTCCTTCACTCTAAACCCTCACCCTAACACTAAACCCAAAGCCTGATCTAGAACTCTGACTAAAACCTGAACCTGTACCCAAATTCAAATGCTTCACCACACTTTGCTTAGGCACTTGCCATTGATGGATATTTGCAGTTTCTACCTTTTGATTCTTGTGAACATTGTTTGGGTTGGGGGCTAGGGTTAGGGTCTTGGATTAGGGTAGGGTCCAGGCTTGAGACCAAGTTGAGGTCAGAGTGTGGGTCTGCATCAGGGCCATGTTCAGTGACACTGTTTGGGTCAAGGACTGTTGTAATTCCACATTGTTTCCAATTCATTGTTCCTTAGCTATTTGGGGGGAAGTTGGGGGGTATTGGGCTCCATGCAGCTTGAATTTCCGGAATGAAATGGCATCAGCTGGACCCCAGGAGGGAGCAGGACCTTCCACTGAAGGGTGAGCTCCCACAGTCCTGCACTGCCTTGCACCGCCTGCAGAGGGCGCCAGACCCCAGCTCCGCCCTGAGCTAAGGCTGCACAGCCACAGCTGGGACCAGAGACCCGCCTCTTCAGGACCCACTGTGGAGACTTCTGGAGAATGTGGGGCGCCTCCCACCCTGACAGGACAAGCTGAGGAGGGTGTGGCTCTGCATCCACACTGACCGGACCCGTTGTGGAGGACGCGCCCACACTGGCAGCAGTCCAACCTCCTAAGGACCAGATGCTGGAGGAGCTGAGGAGAAGCCGCCTGAGTGCACTGTCAAGGGGTTCGTGGTCTCAGGACCCCACAGAGGAAGGGCGCCCTGTGTAGACACTGGGGCTTCCGTCGTTTTGTGTGAGGAGACGTGGCCTCCTGCTGTGCTGTGCGCGGGGCTGTGGGGTCCCCCCTTTCTGGGCTCGGGTGCTCCTAGGTCCTCATCTGTGTTTGTGTGCTCGCGGATTAGGTTCCTTGGGCTCCTCAGATGGTCTGCAGTCAGGGAGCGTCCCCCTGCTTCGGTGCTTGTGCTCTCCCCACCTCAGCCCTGCGGGGTCCTTCCCGTGTCCACACCCACTCCAGGCTTGCACCGAGTCCGGAAATTCGGGAGCCAGAGTGAGGACTCTGTAGACGGTTTTGGGGAGAGTAGGTATTTTCCCAGTGTGGGTTCTTCCCTGAGCACAGTGCCTCCCCATCTCTGTGTGTACCCCTCCCTGTCTGTCGTCATTGTTGCAGGGCTGTCAGAGGACAGGTCTGTCACCTTCTTGGTTCAGGGGCCTCCCAGGTATCTTGCTGTCTTGGATGCAGGTGTAAATGAGATCGTTTTCCGCAGTCTCTTTCTGATGGTTCCTTCGGAGCACCTAGGAGTGCCACTAATTTGTGCATATTGATTTTGTTCCTTGCAAGTTCTTGAATTTATTAGTTCAATTGGCCTTAAACTCAATCTGCCAGTTATTTGACCAGCAGCATGGGTTTAATTGGGAAGAGCAGAGAATGGCAGTCTGGGCTGAGCAAGCTAAGGTCCCATCACAGGCAAGTGCGAGAAACAAAGGAGAGGAACATTATTTCATGGAGGAGGAAGAAGTTGGGAAGGGTGCTTGAAGAAAAGTCCCTTGGAGAAAGGCAGGGTGATGGAGAATTCTCACCAGCTGAGCTGCAAAGATCCTACAAAAAGTCAGGAGATGAACCTCCAGCTTCCCCTGTGGGGCCTAAAATTGGTGAGTCTGTCCTGTGGGGGATTGCAATGTGGGGTCTGTAATGGGCACTGAGCAGCAGGCGCCCCCTTCCAGCCTCCCCTTCTGGCATCCCCAGTCCACTTTACTGGGGCTTCCCTTCCTGCTTTTGCACAGTTCTAACCAGCTTGTGGTGGAACGTTGTGGAAAAACTGAAATTCCAAATCCACTGCTTCTACTGCACCTGAGATACAGGGGCCCATGATTTAATCCTCCCACGAGTCTCTTGCTAGCCCCACCTGTCCGTTACTCATTTTGAGAGTTGATATTACCAAAGTACTGTAATTCTAAAAATTTCTGAATTAGCTGTATTATTTCTTTTTAGGTATGAAGTTAACTTCCAATTATATGAATTTAATATTTTGGTCATTGTTTTCTAATTTTATTGCCTTATTCTTGGAAAATATAGCCTGATATTTAACTCTAGGAATTTATTGGCATATACTTCTGGCCTAAATAATGGCCTGTTTGTGTAAATGTTCAACTTATGCTTATATACTTACTGAAGACTCTTGTTTTGGGGTTAGGATGGCTACATTTATTAAAAGATCAGGACTATTAGATTCTCTAAATTTTGATGTCTCTTAATTTAATCTAATTAAATTATCAGTTAATGAAAGAAGTTAAATTTTTTATGTACTACTGCATCTAAACTTATCAAAGTCTTTGCTATAATTAGACAAGTATGTCATCCTGTTTTTATACCAAGTCTTACATTAAAAAAATCATACTATCTGAAATATTATTTATTTTTATTATTATTTATTTTTTTTAAAAGATTGTATTTATTGGGGTACCTCTGTTATTCCCTCTGCTGTGTGCATGTTTTTCTTTTCTCACTCTCTCTCAAATAAATAAGTAAAATTTAAAGATTATCTCTCTCAAATAAATAAGTCAAATTTTTTTTCTCAATGGGAGGGAGAAGCAGACTCTCCACTGAGCAGGGAGCCTGATGCAGGGCTCAATACCAGGACCCTGGGATCATCACCTGAGCTGAAGGCAGACACTTGAACCGACTAAGTCACCCAGGCACTCCAGCTGTTTATTTATTTATTTATTTTTATTATGCATATGTTTTATCTCTCTTTTCTACAAGTCTTTTTTTTGATCTTTTTACTTTTTTCATAAAACTGAATTATTTCAAGATGACTTGGTCATCCTCTTTTCCCCAACCTCAAAGATCATAGAGTATATTTTAACTGTTAAAATAATATTAGTATTTAAGTGCTGCCTACACAAATTAAGGCAAATTATCTGTGATCTGTATTCCTGAAAATATTTTTTTTATTATGCCTTCCTATGCCAATGACATTTTATAAGGATCTAAATGTTTCCATTTGTGATTTTTTTTTCAAGATAATAAAGCTATTACTTCATTCTTTTTTATATCTGATGTTATTTAAAAAAATTCTGTCAGTCTGATTCTTGTTTCTTTATTAATGAATTATTTTTTT
This sequence comes from Mustela nivalis, assembly GCF_964662115.1. Lineage (NCBI taxonomy): Eukaryota > Metazoa > Chordata > Mammalia > Carnivora > Mustelidae > Mustela > Mustela nivalis. The sequence goes on from NW_028136418.1 coordinate 95,931, forward strand.
TCTCTCTAACACTTGTGATTTTTTTTGTGTGTCTTTGGTATGTATGCCCTAGTTTGGGATTCATAGAGTCAACTCTAGTTATGAATATTTTCTTTCTTTTCTTGTATGTAAGTTTTAATCCAGTGTCTTGACTATTTTATGCTTGAGAAATAGATGTACATTAATATTCAAATATTTCTTTCCTTTTTCTTCTTTCATTTAAAAAAAGTCATTTATTTTATTTTATTTAAAAATATTTATTTATTTATTTGGAGTAGAGAGAGAGGGTCATGAAGAGTGGCTGATTATATACTTTCAATTTGGGAGGAGGTTAGGGATAGCACAAGCCTCCAAGGTATTTTATAAACAAGGTTTCCAGGACCTTGAGGGGGCTAGCTATTGTTAGGGAAAGGTCATTTATTACTATTTAGTAAAAACTCAGGGAAGAGACTCTTCTGATGTGTATCAGTGGGTATATGCTTGGGAGATGATTGCCAATGTATATCTTGAGGGCAGGGGTGGGGAGTAGAGATAAAGAAGTTTCCAAAGTAATTTTTACATGTGAAAGTAGATTTTCAGTATCCTGGGGGGTGGACTAAGAATGCTTTTTGCCCTGAGTGGCTGTGTCCACATGGAAGCAGCTGAGTCCCCAGAGGAGCTTCAAGGACTTGTCAACAGGCTATGAGTAGTAAGGAAATCTAATTTCTTCTCTAGCTTTTGTTCCACACACATCACCTACATCTTACACCTCTTTTATATTGATAATTTTAATGCTTTGCTGGTATCCAGATGACTATATCCTTAAGTGACTTCTTATCTCTATTGAATCCATTACGTATTCTATCCATTGTATTCTTAATTCAACTAGATTACATATATTTAATCTATTAGTACCACTAGGTTCTTATTCTTGTTTTTATTTCAAAATCTTTCCTTATTTCCTTACATTATTTATTGGGTATATTTTAAATCCCTGAAATACTCACTTATTATATATAAGCTGTCAACCGTATTCTTATTTTGAGGTAGCTATATCTTTTTGGGTTTTAGGACATCATACCAACAATGCCAAATAATTTTCAGACAACAGCAGGATCTCCAAGAATTCAACTAAATTCTGACACTATCTACCTGAACATAGTGTAAGATTTCATCAGTTAATGGATCAGTCCTCCAAGACTATCTCCAACCCCACCTCAGATGCCAGTCTCACTGTAGGCCCCAGGTTATTACCTGTGCTTGTGACTGAGCAACTACAGGTTGGAGGTCCCAGTGGCCTACTTCTTACGTTCTTTTAATTTGCTACAGGGACTCACAAAACTCAGAAAAATACTTACTTTATGTTTGCCAGCTTATTAAAAGATATAATAGAAGATTTAAATCAATAGATAGATAAAGAAGTGCACAGGGCAAGGTATGGAGAATGGGCACAGAGCTTCTATTACCTTCTGTAAGACTGCCACTCTTCCTGCCTTTTCATACATTTCACAAACTAAAAGCTTTCTGAACCCAGTCCTTTCAGCTTTTCTGTGGAGGCTTCATGACATAGTCATGACTGACTAAATCATTGTCATTTGCTGATCTAATCTCCAGATCCTCTTCCCTCCCCAGATAATCCTGTATTGGGAGGAAGGGGAGGCAAAAAGTTGTGAAGGCTTTCACCAAGTGGTTGGTCCTTCAGGCAAACAGCCCTTGCCTTGAGTGAGGTCTGAAGGTCACTTCATTAACAGAACAAAACACACCTCTCTCACCCTTATCACAGGAAATCCCAAGAGTTTTAGGAGCTGTGAGTCAGTAGCCATGGTTGAAAACCAAATATTCAGATGACCAAAATATATTTCTTGTAAACCACTATATTACACTACATGCTTAAGTATTTAATTATGTGATCTTTTAAACTAATATTTTTCTAAGAGTATAAACTGTTCTGGCAGTAATCTGGATTGGGGAGTGATGTATTGCCAAATTTCTGTCGTTTTAGTCCAGGAAGTCAAAGAGAAAGAACAGGAGAGCCCCTTAGGGCAGGAAGTTCAAAGTAACAATGTTAACTACTACTACCTTTTCTTGATTTTTTTTTTTAAACAAGCAAATCTTCTCTTCAGAGTTGCAGTTTAAAGCCAAGAACATGCAGAATTGGGAGAAAAAATAGTTAAATTTGGAGACTTGCAGAGGTAGAATCAGAGTAGTGAAAGCCATTACAGCAACTGAACTAACTGAGGTCAGTCTTTGGTGAATCACAGAAACAGGTGGAGTTGTCAAACAAAGGAATCTTTGTTTACAACATACAAGGAGATCACAGGGAATAAGTTCCAAAGCCTTGACTGTTTGAACAGGAGAGAGATTTTTATTTAGTATTTAAGATGAATACTCAGAAGGGAGAGTTTTATTATTCCGTGTATGGTTGGTCATAAGGTTGTGGCTGCATGCACATCCACATATGTATTTGTGCAATATGTATTGCATGTTCACCTGAATGAAGCTTGTATTCCACCGAGGGCAGAAACTTCAACGTTAGAATAAAGCAGAGGTAACTGTTGGACAAGGGAAAGGGACTCTGCAGGCTTCAAGAGCAGATAGAAACTAGATGGGGTCTTGGGCTCATTTTCTGGGACAAGGAATGCAAGGCCTTGATTGCTTTTGAAATAGCACTAGGAGTTTTGCCACTGATTTATTGTCTCAATAGCTTAGGCTATTTCCTGGTCTGGTGGTGACTGTTAGTTTTCCCATTGCCTTGTTCCCTCAAAATCCTTAAGGAGTGAGGTTTTTGCATTTCTTTTTAAGAACCTCCCAGGAAGTTTTGGAAGAAGTGTGCTTGGGCAAGTACACAGGTGGGGTATAGATCATTGAAAATAGCTGGGGACAAAAAATGATTTTCTTATGTCAGGAAAACTATATGTCATCTTAATTTTCTGGGAACCTCTAATTCTTTCTGCTGATGTTACCAGCAGGCTTCTGAGATATTACTGATTGTTCTCTTGTACCTAAGGAAAAAGAAATGTAGAAAGCAAAAGACAAAACTTTAAAATCTATCCTCCAACTCATCAATTCACTGCAGCCACCTCTCTGTCTTTCCCTTTCTCTTTTTCTTTCTCTTTCTCTCTCACTTTCTCTCTCACATACGCACAACACACGCAAATCATCTTAAAACAATTTTTAATTTTCCCTATTCCATTTTAATATACTTGAGGCATGATCATTTTCTTAGTAAATACAAGAAAAAAAAATCTAGGATTCCATCATTCTGTGTGATTAAAGTATTGAGGAATTTACTTCCAATAGCACTTATAAAAACACATTTTATTTATGTAATATTATATAATCAGGTGCCTGCATTTTTCTTATTCTCTAACTAGTGTTATTTGGCAATTAATATTTTGTCAATCAATATTCCCCTATATCGGAATGTGTGGGCAGTGAGAGATGAGTTAGAGGCAAGGATGGTGAACACTCCCAACAACTGCAGACTACATATATCTTAAGCCATGATTTTCTTTGCAAAGGTCAACATTGATAATGTTCTAGTCATACCTCCGTGTACCAGGAAAGAAGTAGCATATTTCTTGAAAGACACAGCTATCAAAGCTCCATTGAGAAACTGTAAAGATGGACAAGCGATTTCCAAATTACATATCTGATAATGGACATCTACTCTGATTATTTAAATATGAATAAAAATAAAAAAACCTTACTAATAACCAAACAGAGTATCCAATTTTACATGTGAAGGAAATAATGGAAGAGACATGTCACCAAAAGTATATGGATGGCTTATAGGCACATGACAAATTTCTCAACATTTAGACATTAAAGAAATACAAATTAAAATCATAATGAGACATGCTTACATATCTATTAGAATGGCTAAAATTATAAAGGCTAATTGTACTTGGTCTGAGCTAGATTGAGAAGCAACAAAAAATCTAAACTGTTGTTGGCATATATTATGATACAACCACTTTGGAAAATAGTTTGAAAATTTTTTTAAATGCAAAATATGTTGCAGTTACAAAAATAGCCATTTTACTTCTAGGCATTTAACCAAGAGAAACAAGCCCTATGTTCATACAGGGACTTGTATATGAATTTCATAGCAGCTTTATTTTTAAGAATTGAAAACAGTGGAAATGTTCATCAATGTCCATCCATAGAGCAAAGAAAAATTATGATCTATTCATTAAAGAGATTACTATTCAACATCAAAATGAACTATTTACAATTGGAGATTCTCAAAGTAATGATGCTGAGAAAAGAAAAGCCAGGCAATGAATAGTATATACAGTGTGATTCCATGACTATAAAAAATCTAGAAAATACAAATTTATATATAGTCACAGTCATCAAATATATTGGTGTGATTTTAGTGCCTTCTTCTGTGATCCTATAGCTTCCTACACTTGCATCTCTGAGCATTTGTTACACCATGTGAAAATATGAACTCTTTCTCTTCATTCTGTCTTACTAGAATAAGAGTCCTTGAAATTTTATGGACAATTGAACTCTCAGTTATTAGCAGAAATTCTATCACACAGTAAGTTTCCAAATATAAAAGCCAGAGTTTTACAATGACTTCTAAGCTTTTACATGATCTAGCCACTCATTTAACCTCTGTGACCTCTTTCCCTGCTACTCTTCAGTCACTCACAGTGGCCTCCTTGCTATTCCTCAGATATGCCAGGCATGATCCAACCTTATGGCCTTCAAGATAGCCAATTCCTTTGTCTGGAGTGACCTTATTGCTGATAGTTCTGCGCAAATTCATCACCTTTCCATACCTTTGTTCAATTGTCAGCTTCATTGTAACTACCCTGATCTTCCTATTAAAAATTTTAACTCCCCATCCCCTGCCTAGCAACCTTGATTTTTCTCACCCTGATCGAGTTTTTCTTTTTCCCCATTGTACTCATCCTTTTTGAATGCACTATGCCATTTTTATTAAGGTTTATAGCTTTGAATTGTCTCACCAATTAAAATAAAAGTTCTACAAAGCCAAGTATTTCATTTACCAGTGTAGTCTGAAGTAATATCTGCCATATAATAGTTCAGTAGACAACTGGTAAATTTCAAAATAAATTAATGTTGAGAATATACTGAATTTCACAAGTCATTTCAATATTTATTTCCAAAAAATAAACTATGTAAAACATACCTTAAATTTACTTTCAAAATATTTTATAGCATATAATGGACAATATACATAAGCCTTAAAGAAACAATCCTATAAATAACCATTTCATACCTACTTAAAAACTACATAATACCACACTCCTAGATCCTCTCTGAACGCTCTCAAATAACCCTAAAGGAAATACATTTTTAAAAATAACAGATTTTTTGTCAAATAATTTAATAAAATAAAAGTTTCATTCATCTATGTAGATCATAATAAATGTTTTTAATAAGCATGAAATTATAACTCTGAAGTGTGCTAAAATGAAACCACCTGCTAAGGGTGAGAGAATAAAAATAAACATCATGTTTCCAAATAAGAGGAATTTATTACCTTTGAATCAAAGCATGTGGATTTGTTCAAACTGGCAATAAAGGAATATGGAGACACAAACCATAGAAAGTCATATTTTAGATTTCTAAAAGACTTCGAAGTGAAAAGTATACATTCACTTCTCACTTATTGCTCCTACATATTCATGAATTTGAGAGAAAATATAGGCCCTGTGTGTCTTAGCAACTAATGGGATATTTTTTGATATTTACATGCTTACACATAGTATGTGTTATAGTCTTCTCTTTTACATGCTGTAAAAAGGTTAACCCCTTTTCTGCAGAGATCTGAAAATGTGAAACAGTGCCTGAGTAGCTGAATTCATCTAATTCAAATTTCTTGCAGGTCTAAGACCTATTGATTTTCACTTGACTGCCTCCTTTTTCATCTGTCAATTGGTTACAAATTCTGGTACTGAAGAGAATACATTGGGGCTGGTGGCTCAGTGTGTTAAAGCCTCTGCCTTCAGTTCAGGTCATTATCTCAGGATCCTGGGATCGAGCTCCACGTCGGGACATAATGTAACGACAGATAGTTTATATGGGAGCCCTTTGGGTACTCTGGAGGATGAATGTTTTTAAATTAGTTTTTCATGGACATGGGGAGTTAGAGACGAGAAGGGAGGTGGGGGAAATTGGAAGGGGAGCTGAATCATGAGAGACTATGGACTCTGAAAAACAATCTGAGGGTTTTGAAGGGGCGGGGGATTTGGAGGTTGGGGTACCAGGTGTTGGGTATCATAGAGGGCACTGCTTGCATGGAGCACTGGGTGTGGTGCAAAAAGAATGAATACTGTTATGCTGAAAATAAATAAAAAATTAATTTAAAAAATATTAGTTTTTCGTAAACTACAAAAAAAAAAAAAAAAAGAAAAGCGCTCCCATTTTTTTTTTTTTTTAAAGATTTTATTTATTTATTTGACAGACAGAGGTCACAAGCAGGCAGAGAGGCAGGCAGAGAGAGAGGAGGAAGCAGGCTCCCTGCTGAGCAGAGAGCCCGATGTGGGGCTCGATCCCAGGACTCTGAGATCATGACCTGAGCCGAAGGCAGCGGCTTAACTCACTGAGCCACCCAGGCGCCCCAAGCGCTCCCATTTATAGCGTACACTTTATGGTTCACAAAGCACGTGCCAACAATAAAAATAATAATGGGTTACCGTTACACTTCATAGAAAAGGAGGTACAGGGAAATTGAATGAAAGGGAATAACAAAGTAGGTTCATAAGTCAATCTTCCTTGTAAAAAAATTAACCTGAAAGTGCGTTTCTGCCACCTCTCTCCTGTGTGACATTTTATCGATGGGAGATGGAAAATAAATGGTCTGGTTAACCTTTCCCTCCCCCTCAAAACCCATTATTTGAAAACACAAAAAGGGAAGTGAAGGGAGAAATCCTCCCACTCCCATCCCCACTCACCTCCATAGCCACCTCCTCTTCCAAGAACCTAGCAGACAAGGTGCCAAGAAGTGTTAGGTACCAGCAGTGGTCTCAGATCTCATTCAAGAATCATGGTGAAAGGCATTCAAAGAGATTGTGGGGGCACAGGGATCCAATTAAGGGGGACAAGTTTAAGGTTTGCCTGGTCCCCTAAAAACTAATGGCACTAGAGAAGATGAGCTTTGGGAACTATAGCATAATGGATACAATGTGTAAAAAGCTTCAGTGAGTCATGGTGGGAAGAGGCCAAGAGGGTAGCAAACACAGTCTTAGATGATGTTATTAATAGCACTATAGGCTCTAGATTTCCTGTTGTGGTGTTCTTGGCAAGACCAGCCCGGCCAAAGTGGATACTCTCAACCTGGAACAGAGGGTCTTGGAGATGCCAGCACGTGAGGTATGATGAGAGGGTAAAATGATAGGAGGTGTCCTTTGGAAGGACTGACTCCTTGACTTTAAAAGGGAGAACCCAAATCTGTAGGTGAAATCTTTCTGGCTACAAAGAGGGCCAAGGCCTCCTAAGGTCAAGGTCTCCTCGTCACTTGCAAAGATGTCGAAGAACATATTCAGACATTTCAAAGATGTCCTCATATCATTGGTTCCCACTCTGGAATTCTATCAATAAGGTGAGAGTTCCTCTAGTTGAAAAAGAGATCTAAAAAGACTTCCCTTTCTCATGTAATTTCTGTAACCTCCAGGACACACCCACCTCCCCCTTCCAGCTCTGTAATGAAGCCACAGCTGGTGCCAATTTGTGGAACTCCTTAAAGGCTATTCTCCCTTATATACCCCGGGACCAAGTTCCCATGCTCCCTCACCCGATTTCCTGCACTCACCTCCCACCTGGTGTGTTCACACCTGCAAGTGCCTTTTACCAACCCCTTTGCCAAAAGGCAGCCAGAGTGACCTTTCAAAGACCTATCAGTTCCTGGCATTTGTCTCCATAGAAATCTGCACTGATCTTCTAACAAATTCTCAGTCCTCCAAAGGCACCCATAATCCTCCCATCAGTCTATTCATACCCCTCCAACTGACTGATGCCTGTTCTGCCCCATCTCTCTGCCCTTCAACCACACTGCCTCCTTCTTCCTGTGGAGACCTCTCATGGCACCTGCCTCCAAGCACAGGTGATTCCCATTGATGGGAAGACCCTCTTCTCTCCCCCATCTCCCCACTCCAGTTACTCCCACTTATTCGTGAGCTCACAAGCCCCATGGTACACACTCTCCATGCAGCCTGCTCTCTCTTTTCTAGCACTGGCCTCCGTTTCTAGCTGTGCTTGTGTCATGGATGTCCCTCCCCAGCCAGCCTCCAAGCTCTCCTTCCCTTTAGCTCCAACACCTGACACAGTGCCTGGCACGTAGTAAGCCCTGGCTAGCTTCTAAGAGCCTCACTGAGGGACTGAAAGCATTTTAAAAATGTCACCACGTAGGCTCGAAACTGTAGGCAGAAAAAGCTTTGCCTGGATTGACATTTTAGAGACGTATTCGTCAAGTTGGATATGTTCACTGACTTTACCTTGTAAAATTAAAAAAAAAAAAGGACCTCTGTATCGCTTCGCATCTAAGGAAGGCGCATGTATACTATTAGACCACGTTATGAGCTTAATGGAAGGAGACAAGATGTTTTCGCTAAGAAAATGTATAAGACTGTTGAGGTCAAGTGGGAGGAAACAGTCCGTTTGTTGGAGCATTGCTATCTTACTCTATCACAGCCACTCATAAAAATCTGACACGGGGTGAGTCAGAATTGTCTGTCGGAGATGAGTTAGATCTGGCTCATGTTCCTACAGACATGAAAGCCAGAAGCGAAGAAGGAGGCTTTGAAAGCGTGGGTTGAGGAGGCCGTGTGGTTCACTGCGATGAGCTAAGTGCCCAGGGCCACCAGCAGACATGCTGGCCTGTGTCCGTCCTTTGTTCTGGGGTCCCTCTTGCACCATGTGGTGAGGCTGGTGGCTGGGAGCAGCTCAGGACAGGACCTGGTGGCATCTTACCTCTCCCACCCTCCTGTGGGCTCCAGTGGGCTCCAGTAGGTCCCAAGGGACAGCCTGCCTTCCTTGCAAAGCCCAGTAGCACTGGGAGCAGAAACTGGGGCCAAAGAGTGAGCACCCTGTTTGACAAGCTGGACCAGCCACCTCTTCTTCAGATGCAGGGGGAGCCCTGGCATGCTGACTCCTCCCTTCTCCCTTTCCCCTTTCCTCTTTCCTCCCTCTTTTCTTCCCCTCTCTCCTTCCCTGGTGGTGCCCTTTCCCAATGCCCACTTCATCCCTTTTCCTTTCTACATACCTGTCTTCTAGAGTTTCTTCTCTTTCCTCCCCATTACTTCCCTTCATCTGAATCTCCTCTTTGGTCCCTTTGTCCCTGCTCTCTGCTCCTCCTCCCCTTCCCTGGCCCCTGTTCAGCTCCATACTGAATGCAGGCAGAGCTGGACTAACATGCTCACTTGCTAGCTCAGCCACCCTCCAGAGAAGTCACTCTTCGGTGGCCACCTTCCTGACCCCCTGGTTGCTTCTCCACTTGTTCAGATATTGCTCTGAAGTCTGAGGAGGACAGAGCGGGGCTGCCACAGAAGCAGGCCAGAGGAGAAACCAAACCATGTGTCCACACTGTCCCCCAGCACTGCTGCTCTGAGAGCTTTCGGAGTCCTCAAAGGGTTAGGATTTAGGGGCTTCTTCAGAACCGGGAGTGAAAACAAGCATAGGTCAAAAGAAAAGCGACGGCCCCCACACAAAAATAATAATCACAAATGAAAACTATGTTAACTCTGAGTCCCAAAGTCGAAAAATTGCCTTGAATCTGTCACTAGAGAACACCCAAGGCCTCACTCTCTGGGTTCTGGGTGCCCTGGGAATGGCAGGAGGCTCTGAAAAGCACGTGGGGGTGCAGAACTATGGGGGCTAGCCTGCCCGCTGGCAGGGGGGGGGGTACCTCCTGTGGCGCTGTCCCGGCCTGACCCCCTGCGGACAGGGTGTGGCGCAGCGTCTGGGGTGGTCCTGGTGCCCTGGGGTTGGCGGGAGGCTGCGCCCAGCTCCTGGACTGCGTTTTCTGCTTCAGGTGAGGGCGTGTCGTGGTGTCACTTTACCTGTGAGCAGAGGGTCCTCCAGAGAAGCCATGGGTCGGGGAGGGGCAGCAGGCGGCGGGAACGGGAACAGGACACCGCGGCCTCAGGGGCTAGGCTGGAGCATGGGAGTGCAGGGGCAGCGAGTATGGTGGGTCCTGCAGTCCCAAATGGGCTGCAGCACAGCACACTGGCGCTGCGCGCCCCTCCTTCCCGCCTGGGCAATTAGCAAAGCCCCTCTCCCGGCCGCCCCCGCCCCCCTCCCTCCTGAGTCCTCTGAGAGCTCACTTCCAGCTTTGGAAATTAGCAAAGACCCTTCTCTGCGCTGGCCCCGCCCCCTCACTTCTGAGGCCGGAGCCCATGCTGGGGTGCGGGGCTAAGCCCTGGCATGCTGCTGCATTGCCAGCGCCTGCCCTGGGCAGCCTCCTAGCCTGGCTCCCTGAGCGGGTGTCCACGCGCAGCCTGGCTGCGAAAAGATCATCAGTTCTAAACGCCAGCTGCACTCTTGGGTCAGTTTGCTGGCTTCCAGATTGCGCCCAAAGCCAGGAACCAGCTTCCCCAGCACAGGCCTGGGCTGAGATGCCTGCCTGGGATCTGTCTGAGCAGTCTCCTCCACTCCAGGCAGGGATGGCACTTCGGCCTGGATGTTTGGGTTTCTTGTTTGTTTTTTTGGTCATTGGTTATTACATGACCTCCAGGGTAGGTGCTCCACAAAGGGAGTGAAAACAGGACGCCATATATAGCATACAGCCATTCTAGAAAAATAGCTTGGGGTTCTCTCAGAAACGCGGCATTGGTCCTTGCACTATGGTTTAATAGAAAAGGGATTATGCACCAAGTTACTTAAATGAGCATAGGTTGAAATCATTTACTGAGAGTAAATATTTTAAATAGTTATATTTTAACTAAATCTATCATCAATCATAAATCTATTACACGAAGGTTACAGGCAATTTAAAAGCAAGAGCACTCTCTTCAGGGTTTTAAATAATCCTTGTCTGTCTTGGCACATGAGAATGCAAAGATAGGAAATGGTTTGTAAAAGATCATATAATAGCTTTTACTAATTCTATTTATTTGACAGACAGAGATCACAAGTAGGCAGAGAGGCAGGCAGAGAGAAAGATGGGGAAGCAGGCTCCCCGTCAAGCAGAGAGCCTGATGAAGGGCTCGATCCCAGGACCCTGAGATCATGACCTGAGCCCAAGGCAGAGGCTTAACACACGGAGCCACCCAGGCGCCCCCAGATGAAATACATTTCTGACTTAGAAACTTCAGATAGAATTATTTTGTCCATGATGACAACTGAAGAAAATGTGTCATCCCTAAACCTAACCTTAAACCCTACCAACGCTGAAACCTAAGCTGACCTTAAAGCCCAAACTAGAACCCTGAATCCCAAACCTGGAATGGAACCCAAAGCCTGTACCTGAGCCCTGGATCCAAGCCCTGAACCACGAACCCAAACCCTAAACCAGACCTCCAAGTCATGAAACCTGAACCCAAATCTCAGCATGAAGTCAAACCCCAAATTTGACCTTGAACTTTATCCCATAAGCCCTGAGTCTTAAAGCCTAAATCATAAACTTAAAGCCCTAAACTATAACTCTGTTCCCTTGTCCTTCACTCTAAACCCTCACCCTAACACTAAACCCAAAGCCTGATCTAGAACTCTGACTAAAACCTGAACCTGTACCCAAATTCAAATGCTTCACCACACTTTGCTTAGGCACTTGCCATTGATGGATATTTGCAGTTTCTACCTTTTGATTCTTGTGAACATTGTTTGGGTTGGGGGCTAGGGTTAGGGTCTTGGATTAGGGTAGGGTCCAGGCTTGAGACCAAGTTGAGGTCAGAGTGTGGGTCTGCATCAGGGCCATGTTCAGTGACACTGTTTGGGTCAAGGACTGTTGTAATTCCACATTGTTTCCAATTCATTGTTCCTTAGCTATTTGGGGGGAAGTTGGGGGGTATTGGGCTCCATGCAGCTTGAATTTCCGGAATGAAATGGCATCAGCTGGACCCCAGGAGGGAGCAGGACCTTCCACTGAAGGGTGAGCTCCCACAGTCCTGCACTGCCTTGCACCGCCTGCAGAGGGCGCCAGACCCCAGCTCCGCCCTGAGCTAAGGCTGCACAGCCACAGCTGGGACCAGAGACCCGCCTCTTCAGGACCCACTGTGGAGACTTCTGGAGAATGTGGGGCGCCTCCCACCCTGACAGGACAAGCTGAGGAGGGTGTGGCTCTGCATCCACACTGACCGGACCCGTTGTGGAGGACGCGCCCACACTGGCAGCAGTCCAACCTCCTAAGGACCAGATGCTGGAGGAGCTGAGGAGAAGCCGCCTGAGTGCACTGTCAAGGGGTTCGTGGTCTCAGGACCCCACAGAGGAAGGGCGCCCTGTGTAGACACTGGGGCTTCCGTCGTTTTGTGTGAGGAGACGTGGCCTCCTGCTGTGCTGTGCGCGGGGCTGTGGGGTCCCCCCTTTCTGGGCTCGGGTGCTCCTAGGTCCTCATCTGTGTTTGTGTGCTCGCGGATTAGGTTCCTTGGGCTCCTCAGATGGTCTGCAGTCAGGGAGCGTCCCCCTGCTTCAGTGCTTGTGCTCTCCCCACCTCAGCCCTGCGGGGTCCTTCCCGTGTCCACACCCACTCCAGGCTTGCACCGAGTCCGGAAATTCGGGAGCCAGAGTGAGGACTCTGTAGACGGTTTTGGGGAGAGTAGGTATTTTCCCAGTGTGGGTTCTTCCCTGAGCACAGTGCCTCCCCATCTCTGTGTGTACCCCTCCCTGTCTGTCGTCATTGTTGCAGGGCTGTCAGAGGACAGGTCTGTCACCTTCTTGGTTCAGGGGCCTCCCAGGTATCTTGCTGTCTTGGATGCAGGTGTAAATGAGATCGTTTTCCGCAGTCTCTTTCTGATGGTTCCTTCGGAGCACCTAGGAGTGCCACTAATTTGTGCATATTGATTTTGTTCCTTGCAAGTTCTTGAATTTATTAGTTCAATTGGCCTTAAACTCAATCTGCCAGTTATTTGACCAGCAGCATGGGTTTAATTGGGAAGAGCAGAGAATGGCAGTCTGGGCTGAGCAAGCTAAGGTCCCATCACAGGCAAGTGCGAGAAACAAAGGAGAGGAACATTATTTCATGGAGGAGGAAGAAGTTGGGAAGGGTACTTGAAGGAAAGTCCCTTGGAGAAAGGCAGGGTGATGGAGAATTCTCACCAGCTGAGCTGCAAAGCTCCTACAAAAAGTCAGGAGATGAACCTCCAGCTTCCCCTGTGGGGCCTAAAATTGGTGAGTCTGTCCTGTGGGGGATTGCAATGTGGGGTCTGTAATGGGCACTGAGCACCAGGCGCCCCCTTCCAGCCTCCCCTTCTGGCATCCCCAGTCCACTTTACTGGGGCTTCCCTTCCTGCTTTTGCACAGTTCTAACCAGCTTGTGGTGGAACGTTGTGGAAAAACTGAAATTCCAAATCCACTGCTTCTACTGCACCTGAGATACAGGGCCCCATGATTTAATCCTCCCACGAGTCTCTTGCTAGCCCCACCTGTCCGTTACTCATTTTGAGAGTTGATATTACCAAAGTACTGTAATTCTAAAAATTTCTGAATTAGCTGTATTATTTCTTTTTAGGTATGAAGTTAACTTCCAATTATATGAATTTAATATTTTGGTCATTGTTTTCTAATTTTATTGCCTTATTCTTGGAAAATATAGCCTGATATTTAACTCTAGGAATTTATTGGCATATACTTCTGGCCTAAATAATGGCCTGTTTGTGTAAATGTTCAACTTATGCTTATATACTTACTGAAGACTCTTGTTTTGGGGTTAGGATGGCTACATTTATTAAAAGATCAGGACTATTAGATTCTCTAAATTTTGATGTCTCTTAATTTAATCTAATTAAATTATCAGTTAATGAAAGAAGTTAAATTTTTTATGTACTACTGCATCTAAACTTATCAAAGTCTTTGCTATAATTAGACAAGTATGTCATCCTGTTTTTATACCAAGTCTTACATTAAAAAAATCATACTAGGGGCGCCTGGGTGGCTCAGTGGTTTGGGCTGCTGCCTTTGGCTCGGGTCATGATCTCAGGGTCCTGGGATCGAGCCCCGCATCGGGCTCCCTGCTCCGCAGGAAGCCTGCTTCCCTCTCTCTCTCTCTCCGCCTGCCTCTCTGCCTACTTGTGATCTCCGTCTTTCAAATAAATAAATAAAATCTTAAAAAAAAAATCATACTATCTGAAATATTATTTATTTTTATTATTATTTATTTTTTTTAAAAGATTGTATTTATTAGGGTACCTCTGTTATTCCCTCTGCTGTGTGCATGTTTTTCTTTTCTCACTCTCTCTCAAATAAATAAGTAAAATTTAAAGATTATCTCTCTCAAATAAATAAGTCAAATTTTTTTTCTCAATGGGAGGGAGAAGCAGACTCTCCACTGAGCAGGGAGCCTGATGCAGGGCTCAATACCAGGACCCTGGGATCATCACCTGAGCTGAAGGCAGACACTTGAACCGACTAAGTCACCCAGGCACTCCAGCTGTTTATTTATTTATTTATTTTTATTATGCATATGTTTTATCTCTCTTTTCTACAAGTCTTTTTTTTGATCTTTTTACTTTTTTCATAAAACTGAATTATTTCAAGATGACTTGGTCATCCTCTTTTCCCCAACCTCAAAGATCATAGAGTATATTTTAACTGTTAAAATAATATTAGTATTTAAGTGCTGCCTACACAAATTAAGGCAAATTATCTGTGATCTGTATTCCTGAAAATATTTTTTTTATTATGCCTTCCTATGCCAATGACATTTTATAAGGATCTAAATGTTTCCATTTGTGATTTTTTTTTCAAGATAATAAAGCTATTACTTCATTCTTTTTTATATCTGATGTTATTTAAAAAAATTCTGTCAGTCTGATTCTTGTTTCTTTATTAATGAATTATTTTTTTTCTCTCTAACACTTGTGATTTTTTTTGTGTGTCTTTGGTATGTATGCCCTAGTTTGGGATTCATAGAGTCAACTCTAGTTATGAATATTTTCTTTCTTTTCTTGTATGTAAGTTTTAATCCAGTGTCTTGACTATTTTATGCTTGAGAAATAGATGTACATTAATATTCAAATATTTCTTTCCTTTTTCTTCTTTCATTTAAAAAAAGTCATTTATTTTATTTTATTTAAAAATATTTATTTATTTATTTGGAGTAGAGAGAGAGGGTCATGAAGAGTGGCTGATTATATACTTTCAATTTGGGAGGAGGTTAGGGATAGCACAAGCCTCCAAGGTATTTTATAAACAAGGTTTCCAGGACCTTGAGGGGGCTAGCTATTGTTAGGGAAAGGTCATTTATTACTATTTAGTAAAAACTCAGGGAAGAGACTCTTCTGATGTGTATCAGTGGGTATATGCTTGGGAGATGATTGCCAATGTATATCTTGAGGGCAGGGGTGGGGAGTAGAGATAAAGAAGTTTCCAAAGTAATTTTTACATGTGAAAGTAGATTTTCAGTATCCTGGGGGGTGGACTAAGAATGCTTTTTGCCCTGAGTGGCTGTGTCCACATGGAAGCAGCTGAGTCCCCAGAGGAGCTTCAAGGACTTGTCAACAGGCTATGAGTAGTAAGGAAATCTAATTTCTTCTCTAGCTTTTGTTCCACACACATCACCTACATCTTACACCTCTTTTATATTGATAATTTTAATGCTTTGCTGGTATCCAGATGACTATATCCTTAAGTGACTTCTTATCTCTATTGAATCCATTACGTATTCTATCCATTGTATTCTTAATTCAACTAGATTACATATATTTAATCTATTAGTACCACTAGGTTCTTATTCTTGTTTTTATTTCAAAATCTTTCCTTATTTCCTTACATTATTTATTGGGTATATTTTAAATCCCTGAAATACTCACTTATTATATATAAGCTGTCAACCGTATTCTTATTTTGAGGTAGCTATATCTTTTTGGGTTTTAGGACATCATACCAACAATGCCAAATAATTTTCAGACAACAGCAGGATCTCCAAGAATTCAACTAAATTCTGACACTATCTACCTGAACATAGTGTAAGATTTCATCAGTTAATGGATCAGTCCTCCAAGACTATCTCCAACCCCACCTCAGATGCCAGTCTCACTGTAGGCCCCAGGTTATTACCTGTGCTTGTGACTGAGCAACTACAGGTTGGAGGTCCCAGTGGCCTACTTCTTACGTTCTTTTAATTTGCTACAGGGACTCACAAAACTCAGAAAAATACTTACTTTATGTTTGCCAGCTTATTAAAAGATATAATAGAAGATTTAAATCAATAGATAGATAAAGAAGTGCACAGGGCAAGGTATGGAGAATGGGCACAGAGCTTCTATTACCTTCTGTAAGACTGCCACTCTTCCTGCCTTTTCATACATTTCACAAACTAAAAGCTTTCTGAACCCAGTCCTTTCAGCTTTTCTGTGGAGGCTTCATGACATAGTCATGACTGACTAAATCATTGTCATTTGCTGATCTAATCTCCAGATCCTCTTCCCTCCCCAGATAATCCTGTATTGGGAGGAAGGGGAGGCAAAAAGTTGTGAAGGCTTTCACCAAGTGGTTGGTCCTTCAGGCAAACAGCCCTTGCCTTGAGTGAGGTCTGAAGGTCACTTCATTAACAGAACAAAACACACCTCTCTCACCCTTATCACAGGAAATCCCAAGAGTTTTAGGAGCTGTGAGTCAGTAGCCATGGTTGAAAACCAAATATTCAGATGACCAAAATATATTTCTTGTAAACCACTATATTACACTACATGCTTAAGTATTTAATTATGTGATCTTTTAAACTAATATTTTTCTAAGAGTATAAACTGTTCTGGCAGTAATCTGGATTGGGGAGTGATGTATTGCCAAATTTCTGTCGTTTTAGTCCAGGAAGTCAAAGAGAAAGAACAGGAGAGCCCCTTAGGGCAGGAAGTTCAAAGTAACAATGTTAACTACTACTACCTTTTCTTGATTTTTTTTTTTAAACAAGCAAATCTTCTCTTCAGAGTTGCAGTTTAAAGCCAAGAACATGCAGAATTGGGAGAAAAAATAGTTAAATTTGGAGACTTGCAGAGGTAGAATCAGAGTAGTGAAAGCCATTACAGCAACTGAACTAACTGAGGTCAGTCTTTGGTGAATCACAGAAACAGGTGGAGTTGTCAAACAAAGGAATCTTTGTTTACAACATACAAGGAGATCACAGGGAATAAGTTCCAAAGCCTTGACTGTTTGAACAGGAGAGAGATTTTTATTTAGTATTTAAGATGAATACTCAGAAGGGAGAGTTTTATTATTCCGTGTATGGTTGGTCATAAGGTTGTGGCTGCATGCACATCCACATATGTATTTGTGCAATATGTATTGCATGTTCACCTGAATGAAGCTTGTATTCCACCGAGGGCAGAAACTTCAACGTTAGAATAAAGCAGAGGTAACTGTTGGACAAGGGAAAGGGACTCTGCAGGCTTCAAGAGCAGATAGAAACTAGATGGGGTCTTGGGCTCATTTTCTGGGACAAGGAATGCAAGGCCTTGATTGCTTTTGAAATAGCACTAGGAGTTTTGCCACTGATTTATTGTCTCAATAGCTTAGGCTATTTCCTGGTCTGGTGGTGACTGTTAGTTTTCCCATTGCCTTGTTCCCTCAAAATCCTTAAGGAGTGAGGTTTTTGCATTTCTTTTTAAGAACCTCCCAGGAAGTTTTGGAAGAAGTGTGCTTGGGCAAGTACACAGGTGGGGTATAGATCATTGAAAATAGCTGGGGACAAAAAATGATTTTCTTATGTCAGGAAAACTATATGTCATCTTAATTTTCTGGGAACCTCTAATTCTTTCTGCTGATGTTACCAGCAGGCTTCTGAGATATTACTGATTGTTCTCTTGTACCTAAGGAAAAAGAAATGTAGAAAGCAAAAGACAAAACTTTAAAATCTATCCTCCAACTCATCAATTCACTGCAGCCACCTCTCTGTCTTTCCCTTTCTCTTTTTCTTTCTCTTTCTCTCTCACTTTCTCTCTCACATACGCACAACACACGCAAATCATCTTAAAACAATTTTTAATTTTCCCTATTCCATTTTAATATACTTGAGGCATGATCATTTTCTTAGTAAATACAAGAAAAAAAAATCTAGGATTCCATCATTCTGTGTGATTAAAGTATTGAGGAATTTACTTCCAATAGCACTTATAAAAACACATTTTATTTATGTAATATTATATAATCAGGTGCCTGCATTTTTCTTATTCTCTAACTAGTGTTATTTGGCAATTAATATTTTGTCAATCAATATTCCCCTATATCGGAATGTGTGGGCAGTGAGAGATGAGTTAGAGGCAAGGATGGTGAACACTCCCAACAACTGCAGACTACATATATCTTAAGCCATGATTTTCTTTGCAAAGGTCAACATTGATAATGTTCTAGTCATACCTCCGTGTACCAGGAAAGAAGTAGCATATTTCTTGAAAGACACAGCTATCAAAGCTCCATTGAGAAACTGTAAAGATGGACAAGCGATTTCCAAATTACATATCTGATAATGGACATCTACTCTGATTATTTAAATATGAATAAAAATAAAAAAACCTTACTAATAACCAAACAGAGTATCCAATTTTACATGTGAAGGAAATAATGGAAGAGACATGTCACCAAAAGTATATGGATGGCTTATAGGCACATGACAAATTTCTCAACATTTAGACATTAAAGAAATACAAATTAAAATCATAATGAGACATGCTTACATATCTATTAGAATGGCTAAAATTATAAAGGCTAATTGTACTTGGTCTGAGCTAGATTGAGAAGCAACAAAAAATCTAAACTGTTGTTGGCATATATTATGATACAACCACTTTGGAAAATAGTTTGAAAATTTTTTTAAATGCAAAATATGTTGCAGTTACAAAAATAGCCATTTTACTTCTAGGCATTTAACCAAGAGAAACAAGCCCTATGTTCATACAGGGACTTGTATATGAATTTCATAGCAGCTTTATTTTTAAGAATTGAAAACAGTGGAAATGTTCATCAATGTCCATCCATAGAGCAAAGAAAAATTATGATCTATTCATTAAAGAGATTACTATTCAACATCAAAATGAACTATTTACAATTGGAGATTCTCAAAGTAATGATGCTGAGAAAAGAAAAGCCAGGCAATGAATAGTATATACAGTGTGATTCCATGACTATAAAAAATCTAGAAAATACAAATTTATATATAGTCACAGTCATCAAATATATTGGTGTGATTTTAGTGCCTTCTTCTGTGATCCTATAGCTTCCTACACTTGCATCTCTGAGCATTTGTTACACCATGTGAAAATATGAACTCTTTCTCTTCATTCTGTCTTACTAGAATAAGAGTCCTTGAAATTTTATGGACAATTGAACTCTCAGTTATTAGCAGAAATTCTATCACACAGTAAGTTTCCAAATATAAAAGCCAGAGTTTTACAATGACTTCTAAGCTTTTACATGATCTAGCCACTCATTTAACCTCTGTGACCTCTTTCCCTGCTACTCTTCAGTCACTCACAGTGGCCTCCTTGCTATTCCTCAGATATGCCAGGCATGATCCAACCTTATGGCCTTCAAGATAGCCAATTCCTTTGTCTGGAGTGACCTTATTGCTGATAGTTCTGCGCAAATTCATCACCTTTCCATACCTTTGTTCAATTGTCAGCTTCATTGTAACTACCCTGATCTTCCTATTAAAAATTTTAACTCCCCATCCCCTGCCTAGCAACCTTGATTTTTCTCACCCTGATCGAGTTTTTCTTTTTCCCCATTGTACTCATCCTTTTTGAATGCACTATGCCATTTTTATTAAGGTTTATAGCTTTGAATTGTCTCACCCATTAAAATAAAAGTTCTACAAAGCCAAGTATTTCATTTACCAGTGTAGTCTGAAGTAATATCTGCCATATAATAGTTCAGTAGACAACTGGTAAATTTCAAAATAAATTAATGTTGAGAATATACTGAATTTCACAAGTCATTTCAATATTTATTTCCAAAAAATAAACTATGTAAAACATACCTTAAATTTACTTTCAAAATATTTTATAGCATATAATGGACAATATACATAAGCCTTAAAGAAACAATCCTATAAATAACCATTTCATACCTACTTAAAAACTACATAATACCACACTCCTAGATCCTCTCTGAACGCTCTCAAATAACCCTAAAGGAAATACATTTTTAAAAATAACAGATTTTTTGTCAAATAATTTAATAAAATAAAAGTTTCATTCATCTATGTAGATCATAATAAATGTTTTTAATAAGCATGAAATTATAACTCTGAAGTGTGCTAAAATGAAACCACCTGCTAAGGGTGAGAGAATAAAAATAAACATCATGTTTCCAAATAAGAGGAATTTATTACCTTTGAATCAAAGCATGTGGATTTGTTCAAACTGGCAATAAAGGAATATGGAGACACAAACCATAGAAAGTCATATTTTAGATTTCTAAAAGACTTCGAAGTGAAAAGTATACATTCACTTCTCACTTATTGCTCCTACATATTCATGAATTTGAGAGAAAATATAGGCCCTGTGTGTCTTAGCAACTAATGGGATATTTTTTGATATTTACATGCTTACACATAGTATGTGTTATAGTCTTCTCTTTTACATGCTGTAAAAAGGTTAACCCCTTTTCTGCAGAGATCTGAAAATGTGAAACAGTGCCTGAGTAGCTGAATTCATCTAATTCAAATTTCTTGCAGGTCTAAGACCTATTGATTTTCACTTGACTGCCTCCTTTTTCATCTGTCAATTGGTTACAAATTCTGGTACTGAAGAGAATACATTGGGGCTGGTGGCTCAGTGTGTTAAAGCCTCTGCCTTCAGTTCAGGTCATTATCTCAGGATCCTGGGATCGAGCTCCACGTCGGGACATAATGTAACGACAGATAGTTTATATGGGAGCCCTTTGGGTACTCTGGAGGATGAATGTTTTTAAATTAGTTTTTCATGGACATGGGGAGTTAGAGACGAGAAGGGAGGTGGGGGAAATTGGAAGGGGAGCTGAATCATGAGAGACTATGGACTCTGAAAAACAATCTGAGGGTTTTGAAGGGGCGGGGGATTTGGAGGTTGGGGTACCAGGTGTTGGGTATCATAGAGGGCACTGCTTGCATGGAGCACTGGGTGTGGTGCAAAAAGAATGAATACTGTTATGCTGAAAATAAATAAAAAATTAATTTAAAAAATATTAGTTTTTCGTAAACTACAAAAAAAAAAAAAAAAAGAAAAGCGCTCCCATTTTTTTTTTTTTTTAAAGATTTTATTTATTTATTTGACAGACAGAGGTCACAAGCAGGCAGAGAGGCAGGCAGAGAGAGAGGAGGAAGCAGGCTCCCTGCTGAGCAGAGAGCCCGATGTGGGGCTCGATCCCAGGACTCTGAGATCATGACCTGAGCCGAAGGCAGCGGCTTAACTCACTGAGCCACCCAGGCGCCCCAAGCGCTCCCATTTATAGCGTACACTTTATGGTTCACAAAGCACGTGCCAACAATAAAAATAATAATGGGTTACCGTTACACTTCATAGAAAAGGAGGTACAGGGAAATTGAATGAAAGGGAATAACAAAGTAGGTTCATAAGTCAATCTTCCTTGTAAAAAAATTAACCTGAAAGTGCGTTTCTGCCACCTCTCTCCTGTGTGACATTTTATCGATGGGAGATGGAAAATAAATGGTCTGGTTAACCTTTCCCTCCCCCTCAAAACCCATTATTTGAAAACACAAAAAGGGAAGTGAAGGGAGAAATCCTCCCACTCCCATCCCCACTCACCTCCATAGCCACCTCCTCTTCCAAGAACCTAGCAGACAAGGTGCCAAGAAGTGTTAGGTACCAGCAGTGGTCTCAGATCTCATTCAAGAATCATGGTGAAAGGCATTCAAAGAGATTGTGGGGGCACAGGGATCCAATTAAGGGGGACAAGTTTAAGGTTTGCCTGGTCCCCTAAAAACTAATGGCACTAGAGAAGATGAGCTTTGGGAACTATAGCATAATGGATACAATGTGTAAAAAGCTTCAGTGAGTCATGGTGGGAAGAGGCCAAGAGGGTAGCAAACACAGTCTTAGATGATGTTATTAATAGCACTATAGGCTCTAGATTTCCTGTTGTGGTGTTCTTGGCAAGACCAGCCCGGCCAAAGTGGATACTCTCAACCTGGAACAGAGGGTCTTGGAGATGCCAGCACGTGAGGTATGATGAGAGGGTAAAATGATAGGAGGTGTCCTTTGGAAGGACTGACTCCTTGACTTTAAAAGGGAGAACCCAAATCTGTAGGTGAAATCTTTCTGGCTACAAAGAGGGCCAAGGCCTCCTAAGGTCAAGGTCTCCTCGTCACTTGCAAAGATGTCGAAGAACATATTCAGACATTTCAAAGATGTCCTCATATCATTGGTTCCCACTCTGGAATTCTATCAATAAGGTGAGAGTTCCTCTAGTTGAAAAAGAGATCTAAAAAGACTTCCCTTTCTCATGTAATTTCTGTAACCTCCAGGACACACCCACCTCCCCCTTCCAGCTCTGTAATGAAGCCACAGCTGGTGCCAATTTGTGGAACTCCTTAAAGGCTATTCTCCCTTATATACCCCGGGACCAAGTTCCCATGCTCCCTCACCCGATTTCCTGCACTCACCTCCCACCTGGTGTGTTCACACCTGCAAGTGCCTTTTACCAACCCCTTTGCCAAAAGGCAGCCAGAGTGACCTTTCAAAGACCTATCAGTTCCTGGCATTTGTCTCCATAGAAATCTGCACTGATCTTCTAACAAATTCTCAGTCCTCCAAAGGCACCCATAATCCTCCCATCAGTCTATTCATACCCCTCCAACTGACTGATGCCTGTTCTGCCCCATCTCTCTGCCCTTCAACCACACTGCCTCCTTCTTCCTGTGGAGACCTCTCATGGCACCTGCCTCCAAGCACAGGTGATTCCCATTGATGGGAAGACCCTCTTCTCTCCCCCATCTCCCCACTCCAGTTACTCCCACTTATTCGTGAGCTCACAAGCCCCATGGTACACACTCTCCATGCAGCCTGCTCTCTCTTTTCTAGCACTGGCCTCCGTTTCTAGCTGTGCTTGTGTCATGGATGTCCCTCCCCAGCCAGCCTCCAAGCTCTCCTTCCCTTTAGCTCCAACACCTGACACAGTGCCTGGCACGTAGTAAGCCCTGGCTAGCTTCTAAGAGCCTCACTGAGGGACTGAAAGCATTTTAAAAATGTCACCACGTAGGCTCGAAACTGTAGGCAGAAAAAGCTTTGCCTGGATTGACATTTTAGAGACGTATTCGTCAAGTTGGATATGTTCACTGACTTTACCTTGTAAAATTAAAAAAAAAAAAGGACCTCTGTATCGCTTCGCATCTAAGGAAGGCGCATGTATACTATTAGACCACGTTATGAGCTTAATGGAAGGAGACAAGATGTTTTCGCTAAGAAAATGTATAAGACTGTTGAGGTCAAGTGGGAGGAAACAGTCCGTTTGTTGGAGCATTGCTATCTTACTCTATCACAGCCACTCATAAAAATCTGACACGGGGTGAGTCAGAATTGTCTGTCGGAGATGAGTTAGATCTGGCTCATGTTCCTACAGACATGAAAGCCAGAAGCGAAGAAGGAGGCTTTGAAAGCGTGGGTTGAGGAGGCCGTGTGGTTCACTGCGATGAGCTAAGTGCCCAGGGCCACCAGCAGACATGCTGGCCTGTGTCCGTCCTTTGTTCTGGGGTCCCTCTTGCACCATGTGGTGAGGCTGGTGGCTGGGAGCAGCTCAGGACAGGACCTGGTGGCATCTTACCTCTCCCACCCTCCTGTGGGCTCCAGTGGGCTCCAGTAGGTCCCAAGGGACAGCCTGCCTTCCTTGCAAAGCCCAGTAGCACTGGGAGCAGAAACTGGGGCCAAAGAGTGAGCACCCTGTTTGACAAGCTGGACCAGCCACCTCTTCTTCAGATGCAGGGGGAGCCCTGGCATGCTGACTCCTCCCTTCTCCCTTTCCCCTTTCCTCTTTCCTCCCTCTTTTCTTCCCCTCTCTCCTTCCCTGGTGGTGCCCTTTCCCAATGCCCACTTCATCCCTTTTCCTTTCTACATACCTGTCTTCTAGAGTTTCTTCTCTTTCCTCCCCATTACTTCCCTTCATCTGAATCTCCTCTTTGGTCCCTTTGTCCCTGCTCTCTGCTCCTCCTCCCCTTCCCTGGCCCCTGTTCAGCTCCATACTGAATGCAGGCAGAGCTGGACTAACATGCTCACTTGCTAGCTCAGCCACCCTCCAGAGAAGTCACTCTTCGGTGGCCACCTTCCTGACCCCCTGGTTGCTTCTCCACTTGTTCAGATATTGCTCTGAAGTCTGAGGAGGACAGAGCGGGGCTGCCACAGAAGCAGGCCAGAGGAGAAACCAAACCATGTGTCCACACTGTCCCCCAGCACTGCTGCTCTGAGAGCTTTCGGAGTCCTCAAAGGGTTAGGATTTAGGGGCTTCTTCAGAACCGGGAGTGAAAACAAGCATAGGTCAAAAGAAAAGCGACGGCCCCCACACAAAAATAATAATCACAAATGAAAACTATGTTAACTCTGAGTCCCAAAGTCGAAAAATTGCCTTGAATCTGTCACTAGAGAACACCCAAGGCCTCACTCTCTGGGTTCTGGGTGCCCTGGGAATGGCAGGAGGCTCTGAAAAGCACGTGGGGGTGCAGAACTATGGGGGCTAGCCTGCCCGCTGGCAGGGGGGGGGGTACCTCCTGTGGCGCTGTCCCGGCCTGACCCCCTGCGGACAGGGTGTGGCGCAGCGTCTGGGGTGGTCCTGGTGCCCTGGGGTTGGCGGGAGGCTGCGCCCAGCTCCTGGACTGCGTTTTCTGCTTCAGGTGAGGGCGTGTCGTGGTGTCACTTTACCTGTGAGCAGAGGGTCCTCCAGAGAAGCCATGGGTCGGGGAGGGGCAGCAGGCGGCGGGAACGGGAACAGGACACCGCGGCCTCAGGGGCTAGGCTGGAGCATGGGAGTGCAGGGGCAGCGAGTATGGTGGGTCCTGCAGTCCCAAATGGGCTGCAGCACAGCACACTGGCGCTGCGCGCCCCTCCTTCCCGCCTGGGCAATTAGCAAAGCCCCTCTCCCGGCCGCCCCCGCCCCCCTCCCTCCTGAGTCCTCTGAGAGCTCACTTCCAGCTTTGGAAATTAGCAAAGACCCTTCTCTGCGCTGGCCCCGCCCCCTCACTTCTGAGGCCGGAGCCCATGCTGGGGTGCGGGGCTAAGCCCTGGCATG
Organism: Mustela nivalis; assembly: GCF_964662115.1. Lineage (NCBI taxonomy): Eukaryota > Metazoa > Chordata > Mammalia > Carnivora > Mustelidae > Mustela > Mustela nivalis. The sequence continues at coordinate 121,227 of NW_028136418.1, forward strand.
CTGCTGCATTGCCAGCGCCTGCCCTGGGCAGCCTCCTAGCCTGGCTCCCTGAGCGGGTGTCCACGCGCAGCCTGGCTGCGAAAAGATCATCAGTCCTAAACGCCAGCTGCACTCTTGGGTCAGTTTGCTGGCTTCCAGATTGCGCCCAAAGCCAGGAACCAGCTTCCCCAGCACAGGCCTGGGCTGAGATGCCTGCCTGGGATCTGTCTGAGCAGTCTCCTCCACTCCAGGCAGGGATGGCACTTCGGCCTGGATGTTTGGGTTTCTTGTTTGTTTTTTTGGTCATTGGTTATTACATGACCTCCAGGGTAGGTGCTCCACAAAGGGAGTGAAAACAGGACGCCATATATAGCATACAGCCATTCTAGAAAAATAGCTTGGGGTTCTCTCAGAAACGCGGCATTGGTCCTTGCACTATGGTTTAATAGAAAAGGGATTATGCACCAAGTTACTTAAATGAGCATAGGTTGAAATCATTTACTGAGAGTAAATATTTTAAATAGTTATATTTTAACTAAATCTATCATCAATCATAAATCTATTACACGAAGGTTACAGGCAATTTAAAAGCAAGAGCACTCTCTTCAGGGTTTTAAATAATCCTTGTCTGTCTTGGCACATGAGAATGCAAAGATAGGAAATGGTTTGTAAAAGATCATATAATAGCTTTTACTAATTCTATTTATTTGACAGACAGAGATCACAAGTAGGCAGAGAGGCAGGCAGAGAGAAAGATGGGGAAGCAGGCTCCCCGTCAAGCAGAGAGCCTGATGAAGGGCTCGATCCCAGGACCCTGAGATCATGACCTGAGCCCAAGGCAGAGGCTTAACACACGGAGCCACCCAGGCGCCCCCAGATGAAATACATTTCTGACTTAGAAACTTCAGATAGAATTATTTTGTCCATGATGACAACTGAAGAAAATGTGTCATCCCTAAACCTAACCTTAAACCCTACCAACGCTGAAACCTAAGCTGACCTTAAAGCCCAAACTAGAACCCTGAATCCCAAACCTGGAATGGAACCCAAAGCCTGTACCTGAGCCCTGGATCCAAGCCCTGAACCACGAACCCAAACCCTAAACCAGACCTCCAAGTCATGAAACCTGAACCCAAATCTCAGCATGAAGTCAAACCCCAAATTTGACCTTGAACTTTATCCCATAAGCCCTGAGTCTTAAAGCCTAAATCATAAACTTAAAGCCCTAAACTATAACTCTGTTCCCTTGTCCTTCACTCTAAACCCTCACCCTAACACTAAACCCAAAGCCTGATCTAGAACTCTGACTAAAACCTGAACCTGTACCCAAATTCAAATGCTTCACCACACTTTGCTTAGGCACTTGCCATTGATGGATATTTGCAGTTTCTACCTTTTGATTCTTGTGAACATTGTTTGGGTTGGGGGCTAGGGTTAGGGTCTTGGATTAGGGTAGGGTCCAGGCTTGAGACCAAGTTGAGGTCAGAGTGTGGGTCTGCATCAGGGCCATGTTCAGTGACACTGTTTGGGTCAAGGACTGTTGTAATTCCACATTGTTTCCAATTCATTGTTCCTTAGCTATTTGGGGGGAAGTTGGGGGGTATTGGGCTCCATGCAGCTTGAATTTCCGGAATGAAATGGCATCAGCTGGACCCCAGGAGGGAGCAGGACCTTCCACTGAAGGGTGAGCTCCCACAGTCCTGCACTGCCTTGCACCGCCTGCAGAGGGCGCCAGACCCCAGCTCCGCCCTGAGCTAAGGCTGCACAGCCACAGCTGGGACCAGAGACCCGCCTCTTCAGGACCCACTGTGGAGACTTCTGGAGAATGTGGGGCGCCTCCCACCCTGACAGGACAAGCTGAGGAGGGTGTGGCTCTGCATCCACACTGACCGGACCCGTTGTGGAGGACGCGCCCACACTGGCAGCAGTCCAACCTCCTAAGGACCAGATGCTGGAGGAGCTGAGGAGAAGCCGCCTGAGTGCACTGTCAAGGGGTTCGTGGTCTCAGGACCCCACAGAGGAAGGGCGCCCTGTGTAGACACTGGGGCTTCCGTCGTTTTGTGTGAGGAGACGTGGCCTCCTGCTGTGCTGTGCGCGGGGCTGTGGGGTCCCCCCTTTCTGGGCTCGGGTGCTCCTAGGTCCTCATCTGTGTTTGTGTGCTCGCGGATTAGGTTCCTTGGGCTCCTCAGATGGTCTGCAGTCAGGGAGCGTCCCCCTGCTTCGGTGCTTGTGCTCTCCCCACCTCAGCCCTGCGGGGTCCTTCCCGTGTCCACACCCACTCCAGGCTTGCACCGAGTCCGGAAATTCGGGAGCCAGAGTGAGGACTCTGTAGACGGTTTTGGGGAGAGTAGGTATTTTCCCAGTGTGGGTTCTTCCCTGAGCACAGTGCCTCCCCATCTCTGTGTGTACCCCTCCCTGTCTGTCGTCATTGTTGCAGGGCTGTCAGAGGACAGGTCTGTCACCTTCTTGGTTCAGGGGCCTCCCAGGTATCTTGCTGTCTTGGATGCAGGTGTAAATGAGATCGTTTTCCGCAGTCTCTTTCTGATGGTTCCTTCGGAGCACCTAGGAGTGCCACTAATTTGTGCATATTGATTTTGTTCCTTGCAAGTTCTTGAATTTATTAGTTCAATTGGCCTTAAACTCAATCTGCCAGTTATTTGACCAGCAGCATGGGTTTAATTGGGAAGAGCAGAGAATGGCAGTCTGGGCTGAGCAAGCTAAGGTCCCATCACAGGCAAGTGCGAGAAACAAAGGAGAGGAACATTATTTCATGGAGGAGGAAGAAGTTGGGAAGGGTGCTTGAAGAAAAGTCCCTTGGAGAAAGGCAGGGTGATGGAGAATTCTCACCAGCTGAGCTGCAAAGATCCTACAAAAAGTCAGGAGATGAACCTCCAGCTTCCCCTGTGGGGCCTAAAATTGGTGAGTCTGTCCTGTGGGGGATTGCAATGTGGGGTCTGTAATGGGCACTGAGCAGCAGGCGCCCCCTTCCAGCCTCCCCTTCTGGCATCCCCAGTCCACTTTACTGGGGCTTCCCTTCCTGCTTTTGCACAGTTCTAACCAGCTTGTGGTGGAACGTTGTGGAAAAACTGAAATTCCAAATCCACTGCTTCTACTGCACCTGAGATACAGGGGCCCATGATTTAATCCTCCCACGAGTCTCTTGCTAGCCCCACCTGTCCGTTACTCATTTTGAGAGTTGATATTACCAAAGTACTGTAATTCTAAAAATTTCTGAATTAGCTGTATTATTTCTTTTTAGGTATGAAGTTAACTTCCAATTATATGAATTTAATATTTTGGTCATTGTTTTCTAATTTTATTGCCTTATTCTTGGAAAATATAGCCTGATATTTAACTCTAGGAATTTATTGGCATATACTTCTGGCCTAAATAATGGCCTGTTTGTGTAAATGTTCAACTTATGCTTATATACTTACTGAAGACTCTTGTTTTGGGGTTAGGATGGCTACATTTATTAAAAGATCAGGACTATTAGATTCTCTAAATTTTGATGTCTCTTAATTTAATCTAATTAAATTATCAGTTAATGAAAGAAGTTAAATTTTTTATGTACTACTGCATCTAAACTTATCAAAGTCTTTGCTATAATTAGACAAGTATGTCATCCTGTTTTTATACCAAGTCTTACATTAAAAAAATCATACTATCTGAAATATTATTTATTTTTATTATTATTTATTTTTTTTAAAAGATTGTATTTATTGGGGTACCTCTGTTATTCCCTCTGCTGTGTGCATGTTTTTCTTTTCTCACTCTCTCTCAAATAAATAAGTAAAATTTAAAGATTATCTCTCTCAAATAAATAAGTCAAATTTTTTTTCTCAATGGGAGGGAGAAGCAGACTCTCCACTGAGCAGGGAGCCTGATGCAGGGCTCAATACCAGGACCCTGGGATCATCACCTGAGCTGAAGGCAGACACTTGAACCGACTAAGTCACCCAGGCACTCCAGCTGTTTATTTATTTATTTATTTTTATTATGCATATGTTTTATCTCTCTTTTCTACAAGTCTTTTTTTTGATCTTTTTACTTTTTTCATAAAACTGAATTATTTCAAGATGACTTGGTCATCCTCTTTTCCCCAACCTCAAAGATCATAGAGTATATTTTAACTGTTAAAATAATATTAGTATTTAAGTGCTGCCTACACAAATTAAGGCAAATTATCTGTGATCTGTATTCCTGAAAATATTTTTTTTATTATGCCTTCCTATGCCAATGACATTTTATAAGGATCTAAATGTTTCCATTTGTGATTTTTTTTTCAAGATAATAAAGCTATTACTTCATTCTTTTTTATATCTGATGTTATTTAAAAAAATTCTGTCAGTCTGATTCTTGTTTCTTTATTAATGAATTATTTTTTTTCTCTCTAACACTTGTGATTTTTTTTGTGTGTCTTTGGTATGTATGCCCTAGTTTGGGATTCATAGAGTCAACTCTAGTTATGAATATTTTCTTTCTTTTCTTGTATGTAAGTTTTAATCCAGTGTCTTGACTATTTTATGCTTGAGAAATAGATGTACATTAATATTCAAATATTTCTTTCCTTTTTCTTCTTTCATTTAAAAAAAGTCATTTATTTTATTTTATTTAAAAATATTTATTTATTTATTTGGAGTAGAGAGAGAGGGTCATGAAGAGTGGCTGATTATATACTTTCAATTTGGGAGGAGGTTAGGGATAGCACAAGCCTCCAAGGTATTTTATAAACAAGGTTTCCAGGACCTTGAGGGGGCTAGCTATTGTTAGGGAAAGGTCATTTATTACTATTTAGTAAAAACTCAGGGAAGAGACTCTTCTGATGTGTATCAGTGGGTATATGCTTGGGAGATGATTGCCAATGTATATCTTGAGGGCAGGGGTGGGGAGTAGAGATAAAGAAGTTTCCAAAGTAATTTTTACATGTGAAAGTAGATTTTCAGTATCCTGGGGGGTGGACTAAGAATGCTTTTTGCCCTGAGTGGCTGTGTCCACATGGAAGCAGCTGAGTCCCCAGAGGAGCTTCAAGGACTTGTCAACAGGCTATGAGTAGTAAGGAAATCTAATTTCTTCTCTAGCTTTTGTTCCACACACATCACCTACATCTTACACCTCTTTTATATTGATAATTTTAATGCTTTGCTGGTATCCAGATGACTATATCCTTAAGTGACTTCTTATCTCTATTGAATCCATTACGTATTCTATCCATTGTATTCTTAATTCAACTAGATTACATATATTTAATCTATTAGTACCACTAGGTTCTTATTCTTGTTTTTATTTCAAAATCTTTCCTTATTTCCTTACATTATTTATTGGGTATATTTTAAATCCCTGAAATACTCACTTATTATATATAAGCTGTCAACCGTATTCTTATTTTGAGGTAGCTATATCTTTTTGGGTTTTAGGACATCATACCAACAATGCCAAATAATTTTCAGACAACAGCAGGATCTCCAAGAATTCAACTAAATTCTGACACTATCTACCTGAACATAGTGTAAGATTTCATCAGTTAATGGATCAGTCCTCCAAGACTATCTCCAACCCCACCTCAGATGCCAGTCTCACTGTAGGCCCCAGGTTATTACCTGTGCTTGTGACTGAGCAACTACAGGTTGGAGGTCCCAGTGGCCTACTTCTTACGTTCTTTTAATTTGCTACAGGGACTCACAAAACTCAGAAAAATACTTACTTTATGTTTGCCAGCTTATTAAAAGATATAATAGAAGATTTAAATCAATAGATAGATAAAGAAGTGCACAGGGCAAGGTATGGAGAATGGGCACAGAGCTTCTATTACCTTCTGTAAGACTGCCACTCTTCCTGCCTTTTCATACATTTCACAAACTAAAAGCTTTCTGAACCCAGTCCTTTCAGCTTTTCTGTGGAGGCTTCATGACATAGTCATGACTGACTAAATCATTGTCATTTGCTGATCTAATCTCCAGATCCTCTTCCCTCCCCAGATAATCCTGTATTGGGAGGAAGGGGAGGCAAAAAGTTGTGAAGGCTTTCACCAAGTGGTTGGTCCTTCAGGCAAACAGCCCTTGCCTTGAGTGAGGTCTGAAGGTCACTTCATTAACAGAACAAAACACACCTCTCTCACCCTTATCACAGGAAATCCCAAGAGTTTTAGGAGCTGTGAGTCAGTAGCCATGGTTGAAAACCAAATATTCAGATGACCAAAATATATTTCTTGTAAACCACTATATTACACTACATGCTTAAGTATTTAATTATGTGATCTTTTAAACTAATATTTTTCTAAGAGTATAAACTGTTCTGGCAGTAATCTGGATTGGGGAGTGATGTATTGCCAAATTTCTGTCGTTTTAGTCCAGGAAGTCAAAGAGAAAGAACAGGAGAGCCCCTTAGGGCAGGAAGTTCAAAGTAACAATGTTAACTACTACTACCTTTTCTTGATTTTTTTTTTTAAACAAGCAAATCTTCTCTTCAGAGTTGCAGTTTAAAGCCAAGAACATGCAGAATTGGGAGAAAAAATAGTTAAATTTGGAGACTTGCAGAGGTAGAATCAGAGTAGTGAAAGCCATTACAGCAACTGAACTAACTGAGGTCAGTCTTTGGTGAATCACAGAAACAGGTGGAGTTGTCAAACAAAGGAATCTTTGTTTACAACATACAAGGAGATCACAGGGAATAAGTTCCAAAGCCTTGACTGTTTGAACAGGAGAGAGATTTTTATTTAGTATTTAAGATGAATACTCAGAAGGGAGAGTTTTATTATTCCGTGTATGGTTGGTCATAAGGTTGTGGCTGCATGCACATCCACATATGTATTTGTGCAATATGTATTGCATGTTCACCTGAATGAAGCTTGTATTCCACCGAGGGCAGAAACTTCAACGTTAGAATAAAGCAGAGGTAACTGTTGGACAAGGGAAAGGGACTCTGCAGGCTTCAAGAGCAGATAGAAACTAGATGGGGTCTTGGGCTCATTTTCTGGGACAAGGAATGCAAGGCCTTGATTGCTTTTGAAATAGCACTAGGAGTTTTGCCACTGATTTATTGTCTCAATAGCTTAGGCTATTTCCTGGTCTGGTGGTGACTGTTAGTTTTCCCATTGCCTTGTTCCCTCAAAATCCTTAAGGAGTGAGGTTTTTGCATTTCTTTTTAAGAACCTCCCAGGAAGTTTTGGAAGAAGTGTGCTTGGGCAAGTACACAGGTGGGGTATAGATCATTGAAAATAGCTGGGGACAAAAAATGATTTTCTTATGTCAGGAAAACTATATGTCATCTTAATTTTCTGGGAACCTCTAATTCTTTCTGCTGATGTTACCAGCAGGCTTCTGAGATATTACTGATTGTTCTCTTGTACCTAAGGAAAAAGAAATGTAGAAAGCAAAAGACAAAACTTTAAAATCTATCCTCCAACTCATCAATTCACTGCAGCCACCTCTCTGTCTTTCCCTTTCTCTTTTTCTTTCTCTTTCTCTCTCACTTTCTCTCTCACATACGCACAACACACGCAAATCATCTTAAAACAATTTTTAATTTTCCCTATTCCATTTTAATATACTTGAGGCATGATCATTTTCTTAGTAAATACAAGAAAAAAAAATCTAGGATTCCATCATTCTGTGTGATTAAAGTATTGAGGAATTTACTTCCAATAGCACTTATAAAAACACATTTTATTTATGTAATATTATATAATCAGGTGCCTGCATTTTTCTTATTCTCTAACTAGTGTTATTTGGCAATTAATATTTTGTCAATCAATATTCCCCTATATCTGAATGTGTGGGCAGTGAGAGATGAGTTAGAGGCAAGGATGGTGAACACTCCCAACAACTGCAGACTACATATATCTTAAGCCATGATTTTCTTTGCAAAGGTCAACATTGATAATGTTCTAGTCATACCTCCGTGTACCAGGAAAGAAGTAGCATATTTCTTGAAAGACACAGCTATCAAAGCTCCATTGAGAAACTGTAAAGATGGACAAGCGATTTCCAAATTACATATCTGATAATGGACATCTACTCTGATTATTTAAATATGAATAAAAATAAAAAACCTTACTAATAACCAAACAGAGTATCCAATTTTACATGTGAAGGAAATAATGGAAGAGACATGTCACCAAAAGTATATGGATGGCTTATAGGCACATGACAAATTTCTCAACATTTAGACATTAAAGAAATACAAATTAAAATCATAATGAGACATGCTTACATATCTATTAGAATGGCTAAAATTATAAAGGCTAATTGTACTTGGTCTGAGCTAGATTGAGAAGCAACAAAAAATCTAAACTGTTGTTGGCATATATCATGATACAACCACTTTGGAAAATAGTTTGAAAATTTTTTTAAATGCAAAATATGTTGCAGTTACAAAAATAGCCATTTTACTTCTAGGCATTTAACCAAGAGAAACAAGCCCTATGTTCATACAGGGACTTGTATATGAATTTCATAGCAGCTTTATTTTTAAGAATTGAAAACAGTGGAAATGTTCATCAATGTCCATCCATAGAGCAAAGAAAAATTATGATCTATTCATTAAAGAGATTACTATTCAACATCAAAATGAACTATTTACAATTGGAGATTCTCAAAGTAATGATGCTGAGAAAAGAAAAGCCAGGCAATGAATAGTATATACAGTGTGATTCCATGACTATAAAAAATCTAGAAAATACAAATTTATATATAGTCACAGTCATCAAATATATTGGTGTGATTTTAGTGCCTTCTTCTGTGATCCTATAGCTTCCTACACTTGCATCTCTGAGCATTTGTTACACCATGTGAAAATATGAACTCTTTCTCTTCATTCTGTCTTACTAGAATAAGAGTCCTTGAAATTTTATGGACAATTGAACTCTCAGTTATTAGCAGAAATTCTATCACACAGTAAGTTTCCAAATATAAAAGCCAGAGTTTTACAATGACTTCTAAGCTTTTACATGATCTAGCCACTCATTTAACCTCTGTGACCTCTTTCCCTGCTACTCTTCAGTCACTCACAGTGGCCTCCTTGCTATTCCTCAGATATGCCAGGCATGATCCAACCTTATGGCCTTCAAGATAGCCAATTCCTTTGTCTGGAGTGACCTTATTGCTGATAGTTCTGCGCAAATTCATCACCTTTCCATACCTTTGTTCAATTGTCAGCTTCATTGTAACTACCCTGATCTTCCTATTAAAAATTTTAACTCCCCATCCCCTGCCTAGCAACCTTGATTTTTCTCACCCTGATCGAGTTTTTCTTTTTCCCCATTGTACTCATCCTTTTTGAATGCACTATGCAATTTTTATTAAGGTTTATAGCTTTGAATTGTCTCACCCATTAAAATAAAAGTTCTACAAAGCCAAGTATTTCATTTACCAGTGTAGTCTGAAGTAATATCTGCCATATAATAGTTCAGTAGACAACTGGTAAATTTCAAAATAAATTAATGTTGAGAATATACTGAATTTCACAAGTCATTTCAATATTTATTTCCAAAAAATAAACTATGTAAAACATACCTTAAATTTACTTTCAAAATATTTTATAGCATATAATGGACAATATACATAAGCCTTAAAGAAACAATCCTATAAATAACCATTTCATACCTACTTAAAAACTACATAATACCACACTCCTAGATCCTCTCTGAACGCTCTAAAATAACCCTAAAGGAAATACATTTTTAAAAATAACAGATTTTTTGTCAAATAATTTAATAAAATAAAAGTTTCATTCATCTATGTAGATCATAATAAATGTTTTTAATAAGCATGAAATTATAACTCTGAAGTGTGCTAAAATGAAACCACCTGCTAAGGGTGAGAGAATAAAAATAAACATCATGTTTCCAAATAAGAGGAATTTATTACCTTTGAATCAAAGCATGTGGATTTGTTCAAACTGGCAATAAAGGAATATGGAGACACAAACCATAGAAAGTCATATTTTAGATTTCTAAAAGACTTCGAAGTGAAAAGTATACATTCACTTCTCACTTATTGCTCCTACATATTCATGAATTTGAGAGAAAATATAGGCCCTGTGTGTCTTAGCAACTAATGGGATATTTTTTGATATTTACATGCTTACACATAGTATGTGTTATAGTCTTCTCTTTTACATGCTGTAAAAAGGTTAACCCCTTTTCTGCAGAGATCTGAAAATGTGAAACAGTGCCTGAGTAGCTGAATTCATCTAATTCAAATTTCTTGCAGGTCTAAGACCTATTGATTTTCACTTGACTGCCTCCTTTTTCATCTGTCAATTGGTTACAAATTCTGGTACTGAAGAGAATACATTGGGGCTGGTGGCTCAGTGTGTTAAAGCCTCTGCCTTCAGTTCAGGTCATTATCTCAGGATCCTGGGATCGAGCTCCACGTCGGGACATAATGTAACGACAGATAGTTTATATGGGAGCCCTTTGGGTACTCTGGAGGATGAATGTTTTTAAATTAGTTTTTCATGGACATGGGGAGTTAGAGACGAGAAGGGAGGTGGGGGAAATTGGAAGGGGAGCTGAATCATGAGAGACTATGGACTCTGAAAAACAATCTGAGGGTTTTGAAGGGGCGGGGGATTTGGAGGTTGGGGTACCAGGTGTTGGGTATCATAGAGGGCACTGCTTGCATGGAGCACTGGGTGTGGTGCAAAAAGAATGAATACTGTTATGCTGAAAATAAATAAAAAATTAATTTAAAAAATATTAGTTTTTCGTAAACTACAAAAAAAAAAAAAAAAAAAGAAAAGCGCTCCCATTTATAGCGTACACTTTATGGTTCACAAAGCACGTGCCAACAATAAAAATAATAATGGGTTACCGTTACACTTCATAGAAAAGGAGGTACAGGGAAATTGAATGAAAGGGAATAACAAAGTAGGTTCATAAGTCAATCTTCCTTGTAAAAAAATTAACCTGAAAGTGCGTTTCTGCCACCTCTCTCCTGTGTGACATTTTATCGATGGGAGATGGAAAATAAATGGTCTGGTTAACCTTTCCCTCCCCCTCAAAACCCATTATTTGAAAACACAAAAAGGGAAGTGAAGGGAGAAATCCTCCCACTCCCATCCCCACTCACCTCCATAGCCACCTCCTCTTCCAAGAACCTAGCAGACAAGGTGCCAAGAAGTGTTAGGTACCAGCAGTGGTCTCAGATCTCATTCAAGAATCATGGTGAAAGGCATTCAAAGAGATTGTGGGGGCACAGGGATCCAATTAAGGGGGACAAGTTTAAGGTTTGCCTGGTCCCCTAAAAACTAATGGCACTAGAGAAGATGAGCTTTGGGAACTATAGCATAATGGATACAATGTGTAAAAAGCTTCAGTGAGTCATGGTGGGAAGAGGCCAAGAGGGCAGCAAACACAGTCTTAGATGATGTTATTAATAGCACTACAGGCTCTAGATTTCCTGTGGTGGTGTTCTTGGCAAGACCAGCCCGGCCAAAGTGGATACTCTCAACCTGGAACAGAGGGTCTTGGAGATGCCAGCACGTGAGGTATGATGAGAGGGTAAAATGATAGGAGGTGTCCTTTGGAAGGACTGACTCCTTGACTTTAAAAGGGAGAACCCAAATCTGTAGGTGAAATCTTTCTGGCTACAAAGAGGGCCAAGGCCTCCTAAGGTCAAGGTCTCCTCGTCACTTGCAAAGATGTCGAAGAACATATTCAGACATTTCAAAGATGTCCTCATATCATTGGTTCCCACTCTGGAATTCTATCAATAAGGTGAGAGTTCCTCTAGTTGAAAAAGAGATCTAAAAAGACTTCCCTTTCTCATGTAATTTCTGTAACCTCCAGGACACACCCACCTCCCCCTTCCAGCTCTGTAATGAAGCCACAGCTGGTGCCAATTTGTGGAACTCCTTAAAGGCTATTCTCCCTTATATACCCCGGGACCAAGTTCCCATGCTCCCTCACCCGATTTCCTGCACTCACCTCCCACCTGGTGTGTTCACACCTGCAAGTGCCTTTTACCAACCCCTTTGCCAAAAGGCAGCCAGAGTGACCTTTCAAAGACCTATCAGTTCCTGGCATTTGTCTCCATAGAAATCTGCACTGATCTTCTAACAAATTCTCAGTCCTCCAAAGGCACCCATAATCCTCCCATCAGTCTATTCATACCCCTCCAACTGACTGATGCCTGTTCTGCCCCATCTCTCTGCCCTTCAACCACACTGCCTCCTTCTTCCTGTGGAGACCTCTCATGGCACCTGCCTCCAAGCACAGGTGATTCCCATTGATGGGAAGACCCTCTTCTCTCCCCCATCTCCCCACTCCAGTTACTCCCACTTATTCGTGAGCTCACAAGCCCCATGGTACACACTCACCATGCAGCCTGCTCTCTCTTTTCTAGCACTGGCCTCCGTTTCTAGCTGTGCTTGTGTCATGGATGTCCCTCCCCAGCCAGCCTCCAAGCTCTCCTTCCCTTTAGCTCCAACACCTGACACAGTGCCTGGCACGTAGTAAGCCCTGGCTAGCTTCTAAGAGCCTCACTGAGGGACTGAAAGCATTTTAAAAATGTCACCACGTAGGCTCGAAACTGTAGGCAGAAAAAGCTTTGCCTGGATTGACATTTTAGAGACGTATTCGTCAAGTTGGATATGTTCACTGACTTTACCTTGTAAAATTAAAAAAAAAAAAAGGGACCTCTGTATCGCTTCGCATCTAAGGAAGGCGCATGTATACTATTAGACCACGTTATGAGCTTAATGGAAGGAGACAAGATGTTTTCGCTAAGAAAATGTATAAGACTGTTGAGGTCAAGTGGGAGGAAACAGTCCGTTTGTTGGAGCATTGCTATCTTACTCTATCACAGCCACTCATAAAAATCTGACACGGGGTGAGTCAGAATTGTCTGTCGGAGATGAGTTAGATCTGGCTCATGTTCCTACAGACATGAAAGCCAGAAGCGAAGAAGGAGGCTTTGAAAGCGTGGGTTGAGGAGGCCGTGTGGTTCACTGCGATGAGCTAAGTGCCCAGGGCCACCAGCAGACATGCTGGCCTGTGTCCGTCCTTTGTTCTGGGGTCCCTCTTGCACCATGTGGTGAGGCTGGTGGCTGGGAGCAGCTCAGGACAGGACCTGGTGGCATCTTACCTCTCCCACCCTCCTGTGGGCTCCAGTGGGCTCCAGTAGGTCCCAAGGGACAGCCTGCCTTCCTTGCAAAGCCCAGTAGCACTGGGAGCAGAAACTGGGGCCAAAGAGTGAGCACCCTGTTTGACAAGCTGGACCAGCCACCTCTTCTTCAGATGCAGGGGGAGCCCTGGCATGCTGACTCCTCCCTTCTCCCTTTCCCCTTTCCTCTTTCCTCCCTCTTTTCTTCCCCTCTCTCCTTCCCTGGTGGTGCCCTTTCCCAATGCCCACTTCATCCCTTTTCCTTTCTACATACCTGTCTTCTAGAGTTTCTTCTCTTTCCTCCCCATTACTTCCCTTCATCTGAATCTCCTCTTTGGTCCCTTTGTCCCTGCTCTCTGCTCCTCCTCCCCTTCCCTGGCCCCTGTTCAGCTCCATACTGAATGCAGGCAGAGCTGGACTAACATGCTCACTTGCTAGCTCAGCCACCCTCCAGAGAAGTCACTCTTCGGTGGCCACCTTCCTGACCCCCTGGTTGCTTCTCCACTTGTTCAGATATTGCTCTGAAGTCTGAGGAGGACAGAGCGGGGCTGCCACAGAAGCAGGCCAGAGGAGAAACCAAACCATGTGTCCACACTGTCCCCCAGCACTGCTGCTCTGAGAGCTTTCGGAGTCCTCAAAGGGTTAGGATTTAGGGGCTTCTTCAGAACCGGGAGTGAAAACAAGCATAGGTCAAAAGAAAAGCGACGGCCCCCACACAAAAATAATAATCACAAATGAAAACTATGTTAACTCTGAGTCCCAAAGTCGAAAAATTGCCTTGAATCTGTCACTAGAGAACACCCAAGGCCTCACTCTCTGGGTTCTGGGTGCCCTGGGAATGGCAGGAGGCTCTGAAAAGCGCGTGGGGGTGCAGAACTATGGGGGCTAGCCTGCCCGCTGGCAGGGGGGGGGGTACCTCCTGTGGCGCTGTCCCGGCCTGACCCCCTGCGGACAGGGTGTGGCGCAGCGTCTGGGGTGGTCCTGGTGCCCTGGGGTTGGCGGGAGGCTGCGCCCAGCTCCTGGACTGCGTTTTCTGCTTCAGGTGAGGGCGTGTCGTGGTGTCACTTTACCTGTGAGCAGAGGGTCCTCCAGAGAAGCCATGGGTCGGGGAGGGGCAGCAGGCGGCGGGAACGGGAACAGGACACCGCGGCCTCAGGGGCTAGGCTGGAGCATGGGAGTGCAGGGGCAGCGAGTATGGTGGGTCCTGCAGTCCCAAATGGGCTGCAGCACAGCACACTGGCGCTGCGCGCCCCTCCTTCCCGCCTGGGCAATTAGCAAAGCCCCTCTCCCGGCCGCCCCCGCCCCCCTCCCTCCTGAGTCCTCTGAGAGCTCACTTCCAGCTTTGGAAATTAGCAAAGACCCTTCTCTGCGCTGGCCCCGCCCCCTCACTTCTGAGGCCGGAGCCCATGCTGGGGTGCGGGGCTAAGCCCTGGCATGCTGCTGCATTGCCAGCGCCTGCCCTGGGCAGCCTCCTAGCCTGGCTCCCTGAGCGGGTGTCCACGCGCAGCCTGGCTGCGAAAAGATCATCAGTCCTAAACGCCAGCTGCACTCTTGGGTCAGTTTGCTGGCTTCCAGATTGCGCCCAAAGCCAGGAACCAGCTTCCCCAGCACAGGCCTGGGCTGAGATGCCTGCCTGGGATCTGTCTGAGCAGTCTCCTCCACTCCAGGCAGGGATGGCACTTCGACCTGGATGTTTGGGTTTCTTGTTTGTTTTTTTGGTCATTGGTTATTACATGACCTCCAGGGTAGGTGCTCCACAAAGGGAGTGAAAACAGGACGCCATATATAGCATACAGCCATTCTAGAAAAATAGCTTGGGGTTCTCTCAGAAACGCGGCATTGGTCCTTGCACTATGGTTTAATAGAAAAGGGATTATGCACCAAGTTACTTAAATGAGCATAGGTTGAAATCGTTTACTGAGAGTAAATATTTTAAATAGTTATATTTTAACTAAATCTATCATCAATCATAAATCTATTACACGAAGGTTACAGGCAATTTAAAAGCAAGAGCACTCTCTTCAGGGTTTTAAATAACCCCTGTCTCTCTTGGCACATGAGAATGCAAAGATAGGAAATGGTTTGTAAAAGATCATATAATAGCTTTTACTAATTCTATTTATTTGACAGACAGAGATCACAAGTAGGCAGAGAGGCAGGCAGAGAGAAAGATGGGGAAGCAGGCTCCCCGTCAAGCAGAGAGCCTGATGAAGGGCTCGATCCCAGGACCCTGAGATCATGACCTGAGCCCAAGGCAGAGGCTTAACACACGGAGCCACCCAGGCGCCCCCAGATGAAATACATTTCTGACTTAGAAACTTCAGATAGAATTATTTTGTCCATGATGACAACTGAAGAAAATGTGTCATCCCTAAACCTAACCTTAAACCCTACCAACGCTGAAACCTAAGCTGACCTTAAAGCCCAAACTAGAACCCTGAATCCCAAACCTGGAATGGAACCCAAAGCCTGTACCTGAGCCCTGGATCCAAGCCCTGAACCACGAACCCAAACCCTAAACCAGACCTCCAAGTCATGAAACCTGAACCCAAATCTCAGCATGAAGTCAAACCCCAAATTTGACCTTGAACTTTATCCCATAAGCCCTGAGTCTTAAAGCCTAAATCATAAACTTAAAGCCCTAAACTATAACTCTGTTCCCTTGTCCTTCACTCTAAACCCTCACCCTAACACTAAACCCAAAGCCTGATCTAGAACTCTGACTAAAACCTGAACCTGTACCCAAATTCAAATGCTTCACCACACTTTGCTTAGGCACTTGCCATTGATGGATATTTGCAGTTTCTACCTTTTGATTCTTGTGAACATTGTTTGGGTTGGGGGCTAGGGTTAGGGTCTTGGATTAGGGTAGGGTCCAGGCTTGAGACCAAGTTGAGGTCAGAGTGTGGGTCTGCATCAGGGCCATGTTCAGTGACACTGTTTGGGTCAAGGACTGTTGTAATTCCACATTGTTTCCAATTCATTGTTCCTTAGCTATTTGGGGGGAAGTTGGGGGGTATTGGGCTCCATGCAGCTTGAATTTCCGGAATGAAATGGCATCAGCTGGACCCCAGGAGGGAGCAGGACCTTCCACTGAAGGGTGAGCTCCCACAGTCCTGCACTGCCTTGCACCGCCTGCAGAGGGCGCCAGACCCCAGCTCCGCCCTGAGCCAAGGCTGCACAGCCACAGCTGGGACCAGAGCCCCGCCTCTTCAGGACCCACTGTGGAGACTTCTGGAGAATGTGGGGCGCCTCCCACCCTGACAGGACAAGCTGAGGAGGGTGTGGCTCTGCATCCACACTGACCGGACCCGTTGTGGAGGACGCGCCCACACTGGCAGCAGTCCAACCTCCTAAGGACCAGATGCTGGAGGAGCTGAGGAGAAGCCGCCTGAGTGCACTGTCAAGGGGTTCGTGGTCTCAGGACCCCACAGAGGAAGGGCGCCCTGTGTAGACACTGGGGCTTCCGTCGTTTTGTGTGAGGAGACGTGGCCTCCTGCTGTGCTGTGCGCGGGGCTGTGGGGTCCCCCCTTTCTGGGCTCGGGTGCTCCTAGGTCCTCATCTGTGTTTGTGTGCTCGCGGATTAGGTTCCTTGGGCTCCTCAGATGGTCTGCAGTCAGGGAGCGTCCCCCTGCTTCGGTGCTTGTGCTCTCCCCACCTCAGCCCTGCGGGGTCCTTCCCCTGTCCACACCCACTCCAGGCTTGCACCGAGTCCGGAAATTCGGGAGCCAGAGTGAGGACTCTGTAGACGGTTTTGGGGAGAGTAGGTATTTTCCCAGTGTGGGTTCTTCCCTGAGCACAGTGCCTCCCCATCTCTGTGTGTACCCCTCCCTGTCTGTCGTCATTGTTGCAGGGCTGTCAGAGGACAGGTCTGTCACCTTCTTGGTTCAGGGGCCTCCCAGGTATCTTGCTGTCTTGGATGCAGGTGTAAATGAGATCGTTTTCCGCAGTCTCTTTCTGATGGTTCCTTCGGAGCACCTAGGAGTGCCACTAATTTGTGCATATTGATTTTGTTCCTTGCAAGTTCTTGAATTTAATAGTTCAATTGGCCTTAAACTCAATCTGCCAGTTATTTGACCAGCAGCATGGGTTTAATTGGGAAGAGCAGAGAATGGCAGTCTGGGCTGAGCAAGCTAAGGTCCCAACACAGGCAAGTGCGAGAAACAAAGGAGAGGAACATTATTTCATGGAGGAGGAAGAAGTTGGGAAGGGTGCTTGAGGAAAAGTCCCTTGGAGAAAGGCAGGGTGATGGAGAATTCTCACCAGCTGAGCTGCAAAGATCCTACAAAAAGTCAGGAGATGAACCTCCAGCTTCCCCTGTGGGGTCTAAAATTGGTGAGTCTCTCCTGTGGGGGATTGCAATGTGGGGTCTGTAATGGGCACTGAGCACCAGGCGCCCCCTTCCAGCCTCCCCTTCTGGCATCCCCAGTCCACTTTACTGGGGCTTCCCTTCCTGCTTTTGCACAGTTCTAACCAGCTTGTGGTGGAACGTTGTGGAAAAACTGAAATTCCAAATCCACTGCTTCTACTGCACCTGAGATACAGGGGCCCATGATTTAATCCTCCCACGAGTCTCTTGCTAGCCCCACCTGTCCGTTACTCATTTTGAGAGTTGATATTACCAAAGTACTGTAATTCTAAAAATTTCTGAATTAGCTGTATTATTTCTTTTTAGGTATGAAGTTAACTTCCAATTATATGAATTTAATATTTTGGTCATTGTTTTCTAATTTTATTGCCTTATTCTTGGAAAATATAGCCTGATATTTAACTCTAGGAATTTATTGGCATATACTTCTGGCCTAAATAATGGCCTGTTTGTGTAAATGTTCAACTTATGCTTATATACTTACTGAAGACTCTTGTTTTGGGGTCAGGATGGCTACATTTATTAATAGATCAGGACTATTAGATTCTCTAAATTTTGATGTCTCTTAATTTAATCTAATTAAATTATCAGTTAATGAAAGAAGTTAAATTTTTTATGTACTACTGCATCTAAACTTATCAAAGTCTTTGCTATAATTAGACAAGTATGTCATCCTGTTTTTATACCAAGTCTCACATTAAAAAAATCATACTATCTGAAATATTATTTATTTTTATTATTATTTATTTTTTTTAAAAGATTGTATTTATTGGGGTACCTGAGTTAAGTGTCTACCTATAGCTCAGGTCATAATACCCGGGTCCTGGGATAGATCCCCGCAGGGGGTTCCCTGCTCAGTGGCGTGCTTCTCCCTCTCCCTCTGTTATTCCCTCTGCTGTGTGCATGTTTTTCTTTTCTCACTCTCTCTCAAATAAATAAGTAAAATTTAAAGATTATCTCTCTCAAATAAATAAGTCAAATTTTTTTTCTCAATGGGAGGGAGAAGCAGACTCTCCACTGAGCAGGGAGCCTGATGCAGGGCTCAATACCAGGACCCTGGGATCATCACCTGAGCTGAAGGCAGACACTTGAACCGACTAAGTCACCCAGGCACTCCAGCTGTTTATTTATTTATTTATTTATATTATGCATATGTTTTATCTCTCTTTTCTACAAGTCTTTTTTTTGATCTTTTTACTTTTTTCATAAAACTGAATTATTTCAAGATGACTTGGTCATCCTCTTTTCCCCAACCTCAAAGATCATAGAGTATATTTTAACTGTTAAAATAATATTAGTATTTAAGTGCTGCCTACACAAATTAAGGCAAATTATCTGTGATCTGTATTCCTGAAAATATTTTTTTTATTATGCCTTCCTATGCCAATGACATTTTATAAGGATCTAAATGTTTCCATTTGTGATTTTTTTTCAAGATAATAAAGCTATTACTTCATTCTTTTTTATATCTGATGTTATTTAAAAAAATTCTGTCAGTCTGATTCTTGTTTCTTTATTAATGAATTATTTTTTTTCTCTCTAACACTTGTGATTTTTTTTGTGTGTCTTTGGTATGTATGCCCTAGTTTGGGATTCATAGAGTCAACTCTAGTTATGAATATTTTCTTTCTTTTCTTGTATGTAAGTTTTAATCCAGTGTCTTGACTATTTTATGCTTGAGAAATAGATGTACATTAATATTCAAATATTTCTTTCCTTTTTCTTCTTTCATTTAAAAAAAGTCATTTATTTTATTTTATTTAAAAATATTTATTTATTTATTTGGAGTAGAGAGAGAGGGTCATGAAGAGTGGCTGATTATATACTTTCAATTTGGGAGGAGGTTAGGGATAGCACAAGCCTCCAAGGTATTTTATAAACAAGGTTTCCAGGACCTTGAGGGGGCTAGCTATTGTTAGGGAAAGGTCATTTATTACTATTTAGTAAAAACTCAGGGAAGAGACTCTTCTGATGTGTATCAGTGGGTATATGCTTGGGAGATGATTGCCAATGTATATCTTGAGGGCAGGGGTGGGGAGTAGAGATAAAGAAGTTTCCAAAGTAATTTTTACATGTGAAAGTAGATTTTCAGTATCCTGGGGGGTGGACTAAGAATGCTTTTTGCCCTGAGTGGATGTGTCCACATGGAAGCAGCTGAGTCCCCAGAGGAGCTTCAAGGACTTGTCAACAGGCTATGAGTAGTAAGGAAATCTAATTTCTTCTCTAGCTTTTGTTCCACACACATCACCTACATCTTACACCTCTTTTATATTGATAATTTTAATGCTTTGCTGGTATCCAGATGACTATATCCTTAAGTGACTTCTTATCTCTATTGAATCCATTACATATTCTATCCATTGTATTCTTAATTCAACTAGATTACATATATTTAATCTATTAGTACCACTAGGTTCTTATTCTTGTTTTTATTTCAAAATCTTTCCTTATTTCCTTACATTATTTATTGGGTATATTTTAAATCCCTGAAATACTCACTTATTATATATAAGCTGTCAACCGTATTCTTATTTTGAGGTAGCTATATCTTTTTGGGTTTTAGGACATCATACCAACAATGCCAAATAATTTTCAGACAACAGCAGGATCTCCAAGAATTCAACTAAATTCTGACACTATCTACCTGAACATAGTGTAAGATTTCATCAGTTAATGGATCAGTCCTCCAAGACTATCTCCAACCCCACCTCAGATGCCAGTCTCACTGTAGGCCCCAGGTTATTACCTGTGCTTGTGACTGAGCAACTACAGGTTGGAGGTCCCAGTGGCCTACTTCTTACGTTCTTTTAATTTGCTACAGGGACTCACAAAACTCAGAAAAATACTTACTTTATGTTTGCCAGCTTATTAAAAGATATAATAGAAGATTTAAATCAATAGATAGATAAAGAAGTGCACGGGGCAAGGTATGGAGAATGGGCACAGAGCTTCTATTACCTTCTGTAAGACTGCCACTCTTCCTGCCTTTTCATACATTTCACAAACTAAAAGCTTTCTGAACCCAGTCCTTTCAGCTTTTCTGTGGAGGCTTCATGACATAGTCATGACTGACTAAATCGTTGTCATTTGCTGATCTAATCTCCAGATCCTCTTCCCTCCCCAGATAATCCTGTATTGGGAGGAAGGGGAGGCAAAAAGTTGTGAAGGCTTTCACCAAGTGGTTGGTCCTTCAGGCAAACAGCCCTTGCCTTGAGTGAGGTCTGAAGGTCACTTCATTAACAGAACAAAACACACCTCTCTCACCCTTATCACAGGAAATCCCAAGAGTTTTAGGAGCTGTGAGTCAGTAGCCATGGTTGAAAACCAAATATTCAGATGACCAAAATATATTTCTTGTAAACCACTATATTACACTACATGCTTAAGTATTTAATTATGTGATCTTTTAAACTAATATTTTTCTAAGAGTATAAACTGTTCTGGCAGTAATCTGGATTGGGGAGTGATGTATTGCCAAATTTCTGTCGTTTTAGTCCAGGAAGTCAAAGAGAAAGAACAGGAGAGCCCCTTAGGGCAGGAAGTTCAAAGTAACAATGTTAACTACTACTACCTTTTCTTGATTTTTTTTTTTAAACAAGCAAATCTTCTCTTCAGAGTTGCAGTTTAAAGCCAAGAACATGCAGAATTGGGAGAAAAAATAGTTAAATTTGGAGACTTGCAGAGGTAGAATCAGAGTAGTGAAAGCCATTACAGCAACTGAACTAACTGAGGTCAGTCTTTGGTGAATCACAGAAACAGGTGGAGTTGTCAAACAAAGGAATCTTTGTTTACAACATACAAGGAGATCACAGGGAATAAGTTCCAAAGCCTTGACTGTTTGAACAGGAGAGAGATTTTTATTTAGTATTTAAGATGAATACTCAGAAGGGAGAGTTTTATTATTCCGTGTATGGTTGGTCATAAGGTTGTGGCTGCATGCACATCCACATATGTATTTGTGCAATATGTATTGCATGTTCACCTGAATGAAGCTTGTATTCCACCGAGGGCAGAAACTTCAACGTTAGAATAAAGCAGAGGTAACTGTTGGACAAGGGAAAGGGACTCTGCAGGCTTCAAGAGCAGATAGAAACTAGATGGGGTCTTGGGCTCATTTTCTGGGACAAGGAATGCAAGGCCTTGATTGCTTTTGAAATAGCACTAGGAGTTTTGCCACTGATTTATTGTCTCAATAGCTTAGGCTATTTCCTGGTCTGGTGGTGACTGTTAGTTTTCCCATTGCCTTGTTCCCTCAAAATCCTTAAGGAGTGAGGTT
The DNA here is from genome assembly GCF_964662115.1 of Mustela nivalis. Lineage (NCBI taxonomy): Eukaryota > Metazoa > Chordata > Mammalia > Carnivora > Mustelidae > Mustela > Mustela nivalis. The sequence continues at coordinate 142,957 of NW_028136418.1, forward strand.
TTTGCATTTCTTTTTAAGAACCTCCCAGGAAGTTTTGGAAGAAGTGTGCTTGGGCAAGTACACAGGTGGGGTATAGATCATTGAAAATAGCTGGGGACAAAAAATGATTTTCTTATGTCAGGAAAACTATATGTCATCTTAATTTTCTGGGAACCTCTAATTCTTTCTGCTGATGTTACCAGCAGGCTTCTGAGATATTACTGATTGTTCTCTTGTACCTAAGGAAAAAGAAATGTAGAAAGCAAAAGACAAAACTTTAAAATCTATCCTCCAACTCATCAATTCACTGCAGCCACCTCTCTGTCTTTCCCTTTCTCTTTTTCTTTCTCTTTCTCTCTCACTTTCTCTCTCACATACGCACAACACACGCAAATCATCTTAAAACAATTTTTAATTTTCCCTATTCCATTTTAATATACTTGAGGCATGATCATTTTCTTAGTAAATACAAGAAAAAAAAATCTAGGATTCCATCATTCTGTGTGATTAAAGTATTGAGGAATTTACTTCCAATAGCACTTATAAAAACACATTTTATTTATGTAATATTATATAATCAGGTGCCTGCATTTTTCTTATTCTCTAACTAGTGTTATTTGGCAATTAATATTTTGTCAATCAATATTCCCCTATATCTGAATGTGTGGGCAGTGAGAGATGAGTTAGAGGCAAGGATGGTGAACACTCCCAACAACTGCAGACTACATATATCTTAAGCCATGATTTTCTTTGCAAAGGTCAACATTGATAATGTTCTAGTCATACCTCCGTGTACCAGGAAAGAAGTAGCATATTTCTTGAAAGACACAGCTATCAAAGCTCCATTGAGAAACTGTAAAGATGGACAAGCGATTTCCAAATTACATATCTGATAATGGACATCTACTCTGATTATTTAAATATGAATAAAAATAAAAAACCTTACTAATAACCAAACAGAGTATCCAATTTTACATGTGAAGGAAATAATGGAAGAGACATGTCACCAAAAGTATATGGATGGCTTATAGGCACATGACAAATTTCTCAACATTTAGACATTAAAGAAATACAAATTAAAATCATAATGAGACATGCTTACATATCTATTAGAATGGCTAAAATTATAAAGGCTAATTGTACTTGGTCTGAGCTAGATTGAGAAGCAACAAAAAATCTAAACTGTTGTTGGCATATATCATGATACAACCACTTTGGAAAATAGTTTGAAAATTTTTTTAAATGCAAAATATGTTGCAGTTACAAAAATAGCCATTTTACTTCTAGGCATTTAACCAAGAGAAACAAGCCCTATGTTCATACAGGGACTTGTATATGAATTTCATAGCAGCTTTATTTTTAAGAATTGAAAACAGTGGAAATGTTCATCAATGTCCATCCATAGAGCAAAGAAAAATTATGATCTATTCATTAAAGAGATTACTATTCAACATCAAAATGAACTATTTACAATTGGAGATTCTCAAAGTAATGATGCTGAGAAAAGAAAAGCCAGGCAATGAATAGTATATACAGTGTGATTCCATGACTATAAAAAATCTAGAAAATACAAATTTATATATAGTCACAGTCATCAAATATATTGGTGTGATTTTAGTGCCTTCTTCTGTGATCCTATAGCTTCCTACACTTGCATCTCTGAGCATTTGTTACACCATGTGAAAATATGAACTCTTTCTCTTCATTCTGTCTTACTAGAATAAGAGTCCTTGAAATTTTATGGACAATTGAACTCTCAGTTATTAGCAGAAATTCTATCACACAGTAAGTTTCCAAATATAAAAGCCAGAGTTTTACAATGACTTCTAAGCTTTTACATGATCTAGCCACTCATTTAACCTCTGTGACCTCTTTCCCTGCTACTCTTCAGTCACTCACAGTGGCCTCCTTGCTATTCCTCAGATATGCCAGGCATGATCCAACCTTATGGCCTTCAAGATAGCCAATTCCTTTGTCTGGAGTGACCTTATTGCTGATAGTTCTGCGCAAATTCATCACCTTTCCATACCTTTGTTCAATTGTCAGCTTCATTGTAACTACCCTGATCTTCCTATTAAAAATTTTAACTCCCCATCCCCTGCCTAGCAACCTTGATTTTTCTCACCCTGATCGAGTTTTTCTTTTTCCCCATTGTACTCATCCTTTTTGAATGCACTATGCAATTTTTATTAAGGTTTATAGCTTTGAATTGTCTCACCCATTAAAATAAAAGTTCTACAAAGCCAAGTATTTCATTTACCAGTGTAGTCTGAAGTAATATCTGCCATATAATAGTTCAGTAGACAACTGGTAAATTTCAAAATAAATTAATGTTGAGAATATACTGAATTTCACAAGTCATTTCAATATTTATTTCCAAAAAATAAACTATGTAAAACATACCTTAAATTTACTTTCAAAATATTTTATAGCATATAATGGACAATATACATAAGCCTTAAAGAAACAATCCTATAAATAACCATTTCATACCTACTTAAAAACTACATAATACCACACTCCTAGATCCTCTCTGAACGCTCTAAAATAACCCTAAAGGAAATACATTTTTAAAAATAACAGATTTTTTGTCAAATAATTTAATAAAATAAAAGTTTCATTCATCTATGTAGATCATAATAAATGTTTTTAATAAGCATGAAATTATAACTCTGAAGTGTGCTAAAATGAAACCACCTGCTAAGGGTGAGAGAATAAAAATAAACATCATGTTTCCAAATAAGAGGAATTTATTACCTTTGAATCAAAGCATGTGGATTTGTTCAAACTGGCAATAAAGGAATATGGAGACACAAACCATAGAAAGTCATATTTTAGATTTCTAAAAGACTTCGAAGTGAAAAGTATACATTCACTTCTCACTTATTGCTCCTACATATTCATGAATTTGAGAGAAAATATAGGCCCTGTGTGTCTTAGCAACTAATGGGATATTTTTTGATATTTACATGCTTACACATAGTATGTGTTATAGTCTTCTCTTTTACATGCTGTAAAAAGGTTAACCCCTTTTCTGCAGAGATCTGAAAATGTGAAACAGTGCCTGAGTAGCTGAATTCATCTAATTCAAATTTCTTGCAGGTCTAAGACCTATTGATTTTCACTTGACTGCCTCCTTTTTCATCTGTCAATTGGTTACAAATTCTGGTACTGAAGAGAATACATTGGGGCTGGTGGCTCAGTGTGTTAAAGCCTCTGCCTTCAGTTCAGGTCATTATCTCAGGATCCTGGGATCGAGCTCCACGTCGGGACATAATGTAACGACAGATAGTTTATATGGGAGCCCTTTGGGTACTCTGGTGGATGAATGTTTTTAAATTAGTTTTTCATGGACATGGGGAGTTAGAGACGAGAAGGGAGGTGGGGGAAATTGGAAGGGGAGCTGAATCATGAGAGACTATGGACTCTGAAAAACAATCTGAGGGTTTTGAAGGGGCGGGGGATTTGGAGGTTGGGGTACCAGGTGTTGGGTATCATAGAGGGCACTGCTTGCATGGAGCACTGGGTGTGGTGCAAAAAGAATGAATACTGTTATGCTGAAAATAAATAAAAAATTAATTTAAAAAATATTAGTTTTTCGTAAACTACAAAAAAAAAAAAAAAAAGAAAAGCGCTCCCATTTATAGCGTACACTTTATGGTTCACAAAGCACGTGCCAACAATAAAAATAATAATGGGTTACCGTTACACTTCATAGAAAAGGAGGTACAGGGAAATTGAATGAAAGGGAATAACAAAGTAGGTTCATAAGTCAATCTTCCTTGTAAAAAAATTAACCTGAAAGTGCGTTTCTGCCACCTCTCTCCTGTGTGACATTTTATCGATGGGAGATGGAAAATAAATGGTCTGGTTAACCTTTCCCTCCCCCTCAAAACCCATTATTTGAAAACACAAAAAGGGAAGTGAAGGGAGAAATCCTCCCACTCCCATCCCCACTCACCTCCATAGCCACCTCCTCTTCCAAGAACCTAGCAGACAAGGTGCCAAGAAGTGTTAGGTACCAGCAGTGGTCTCAGATCTCATTCAAGAATCATGGTGAAAGGCATTCAAAGAGATTGTGGGGGCACAGGGATCCAATTAAGGGGGACAAGTTTAAGGTTTGCCTGGTCCCCTAAAAACTAATGGCACTAGAGAAGATGAGCTTTGGGAACTATAGCATAATGGATACAATGTGTAAAAAGCTTCAGTGAGTCATGGTGGGAAGAGGCCAAGAGGGTAGCAAACACAGTCTTAGATGATGTTATTAATAGCACTATAGGCTCTAGATTTCCTGTTGTGGTGTTCTTGGCAAGACCAGCCCGGCCAAAGTGGATACTCTCAACCTGGAACAGAGGGTCTTGGAGATGCCAGCACGTGAGGTATGATGAGAGGGTAAAATGATAGGAGGTGTCCTTTGGAAGGACTGACTCCTTGACTTTAAAAGGGAGAACCCAAATCTGTAGGTGAAATCTTTCTGGCTACAAAGAGGGCCAAGGCCTCCTAAGGTCAAGGTCTCCTCGTCACTTGCAAAGATGTCGAAGAACATATTCAGACATTTCAAAGATGTCCTCATATCATTGGTTCCCACTCTGGAATTCTATCAATAAGGTGAGAGTTCCTCTAGTTGAAAAAGAGATCTAAAAAGACTTCCCTTTCTCATGTAATTTCTGTAACCTCCAGGACACACCCACCTCCCCCTTCCAGCTCTGTAATGAAGCCACAGCTGGTGCCAATTTGTGGAACTCCTTAAAGGCTATTCTCCCTTATATACCCCGGGACCAAGTTCCCATGCTCCCTCACCTGATTTCCTGCACTCACCTCCCACCTGGTGTGTTCACACCTGCAAGTGCCTTTTACCAACCCCTTTGCCAAAAGGCAGCCAGAGTGACCTTTCAAAGACCTATCAGTTCCTGGCATTTGTCTCCATAGAAATCTGCACTGATCTTCTAACAAATTCTCAGTCCTCCAAAGGCACGCATAATCCTCCCATCAGTCTATTCATACCCCTCCAACTGACTGATGCCTGTTCTGCCCCATCTCTCTGCCCTTCAACCACACTGCCTCCTTCTTCCTGTGGAGACCTCTCATGGCACCTGCCTCCAAGCACAGGTGATTCCCATTGATGGGAAGACCCTCTTCTCTCCCCCATCTCCCCACTCCAGTTACTCCCACTTATTCGTGAGCTCACAAGCCCCATGGTACACACTCTCCATGCAGCCTGCTCTCTCTTTTCTAGCACTGGCCTCCGTTTCTAGCTGTGCTTGTGTCATGGATGTCCCTCCCCAGCCAGCCTCCAAGCTCTCCTTCCCTTTAGCTCCAACACCTGACACAGTGCCTGGCACGTAGTAAGCCCTGGCTAGCTTCTAAGAGCCTCACTGAGGGACTGAAAGCATTTTAAAAATGTCACCACGTAGGCTCGAAACTGTAGGCAGAAAAAGCTTTGCCTGGATTGACATTTTAGAGACGTATTCGTCAAGTTGGATATGTTCACTGACTTTACCTTGTAAAATTAAAAAAAAAAAGGGACCTCTGTATCGCTTCGCATCTAAGGAAGGCGCATGTATACTATTAGACCACGTTATGAGCTTAATGGAAGGAGACAAGATGTTTTCGCTAAGAAAATGTATAAGACTGTTGAGGTCAAGTGGGAGGAAACAGTCCGTTTGTTGGAGCATTGCTATCTTACTCTATCACAGCCACTCATAAAAATCTGACACGGGGTGAGTCAGAATTGTCTGTCGGAGATGAGTTAGATCTGGCTCATGTTCCTACAGACATGAAAGCCAGAAGCGAAGAAGGAGGCTTTGAAAGCGTGGGTTGAGGAGGCCGTGTGGTTCACTGCGATGAGCTAAGTGCCCAGGGCCACCAGCAGACATGCTGGCCTGTGTCCCTCCTTTGTTCTGGGGTCCCTCTTGCACCATGTGGTGAGGCTGGTGGCTGGGAGCAGCTCAGGACAGGACCTGGTGGCATCTTACCTCTCCCACCCTCCTGTGGGCTCCAGTGGGCTCCAGTAGGTCCCAAGGGACAGCCTGCCTTCCTTGCAAAGCCCAGTAGCACTGGGAGCAGAAACTGGGGCCAAAGAGTGAGCACCCTGTTTGACAAGCTGGACCAGCCACCTCTTCTTCAGATGCAGGGGGAGCCCTGGCATGCTGACTCCTCCCTTCTCCCTTTCCCCTTTCCTCTTTCCTCCCTCTTTTCTTCCCCTCTCTCCTTCCCTGGTGGTGCCCTTTCCCAATGCCCACTTCATCCCTTTTCCTTTCTACATACCTGTCTTCTAGAGTTTCTTCTCTTTCCTCCCCATTACTTCCCTTCATCTGAATCTCCTCTTTGGTCCCTTTGTCCCTGCTCTCTGCTCCTCCTCCCCTTCCCTGGCCCCTGTTCAGCTCCATACTGAATGCAGGCAGAGCTGGACTAACATGCTCACTTGCTAGCTCAGCCACCCTCCAGAGAAGTCACTCTTCGGTGGCCACCTTCCTGACCCCCTGGTTGCTTCTCCACTTGTTCAGATATTGCTCTGAAGTCTGAGGAGGACAGAGCGGGGCTGCCACAGAAGCAGGCCAGAGGAGAAACCAAACCATGTGTCCACACTGTCCCCCAGCACTGCTGCTCTGAGAGCTTTCGGAGTCCTCAAAGGGTTAGGATTTAGGGGCTTCTTCAGAACCGGGAGTGAAAACAAGCATAGGTCAAAAGAAAAGCGACGGCCCCCACACAAAAATAATAATCACAAATGAAAACTATGTTAACTCTGAGTCCCAAAGTCGAAAAATTGCCTTGAATCTGTCACTAGAGAACACCCAAGGCCTCACTCTCTGGGTTCTGGGTGCCCTGGGAATGGCAGGAGGCTCTGAAAAGCGCGTGGGGGTGCAGAACTATGGGGGCTAGCCTGCCCGCTGGCAGGGGGGGGGGTACCTCCTGTGGCGCTGTCCCGGCCTGACCCCCTGCGGACAGGGTGTGGCGCAGCGTCTGGGGTGGTCCTGGTGCCCTGGGGTTGGCGGGAGGCTGCGCCCAGCTCCTGGACTGCGTTTTCTGCTTCAGGTGAGGGCGTGTCGTGGTGTCACTTTACCTGTGAGCAGAGGGTCCTCCAGAGAAGCCATGGGTCCGGGAGGGGCAGCAGGCGGCGGGAACGGGAACAGGACACCGCGGCCTCAGGGGCTAGGCTGGAGCATGGGAGTGCAGGGGCAGCGAGTATGGTGGGTCCTGCAGTCCCAAATGGGCTGCAGCACAGCACACTGGCGCTGCGCGCCCCTCCTTCCCGCCTGGGCAATTAGCAAAGCCCCTCTCCCGGCCGCCCCCGCCCCCCTCCCTCCTGAGTCCTCTGAGAGCTCACTTCCAGCTTTGGAAATTAGCAAAGACCCTTCTCTGCGCTGGCCCCGCCCCCTCACTTCTGAGGCCGGAGCCCATGCTGGGGTGCGGGGCTAAGCCCTGGCATGCGGCTGCATTGCCAGCGCCTGCCCTGGGCAGCCTCCTAGCCTGGCTCCCTGAGCGGGTGTCCACGCGCAGCCTGGCTGCGAAAAGATCATCAGTCCTAAACGCCAGCTGCACTCTTGGGTCAGTTTGCTGGCTTCCAGATTGCGCCCAAAGCCAGGAACCAGCTTCCCCAGCACAGGCCTGGGCTGAGATGCCTGCCTGGGATCTGTCTGAGCAGTCTCCTCCACTCCAGGCAGGGATGGCACTTCGACCTGGATGTTTGGGTTTCTTGTTTGTTTTTTTGGTCATTGGTTATTACATGACCTCCAGGGTAGGTGCTCCACAAAGGGAGTGAAAACAGGACGCCATATATAGCATACAGCCATTCTAGAAAAATAGCTTGGGGTTCTCTCAGAAACGCGGCATTGGTCCTTGCACTATGGTTTAATAGAAAAGGGATTATGCACCAAGTTACTTAAATGAGCATAGGTTGAAATCGTTTACTGAGAGTAAATATTTTAAATAGTTATATTTTAACTAAATCTATTATCAATCATAAATCTATTACACGAAGGTTACAGGCAATTTAAAAGCCAGAGCTTTCTCTTCAGGTTTTAAATAACCCCTGTCTCTCTTGGCACATGAGAATGCAAAGATAGGAAATGGTTTGTAAAAGATCATATAATAGCTTTTACTAATTCTATTTATTTGACAGACAGAGATCACAAGTAGGCAGAGAGGCAGGCAGAGAGAAAGATGGGGAAGCAGGCTCCCCGTCAAGCAGAGAGCCTGATGAAGGGCTCGATCCCAGGACCCTGAGATCATGACCTGAGCCCAAGGCAGAGGCTTAACACACGGAGCCACCCAGGCGCCCCCAGATGAAATACATTTCTGACTTAGAAACTTCAGATAGAATTATTTTGTCCATGATGACAACTGAAGAAAATGTGTCATCCCTAAACCTAACCTTAAACCCTACCTAAGCTGACCTTAAAGCCCAAACTAGAACCCTGAATCCCAAACCTGGAATGGAACCCAAAGCCTGTATCTGAGCCCTGGATCCAAGCCCTGAACCACAAACCCAAACCCTAAACCAGACCTCCAAGTCATGAAACCTGAACCCAAATCTCAGCATGAAGTCAAACCCCAAATTTGACCTTGAACTTTATCCCATAAGCCCTGAGTCTTAAAGCCTAAATCATAAACTTAAAGCCCTAAACTATAACTCTGTTCCCTTGTCCTTCACTCTAAACCCTCACCCTAACACTAAACCCAAAGCCTGATCTAGAACTCTGACTAAAACCTGAACCTGTACCCAAATTCAAATGCTTCACCACACTTTGCTTAGGCACTTGCCATTGATGGATATTTGCAGTTTCTACCTTTTGATTCTTGTGAACATTGTTTGGGTTGGGGGCTAGGGTTAGGGTCTTGGATTAGGGTAGGGTCCAGGCTTGAGACCAAGTTGAGGTCAGAGTGTGGGTCTGCATCAGGGCCATGTTCAGTGACACTGTTTGGGTCAAGGACTGTTGTAATTCCACATTGTTTCCAATTCATTGTTCCTTAGCTATTTGGGGGGAAGTTGGGGGGTATTGGGCTCCATGCAGCTTGAATTTCCGGAATGAAATGGCATCAGCTGGACCCCAGGAGGGAGCAGGACCTTCCACTGAAGGGTGAGCTCCCACAGTCCTGCACTGCCTTGCACCGCCTGCAGAGGGCGCCAGACCCCAGCTCCGCCCTGAGCCAAGGCTGCACAGCCACAGCTGGGACCAGAGCCCCGCCTCTTCAGGACCCACTGTGGAGACTTCTGGAGAATGTGGGGCGCCTCCCACCCTGACAGGACAAGCTGAGGAGGGTGTGGCTCTGCATCCACACTGACCGGACCCGTTGTGGAGGACGCGCCCACACTGGCAGCAGTCCAACCTCCTAAGGACCAGATGCTGGAGGAGCTGAGGAGAAGCCGCCTGAGTGCACTGTCAAGGGGTTCGTGGTCTCAGGACCCCACAGAGGAAGGGCGCCCTGTGTAGACACTGGGGCTTCCGTCGTTTTGTGTGAGGAGACGTGGCCTCCTGCTGTGCTGTGCGCGGGGCTGTGGGGTCCCCCCTTTCTGGGCTCGGGTGCTCCTAGGTCCTCATCTGTGTTTGTGTGCTCGCGGATTCGGTTCCTTGGGCTCCTCAGATGGTCTGCAGTCAGGGAGCGTCCCCCTGCTTCGGTGCTTGTGCTCTCCCCACCTCAGCCCTGCGGGGTCCTTCCCGTGTCCACACCCACTCCAGGCTTGCACCGAATCCGGAAATTCGGGAGCCAGAGTGAGGACTCTGTAGACGGTTTTGGGGAGAGTAGGTATTTTCCCAGTGTGGGTTCTTCCCTGAGCACAGTGCCTCCCCATCTCTGTGTGTACCCCTCCCTGTCTGTCGTCATTGTTGCAGGGCTGTCAGAGGACAGGTCTGTCACCTTCTTGGTTCAGGGGCCTCCCAGGTATCTTGCTGTCTTGGATGCAGGTGTAAATGAGATCGTTCTCCGCAGTCTCTTTCTGATGGTTCCTTCGGAGCACCTAGGAGTGCCACTAATTTGTGCATATTGATTTTGTTCCTTGCAAATTCTTGAATTTATTAGTTCAATTGGCCTTAAACTCAATCTGCCAGTTATTTGACCAGCAGCATGGGTTTAAATTGGGAAGAGCAGAGAATGGCAGTCTGGGCTGAGCAAGCTAAGGTCCCATCACAGGCAAGTGCGAGAAACAAAGGAGAGGAACATTATTTCATGGAGGAGGAAGAAGATGGGAAGGGTGCTTGAAGAAAAGTCCCTTGGAGAAAGGCAGGGTGATGGAGAATTCTCACCAGCTGAGCTGCAAAGATCCTACAAAAAGTCAGGAGATGAACCTCCAGCTTCCCCTGTGGGGCCTAAAATTGGTGAGTCTCTCCTGTGGGGGATTGCAATGTGGGGTCTGTAATGGGCACTGAGCACCAGGCGCCCCCTTCCAGCCTCCCCTTCTGGCATCCCCAGTCCACTTTACTGGGGCTTCCCTTCCTGCTTTTGCACAGTTCTAACCAGCTTGTGGTGGAACGTTGTGGAAAAACTGAAATTCCAAATCCACTGCTTCTACTGCACCTGAGATACAGGGGCCCATGATTTAATTCTCCCACGAGTCTCTTGCTAACATGTGTCCTCTCCATGTTGGGTGACCTGGATTTGGGAGGGCTTGGCCTCCATCCCAAAGTCTGATGTTCTCTCTGCTTCCGTGTCATCGTGCTAACATGGATGTTTGGAAGATTCATTTCCTCTGTGGTGATTTCAAAGTGCAGTCAGCTTGTTATAGCAGCACAAATACGTGCTGTCTCCACACTCAGATTCCCCAGACGTCATTTCTTTACCACGTTTGCCACTTCACACGGGATGCTTCAGTGTGTTTGATCCCACACCAGGACAATGTCCTGCAGAACCACCACATAACCTGAAATGAGGAGATCATTACAGAACCTATCCAGGGTTAGTGTTAGGAACCAGGGACATGGCAGGACTGACCTGAAGACCCCATGGAGAGCTGTCTGGGTGGCTGAGTTGACAGTGGAGGTGAGGGTGAGTGTCTGGCTCTGGCTTTGTGTCCAGGAGTCAGCTCTGTGTGGGTGTGTCCTCAGCTAGGCATGCAGATTTCTGCTCCTCTGAATCCTTTCCGGAGTTCCAAATGGCACAGTTTCCTTCTGGGAAGCAGGCTGAGTCCTCTGGGATTGCCCATGTGTCCCCAAATTGTAGGGCACCTACTGCAAGGCCTTTGGGGTCAGTATCTTGAAAACCAAACCAAAGGTTATGGTTAGGGACCACCACATGGCAGGCCCGATCTGCTAGCACTCTGTCCATCTTTCTGGGGGAGGAAGCAGTCGAGGGATTTGTTCAGGTTGAGTGTCAAGCTCCAGGTTTGCATCCAGGGGCCTGCTGAATATGGGGGTGTCCAGAGGTAGGAATGCAGATTTCAGTTCCTCTGAATCCTTTCTGGAGTTCCAAATGGCATGGTTCCTTTCAGGGTGGCAGGTTGAGTCCTATGGTGTTCCTCACTGTCCCCATTCTCTGAGGCTTTGGAGCCAGGCCGTCGGGGACAGACAAACACAGGCTGGAGAGCTTTAATGTCAGAAATGTATTTTCTCACAGATCTGGAGGCCAGAAGTTCCAGATCAAGGTGCCAGCAAGGTTGGTCTCCAGTGAGCCTTTTCTTGTTGGTCTATAGATCACTACCTTTTCAACTGTGCCCTCAGATGACCTCTTCTCTGTGGACCCCCAGAGGGGAGGTAGGGGGAGTGCTTTCATGTGTTTCACCCTTATGAGGACACCAGTCCTAGCAGATTAGGACTCCTGTGACCTCACCAAGCCTTCAGTACCTCCTTCTAGGTAGGCCCTATCTCCAGATGCAGTCACACCGGAGATTAGGAATTCTTCATATGACTTTTGTGGGGACACAATTCAGTCCATAACAATTAGTACAGGAGAAAAACCATGGAGAGAATTCTAGAGGAGTCACACGTTGATGTTATAAGGTAAGTGGGTATAAAAGAGCACCTCTGAAGTCCAATAGGTCATTAGAGCTAGAGGCCGACAGGAAAGTCCTGTACGTGCCACAGTTTTGAGTTTGATGCAAGTGCAACTCTGAAGGGAAGATATTTGGGAGGCCTTGGCCGACCACTACTTCCAGCCAGGGGTGATTCTGGAGGGAGTATCTCTCGGAGTGCTGCCTAGAATCAAGACTTTGGGGTTGGAAAAGTGCCACTTCCAAAGCTGGAGAAGGATGGTGCTGTAAGTTATTTGAAGAGTACTGTTCTGGGAGATAGGAGATCTGGGGTGTCTTCTTTGTTCTGCTGCTGACCAGATGTGAAAATGCAGATTAACTCCCTAACCATCTCAGTTCTACCACCATGTGCTGCTGTCATGTGTCCCAAGCCCCAGAGTTAGTTTGATCCATAAGCAGAAGCCAGTCTTTTAGTTCCCAATCTCTTAATCGGGCTGATCGTCACAATATATAGCGGACACGTGACAGCCACCGGGGAGAAGTAAGGGTTGTCTTCCCCTCAGGGAGAGTGGAAAAGCTCTAGGAGAGGGCATACCCGTAGACCAAAGGCAGCCAGTGCTGGAGAGTGGAGCCACGGGGAAGAGTGTGCTGATGACAGCCTTGTGGAGGGAGGGCAGAAAGAGCCACCACCATGACACTTGAGTTACAGATCGAGCTTGGGGATAGAGAAGGGATCAGGGCACGGTAGAGCAGCAGCTGGCAAAGTGATTCTGTTGAGCTTAAGCTCACAGTGCCTTAGCGAATTAGAATGGGAAATGCCTTGCTATTGTCTGTGACTCTGTGATTGTGTGAGTATGAGTGACAGAGTGGGGACAAAGAGAGAGGGAGAGAGAATACATTAAATTTTAAAGAAGGACAATAAGGGACGCCTGGGTAGCTTACTCAGTTAAGCATCTACCTTTGGTTCAGGTCATGATCCCAGGGTCCTGGGATTGGATCCCATACCAGGCTCTAGTGGGGGGCCTGCCTTCCCTCTGCCTGCAGCTCCCCTTGCTTGTGATCTCTCTCTTCCTCTGTAACAAATAATAGTAAAAAATAAACAAGGGCGATACGTTATGTTTACTTTTGTTTCTGATGCCAGACATGGGTTCAGAGGATTGAAGAGGGAGATCCAAGGAGCTAGCCTCTCAAGAGGAGTGAATACCTAGTCACTGGTAAGACCCCTGGTCCTGCAATACAATATGGCTCCTGTGATCTGGGTCCTGTTAAATGCCCCTCGCCATCCTTCACCCGATAGTTTGATTCTTCATTGCGTTCAGTGTGGGGAACTGGGAGAAGCTATGACACTTGGCCCTTTGTGGAGGAATGTTAGTAGTATAAATAGCAATAGTTATCAGTTCTGGAGCACTTCCATGACTCTGCTGCAGGCACTCTGCTGTGACCTGGGTTTATAGCAGTGAGATAAACATAGAAATAGATGTGGGCTCTGTTCCCAAGAATCTGAAACCCACTATTCTTCTTGTCCCCTTCCCATTCTGTCTTCTTCAGCCCTTGTGCAGGAAGCTTGCTTGCTTCTCCCCTTCCCTCTCCTGCTCCCCCTGCTTGTGCTCTCATTCCCTCTCTCTGACATGTAAATAAATCAAATGTTTTAAAAAATTATAAAAAAGGCAAAACAAATAACCATTTTTGGAGAGTGATTTTCTGAATGCAGTTATGGGCAGTGCTGGGTACTGAAGAAGACGCTCTGCTGACCAGAGGAGTGGGGAAATTACAGAACAAATTCCACAGGTCATTGAATATATCACATTCATCACCCCACCCATAGCACTCATTAATCTCTAGCCCAGCCAATATGTTGGTTATAAAAATGAGCTTTCTCCAAACTGACAGGAAGTTCTCGTTTTAGCAATGTAAATCATTCTGATCTTTATCACTAATGTGATCTAATCCTGTCTAGTAAAGAAACTTGAGAGTTCTATATCTCTGTAAGCATTTAAGAAAAACAATGGACTCTACTCTAATTACTTTTTAACTAACTTGACTTGCCAAAGGAAGGAGAAAGTAAATATCAGAAATCTTACCACTAAGCACAAGTTGCAAGTTATACCTGCCAAAATGTGGTTCAAAATATAAGTAACCAGTCTCCTTAGAAGCCTTTTACCTTCTTATATCTGTTATGTTGGGTAAATGAGTAGTTACTAGAATACAGCTGGCTCAGTGATCACAATTCTGCTTACCCTCAGAAATATAAATAGATTACATGTTTAGCCCGGTAACTGGACACTGATATAGAATTATTCACTGGCTGATTCCTAGATCAGAAACCACAAAAAATTTTTCTTTTTTATGGAAGTATGGCTGTTACAATAGTCTCACCTGTACCTCATAGTGATTGACTTAACTACTCTATACGTTACAACTCTAGATGTAACATTTTAATAAAACAACAATATCTTTGATGGTATCATGGAAATGTAAGTGCCTTGTGCACTTTTCTTAATGTGTATAATTACCTAAACATCATAGTAAGTAAATCAAGGCCATTGTCAAGCTTCCGTCAAGGAGAGTCCTTAACTAGAGGGATTTCCCATTGCTCTCAGGATGATAACCTCTGAGTTACAGGTTCCGTTAGTTGGCCACACACATTTGGAGCCTTGTGGACTTTCTGACAGCTGAGCAGCATATCTGTTTCAAGCATTGTGATCCCTGTTCTTACTGCAAGAGTGACAGTTGTCACTTTTCCTTTGACCCCTGTCTTTAGGAAAGTGTCTGACTCAGAAAGTCGAGTCAGTACCCCCCAAAAATATTTTCAGGAGAACCACCTCAAAGATGATCACCTGAGATACTGTCAAGAAAAAAAAAAACTGAAATTCTAAGCAACATCCATAAAAAGTATTTTCATGTTGATAAGGAAAGATTTTCCCCTAAATACCAGAGAGGCTCCATGAAAGTGAGATTTTTACCTATTTTGTTCACCGTGTCACCAGTCCCTAGAAGAGCGCCTAAGACATCACTCAAGATTAGGTTGCTTTGAATGAATCAAATGAATGAATGAACTGTAGCCTTTGATAGTGAGGTAGTTTATGGTCCTTAGGCAAGAGATGTGATTTGTGTTGGGATTTCAAGAATGGGAGGTGCCGAAGAGAAAATTGAGAAGCTAAATGTGAAAATATGCAATTTACTGACTGGAGTAGTTCTGAATATATTTCAAACATAATTAAACTATGGCTGTGGGTCTATATGCGTTTTCATAATTTTCCCTTGAAAATGTGAGGCATACAGATGTCATCTCCAGTGAATTCTCCTTGTCCGTATACAGAATCACCAAAAAAAAAAAAAAGGCATTCTGACAGTCCTCAGCCCATCCACTCCAGGATTGTGACTCTTTCTTCTCCATGTTCTTTCTGACATCATGGACTTTCAGGTTGACCTCTCTCATCTTGGGTCCCACTCTCATTAGCTGTAGAAGTCATGCGATGTTTGTGATGTGAGGGTGGCAATACTCTCTGACTTTTGGTTACAATACGTCTTTGAAAGCCAGTGTTTATTCTGCTTTTACAGCATTTCTCCATTTGAATTGGCCACCTTTTAAGTGGTCATTAGCCACATGTGGCTACTAGCCATGGGACTTGGACAGCAGAGGTGTGGAAAGTCCGCACATTCTTCCACTCAAAGGATATTGTGAGTTATGCTACATCTTTTTTTTTGAAGTGCCTTTTTTAGATATTTAAATTCAATTAGCCATTAGATAGTACATCATTGGTTTCAGAGAATTTAGTAACTCATCAGTTGTGGATAACCCTTGGTGCTCATCACATCACGTGTCCTCCTTAATGCCTATCACCCAGTTTCTCCATGTCTCCCACTCCCCTCCCCCCCAGCAACTCTCAGTCTGTTTCCTATAGTTACAGGTGCCTCATGGCTTGTCTCCCTTTCTGATGACTCCCATTCAGATTTCCCTCCCTTCCCTCTGATCCTCTGTACTACATCTTAATCTCAACAGTCAAGCAGTGGTAGTAATTCAGTCATGGAGTCATGCATATTCTAAATCTGATGAGGTGGATTCCCATACTGCCTTTGTCTCTTCTAGAGCGCTTACATTTGTTATATTATTGCTGCTGCGTTCATGTTTCTCGTTCACTGAATGTCTGATAAAAGAATTAGTAAAATGTGTGACTGCAGAAAATACAATGGTCATGGATGATGAAGATTTTCTCCTTGACCAGACTCGAGTCAAGTTCCTTTGAGTCCTCTTTCTGTCTACCTTGATCTTAGGCTCCGCCCACTTAGCCCAGTTTTAGCAAGAAATCTGCTTGGTCATTTTTCAGCAATCTTCTATCCTACTCTTGATATCTGATCAAATTCCTTATCTCTCACCCCTGGTATCTTACCACTTTTTTTTTTTTTAAGATTTATTTATTTTGACAGAGAGAGAGCCTGAGCAGGGGGAATAGCAGAGGGAGAGAGAGAACCAGACTCCCCACTGAGCAGCAAGCCCAATGCCAGGCTTGATCCTGGGATCAGATCATGACCAAGCCAAAGCCAGAGATTTAACCAACTAAGCCACCCTGGTGCTTCAGTATCTATAACCCTTAATATCTGATCCAATCCCTTATTCCCAGGGCACCTGGTTGGTGCAGCTGGTTGAACGTTTGACTCTTGGTTTCTACTCTGGTCATGATCTCACGGTCCTGAGATTAAGCCTCACCTCAGGCTCTATGCTCAGTGAAGAGTCTGATTAAAATTCTCTTTCCCTCTCCCTCTACCCCTACCCCTGCTCCCTCTCTTTAAAATGTATTAATAAGTCTTTTAAAAAATTCCTTATCCCCTGATCTCAATAGTTTATGACCCTAGCCTTCCTTCAACAATATTACTGTCCAGATGGTTTAGCCAGAATCCCTTCATCCTTACCCTTGATGTTCCATCTTAATTTTACATTCAGTGATCCCCACCATGCTCTTTAGCTGTAAATCTCCATTTTTCTGAGCTGAGCCAGATTTCTCTCCCATACTATACAATAAAATCTCATCATAGTAGCATCCCTTGATTAAAATCTTCCTTACTCTCTTTAATGGGTGTCACAATATTTTTTTTTTCTTTAACAGTCAGGAGGGTGCTAATGGAGTACCATGACAAAAGGCCTAACTTCCTGTAATGGACATTTCCTTGGTTTACCTGACAAATACTCTTTCTCTCTTCTAAGGAAAATTTCCGGTTCTCAGTATAACTGCCAACTGGCCCAGGGGTGGACAAGTGAGGCAGATGAGACCAAAATGAAAATTCTGTTGAGACACTGGACCTTGAGGATTCAAGCCAAGGACATAAAAGTGTTGGTACTCCATTATTCTGATGGTCCGTTAACTCTTGCTTTTTTGGTTCCTGTGTCTATCACTGCCCCTGCCTTTTTGAAGATAATGACCATTCATCTGAGTACACGGTTCACAGAATCCCTTTGCAGTGGCCCATGCGGGCCAAGGTAGTAGAGCATAATAGATCTCTGTAAGTTTTTAAAAAATGTCTTGTCCCTGTTGCCCATGGCCATTAAAGACCAAAGGTCGGGGGTAGGGGGATATTGGAAAAGGTGAAGTTATAGTTACTCACTGATTTTTTGATTGGTAGAGAGAAAGCAACACCTACATACAGGGCCAGTGGGTGAGTGGAGGAAACATCTTTGGCTCTAGGAGGAATGGGGGAAGGAGAAATATTAATAATCTTTGTCTTTGGAACTGCCCCTGAAGACTTCCCCACACAGGAAAATGACCTAGCGTGACTCTCCTAAACTTCGGCAAGCCCCTTAAATTTAACTGACTTCTAGATCTGATACTCCCTGCTGGATAACTCTGATCATTATTGGATTGTTACTTATTTTATTTTAAAATTATTTTTAAAGAAAATTTTAATCTAAATACAATTAATTAACATATAATACTAGTTTCAGACATACAGGTTAGTGATTCATCAGTCTTTTGTAACACCCAGTGCTCACTGTATCACATGCCTTCCTTAATGTCCATCACCCAGTTACCCCATCCACCCATCCCTCTCCCCTCCAAGAACCCTCAGTTTGTTTACTGTGATTAAGAGTCTCTTCTGAGGGGTACCTGGCTGGCTCAGTGGGTTAAAGCCTCTGCCTTCAACTCAGGTTATGATCTCAGGGTCCTGGGATCGAGCCCCACATCAGGCTCTCTGCTCCCTGGGGAGTCTGCATCCTCCTCTCTCGCTCTTCCTGCCTCTCTGCCTACTTGTGATCTCTGTTTGTCAAATAAGTAAATAAAAATCTTTTTTTTTAAAGTCTCTTCTGGTTTGTCTCCCTCTTTGACTTCATCTTGTTTTATTTTTTTCCTTTACTCCCCTATGATTCTGGTTTGTTTCTTGAACTCCACATATGAGTGAGATCATATGATAATTGTCTTTCTCTGACTGACTTATTTCGCTTGGCATAATACCCTCTACTTTCACCCCTGTCATTGCAAATAATTGCCATTTATTTTAACTCGACAGAGAAGGCCACTAGAAACAGCAGGTGATGGCCCCAGCTCCTGTTCCTCCATGCAGAACATCTGTCAACACCTGTGGACATCTTTTCCTCCCCCCATTCCTATGAATGTTGCTCAGTTGTTACATGGCATGGACAAATGCTGTTGGCTGGTGGCATGGACACACTGGACAAGCTTGGCCTTCGGTAAAAGAAAGACTGGCTTCAATTACTCCAACTGAAACAGGAATGCTTGGATGAACAAGCCTGCCAGGAAGTCCCACTGGAGGTACTCAACCTGTGCCCCTTCCCTCCTTGGACCAAGAACCTGAACTTGAGAGATGAATGGCTTATCCAAGGTTATGGCAAGGTTACACAGACCTGAAACTAGACACAGGTGTACATGCCTATTGATCAAGGCTGGCTGAGAAATCGAACTGCCTCAAATCTTGATTCTTTTTGCCACTTCTTATTCTCTGACCCTGTTTTTCATAGATTAGGATGTAGGAATAATAAAAATATCAGCTAATGGGGTATCCTGACTTTTTGATGTTTTAGTTCTTGTCAGACATTTACCATAATGCTTAGCACATGGATATGTGTGTGCACACACGTGCACATGCATGACACTCAAAAAATTGTTCCCTGATATTAACTTTATCAGTGCACTTTGCATCCACCACCAATTGGCTGTTTTGTCACAAACTGATTAAAGCAGAACTGTCAAGTGAGGAACTTCAAAGCCAAAGCATTAAGTGCTTTGAAAAACCAGCACCTGGGAGGATTTGTCTCAGCATCTGTGATTAGAAGGCAGCAAAAAGAGACTTTGGGGACACAGTTCACCCCTTCATGAAGCAGCCATTCAGAACTTTCTCCGAAGGGCTAATGGCTAATCTTCCAAAGACCAGCAAGAACAAGCTTATGGTCTGTTAAAATCAGATTTTTAAAAGATTTTTATTTATTTATTTGAGAGGGAAAGAGAGAGAGTGAGAGAGAGAGCATGAGAGGGGAGAAGGTCAGAGGGAGAAGCGGACTCCCCATGAAGCTGGGAGCCTGATGCAGTCCTTGATCCTGGGACTCCAGAATCAAAATCAGTTTGATTGACTCAATACAGTCAGGGAGGACAGTCCTCAGGAGTCACAGAATGCTGGTTGCCATGAGGGAGGAGTCTTTTACAAAGTCTGGGCTCTCACAGAAGGAGTCTGAAGCGCGTGTATGGAAAGCAGAGGTCAGTTCTGGATTAGAAGCTCTTTCTGAGGGGAAATGAGTAGAAGCAGGGATTAACCAGGACTTGGGCTCTGCTTTATTCAGTTCAAGTTGCTGCAACAAATGATGACAGACTGGGTGGCTGAAACAGCAAAACATGTACTATTCCTTGCAGTTCTAGAGACTGAGAAGTCCAAAAGCAAGATCCTGGGAGATCTGATATCTAGCAAGAGACTGCTTCATTATCTACAAATGCCCATATTTCTGTTGTAGACTTGCATGGATGACAGCTGGCAGAACAATCTCTCAGGTCGTTTCTCAGAAGTGCTTTTATCTCATTCACAAGTGTTCCAATCTCATGACCTCACCACCTCTCAAAGCCCATACCTCCTGATGGCACTCCTTGAGGGTCAGGGCTTCAACATCTGAATTGGGACAAGACACAAACATTCAGTCCATTAGCAAGTGTTGTCATGAGGACAGCATAGCTTATCAACTGGGTATCCCCAGGAATCCATGGGACTAGCAAAGCAGAATCTGGGGGTGTCACTGGTAGGAAAGCAGGAGGTCCCCAAGAGACAGTCCTCATAGCATTTTACAGAGACAGCAGGACCCTTGAGAAACAATAGTTTCCGTGACGCATACACTAGCCTTTATCTATGCCTGTCCTCCCTGCTGGATTCACAGCAAGCCTACTTCTTTCTTTTCCAGTACAAATGGATTTCCACTCTCTGAATCCTGATGAATTTTTGCTCTTTTGCAGTTAGTAGGTTGTCCCTCAGGATTCTGCATGTCTGGATTTGCAATCGTGGAAACTGCCAAAGGTCTAGGGACCTGCATGGCAGAACCCGGCCTCTACCACTATTGCCCAAGGTAGGGACTCTGGTCCCTTGAGCGTCCTGTGCTGCTGTCAAAGGTCTGTGTACATTGGCTTATTGTTTTTTTTTTTAATGTAATTGCTTATACGTGTGTTTCATCATGCTCAAGTGGCCTTTCTGTGAAAAAGTGGCCAAGCTACACAAAGAAGTCACTGAAGAAAGTTCTAAGAACTCCTGGTTAGTATGAGGCTAGAGAGAGAGAGAAAGAGAGGAAAGAAATCTGCCTCTCTGCATTTTGCAAGTCCCTGGGCAAAATCTGTTGGCTGTGCACTCCTCACACGAAGATTCCAGGCAGGGAGACCCTCCTGAGCCTCATCTCCCTGAGTTCCTCTTCCAGGAGCAATCCCTAGTTTGAGACCAGGGTTATCGAAAATAGAGCAGCAAAGCAGTGTCCAGAAGGAAGGACTGCCACAGACCATGGAGCACCAGGGGGACAGGCTGGTACCTCCTCACGGTTGGGGTACAAATGGGCTCAGCTCAGCAGGTATAGGGGTGCCCTTGGCCCCTCTGGTGGGCTTTACAGTGCCCCAATCTCAGGAAGAAAAAAGGCTGGCTCATGTGACTTATTTTTGACTGGGAATGAGCTGACAGCAATGGAAATAAACAAGTAGGGAATGATGTTGGAAAGTTGGAGGGTTTGTCCTTTATATCTCAGCTTTCTCTCCTATCTTCCCTTGCTCTGTAGTGTGTTATCAAAGAAGTTTTTGGCATGATATTCCTGTTCACTGATTAACTCTTGAGCTGTGTCTTTTCTGCTGTTCAGCTCATCTGGTGAATTCTTTTACTGTAAAAAGTATCTTGCCCTTGCAAGGGCAATGGCAAGACCTGAGAAATCCCAGAGATTTCAGCTTGCCACCCAGAAGGAAACCAGGCTATTTGGAATGCTGGAAAGGATTCAGAGTAGGGGAAATAGTCTTGGACATCTGAGACCACCCCCACATTCAGCGGTCCACTGGACACAAACCCAGACCTTGATACTGATCCTGAACAATGCTCTCAACTCAGACCCCTGTGATCCTCGCCACAGTGCTTTCAGATCAGTGCAGCCATGCCCATAGGCACAAACTCTTAAGCCTAGATTCTGTCCTGAGAGGTCTGTCCCCGACGGCCTGGCTCTAAAGCCTCAGAGATTGGGGACAGTGAGGAACACCATAGGACTCACCCTGCCACCCTGAAAGGAACCATGCCATTTGGAACTCCAGAAAGGATTCAGAGGAACTGAAATCTGCATTCCTACCTGGGACACCCCATATTCAGCAGGCCACTGGATGCAAACCTGGAGCTTGACACTCAACCTGAACAAATCCCTCGACTGCTTCCTCCCCCAGAAAGATGGACAGAGTGCTGGCAGATCGGGCCTGCCATGTGGTGGGCCCTAACCATAACCTTTGGTTTGGTTCGGTTCTCAGGATTGTGACCCCAAAGGCCTTGCAGTAGGTGCCCTACAATTTGGGGACACATGGGCAATCCCAGAGGACTCAGCCTGCTTCCCAGAAGGAAACTGTGCCATTTGGAACTCCGGAAAGGATTCAGAGGAGCAGAAATCTGCATGCCTAGCTGAGGACACACCCACACAGAGCTGACTCCTGGACACAAAGCCAGAGCCAGACACTCACCCTCACCTCCACTGTCAACTCAGCCACCCTGACAGCTCTCCATGGGGTCTTCAGGTCAGTCCTGCCATGTCCCTGGTTCCTAACACTAACCCTTGGATGGGTTCTGTAATGATCTCCTCATTTCAGGTTATGTGGTGGTTCTGCAGGACATTGTCCTGGTGTGGGATCAAACACACTGAAGCATCCCGTGTGAAGTGGCAAACGTGGTAAAGAAATGACGGCTGGGGAATCTGAGTGTGGAGACAGCACGTATTTGTGCTGCTATAACAAGCTGACTGCACTTTGAAATCACCACAGAGGAAATGAATCTTCCAAACAACCATGTTAGCACGACGACACGGAAGCAGAGAGAACATCAGACTTTGGGATGGAGTCCAAGCCCTCCCAGATCCAGGTCACCCAACATGGAGAGGACACATGTTAGCAAGAGACTCGTAGGAGAATTAAATCATGGGCCCCTGTATCACAGGTGCAGTAGAAGCAGTGGATTTGGAATTTCAGTTTTTCCACAACGTTCCACCACAAGCTGGTTAGAACTGTGCAAAAGCAGGAAGGGAAGCCCCAGTAAAGTGGACTGGGGATGCCAGAAGGGGAGGCTGGAAGGGGGCGCCTGCTGCTCAGTGCCCATTACAGACTCCACATTGCAATTCCCCACAGGAGAGACTCACCAATTCCAGGCCCCACACGGGAAGCTGGAGGTTCATCTCCTGACTTTTTGTAGGAGCTTTGCAGCTCAGCTGGTGAGAATTCTCCATCACCCTGCCTTTCTCCAAGGGACTTTCCTTCAAGCACCCTTCCCAACTTCTTCCTCCTCCATGAAATAATGTTAATCTCCTTTGTTTCTCGCACTTGCCTGTGATGGGACCTTAGCTTGCTCAGCCCAGACTGCCATTCTCTGCTCTTCCCAATTAAATCCATGCTGCTGGTCAAATAACTGGCAGATTGAGTTTAAGGCCAATCGAACAAATAAATTCAAGATCTTGCAAGGAACAAAATCAATATGCACAAATTAGTGGCACTCCTAGGTGCTCGGAAGGAACCATCAAAAAGAGACTGCGGAGAACGATCTCATTTACACCTGCATCCAAGACAGCAAGATACCCGGGAGGCCCCTGAACCAAGAAGGTGACAGACCTGTCATCTGACAGCCCTGCAACAATGACGACAGACAGGGAGGGGTACACACGGAGATGGGGAGGCACTGTGCTCAGGGTAGAACCCACACTGGGAAAATACCTACTCTCCCCAAAACCGTCTACAGAGTCCTCACTCTGGCTCCCGAATTTCTGGACTCGGCGCAAGCCTGGAGTGGTTGTGGACACGGGAAGGACCCCGCAGGGCTGAGGTGGGGAGAGCACATACACCGAAGAAGGCTGATGCTCCCTGACTGCAGACCATCTGAGGAGCCCAAGGAACCGAATCCGCGAGCACACAAACACAGACGAGGACCGAGGAGCACCCGAGCCCAGAAAGGGGGGACCCCACAGCCCCGCGCACAGCACAGCAGGAGTCCACGTCTCCTCACACAAAACGACGGAAGCCCCAGTGTCTACACAGGGCGCCCTTCCTCTGTGGGGTCCTGAGACCACGAACCCCTTGACAGTCCACTCAGGCGGCTTCTCCTCAGCTCCTCCAGCATCTGGTCCTTAGGAGGTTGGACTGCTGCCAGTGTGGGCGCGTCCTCCACAACGGGTCCGGTCAGTGTGGATGCAGAGCCACACCCTCCTCAGCTTGTCCTGTCAGGGTGGGAGGCGCCCCACATTCTCCAGAAGTCTCCACAGTGGGTCCTGAAGAGGCGGGGCTCTGGTCCCAGCTGTGGCTGTGCAGCCTGGGCTCAGGGCGGGAGCTGGGGTCTGGCGCCCTCTGCAGGCGGTGCAAGGCAGTGCAGGACTGTGGGAGCTCACCCTTCAGTGGAAGGTCCTGCTCCCTCCTGGGGTCCAGCTGATGCCATTTCATTCCGGAAATTCAAGCTGCATGGAGCCCAATACCCCCCAACTTCCCCCCAAATAGCTAAGGAACAATGAATTGGAAACAATGTGGAATTACAACAGTCCTTGACCCAAACAGTGTCACTGAACATGGCCCTGATGCAGACCCACACTCTGACCTCAACTTGGTCTCAAGCCTGGACCCTACCCTAATCCAAGACCCTAACCCTAGCCCCCAACCCAAACAATGTTCACAAGAATCAAAAGGTAGAAACTGCAAATATCCATCAATGGCAAGTGCCTAAGCAAAGTGTGGTGAAGCATTTGAATTTGGGTACAGGTTCAGGTTTTAGTCAGAGTTCTAGATCAGGCTTTGGGTTTAGTGTTAGGGTGAGGGTTTAGAGTGAAGGACAAGGGAACAGAGTTATAGTTTAGGGCTTTAAGTTTATGATTTAGGCTTTAAGACTCAGGGCTTATGGGATAAAGTTCAAGGTCAAATTTGGGGTTTGACTTCATGCTGAGATTTGGGTTCAGGTTTCATGACTTGGAGGTCTGGTTTAGGGTTTGGGTTCGTGGTTCAGGGCTTGGATCCAGGGCTCAGGTACAGGCTTTGGGTTCCATTCCAGGTTTGGGATTCAGGGTTCTAGTTTGGGCTTTAAGGTCAGCTTAGGTTTCAGCGTTGGTAGGGTTTAAGGTTAGGTTTAGGGATGACACATTTTCTTCAGTTGTCATCATGGACAAAATAATTCTATCTGAAGTTTCTAAGTCAGAAATGTATTTCATCTGGGGGCGCCTGGGTGGCTCCGTGTGTTAAGCCTCTGCCTTGGGCTCAGGTCATGATCTCAGGGTCCTGGGATCGAGCCCTTCATCAGGCTCTCTGCTTGACGGGGAGCCTGCTTCCCCATCTTTCTCTCTGCCTGCCTCTCTGCCTACTTGTGATCTCTGTCTGTCAAATAAATAGAATTAGTAAAAGCTATTATATGATCTTTTACAAACCATTTCCTATCTTTGCATTCTCATGTGCCAAGAGAGACAGGGGTTATTTAAAACCTGAAGAGAAAGCTCTGGCTTTTAAATTGCCTGTAACCTTCGTGTAATAGATTTATGATTGATAATAGATTTAGTTAAAATATAACTATTTAAAATATTTACTCTCAGTAAACGATTTCAACCTATGCTCATTTAAGTAACTTGGTGCATAATCCCTTTTCTATTAAACCATAGTGCAAGGACCAATGCAGCGTTTCCAGGAGAACCCCAAGCTATTTTTCTAGAATGGCTGTATGCTTATATATGGCGTCCTGTTTTCACTCCCTTTGTGGAGCACCTACCCTGGAGGTCATGTAATAACCAATGACCAAAAAAAACAAACAAAAAACCCAAACATCCAGGTCGAAGTGCCATCCCTGCCTGGAGTGGAGGAGACTGCTCAGACAGATCCCAGGCAGGCATCTCAGCCCAGGCCTGTGCTGGGGAAGCTGGTTCCTGGCTTTGGGCGCAATCTGGAAGCCAGCAAACTGACCCAAGAGTGCAGCCGGCGTTTAAGACTGATGATCTATTCGCAGCCAGGCTGCACGTGGACACCCGCTCAGGGAGCCCGGCTAGGAGGCTGCCCAGCGCTGGCGCTGGCAATGCAGTAGCATGCCAGGGCTTAGCCCCGCACCCCAGCCATGGCTCAGGTTTCAGAATTTAGGGGGCGGGGCCGGAGCAGAGAAGGGTCTTTGCTAATTTCCGAAGCTGGAAGTGAGCTCTCAGAGGACTCAGGAGGGAAGGGGGGGGCGGGTCGGGGGCGGCCTTGAGCAGGGGTTTTGCTAATTGCCCAGGCGGGAAGGAGGGGCGCACAGCGCCAGGGTGCTGTGCTGCAGCCCATTCGGGACTGCAGGACACACCATACTCGCTGCCCCTGTGCTCCCACACTGCAGCCTAGCCCCTGACGCAGCGGTATCCCGTTCCCGTTCAGGCCTTCAGCCCGCCTGCTGCCCCTCCCCGCCCCATGGCTTCTCTGGAGGACCCTCTGCTCACAGGTAAAGTGACACCGCGACGCGCCCTCACCTGAAGCAGAAAACGCAGGACAGGAGCGGGGTGTGGGGTGGTCGGGGCCCAGCCTCCCGCCAACCCCAGGGCACCAGGACCACCCCGGACGCCGCACCACACCCTGTCCGCAGGGGGTCGGGCCAGGACGGCGCCACAGGAGGTACCCCCTCCTACCCCCGCCAGCCGGCAGGCTAGCCCCCATAGTTCCGCACTCCCACGCGCCTGTCAGAGCCTCCTGCCATTCCCAGGGCACCCAGAACCCAGAGAGTGAGGCCTTGGGTGCTTTCTAGTGACAGATTCAAGGCAATTTTTCAACTTTGGGACTCAGAGTTAACATAGTTTTCATTTGTGATTATTATTTTTGTGTGGGGGCCGTAGCTTTTCTTTTGACCTATGGTTGTTTTCACTCCCGGTTCTGAAGAAGCCCCTAAATCCTAACCCTGTTGAGGACTCAGAAAGCTCTCAGAGCAGCAGTGCTGGGGGACAGTGTGGACACATGGTTTGGTTTCTCCTCTGGCCTGCTTCTGTGGCAGCCCCGCTCTGTCCTCCTCAGACTTCAGAGCAATATCTGAACAAGTGGAGAAGCGACCAGGGGGTCAGGAAGGTGGCCACTGAAGAGTGACTTCTCTGGAGGGTGGCTGAGCTAGCAAGTGAGCATGTTAATCCAGCTCTGCCTGCATTAGTGATGGAGCTGAACAGGAGCCAGGGAAGGGGAGGAGGAGCAGAGAGCAGGGACAAAGGAACCAAAGAGGAGATTCAGATGAAGGGAAGTAATGGGGAGGAAAGAGAAGAAACTCTAGAAGACAGGCATGTAGAAAGGAAAAGGGATGAAGTGGGCATTGGGAAAGGGCACCACCAGGGAAGGAGAGAGGGGAAGGAAAGAGGGAGGAAGAGAGGAAAGGGGAAAGGGAGAAGGGAGGAGTCAGCATGCCAGGGCTCCCCCTGCATCTGAAGAAGAGGTGGCTGGTCCAGCTTGTCAAACAGGGTGCTCACTCTTTGGCCCCAGTTTCTGCTCCCAGTGCTACTGGGCTTTGCAAGGAAGGCAGGCTGTCCCTTGGGACCTACTGGAGCCCACTGGAGCCCACAGGAGGGTGGGAGAGGTAAGATGCCACCAGGTCCTGTCCTGAGCTGCTCCCAGCCACCAGCCTCACCACATGGTGCAAGAGGGACCCCAGAACAAAGGACGGACACAGGCCAGCATGTCTGCTGGTGGCCCTGGGCACTTAGCTCATCGCAGTGAACCACACGGCCTCCTCAACCCACGCTTTCAAAGCCTCCTTCTTCGCTTCTGGCTTTCATGTCTGTAGGAACATGAGCCAGATCTAACTCATCTCCGACAGACAATTCTGACTCACCCCGTGTCAGATTTTTATGAGTGGCTGTGATAGAGTAAGATAGCAATGCTCCAACAAACGGACTGTTTCCTCCCACTTGACCTCAACAGTCTTATACATTTTCTTAGCGAAAACATCTTGTCTCCTTCCATTAAGCTCATAACGTGGTCTAGGAGTATACATGCGCCTTCGGTAGATGCGAAGCGATACAGAGGTCCTTTTTTTTTTTTTTTAATTTTACAAGGCAAAGTCAGTGAACACATCCAACTTGACCAATACGTCTCTAAAATGTCAATCCAGGCAAAGCTTTTTCTGCCTACAGTTTGGAGCCTACGTAGTGACATTTTTAAAATGCTTTCAGTCCCTCAGTGAGGCTCTTAGAAGCTAGCCAGGGCTTACTACGTGCCAGGCACTGTGTCAGGTGTTGGAGCTAAAGGGAAGGAGAGCTTGGAGGCTGGCTGGGGAAGGACATCCATGACACAACCACAGCTAGAAACGGAGGCCAGTGCTAGAAAAGAGAGAGCAGGCTGCATGGAGAGTGTGTACCATGGGGCTTGTGAGCTCACGAATAAGTGGGAGTAACTGGAGTGGGGAGATGGGGGAGAGAAGAGGGTCTTCCCATCAATGGGAATCACCTGTGCTTGGAGGCAGGTGCCATGAGAGGTCTCCACAGGAAGAAGGAGGCAGTGTGGTTGAAGGGCAGAGAGATGGGGCAGAACAGGCATCAGTCAGTTGGAGGGGTATGAATAGACTGATGGGAGGATTATGGGTGCCTTTGGAGGACTGAGAATTTGTTAGAAGATCAGTGCAGATTTCTATGGAGACAAATGCCAGGAACTGATAGGTCTTTGAAAGGTCACTCTGGCTGCCTTTTGGCAAAGGGGTTGGTAAAAGGCACTTGCAGGTGTGAACACACCAGGTGGGAGGTGAGTGCAGGAAATCAGGTGAGGGAGCATGGGAACTTGGTCCCGGGGTATATAAGGGAGAATAGCCTTTAAGGAGTTCCACAAATTGGCACCAGCTGTGGCTTCATTACAGAGCTGGAAGGGGTGTGTCCTGGAGGTTACAGAAATTACATGAGAAAGGGAAGTCTTTTTAGATCTCTTTTTCAACTAGAGGAACTCTCACCTTATTGATAGAATTCCAGAGTGGGAACCAATAATATGAGGACATCTTTGAAATGTCTGAATATATTCTTCGACATCTTTGAAAGTGACGAGGAGACCTTGGCCTTAGGAGGCCTTGGCCCTCTTTGTAGCCAGAAAGATTTCACGTACAGATTTGAGTTCTCCATTTTAAAGTCAAGGAGTCAGTCCTTCCAAAGGACACCTCCTATCATTTTACCCTCTCATCATACCTCACGTGCTGGCATCTCCAAGACCCTCTGTTCCAGGTTGAGAGTATCCACTTTGGCCAGGCTGGTCTTGCCAAGAACACCACCACAGGAAATCTAGAGCCTATAATGCTATTAATAACATCATCTAGGACTGTGTTTGCTGCCCTCATAGCCTCTTCCCACCATGACTCACTGAAGCTTTTAACACATTGTATCCATTAAGCTATAGTTCCCAAAGGTCATCTTCTCTAGTGCCATTAATTTTTAGGGGACCAGGCAAACCTTAAACTTGTCCCCCCTAATTGGACCCCTGTTCCCCCACAATCTATTTGAAAGCATTTCACCATGATTCTTGAATGAGATCTGAGACCACTGCTGGTACCTAACACTTCTTGGCACCTTGTCTGTTAGGTTCTTGGAAGAGGAGATGGCTATGGAGGTGAGTGGGAATGGGAGTGGGAGGATTTCTCCCTTCACTTTGCTTTTTGTGTTTTCAAATAATGGGTTTTGAGGGGGCGGGAAAGTTTAACCAGACCATTTATTTTCCATCTCCCATCGATAAAAAGTTTACCACTCCCCACTGGAAGAATTTATATCTTTCCTTTGAATCTACAGGAAAATCTCCCAAACCCAGACCACCACCATGTGGATTCAGCCATCTTCTGATTCACCTCCAGATTGTCTCCTCCTAACTGCTCAAGCCACAGGTTAAGGGCGAAATGTTCAATGCCCAAGCAATTAAGTGGGGAACACGTTTATCTAAGCAATTGCATGCAGCTCTCTATCTGCATACAGGGGGTCTCTCCCAAGCCTTTCCAACCTCAGCAAAAGAAGACAAAGCCCCAGCAGTCTGGGGTATATATCATTCATTCATTCCTGTGTTCAACACTCATGGCGGATCCCCACCAAGACAGTGGGAGAGCAAGGACTGGAGAAATCCTGGAAGCTGAAGTCTGAGGAGGATTTCAAATTCAAGTCAGAGATGAAAGAAACATCTGGACTTGGTCCTCAGGTACATGCAGTATTCTGAACTGAGGCTAGAACCAGAGACCATTCTAATGAAAGGCCTCTACAGGTGGGCTCTCACAGGTGGGCCCCAACTCAGTTTCGTGTATATTCATTCATGAAATAGCTCTTTGGGTCAACATGCAGAAGAAAACCATTTCAGAAAACTGACAATGAGGAGAGGAAAGGGAAGCCAAAAGGCTTGTGAATGGGGAGAGAGGAGGAGCCAGGGCAGAAAACCAAGAATCCCTCCCTGCCCTCCTTGCTGCCAGGGAGGTCTGAGGGACTAGTTTCCACCTGGGATCCCAAGTCCAGAACAAAAGCAGCGGGGCCACGGCGGGGGAGGGAAGGGGGTCCTCAGCACGGGCGCATGGGGCTGCGTTAAGATGGGGGCTAGCGTGCCTGCTGGCGGGGGGCACCGCGCAAGGCGCTGTCCCCAGCCCGACCCCATGAGGACCCGGGTTTGGCGCAGCGTCCTGGGTGGTCCCGGTGCCCTGGGGTTCCGGGAGGCTGGGCCTCCACAACCTCCCTCTCCGCCCCCAGGTCGGGTCCGCGCTTTCTGCTCCAGGTGAGGGCGCGGCGCGGTGTCACTTTACCCCTGTGCAGAGGGTGGTCCGGAGAAGCCTTGGGGCAGGGAGGGGCAGCAGGCAGCAGGAGCGGGACAGCGGAGCCTCACATGGGAGCGTACGGGCGGCGAGTCCGGTGGGTCCTGCAGTCCCAACTGGGCCGCAGCACAGCACAGCGGCGCTGCCCGCCCCTCCTCCGCCAGCCCCTCCACCTCCTCCCAGACTCTCAGCCACATCCTCTGTGAGCTCACTTCCAGCTTCGGCAATTAGCAAAGCGACTTCTCCCCGCCGCCCTCCACCCGCCCCCGCCCCCCTCCCTCCTGAGTCCTCCGCGAGCTCCCTTTTCGCTTTGGCAATTAGCAAAGCCCCTTCTCTGCCCCGCCCCCGCCCCCTCCCTCCTGAGGCCCCGCCCTGGCTGGGGCGCGGGGGAAGCCCCGGGGGCTGCAAGCTTGACCAGCGCTGGCGCTGGGCAGCCTCCTAGCCTGGCTCCTTGAGCGGGTGTCCACCCGCGGCCTGGCTGCAAAAAGATCATCAGTCCTGTTAACCCTGGCTGCACTCTCCCGTCAGTTTGCTGGCTTCCTGATTGCGCCCAAAGCCAGGAACCAGCTTCCCCAGCACAGGCCTGGGCTGAGATGCCTGCCCAGGATCTGTTTGAGCAGTCTACTCATCTCCAGGCAGGGATGGCACTTCCACATGGATGTTTGGGTTTTTTTATTGTTTTTTGGTCATTGGTTATTATTACATGACCTCCAGGGTAGGTGCTCCACAAAGGGAGTGAAAACAGGATGCATGATATACCCCTCACCTCCCATGCTGTCTTTCTCTTAAATAATAAGCACTGCTGAACTATCTTAGATTCTGGACCTTCTCTCCAGCCATGAACCTATCACTGTCTTTAACTCTTGAAAACTTCATTAGACAAATTAATGTGGTGAAGGAAGCAATATGAGAAAGCCTATTAATCTGATGAGCATGGAACTGAACAAACCCTATAGATACTTTCCCTTTGATTTCTAGCCTATCTTTACCTACAGTGAGTCACATACACTCAAGATTATTGTTTTTATTGTATACTTCATATATTCATTGATTTTGGACTCGTTATCATTTCGTTGAAGTGTTAAACTATGGTAATAAACAAACTTTTAATTAACTTTTCCTCCTATGATACAAATATAACTTGCACTTGAGCTTTAGCTAATTTTATGTTCTAAAATTGCCAAAACAAAATGATCAAGGTTTCTAGATTATTTACTGTCTTTTCTACTATATAATATTGTTCTATCTCTTCTGTATAAAGAAAATGAATGCTTGGGGCTCTTGGGTGGCTCAGTGTGTTAAAGCCTCTGCCTTCTGCTCAGGTCATGATCCCAGAGTCCTGGGATAGAGCCCCACATCAGGCTCTCTGCTCAGCAGGGACCCTGCTTCCCTTCCTTTCTCTCTGCCTGCCTCTCTGTCTACTTGTGATCTCTGTCTGTCAAATAAATAAATAAAATCTTTAAAAAAAGAAAATGAATGCTTGATAACTAAATGAATGCTTTACTGAACAAATTAAATATGGCAATGGCATTTTATTTTATCATGCTTCACATATTAAACAATAATATTATATCACTAGTCTACAAATAATCTACTCGCATAGTCATTTGGAAGCTTTTAGCAAAAGAATTCTTCCTCCTGATTGTAGTATAAAAGCCACAGAAATATACAGAAGACTCCTAGGATAGAAAGTTAAATCCAGTTATCCGTGATGCCTTGAGGAGGACCTGACCTATGTATGTCCTGGGATGCACTAGTAACTGTTACATGTGATAGGATTATATTTAATATATACAGTTTCATTTACTTCACAAAGGACATATAAATTTGAGAAAAAAATATTTGATGAATCTATAAAGTCTATATCTATTTGTAACTAATGTGGTAGAATTAAGATGTTAATTTGAAAAAAAATTCATTGAACACATTCAATTGTTTTTATATATATAAACAGCATTATTTATTTATGTAAATAAATGCATTGTCAGTAAAATCCATTTACTTATCAATCATAAGGGTAACTTTAAGTACTAAGAATAAGAAATATGTGAAAAGATAAGTGTTCAAGAGTGCAGTTTGTGGTAATTAATACAATATGATAGGCTCATAAAAATGATATATTACTTGAACTTAAAAGCTTCTATAATTAAGCGATGACCACTTGAAATTTGTAATTAGTCTTGCTGCAGTTTTTCCTTGCACTTATTGCCCTTCCCCAGAAGGTCATTAAGAATTTCTGTGAATGTCCTTATGTTTAATCTCATTCATAGATTCCACTGCTGCTCACAAAACAAAGCCAAAAAGAGAGGTAACTCTATGTGGCACTCCATCCACAAGCAATACATTCATAAATAATTAAAAAGCTCTCTACTTCATTTGTTACCCATTCAGCTGATAATTTAAATGAGTAACTGAGGCCATTTTATCAGCACTTTTAATAGAATGCGACTCAGAAACTTCACAGTATTATTTAAGAAGAAATGCTCACGTGTTAAGGTTTTTATTTTTTTAAATCAACAAAATAATTTTCAAATATTAAAAGCAAATGTCTCCTTTTCCTCCAAGTTTCCTTGCTATGTCAAAGTTACAAATAAATACATTAAAATCGTATTTTGAGTAGTAGATAAAAACAAAAGTTTTGAAACTGTGGGTTGAGTGTCTGGGTTAACTTGTATAAATATCTGAACTCAGTGTATTTAGACATTATTAGATTTTTTTTTAGACTATTTAAAAATACATGCTGAGATAATGACAACATTATTTTATTCATTTTAATAAATAAATTATTTTATTTAATTATGTTTAGATATTTATTTATTAAATTAATGATTTAATATTTAATAATCTAAATTTGAAATATTTTAAATTCTAAAAATATTTATTTAATTAAATTGATATATTTAATATAAATATTTAATAAATTATTTAATCATTATTATAATTATGCAATACATTATGTATTGTGTAATAATTGCATTTTAATAAATAAATAAATGTATTATTTACATTATTTTATTATATTTTATTTAGTTGACAAAGAGAGGGAGAACGCAAACAAAGGGAGCTGCAGGCAAAAGGAGAGGGAGAAGTAGGCTCCCAGCTGAGCAGAAAGTTCAACCTGGGGTTCCATCCCACGACCCTGGGATCACCACCTGAGTCGAAGGCAGATGCTTAAGTGACTGAGCCATCCAGATGCCCAAGGCTTTGTATTCTTCGCTTCTAAATATTGATGCTCCTTCATCTCTGGAGTTAGTAAATTGATGTTGAGAATTCATATCAAAGAATTGATAGTAGCTGTTAAACAGAAACATGTAATTTAGGGGGAAAAAAAGAACAGAAGGAAGAGAAAGGCCAAAAGTCAAAAGCACATTAATATAAAATTTAATTAGATAAAAAAGCTGATATTCCTGAAGGGGGCTAATAAAAGAGCTGCAAAGAGCTGATAGGATTAGGAAAATTGTCCACTCCTGGTCATTTCATAATTTTAAACTATTCCTTATTAATAAATATACTTAGTTCCAGAAACACAAGCACATAGGAACATTTCCACCAAGTTTCCTCTAACAGCATTTACAAATTAGACGTTCAAACAATGCAGTTCATTACATGTTGCATCTGTATCTTAAAGTTTAAACACTTTCTGTGACACATTTTCTAACAATTAAAATTTATATATATATATATATATATATATATATATATATATATATATACCTTATCCCTAAATGGAAAAAAAAAATATATATATATATATACATAGAAACCTTATTCCTAAATGAAACCTTTCTTTGTTTATTAGCTTAAATAGGTAAATTAGCAACAACAACAACAACAAACAGCTAATATTATAAAGGTAGGAACAATTTACCTTTTCATTTATTGCTATTTTCTAAAAATTCCTATTTTATTTTTTTCTCAAGTCTGTCATAATAATTTTCTAAATCTCCTGCCTTATTCAATTTTTTTCTTTTAGTGGAAATCTCTATTTCATATTTATTTTCTCTTCCTCCACTCTTTGCTCTAATAATTCAATGTATTATTAGATTTTCTGTTTTTCTCTTTATCCAGATATATCTTTTCTTTCTTTCTTTCTTTTTTAAATAATTTGATTTGCTGGCATTTTACATCAGTACATGCTTTCTTATGGATGTTAGAAATGTCTGTGGAACTACTAGAAGAATAAACTTTTTTACCTTTAAGAAGTTTACAGTCTAGAGTGCCTGGGTGGCTCAGTTGGTTAAGTGTCTTCCTTCAGCTTAGGTCATGATGCCAGGGTACTAGGATCCAGTCCTGCATCAGCTGCCTGCTCAGCAAGGAGTCTGGTTCTTCCTCTCCCTCTGCCCCTCCCTCTCTCTCTCTAATAAATAAATAAAATCTTTTAAAAAAAGACTTACTGAAATCTGAGACTGAATTACTAAATTCAGTCTTAATAGAAGACAGCTAAACAAAGCAATGATCACAACTGGAAAATTTAGCGAGATCATGATTTAACATTTTTGGTTGACACAGGACCTCTTTCAGTAACAACTTTCCCTAAATATCAATTTCTTTGTAAGGCAAAAATTTTGACAAGAAATCCAGATCCTTCTGATCGTTTTCATATCAATTTAATGTGACATCCTCAGAGTATATAATCAAATATGTAATTATTCTATCTGTTGCCTTGTATATTGCCTGTATCTTTTTCAGACTCAAAGTTCCATTGAGGTAGAGTTTTTTTTTTTAAAGCAGAGATTTTTAAAGTGTTTGATATATACAAGATGCTTAATAAGTTTTTAAAAAACCTATGTATTACAGAAGCCTTAAACAGGCTTTAAAAAAAGAAGGTGATATTAGTGGTCATATCAAACAATTTTCAGGTTTCAGTCATGTAAATAACTACATTTCTCAGAGACAGAGAAACATACAAATGATCTGGGTCCAGTAGGATAATGCTAGCATGTGTTGTAAATTCTTTTATATGACCTTATTCTTGCAAGAATTGGTTATGTGGCAGAAAAAAAGGTATCACTATCTTATACTTTATTATTTAAAGAGATTTATGGAAGTCTTAATTTCTTACACTACCCCTTTGTTTCAGTGGACCCAATTTCCGTGGTAATGGTGAGAGGAAAGTAGGCAATTTAGGCAGCAGCCAAAATCACCTACAAGGCACTATAAAATAAGGCTTGTTCTAGATCATGGGTCTGTCCAAAGGGGAATGTTAAAGGGTAGAATGGATGATGGATGCATTGTGGACTTATAACTTTAAGATTAATACTGTTATGCCCCAATAATGGGTCTATGATTAAAGGAGCGAGACTGATGTAAAGCAAAGGTCAAGCAAAGCTTTATTTCATGCCAAGCATCAAGAATCTAACTGAACGTTTGGGGCCACACCTCTTATGAGAGAAGGCAACCCTTTGCTGTTTCACAGTCTAGCTTTTAAGGGCAAAGGCCATGCAGTCAGGCCTGGCCACGCACAGGTGACCAATGAGATTTTAACACACACAGGAAACTCCACAGTGAGGCTAGGTGACCAATTGAGGTTCAATTTACCCTAGTATAGACATTTGACCCAGCCTATTACACCTTGATTAGGATTAGTGCCAAAAAGGTTCCCAAAGAGCAGAGGAGTGGGGCATACTCATTAGTATCTAGGGAGACAATATGCAAACACCGCCCTTCCCCTTCTGCTCATTGATGTCTCCACCTGGCCTGACCCACCCTTGTATATGGGCTTTGTTACCTGGAGCTGATTTCCAGGACTTGTTTTTAAGTGAATCCCCTGGGGGAAGGGGAGCAAGGATAGTTTAAGGGTTAACCTCAATGAAAGCCTCTTGCTAAAATATAAAAATATAAAATAGGTCCTTACATTACAACAACTCAGTAGGGAAAGTCCCAGTGTGGTGATAAAAGAAGTGAGGTAACTTGCATTGCACATTTTTTTTTAAAAAGTGTAAGTTGTATTATTCCGTGCCATGACATCATACTTTATCTTCATCTCTGTCTACTAGTTTAAAACTAGTTAAACAAATTCAACAATTTTTTAAAAAATATTTTATTTATTTATTTAAGAGCAAAAGCCAGAGAGAGAGAGAGAGAGAGCATGAGCAATATGGGGCTCGATCCCAGGACTCTTGAGATCCTGATCTGAACCAAAGGCAGACACTTAACTGACTAAGCAAATGAGACTCCCACAAACTCAACAATTTTATAAAATTTTTATTTGTTGGGGTGCCTGGCTGGAACAGTCAGTAAAATATATAAATCTTGATCGTGGGGTTGTACGTTTGAAATCCACCTTGGGTGTAGAGGTTTTATTTAAAAATAAAATCTTTAAAAAAATTTTTTTCATTTTTTTATTTAAGCCATTGTATGGCAGTGTTGATCACTATATTGTACACCTGAAACTAATATTAACCTTATTTTAACTAACTGGAATTTAAATAAAAACTTTAAAAATAAAATAAAAATAATAATCATAAAAATAAAAAAGAGGAAAAATTATTTGGCAGGCAATTTTCTTAATTGCATTATTATTTATTATTATCATAGTCTGTGTGTGTCGGTGGGAAGTGGCTGGTATTACAGTGAGTTCCATATCTGTGTTACACTGAGTTCCATGTCTGTAGTCAGTCTTTTTTTTCTTTTAGTTTATTTTCAGGGATCCAAAATTCATTGTTTATGCACCACACCCAGTGCTTCATGTAATAAATTCCCTCCTTAATACCCACCACTGGGCTCACCCAACCACCTGCCACCCTCCTCTTCAAAACCCTCAGTTTGTTTCTCAGAGTCCACAGTCTCTCATGGTTTGTCTCTCCCTCCGATTTCCCCCAGCACACTTCTCTCCATCTCCCAGTGTCCTCCACGTTATTCCTTATGTATTGAGTCTTATAAAAACTTTTATTTCTTTCCCTATTCTGCTTTGCATATGCTTACCTTAGATGTTAAAATGTTATAAACCTCTCCTGCCTGGTCCATTTTCTCTCTCTTCTCTCATGATTTCTCATGCTCTCCCTGCCAACCCCACATGCCTTACAATATCTGGATATGACTAATTTCTTCCTGAGCTACTTTATTCTACTCTGCCATATGGTTGCCCTTCCCTCTTCTGTACCATAACTTCTATCCCCTGCATTTGTGCTTTAACAATACCTAATTCTTTTCACTGCATCTGTATCTTTGAGGTCAATACTCAGTAGTGCAATCGCTGGGTCATAGGCTAGCTCTATTTTACTGGAAAGAAGGGCCATATGCACCCCAGTGTTCATAGCAGCAATGTCCACTATAGCCATTCTGTTGAAAGAGCCAAGATCCCCTTCAACAGACAAACGGATAAAGAAGATGTGATCTATGGATACAATGGAATATCACTCAGCCATCAGAAAGGATGAATACCCAACTTTTGCATCAACATGGATGGGAATGTAGGAGATTATGTTAAGTGAAATAAGTCAAGCAGTGAAAGTCAATCATCATATGGTTTCACTTATTTGTGGAACCTAAGGAATAGCATGGAGGACATTAGGAGAAGGAAAGGAAAAATGAAGTGGGGGGATTGGAAGGGGAAATGAAACATGAAAAACTATGGACTCCAAGAAACAAACTGAGGGTTTTAAAGATGAGAAGGATGTGGGGATGGGTGAGCCTGGTGATGGGTATTAAGGAGTGCACATATTGCATGGGGCACTGGGTGTTTTACACAAACAATGAATCATGGAACACTACTTCAAAAACTAATGATGTATTGTATGGTAACTAACATAACATAATTAAAAAGAAAAGGAGGGGGACAATACCTAACACTCAATCTTTGCTAGTTTCTTGTTTACCTCCTTTTAAGAGTAAGCTCATTAGTGTTTTTTGTTTTTTGTTTTTTTTTGTCTCAACTAAAAGAATAAAAATAATACACATTATTTTGAAAACTTTTTGAACAGTGTACAAACGTTAGTCAAGTCCACAATGTCTCATCTCTTCTTCCTCCTAACATGGCTAAGATGAAAAACCCTTTATCTGGGAAAAGATCATTCTCCTGCCACCTTGTGTAAGATTTTGGCTTTAGCTTAGATTATCCTTTCTTTCCTTTTCTGAAAATAAGTTGAAAATATTAATAGCCTCAGTTTCTTCTTCCAAAATATGACTGCTTCTTTACCAAGTGCAAAAGCAACCCATTTTGACCATAGTAAACAGCTTGGACCTACTTTTTTTGGCTCACTGTTTTAGTGAGACAAGTGGAGTGAAGATGACACACCATTTCCAAATGTATTAATAATTGGTAGACCATACTTCTAAATTGAAGATTTGTTGCCATTAAACTATGACCAGACTCGCTATAATTACAGAGGTAAATTCTTTATATTTACTATATTTGAAATTACCATATAATACCAAAATAAAATTATGATTATGTGAAGAGTCTGTAATATTAAGAAGATGACTTTGAAATGATTGCTTATCTAAATGAAATTTCCCATTTTATAATCTTGTATAAGCTTCCGTTGTCATTTCCTATTTAAAATCTATTAGAAGGCACTCTTATTTTCCCTTAAGTGGGAAGTCAAATGTGGAACAAATTCATCCCAAAGGAACTGATTCTATATTCCACTGAAGACCAGGTGGCTTCCATGTGGCATTTTGCCTCTTGCATATTGTTCATCTCCTACAACAAATGGGGGTATGCTCTTTAGTAAACTAATTCAACTCAATTAGAGGCATTATCTTCAAGGGATAACATCATAGAGACTAGAATCAGAATCATACTTTTGGGAAAATTGGGCCCAGGATTTTTGTTTTGTTTTGTTTTAAGATTTTATTTATTTATTTGACAGGCAGAGACCACAAGTAGGCAAAGAGGCAGGGGGGGGGGGGGCGAAGCAGGCTCCCTGCTGAACAGAGAGCCTGATGCAGAGCTTGATCCCAGGATCCTGAGATCATGGCCTGAGCCGAAGGCAGAGGCTTAACCCATTGAGCTACCCAGGGGCCCCTGGGCCCAGGTTTTGATGGCTTCTTTCCTCAATCTTATAAAACCTATTTGAACTCTACTGGATGCCAGAACTGCTTAAAAATATTTGGTCCCTTGTAATTTTAACCTTCCAGTATTCAATGCACCTGATCCATGTAATATCCTATAGTATTTTTGTCAAATGAAGACTCTCAAAGTGTGTTTCTTGGGAGACACTTTTCAATTGGTTGCTTACATTTCTGCATTTATTATTTGTTCTAGGCCATCCTTTGAAGATGGTTGTATTGAATAGACTTGGAAGACAGAAATAGTATCTTTTTTTTTAACTTAACCTGTTGTGTTTGCAAATATTATCTGCCTCTGTTTTGATTCTTCTTGTGGGAACTGAGGCTCAGAACTGATATATAACTCCCACCCCTACACACACACACACACACACACACACAAATACACACACACACACAAATACTGTTAATATTCTGGCTACCTCTATTGCTGTGAATAATAAACTATATTATTTCTGAACCATGAGTCTGCGTCTTCTATCAACACCCAAGAAACTACGGCAGACTCATACACCAGCTTTCAAATAAGGGAAAATAATCTCAGATGCTTTATATTTTTTGATAGTGTTACCTACTTCTGAACATATGACTGAACACATATAAAGCTGGAGCCCTTTCCATTTAGAGCTTCTTCTGTGGAAGAACTATGCATTCACTAGTAAACAAAAGTAGATTCATCTTTTTTTTTTTTTCCTCCTGACACCATTTCCTCTCTCACACTGTTGCTCAAATTGGATGGAGTCTAAGGTCCTTTGAGGAAATTTTTGTTTAATGACTCAAAATAAAATAGGAAGAGTCTAAAGTGCTAAAAATACTTCTAGATAAAAGGTATAAGATAATGCCAGTAAGGATAGTAATTTTATCTAACAACTGCCTGTTCACCCCTTTTTTGTTCATTAACTAATCTCCAAATTCCTGACTAAATCCCTTTTGTAAGCCAGAATGTGAGCTAAAAACTGGGATTTTAAAAAATTTTCATTTGAAATCCAGTTAGTTAACATATATGGTTGTATTAGTTTCATGTGTACAATATAACATATAGCACTCAGTGCTCATCATGACAAGTGCTCTAATTAACCCCCATCACTTATTTAATCCATCACTCCTTTCAGATCCCGTCAAGTAACCATCAGTTTGTTCTCTGTAATGAAATGTCTGTTTCTTGCTTTGTTTCTCTTTCTATGTCTTATTATTTCCCCTTTGCTTGTTTGTTTTGTTTCTTTTATTCCATATATGAGTAAAGGTATTTGTCTTTCTCTGACTGACTTATTTCACTTTTAGCATTATACTGTCTAGTTCCAACCATGTTATTGCAAATGGCAAGATTTCAGTCTTTTTTATGGCAGAATAATATTCCATTGTATATACATACCACTTATTCTTTATTTATTCATCAATTGATGGATACTTGGGCGCTTTCCATATCTTAGCTTTATAAATAATGCTGCTATAAACATAGGGGTGCTAGAATCCCTTTGAATAAGTTTTCTTATATTCATTGGGTAAATACACACCAACAGGATTGTTGGATCACAAAGGACTTCTATTTTTAAATTTTATGGAAATTCCATACTGTTTTCAAATATGGCTGTATCAGTTTGCATCACCACCAACAGTTCACAATTGTTACTTTTTTTTTTAAGATTTTATTCATTTGACAGAGAGAGATCACAAGTAGAGAGAGAGAGAGGAGGGAGCAGGCTCCATGCCTGGCAGAGAGCCCGATGTGGGACTTGATCCCAGGACCCTGAGATCATGACCTGAGCTGAAG
The DNA here is from genome assembly GCF_964662115.1 of Mustela nivalis. Lineage (NCBI taxonomy): Eukaryota > Metazoa > Chordata > Mammalia > Carnivora > Mustelidae > Mustela > Mustela nivalis. The sequence goes on from NW_028136418.1 coordinate 184,038, forward strand.
GCAGAGGCTTAACCCACTGAGCCACCCAGGCAGCCCCCACAAGTGTTACTTTTTCACATCCTCTCCAACACCTTTTGTTTCTTGTAGTGTTGATTTTAGCCATTCTGACAGGTGTGAGGTGGTATCTCTTTCTAGTTTTGCTTTGCAATTTCCTGATGATACATGATGATGGACATCTTTTCATGTATCTACTGAACATTTGAATGTGTGCTTTGGGGAAACACTTGTTCATGTCTTCTATCCATGGTTTTATTGGATTATTTGTTTTTGGATGTTGACTAAAAACTGGATATTAAGTAACACACAAGACAGGTTTCTTGAGCTTAAATTTTATTTGCATGAGTATCATTAACAGGAAAAAATATGCATATGTGTATGTACAAGTGTGTTTATGTATACATCTATCTATCTATCCTCTATCCCATGTCTTCTAATTGTGGTAAATCCTGTAAGGTGGGGAATGGGATAGTCTGAAGAAATATGCTTCTGGATATGCTGGGTAAGCAAATTTAATTGCACTCAGATGCATTGGATATAAGTGAATCACTCAAATGAGTTATTTAATATTATATAGAAACAAATTAAAAGTTTATGTAGTTGAAAATAATAGGTAGTTAAAATAATTTTTTTGTTTGTTGTTTTTGTGTCTTTTCTTGTTTATATATACTATGGTGTGAATGTTTATGTCTCCCAAAATCATATTATGGAATCTAACTCTGGAAGTGATAGTATTAAAACTTAGGGGCCTTTGGGAGGTGATTAGGTCATAAGTGGGATTACAGTCCTTTTAAAGGAGACCCCAGAGAGTTCTCTTGCTTCATTCATCATGTACGTTTACAGTGAGAAGATAGCCATCTATGAGGAAGTGGGCTCTCCCTGGATCTGCCCATTCCTTAATCTTGAACTTCTCCGTTCTAGAACTGTGAGAAATAAATTCCTGTTCTTTATAAGCTATTAAGTCTATATCATGTCCGTTATAGCAGCCTGCATGCAGAAGGACACTATGACCTAAAATGAGAGCAATAAATATAAAGTTTCAGTAAAGTCAGTTGGTACAATGTTTTTTTTTTTTAATTAGAGAAGACATGCTGCTTCATGTTAAACCTTGATATTGTATATGTTTCTTGAAGGGCCACTTCTTACTCCTTTGTGTGTTTTCCACAAAGTCCAGGATGATGCCTTACATAAAGGTAATATTTTATAAATACTGTTGGAAATATATACTTCTCTAAAATCTTATTTTGCCTACAGATTACTTGGATCCACTTTGCCTTGTGTAGAATATTTGAAATATATTAAGTACAGAATGTCTCTCTAAATAACATTTAGAATCATCATTAGTTTATGACTCCTGACTCATTTGTTTATGCAGTGATACTTACTTCAAGAACACTGAAATTTGTAATATAATTTTGAATTAATCACCAAGCTAGTTTATTTTAACTTATGAAAAAATAATTTCTCATGTTGGTTTAATTCTGCTCTTATGTTATGGTCATGACATTTTCATTAAAATAAAGTAGAAAATAGAAGTAAATAATTAATGAAAAATAAAAAATAATAAATAAAAAATAAAAGCAAATCTCTTGTGAAATGTTAAACTTTTCTTACTTATTTTGTTTTGCTTTTTCTCTACCATGCTGGCAAAGCTGTATGTTGCAGATAAGTATAATTTTCTAGGTGGTAGGTTTGTTACTTTTACTAAAATTTTCAAAATATAAAGAGTTGAATAGTCATGGATTGTTTATTAAACTCCTTATCTACACATATAAAAATAAAACAATGATGGTGACCTGGGTATTTCTAAAATTGTATTCTGTTTTAACATATTATGGTTTACAATGTAATTAATAAAGATTCTGCATATATTAACATCCATCCCCTTCTATCTCATCTGTATGTCCATACAGAGCATGTATGATTTCTATTCATTGCTATGTTGTGGTGAAGAGATTGTCTGAAGTAGCCTATATTTATGCAGGTAGATCTTAAGCTACGGTGCTCTTGTTTATTTGCTTGTTCGTGATCAGTATGTCTGAAAGATGATAACTATTGCATCAGGTGTGACGATTAAAAAATATTATTGGTGCCTGATACACTGTGATGAAATAGGTAAGTCAATTCATAATTTGTTAATTAAATTAGAAAAGAAATTCCTTTGGATTTGTTCTTTATTAAAGTTTTTTTTTAACGAATTCCTTGGGATGTTTTTTGTGTAATATATATCACATGCCTCAACCTTTAAATTTGAATGTAGAAAAGAGTTATCAGAATGAGCCTAGAAAATATTGTTATGGGGGCGCCTGGGTGGCTCAGTGGGTTAAGCCGCTGCCTTTGGCTCAGGTCATAATCTCAGAGTCCTGGGATCGAGTCCCACATTGGGCTCTCTGCTCAGCAGGGTGCCTGCTTCCTCCTCTCTTTCTGCCTGCCTCTCTGCCTACTTGTGATCTCTCTCTGTCAAATAAATAAATAAAATCTTAAAAAAAAAGAAAACATTGTTTTGAAATATTTTTGTTCTGTTATATTATGTTAACTTAGGAAATAATGGTAGTTATTTTTATTAGCATTTCCTACTTTCCACATGCCCTTACAGATGAGATATCATGTTTTTCCTACTCTTTTTATCGTGGTTGTTATATTCTTCATGATAAATAACAATCAATAAAAATTCATAACATTAATTTTCTTTGGGAAAGTGATATTTTAGCAAGAATCCATGACCAAAAATTTTAGCTGTTGTTCTTCCAGGAGATGAGACTATCAATGTTCCCGAAATTTCAAGAAATAGAACTTATTAATTGTGTTGGTTGATGTTTATTGTCTCTGAACTTAGAGGTGCATAATTCAATTTAAAATTTATTTTGGGGGCTCCTGGGTGGCTCAGTGGGTTAAAGCCTCTGCCTTTGGCTCAGGTCATGATCCCAGGGTCCTGGGATCGAGCCCCACATCGGGCTCTCTGCCTAGCAGGGAGCCTGCTTCCTCTTCCCTCTCTCTCTGCCTGCCTCTCTGCCTACTTGTGATCTCTATCTGTCAAATAAAATAAATAAAATCTTAAAAAAAACGGAGTGGACCTTATGGGGGTGCTTATCTGAAATTGAGGGACATTATAAAAAAATAAAAAATAAAATTTATTTTGAATTGAAAACAAGATCTTACTGAAGTTTAGGCATCCCACTTTATATCAGGCCTCCAGTACATTCTAATTTATTTATAGAAAATATCATAAACATGAATGACACTTTTCCTATTGCATTTATATGAAACTGCAATGACTCAAAGATGTCAGATTTGAAAAGCACTACCTTTCTATAATTTCTGTTTCCTAGGAGGAATGGATATACCATTTTAGCTCAATTATCCAACAGTATTCAAAACCACCATGAATTTTAAAACATAGTTATTACACCCTAAAAATCAAGTATGAAAATGTATAAACAACCAAATCTCTATCTGTAAATGAAATACTCCCACACAGACGGGTTTTAAAACTTTCTAACTTAAGGAATTTGATAGCACAGACTCAGGGTAGTAGTTTCAGTGCCTACAGTATACTTTCAGGGAGAGAGTAATGTAAGCTCTGAGTCACTTTCTGCCCAGAGATGACCTAATAGTGGTTCTGGCATTGTTTGTTTGTTTTTGAAAATACGTTCCTGGGCGTCATTCAGAAAATGCAGAGTTTGGCATCTATATAAATTAAGGATGATCTTTTTGAACTTTTGTCTTTCATTACATCAAATTACCATAATTGGACAGAAATTCCACTAAATTAAGCATTGTTAGGAAATGTGTAAATTGGAGCTACTCAAATTAGTTGCTCTTTGAACTATGTGCTGTTGGTTCAGGATTAGATAAGGATTTTGAAGGCAAACCTAAATCATTGCTTCCTTTTTTGAGAGATTCTCAGCATATTTTCTTAAAATTAGCTGAAATAAACAATGTGTTTAGTCGCAAAGTGATTTGCATTTTTGCACAAACTCCCTATCTCCTTGAGAATTATAACAGATATTTCATGAAACATCATTGATCTTTACTTTGTTACACTGCTGTAAAGTACATTCAGAGTTGCCAGTTAAAGGTGTTAGTGTTGAGATGAAATGTCATGCATTTTTCTTCACTTCCATGCAAATGAACACAGTAATTTATTAAGACACAATGAAGAAAAAAAAATTGACAATGAGTTCCAGATTTTAAAAATCACTTGCCATTCAATCCAAATTGTGAGTTTGATCGGTTACCGAACACTTTATAATGCACCCCCGGTAATTTTACAGAGATTACTTTTTTCTTACCAATTCTTGATTATTCTGTCTTGCAATGCAGAGAAAGCTAACTAATTTAAAATAAACTTCCGTTAATTTTGATTGTTATAAACTTAAAATTGACTAATTTCCATATACAGAGTTTAAAATGTTCACAATTTACATTAAATATATATTCTGTGTATACCTTGGAAAAATTATACTGAAAATTGAAATTAAAATGATGTTGTATATAGCTGCAAGAAGCCGCCTGTCCCATTTCATCTTACTATATAAGTTGTGTCAGGTAATTTATAAAATCCCTGCTGCATAACAAATCTATTTTTTGTTGGAATGGGTAGTAATGTTTCTTCTTATTTCGAAATAAGAGTTGGTCTATGAGTGCCTCTGCAACTGTATTTTTCCTAAGTGGCTTCATGGTCTTGAACTGAGAAAGTTCAGAGCATTAAACATCAAAGTAATATATTTTGACATAATTAGACATCAAGGAAATGCAATTAAAATGACACTGAGATATCACTACACACTTACCAGAATGGCTAAAATAAAATATAATGACAAGCCCAAAAGAAAAAAATATACCATTTGATGATACACAATGGCAAGTTGTACCATAACTTAACCATCTCTGACTAGTGTAGTGTTAAATTTGTTTTTCTAAGCCATGTTTTGGGTCACTTACCACTTTTCAAGGATATAAAGTGCTATCATTTTACGTAAAACTGTGAAATTTGGTCAGATTTAAATTTCAATTTATGTTAAAACATTCTGTAAACTGTGTTAGACTTTGACATTTGTTCCCTCAGTTCAGTGAATAACACTATATCATATTCTGAAAAATACGCTAATTTTTTATTATTTTGAAAAATATCCCTTTTTCCTCTTATGGTAATTATTAATATGAATTAATAGTAGAATTTGATATGGTCCAGTATGACCATAAATACTTTATTGTATATTATCAAATTTAATAATGAATATAATGTACTTCTTTGGACAATTTTTAAAGACCAGTCTACTCTTAAAACAAAAAAAATGGAGATGCACTTCTTTAGTTCACACAAATTTCATTTTATTATATATGACCTCAGATAAATTTCAACAAATCATAATTTATTAAAATCATGTCTACTTAAAAATCTCATAGAAGAGTTAAACCATCAAAAATAAAAATAAACACACACAACACACACACATCACCCATGTATTGGCAAATCACAATTGCTGTAACAATACATTAGGCATTCCACAGTTAAGGGCTATCAAAATTTCCATCAGTGACAAAAAGATTTGTATCCAAATGGACTGATTTTCCAGAATCCAAGAAAAAGTCTCCTAGGATTTATTTAAAGATAAATATTTGAACAAATACTTCTTAAATTTAGGAAATTCAGAACATACGATTAAAGAATATTTGCAGTGCAGACTATATTCAATCCTTCCTTCAAAATGTGCCTTTGAGTACATAATTCTGTTTTCTCGATCTCAATTGAGCTGTCTTCCAAGGAAGTTTTCCAAAATGTGTGTCTCTGTGTGATAAATGTTCTAAGACCTAACATGCTTCATTGTATTTTTACTGTGCTCTCAAATTTAATCAATAATTTGGATTGATGTATAATACCTAGTTTCAAATATCTTTTCCATCTATAAAAACTCCCAGCTGTCTCTTTATATGCTATTACTATTGAGAATTGTGCTGTCAGTATTATTCTTGTACATTTTAGGTGATCTGTTCTTCTCTTGGGCATCATTTATGCTCTTCTCTGTTTTTGATATTCTTAAAACTCACCATAATGTATACGAGTGGTTTTTAGTGTGTGTAGTTTTTGTTTTGTTTTGTTTCTGATATCTCATGTTTGGCATCATTTTAAGTCTGGTATCTTTTATCTTTCTTTAATTCTCCAAAATTTATCTCAGTACTTATTTAAATATTTTCTTTATTTTTTTTTTCTCTTCTGCTGTATTTGGGCAGAAGTCATTAATTTGTTTGTTTTTCCCAACTCATTTATTCATTTTACAGCTATATTCATCTTAGTCTCCATTTATTGTATTCTTTATTTCAACAATTTTCACTTAATTTATATTCACAGTATAGTATCTTTCTTTTCCTTGTATATGTATATCATTATTTTATCATATACTTTTAAGCTATTTTTAAAAATATTTTATTTATTTATTTGACAGTGAGAGATCACAAGTAGGCAGAGAGGTGGGCAGAGAGAGAGGAAGAGAAGCAGGCTACCTGCTGAGCAGAAAGCCCGATGTGGGGCTTGATCCCAGGACCCTGAGATCATGACCTGAACGGAAGGCAGCGGCTTAACCCACTGAGCCACCCAGGCGCTCCTTTTAAGCTATTTTTTAAAAGTACAGTCATTCTTTTTTTTTTTTTTAAGATTTTATTTATTTATTTATTTGACAGAGAGAGATCACAAGTAGACAGAGGGCAGGCAGAGAGAGAGAGAGGGAAGCAGACTCCCTGCTGAGCAGAGAGCATGATGCAGGACTTGATCCCAGGACCCTGAGATTATGACCTGAGCTGAAGGCAGTGGCTTAATCCACTGTGCCACCTAGGCGCCCCTAAGCTATTTTTTTAATTCCTGTTCCAATAACACTTGGATTGGCATATAAAGTTAACCACATCATATTTTTTAGGTAAGTAATTGTACTTTTTATGTGCATAGTTATTTTGGTCCATGAGTTCAGCTCTTCTTAGGATCATCAAATCTCTGTAAAGTCTGGGTATGCTAGGATTTTCTAAGCAACAATAAAATACATTGAAACCTGGTAGCTTAATTATAATAAGGTTTTCTTTCTCAATCATTCATAATAGTATTCCATTCTGAGTAGCTTCCTTCTATTTTGCAGCTTTAGTGTTTGGAAAAACTTGAAATGTGATATTACTGTGATAATGTGAATTAGTCAGGGTTTTTCAGAGAATCGGGAAGAGAAAAAAAGGAAGATATTCTCCAGGGCCAACTCTAGAAGTGACTATTAAAACATCTGTCCAAATTCAATTGAACAAAACTCAGAAATGCCATCTCCAGTGAAATACAAAAAAGATTATATATAGTTCTGGGCACACACATCTCATTTGACCCAATGATGTATATCAATGAAAGACTGAAGGCCAATCACCACTCCATGGGAGAATTTAAAAATAAATTTACTAATGAGGCCAAGAATTCAGAATCACCAATACTTCAGAACTAATAATAACTGCCTTCACTTGATTTTATTCTATAAGATAAATCCTATGATCAAGTTTCAATTTTAAATTCTTACAATTTTAAATTCTTAAATCCTTATGAAGAAGCATCATTTGGAGGGAGCAGTTTTCATAATTTATCATCCATCAGCTTTTTTTTAAAGATTTTATTTATTTATTGGACACAGAGAGAGAGAAAGAGAGAGAGAGAGAGAGATCACAAGTAAGCAGAGAGGCAGGCAAGCAGGGAGGGAAGCAGGCTTCTTTTTGAGCAGAGCCCGATGTGGGGCTGGATCCCAGGACCCAGAGACCATGACTTGAGATGAAGGCAGAGGCTTAACCCACCACCCACGTGATGAGAGAGCCACTCAGGTGCCCCTCATCCATCAGTCTTAATTGATTGGAGGAAAATGTGTGGAGGAATAATGCCTTAGGGAGCTAATCTCTCTAAAGAATTTTCAAGTCTTTACCCCTTGAAGGTTTTTGTAAAGTTCTGATAGCCTCTAAACATCTAGTGGATTTCTACAGTGACAGGCCTGTTAAAACCTGTCTTCAAACCAGGAATAGAGCTTGAAACATACCAGTCAAGGGCAACTTTGAGTCTTTTAAGGAATTTATCATCATTTCTTTCTTTTTGGTTAATATCTGAAATAGTTCCATATTACACTGGCATAATTTCTCCAGAGCTGACTTTGAAGGAGGCATTCAGTTCCAGCTAGTTCCATATTTTGGCAAGAACTATACTTCTATATTAAAAAAAAAACATATTTTAGGGCACCTGGGTGGCTCAGTGGGTTAAAATCTCTTCCTTCGGCTCAGGTCATGATTCCAGGTTCCTGGGATTGAGTCCTACAGTGGGCTCTCTTCTCAGCTGGGAGCATGCTTCCATTCCTCTCTCTCTGGCTGCCTCTCTGCCTTCCTATGATCTCTGTCAAGTAAATAAATAAAATTTTTAAAAAAACATATTTTATACCAGTTATCCATGTTTATTAACTAAGATATCACAATACAAATAATACAAACAGTTGCTCTTTATTAATACCTTCAACCAAGATCAAAAAATATGTCATATTTTCTCCAAAAATTTTATATCATCTGATAGGTCAGATATATATATAAAATTACTTTTAAAGTTTTAAAAATATCAGCAAATATTTTCATTTAAATGCAAATTTGAAAAAAAATCTACTTTTCCAAACACGACTTTTTATCCTATTTATTTTGAATTTTGTCAACAACTGATAAAATGTTTAGCGAGACTATAAATGTTAGATCGAAAAAAATGATTAATAGATGTAGGTTCAAATTATTATGTTCCATTAAAAATGATTTAGTCTTTCATGAACATCTGTTTGGTAATATGTTGATCCAGATATAGTAAATTAAAGACATATATAAAATTATAGGGAAATGACATCTTTCGTTCCATTATGAGTAGAGCTTTTAAAATGCTATTTGTCACAACCTGTCATCTTGTCATTATGTAGCATTATGTAGCAATTAAAAAATGTATACTCTTCACTTAGAAGTCTTTTAGAAATCTAAAATATGACTTTCTATGGTTTGTGTCTCCATATTGCTTTATTGCCAGTTAAAACAAATCCACATGCTTTGATTCAAAGGTAATAAATTCCTCTTATTTGGAAAAAGGATGTTTATTTTTGTTCTCTCACCCTTAGCAGGTGGTTTCATTTTAGCACACTTCAGAGTTATAATTTCATGCTTATTAAACATATTTATTTTGATCTACATAGATGAATGAAACTTTTATTTTATTAAATTATTTGCCAAAAAATCTGTGAGTTTTAAAAATGTATTTCCTTTGAAGGGTTATTTTAGAGCATTCAAAGAGGATCTAAGAGTGTGGTATTATGCAGTTTTTAAGTAGGTATGAAATGGTTAATTATAGGATTGTTTCTTTAGGCTTATGTATATTGTCCATTATATGCTATAAAATATTTTGAAAGTAAATTTAAAGTATGTTTTATGTAGTTTATTTTTTGGAAAAAAATATTGAAATGACTTATGAAATTCAGTATACTCTCAACATTGATTTATTTTGAAATTTACCAGTTGTCTACTGAACTATTATATGGCAGATATTACTTCAGACTACACTGGTAAATGAAATACTTGGCTTTGTAGAACTTTTATTTTAATGGGTGAGACAATTCAAAGCTATAAACCTTAATAAAAATGGCATAGTGCATTCAAAAAGGAAGAGTACAATGGGGAAAAAGAAAAATTCGATCAGGGTGAGAAAAATCAAGGTTGCTAGGCAGGGGATGGGGAGTTAAATCTTTTAATAGAAAGATCAGGGTAGTTACAATGAAGGTGACAATTGAACAAAGGTATGGAAAGGTGATGAATTTGCGCAGAACTATCAGCAATAAGGTCACTCCAGACAAAGGAATTGGCTATCTTGAAGGCCATAAGGTTGGATCATGCCTGGCATATCTGAGGAATAGCAAGGAGGCCACTGTGAGTGACTGAAGAGTAGCAGGGAAAGAGGTCACAGAGGTTAAATGAGTGGCTAGATCATGTAAAAGCTTCGAAGTCATTGTAAAACTCTGGCTTTTATATTTGGAAACTTACTGTGTGATAGAATTTTTGCTAATAACTGAGAGTTCAAATGTCCATAAAATTTCAAGGATTCTTATTCTAGTAAGACAGAATAAAGAGAAAGAGTTCATATTTTCACATGGTGTAAGAAATGCTCGGAGATCCAAGTGTAGGAAGCTATGGGAGCACAGAAGAAGGCACTAAAATCACACCATATATTTGATGACTGTGACTATATATAAATTTGTATTTTCTAGATTTTTTGTAGTCATGGAATCACACAGTATATACTATTCATGGCCTGGATTTTCTTTTCTCGGCATCATTACTTTGAGAATCTCCAATTGTCTTTGCTCTATTGATGGACATTGATGAACATTTCCACTGTTTTCAATTCTTAAAAATAAAGCTGCTATGAAATTCACATACAAGTCCTTGTATGAACATAGGGATTGTTTCTCTTGGTGAAATGCCTAGAATAAAATGGCTATTTGTGTAACTGCAACATATTTTTCATTTAAAAAAATTTTGAAACTATTTTCCAAAGTGGTTGTATCATGATATATGCCAACAACAGTTTAGATTTTTTGTTTCTTCTCAATCTAGCTCAGACCAAGTACAATTAGCCTTTATAATATTAGCCATTCTAATAGATATGTAAGCATGTCTCATTATGATTTTAATTTTTATTTCTTTAATGTTTAAATGTTGAGAAATTGGCCATGTGCTTATAAGCCATCCATATACTTTTGGTGACATGTCTCTTCCATTATTTCCTTCACATGTAAAATTGGATACTCTGTTTGGTTATTAGTAAGGTTTTTTAATTTTTATTCATTTTTAAATAATCAGAGTAGATGTCCATTATCAGATATTTAATTTGCAAATCCCTTCTCCATCTTAACGGATTCTCAATGGAGCTTTGATAGCTGTGTCTTTCAAGAAATATGCTACTTCTTTCCTGGTACACGGAGGTATGACTAGAACATTATCAATGTTGACCTTTGCAAAGAAAATCATGGCTTAAGATATATGTAGTCTGCAGTTGTTGGAAGTGTTCACCATCCTTGCCTCTAACTTATCTCTCACTGCCCACACATTCAGGTATAGGGGAATATTGATTGACAAAATATTAATTGCCAAATAACACTAGTTAGAGAGTAAGAAAAATGCAGGCACCTGATTATATAATATTCCTTAAATAAAATATGTTTTTATAAGTGCTATTGGAAGTAAATTCCTCAATACTTTAATCACACAGAATGATGGAATCCTAGATTTTTTTTCCTTGTATTTACTAAGAAAATGATCATGCCTCAAGTATATTAAAATGGAATAGGGAAAATTAAAAATTGCTTTAAGTCAATTTGCGTGTGTTGTGCGTATGTGAGAGAGAAAGTGAGAGAGAAAGAGAAAGAGAGAAAAAGAGAAAGGGAAAGACAGAGAGGTGGCTGCAGTGAATTGATGAGTTGCAGGATAGATTTTAAAGTTTTGTCTTTTGCTTTCTACATTTCCTTTTCCTTAGGTTCAAGAGAACAATCAGTAATATCTCAGATGCCTGCTGGTAACATCAGCAGAAAGAGTTAGAGGTTCCTAGAAAATTAAAGAAGAGATATAGTTTTCCTGACATAAGAAAAGTCATTTTTTGTCCCCAGCTATTTTCAATGATCTATACCCCACCTGTGTACTTGCCCCAGCACACTTCTTCCAAAAATTCCTGGGAGGTTCTTACAAAGAAATGCAAAAACCTCACTCCTAAGGATTTTGAGGGAACAAGGCAATGGGAAAACTAACAGTCACCACCAGAGCAGGAAATAGCCTAAGCTATTGAGACAATAAATCAGTGGTAAAACTCCTAGTGCTATTTCAAAAGCAATCAAGGCCTTTCATTCCTTGTCCCAGAAAATGAGCCCAAGACCCCATCTAGTTTCTATCTGCTCTTGAAGCCTGCAGAGTTCCTTTCCCTTGTCCAACAGTTACCTCTGCTTTATTCTAACGTTGAAGTTTCTGCCCTCGGTGGAATACAAGCTTCATTCAGGTGAACATGCAATACATATTGCACAAATACATATGTGGATGTGCATGCATCCACAACCTTATGACCAACCATACACGGGATAATAAAACTCTCCCTTCTGAGTATTCATCTTAAATACTAAATAAAAATCTCTCTCCTGTTCAAACAGTCAAGGCTTTGGAACTTATTCCCTGTGAACTCCTTGTATGTTGTAAACAAAGATTCCTTTGTTTGATAACTCCACCTGTTTCTGTGATTCACCAAAGACTGACCTCAGTTAGTTCAGTTACTGTAATGTAATATCAAGCATATCTAGTTAGTTGATCATTTTGTTCAAGTCTTACATATCTTACCAATATGATGACCATTTGTCTATGTAATCTTAAAATAAGTGTGTTGAAATTATTTTCCATTTGTCGTCCAAGGTAGAAGTTATGATTTTTGTTCTTAGTTTTTCCCTATATATCCCCAAATCTGTTGTTACGTATTAAAATTCAAGAATTATTATACTCCCAGGGCGCCTGGGTGGCTCAGTGGGTTAGGCCGCTGCCTTAGGCTCAGGTCATGATCTCAGGGTCCTGGGATCGAGTCCCGCATCGGGCTCTCTGCTCAGCAGGGAGCCTGCTTCCTCCTCTCTCTGTCTCTGCCTGCCTCTCTGCCTACTTGTGATCTCTCTCTGTCAAATAAATAAATAAAATCTTTAAAAAAAAAGAATTATTATACTCCCTGATGAATTCATCCTTTTACTCTTCTGTAATTTTGACTTGATCTTTATGTCTGATAATGAAATTTGCTTTAAAATCACTTTTCATTATCTTGATATAACCACCAAAGTTATAGTGTGATTAGAGTTAATATAGCATATTTTTTCTTTTACTTTTTAAAGCACTTCTATATTGAATCCTGACAAAGAAACAAAACAGCTTTTTAACTCTGGAAGCATCTTTCTAAATTATCCTTTTTTTTTTTTTTAATGAAGCAGTAGCAATTTTTGTTAAGGGACCTAAACTGAAAGTAGGTTTAGAAATTTATTTATTTTTTTATTTATTTAGTAAAAGATTTTATTTTATTTATTGACAGCAAGAGAGAGAGAGAGAGAGAGAAGAAGCACACAAACAGGGGGAATCATGTGCAAAGGGAGAGGAAGAAGCAAGCTCCTTGGGGTGCAAGTAGTCCCATGCAGGGCTGGATCCCTGTACACTGGAATCATGACCTCAGCCAAAGGCAAACATCTGCTTAAACAACTAAGTCATCCAGGCACCCCTAGAAAATTAAAAAAAAAAAGGCCTTTTAAAACATTTTGTTTCTTTCTTGTTTTTTTTTTAAATATTTTATTTATTTGACAGACAGAGAGACAGGAAGAGGAACTATAAGCAGGGCAGAGGGAAAAGGAGAAGCAGGTTTCCCACTGTGCAGAGAGCCTGATGTGGGGCTTCATCCCAGGACCCTGGGATCATGACCTGAAAAGAAGGGACACTTCTTGGAGGAAGCCACCCAGACACCTCTTTTCTTTGTTTTTAATATATGGCAACTGATGCTTCCCAGCCACGAGGAGCATATTACCCATTGATTAAATCTTTGATAACAACCTATTTAAAAAGGTGTGTAAATATATACTTACTCAGATTTATACACTTTGTGTTTTCTTCATAGTTTGGGGCTGGACCCCATGGTCACAACACTGCTTCCAGTCTTTGCCTTCCCATCTTTTGATACCAGGTATTTGGTCAGCAAAGCAAATTAGTATCAAAATTGATAAGCCCTTGGCACCATATCTCTGGAGCAGGGCTTGCTCTTAGCCAAGGCCCAGAGCAGTTGACCTCCCCTCACTAGTGCTATAGCCCCAAGGACTAGGTCCCTGCCACCAGAACTCAGTCTTACATGTTATGCTAAGCAGACAAAACCAAACCAGGAAAGCTCCGACAGCTTTCACTGGCATGCCTCATCTCCAACTCTCTCGACGTCTAGGCAGTACCAGATGACAGGGAGGGGTCTTGGTCCAACATATGGGAGGGAAGGAAGTAGCCACGAGCAAGTACCTGCCTCTCTGTTCCTTTCTTTCATGAGCAGGTTGTAAGGAGGAGGAAGAGGAAGGGGAAGAGAGGTGAACTTCAAGGGGTGAAGGCCTCAGGTAGGCAGCTGGCTCCTGCCAGTAGGAAAGGGACAAAGGAGAAGGCAGTGAGTCTTGCAGGGAGGGTGGGGGGTAAGGGTTACAGCTTATGACGGAATCTGGACAGGAGTAATAGGGATACTAGTCATTTGAGTCCACCATTGGCAAGCTGGGCTGGGTGTCAGGGCAGATAGGCCTCCCTGGGCAACGGCACATGAGAGAAGGTGGAATTCTTCTCTGAGGAGCAGGTGAAGCTTTGGGTGTTGGGAAAGCATAGACAGTATTGTTCCAGGGCCAAGGACAGGTCCGGGTACTCCTGGTTGGAGGTCAAGGCCACAGTATGATCCAGCAGCTTGAAGGTACCACATGCCAGCCACCCCTCATTATTGTGTATAACTCTCTGGTGCACTTATTGGCTTATCCATCAAATAACTCCTTCAGCAGCTTGAAAACCACCTCCACAGGCACTCCAGGATATGGGAGGCTTCCAGAGTGAAAATTTTGCACAGGATCACCCCCAAAAGACCAGAAGTCACTCTGGTGGATGTAGATCTGGTCAAACATGGCCTTAGGGACCATCCACTTCACAGGCAGTCCACTGTTGGTTCTCATTTTATAGTAACTGATGTGGTGATATCTCTGGCAAGGCTGAAGTCTGAGATCTTCATCATGTTGTCCTTTGTCACCAGCACTTCCCTGGTGGCCAGGTCTTGGTGTATGCACTTCTTGGAGGCAAGGTACTCCATGCCTCAGGCTACCTGGTAGGCAAAGTATACCGGGTGCTTGGAGGAGAGTTGCTCTGCTGCATTGTGGCTGATATTGTAACAGTACTCCAGGTCAGGAGGCCTCTGGGCCTGCAGGTACTCCTGTATGTTGTCTTTGGAGGCATATTCCATGATAGTGTACGAAGGACCATCCTGTGTGCAGGACCCAGCAGGTTGATGGTGTCCTTGTGCTGTCCAATCATCTTCATCATCTCCATTTCTGAGATTAGGTTTGACAGGTCTTTCTCTGCTGCATCTGACTTCAACATCTTCACAGACACTTTAGTCAAATGGTTGGATTTGTCTTTGTCCAGCCCAATGGCCTCCTCCAACACCACCTGCCCAAAGTAGGCCTCTCTTAGGGGTCTGCCTAAACTGCCTACAACCAGCCTGCCTCAAGGCAGTTATGAACTCTAGATTATCCTCAAAAACATTAAACCACAAGCTAAAAATTCTCTTCACTAGGTCTCTGTCGCAGGTCTAATTTTCTTATCTTTCATCATTTATCTTTTTCCTAATTCTTATTTTCAGTATAGTTTATTTGGCTTCCAGGTGTTTCCCCGGGTTTCTGTATGCTGTTTCATAGGGAAGAATTATCCTGTCATAAAATTATTTCTTGAGCATTCATTACATCTCTCGGTTAAAATGGGTTCTTTTATGGTATTGATTCATTTGAGTTTTCTCAAAATGGGAAGAATTTTCAAAATGGTGTTTTCCTCAAGGTTCAGAGTATGTCTTAGCCTCATCTTTACTCTTTTTGAAATTCACTTTTCAAATTCTTGTCCCTCTTTTTATCTTTTTAAATTAAAATGTTTCCTTTTACTATTTTTTTATTTGAGTGTAGTTGATAGTCAGTGTTACATTGGTTTCAGGTTTTCAAGATCTCCATACATTATTCTATGATCACTACAAATATAGCCACCATCTGTCACCATATAACACTATTATAATATCATTGACTATATTCTCTACACTGTCCCATATCTCTTTTTAAAATCTCTGATTTTTATGTTTTCTGTTATTCCAATTTTCGACCTCATTTTACTTGGTTACTTTAATAAAATATGCCTGATTACACACTCTATGCTGAAAACCATAGCATTTGATTTATAGTAGTCTTCTTCTTCTTCTTCTTCTTCTTCTTCTTCTTCTTCTTCTTCTTCTTCTTCTTCTTCTTCTTTCTTCTTCTTAATTAACATATAATGTATTATTAGCCCCAGGGGTACAGGTCTGTGAATCGCCAGGTTTACACACTTCACAGCACTCACCACAGCACATACCCTCCCCAATGTTCATAACCCCACCACCCTCTCCCTAACCTCCCCACCCCCCCCCCCCGGCAACTCTCAGTTTGTTTTGTGAGATTAAGAGTCTCTTATGGTTTGTCTCCCTCCCGATCCCATCTTGTTTCATTTACTCTTTTCCTGTTCCCCAAACCCCCCACATTGCACCTCCATTTCCTCATATCAGGGAGATCATATGATAGTGACTTTCTCTGGTTGACTTATTTTGCTAAGCATAATACCCTCCAGTTCCATCCATGTCAACGCAAATGGCAAGATTTCATTTCTTTTGATGGCTGAATAGTATTCCATTGTGTGTGTGTGTATATATATATATATATATATATATATATATATATATATATATATTTCATTTGTTGATGGACATCTAGGTTCTTTCCATAGTTTGGCTATTGTGGATATTAATGCTATAAACATTTGGTGCACGTGCCCCTTTGGATCATATAGCAGTCTTCTTTACCTCTATCAGAACCCCAGGAAGCTTTATTTATTTATTTACTCACATAAACAGATGATCCAACACAACGTTTTTTGATGTTCCAATGTATTATAATGTCTTACCGCTTAACACTATGCTTACTGCTCTCTTTCACTGTCTGACTAAATCCTCATCATCACTATGCCATTTAATGAGAAAGAACATTTGAACTCAGAGTTCTCTCCATATCAGGGAATGAAGACTCCACCCTTCTGTTTGTGCAGGTAAAATAAATGTTGATGTCTGTCCTGCACATACCCCATCCTGTTCACCAGAATATTCACCATCAAAATATATACACAATGAAAACCATACCTCACCACTTCTATTACCACCCAGCATGCTAAAAACACCATCATATGTTCCTGAATTATTGACTTGATTGATAACCCCACTTCCACACATACTGCACTCCTTTCTCCATGCAAATTTATTTTGGTACAGCAATTTAACCTAAAAATCAAGTCATATGATTTTATTCTGCTGTTGAAAGACTTTTGGTATCTTCCCCTTTCATATTAAATAAAAACTGAAGGCGTTTCAATGTACTAGAAGGTCATACATCAATACGTTCTTCCTCTCTCCACCACTATGAACTCCTCATTGGCCTCCTTGCTTTTCCTCAAAAGTAACAGACAAGCTGTTCACACAAAGTCTATATACTTACTTGCTCTGCCTAGAGCAATCTTTTCCTTTAATATTTGTATAACACTCTCCTTCACTTCCTGGGTCTTTGTGCAAATAACATCTCATAAATGAGATATAACCACCCAAAACAAAATAAAATTAACTTTCATCCCAGCATTCCCCAATGGCTTTTACCTTTCTTGTATTTCTTTGTATCACTTATCACCATCAACCATCAATCATTATTCTATTACTGGTTTATTTTCTTATTTGAGACAGAGAGAGAGAGAATTGGGAGGGTGCGCAGAGGAAGAAGAAAACACCCCACTGCCTAGAAAGCCTGCTGGGGAGTTACATCCCAGGACCCTGAGATCATGACCCAAGCCAAAGGCAGTCACTCAATGGACTGAGCCACCCAGGTGCCCCTCTATTATTGGTTTATTTCACTATTATATTTCAAAAGAATGTGAGCTCTTTGTGGTCAGGTATTTTATATGTTTTATTAATTGAAGTATTCTCAGAAAGGTAGCTGGCAGATTGTAAGGGCTCACTAAACTGTATTTTGTTGTTATTATTGGGCTCCTTTATGGGCTTTACCTCTTACGCTAGAAGTCTATCCTTCAGATGTAAGCGATAAGAATAGAGCCCTGCTGCCTGTTCAAATGTGTAAAAAGCCTGTATTAAGTGGATATTTTAAAAGCTAAATGAATGGCTTAATAGTTGTATATAGGGGAAAAGGGAACATATTTTCCACAGTTTAGAAGTGGAGTTCTTTTATAGAGTTCTTGTACAAGCCTACACTATGGAACGATAATGGGCAGTTGTACATTACAATTATACAAACACTTTGGTAATTTATATCCTTTTTTAGTAATTCTTGACTGGATCATTTAATTCCTTAGGAGCATTATAGCATTTCAACTTTTCATGTTCAATAAACTTATTGGGGTTGCTACCTTTTTTATTCAAATGGAGAAATAGTCATGATTTAATCTAAATAAAGTGTTATTGATTGTGTTGTTTTCTAGGAATGAGTCGCACATGCTAGTTTAAAAGTTTTGTTAAAGTCCCAAGTCTGTCACTGATAAAAGCCTTTTGTAGATTAGTAACTTGATCAAAACGGAAAAGTTATGTAACACCAATTGTTATACTATCTTTGTTTCCATCTTGCATTGTAATAACACCCATCTTAACTCTATTTAAGACAAATCATTGCCAGATGGATTTCTGGCATTGATTGCAGGATATGAAATCTAGTATAACTAAAAGTTTTTGGTTTTAGTAGCATATAAATCAATTTAGAAAAATATATGTATTTGAATATAAGATAAAGTTTTAAATTATTTGGCAATAATAAACTAAACTTTTTTTTTGTAAATTTTTATTTTCTAAAATTTCATTGAGCTCTCTTGCAATAAGAAACAAGTTACAAAAAATTAAGGTTTATTTACCCCAATTCAAAATTATTAGGAATATAATCATAGAGGTTGAAGTATTTAAAATATTGAACCCAAAATGTTTTATTAGGTAAATTCATGAATGCTGAGCATTCACTGTTAAAATATACTAATAACATTGATAGACTTGTAGAAGCCTAAAATCAAATATTTATTAAATATTTATATCCACATCTTTTCATAGCTTGGTAATTCATTTCTCTAGCATTAAATAATATTCCATTGTTTGCATGTACTACACTTTCTTTGACCTTTCACTTATGGAAGGATATCTTGGTTGCTTCCAAGCTTTTGTCAGTTATGAATAAAACTACTATAGACATCTTTGTGGGTATAGATTTCATCTTCTTTGGATAAATACCAAGAGCTGCTACTGCTGAATCATCTGGCAAGAATATGTTTAGTTTTGTAAGAAACTGCCAAGTTGTTTTCCATTCTTTATTCTCAATACACATGGAAGAACATTCCTGTTGCTCCACATCCTCACCAACATTTCGTGTTCTGTTGTCAGTGCTCTGGATTCTGGGTATGTACTGGTGTCTCTTTTTTGTTTTAATTTGCATTTTCCTGATGACCTTTGATGTGAAGCATCTTTTTATATGCTTATTTGCCATCTGTAATATTTTCTTTGGTGAGGTATCTGCTAAGGCCTTTGGCTCATTTTTAATCCGTTCTTTCCCCCATTGTTGAGTTTTTAGGGGTCTTTGTGTATTTTTGATTAACAGTCCTTTGCCAGATGTGTATTTTGCAAATTTTTTCTCATAGTCTGTGCTTTGCCTTTTCATTCTCTTGGCATTGTGTTTCACAGAGTAGACATTTTTAAATTCAGTGCTTGTGCTTTTGTAGCTAAATTTATTGCGAAAACCAAGGTCATTTAAATTTTCTTCTATATTACCTTCTACATGTTTCATGTTTAGGTTTATAATCCAATCTGAGTTCATTTTTGTGAAGAGTGTAGGATATCTGCCTGGATTTATTTTATTTTATATTTTTAGATTTAGCTTCACCATTGCTACAGAACCATTTGTTTAAAAGATTGTATTTTGCTCTCTTGTATTGCTTTTGCTTTTCTATTAAATATAAAATATAATTGATAATATATATTCTGTTGCTTTAATCTAGTCTCTCTGTGGTATTACAATATCATGCTTACAATTATCGTTATGGTAAACTTTTTTTTAAGATTTTATTTATTTATTTGACAGAGAGAGAGATCACAAATGGGCAGAGAGACAGCCAGAGAGAGAGATGAGGAGAAGCAGGCTCCCTGCTGAGCAGAGAACCCAATGCCGGACTCGATCCCTGGCCCCTGGGATCATGACCTGAGCCGGAAGGCAGAGGCTTAACCAACTGAGCCACCCAGGCGCCCAATCACTTTAGTAAACTTTGAAGTCAGTCCTCAGTCTTTGTTCTCCTTCAACACTATGTTGACTATTGTGAGTCTTTGCCTCTCCATATAAACTTTAAAATAAGTTTGTTAATATTAAAAAAAAGAACTTGCTGGAATGCATTAATTGTATAGATAAACTTGGAAACCAGTGACCTCTTGAGCTTAGCAGGAGATAGACCATGGACATCAGTTGTCACAGTGGTGCCTCTGGCAGAACCTATTGCAAATCCCTAGGCAAAATGAGACCTCAAGGATCTGAGAGAATGTCTAAGAAGTACTTGATACATCCCTTGGGTATGGTTTATTGAAGTGTCCACCTGTCTGAAAGCTGGGGAATCTAGATAAGGGAGGGAAAATTAGTTATGATAAAACATATCAACAAACATCAATAAATTTTGTAAAACTAATTGTCATGGCTCATATACAATATGACCAACAGAGGGACCATCAGAAGGAAAGCATCAGTTATGTTTATTGTGAAATTTTTTATTCAAAATAAAGCAATGTGAGGGGAAGACACAATGAGAAAATTACCATTTTTTAAATGGTAAACATCTTACAAAATGGAATAGGTTTTATATTCTAAGTAGTATATTGAAAAGTAAAACATTGGGGCGCCTGGGTGGCGCAGTGGGTTGGGCTGCTGCCTTCAGCTCGGGTCATGATCTCAGGGTCCTTGGATTGAGCCCCGCATCGGGCTCTCTGCTCCGCAGGGAGCCTGCTTCCCCCCCTCTCTCTCTCTCACTGCCTGCCTCTCTGCCTACTTGTGATCTCTGTCTCTCAAATAAATAAATAAAATCTTTAAAAAAAAAGAAAAGAAAAGTAAAACATTAAAAAATAAAATTTCAATGAAAAAAATTATTTAATTTTTAAAAAGGTTAAAAATAGCAGAACCATTTTTCTTATAACTGGAAAATACACTGTATATACATCTATCAAAATAACTTGTCATGGGGGAGCCTGGGTGGCTCAGTAGGTTAAAGCATCTGCCTTCGGCTCAGGTCATGATTCCAGGATCCTTGGATCGAGGCCCACATCGGGCTCTCAGCTCAGCAGGGAGCCTGCTTCCTCCTCTCTCTCTCTGCCTGACTCTGCCTTATTGTGATCTCTGTCAAATAAATAAATAAAAACTTTTATAATAAATATTTGAAAAATAACTTGTCATGTCTGGAATCAGGAGCATATGGAAAAAAATAATATCTGAGGACAATACTTCTGCCATGTTTTGTGCCTTGCTAATATTTTTAAACAGTCAGGCAACTTTTAGCCTTATTGAAATACCTGCTAAGATACCTGCAGTGCCTTTTGGAGCCCTATGACTATAAAAATTAATTGCAAATATTCAAAATGTTTACTATGGTGTCACTATTTAGGGCCACCACCAAGTATGTTTCAGAAGTAAGCATAACTGTTACTCTTCCATAAGGCAAAAGGGCATATTTTCAGGAATTCCATCTGCTGTACCAGGAGGTGAATCAAGTAATGATTTTTGTCTATAAAATAATTCACTTTTCAATCTAACATTCCTCATTCCACATTATAATAATAAAAACTAGGAGGAGACTAAAACAAACAAACAAATACAACTACAACAACCAGCTTTTCCTACAGTGGAAAAGTAAATATAACCTTAGGAGTAGCCTAAAATTTATTTTTAAATATTTTAAGATAAACGTTTTTGTTAGAAAACCATATATTTTATATTACTAAGAAATAACAGGCAACGTTTTATGAACTTCTAAAAAGTCTAGTTACTTGTATTTATCTATTAACTCATCTCTTTATGAAGTAGAACATGATCACACCTCTTGTATCTACCCAAGTTTGTATGCTTTGGTTGTTTTATGTTTGCTATTTCCTTGCTTAATTTTTACAATATTTGATACATAATAGTATCTTTAAGTCCATCTATGATTTCACAGAATTTGTTTGAACTTCATAAAAATGTACCATACTTTTTGCACTGTCCTTGTTTTACTTCTCTATTAGCTTTCCAAGTTTTATTCACTTTAGAGTGTGTAGCTATCATTTATTTTTACTCCTCCATAATGCTATGTTTACAAATTTGTATTTATCTGTACTTTTAAAAATATCTTAATTATATACCATTTCTCATCTCACGTAACACTCATGTTACTTCTACACTTATCAGATATTATGTAACTGAAAACCACAACTCAGCAACAATAGAACACCATTTTTCAAAATTAAATGGCTTACCAGAATTCTTTAATTCTATCCTTTATTTGTATTAGATGACCCTTTATTCTGGTATTTGGCATTGTTCATATGGAGGAAAGCTTATAAGTTGATATTCCATAAATAGAAGGATTTTTATGATCGATTAATTATTTTCATTTAGAATGCATAGAATATGGTTGATTTAATATTTCTTTCTTACTCTCTGCCTGGAACATAGTGCTATCTATGCAATAGCCACTAAAATATTAAGTTAATTACCTAGACTTTAAACTGCATATTAATAGGAATAGCATACAGAACTCTTCTCAGATTGGGACACCTGGGTGGCTCAGTCAGTTAAACGCCTGAGCCTTTAGCTCGGGTCATGATCTTAGGGTCCTGGGACTCAGTTCTGCAACAGATTCCCTGCTTAGCCGGGAGTTTGCTTCTCCCTCATCCTGCTGCTCCCCCTGCTTGTGCTCTCTCTCACTCTCTCTCTTACAAATAAATAAAATTAAAAAAATAAATTCTTCTCAGATAGCTAATATAGAATATCGTCTTTGTATTCATCAAAGGGAAAGTGCCATATAATAATGAAATCCAGACTACTTCAAATTCATTTTTTAACCAGTAAGAAAGTACTGGAAACAAGCCAAAAATGTCTTCAATGAATTAAAGAAATAGATTGATTTTCAATATCTTAATGTTTCTAATGTTAAATTGCAAGATTTTTATACTAGATATCAGTGTAAATATTCATTATACAAGGATATTCTAAAAATAAACCTGAGAAAACTACTTGACATATATGATGACAAAAACCAATGTCAGTTTGGGTAAAACTTACAACACCTACCACCTGAAACTCTTGTTCTATATGGTGCCATCTTGTGATGCTGGGCAGCGGCAGTGAGCCACAGCTTCCAGTCAGCTAGAAGATTACAGGGGTGAACACCTGATATTCTTACAAGCATTCTATATATAGAATATATATATTCTTCTTTTTTTAGTGTAATATTTAATAAATTGCATGTGATATTTGATACTTTGTTATAAAATAGGCTTTGCTTAAGATGATTTTGCCCAAATGCAGGCAAATGTAAGTGTTCTGAGTATGTTTAAATAAGCTTAAGGTAAGCTATGATATTTGATAGTTTTGGGGTATTAAATGCATTTTCAATTTTTTATGTGTTTCTCTGTACATAGCCCCCTTGTAAGCTGAGGAACATCTCTATATGTATATGTAGCCTTGGTATGGCTTACATATTGTTGGCATGAAACATCTAGAACAGTACGTGTGCCATAGAATTGTCTACAACATCAAACAAGTTTCTTGAAAACTTGTGCCAAAGGGGTTATGTCTTTAAGGATTCTTATTTCAGAAGGGTTCTCTCAAACGTAAGATTTTTCAGAAGTTAAGTGAAAATCTGACCAAACTTTTTTCCATTTTCCCTAGTGAGCAAAGATAGCTAAAATCTATCTGCCATTTTCAACACTGTACTCAACGATTGTAATTCTAATTTAAGAACATCCAAAAACAAATAATCCAATAAAACCATGGATAGAAGACATGAACAAGTGTTTCCCCAAAGAACACATTCAAATGTTCAGTAGATACATGAAAAGATGTCCATCATCATGTATCATCAGGAAATTGCAAAGCAAAACTAGAAAGAGATACCACCTCAAACCTGTCAGAATGGCTAAAATCAACACTACAAGAAACAAAAGGTGTTGAAGAGGATGTGAAAAAGTAACACTTGTGGGGGCTGCCTGGGTGGCTCAGTGGGTTAAGCCTCTGCCTTCAGCTCAGGTCATGATCTCAGGGTCCTGGGATCAAGTCCCACATCAGGCTCTCTGCCAGGCATGGAGCCTGCTCCCTCCTCTCTCTCTCTCTACTTGTGATCTCTCTCTGTCAAATGAATAAAATCTTAAAAAAAAAAGAAAAAGTAACAATTGTGAACTGTTGGTGGTGATGCAAACTGATACAGCCATATTTGAAAACAGTATGGAATTTCCATAAAATTTAAAAATAGAAGTCCTTTGTGATCCAACAATCCTGTTGGTGTGTATTTACCCAATGAATATAAGAAAACTTATTCAAAGGGATGCTAGCACCCCTATGTTTATAGCAGCATTATTTATAAAGCTAAGATATGGAAAGCGCCCAAGTATCCATCAATTGATGAATAAATAAAGAATAAGTGGTATGTATATACAATGGAATATTATTCTGCCATAAAAAAGACTGAAATCTTGCCATTTGCAATAACATGGTTGGAACTAGACAGTATAATGCTAAAAGTGAAATAAGTCAGTCAGAGAAAGACAAATACCTTTACTCATATATGGAATAAAAGAAACAAAACAAACAAGCAAAGGGGAAATAATAAGACATAGAAAGAGAAACAAAGCAAGAAACAGACATTTCATTACGGAGAACAAACTGATGGTTACTTGACGGGATCTGAAAGGAGTGATGGATTAAATAAGTGATGGGGTTAATTAGAGCACTTGTCATGATGAGCACTGAGTGCTATATGTTATATTGTACACATGAAACTAATACAACCATATATGTTAACTAACTGGATTTCAAATGAAAATTTTTTAAAATCCCAGTTTTTAGCTCACATTCTGGCTTACAAAAGGGATTTAGTCAGGAATTTGGAGATTAGTTAATGAACAAATAAGGGGTGAACAGGAAGTTGTTAGATAAAATTACTATCCTTTCTGGCATGATCTTATACCTTTTATCTAGAATTATTTTTAGCACTTTAGACTCTTCCTATTTTATTTTGAGTCATTAAACAAAAATTTCCTCAAAGGACCTTAGACTCCATCCAATTTGAGCAACAGTGTGAGAGAGGAAATGGTGTCCAGGAGGAAAAAAAAAAGATGAAACTACTTTTGCTTACTAGTGAATGCATAGTTCTTCCACAGAAGAAGCTCTAAATGGTCAGGGCTCCAGCTTTATATGTGTTCAGTCATATGTTCAGAAGTAGGTAACACTATCAAAAAATATAAAGCATCTGAGATTATTTTCCCTTATTTGAAAGCTGGTGTATGAGTCTGCCATAGTTTCTTGGGTGTTGATAGAAGACGCAGACTCATGGTTCAGAAATAATATAGTTTAATATTCACAGCAATAGAGGTAGCCAGAATATTAACAGTATTTTTGTGTGTGTGTGTGTGTGTGTGTGTGTGTGTAGGGGTGGGAGTTATATATCAGTTCTGAGCCTCAGTTCCCACAAGAAGAATCAAAACAGAGGCAGATAATATTTGCAAACACAACAGGTTAAGTTAAAAAAAAGATACTATTTCTGTCTTCTAAGTCTATTCAATACAACCATCTTCAAAGGATGGCCTAGAACAAATAATAAATGCAGAAATGTAAGCAACCAATTGAAAAGTGTCTCCCAAGAAACACACTTTGAGAGTCTTCATTTGACAAAAATACTATAGGATATTACATGGATCAGGTGCATTGAATACTGGAAGGTTAAAATTACAAGGGACCAAATATTTTTAAGCAGTTCTGGCATCCAGTAGAGTTCACATAGGTTTTATAAGATTGAGGAAAGAAGCCATCAAAACCTGGGCCCAG
Organism: Mustela nivalis; assembly: GCF_964662115.1. Classification (NCBI taxonomy): domain Eukaryota; kingdom Metazoa; phylum Chordata; class Mammalia; order Carnivora; family Mustelidae; genus Mustela; species Mustela nivalis. The sequence goes on from NW_028136418.1 coordinate 209,999, forward strand.
GGGCACCTGGGTAGCTCAGTGGGTTAAGCCTCTGCCTTCGGCTCAGGCCATGATCTCAGGGTCCTGGGATCGAGCTCTGCATCAGGCTCTCTGTTCAGCAGGGAGCCTGCTTCCCAACCCCCCCCCCCTGCCTCTTTGCCTACTTGTGGTCTCTGTCTGTCAAATAAATAAATAAAATCTTAAAACAAAACAAAACAAAACAAAAATCCTGGGCCCAATTTTCCCAAAAGTATGATTCTGATTCTAGTCTCTATAATGTTATCCCTTGAAGACAATGTCTCTAATTGAGTTGAATTAGTTTACTAAAGAGCATACCCTCATTTGTTGTAGGAGATGAACAATATGCAAGAGGCAAAATGCCACATGGAAGCCACCTGGTCTTCAGTGGAATATAGAATCAGTTCCTTTGGGATGAATTTGTTCCACATTTGACTTCCCACTTAAGGGAAAATAAGAGTGCCTTCTAATAGATTTTAAATAGAAATGACAATGGAAGCTTATACAAGATTATAAAATGGGAAATTTCATTTAGATAAGCAATCATTTCAAAGTCATCTTCTTAATATTACAGACTCTTCACATAATAATAATTTTATTTTGGTATTATATGGTAATTTCAAATATAGTAAATATAAAGAATTTACCTCTGTAATTATAGCGAGTCTGGTCGTAGTTTACTGGCAACAAAACTTCAATTTAGAAGTATGGTCTACCAATTATTAATACATTTGGAAATGGTGTGTCATCTTCACTCCACTTGTCTCACTAAAACAGTGAGCCAAAAAAAGTAGGTCCAAGCTGTTTACTATGGTCAAAATGGGTTGCTTTTGCACTTGGTAAAGAAGCAGTCATATTTTGGAAGAAGAAACTGAGGCTATTAATATTTTCAACTTATTTTCAGAAAAGGAAAGAAAGGATAATCTAAGCTAAAGCCAAAATCTTACACAAGGTGGCTGGAGAATGATCTTTTCCCAGATAAAGGGTTTTTCAACTTAGCCATGTTAGGAGGAAGAAGAGATGAGACATTGTGGACTTGACTAACGTTTGTACACTGTTCAAAAAGTTTTCAAAATAATGTGTATTATTTTTCTTCTTTTAGTTGAGACAAAAAAAGCAAACAAACCAAAAAAAAAAAAAAACACTAATGAGCTTACTCTTAAAAGGAGGTAAACAAGAAACTAGCAAAGATTGAGTGTTAGGTATTGTCCCCCTCCTTTTTTTTTTTAATTCTGTTATGCTAGTTACCATACAATACATCATTAGTTTTTGAAGTAGTGTTCCATGATTCATTGTTTGTGTAAAACACCCAGTGCCCCATGCAATATGTGCCCTCCTTAATACCCATCACCATGCTCACCCATCCCCACATCCTTCTCATCTTTAAAACCCTCAGTTTGTTTCTTGGAGTCCATAGTTTTTCATGTTTCATTTCCCCCTCCAATACCCCCACTTCATTTTTCCTTTCCTTCTCCTAATGTCCTCCATGCTATTCCTTAGGTTCCACAAATAAGTGAAACCATATGATGATTGACTTTCACTGCTTGACTTATTTTACTTAACATAATCTCCTACAGTCCCATCCATGTTGATGCAAAAGTTGGGTATTCATCCTTTCTGATGGCTGAGTGATATTCCATTGTATCCTTGGATCACATCTTCTTTATCCGTTTGTCTGTTGTAGGGGATCTTGGCTCTTTCAACAGAATGGCTATAGTGGACATTGCTGCTATGAACACTGGGGTGCATATGGCCCTTCTTTCCAGTAAAATAGAGCTAGCGTATGACCCAGCGATTGCACTACTGAGTATTGACCTCAAAGATACAGATGTAGTGAAAAGAATTAGGTATTGTTAAAGCACAAATGCAGGGGATAGAAGATATGGTACAGAAGAGGGAAGGGCGACCATATGGCAGAGTAGAATAAAGTAGCTCAGGAAGAAATTAGTCATATCCAGATATTGTAAGGCATGTGGGGTTGGCAGGGAGAGCATGAGAAATCATGAGAGAAGAGAGAGAAAATGGACCAGGCAGGAGAGGTTTATAACATTTTAACATCTAAGGTAAGCATATGCAAAGCAGAATAGGGAAAGAAATAAAAGTTTTTATAAGACTCAATACATAAGGAATAACGTGGAGGACACTGGGAGATGGAGAGAAGTGTGCTGGGGGAAATCGGAGGGAGAGACAAACCATGAGAGACTGTGGACTCTGAGAAACAAACTGAGGGTTTTGAAGAGGAGGGTGGCAGGTGGTTGGGTGAGCCCAGTGGTGGGTATTAAGGAGGGAATTTATTACATGAAGCACTGGGTGTGGTGCATAAACAATGAATTTTGGATCCCTGAAAATAAACTAAAAGAAAAAAAAGACTGACTACAGACATGGACCTCAGTGTAACACAGATATGGAACTCACTGTAATACCAGCCACTTCCCACCGACACACACAGACTATGATAATAATAAATAATAATGCAATTAAGAAAATTGCCTGCCAAATAATTTTTCCTCTTTTTTATTTTTATGATTATTATTTTTATTTTATTTTTAAAGTTTTTATTTAAATTGTAGTTAGTTAAAATAAGGTTAATATTACTTTCAGGTGTACAATATAGTGATCAACACTGCCATACAATGGCTTAAATAAAAAAATGAAAAAAAATTTTTTTAAAGATTTTATTTTTAAATAAAACCTCTACACCCAAGGTGGATTTCAAACGTACAACCCCACGATCAAGATTTACATATTTTACTGACTGTTCCAGCCAGGCACCCCAACAAATAAAAATTTTATAAAATTGTTGAGTTTGTGAGAGTCTCATTTGCTTAGTCAGTTAAGTGTCTGCCTTTGGCTCAGATCAGGATCTCAAGAGTCCTGGGATCGAGCCCCATATTGCTCATGCTCTCTCTCTCTCTCTCTCTGGCTTTTGCTCTTAAATAAATAAATAAAATATTTTTTAAAAAATTGTTGAATTTGTTTAACTAGTTTTAAACTAGTAGACAGAGATGAAGATAAAGTATGATGTAATGGCACGGAAAAATACAACTTACACGTTTTAAAAAAAAATGTGCAATGCAAGTTACCTCACTTCTTTTATCACCACACTGGAACTTTCCCTACTGAGTTGTTGTAATGTAAGGACCTATTTTATATTTTTATATTTTAGCAAGAGGCTTTCATTGAGGTTAACCCTTAAACTGTCCTTGCTCCCCTTCCCCCAGGGGGTTCACTTAAAAACAAGTCCTGGTAATCAGCTCCAGGTAACAAAGCCCATATACAAAAGTGGGTCAGGCCAGGTGGAGACATCAATCAGCGGGAGGGGGGGCGGTGTTTGCATATTGTCTCCCTAGATACTAAGGAGTATGCCCCACTCCTCCACCCTTTGGGAACCTTTTTGGCACTAATCCTAATCAAGGTGTAATAGGCTGGGTCAAATGTCTATACTAGGGTAAATTGAACCTCAATTGGTCATCTAGCCTCACTGTGGAGTTTCCTGTGTGTGTTAAAATCTCATTGGTCACCTGTGCGTGGCCAGGCCTGACTGCATGGCCTTTGCCCTTAAAAGCTAGACTGTGAAACAGCAAAGGGTTGCCTTCTCTCATAAGAGGTGTGGCCCCAAATGTTCGGTTAGATTCTTGATGCTTGGCATGAAATAAAGCTTTGCTTGACCTTTGCTTTACATCAGTCTCGCTCCTTTAATCATAGACCCATTATTGGGGCATAACAGTATTAATCTTAAAGTTATAAGTCCACAATGCATCCATCATCCATTCTACCCCTTAACATTCCCCTTTGGACAGACCCATGATCTAGAACAAGCCTTATTTTATAGTGCCTTGTAGGAGATTTTTGCTGCTTCCTAAATTGCCTACTTTCCTCTCACCATTACCACGGAAATTGGGTCCACTGAAACAAAGGTGTAGTGTAAGAAATTAAGACTTCCATAAATCTCTTTAAATAATAAAGTATAAGATAGTGATACCTTTTTTTCTGCCACATAACCAATTCTTGCAAGAATAAGGTCATATAAGAGAATTTACAACACATGCTAGCATTATCCTACTGGACCCAGACCATTTGTATGTTTCTCTGTCTCTGAGAAATGTAGATACTTACATGACTGAAACCTAAAAATTGTTTGATATGACCACTAATATCACCTACATTATTTTAAAGCCTGTTTAAGGCTTCTGTAATACATAGGCATTGTAAACACTTATTAGGCATCTTGTATATATCAAACACTTTAAAAATCTCTGCTTTAAAAAAAAAAACTCTACCTCAATGGAACTTTGAGTCTGAAAAAGATACAGGCAATATACAAGGCAACAGATAGAATAATTACATATTTGATTATATACTCTGAGGATGTCACCTTAAATTGATATGAAAATGATCAGAAGGATCTTGATTTCTTGTCAAAATTTTTTGCCTTAAAAAGAAATTGATATTTAGGGAAATTTGTTACTGAAAGAGGTCCTGTGTCAACCAAAAATGTTAAACCATGATCTCGCTAAATTTTCCAGTTGTGATCATTGCTTTGTTTAGCTGTCTTCTATTAAGACTGAATTTAGTAATTCAGTCTCAGATTCAGTAAGTCTTATTTTTAAAGATTTTATTTATTTATTAGAGAGAGAGAGGGAGGGGCAGAGGGAGAGGAAGAACCAGACTCCTTGCTGAGCAGGCAGCTGATGCAGGACTGGATCCTAGTACCCTGGCATCATGACCTAAGCTGAAGGAAGACACGTAACCAACTGAGCCACCCAGGCACTCTAGACTGTAAACTTCTTAAAGGTAAAAAAGTTTATTCTTCTAGTAGTTCCACAGACATTTCTAACATCCATAAAAAAGCATGTACTGATGTAAAATGCCAGCAAATCAAATTATTTAAAAAAGAAAGAAAGAAAGAAAAGATATATCTGGATAAAGAGAAAAACAGAAAATCTAATAATACATTGAATTATTACAGCAAAGAGTGGAGGAAGAGAAAATAAATATGAGATAGAAATTTCCACTAAAAGAAAAAAATTGAATAAGGCAGGAGATTTAGAAAATTATTATGACAGACTTGAGAAAAAAATAAAATAGGAATTTTTAGAAAATAGCAATGAATGAAAAGGTAAATTGTTCCTACCTCTATAATATTAGCTGTTTGTTGTTGTTGTTGTTGCTAATTTACCTACTTATGCTAATAAACAAAGAAAGGTTTCATTTAGGGATAAGGTTTCTCTCTCTCTATATATATTTTTTCCATTTAGGGATAAGGTATATGTATATATACATATATATATATGTATATATATATTTTTTTAATTTTAATTGTTAGAAAATGTGTCACAGAAAGTGTTTAAACTTTAAGATACAGATGCAACATGTAATGAACTGCATTGTTTGAACGTCTAATTTGTAAATGCTGTTAGAGGAAACTTGGTGGAAATGTTCTTATGTGATTGTGTTTCTGGAACTAAGTATATTTATTAATAAGGAATAGTCTAAAATTATGAAATGACCAGGAGCGGACAATTTTCCTAATCCTATCAGCTCTTTGCAGCTCTTTTATTAGCCCCCTTCAGGAATATCAGCTTTTTTATCTAATTAAATTTTATATTAATGTGCTTTTGACTTTTGGCCTTTCTCTTCCTTCTGCTCTTTTTTTCCCCTAAATTACATGTTTCTGTTTAACAGCTACTATCAATTCTTTGATATGAATTCTCAACATCAATTTACTAACTCCAGAGATGAAGGAGCATCAATATTTAGAAGCGAAGAATACAAAGCCTTCGACATCTGGATGGCTCAGTCACTTAAGAATCTGCCTTCGACTCAGGTGGTGATCCCAGGGTCGTGGGATGGAACCCCAGGTTGAACTTTCTGCTCAGCTGGGAGCCTACTTCTCCCTCTCCTTCTGCCTGCAGCTCCCTTTGTTTGCGTTCTCCCTCTCTTTGTCAACTAAATAAAATATAATAAAATAATGTAAATAATACATTTATTTATTTATTAAAATGCAATTATTACACAATACATAATGTATCGCATAATTATAATAATGACTAAATAATTTATTAAATATTTATATTAAATATATCAATTTAATTAAATAAATATTTTTAGAATTTAAAATATTTCACATTTAGATTATTAAATATTAAATCATTAATTTAATAAATAAATATCTAAACATAATTAAATAAAATAATTTATTTATTAAAATGAATAAAATAATGTCATTATCTGAGCATGTATTTTTAAATAGTCTAAAAAAAACCATGTAATAAAGTCTACATACATTGAGTTTAGATATTTATACAAGTTAACCCAGACACTCAACCCACAGACAGTTTCAAAACATTTGTTTTTATCTACTACTCAAAATACGATTTTAATGTATTTATTTGTAACTTTGACATAGCAAGGAAACTTGGAGGAAAAGGAGACATTTGCTTTTAATATTTGAAAATTATTTGGTGATTTAAAATAAATAAAAACCTTAACACGTGAGCATTTCTTCTTAAATAACACTGTGAAGTTTCTGAGTCGCATTCTATTAAAAGTGCTGATAAAATGGCCTCAGTTACTCATTTAAATTATCAGCTGAATGGGTAACAAATGAAGTAGAGAGCTTTTTAATTATTTATGAATGTATTGCTTGTGGATGGAGTGCCACATAGAGTTACCTCTCTTTTTGGCTTTGTTTTGTGAGCAGTAGTGGAATCTATGAATGTGATTAAATATAAGGACATTCACAGAAATTCTTAATGAACTTCTGGGGAAGGGCAATAAGTGCAAGGAAAAACTGCAGCAAGACTAATTACAAATTTCAAGTGGTCATCACTTAATTATAGAAGCTTTTAAGTTCAAGTAATATATCATTTTTATGAGCCTATCATATTGTATTAATTAACACAAAATGCACTCTTGAACACTTATCTTTTCACATATTTCTTATTCTTAGTACTTAAAATTACCCTTATGATTGATAAGTAAATGGATTTTACTGACAATGCATTTATTTACATAAATAAATAATGCTGTTTATATATATAAAAACAATTGAATATGTGTATGTGTTCAATGAATTTTTTTTCAAATTAACATCTTAATTCTACCACATTAGTTACAAATAAATATAGACTTTATAGATTCATCAAATATTTTATTCTCAAATTTATATGTCCTTTGTGAAGTAAATGAAACTGTATATATTAAATATAATCCTATCACATGTAACAGTTACTAGTGCATCCCAGGACATACATAGGTCAGGTCCTCCTCAAGGCATCACGGATAACTGGATTTAACTTTCTATCCTAGGAGTCTTCTGTATATTTCTGTGGCTTTTATACTACAATCAGGAGGAAGAATTCTTTTGCTAAAAGCTTCCAAATGACTATGCGAGTAGATTATTTGTAGACTAGTGATATAATATTATAGTTTAATATGTGAAGCATGATAAAATAAAATGCCATTGCCATATTTAATTTGTTCAGTAAAGCATTCATTTAGTTATCAAGCATTCATTTTCTTTTTTTAAAGATTTTATTTATTTATTTGACAGACAGAGATCACGAGTAGACAGAGAGGCAGGCAGAGAGAAAGGAAGGGGAGCAGGGTACCTGCTGAGCAGAGAGCCTGATGTGGGACACTATCCCAGGACTCTGGGATCATGACCTGAGCAGAAGGCAGAGGCTTTAATGCAATGAGCTACCCAAGAGCCCCAAGCATTCATTTTCTTTATACAGAAGAGATAGAACAATATTATATAGTAGAAAAGACAGTAAATAATCTAGAAACCTTGATCATTTTGTTTTGGCAATTTTAGAACATAAAATTAGCTAAAGCTCAAGTGCAAGTTATATTTGTATCATAGGAGGAAAAGTTAATTAAAAGTTTGTTTATTACCATAGTTTAACACTTCAACAAAATGATAACGAGTCCAAAATCAATGAATATATGAAGTATACAATAAAAACAATAATCTTGAGTGTATGTGACTCACTGTAGGTATTGATAGGCTAGAAATCAAAGGGAAAGTATCTATAGGGTTTGTTCAGTTCCATGCTCATCAGATTAATAGGCTTTCTCATATTGCTTCCTTCACCACATTAATTTGTCTAATGAAGTTTTCAAGAGTTAAAGACAGTGATAGGTTCATGGCTGGAGAGAAGGTCCAGAATCTAAGATAGTTCAGCAGTGCTTATTATTTAAGAGAAAGACAGCATGGGAGGTGAGGGGTATATCATGCATCCTGTTTTCACTCCCTTTGTGGAGCACCTACCCTGGAGGTCATGTAATAATAACCAATGACCAAAAAACAATAAAAAAACCCAAACATCCATGTGGAAGTGCCATCCCTGCCTGGAGATGAGTAGACTGCTCAAACAGATCCTGGGCAGGCATCTCAGCCCAGGCCTGTGCTGGGGAAGCTGGTTCATGGCTTTGGGCGCAATCAGGAAGCCAGCAAACTGACGGGAGAGTGCAGCCAGGGTTAACAGGACTGATGATCTTTTTGCAGCCAGGCCGCGGGTGGACACCCGCTCAAGGAGCCAGGCTAGGAGGCTGCCCAGCGCCAGCGCTGGCAAAGCTTGCAGCCCCCGGGGCTTCCCCCCGCGCCCCAGCCAGGGCGGGGCCTCAGGAGGGAGGGGAGCGGGGCTGCGCGGAGAAGGGGCTTTGCTAATTGCCAAAGCGAAAAGGGAGCTCGCGGAGGACTCAGGAGGGAGGGGGGCGGGGGCGGGTGGAGGGCGGCGGGGAGAAGGCGCTTTGCTAATTGTCGAAGCTAGAAGTGAGCTCACAGAGGATGTGGCTGAGAGTCTGGGAGGAGGTGGAGGGGCTGGCGGAGGAGGGGCGGGCAGCGCCGCGGTGCTGTGCTGCGGCCCAGTCGGGACTGCAGGACCCACCGGACTCGCCCCCCCGTGCGCTCCCATGTGAGGCCTCGCTGTCCCGCTCCTGCTGCCTGCTGCCCCTCCCCGCCCCAAGGCTTTTCAGGACCACCCTCTGCACACAGGTAAAGTGACACCGCGCCGCGCCCTCACCTGGAGCAGAAAGCGCGGACCCGACCTGGGGGCGGAGAGGGGGGTTGTGGAGGCCCAGCCTCCCGCGAACCCCAGGGCCCCGGGACCACCCCAGACGCTGCGCCAAACCCAGGTCCGCATGGGGTCGGGCTGGGGACAGCGCCTTGCGAGGTGCCCCACGCTAGCGGGCGCGCTAGCCGCCATCTTTTGGCAGCCCCATGCGCCCCTGCTGAGGACCCCCTTCCCTCCCCCACCGTGGCCCCGCTGCTTTTGTTCTGGACTTGGGATCCCAGGTGGAAACTAGTCCCTCAGACCTCCCTGGCAGCAAGGAGGGCAGGGAGGGATTCTTGGTTTTCTGCCCTGGCTCCTCCTCTCTCCCCATTCACATGCCTTCTGGCTTCCCTTTCCTCTCCTCATTGTCAGTTTTCTTAAATGGTTTTCTTCTGCATGTTGACCCGAAGAGCTATTTCATGAATGAATATACACGAAACTGAGTTGGAGCCCACCTGTGAGAGCCCAACTGTAGTGGCCGTTCATTAGAATGGTCTCTGGTTCTAGCCTCAGTTCAGAATACTGCATGTACCTGAGGATCAAGTCCAGATGTTTCTTTCATCTCTGACTTGAATTTGAAATCCTCCTCAGACTTCAGCTTCCAGGATTTCTCCAGTCCTTGCTCTCCCACTGTCTTGGTGGGGATCCGCCATGAGTGTTGAACACAGGAATGAATGAATGATATATACCCCAGATTGCTGGGGCTTTCTCATGTTTTGCTGAGGTTGGAAAGGCTTGGTAGAGACCCCCTGTAAGCAGATAGAGAGCTGCATGCAATTGCTTAGATAAACGTGTTCCCCACTTAATTGCTTGGGCATTGAACATTTCGCCCTTAACCTGTGGCTGGAGCAGTTAGGAGGAGACAATCTGGAGGTGAATCAGTAGATGGCTGAATCCACATGGTGGTGGTCTGAGTTTGGGAGATTTTCCTGGAGATTCAAAGGAAAGATCTAAATTCTTCCAGTGGGGAGTGGTAAACATTTTATCGATGGGAGATGGAAAATAAATGGTCTGGTTAACCTTTCCCTCCCCCTCAAAACCCATTATTGAAAACACAAAAAGGGAAGTGAAGGGAGAAATCCTCCCACTCCCATCCCCACTCACCTCCATAGCCACCTCCTCTTCCAAGAACCTAGCAGACAAGGTGCCAAGAAGTGTTAGGTACCAGCAGTGGTCTCAGGTACTCAGCATGATCTCATTCAAGGATCATGGTGAAAGGCATTCAAAGAGATTGTGGGGGCACAGGGATCCAGTTAAGGGGAACAAGTTTAAGGTTTGCCTGGTCCCCTAAAAATTACTGGCACTAGAGAAGATGAGCTTTGGGAACTATAGCTTAATGGATACAATGTGTTAAAAGCTTCAGTGAGTCATGGTGGGAAGAGGCTATGAGGGCACCAAACACAGTCTTAGATGATGTTATTAATAGCACTACAGGCTCTAGATTTCCTGTGGTGGTGTTCTTGGCAAGACCAGCCCGGCCAAAGTGGATACTCTCAACCTGGAACAGAGGGTCTTGGAGATGCCAGCACGTGAGGTATGATGAGAGGGTAAAATGATAGGAGGTGTCCTTTGGAAGGACTGACTCCTTGACTTTAAAAGGGAGAACCCAAATCTGTAGGTGAAATCTTTCTGGCTACAAAGAGGGCCAAGGCCTCCTAAGGTCAAGGTCTCCTCGTCACTTGCAAAGATGTCGAAGAACATATTCAGACATTTCAAAGATGTCCTCATATCATTGGTTCCCACTCTGGAATTCTATAAATAAGGTGAGAGTTCCTCTAGTTGAACAAGAGATCTAAAAAGACTTCCCTTTCTCATGTAATTTCTGTAACCTCCAGGACACACCCACCTCCCCCTTCCAGCTCTGTAATGAAGCCACAGCTGGTGCCAATTTGTGGAACTCCTTAAAGGCTATTCTCCCTTATATACCCCCGGACCAAGTTCCCATGCTCCCTCACCTGATTTCCTGCACTCACCTCCCACCTGGTGTGTTCACACCTGCAAGTGCCTTTTACCAACCCCTTTGCCAAAAGGCAGCCAGAGTGACCTTTCAAAGACCTATCAGTTCCTGGCATTTGTCTCCATAGAAATCTGCACTGATCTTCTAACAAATTCTCAGTCCTCCAAAGGCACCCATAATCCTCCCATTAGTCTCTTCATACCCCTCCAACTGACTGATGCCTGTTCTGCCCCATCTCTCTGCCCTTCAACCACACTGCCTCCTTCTTCCTGTGGAGACCTCTCATGCCACCTGCCTCCAAGCACAGGTGATTCCCATTGATGGGAAGACCCTCTTCTCTCCCCCATCTCCCCACTCCAGTTACTCCCATTTATTCGTGAGCTCACAAGCCCCATGGTACACACTCTCCATGCAGCCTGCTCTCTCTTTTCTTAGCACTGGCCTCCGTTTCTAGCTGTGCTTGTGTCATGGATGTCCCTCCCCAGCCAGCCTCCAAGCTCTCCTTCCCTTTAGCTCCAACACCTGACACAGTGCCTGGCACGTAGTAAGCCCTCCTAGCTTCAAAGAGCCTCACTGAGGGACTGAAAGCATTTTTAAAATGTCACTACGTAGGCTCCAAACTGTAGGCAGAAAAAGCTTTGCCTGGATTGACATTTTAGAGACGTATTCGTCAAGTTGGATGTGTTCACTGACTTTGCCTTGTAAAATTAAAAAAAAAAAAAAAAAAGGACCTCTGTATCGCTTCGCATCTACCAAAGGCGCATGTATACTCGTAGACCACGTTATGAGCTTAATGGAAGGAGACAAGATGTTTTCGCTAAGAAAATGTATAAGACTGTTGAGGTCAAGTGGGAGGAAACAGTCCGTTTGTTGGAGCATTGCTATCTTACTCTATCACAGCCACTCTTAAAAATCTGACACGGGGTGAGTCAGAATTGTCTGTCGGAGATGAGTTAGATCTGGCTCATGTTCCTACAGACATGAAAGCCAAAAACAAAGAAGGAGGCTTTGAAAGCGTGGGTTGAGGAGGCGGTGTGGATCACTACAATGAGCTAAGTGCCCAGGGCCACCAGCAGACATGCTGGCCTGTGTCCTTCCTTTGTTCTGGGGTCCCTCTTGCACCATGTGGTGAGGTGGTGGCTGGGAGCAGCTCAGACAGTACCTGGTGGCATCTTACCTCTCCCACCCTCCTGTGGGCTCCAGTGGGCTCCAGTAGGTCCCAAGGGACAGCCTGCCTTCTTTGAAAAGCCCAGTAGCACTGGGAGCAGAAACTGGGACCAAAGAGTGAGCACCCTGTTTGACAAGCTGGACCAGCCACTTCTTCTTCAGATGCAGGGGGAGCCCTGGCATGCTGACTCCTCCCTTCTCCCTTTCCCCTTTCCTCTCTTCCTCCCTCTTTCTTTCCCCTCTCTCCTTCCCTGGTGGTGCCCTTTCCCAATGCCCTCTTCATCCCTTTTCCTTTCTACATACCTGTCTTCCTGAGTTTCTTCTCTTTCCTCCCCATTACTTCCCTTCATCTGAATCTCCTCTTTGGTCCCTTTGTCTCTGCTCTCTGCTCCTCCTCCCCTTCCCTGGCCCCTGTTCAGCTCCATACTGAATGCAGGCAGAGCTGGACTAACATGCTCACTTGCTAGCTCAGCCACCCTCCAGAGAAGTCACTCTTCGGTGGCCACCTTCCTGACCCCCTGGTCGCTTCTCCACTTGTTCAGATATTGCTCTGAAGTCTGAGGAGGACAGAGCGGGGCTGCCACAGAAGCAGGCCAGAGGAGAAACCAAACCATGTGTCCACACTGTCCCCCAGCACTGCTGCTCTGAGAGCTTTCGGAGTCCTCAAAGGGTTAGGATTTAGGGGCTTCTTCAGAACCGGGAGTGAAAACAAGCATAGGTCAAAAGAAAAGCGACGGCTCCCACACAAAAATAATAATCACAAATGAAAACTATGTTAACTCTGAGTCCCAAAGTCGAAAAATTGCCTTGAATCTGTCACTAGAAAGCACCCAAGGCCTCACTCTCTGGGTTCTGGGTGCCCTGGGAATGGCAGGAGGCTCTGACAGGCGCGTGGGAGTGCCGAACTATGGGGGCTAGCCTGCCCGCTGGCGGGGGTGAGGCGGTACCCCCTGTGGCACTGTCCTGGCCCGACCCCCTGCGGACACGGTGTGGCGCGGCATCCAGTGTGGTCCTGGTGCACTGGGGTTGGCGGGAGGCTGGGCCCCACCACCCCACACCCTGCTCTTGGCTCGTGTTTTCTGCTTCAGGTGAGGGCGCGTCGCGGTGTCACTTTACCTGTGAACAGAGGGTCCTCCAGAGAAGCCAAGGGGCGGGGAGGGGCAGCAGGCGGCCTGAACGGGAATGGGACACTGCAGCGTCTGGGGCTAGGCTGGAGCGTGGGAGCGCAGGGGCAGCGAGTATGGTGGGTCCTGCAGTCCCGAATGGGCTGCAGCACAGCACCCTGGCGCTGCGCGCCCCTCCTTCCCGCCTGGGCAATTAGCAAAGCCCCTTCTCCAGGCCGCCCCCGACCCGCCCCCGCCCCCCTCCTTCCTGAGTCCTCTGAGAGCTCACTTCCAGCTTTGGAAATTAGCAAAGACCCTTCTCTGCGCCGGCCCCGCCCCCTCACTCCTGAGGCCTGAGCACTGGCATGCTACTGCATTGCCAGCACCTGGGCTGGGCAGCCTCCTAGCCTGGCTCCCTGAGCGGCTGTCCACGGGCAGCCTGGCTGCGAAAAGATCATCAGTCCTAAAGGCCAGCTGCACTCTTGGGTCAGTTTGCTGGCTTCCAGATTGCGCCCAAAGCCAGGAAACAGCTTCCCCAGCACAGGCCTGGGCTGAGATTCCTGCCTGGGATCTGTCTGAGCAGTCTCCTCCACTCCAGGCAGGGATGGCACTTCGACCTGGATGTTTGGGTTTTTGGTTTGTTTTTTTGGTCATTGGTTATTACATGACCTCCAGGGTAGGTGTTCCACAAAGGGAGTGAAAACAGGACGCCTGATATATATGCATATGGCCATTCTAGAAAAATAGCTTGGGGTTCTCTCGGAAACGCGGCATTGGTCCTTGCACTATGGTTTAATAGAAAAGGGATTATGCACCAAGTTACTTAAATGAGCATAGGTTGAAATCGTTTACTGAGAGTAAATATTTTAAATAGTTATATTTTAACTAAATCTATCATCAATCATAAATCTATTACACGAAGGTTACAGGCAATTTAAAAGAGAGAGCTTTCTCTTCAGGGTTTTAAATAACCCCTGTCTGTCTTGGCACATGAGAAGGCAAAGATAGGAAATGGTTTGTAAAAGATCATATAATAGCTTTTACTAATTCTATTTATTTGACAGACAGAGATCACAAGTAGGCAGAGAGGCAGGCAGAGAGAAAGATGGGGAAGCAGGCTCCCGGTCAAGCAGAGAGCCTGATGAAGGGCTCGATCCCAGGACCCTGAGATCATGACCTGAGCCCAAGGCAGAGGCTTAACACACGGAGCCACCCAGGCGCCCCCAGATGAAATACATTTCTGACTTAGAAACTTCAGATAGAATTATTTTGTCCATGATGACAACTGAAGAAAATGTGTCATCCCTAAACCTAACCTTAAACCCTACCAACACTGAAACCTAAGCTGACCTTAAAGCCCAAACTAGAACCCTGAATCCCAAACCTGGAATGGAACCCAAAGCCTGTACCTGAGCCCTGGATCCAAGCCCTGAACCAAGAACCCAAACCCTAAACCAGACCTCCAAGTCATGAAACCTGAACCCAAATCTTAGTATGAAGTCAAACCCCAAATTTGACCTTGAACTTTATCCCATAAGCCCTGAGTCTTAAAGCCTAAATCATAAACTTAAAGCCCTAAACTATAACTCTGTTCCCTTGTCCTTCACTCTAAATCCTCACCATAACACTAAACCCAAAGCCTGATTAGAACTCTGACTAAAACCTGAACCTGAACCCAAATTCAAACCCTTTACCACACTTTGCTTATGCACTTGCCATTGATGGATATTTGCAGTTTCTACCTCTTGATTTTTGTGAACATTGTTTGGGTTGGGGGCTAGGGTTAGGGTCTTGGATTAGGGTAGGGTCCAGGCTTGAGACCAAGTTGAGGTCAGAGTGTGGGTCCGCATCAGGGCCATGTTCAGTGACACTGTTTGGGTCAAGGACTGTTGTAATTCCACATTGTTTCCAATTCATTGTTCCTTAGCTATTTGGGGGGAAGTTGGGGGGTATTGGGCTCCATGCAGCTTGAATTTCCGGAATGAAATGGCGTCAGCTGGACCCCAGGAGGGAGCAGGACCTTCCACTGAAGGGTGAGCTCCCACAGTCCTGCACTGCCTTGCACCGCCTGCAGAGGGCGCCAGACCCCAGCTCCCGCCCTGAGCCCAGGCTGCACAGCCACAGTTGGGACCTGAGCCCTGCCTTTTCAGGACCCACTGTGGAGACTTCTGGAGAATGTGGGGCGCCTCCCACCCTGACAGGACAAGCTGAGGAGGGTGTGGCTCTGCATCCACACTGACCGGACACGTTGTGGAGGACGCGCCCACACTGGCAGCAGTCCAACCTCCTAAGGACCAGACGCTGGAGGAGGTGAGGAGAAGTCCCTTAGTGGACTGTCAAGGGGTTCGTGGTCTCAGGACCCCACAGAGAAAGGGCGCCCTGTGTAGACACTGGGCCTCCGTCGTTTTGTGTGAGGAGACGTGGCCTCCTGCTGTGCTGTGCGCGGGGCTGTGGGGTCCCCACTTTCTGGGCTCGGGTGATCCTTGGTCCTTGTCTGTGTTTATCTGCTCGCGGATTGGGTTCCTGGGGCTCCTCAGATGGTCTGCAGTCAGGGAGCGTCTGCCTTCTTTGGTGCTTGTGCTCTCCCCACCTCAGCCCTGCGGGGTCCTTCCCGTGTCCACACCCACTCCAGGCTTGCACTGAGTCCGGAAATTCGGGAGCCAGAGTGAGGACTCTGTAGCCGGTTTTGGGGGAGAGTAGGTATTTTCCCAGTGTGGGTTCTTCCCTGAGCACAGTGCCTCCCCATCTCCGTGTGTACACCTCCCTGTCTGTCGTCATTGTTGCAGGGCTGTCACTTTCTTGGTTCAGGGGCCTCCTGGGTATCTTGCTATCTTGGATGCAGGTGTAAATGAGATCGTTCTCAGCAGTCTCTTTCTGATGGGTCCTTCGGAGCACCTAGGAGTGCCACTAATTTGTGCATATTGATTTTGTTCCTTGCAAGTTCTTGAATTTATTAGTTCGATTGGCCTTAAACTTAATCTGCCAGTTATTTGACCAGCAGCATGGGTTTAATTGGGAAGAGCAGAGAATGGCAGTCTGGGCTGAGCAAGCTAAGGTCCCATCACAGGCAAGTGCGAGAAACAAAGGAGAGGAACATTATTTCATGGAGGAGGAAGAAGTTGGGAAGGGTGCTTGAAGGAAAGTCCCTTGGAGAAAGGCAGGGTGATGGAGAATTCTCACCAGCTGAGCTGCAAAGCTCCTACAAAAAGTCAGGAGATGAACCTCCAGCTTCCCCTGTGGGGCCTAAAATTGGTGAGTCTCTCCTGTGGGGGATTGCAATGTGGGGTCTGTAATGGGCACAGAGCACCAGGCGCCCCCTTCCAGCCTCCCCTTCTGGCATCCCCAGTCCACTTTACTGGGGCTTCCCTTCCTGCTTTTGCACAGTTCTAACCAGCTTGTGGTGGAACGTTGTGGAAAAACTGAAATTCCAAATCCACTGCTTCTACTGCACATGAGATACAGGGGCCCATGATTTAATCCTCCCACGAGTCTCTTGCTAGCCCCATCTGTCCGTTACTCATTTTGATAGTTGATATTACCAAAGTACTGTAATTCTAAAAATTTCTGAATTAGCTGTATTATTTCTTTTTAGGTATGAAGTTAACTTCCAATTATATGAATTTAATATTTTGGTCATTGTTTTCTAATTTTATTGCCTTATTCTTGGAAAATATAGCCTGATATTTAACTCTAGGAATTTATTGGCATATACTTCTGGCCTAAATAATGGCCTGTTTGTGTAAATGTTCAACTTATGCTTATATACTTACTGAAGACTCTTGTTTTGGGGTCAGGATGGCTACATTTATTAATAGATCAGGACTATTAGATTCTCTAAATTTTGATGTCTCTTAATTTAATCTAATTAAATTATCAGTTAATGAAAGAAGTTAAATTTTTTATGTACTACTGCATCTAAACTTATCAAAGTCTTTTGCTATAATTAGACAAGTATGTCATCCTGTTTTTATACCAAGTCTTACATTAAAAAAATCATACTATCTGAAATATTATTTATTTTTATTATTATTTATTTTTTTTAAAAGATTGTATTTATTGGGGTACCTGAGTTAAGTGTCTACCTATAGCTCAGGTCATAATACCCGGGTCCTGGGATAGAGCCCCGCAGGGGGTTCCCTGCTCAGTGGCGTGCTTCTCCCTCTCCCTCTGTTATTCCCTCTGCTGTGTGCATGTTTTTCTTTTCTCACTCTCTCTCAAATAAATAAGTAAAATTTAAAGATTATCTCTCTCAAATAAATAAGTCAAATTTTTTTTTTCTCAATGGGAGGGAGAAGCAGCCTCTCCACTGAGCAGGGAGCCTGATGCAGGGCTCAATACCAGGACCCTGGGATTATCACCTGAGCTGAAGGCAGACACTTGAACCGACTAAGTCACCCAGGCACTCCAGCTGTTTATTTATTTATTTATTTTTATTATGCATATGTTTTATCTCTCTTTTCTACAAGTCTTTTTTTTTGATCTTTTTACTTTTTTCATAAAACTGAATTATTTCAAGATGACTTGGTCATCCTCTTTTCCCCAACCTCAAAGATCATAGAGTATATTTTAACTGTTAAAATAATATTAGTATTTAAGTGCTGCCTACACAAATTAAGGCAAATTATCTGTGGTCTGTATTCCTGAAAATATTTTTTTTATTATGCCTTCCTATGCCAATGACATTTTATAAGGATCTAAATGTTTCCATTTGTGATTTTTTTTCAAGATAATAAAGCTATTACTTCATTCTTTTTTATATCTGATGTTATTTAAAAATTTCTGTCAGTCTGATTCTTGTTTCTTTATTAATGAATTATTTTTTTTCTCTCTAACACTTGTGATTTTTTTTGTGTGTCTTTGGTATGTATGCCCTAGTTTGGGATTCATAGAGTCAACTCTAGTTATGAATATTTTCTTTCTTTTCTTGTATGTAAGTTTTAATCCAGTGTCTTGACTATTTTATGCTTGAGAAATAGATGTACATTAATATTCAAATATTTCTTTCCTTTTTCTTCTTTCATTTAAAAAAAGTCATTTATTTTATTTTATTTAAAAATATTTATTTATTTATTTGGAGTAGAGAGAGAGGGTCATGAAGAGTGGCTGATTATATACTTTCAATTTGGGAGGAGGTTAGGGATAGCACAAGCCTCCAAGGTATTTTATAAACAAGGTTTCCAGGACCTTGAGGGGGCTAGCTATTGTTAGGGAAAGGTCATTTATTACTATTTAGTAAAAACTCAGGGAAGAGACTCTTCTGATGTGTATCAGTGGGTATATGCTTGGGAGATGATTGCCAATTTATATCTTGAGGGCAGGGGTGGGGAGTAGAGATAAAGAAGTTTCCAAAGTAATTTTTACATGTGAAAGTAGATTTTCAGTATCCTGGGGGGTGGACTAAGAATGCTTTTTGCCCTGAGTGGATGTGTCCACATGGAAGCAGCTGAGTCCCCAGAGGAGCTTCAAGGACTTGTCAACAGGCTATGAGTAGTAAGGAAATCTAATTTCTTCTCTAGCTTTTGTTCCACACACATCACCTACATCTTACACCTCTTTTATATTGATAATTTTAATGCTTTGCTGGTATCCAGATGACTATATCCTTAAGTGACTTCTTATCTCTATTGAATCCATTACGTATTCTATCCATTGTATTCTTAATTCAACTAGATTACATATATTTAATCTATTAGTACCACTAGGTTCTTATTCTTGTTTTTATTTCAAAATCTTTCCTTATTTCCTTACATTATTTATTGGGTATATTTTAAATCCCTGAAATACTCACTTATTATATATAAGCTGTCAACCGTATTCTTATTTTGAGGTAGCTATATCTTTTTGGGTTTTAGGACATCATACCAACAATGCCAAATAATTTTCAGACAACAGCAGGATCTCCAAGAATTCAACTAAATTCTGACACTATCTACCTGAACATAGTGTAAGATTTCATCAGTTAAGGGATCAGTCCTCCAAGACTATCTCCAACCCCACCTCAGATGCCAGTCTCACTGTAGGCCCCAGGTTATTACCTGTGCTTGTGACTGAACAACTACAGGTTGGAGGTCCCAGTGGCCTACTTCTTACGTTCTTTTAATTTGCTACAGGGACTCACAAAACTCAGAAAAATACTTACTTTATGTTTGCCAGCTTATTAAAAGATATAATAGAAGATTTAAATCAATAGATAGATAAAGAAGTGCACAGGGCAAGGTATGGAGAATGGGCACAGAGCTTCTATTACCTTCTGTAAGACTGCCACTCTTCCTGCCTTTTCATACATTTCACAAACTAAAAGCTTTCTGAACCCAGTCCTTTCAGCTTTTCTGTGGAGGCTTCATGACATAGTCATGACTGACTAAATCATTGTCATTTGCTGATCTAATCTCCAGATCCTCTTCCCTCCCCAGATAATCCTGTATTGGGAGGAAGGGGAGGCACGTTGGGCAAAAAGTTGTGAAGGCTTTCACCAAGTGGTTGGTCCTTCAGGCAAACAGCCCTTGCCTTGAGTGAGGTCTGAAGGTCACTTCATTAACAGAACAAAACACACCTCTCTCACCCTTATCACAGGAAATCCCAAGAGTTTTAGGAGCTGTGAGTCAGTAGCCATGGTTGAAAACCAAATATTCAGATGACCAAAATATATTTCTTGTAAACCACTATATTACACTACATGCTTAAGTATTTAATTATGTGATCTTTTAAACTAATATTTTTCTAAGAGTATAAACTGTTCTGGCAGTAATCTGGATTGGGGAGTGATGTATTGCCAAATTTCTGTCGTTTTAGTCCAGGAAGTCAAAGAGAAAGAACAGGAGAGCCCCCTAGGGCAGGAAGTTCAAAGTAACAATGTTGACTACTACTCCCTTTTCTTGATTTTTTTTTTTTAAACAAGCAAATCTTCTCTTCAGAGTTGCAGTTTAAAGCCAAGAACATGCGGAATTGGGAGAAAAAATAGTTAAATTTGGAGACTTGCAGAGGTAGAATCAGAGTAGTGAAAGCCATTACAGTAACTGACCTAACTGAGGTCAGTCTTTGGTGAATCACAGAAACAGGTGGAGTTGTCAAACAAAGGAATCTTTGTTTACAACATACAAGGAGATCACAGGGAATAAGTTCCAAAGCCTTGACTGTTTGAACAGGAGAGAGATTTTTATTTAGTATTTAAGATGAATACTCAGAAGGGAGAGTTTTATTATTCCATGTATGGTTGGTCATAAGGTTGTGGCTGCATGCACATCCACATATGTATTTGTGCAATATGTATTGCATGTTCACCTGAATGAAGCTTGTATTCCACCGAGGGCAGAAACTTCAACGTTAGAATAAAGCAGAGGTAACTGTTGGACAAGGGAAAGGGACTCTGCAGGCTTCAAGAGCAGATAGAAACTAGATGGGGTCTTGGGCTCATTTTCTGGGACAAGGAATGCAAGGCCTTGATTGCTTTTGAAATAGCACTAGGAGTTTTGCCACTGATTTATTGTCTCAATAGCTTAGGCTATTTCCTGCTCTGGTGGTGACTGTTAGTTTTCCCATTGCCTTGTTCCCTCAAAATCCTTAAGGAGTGAGGTTTTTGCATTTCTTTTTAAGAACCTCCCAGGAAGTTTTGGAAGAAGTGTGCTTGGGCAAGTACACAGGTGGGGTATAGATCATTGAAAATAGCTGGGGACAAAAAATGACTTTTCTTATGTCAGGAAAACTATATGTCATCTTAATTTTCTGGGAACCTCTAATTCTTTCTGCTGATGTTACCAGCAGGCTTCTGAGATATTACTGATTGTTCTCTTGAACCTAAGGAAAAAGAAATGTAGAAAGCAAAAGACAAAACTTTAAAATCTATCCTCCAACTCATCAATTCACTGCAGCCACCTCTCTGTCTTTCCATTTCTCTTTTTCTTTATCTTTCTCTCTCACTTTCTCTCTCACATATGCACAACACACACAAATCATCTTAAAACAATTTTTAATTTTCCCTATTCCATTTTAATATACTTGAGGCATGATCATTTTCTTAGTAAATACAAGAAAAAAAAATCTAGGATTCCATCATTCTGTGTGATTAAAGTATAGAGGAATTTACTTCTAATAGCACTTATAAAAACATATTTTATTTATGGAATATTATATAATCAGGTGCCTGCATTTTTCTTATTCTCCAACTAGTGTTATTTGGCAATTAATATTTTGTCAATCAATATTCCCCTATACCTGAATGTGTGGGCAGTGAGAGATGAGTTAGAGGCAAGGATGGTGAACACTCCCAACAACTGCAGACTACATATATCTTAAGCCATGATTTTCTTTGCAAAGGTCAACATTGATAATGTTCTAGTCATACCTCCGTGTACCAGGAAAGAAGTAGCATATTTCTTGAAAGACACAGCTATCAAAGCTCCATTGAGAAACTGTAAAGATGGACAAGCGATTTCCAAATTACATATCTGATAATGGACATCTACTCTGATTATTTAAATATGAATAAAAATAAAAAAACCTTACTAATAACCAAACAGAGTATCCAATTTTACATGTGAAGGAAATAATGGAAGAGACATGTCACCAAAAGTATATGGATGGCTTATAGGCACATGACAAATTTCTCAACATTTAGACATTAAAGAAATACAAATTAAAATCATAATGAGACATGCTTACATATCTATTAGAATGGCTAAAATTATAAAGGCTAATTGTACTTGGTCTGAGCTAGATTGAGAAGCAACAAAAAATCTAAACTGTTGTTGGCATATATCATGATACAACCACTTTGGAAAATAGTTTGAAAATTTTTTTAAATGCAAAATATGTTGCAGTTACAAAAATAGCCATTTTACTTCTAGGCATTTAACCAAGAGAAACAAACCCTATGTTCATACAGGGACTTGTATATGAATTTCATAGCAGCTTTATTTTTAAGAATTGAAAACAGTGGAAATGTTCATCAATGTCCATCCATAGAGCAAAGAAAAATTATGATCTATTCATTAAAGAGATTACTATTCAACATCAAAATGAACTATTTACTATTGGAGATTCTCAAAGTAATGATGCTGAGAAAAGAAAAGCCAGGCAATGAATAGTATATACAGTGTCATTCCATGACTATAAAAAATCTAGAAAATAAAAATTTATATATAGTCACAGTCATCAAATATATTGGTGTGATTTTAGTGCCTTCTTCTGTGATCCTATAGCTTCCTACACTTGTATCTCTGAGCATTTGTTACACCATGTGAAAATATGAACTCTTTCTCTTCATTCTGTCTTACTAGAATAAGAGTCCTTGAAATTTTATGGACAATTGAACTCTCAGTTATTAGCAGAAATTCTATCACACAGTAAGTTTCCAAATATAAAAGCCAGAGTTTTACAATGACTTCTAAGCTTTACATGATCTAGCCACTCATTTAACCTCTGTGACCTCTTTCCCTGCTACTCTTCAGTCACTCACAGTGGCCTCCTTGCTATTCCTCAGATATGCCAGGCATGATCCAACCTTATGGCCTTCAAGATAGCCAATTCCTTTGTCTGGAGTGACCTTATTGCTGATAGTTCTGGGCAAATTCATCACCTTTCCATACCTTTGTTCAATTGTCAGCTTCATTGTAACTACCCTGATCTTCCTATTAAAAATTTTAACTCCCCATCCCCTGCCTAGCAACCTTGATTTTTCTCACCCTGATCGAGTTTTTCTTTTTCCCCATTGTACTCATCCTTTTTGAATGCACTATGCAATTTTTATTAAGGTTTATAGCTTTGAATTGTCTCACCCATTAAAATAAAAGTTCTACAAAGCCAAGTATTTCATTTACCAGTGTAGTCTGAAGTAATATCTGCCATATAATAGTTCAGTAGACAACTGGTAAATTTCAAAATAAATTAATGTTGAGAATATACTGAATTTCACAAGTCATTTCAATATTTATTTCCAAAAAATAAACTATGTAAAACATACCTTAAATTTACTTTCGAAATATTTTATAGCATATAATGGACAATATACATAAGCCTTAAAGAAACAATCCTATAAATAACCATTTCATACCTACTTAAAAACTACATAATACCACACTCCTAGATCCTCTCTGAACGCTCTAAAATAACCCTAAAGGAAATACATTTTTAAAAATAACAGATTTTTTGTCAAATAATTTAATAAAATAAAAGTTTCATTCATCTATGTAGATCATAATAAATGTTTTTAATAAGCATGAAATTATAACTCTGAAGTGTGCTAAAATGAAACCACCTGCTAAGGGTGAGAGAATAAAAATAAACATCATTTTTCCAAATAAGAGGAATTTATTACCTTTGAATCAAAGCATGTGGATTTGTTCAAACTGGCAATAAAGGAATATGGAGACACAAACCATAGAAAGTCATATTTTAGATTTCTAAAAGACTTCGAAGTGAAGAGTATACATTCACTTCTCACTTATTGCTCCTACATATTCATGAATTTGAGAGAAAATATAGGCCCTGTGTGTCTTAGCATCTAATGCGATATTTTTTGATATTTACATGCTTACACATAGTATGTGTTATAGTCTTCTCTTTTACATGCTGTAAAAAGGTTAACCCCTTTTCTGCAGAGATCTGAAAATGTGAAACAGTGCCTGAGTAGCTGAATTCATCTAATTCAAATTTCTTGCAGGTCTAAGACCTATTGTTTTTCACTTGACTGCCTCCTTTTTCATCTGTCAATTGGTTACAAATTCTGGTACTGAAGAGAATACATTGGGGCTGGTGGCTCAGTGTGTTAAAGCCTCTGCCTTCAGTTCAGGTCATGATCTCAGGATCCTGGGATCGAGCTCCACATCGGGACATAATGTAACGACAGATAGTTTATATGGGAGCCCTTTGGGTACTCTGGTGGATGAATGTTTTTAAATTAGTTTTTCATGGACATGGGGAGTTAGAGACGAGAAGGGAGGTGGGGGAAATTGGAAGGGGAGCTGAATCATGAGAGACTATGGACTCTGAAAAACAATCTGAGGGTTTTGAAGGGGCGGGGGATTTGGAGGTTGGGGTACCAGGTGTTGGGTATCATAGAGGGCACTGCTTGCATGGAGCACTGGGTGTGGTGCAAAAAGAATGAATACTGTTATGCTGAAAATAAATAAAAAATTAATTTAAAAAATATTAGTTTTTCGTAAACTACAAAAAAAAAAAAAAAGAAAAGCGCTCCCATTTATAGCGTACACTTTATGGTTCACAAAGCACATGCCAACAATAAAAATAATAATGGGTTACCGTTACACTTCATAGAAAAGGAGGTACAGGGAAATTGAATGAAAGGGAATAACAAAGTAGGTTCATAAGTCAATCTTCCTTGTAAAAAAATTAACCTGAAAGTGTGTTTCTGCCACCTCTCTCCTGTGTGACATTTTATCGATGGGAGATGGAAAATAAATGGTCTGGTTAACCTTTCCCTCCCCCTCAAAACCCATTATTTGAAAACACAAAAAGGGAAGTGAAGGGAGAAATCCTCCCACTCCCATCCCCACTCACCTCCATAGCCACCTCCTCTTCCAAGAACCTAGCAGACAAGGTGCCAAGAAGTGTTAGGTACCAGCAGTGGTCTCAGATCTCATTCAAGGATCATGGTGAAAGGCATTCAAAGAGATTGTGGGGGCACAGGGATCCAATTAAGGGGGACAAGTTTAAGATTTGCCTGTTCCCCTAAAAACTAATGGCACTAGAGAAGATGACCTTTGGGAACTATAGCATAATGGATACAATGTGTAAAAAGCTTCAGTGAGTCATGGTGGGAAGAGGCCAAGAGGGCAGCAAACACAGTCTTAGATGATGTTATTAATAGCACTACAGGCTCTAGATTTCCTGTGGTGGTGTTCTTGGCAAGACCAGCCCGGCCAAAGTGGATACTCTCAACCTGGAACAGAGGGTCTTGGAGATGCCAGCACGTGAGGTATGATGAGAGGGTAAAATGATAGGAGGTGTCCTTTGGAAGGACTGACTCCTTGACTTTAAAAGGGAGAACCCAAATCTGTAGGTGAAATCTTTCTGGCTACAAAGAGGGCCAAGGCCTCCTAAGGTCAAGGTCTCCTCGTCACTTGCAAAGATGTCGAAGAACATATTCAGACATTTCAAAGATGTCCTCATATCATTGGTTCCCACTCTGGAATTCTATCAATAAGGTGAGAGTTCCTCTAGTTGAAAAAGAGATCTAAAAAGACTTCCCTTTCTCATGTAATTTCTGTAACCTCCAGGACACACCCACCTCCCCCTTCCAGCTCTGTAATGAAGCCACAGCTGGTGCCAATTTGTGGAACTCCTTAAAGGCTATTCTCCCTTATATACCCCGGGACCAAGTTCCCATGCTCCCTCACCCGATTTCCTGCACTCACCTCCCACCTGGTGTGTTCACACCTGCAAGTGCCTTTTACCAACCCCTTTGCCAAAAGGCAGCCAGAGTGACCTTTCAAAGACCTATCAGTTCCTGGCATTTGTCTCCATAGAAATCTGCACTGATCTTCTAACAAATTCTCAGTCCTCCAAAGGCACCCATAATCCTCCCATCAGTCTATTCATACCCCTCCAACTGACTGATGCCTGTTCTGCCCCATCTCTCTGCCCTTCAACCACACTGCCTCCTTCTTCCTGTGGAGACCTCTCATGGCACCTGCCTCCAAGCACAGGTGATTCCCATTGATGGGAAGACCCTCTTCTCTCCCCCATCTCCCCACTCCAGTTACTCCCACTTATTCGTGAGCTCACAAGCCCCATGGTACACACTCTCCATGCAGCCTGCTCTCTCTTTTCTAGCACTGGCCTCCGTTTCTAGCTGTGGTTGTGTCATGGATGTCCCTCCCCAGCTAGCCTCCAAGCTCTCTTTCCCTTTAGCTCCAACACCTGACACAGTGCCTGGCACGTAGTAAGCCCTGGCTAGCTTCTAAGAGCCTCACTGAGGGACTGAAAGCATTTTAAAAATGTCACCACGTAGGCTCCAAACTGTAGGCAGAAAAAGCTTTGCCTGGATTGACATTTTAGAGACGTATTGGTCAAGTTGGATGTGTTCACTGACTTTACCTTGTAAAATTTAAAAAAAAAAAAAAAGACCTCTGTATCGCTTCGCATCTACCGAAGGCGCATGTATACTCCTAGACCACGTTATGAGCTTAATGGAAGGAGACAAGATGTTTTCGCTAAGAAAATGTATAAGACTGTTGAGGTCAAGTGGGAGGAAACAGTCCGTTTGTTGGAGCATTGCTATCTTACTCTATCACAGCCACTCATAAAAATCTGACACGGGGTGAGTCAGAATTGTCTGTCGGAGATGAGTTAGATCTGGCTCATGTTCCTACAGACATGAAAGCCAGAAACGAAGAAGGAGGCTTTGAAAGCGTGGGTTGAGGAGGCCGTGTGGTTCACTGCGATGAGCTAAGTGCCCAGGGCCACCAGCAGACATGCTGGCCTGTATCCTTCCTTTGTTCTGGGGTCCCTCTTGCACCATGTGGTGAGGCTGGTGGCTGGGAGCAGCTCAGGACAGGACCCGGTGGCATCTTACCTCTCCCACCCTCCTGTGGGCTCCAGTGGGCTCCAGTAGGTCCCAAGGGACAGCCTGCCTTCCTTGCAAAGCCCAGTAGCACTGGGAGCAGAAACTGGGGCCAAAGAGTGAGCACCCTGTTTGACAAGCTGGACCAGCCACCTCTTCTTCAGAGGCAGGGGGAGCCCTGGCATGCTGACTCCTCCCTTCTCCCTTTCCCCTTTCCTCTCTTCCTCCCTCTTTCCTTCCCCTCTCTCCTTCCCTGGTGGTGCCCTTTCCCAATGCCCACTTCATCCCTTTTCCTTTCTACATACCTGTCTTCTAGAGTTTCTTCTCTTTCCTCCCCATTACTTCCCTTCATCTGAATCTCCTCTTTGGTCCCTTTGTCCCTGCTCTCTGCTCCTCCTCCCCTTCCCTGGCCCCTGTTCAGCTCCATACTGAATGCAGGCAGAGCTGGACTAACATGCTCACTTGCTAGCTCAGCCACCCTCCAGAGAAGTCACTCTTCGGTGGCCACCTTCCTGACCCCCTGGTCGCTTCTCCACTTGTTCAGATATTGCTCTGAAGTCTGAGGAGGACAGAGCGGGGCTGCCACAGAAGCAGGCCAGAGGAGAAACCAAAACATGTGTCCACACTGTCCCCCAGCACTGCTGCTCTGAGAGCTTTCAGAGTCCTCAACAGGGTTAGGATTTAGGGGCTTCTTCAGAACCGGGAGTGAAAACAACCATAGGTCAAAAGAAAAGCTATGGCACCCACAAAAAATAATAATCACAAATGAAAACTATGTTAACTCTGAGTCCCAAAGTCGAAAAATTGCCTTGAATCTGTCTCTAGAAAGCACCCAAGGCCTCACTCTCTGGGTTCTGGGTGCCCTGGAAATGGCAGGAGGCTCTGAAAAGCGCGTGGGGGTGCCGAACTATGGGGGCTAGCCAGCCCTCTGGCGGGGGGGGGGTTCCTCCTGTGGCGCTGTCCGGGCCTGACCCCCTGCGGACAGGGTGTGGCACAGCGTCTGGGGTGGTCCTGGTGCCCTGGGGTTGGCGGGAGGCTGGGGCCCAAACATCCCACGCCCAGCTCCTGGACTGCGTTTTCTGCTTCAGGTGAGGGCGCGTCGTGGTGTCACTTTACCTGTGAGCAGAGGGTCCTCCAGAGAAGCCATTGGGCGGGGAGGGGCAGCAGGCGGCGGGAACGGGAACAGGACACCACGGCCTCATGGGCTAGGCTGGAGCATGAGAGTGCAGGGGCAGCGAGTATGGTGGGTCCTGCAGTCCCGAATGGGCTGCAGCACAGCACCCTGGCGCTGCGCGCCCCTCCTTCCCGCCTGGGCAATTAGCAAAGCCCCTTCTCCCGGCCGCCCCCGACCCGCCCCCGCCCCCGCCCCCGCCCCCCTCCCTCCTGAGTCCTCTGAGAGCTCACTTCCAGCTTTGGAAATTAGCAAAGACCCTTCTCTACGCTGGCCCCACCCCCTCACTTCTGAGGCCGGAGTCCATGCTGGGGTGCGGGGCTAAGCCCTGGCATGCTGCTGCATTGCCAGCGCCTGCGCTGGGCAGCCGCCTAGCCTGGCTCCCTGAGCGGGTGTCCACGCGCAGCCTGGCTGCCAAAAGATCATCAGTCCTAAAGGCCGGCTGCACTCTTGGGTCAGTTTGCTGGCTTCCAGTTTGCGCCCAAAGCCAGGAACCAGCTTCCCCAACACAGGCCTGGGCTGAGATGCCTGCCTGGGATCTGTCTGAGCAGTCTCCTCCACTCCAGGCAGGGATGGCACTTCGACCTGGATGTTTGGGTTTTTGGTTTGTTTTTTTGGTCATTGGTTATTACATGACCTCCAGGGTAGGTGCTCCACAAAGGGAGTGAAAACAGGACGGCATATATAGCATACAGCCATTCTAGAAAAATAGCTTGGGGTTCTCTCGGGAACGCGGCATTGGTCCTTGCACTATGGTTTAATAGAAAAGGGATTATGCACCAAGTTACTTAAATGAGCATAGGTTGAAATCGTTTACTGAGAGTAAATATTTTAAATAGTTATATTTTAACTAAATCTATTATCAATCATAAATCTATTACACGAAGGTTACAGACAATTTAAAAGAGAGAGCTTTCTCTTCAGGGTTTTAAATAACCCCTGTCTGTCTTGGCACAAGAAATGCAAAGATAGGAAAAGGTTTGTAAAAGATCATATAATAGATTTTACTAATTCTATTTATTTGACAGACAGAGATCACAAGTAGGCAGAGAGGCAGGCAGAGAGAAAGATGGGGAAGCAGGCTCCCGGTCAAGCAGAGAGCCTGATGAAGGGCTCGATCCCAGGACCCTGAGATCATGACCTGAGCCCAAGGCAGAGGCTTAACACACGGAGCCACCCAGGCGCCCCCAGATGAAATACATTTCTGACTTAGAAACTTCAGATAGAATTATTTTGTCCATGATGACAACTGAAGAAAATGTGTCATCCCTAAACCTAACCTTAAACCCTACCAACGCTGAAACCTAAGCTGACCTTAAAGCCCAAACTAGAACCCTGAATCCCAAACCTGGAATGGAACCCAAAGCCTGTACCTGAGCCCTGGATCCAAGCCCTGAACCACGAACCCAAACCCTAAACCAGACCTCCAAGTCATGAAACCTGAACCCAAATCTCAGCATGAAGTCAAACCCCAAATTTGACCTTGAACTTTATCCCATAAGCCCTGAGTCTTAAAGCCTAAATCATAAACTTAAAGCCCTAAACTATAACTCTGTTCCCTTGTCCTTCACTCTAAACCCTCACCCTAACACTAAACCCAAAGCCTGATCTAGAACTCTGACTAAAACCTGAACCTGTACCCAAATTCAAATGCTTCACCACACTTTGCTTAGGCACTTGCCATTGATGGATATTTGCAGTTTCTACCTTTTGATTCTTGTGAACATTGTTTGGGTTGGGGGCTAGGGTTAGGGTCTTGGATTAGGGTAGGGTCCAGGCTTGAGACCAAGTTGAGGTCAGAGTGTGGGTCTGCATCAGGGCCATGTTCAGTGACACTGTTTGGGTCAAGGACTGTTGTAATTCCACATTGTTTCCAATTCATTGTTCCTTAGCTATTTGGGGGGAAGTTGGGGGGTATGGGCTCCATGCAGCTTGAATTTCCGGAATGAAATGGCATCAGCTGGACCCCAGGAGGGAGCAGGACCTTCCACTGAAGGGTGAGCTCCCACAGTCCTGCACTGCCTTGCACCGCCTGCAGAGGGCGCCAGACCCCAGCTCCCGCCCTGAGCCCAGGCTGCACAGCCACAGCTGGGACCAGAGCCCCGCCTCTTCAGGACCCACTGTGGAGACTTCTGGAGAATGTGGGGCGCCTCCCACCCTGACAGGACAAGCTGAGGAGGGTGTGGCTCTGCATCCACACTGACCGGACCCGTTGTGGAGGACGCGCCCACACTGGCAGCAGTCCAACCTCCTAAGGACCAGATGCTGGAGGAGCTGAGGAGAAGCCGCCTGAGTGGACTGTCAAGGGGTTCGTGGTCTCAGGACCCCACAGAGAAAGGGAGCCCTATGTAGACACTGGGGCTTCCGTCGTTTTGTGTGAGGAGACGTGGACTCCTGCTGTGCTGTGCGCGGGGCTGTGGGGTCCCCCCTTTCTGGGCTCGGGTGCTCCTAGGTCCTCATCTGTGTTTGTGTGCTCGCGGATTCGGTTCCTGGGGCTCCTCAGATGGTCTGAGGTCAGGGAGCGTCCGCCTGCTTCGGTGCTTGTGCTCTCCCCACCTCAGCCCTGCGGGGTCCTTCCCGTGTCCACACCCACTCCAGGCTTGCGCCGAGTCCGGAAATTCGGGAGCCAGAGTGAGGACTCTGTAGACGGTTTTGGGGAGAGTAGGTATTTTCCCAGTGTGGGTTCTACCCTGAGCACAGTGCCTCCCCATCTCCGTGTGTACCCCTCCCTGTCTGTCGTCATTGTTGCAGGGCTGTCAGATGACAGGTCTGTCACCTTCTTGGTTCAGGGGCCTCCCGGGTATCTTGCTGTCTTGGATGCAGGTGTAAATGAGATCGTTCTCAGCAGTCTCTTTTTGATGGTTCCTTCCGAGCACCTAGGAGTGCCACTAATTTGTGCATATTGATTTTGTTCCTTGCAAGTTTTTGAATTTATTAGTTCAATTGGCCTTAAACTCAATCTGCCAGTTATTTGACCAGCAGCATGGGTTTAATTGGGAAGAGCAGAGAATGGCAGTCTGGGCTGAGCAAGCTAAGGTCCCATCACAGGCAAGTGCGAGAAACAAAGGAGAGGAACATTATTTCATGGAGGAGGAAGAAGTTGGGAAGGGTGCTTGAAGGAAAGTCCCTTGGAGAAAGGCAGGGTGATGGAGAATTCTCACCAGCTGAGCTGCAAAGCTCCTACAAAAAGTCAGGAGATGAACCTCCAGCTTCCGTGTGAGGCCTGGAATTGGTGAGTCTCTCCTGTGGGGGATTGCAATGTGGGGTCTGTAATGGGCACTGAGCACCAGGCGCTCCCTTCCAGCCTCCCCTTCTGGCATCCCCAGTCCACTTTACTGGGGCTTCCCTTCCTGCTTTTGCACAGTTCTAACCAGCTTGTGGTGGAACGTTGTGGAAAAACTGAAATTCCAAATCCACTGCTTCTACTGCACCTGAGATACAGGGGCCCATGATTTAATTCTCCCACGAGTCTCTTGCTAACATGTGTCCTCTCCATGTTGGGTGACCTGGATTTGGGAGGGCTTGGCCTCCATCCCAAAGTCTGATGTTCTCTCTGCTTCCGTGTCATCGTGCTAACATGGATATTTGGAAGATTCATTTCCTCTGTGGTGATTTCAAAGTGCAGTCAGCTTGTTATAGCAGCACAAATACGTGCTGTCTCCACACTCAGATTCCCCAGCCGTCATTTCTTTACCACGTTTGCCACTTCACACGGGATGCTTCAGTGTGTTTGATCCCACACCAGGACAATGTCCTGCAGAACCACCACATAACCTGAAATGAGGAGATCATTACAGAAACCATCCAAGGGTTAGTGTTAGGAACCAGGGACATGGCAGGGCTGATCTGAAGACCCCATGGAGAGCTGTCTGGGTGGCTGAGTTGACAGTGGAGGTGAGGGTGAGTGTCTGGCTCTGGCTTTGTGTCCAGGAGTCAGCTCTGTGTGGGTGTGTCCTTAGCTAGGCATGCAGATTTCTGCTCCTCTGAATCCTTTCCGGAGTTCCAAATGGCACAGTTTCCTTCTGGGCAGCAGGCTGAGTCCTCTGGGATTGCCCATGTGTCCCCAAATTGTAGGGCACCTACTGCAAGGCCTTTGGGGTCAGAATCTTGAAAAGCAAACCAAAGGTTATGGTTAGGGCCCACAACATGGCAGGCCCGATCTGCCAGCACTCTGTCCATCTTTCTGGGGGAGGGGGCAGTCGAGGGATTTGTTCAGGTTGAGTGTCAAGCTCCAGGTTTGCATCCAGGGGCCTGCTGAATATGGGGCTGTCCAGAGGTAGGAATGCAGATTTCAGTTCCTCTGAATCCTTTCTGGAGTTCCAAATGGCATGGTTCCTTTCAGGGTGGCAGGGTTAGTCCTATGGTGTTCCTCACTGTCCCCAATCTCTGAGGCTTTGGAGCCAGGCCGTCGGGGACAGACAAACACAGGCTGGAGAGCTTTAATGTCAGAAATGTATTTTCGCACAGATCTGGAGGCCAGAAGTTCCTGATCAAGGTGCCAGCAAGGTTGGTCTCCAGTGAGCTTTTTCTTGTTGTTCTATAGATCACTACCTTTTCAACTGTGCCCTCAGATGACCTCTTCTCTGTGGGCCCCCAGAGGGGAGGTAGGGGGAGTGCTTTCATGTGTTTCACCCTTATGAGGACACCAGTCCTAGCAGATTAGGACTCCTGTGACCTCACCAAGCCTTCAGTACCTCCTTCTAGGTAGGCCCTATCTCCAGATGCAGTCACACTGGAGATTAGGAATACTTCATATGACTTTTGTGGGGACACAATTCAGTCCATAACAATTAGTACAGGAGAAAAGCCATGGAGAGAATTCTAGAGGAGTCACACGTTGATGTTATAAGGTAAGTGGGTATAAAAGAGCACCTCTGAAGTCCAATAGGTCATTAGAGCTAGAGGCTGACAGGAAAGTCCCGTACGTGCCACAGTTTTGAGTTTGATGCAAGCGCAACTCTGAAGGGAAGATATTTGGGAGGCCTTGGCCGACCACTACTTCCAGCCAGGGGTGATTCTGGAGGGAGTATCTCTCGGAGTGCTGCCTAGAATCAAGACTTTGGGGTTGGAAAAGTGCCACTTCCAAAGCTGGAGAAGGATGGTGCTGTAAGTTACTTGAAGAGTACTGTTCTGGGAGATAGGAGATCTGGGGTGTCTTCTTTGTTCTGCTGCTGACCAGATGTGAAAATGCAGATTAACTCCCTAACCATCTCAGTTCTACCACCATGTGCTGCTGTCATGTGTCCCAAGCCCCAGAGTTAGTTTGATCCATAAGCAGAAGCCAGTCTTTTAGTTCCCAATCTCTTAATCGGGCTGATCGTCACAATATATAGCGGACACGTGACAGCCACCGGGGAGAAGTAAGGGTTGTCTTCCCCTCAGGGAGAGTGGAAAAGCTCTAGGAGAGGGCATACCCGTAGACCAAAGGCAGCCAGTGCTGGAGAGTGGAGCCACGGGGAAGAGTGTGCTGATGACAGCCTTGTGGAGGGAGGGCAGAAAGAGCCACCACCATGACACTTGAGTTACAGATCGAGCTTGGGGATAGAGAAGGGATCAGGGCACGGTAGAGCAGCAGCTGGCAAAGTGATTCTGTTGAGCTTAAGCTCATAGTGCCTTAGCGAATTAGAATGGGAAATGCCTTGCTATTGTCTGTGACTCTGTGATTGTGTGAGTATGAGTGACAGAGTGGGGACAAAGAGAGAGGGAGAGAGAATACATTAAATTTTAAAGAAGGACAATAAGGGACGCCTGGGTAGCTTACTCAGTTAAGCATCTACCTTTGGTTCAGGTCATGATCCCAGGGTCCTGGGATTGGATCCCATACCAGGCTCTAGTGGGGGGCCTGCCTTCCCTCTGCCTGCAGCTCCCCTTGCTTGTGATCTCTCTCTTCCTCTGTAACAAATAATAGTAAAAAATAAACAAGGGCGATACGTTATGTTTACTTTTGTTTCTGATGCCAGACATGGGTTCAGAGGATTGAAGAGGGAGATCCAAGGAGCTAGCCTCTCAAGAGGAGTGAATACCTAGTCACTGGTAAGACCCCTGGTCCTGCAATACAATATGGCTCCTGTGATCTGGGTCCTGTTAAATGCCCCTCGCCATCCTTCACCCGATAGTTTGATTCTTCATTGCGTTCAGTGTGGGGAACTGGGAGAAGCTATGACACTTGGCCCTTTGTGGAGGAATGTTAGTAGTATAAATAGCAATAGTTATCAGTTCTGGAGCACTTCCATGACTCTGCTGCAGGCACTCTGCTGTGACCTGGGTTTATAGCAGTGAGATAAACATAGAAATAGATGTGGGCTCTGTTCCCAAGAATCTGAAACCCACTATTCTCCTTGTCCCCTTCCCATTCTGTCTTCTTCAGCCCTTGTGCAATCCCACCAAGCAGGAAGCTTGCTTCTCCCCTTCCCTCTCCTGCTCCCCCTGCTTGTGCTCTCATTCCCTCTCTCTGACATGTAAATAAATCAAATGTTTTAAAAAATTATAAAAAAGGCAAAACAAATAACCATTTTTGGAGAGTGATTTTCTGAATGCAGTTATGGGCAGTGCTGGGTACTGAAGAAGACGCTCTGCTGACCAGAGGAGTGGGGAAATTACAGAACAAATTCCACAGGTCATTGAATATATCACATTCATCACCCCACCCATAGCACTCATTAATCTCTAGCCCAGCCAATATGTTGGTTATAAAAATGAGCTTTCTCCAAACTGACAGGAAGTTCTCGTTTTAGCAATGTAAATCATTCTGATCTTTATCACTAATGTGATCTAATCCTGTCTAGTAAAGAAACTTGAGAGTTCTATATCTCTGTAAGCATTTAAGAAAAACAATGGACTCTACTCTAATTACTTTTTAACTAACTTGACTTGCCAAAGGAAGGAGAATGTAAATATCAGAAATCTTACCACTAAGCACAAGTTGCAAGTTATACCTGCCAAAATGTGGTTCAAAATATAAGTAACCAGTCTCCTTAGAAGCCTTTTACCTTCTTATATCTGTTATGTTGGGTAAATGAGTAGTTACTAGAATACAGCTGGCTCAGTGATCACAATTCTGCTTACCCTCAGAAATATAAATAGATTACATGTTTAGCCTGGTAACTGGACACTGATATAGAATTATTCACTGGCTGATTCCTAGATCAGAAACCACAAAAAATTTTTCTTTTTTATGGAAGTATGGCTGTTACAATAGTCTCACCTGTACCTCATAGTGATTGACTTAACTACTCTATACGTTACAACTCTAGATGTAACATTTTAATAAAACAACAATATCTTTGATGGTATCATGGAAATGTAAGTGCCTTGTGCACTTTTCATAATGTGTATAATTACCTAAACATCATAGTAAGTAAATCAAGGCCATTGTCAAGCTTCCGTCAAGGAGAGTCCTTAACTAGAGGGATTTCCCATTGCTCTCAGGATGATAACCTCTGAGTTACAGGTTCCGTTAGTTGGCCACACACATTTGGAGCCTTGTGGACTTTCTGACAGCTGAGCAGCATATCTGTTTCAAGCATTGTGATCCCTGTTCTTACTGCAAGAGTGACAGTTGTCACTTTTCCTTTGACCCCTGTCTTTAGGAAAGTGTCTGACTCAGAAAGTCGAGTCAGTACCCCCCAAAAATATTTTCAGGAGAACCACCTCAAAGATGATCACCTGAGATACTGTCAAGAAAAAAAAAACTGAAATTCTAAGCAACATCCATAAAAAGTATTTTCATGTTGATAAGGAAAGATTTTCCCCTAAATACCAGAGAGGCTCCATGAAAGTGAGATTTTTACCTATTTTGTTCACCGTGTCACCAGTCCCTAGAAGAGCGCCTAAGACATCACTCAAGATTAGGTTGCTTTGAATGAATCAAATGAATGAATGAACTGTAGCCTTTGATAGTGAGGTAGTTTATGGTCCTTAGGCAAGAGATGTGATTTGTGTTGGGATTTCAAGAATGGGAGGTGCTGAAGAGAAAATTGAGAAGCTAAATGTGAAAATATGCAATTTACTGACTGGAGTAGTTCTGAATATATTTCAAACATAATTAAACTATGGCTGTGGGTCTATATGCGTTTTCATAATTTTCCCTTGAAAATGTGAGGCATACAGATGTCATCTCCAATGAATTCTCCTTGTCCGTATACAGAATCACCAAAAAAAAAAAAAAAAAAAGGCATTCTGACAGTCTTCAGACCATCCACTCCAGGATTGTGACTCTTTCTTCTCCATGTTCTTTCTGACATCATGGACTTTCAGGTTGACCTCTCTCATCTTGGGTCCCACTCTCATTAGCTGTAGAAGTCATGCGATGTTTGTGATGTGAGGGTGGCAATACTCTCTGACTTTTGGTTACAATATGTCTTTGAAAGCCAGTGTTTATTCTGCTTTTACAGCATTTCTCCATTTGAATTGGCCACCTTTTAAGTGGTCATTAGCCACATGTGGCTACTAGCCATGGGACTTGGACAGCAGAGGTGTGGAAAGTCCGCACATTCTTCCACTCAAAGGATATTGTGAGTTATGCTACATCTTTTTTTTTGAAGTGCCTTTTTTAGATATTTAAATTCAATTAGCCATTAGATAGTACATCATTGGTTTCAGAGAATTCAGTAACTCATCAGTTGTGGATAACCCTTGGTGCTCATCACATCACGTGTCCTCCTTAATGCCTATCACCCAGTTTCTCCATGTCTCCCACTCCCCTCCCCCCCAGCAACTCTCAGTTTGTTTCCTATAGTTAAAGGTGCCTCATGGCTTGTCTCCCTTTCTGATGACTCCCATTCAGATTTCCCTCCCTTCCCTCTGATCCTCTGTACTACATCTTAATCTCAACAGTCAAGCAGTGGTAGTAATTCAGTCATGGAGTCATGCATATTCTAAATCTAATGAGGTGGATTCCCATACTGCCTTTGTCTCTTCTAGAGCGCTTACATTTGTTATATTATTGCTGCTGTGTTCATGTTTCTCGTTCACTGAATGTCTGATAAAAGAATTAGTAAAATGTGTGACTGCAGAAAATACAATGGTCATGGATGATGAAGATTTTCTCCTTGACCAGACTCGAGTCAAGTTCCTCTGAGTCCTCTTTCTGTCTAGCCTTGACCTTAGGCTCCGCCCACTTAGCCCAGTTTTAGCAAGAAATCTGCTTGGTCATTTTTCAGCAATCTTCTATCCTACTCTTGATATCTGAT
This sequence comes from Mustela nivalis, assembly GCF_964662115.1. Taxonomy (NCBI): domain Eukaryota; kingdom Metazoa; phylum Chordata; class Mammalia; order Carnivora; family Mustelidae; genus Mustela; species Mustela nivalis. The sequence continues at coordinate 247,163 of NW_028136418.1, forward strand.
CAAATTCCTTATCTCTCACCCCTGGTATCTTACCACTTTTTTTTTTTTAAGATTTATTTATTTTGACAGAGAGAGAGCCTGAGCAGGGGGAATAGCAGAGGGAGAGAGAGAACCAGACTCCCCACTGAGCAGCAAGCCCAATGCCAGGCTTGATCCTGGGATCAGATCATGACCAAGCCAAAGCCAGAGATTTAACCAACTAAGCCACCCAGGTGCTTCAGTATCTATAACCCTTAATATCTGATCCAATCCCTTATTCCCAGGGCACCTGGTTGGTGCAGCTGGTTGAACGTTTGACTCTTGGTTTCTACTCTGGTCATGATCTCACGGTCCTGAGATTAAGCCTCACCTCAGGCTCTATGCTCAGTGAAGAGTCTGATTAAAATTCTCTTTCCCTCTCCCTCTACCCCTACCCCTGCTCCCTCTCTCTAAAATGTATTAATAAGTCTTTTAAAAAATTCCTTATCCCCTGATCTCAATAGTTTATGACCCTAGCCTTCCTTCAACAATATTACTGTCCAGATGGTTTAGCCAGAATCCCTTCATCCTTACCCTTGATATTCCATCTTAATTTTACATTCAGTGATCCCCACCATGCTCTTTAGCTGTAAATCTCCATTTGTCTGAGCTGAGCCAGATTTCTCTCCCATACTATACAATAAAATCTCATCATAGTAGCATCCCTTGATTAAAATCTTCCTTACTCTCTTTAATGGGTGTCACAATATTTTTTTTTTTCTTTAACAGTCAGGAGGGTGCTAATGGAGTACCATGACAAAAGGCCTAACTTCCTATAATGGACATTTCTTTGGTTTACCTGACAAATACTCTTTCTCTCTTCTAAGGAAAATTTCCGGTTCTCAGTATAACTGCCAACTGGCCCAGGGGTGGACAAGTGAGGCAGATGAGACCAAAATGAAAATTCTGTTGAGACACTGGACCTTGAGGATTCAAGCCAAGGACATAAAAGTGTTGGTACTCCATTATTCTGATGGTCCGTTAACTCTTGCTTTTTTGGTTCCTGTGTCTATCACTGCCCCTGCCTTTTTGAAGATAATGACCATTCATCTGAGTACACGGTTCACAGAATCCCTTTGCAGTGGCCCATGCGGGCCAAGGTAGTAGAGCATAATAGATCTCTGTAAGTTTTTAAAAAATGTCTTTGTCCCTGTTGCCCATGGCCATTAAAGACCAAAGGTCGGGGGTAGGGGGATATTGGAAAAGGTGAAGTTATAGTTACTCACTGATTTTTTGATTGGTAGAGAGAAAGCAACACCTACATACAGGGCCAGTGGGTGAGTGGAGGAAACATCTTTGGCTCTAGGAGGAATGGGGGAAGGAGAAATATTAATAATCTTTGTCTTTGGAACTGCCCCTGAAGACTTCCCCACACAGGAAAATGACCTAGCGTGACTCTCCTAAACTTCGGCAAGCCCCTTAAATTTAACTGACTTCTAGATCTGATACTCCCTGCTGGATAACTCTGATCATTATTGGATTGTTACTTATTTTATTTTAAAATTATTTTTAAAGAAAATTTTAATCTAAATACAATTAATTAACATATAATACTAGTTTCAGACATACAGGTTAGTGATTCATCAGTCTTTTGTAACACCCAGTGCTCACTGTATCACATGCCTTCCTTAATGTCCATCACCCAGTTACCCCATCCACCCATCCCTCTCCCCTCCAAGAACCCTCAGTTTGTTTACTGTGATTAAGAGTCTCTTCTGAGGGGTACCTGGCTGGCTCAGTGGGTTAAAGCCTCTGCCTTCAACTCAGGTTATGATCTCAGGGTCCTGGGATCGAGCCCCACATCAGGCTCTCTGCTCCCTGGGGAGTCTGCATCCTCCTCTCTCGCTCTTCCTGCCTCTCTGCCTACTTGTGATCTCTGTTTGTCAAATAAGTAAATAAAAATCTTTTTTTTTAAAGTCTCTTCTGGTTTGTCTCCCTCTTTGACTTCATCTTGTTTTATTTTTTTCCTTTACTCCCCTATGATTCTGGTTTGTTTCTTGAACTCCACATATGAGTGAGATCATATGATAATTGTCTTTCTCTGACTGACTTATTTCGCTTGGCATAATACCCTCTACTTTCACCCCTGTCATTGCAAATAATTGCCATTTATTTTAACTCGACAGAGAAGGCCACTAGAAACAGCAGGTGATGGCCCCAGCTCCTGTTCCTCCATGCAGAACATCTGTCAACACCTGTAGACATCTTTTCCTCCCCCCATTCCTATGAATGTTGCTCAGTTGTTACATGGCATGGACAAATGCTGTTGGCTGGTGGCATGGACACACTGGACAAGCTTGGCCTTCGGTAAAACAAAGACTGGCTTCAATTACTCAAACTGAAACAGGAATGCTTGGATGAACAAGCCTGCCAGGAAGTCCCACTGGAGGTACTCAACCTGTGCCCCTTCCCTCCTTGGACCAAGAACCTGAACTTGAGAGATGAATGGCTTATCCAAGGTTATGGCAAGGTTACACAGACCTGAAACTAGACACAGGTGTACATGCCTATTGATCAAGGCTGGCTGAGAAATCGAACTGCCTCAAATCTTGATTCTTTTTGCCACTTCTTATTCTCTGACCCTGTTTTTCATAGATTAGGATGTAGGAATAATAAAAATATCAGCTAATGGGGTATCCTGACTTTTTGATCTTTTAGTTCTTGTCAGACATTTACCATAATGCTTAGCACATGGATATGTGTGTGCACACACGTGCACATGCATGACACTCAAAAAATTGTTCCCTGATATTAACTTTATCAGTGCACTTTGCATCCACCACCAATTGGCTGTTTTGTCACAAACTGATTAAAGCAGAACTGTCAAGTGAGGAACTTCAAAGCCAAAGCATTAAGTGCTTTGAAAAACCAGCACCTGGGAGGATTTGTCTCAGCATCTGTGATTAGAAAGCAGCAAAAAGAGACTTTGGGGACACAGTTCACCCCTTCATGAAGCAGCCATTCAGAACTTTCTCCGAAGGGCTAATGCCTAATCTTCCAAAGACCAGCAAGAACAAGCTTATGGTCTGTTAAAATCAGATTTTTAAAAGATTTTTATTTATTTATTTGAGAGGGAGAGAGAGAGAGTGAGAGAGAGAGCATGAGAGGGGAGAAGGTCAGAGGGAGAAGCGGACTCCCCATGAAGCTGGGAGCCTGATGCAGTCCTTGATCCTGGGACTCCAGAATCAAAATCAGTTTGATTGACTCAATACAGTCAGGGAGGACAGTCCTCAGGAGTCACAGAATGCTGGTTGCCATGAGGGAGGAGTCTTTTACAAAGTCTGGGCTCTCACAGAAGGAGTCTGAAGCACGTGTATGGAAAGCAGAGGTCAGTTCTGGATTAGAAGCTCTTTCTGAGGGGAAATGAGTAGAAGCAGGGATTAACCAGGACTTGGGCTCTGCTTTATTCAGTTCAAGTTGCTGCAACAAATGATGACAGACTGGGTGGCTGAAACAGCAAAACATGTACTATTCCTTGCAGTTCTAGAGACTGAGAAGTCCAAAAGCAAGATCCTGGGAGATCTGATATCTAGCAAGAGACTGCTTCATTATCTACAAATGCCCATATTTCTGTTGTAGACTTGCATGGATGACAGCTGGCAGAACAATCTCTCAGGTCGTTTCTCAGAAGTGCTTTTATCTCATTCACAAGTGTTCCAATCTCATGACCTCACCACCTCTCAAAGCCCATACCTCCTGATGGCACTCCTTGAGGGTCAGGGCTTCAACATCTGAATTGGGACAAGACACAAACATTCAGTCCATTAGCAAGTGTTGTCATGAGGACAGCATAGCTTATCAACTGGGTATCCCCAGGAATCCATGGGACTAGCAAAGCAGAATCTGGGGGTGTCACTGGTAGGAAAGCAGGAGGTCCCCAAGAGACAGTCCTCATAGCATTTTACAGAGACAGCAGGACCCTTGAGAAACAATAGTTTCCGTGACGCATACACCAGCCTTTATCTATGCCTGTCCTCCCTGCTGGATTCACAGCAAGCCTACTTCTTTCTTTTCCAGTACAAATGGATTTCCACTCTCTGAATCCTGATGAATTTTTGCTCTTTTGCAGTTAGTAGGTTGTCCCTCAGGATTCTGCATGTCTGGATTTGCAATCGTGGAAACTGCCAAAGGTCTAGGGACCTGCATGGCAGAACCCGGCCTCTACCACTATTGCCCAAGGTAGGGACTCTGGTCCCTTGAGCGTCCTGTGCTGCTGTCAAAGGTCTGTGTGCATTGGCTTATTGTTTTTTTTTTTTTAATGTAATTGCTTATATGTGTGTTTCATCATGCTCAAGTGGCCTTTCTGTGAAAAAGTGGCCAAGCTACACCTAGAAGTCACTGAAGAAAGTTCTAAGAACTCCTGGTTAGTATGAGGCTAGAGAGAGAGAGAAAGAGAGAAAAGAAATCTGCCTCTCTGCATTTTGCAAGTCCCTGGGCAAAATCTGTTGGCTGTGCACTCCTCACATGAAGATTCCAGGCAGGGAGACCCTCTTGAGCCTCATCTCCCTGAGTTCCTCTTCCAGAAGCAATCCCTAGTTTGAGACCAGGGTTAGCGAAAATAGAGCAGCAAAGCAGGGTCCAGAAGGAAGGACTGCCACAGACCATGGAGCACCAGGGGGACAGGCTGGTACCTCCTCACGGTTGGGGTACAAATGGGCTCAGCTCAGCAGGTATAGGGGTGCCCTTGGCCCCTCTGGTGGGCTTTGCAGTGCCCCAATCTCAGGAAGAAAAAAGGCTGGCTCAGGTGACATATTTTTGACTGGGAAGGAGCTGACAGCAATGGAAATAAACAAGTAGGGAATGATGTTGGAAAGTTGGAGGGTTTGTCCTTTATATCTCAGCTTTCTCTCCTATCTTCCCTTGCTCTGTAGTGTGTTATCAAAGAAGTTTTTGGCATGATATTCCTGTTCACTGATTAACTCTTGAGCTGTGTCTTTTCTGCTGTTCAGCTCATCTGGTGAATTCTTTTACTGTAAAAAGTATCTTGCCCTTGCAAGGGCAATGGCAAGACCTGAGAAATCCCAGAGATTTCAGCTTGCCACCCAGAAGGAAACCAGGCTATTTGGAATGCTGGAAAGGATTCAGAGTAGGGGAAATCGTCTTGGACATCTGAGACCACCCCCACATTCAGCGGTCCACTGGACACAAACCCAGACCTTGATACTGATCCTGAAACATGCTCTCAACTCAGACCCCTGTGATCCTCGCCACAGTGCTTTCAGATCAGTGCAGCCATGCCCATAGGCACAAACTCTTAAGCCTAGATTCTGTCCTGAGAGGTGTGTCCCCGACGGCCTGGCTCCAAATCCTCAAAGATTGGGGACAGTGAGGAACACCATAGGACTCACCCTGCCACCCTGAAAGGAACCATGCCATTTGGAACTCCAGAAAGGATTCAGAGGAACTGAAATCTGCATTCCTACCTCTGGACACCCCCATATTCAGCAGGCCCCTGGATGCAAACCTGGAGCTTGACACTCACCCTGAACAAATCCCTCGACTGCTTCCTCCCCCAGAAAGATGGACAGAGTGCTGGCAGATCGGGCCTGCCATGTGGTGGGCCCTAACCATAACCTTTGGTTTGGTTCAGTTCTCAGGATTGTGACCCCAAAGGCCTTGCAGCAGGTGCCCTACAATTTGGGGACACATGGGCAATCCCAGAGGACTCAGCCTGCTGCCCAGAAGGAAACTGTGCCATTTGGAACTCCGGAAAGGATTCAGAGGAGCAGAAATCTGCATGCCTAGCTAAGGACACACCCACACAGAGCTGACTCCTGGACACAAAGCCAGAGCCAGACACTCACCCTCACCTCCACTGTCAACTCAGCCACCCAGACAGCTCTCCATGGGGTCTTCAGATCAGCCCTGCCATGTCCCTGGTTCCTAACACTAACCCTTGGATGGGTTCTGTAATGATCTCCTCATTTCAGGTTATGTGGTGGTTCTGCAGGACATTGTCCTGGTGTGGGATCAAACACACTGAAGCATCCCGTGTGAAGTGGCAAACGTGGTAAAGAAATGACGGCTGGGGAATCTGAGTGTGGAGACAGCACGTATTTGTGCTGCTATAACAAGCTGACTGCACTTTGAAATCACCACAGAGGAAATGAATCTTCCAAACAACCATGTTAGCACGACGACACGGAAGCAGAGAGAACATCAGACTTTGGGATGGAGTCCAAGCCCTCCCAGATCCAGGTCACCCAACATGGAGAGGACACATGTTAGCAAGAGACTCGTGGGAGAATTAAATCATGGGCCCCTGTATCACAGGTGCAGTAGAAGCAGTGGATTTGGAATTTCAGTTTTTCCACAACGTTCCACCACAAGCTGGTTAGAACTGTGCAAAAGCAGGAAGGGAAGCCCCAGTAAAGTGGACTGGGGATGCCAGAAGGGGAGGCTGGAAGGGGGCGCCTGCTGCTCCGTGCCCATTACAGACTCCACATTGCAATTCCCCACAGGAGAGACTCACCAATTCCAGGCCCCACACGGGAAGCTGGAGGTTCATCTCCTGACTATTTGTAGGAGCTTTGCAGCTCAGCTGGTGAGAATTCTCCATCACCCTGCCTTTCTCCAAGGGACTTTCCTTCAAGCACCCTTCCCAACTTCTTCCTCCTCCATGAAATAATGTTACTCTCCTTTGTTTCTCGCACTTGCCTGTGATGGGACCTTAGCTTGCTCAGCCCAGACTGCCATTCTCTGCTCTTCCCAATTAAATCCATGCTGCTGGTCAAATAACTGGCAGATTGAGTTTAAGGCCAATCGAACAAATAAATTCAAGATCTTGCAAGGAACAAAATCAATATGCACAAATTAGTGGCACTCCTAGGTGCTCGGAAGGAACCATCAAAAAGAGACTGCGGAGAACGATCTCATTTACACCTGCATCCAAGACAGCAAGATACCCGGGAGGCCCCTGAACCAAGAAGGTGACAGACCTGTCATCTGACAGCCCTGCAACAATGACGACAGACAGGGAGGGGTACACACGGAGATGGGGAGGCACTGTGCTCAGGGTAGAACCCACACTGGGAAAATACCTACTCTCCCCAAAACCGTCTACAGAGTCCTCACTCTGGCTCCCGAATTTCCGGACTCGGCGCAAGCCTGGAGTGGGTGTGGACACGGGAAGGACCCCGCAGGGCTGAGGTGGGGAGAGCACAAGCACCGAAGCAGGCGGACGCTCCCTGACCTCAGACCATCTGAGGAGCCCCAGGAACCGAATCCGCGAGCACACAAACACAGATGAGGACCTAGGAGCACCCGAGCCCAGAAAGGGGGGACCCCACAGCCCCGCGCACAGCACAGCAGGAGTCCACGTCTCCTCACACAAAACGACGGAAGCCCCAGTGTCTACATAGGGCTCCCTTTCTCTGTGGGGTCCTGAGACCACGAACCCCTTGACAGTCCACTCAGGCGGCTTCTCCTCAGCTCCTCCAGCATCTGGTCCTTAGGAGGTTGGACTGCTGCCAGTGTGGGCGCGTCCTCCACAACGGGTCCGGTCAGTGTGGATGCAGAGCCACACCCTCCTCAGCTTGTCCTGTCAGGGTGGGAGGCGCCCCACATTCTCCAGAAGTCTCCACAGTGGGTCCTGAAGAGGCGGGGCTCTGGTCCCAGCTGTGGCTGTGCAGCCTGGGCTCAGGGCGGGAGCTGGGGTCTGGCGCCCTCTGCAGGCGGTGCAAGGCAGTGCAGGACTGTGGGAGCTCACCCTTCAGTGGAAGGTCCTGCTCCCTCCTGGGGTCCAGCTGATGCCATTTCATTCCGGAAATTCAAGCTGCATGGAGCCCATACCCCCCAACTTCCCCCCAAATAGCTAAGGAACAATGAATTGGAAACAATGTGGAATTACAACAGTCCTTGACCCAAACAGTGTCACTGAACATGGCCCTGATGCAGACCCACACTCTGACCTCAACTTGGTCTCAAGCCTGGACCCTACCCTAATCCAAGACCCTAACCCTAGCCCCCAACCCAAACAATGTTCACAAGAATCAAAAGGTAGAAACTGCAAATATCCATCAATGGCAAGTGCCTAAGCAAAGTGTGGTGAAGCATTTGAATTTGGGTACAGGTTCAGGTTTTAGTCAGAGTTCTAGATCAGGCTTTGGGTTTAGTGTTAGGGTGAGGGTTTAGAGTGAAGGACAAGGGAACAGAGTTATAGTTTAGGGCTTTAAGTTTATGATTTAGGCTTTAAGACTCAGGGCTTATGGGATAAAGTTCAAGGTCAAATTTGGGGTTTGACTTCATGCTGAGATTTGGGTTCAGGTTTCATGACTTGGAGGTCTGGTTTAGGGTTTGGGTTCGTGGTTCAGGGCTTGGATCCAGGGCTCAGGTACAGGCTTTGGGTTCCATTCCAGGTTTGGGATTCAGGGTTCTAGTTTGGGCTTTAAGGTCAGCTTAGGTTTCAGCGTTGGTAGGGTTTAAGGTTAGGTTTAGGGATGACACATTTTCTTCAGTTGTCATCATGGACAAAATAATTCTATCTGAAGTTTCTAAGTCAGAAATGTATTTCATCTGGGGGCGCCTGGGTGGCTCCGTGTGTTAAGCCTCTGCCTTGGGCTCAGGTCATGATCTCAGGGTCCTGGGATCAAGCCCTTCATCAGACTCTCTGCTTGACGAGGAGCCTGCTTCCCCATCTTTCTCTCTGCCTGCCTCTCTGCCTACTTGTGATCTCTGTCTGTCAAATAAATAGAATTAGTAAAAGCTATTATATGATCTTTTACAAACCATTTCCTATCTTTGCATTCTCATGTGCCAAGACAGACAGGGATTGTTTAAAACCCTGAAGAGAGTGCTCTTGCTTTTAAATTGCCTGTAACCTTCGTGTAATAGATTTATGATTGATGATAGATTTAGTTAAAATATAACTATTTAAAATATTTACTCTCAGTAAACGATTTCAACCTATGCTCATTTAAGTAACTTGGTGCATAATCCCTTTTCTATTAAACCATAGTGCAAGGACCAATGCAGCGTTTCCAGGAGAACCCCAAGCTATTTTTCTAGAATGGCTGTATGCTTATATATGGCGTCCTGTTTTCACTCCCTTTGTGGAGCACCTACCCTGGAGGTCATGTAATAACCAATGACCAAAAAAAACAAACAAAAAACCCAAACATCCAGGTCGAAGTGCCATCCCTGCCTGGAGTGGAGGAGACTGCTCAGACAGATCCCAGGCAGGCATCTCAGCCCAGGCCTGTGCTGGGGAAGCTGGTTCCTGGCTTTGGGCGCAATCTGGAAGCCAGCAAACTGACCCAAGAGTGCAGCCGGCGTTTAAGACTGATGATCTATTCGCAGCCAGGCTGCGCGTGGACACCCGCTCAGGGAGCCCTGCTAGGAGGCTGCCCAGCGCTGGCGCTGGCAATGCAGTAGCATGCCAGGGCTTAGCCCCGCACCCCAGCCATGGCTCAGGTTTCAGAATTTAGGGGGCGGGGCCGGAGCAGAGAAGGGTCTTTGCTAATTTCCGAAGCTGGAAGTGAGCTCTCAGAGGACTCAGGAGGGAAGGGGGGGGCGGGTCGGGGGCGGCCTTGAGCAGGGGTTTTGCTAATTGCCCAGGCGGGAAGGAGGGGCGCACAGCGCCAGGGTGCTGTGCTGCAGCCCATTCGGGACTGCAGGACACACCATACTCGCTGCCCCTGTGCTCCCACGCTGCAGCCTAGCCCCTGACGCAGCGGTGTCCCGTTCCCGTTCAGGCCTTCAGGCCGCCTGCTGCCCCTCCCCGCCCCATGGCTTCTCTGGAGGACCCTCTGCTCACAGGTAAAGTGACACCGCGACGCGCCCTCACCTGAAGCAGAAAACGCAGGACAGGAGCGGGGTGTGGGGTGGTCAGGGCCCAGCCTCCCGCCAACCCCAGGGCACCAGGACCACCCCGGACGCCGCACCACACCCTGTCCGCAGGGGGTCTGGCCAGGACGGCGCCACAGGAGGTACCCCCTCCTACCCCCGCCAGCCGGCAGGCTAGCCCCCATAGTTCCGCACTCCCACGCGCCTGTCAGAGCCTCCTGCCATTCCCAGGGCACCCAGAACCCAGAGAGTGAGGCCTTGGGTGCTTTCTAGTGACAGATTCAAGGCAATTTTTCGACTTTGGGACTCAGAGTTAACATAGTTTTCATTTGTGATTATTATTTTTTGTGGGTGCCATAGCTTTTCTTTTGACCTATGGTTGTTTTCACTCCCGGTTCTGAAGAAGCCCCTAAATCCTAACCCTGTTGAGGACTCAGAAAGCTCTCAGAGCAGCAGTGCTGGGGGACAGTGTGGACACATGGTTTGGTTTCTCCTCTGGCCTGCTTCTGTGGCAGCCCCGCTCTGTCCTCCTCAGACTTCAGAGCAATATCTGAACAAGTGGAGAAGCGACCAGGGGGTCAGGAAGGTGGCCACCGAAGAGTGACTTCTCTGGAGGGTGGCTGAGCTAGCAAGTGAGCATGTTAATCCAGCTCTGCCTGCATTAGTGATGGAGCTGAACAGGAGCCAGGGAAGGGGAGGAGGAGCAGAGAGCAGGGACAAAGGAACCAAAGAGGAGATTCAGATGAAGGGAAGTAATGGGGAGGAAAGAGAAGAAACTCTAGAAGACAGGCATGTAGAAAGGAAAAGGGATGAAGTGGGCATTGGGAAAGGGCACCACCAGGGAAGGAGAGAGGGGAAGGAAAGAGGGAGGAAGAGAGGAAAGGGGAAAGGGAGAAGGGAGGAGTCAGCATGCCAGGGCTCCCCCTGCATCTGAAGAAGAGGTGGCTGGTCCAGCTTGTCAAACAGGGTGCTCACTCTTTGGCCCCAGTTTCTGCTACCAGTGCTACTGGGCTTTTCAAGGAAGGCAGGCTGTCCCTTGGGACCTACTGGAGCCCACAGGAGGGTGGGAGAGGTAAGATGCCACCGGGTCCTGTCCTGAGCTGCTCCCAGCCACCAGCCTCACCACATGGTGCAAGAGGGACCCCAGAACAAAGGACGGACACAGGCCAGCATGTCTGCTGGTGGCCCTGGGCACTTAGCTCATCGCAGTGAACCACACGGCCTCCTCAACCCACGCTTTCAAAGCCTCCTTCTTCGCTTCTGGCTTTCATGTCTGTAGGAACATGAGCCAGATCTAACTCATCTCCGACAGACAATTCTGACTCACCCCGTGTCAGATTTTTATGAGTGGCTGTGATAGAGTAAGATAGCAATGCTCCAACAAACGGACTGTTTCCTCCCACTTGACCTCAACAGTCTTATACATTTTCTTAGCGAAAACATCTTGTCTCCTTCCATTAAGCTCATAACGTGGTCTAGGAGTATACATGCGCCTTCGGTAGATGCGAAGCGATACAGAGGTCCTTTTTTTTTTTTTTAATTTTACAAGGCAAAGTCAGTGAACACATCCAACTTGACCAATACGTCTCTAAAATGTCAATCCAGGCAAAGCTTTTTCTGCCTACAGTTTGGAGCCTACGTAGTGACATTTTTAAAATGCTTTCAGTCCCTCAGTGAGGCTCTTAGAAGCTAGCCAGGGCTTACTACGTGCCAGGCACTGTGTGAGGTGTTGGAGCTAAAGGGAAGGAGAGCTTGGAGGCTGGCTGGGGAAGGACATCCATGACACAACCACAGCTAGAAACGGAGGCCAGTGCTAGAAAAGAGAGAGCAGGCTGCATGGAGAGTGTGTACCATGGGGCTTGTGAGCTCACGAATAAGTGGGAGTAACTGGAGTGGGGAGATGGGGGAGAGAAGAGGGTCTTCCCATCAATGGGAATCACCTGTGCTTGGAGGCAGGTGCCATGAGAGGTCTCCACAGGAAGAAGGAGGCAGTGTGGTTGAAGGGCAGAGAGATGGGGCAGAACAGGCATCAGTCAGTTGGAGGGGTATGAATAGACTGATGGGAGGATTGTGGGTGCCTTTGGAGGACTGAGAATTTGTTAGAAGATCAGTGCAGATTTCTATGGAGACAAATGCCAGGAACTGATAGGTCTTTGAAAGGTCACTCTGGCTGCCTTTTGGCAAAGGGGTTGGTAAAAGGCACTTGCAGGTGTGAACACACCAGGTGGGAGGTGAGTGCAGGAAATCAGGTGAGGGAGCATGGGAACTTGGTCCGGGGATATATAAGGGAGAATAGCCTTTAAGGAGTTCCACAAATTGGCACCAGCTGTGGCTTCATTACAGAGCTGGAAGGGGTGTGTCCTGGAGGTTACAGAAATTACATGAGAAAGGGAAGTCTTTTTAGATCTCTTTTTCAACTAGAGGAACTCTCACCTTATTGATAGAATTCCAGAGTGGGAACCAATAATATGAGGACATCTTTGAAATGTCTGAATATATTCTTCGACATCTTTGAAAGTGACGAGGAGACCTTGGCCTTAGGAGGCCTTGGCCCTCTTTGTAGCCAGAAAGATTTCACGTACAGATTTGAGTTCTCCATTTTAAAGTCAAGGAGTCAGTCCTTCCAAAGGACACCTCCTATCATTTTACCCTCTCATCATACCTCACGTGCTGGCATCTCCAAGACCCTCTGTTCCAGGTTGAGAGTATCCACTTTGGCCAGGCTGGTCTTGCCAAGAACACCACCACAGGAAATCTAGAGCCTATAATGCTATTAATAACATCATCTAGGACTGTGTTTGCTGCCCTCATAGCCTCTTCCCACCATGACTCACTGAAGCTTTTAACACATTGTATCCATTAAGCTATAGTTCCCAAAGGTCATCTTCTCTAGTGCCATTAATTTTTAGGGGACCAGGCAAACCTTAAACTTGTCCCCCCTAATTGGACCCCTGTTCCCCCACAATCTATTTGAAAGCCTTTCACCATGATTCTTGAATGAGATCTGAGACCACTGCTGGTACCTAACACTTCTTGGCACCTTGTCTGTTAGGTTCTTGGAAGAGGAGATGGCTATGGAGGTGAGTGGGAATGGGAGTGGGAGGATTTCTCCCTTCACTTTGCTTTTTGTGTTTTCAAATAATGGGTTTTGAGGGGGCGGGAAAGTTTAACCAGACCATTTATTTTCCATCTCCCATCGATAAAAAGTTTACCACTCCCCACTGGAAGAATTTATATCTTTCCTTTGAGTCTACAGGAAAATCTCCCAAACCCAGACCACCACCATGTGGATTCAGCCATCTTCTGATTCACCTCCAGATTGTCTCCTCCTAACTGCTCAAGCCACAGGTTAAGGGCGAAATGTTCAATGCCCAAGCAATTAAGTGGGGAACACGTTTATCTAAGCAATTGCATGCAGCTCTCTATCTGCATACAGGGGGTCTCTCCCAAGCCTTTCCAACCTCAGCAAAAGAAGACAAAGCCCCAGCAGTCTGGGGTATATATCATTCATTCATTCCTGTGTTCAACACTCATGGCGGATCCCCACCAAGACAGTGGGAGAGCAAGGACTGGAGAAATCCTGGAAGCTGAAGTCTGAGGAGGATTTCAAATTCAAGTCAGAGATGAAAGAAACATCTGGACTTGGTCCTCAGGTACATGCAGTATTCTGAACTGAGGCTAGAACCAGAGACCATTCTAATGAAAGGCCTCTACAGGTGGGCTCTCACAGGTGGGCCCCAACTCAGTTTCGTGTATATTCATTCATGAAATAGCTCTTTGGGTCAACATGCAGAAGAAAACCATTTCAGAAAACTGACAATGATGAGAGGAAAGGGAAGCCAAAAGGCTTGTGAATGGGGAGAGAGGAGGAGCCAGGGCAGAAAACCAAGAATCCCTCCCTGCCCTCCTTGCTGCCAGGGAGGTCTGAGGGACTAGTTTCCACCTGGGATCCTAAGTCCAGAACAAAAGCAGCGGGGCCACGGCGGGGGAGGGAAGGGGGTCCTCAGCACGGGCGCATGGGGCTGCGGAAAGATGGGGGCTAGCGTGCCTGCTGGCGGGGGGCACCGCGCAAGGCGCTGTCCCCAGCCCGACCCCATGAGGACCCGGGTTTGGCGCAGCGTCCGGGGTGGTCCCGGTGCCCTGGGGTTCCGGGAGGCTGGGCCTCCACAACCTCCCTCTCCGCCCCCAGGTCGGGTCCGCGCTTTCTGCTCCAGGTGAGGGCGCGGCGCGGTGTCACTTTACCCCTGTGCAGAGGGTGGTCCGGAGAAGCCTTGGGGCAGGGAGGGGCAGCAGGCAGCAGGAGCGGGACAGCGGAGCCTCACATGGGAGCGGACGGGCGGCGAGTCCGGTGGGTCCTGCAGTCCCGACTGGGCCGCAGCACAGCACCGCGGCGCTGCCCGCCCCTCCTCCGCCAGCCCCTCCACCTCCTCCCAGACTCTCAGCCACATCCTCTGTGAGCTCACTTCCAGCTTCGGCAATTAGCAAAGCGCCTTCTCCCCGCCGCCCTCCACCCGCCCCCGCCCCCCTCCCTCCTGAGTCCTCCGCGAGCTCCCTTTTCGCTTTGGCAATTAGCAAAGCCCCTTCTCTGCCCCGCCCCCGCCCCCGCCCTCCTGAGGCCCCGCCCTGGCTGGGGCGCGGGGGAAGCCCCGGGGGCTGCAAGCTTGACCAGCGCTGGCGCTGGGCAGCCTCCTAGCCTGGCTCCTTGAGCGGGTGTCCACCCGCGGCCTGGCTGCAAAAAGATCATCAGTCCTGTTAACCCTGGCTGCACTCTCCCGTCAGTTTGCTGGCTTCCTGATTGCGCCCAAAGCCAGGAACCAGCTTCCCCAGCACAGGCCTGGGCTGAGATGCCTGCCCAGGATCTGTTTGAGCAGTCTACTCATCTCCAGGCAGGGATGGCACTTCCACATGGATGTTTGGGTTTTTTTATTGTTTTTTGGTCATTGGTTATTATTACATGACCTGCAGGGTAGGTGCTCCACAAAGGGAGTGAAAACAGGATGCATGATATACCCCTCACCTCCCATGCTGTCTTTCTCTTAAATAATAAGCACTGCTGAACTATCTTAGATTCTGTACCTTCTCTCCAGCCATGAACCTACCACTGTCTTTAACTCTTGAAAACTTCATTAGACAAATTAATGTGGTGAAGGAAGCAATATGAGAAAGCCTATTAATCTGATGAGCATGGAACTGAACAAACCCTATAGATACTTTCCCTTTGATTTCTAGCCTATCAATACCTACAGTGAGTCACATACACTCAAGATTATTGTTTTTATTGTATACTTCATATATTCATTGATTTTGGACTCGTTATCATTTCGTTGAAGTGTTAAACTATGGTAATAAACAAACTTTTAATTAACTTTTCCTCCTATGATACAAATATAACTTGCACTTGAGCTTTAGCTAATTTTATGTTCTAAAATTGCCAAAACAAAATGATCAAGGTTTCTAGATTATTTACTGTCTTTTCTACTATATAATATTGTTCTATCTCTTCTGTATAAAGAAAATGAATGCTTGGGGCTCTTGGGTGGCTCAGTGTGTTAAAGCCTCTGCCTTCTGCTCAGGTCATGATCCCAGAGTCCTGGGATAGAGCCCCACATCAGGCTCTCTGCTCAGCAGGGACCCTGCTTCCCTTCCTTTCTCTCTGCCTGCCTCTCTGTCTACTTGTGATCTCTGTCTGTCAAATAAATAAATAAAATCTTTAAAAAAAGAAAATGAATGCTTGATAACTAAATGAATGCTTTACTGAACAAATTAAATATGGCAATGGCATTTTATTTTATCATGCTTCACATATTAAACAATAATATTATATCACTAGTCTACAAATAATCTACTCGCATAGTCATTTGGAAGCTTTTAGCAAAAGAATTCTTCCTCCTGATTGTAGTATAAAAGCCACAGAAATATACAGAAGACTCCTAGGATAGAAAGTTAAATCCAGTTATCCGTGATGCCTTGAGGAGGACCTGACCTATGTATGTCCTGGGATGCACTAGTAACTGTTACATGTGATAGGATTATATTTAATATATACAGTTTCATTTACTTCACAAAGGACATATAAATTTGAGAATAAAATATTTGATGAATCTATAAAGTCTATATCTATTTGTAACTAATGTGGTAGAATTAAGATGTTAATTTGAAAAAAAATTCATTGAACACATTCAATTGTTTTTATATATATAAACAGCATTATTTATTTATGTAAATAAATGCATTGTCAGTAAAATCCATTTACTTATCAATCATAAGGGTAACTTTAAGTACTAAGAATAAGAAATATGTGAAAAGATAAGTGTTCAAGAGTGCAGTTTGTGGTAATTAATACAATATGATAGGCTCATAAAAATGATATATTACTTGAACTTAAAAGCTTCTATAATTAAGCGATGACCACTTGAAATTTGTAATTAGTCTTGCTGCAGTTTTTCCTTGCACTTATTGCCCTTCCCCAGAAGTTCATTAAGAATTTCTGTGAATGTCCTTATGTTTAATCTCATTCATAGATTCCACTGCTGCTCACAAAACAAAGCCAAAAAGAGAGGTAACTCTATGTGGCACTCCATCCACAAGCAATACATTCATAAATAATTAAAAAGCTCTCTACTTCATTTGTTACCCATTCAGCTGATAATTTAAATGAGTAACTGAGGCCATTTTATCAGCACTTTTAATAGAATGCGACTCAGAAACTTCACAGTGTTATTTAAGAAGAAATGCTTACGTGTTAAGGTTTCATACCTTCGTGATGATAAGTGCACAGGATAGGTTTTGACTTCTCTTCCATGAATTATGACTGGATTTGGACTCGAGCTCATGACCTGCGATAGACAAAGTTAGGTCTGCTGCTGGGAAGAACATATCTTATTGTCCTCAGAGACGCAATCTTACTCATGGACCCCCAAAAGTTCAGGTGGTCTCGAATGCCCATGTGGACGTCTGTTATTCCTTAGCACCTTCCCATCCAGATAATCTGTCCTGTGCTTAACCTGGATATCATAGTTGCCAACAGTATTGGATAAACGTCGCCATCTCCATTCCTGTGTGTTCATAGGCTTCCAACGTTTAGATACACCTTTTTTCATGGTGGATATGTTGGCAATTCTTCCAGGTTTCTGATGTTTTGATGCTCCATCAAGACAAAACACCTTCCGCTTAGCTTTTTTCTCTCGAAGGCATACAATGACTCTCGCTGACTTAGGCACAAACACTTTGGCTCTCTTTTCCTTGGGAATAGCATAACCTACATCTTCCCTGTTTCTTCACTTGCAAGCTATGAGTATCTTTATAGTCGAAGGAAATCTCCTATGGGCAACAGAAGGACGAGCCTGTTTAATATTTGCTGTTTTCTTATGGATGTTTCTATTTTTTTTTTTTTGATTTGGAATTTCAACCACTGTTACAAACTGTTTGTATTGACGGGAGTCTTTAGTCCTGAGTACTGAATGTATTATTGATAGGTAATAGTTCACTTTCTCATTTCGGTTGGCTTCTGACTTGGATTCTATTTGCCTTTCACCTATATGGTATTTTCTTGGGGTTGCTTTATTGGTACGATTCCTCGCTTCCTTCCCATATTTTGCATGTCTTATCTTTGTGTGTTTGCATGTGCATGTGTTAATGCTGTGTGGTGTGTGTGTGTTTCACATCACAATTATTATTAAAATACGAGAGAATGGAATTCGGTCTCTTGTGGGTAGCAATTCAATTTGACATGCCTTGAAATCTCACATTCCATTAGTTTCAGGAAATCTCCTTAAAGGAATGTCATCTCTTGTCCTCTTCAAGAATCCCGTGTTCTCACAAAACGGCCTTCCAACAAACAGCACCATTTGAATTCCTCATTAGAGTCATAATGTTTGTCCCAATACCCTTTCTTTTTCGTATGTTTCTTGACTGTCATGAGTTAGTGAAATCGTCTGTTTATTGTCTTTCTGAGAATGATAGATGTGACAAAGTCCAATGCTCTCCGCAAGACTGCCATAAGAGACATGTGGAAGAATTCCTTCTTGCTTATGTCACAGTACAAATTGTGGTGACATGAAGACACTGAGATGGTAGTAGTGTCTAATAACCTCATGCTTCTTCAACCATGAAGGCAACAAAAAGATGACCACAACAACTGCAGTGGGGTGGAAATTGACCTGAAGCCTACAAGGTAAACTCCAGAGCGAAATAGAACGGAAGGTGCAGAGATGATGGGAGAAGGTTGGAGACATGGCTCAGGGGAGATTTGGTTGGTTCGTGGATCAGAGGGCTGGAGTCCATGAAGAGGACCAAAGCACAGGAGAGCAGGGCACCCTGGGAACACACAAGGAACCTGTTTCCCAGTGCCGTTGACTGTGAGACGCAGAGGGTCTGAAGGGCACGAGTACTTGACAACACAAGTGTTGAGGGCTGAAGTTTTCCTATCAGCAGGCTTGGCAGACATCAACTTGAAAGAACACCATCTTTTTCCTGCATATGACACCAACAAGCGACCAGGAGCAGACAGCCTGGAGACAATGATCAGAGAGAGACAATACCAAGAGACGCAGTGGGAAGATGATGAGTCGTGGGAGTGATTCCGTGAAAGGCAGTGTTCGTGGAGATGACTCAATGTGGACATAATAAATTTTGGCTCTCACAACAGCAGCATCAAGACAGAGCTTGGCCAAGACAGGTATGTGAGGACAGAGACTCCCTAGCCAGCCAACACAAAATACCAACAGTGGAACACTTGGAGGATTGCCTTCCTCAGTCCAAGATGCTTAGTCCAAGGAGAACAGACTCTCCCATACGGGACGAGAAGAAAGCTTTGACCACATGTTCTCTTCTGAACACAGCATTCTGCAGGCCTGCGTTCTGTTGAGTTGGTAGAGTTTCTCCTTTCACAGGCACACCAGAGCCCACCAAGGTAAACCTCAGCATATTCAGCCCGGACCCTAAAAACAACAAACGGCCGGAAAGGAGAGCTACTGCAAATGACTGGCCTCCAGGACAGGGTCAGACACAACACAAACAGCAGTGGCATGCATGCCACATACACTCTCACAAACACACACACACACGCATGCACTCAACAAACCTTAAGGGCGAGCCCTGGGTCACTCACGGATCACTTCCTCCTAAATAAATTACCCTCAGGTTAGAAAACAGAATGAGTTTAACGAATACAGAGAGGTGACAGAGACTTAGATCCAATGCAAAGATGGAAGAATCAATTGATTCCCAGGTAAAGGAAGAAGGAGTGATTACGACTAGGCAGTCAGAGTGAAACCTCTACATAGAGCACGCCCGATGCGGGATAGAAAGCTGTGGCCTGGATACTCGCTGTACATCAGAAAACATAGGAGATATCAGAGAGTCTCGAAACACAGAGATAAAACTGATAAAGATAAAAACACCTAAAGAACTCCTGAAGAGAAGATTGGCAGGAGACTGGATGCAAAGTTCGGGAACATGGTAGAAGTGGAGGATCCAATTAGGAACCGAGAAGAACAAGCCTAGAAAATAAGGATGCAAATTCTAAGAGAGAAGGCAGAATGATGGAACATGATAGTGAGCTTAGGGAATCTCTAAGGAAATGAAAGAGGTGCCTCTTGTAGGTGAATTAAGAGTGAGAGAAAGAAAAGAGGGCTGATCCTAGATTAGAGAACTCGGGGCTGGAAAGGACCCTCATCTGGGAGCAGAGAAAGTGGTCCAGAATCAGAGGCACAGAGAACTCCCAACACCTTCCACAGAAGCGGAGCACCTAAAGACATAGTGCCATTCCCCCCGGAAAATCTAGGCATGGAGGTATTCTCTTTAGGCAAATAGGCATCGGAGAATAGTTTGTCCATAGCCCAGTCACTGACTTCAAGAGGAAAAGCTATACCAGCTCTCGAAGCAGGCCGGATAGCTCAAGCAACAGCAGCCAAGCCAAAATCCTTATCCCCTGCATTTCTGAACAATGACAGAGCAGCGGTTCTGTCTAGAACCAGGAGGTATTCAGAAGTCAATTGTTGGGTCCCGGGTTGTGTCCATCAGTTCAGACGCGGCCTTTAGATCAACTCATGATTCCAGGGCCTTGGCATTGACTCTGTTCTCAGGTTCTCTGCTCAGGGGCAAGTAAGCTTCTCCCTCTCCAGCTCCACCCCCTGATTGGGATCTCTCTGCCTCTCTGTCCAAACGTGCATGTGCATGTTCGATAAGATAACAAAGACAAAAACAGTGCACAATAATTGACTGGGGCCAAAGGATGTTTTATTGAATTTGGACCTAGGTTCCTATGGAGGGCAGCCAGGTATAGAGAACCTCCCACCATCCTAAAATGCCCGACCTTCGCTTGGAGCTTCCTTGTTCATTCTCCTGTTCTTTGCCTTCCTGGATCTCCTCACCAACCTGCAGCATCCGCTGTCTGTCGTGCTGTACTGACCCCTTGTTAACACATTGTGCATCCTCTCGGGGCTCCATTGGAACATGCCCATCTTCCTCAAGAGGCACTGTTTGCTTATCGCATGTAACCATTTGGGGGATGGTCATGAGAGGGTGAAGGCAGGCTTGTGCTGCCACATCTCCATGCAGTTCCACAGAGGGTAGCTGATCCACCATGAGGGAGTGCTCAAGGTTCTTCCACATTCGAATCCTCTTCAATGCGTCCTTTTGCACATACAAGTTGTCTTCCTGAAATGGGCACCGAAGTCTTTCAGATGGCTTCACTTGGGCTTGGGTCTCTTCCAACATGCTCTCCGTTGGCTTCTGTGGACTCCAAGAACATGAGTCTGTCCTGGACCTAAGGTTCTAGGGTGTAGAGTCTGCCTTGGATGAATGGTGTTTTTGGAAGATTGGGAGGCCTTGTTGGCACCGTTTCTGGAGACCATCGAGGTACTCGTGTGCTTGCTGTGGAAGATTCCAGACATGTCTTTGGCACGGTTGCGGGGGTTCACTTTGAGCTTCCCTTGGGTGGACCTTTTCCTGTTGAGATGCTCCATGATTTGGTGGGAGGGTCTCACCCTTACGCAGGGCTCGGATTTCCTCCCCTGAGGCTTTGCTTGTGGTCTGTTAGTTTCTTGGCCTGTCGTGGCTAAGATGGAATGAGGGATCCTTGCCTTTCTCCGAGGTCCAGAGGGCTGGTGCTGACACTCACGACCAAATACTACGAATTGGGCCATGGAGAAGTTGACACCGACTCGCTTCGCAAACTGCCTTGGTGAGAGACCCAGGCGGCTCCAGCGGTTTGGGATGGCTTGGGGTCCTCTTGGCCCACCCATGACTACTCCAGTCAAGTGTAGTGATCAGGCCTGGGTTGATGAGGAGTGGTTGCTATGACCTCAAGGCTTTGTGACATCACAGATGCTGGCTTCACTGAAGCAGCTGTCCCTCTCCCATGACCTTGGTGTCCTATGGCTTTAAGTAGGAAGCCCCGGGAAGGACAGAACAAGAGCCCTCTGAACCTGATCAAGAACTCAGGATGTCTTGTGGGTTAATGTCCAACTTCCCCTTTCTGGAGACATAGAGGAAGGAAAATGACATTCAGTATACCTTCCTTTAGGCCAACATATCCCCAGAGACGGCAAGGTGTCCTTTTACACTACAATTTCTAGATATCTCAAGAAAAGGTGAGGCCTCGCGGGTATAAGCAGCTCTCCGTGGGGTTTGTCGTCCTGTGGGTGAGAGCGTACTTTGTCAGCGTCTTTTGCCTATGGGTCAGTGATGACTAAGATACGGAAAGTCCCTTTCGGAGGTAAAAGGTGAGGGCATCGCTATATGGTGCTGTCTGTGGCCTCGTCTCCTAGTGTTCTGAAACACGCGGCTAAGGGATGAGGCCTCTGTCTACCTGGCTTTCCCTTAAATACCTTTGCAAAGTCTTTGAGGAGAGTGATATTCTGCATCTGAGCTAACTCTCAATGAAGAGGCCTGGACCGAACCCGTTGTTATTATTAGTTAACTGTACTTGTTGTGGTAACGGGTATAAACATGTGGACCAAGACTCTTTAGTCAGAAGGAAAGGGACGGCCTATACCGAAGGCTTGCAAGGCCCATTCGAGCAGACCTTTGGAGTGAGTCGCAATGCCCTTGCAAGGACTAGTGGATCAGAAAGTTTGGGTCCATTTCGGCACCACAGTATTCCTCTGCCGTCGAGTGAATGAACCCCTGGACCTTGCCTTGACATGAATGTCCCATGCCCTGCTGTTGGGAAATGGAAAAGGCAAGCAAACAAAGGGAAATGTCATATGGCTACCCACAATATGTGCCTCGGGAGGAATACCTTGGCCCACTTAAGGAAGGGAATAATAAAGGGCAAGAAGTCAGAGAAGGAGACCCACCAGGAGTGACTCAGGACTCTGAGAATCCAGATGAGGGCTACCGAAAAGAGAACTGATTAATCGGTGGTCAGGAGTTGTGGCATATATTAGGAGGAGCACTAGGACGTCCATGCAACTAAAGCATCCGTGAATACTCTGTCAAAAATGGATGATGGATGATAGGCAGGCTTTCTCAACAGAACAGCAACAAGAACAACATCAATTCATAGGAAAACAATGTGGCCCTCTCAAAACCAAAGGAAGTCACAGGGAGAAAAGGAAAGAATTATATTGTTTATTATCTTTCCTTATTGAAATGACATGGGTGGGTTTCCTAAAATGTCCTTCTTTGAATTGGGTCTTTATCCTTGTAAATTAGAGTTTACCCACCTCTTCCATCTCTGGATTTGATGAGAGGACATGACAATGCCTTCACTAAATACATAGAAGAGTGGCCCAAGCAAATGACTTGACCTGGCCTTCTGTGTGTTGGCAGGGGTTGGATTACTGCTTCAAAGGCTTCCGTCTAAACTAGAGAGCTGAGATTTTGTAGGTTTCCTGACCTAATCTTGGAAGTTTCTATGTGTCTGGGAATTTATCCTTTTCTCTCAGTTCTTGGATTTGCTAGCATAAATGTGTGGCTATGCCTTTTCGGTTATTCTTTTTTCCTTGCTACCAGTTGTGATGTGGTTTCATACTTGCAGCTGTGTGCTTGTCTCCCTGTTTTATCCCAGTAATGGCTTCTGCGGTTTGTTCCTGTTGTCAAAACTCAAGTGTGAGATCTCCTGATTTTTTTCCTATTGGTTTGTTTGTATTTCCTTAATTTTGATAATCACATGTCTGATTTCAATTTTTCTGTTAACTTTGGAGTTCGGTTTTTCTTCATCTTGTTCCTTCAGTCGTCCTTTTAGGTGGCTTTCTTTTTCGGTGTTTTTAAATTTTGGAAATGCACACATTTAACCCTATATTGTTTCCCCATAAAATGTTTTGGCATCCTCCTCTAAGTTTCTTAGAATTCCTTCGTTCATGGCTCTTCTTTTCCTTTGGATTTTCTTTCTTGCATTCATTGCAGTTCGTGAATGTGTTGTGTTTTCCACTTTAGTGTCTGGCTGTATTTCCAATTTGAAAGTGATATCTTCCTGTTTTCATACCTTCGTGATGATAAGTGCACAGGATAGGTTTTGACTTCTCTTCCATGAATTATGACTGGATTTGGACTCGAGCTCATGACCTGCGATAGACAAAGTTAGGTCTGCTGCTGGGAAGAACATATCTTATTGTCCTCAGAGACGCAATCTTACTCATGGACCCCCAAAAGTTCAGGTGGTCTCGAATGCCCATGTGGACGTCTGTTATTCCTTAGCACCTTCCCATCCAGATAATCTGTCCTGTGCTTAACCTGGATATCATAGTTGCCAACAGTATTGGATAAACGTCGCCATCTCCATTCCTGTGTGTTCATAGGCTTCCAACGTTTAGATACACCTTTTTTCATGGTGGATATGTTGGCAATTCTTCCAGGTTTCTGATGTTTTGATGCTCCATCAAGACAAAACACCTTCCGCTTAGCTTTTTTCTCTCGAAGGCATAAAATGACTCTCGCTGACTTAGGCACAAACACTTTGGCTCTCTTTTCCTTGGGAATAGCATAACCTACATCTTCCCTGTTTCTTCACTTGCAAGCTATGAGTATCTTTATAGTCGAAGGAAATCTCCTATGGGCAACAGAAGGACGAGCCTGTTTAATATTTGCTGTTTTCTTATGGATGTTTCTATTTTTTTTTTTTTTTTGATTTGGAATTTCAACCACTGTTACAAACTGTTTGTATTGACGGGAGTCTTTAGTCCTGAGTACTGAATGTATTATTGATAGGTAATAGTTCACTTTCTCATTTCGGTTGGCTTCTGACTTGGATTCTATTTGCCTTTCACCTATATGGTATTTTCTTGGGGTTGCTTCATTGGTACGATTCCTCGCTTCCTTCCCATATTTTGCATGTCTTATCTTTGTGTGTTTGCATGTGCATGTGTTAATGCTGTGTGGTGTGTGTGTGTTTCACATCACAATTATTATTAAAATACGAGAGAATGGAATTCGGTCTCTTGTGGGTAGCAATTCAATTTGACATGCCTTGAAATCTCACATTCCATTAGTTTCAGGAAATCTCCTTAAAGGAATGTCATCTCTTGTCCTCTTCAAGAATCCCGTGTTCTCACAAAACGGCCTTCCAACAAACAGCACCATTTGAATTCCTCATTAGAGTCATAATGTTTGTCCCAATACCCTTTCTTTTTCGTATGTTTCTTGACTGTCATGAGTTAGTGAAATCGTCTGTTTATTGTCTTTCTGAGAATGATAGATGTGACAAAGTCCAATGCTCTCCGCAAGACTGCCATAAGAGACATGTGGAAGAATTCCTTCTTGCTTATGTCACAGTACAAATTGTGGTGACATGAAGACACTGAGATGGTAGTAGTGTCTAATAACCTCATGCTTCTTCAACCATGAAGGCAACAAAAAGATGACCACAACAACTGCAGTGGGGTGGAAATTGACCTGAAGCCTACAAGGTAAACTCCAGAGCGAAATAGAACGGAAGGTGCAGAGATGATGGGAGAAGGTTGGAGACATGGCTCAGGGGAGATTTGGTTGGTTCGTGGATCAGAGGGCTGGAGTCCATGAAGAGGACCAAAGCACAGGAGAGCAGGGCACCCTGGGAACACACAAGGAACCTGTTTCCCAGTGCCGTTGACTGTGAGACGCAGAGGGTCTGAAGGGCACGAGTACTTGACAACACAAGTGTTGAGGGCTGAAGTTTTCCTATCAGCAGGCTTGGCAGACATCAACTTGAAAGAACACCATCTTTTTCCTGCATATGACACCAACAAGCGACCAGGAGCAGACAGCCTGGAGACAATGATCAGAGAGAGACAATACCAAGAGACGCAGTGGGAAGATGATGAGTCGTGGGAGTGATTCCGTGAAAGGCAGTGTTCGTGGAGATGACTCAATGTGGACATAATAAATTTTGGCTCTCACAACAGCAGCATCAAGACAGAGCTTGGCCAAGACAGGTATGTGAGGACAGAGACTCCCTAGCCAGCCAACACAAAATACCAACAGTGGAACACTTGGAGGATTGCCTTCCTCAGTCCAAGATGCTTAGTCCAAGGAGAACAGACTCTCCCATACGGGACGAGAAGAAAGCTTTGACCACATGTTCTCTTCTGAACACAGCATTCTGCAGGCCTGCGTTCTGTTGAGTTGGTAGAGTTTCTCCTTTCACAGGCACACCAGAGCCCACCAAGGTAAACCTCAGCATATTCAGCCCGGACCCTAAAAACAACAAACGGCCGGAAAGGAGAGCTACTGCAAATGACTGGCCTCCAGGACAGGGTCAGCCACAACACAAACAGCAGTGGCATGCATGCCACATACACTCTCACAAACACACACACACACGCATGCACTCAACAAACCTTAAGGGCGAGCCCTGGGTCACTCACGGATCACTTCCTCCTAAATAAATTACCCTCAGGTTAGAAAACAGAATGAGTTTAACGAATACAGAGAGGTGACAGAGACTTAGATCCAATGCAAAGATGGAAGAATCAATTGATTCCCAGGTAAAGGAAGAAGGAGTGATTACGACTAGGCAGTCAGAGTGAAACCTCTACATAGAGCACGCCCGATGCGGGATAGAAAGCTGTGGCCTGGATACTCGCTGTACATCAGAAAACATAGGAGATATCAGAGAGTCTCGAAACACAGAGATAAAACTGATAAAGATAAAAACACCTAAAGAACTCCTGAAGAGAAGATTGGCAGGAGACTGGATGCAAAGTTCGGGAACATGGTAGAAGTGGAGGATCCAATTAGGAACCGAGAAGAACAAGCCTAGAAAATAAGGATGCAAATTCTAAGAGAGAAGGCAGAATGATGGAACATGATAGTGAGCTTAGGGAATCTCTAAGGAAATGAAAGAGGTGCCTCTTGTAGGTGAATTAAGAGTGAGAGAAAGAAAAGAGGGCTGATCCTAGATTAGAGAACTCGGGGCTGGAAAGGACCCTCATCTGGGAGCAGAGAAAGTGGTCCAGAATCAGAGGCACAGAGAACTCCCAACACCTTCCACAGAAGCGGAGCACCTAAAGACATAGTGCCATTCCCCCCGGAAAATCTAGGCATGGAGGTATTCTCTTTAGGCAAATAGGCATCGGAGAATAGTTTGTCCATAGCCCAGTCACTGACTTCAAGAGGAAAAGCTATACCAGCTCTCGAAGCAGGCCGGATAGCTCAAGCAACAGCAGCCAAGCCAAAATCCTTATCCCCTGCATTTCTGAACAATGACAGAGCAGCGGTTCTGTCTAGAACCAGGAGGTATTCAGAAGTCAATTGTTGGGTCCCGGGTTGTGTCCATCAGTTCAGACGCGGCCTTCAGATCAACTCATGATTCCAGGGCCTTGGCATTGACTCTGTTCTCAGGTTCTCT
The DNA here is from genome assembly GCF_964662115.1 of Mustela nivalis. Taxonomy (NCBI): domain Eukaryota; kingdom Metazoa; phylum Chordata; class Mammalia; order Carnivora; family Mustelidae; genus Mustela; species Mustela nivalis. The sequence goes on from NW_028136418.1 coordinate 273,735, forward strand.
GCTCAGGGGCAAGTAAGCTTCTCCCTCTCCAGCTCCACCCCCTGATTGGGATCTCTCTGCCTCTCTGTCCAAACGTGCATGTGCATGTTCGATAAGATAACAAAGACAAAAACAGTGCACAATAATTGACTGGGGCCAAAGGATGTTTTATTGAATTTGGACCTAGGTTCCTATGGAGGGCAGCCAGGTATAGAGAACCTCCCACCATCCTAAAATGCCCGACCTTCGCTTGGAGCTTCCTTGTTCATTCTCCTGTTCTTTGCCTTCCTGGATCTCCTCACCAACCTGCAGCATCCGCTGTCTGTCGTGCTGTACTGACCCCTTGTTAACACATTGTGCATCCTCTCGGGGCTCCATTGGAACATGCCCATCTTCCTCAAGAGGCACTGTTTGCTTATCGCATGGAACCATTTGGGGGATGGTCATGAGAGGGTGAAGGCAGGCTTGTGCTGCCACATCTCCATGCAGTTCCACAGAGGGTAGCTGATCCACCATGAGGGAGTGCTCAAGGTTCTTCCACATTCGAATCCTCTTCAATGCGTCCTTTTGCACATACAAGTTGTCTTCCTGAAATGGGCACCGAAGTCTTTCAGATGGCTTCACTTGGGCTTGGGTCTCTTCCAACATGCTCTCCGTTGGCTTCTGTGGACTCCAAGAACATGAGTCCGTCCTGGACCTAAGGTTCTAGGGTGTAGAGTCTGCCTTGGATGAATGGTGTTTTTGGAAGATTGGGAGGCCTTGTTGGCACCGTTTCTGGAGACCATCGAGGTACTCGTGTGCTTGCTGTGGAAGATTCCAGACATGTCTTTGGCACGGTTGCGGGGGTTCACTTTGAGCTTCCCTTGGGTGGACCTTTTCCTGTTGAGATGCTCCATGATTTGGTGGGAGGGTCTCACCCTTACGCAGGGCTCGGATTTCCTCCCCTGAGGCTTTGCTTGTGGTCTGTTAGTTTCTTGGCCTGTCGTGGCTAAGATGGAATGAGGGATCCTTGCCTTTCTCCGAGGTCCAGAGGGCTGGTGCTGACACTCACGACCAAATACTACGAATTGGGCCATGGAGAAGTTGACACCGACTCGCTTCGCAAACTGCCTTGGTGAGAGACCCAGGCGGCTCCAGCGGTTTGGGATGGCTTGGGGTCCTCTTGGCCCACCCATGACTACTCCAGTCAAGTGTAGTGATCAGGCCTGGGTTGATGAGGAGTGGTTGCTATGACCTCAAGGCTTTGTGACATCACAGATGCTGGCTTCACTGAAGCAGCTGTCCCTCTCCCATGACCTTGGTGTCCTATGGCTTTAAGTAGGAAGCCCCGGGAAGGACAGAACAAGAGCCCTCTGAACCTGATCAAGAACTCAGGATGTCTTGTGGGTTAATGTCCAACTTCCCCTTTCTGGAGACATAGAGGAAGGAAAATGACATTCAGTATACCTTCCTTTAGGCCAACATATCCCCAGAGACGGCAAGGTGTCCTTTTACACTACAATTTCTAGATATCTCAAGAAAAGGTGAGGCCTCGCGGGTATAAGCAGCTCTCCGTGGGGTTTGTCATCCTGTGGGTGAGAGCGTACTTTGTCAGCGTCTTTTGCCTATGGGTCAGTGATGACTAAGATACGGAAAGTCCCTTTCGGAGGTAAAAGGTGAGGGCATCGCTATATGGTGCTGTCTGTGGCCTCGTCTCCTAGTGTTCTGAAACACGCGGCTAAGGGATGAGGCCTCTGTCTACCTGGCTTTCCCTTAAATACCTTTGCAAAGTCTTTGAGGAGAGTGATATTCTGCATCTGAGCTAACTCTCAATGAAGAGGCCTGGACCGAACCCGTTGTTATTATTAGTTAACTGTACTTGTTGTGGTAACGGGTATAAACATGTGGACCAAGACTCTTTAGTCAGAAGGAAAGGGACGGCCTATACCGAAGGCTTGCAAGGCCCATTCGAGCAGACCTTTGGAGTGAGTCGCAATGCCCTTGCAAGGACTAGTGGATCAGAAAGTTTGGGTCCATTTCGGCACCACAGTATTCCTCTGCCGTCGAGTGAATGAACCCCTGGACCTTGCCTTGACATGAATGTCCCATGCCCTGCTGTTGGGAAATGGAAAAGGCAAGCAAACAAAGGGAAATGTCATATGGCTACCCACAATATGTGCCTCGGGAGGAATACCTTGGCCCACTTAAGGAAGGGAATAATAAAGGGCAAGAAGTCAGAGAAGGAGACCCACCAGGAGTGACTCAGGACTCTGAGAATCCAGATGAGGGCTACCGAAAAGAGAACTGATTAATCGGTGGTCAGGAGTTGTGGCATATATTAGGAGGAGCACTAGGACGTCCATGCAACTAAAGCATCCGTGAATACTCTGTCAAAAATGGATGATGGATGATAGGCAGGCTTTCTCAACAGAACAGCAACAAGAACAACATCAATTCATAGGAAAACAATGTGGCCCTCTCAAAACCAAAGGAAGTCACAGGGAGAAAAGGAAAGAATTATATTGTTTATTATCTTTCCTTATTGAAATGACATGGGTGGGTTTCCTAAAATGTCCTTCTTTGAATTGGGTCTTTATCCTTGTAAATTAGAGTTTACCCACCTCTTCCATCTCTGGATTTGATGAGAGGACATGACAATGCCTTCACTAAATACATAGAAGAGTGGCCCAAGCAAATGACTTGACCTGGCCTTCTGTGTGTTGGCAGGGGTTGGATTACTGCTTCAAAGGCTTCCGTCTAAACTAGAGAGCTGAGATTTTGTAGGTTTCCTGACCTAATCTTGGAAGTTTCTATGTGTCTGGGAATTTATCCTTTTCTCTCAGTTCTTGGATTTGCTAGCATAAATGTGTGGCTATGCCTTTTCGGTTATTCTTTTTTCCTTGCTACCAGTTGTGATGTGGTTTCATACTTGCAGCTGTGTGCTTGTCTCCCTGTTTTATCCCAGTAATGGCTTCTGCGGTTTGTTCCTGTTGTCAAAACTCAAGTGTGAGATCTCCTGATTTTTTTCCTATTGGTTTGTTTGTATTTCCTTAATTTTGATAATCACATGTCTGATTTCAATTTTTCTGTTAACTTTGGAGTTCGGTTTTTCTTCATCTTGTTCCTTCAGTCGTCCTTTTAGGTGGCTTTCTTTTTCGGTGTTTTTAAATTTTGGAAATGCACACATTTAACCCTATATTGTTTCCCCATAAAATGTTTTGGCATCCTCCTCTAAGTTTCTTAGAATTCCTTCGTTCATGGCTCTTCTTTTCCTTTGGATTTTCTTTCTTGCATTCATTGCAGTTCGTGAATGTGTTGTGTTTTCCACTTTAGTGTCTGGCTGTATTTCCAATTTGAAAGTGATATCTTCCTGTTTTCATACCTTCGTGATGATAAGTGCACAGGATAGGTTTTGACTTCTCTTCCATGAATTATGACTGGATTTGGACTCGAGCTCATGACCTGCGATAGACAAAGTTAGGTCTGCTGCTGGGAAGAACATATCTTATTGTCCTCAGAGACGCAATCTTACTCATGGACCCCCCAAAGTTCAGGTGGTCTCGAATGCCCATGTGGACGTCTGTTATTCCTTAGCACCTTCCCATCCAGATAATCTGTCCTGTGCTTAACCTGGATATCATAGTTGCCAACAGTATTGGATAAACGTCGCCATCTCCATTCCTGTGTGTTCATAGGCTTCCAACGTTTAGATACACCTTTTTTCATGGTGGATATGTTGGCAATTCTTCCAGGTTTCTGATGTTTTGATGCTCCATCAAGACAAAACACCTTCCGCTTAGCTTTTTTCTCTCGAAGGCATACAATGACTCTCGCTGACTTAGGCACAAACACTTTGGCTCTCTTTTCCTTGGGAATAGCATAACCTACATCTTCCCTGTTTCTTCACTTGCAAGCTATGAGTATCTTTATAGTCGAAGGAAATCTCCTATGGGCAACAGAAGGACGAGCCTGTTTAATATTTGCTGTTTTCTTATGGATGTTTCTATTTTTTTTTTTTTTTTTGATTTGGAATTTCAACCACTGTTACAAACTGTTTGTATTGACGGGAGTCTTTAGTCCTGAGTACTGAATGTATTATTGATAGGTAATAGTTCACTTTCTCATTTCGGTTGGCTTCTGACTTGGATTCTATTTGCCTTTCACCTATATGGTATTTTCTTGGGGTTGCTTCATTGGTACGATTCCTCGCTTCCTTCCCATATTTTGCATGTCTTATCTTTGTGTGTTTGCATGTGCATGTGTTAATGCTGTGTGGTGTGTGTGTGTTTCACATCACAATTATTATTAAAATACGAGAGAATGGAATTCGGTCTCTTGTGGGTAGCAATTCAATTTGACATGCCTTGAAATCTCACATTCCATTAGTTTCAGGAAATCTCCTTAAAGGAATGTCATCTCTTGTCCTCTTCAAGAATCCCGTGTTCTCACAAAACGGCCTTCCAACAAACAGCACCATTTGAATTCCTCATTAGAGTCATAATGTTTGTCCCAATACCCTTTCTTTTTCGTATGTTTCTTGACTGTCATGAGTTAGTGAAATCGTCTGTTTATTGTCTTTCTGAGAATGATAGATGTGACAAAGTCCAATGCTCTCCGCAAGACTGCCATAAGAGACATGTGGAAGAATTCCTTCTTGCTTATGTCACAGTACAAATTGTGGTGACATGAAGACACTGAGATGGTAGTAGTGTCTAATAACCTCATGCTTCTTCAACCATGAAGGCAACAAAAAGATGACCACAACAACTGCAGTGGGGTGGAAATTGACCTGAAGCCTACAAGGTAAACTCCAGAGCGAAATAGAACGGAAGGTGCAGAGATGATGGGAGAAGGTTGGAGACATGGCTCAGGGGAGATTTGGTTGGTTCGTGGATCAGAGGGCTGGAGTCCATGAAGAGGACCAAAGCACAGGAGAGCAGGGCACCCTGGGAACACACAAGGAACCTGTTTCCCAGTGCCGTTGACTGTGAGACGCAGAGGGTCTGAAGGGCACGAGTACTTGACAACACAAGTGTTGAGGGCTGAAGTTTTCCTATCAGCAGGCTTGGCAGACATCAACTTGAAAGAACACCATCTTTTTCCTGCATATGACACCAACAAGCGACCAGGAGCAGACAGCCTGGAGACAATGATCAGAGAGAGACAATACCAAGAGACGCAGTGGGAAGATGATGAGTCGTGGGAGTGATTCCGTGAAAGGCAGTGTTCGTGGAGATGACTCAATGTGGACATAATAAATTTTGGCTCTCACAACAGCAGCATCAAGACAGAGCTTGGCCAAGACAGGTATGTGAGGACAGAGACTCCCTAGCCAGCCAACACAAAATACCAACAGTGGAACACTTGGAGGATTGCCTTCCTCAGTCCAAGATGCTTAGTCCAAGGAGAACAGACTCTCCCATACGGGACGAGAAGAAAGCTTTGACCACATGTTCTCTTCTGAACACAGCATTCTGCAGGCCTGCGTTCTGTTGAGTTGGTAGAGTTTCTCCTTTCACAGGCACACCAGAGCCCACCAAGGTAAACCTCAGCATATTCAGCCCGGACCCTAAAAACAACAAACGGCCGGAAAGGAGAGCTACTGCAAATGACTGGCCTCCAGGACAGGGTCAGCCACAACACAAACAGCAGTGGCATGCATGCCACATACACTCTCACAAACACACACACACACGCATGCACTCAACAAACCTTAAGGGCGAGCCCTGGGTCACTCACGGATCACTTCCTCCTAAATAAATTACCCTCAGGTTAGAAAACAGAATGAGTTTAACGAATACAGAGAGGTGACAGAGACTTAGATCCAATGCAAAGATGGAAGAATCAATTGATTCCCAGGTAAAGGAAGAAGGAGTGATTACGACTAGGCAGTCAGAGTGAAACCTCTACATAGAGCACGCCCGATGCGGGATAGAAAGCTGTGGCCTGGATACTCGCTGTACATCAGAAAACATAGGAGATATCAGAGAGTCTCGAAACACAGAGATAAAACTGATAAAGATAAAAACACCTAAAGAACTCCTGAAGAGAAGATTGGCAGGAGACTGGATGCAAAGTTCGGGAACATGGTAGAAGTGGAGGATCCAATTAGGAACCGAGAAGAACAAGCCTAGAAAATAAGGATGCAAATTCTAAGAGAGAAGGCAGAATGATGGAACATGATAGTGAGCTTAGGGAATCTCTAAGGAAATGAAAGAGGTGCCTCTTGTAGGTGAATTAAGAGTGAGAGAAAGAAAAGAGGGCTGATCCTAGATTAGAGAACTCGGGGCTGGAAAGGACCCTCATCTGGGAGCAGAGAAAGTGGTCCAGAATCAGAGGCACAGAGAACTCCCAACACCTTCCACAGAAGCGGAGCACCTAAAGACATAGTGCCATTCCCCCCGGAAAATCTAGGCATGGAGGTATTCTCTTTAGGCAAATAGGCATCGGAGAATAGTTTGTCCATAGCCCAGTCACTGACTTCAAGAGGAAAAGCTATACCAGCTCTCGAAGCAGGCCGGATAGCTCAAGCAACAGCAGCCAAGCCAAAATCCTTATCCCCTGCATTTCTGAACAATGACAGAGCAGCGGTTCTGTCTAGAACCAGGAGGTATTCAGAAGTCAATTGTTGGGTCCCGGGTTGTGTCCATCAGTTCAGACGCGGCCTTCAGATCAACTCATGATTCCAGGGCCTTGGCATTGACTCTGTTCTCAGGTTCTCTGCTCAGGGGCAAGTAAGCTTCTCCCTCTCCAGCTCCACCCCCTGATTGGGATCTCTCTGCCTCTCTGTCCAAACGTGCATGTGCATGTTCGATAAGATAACAAAGACAAAAACAGTGCACAATAATTGACTGGGGCCAAAGGATGTTTTATTGAATTTGGACCTAGGTTCCTATGGAGGGCAGCCAGGTATAGAGAACCTCCCACCATCCTAAAATGCCCGACCTTCGCTTGGAGCTTCCTTGTTCATTCTCCTGTTCTTTGCCTTCCTGGATCTCCTCACCAACCTGCAGCATCCGCTGTCTGTCGTGCTGTACTGACCCCTTGTTAACACATTGTGCATCCTCTCGGGGCTCCATTGGAACATGCCCATCTTCCTCAAGAGGCACTGTTTGCTTATCGCATGGAACCATTTGGGGGATGGTCATGAGAGGGTGAAGGCAGGCTTGTGCTGCCACATCTCCATGCAGTTCCACAGAGGGTAGCTGATCCACCATGAGGGAGTGCTCAAGGTTCTTCCACATTCGAATCCTCTTCAATGCGTCCTTTTGCACATACAAGTTGTCTTCCTGAAATGGGCACCGAAGTCTTTCAGATGGCTTCACTTGGGCTTGGGTCTCTTCCAACATGCTCTCCGTTGGCTTCTGTGGACTCCAAGAACATGAGTCCGTCCTGGACCTAAGGTTCTAGGGTGTAGAGTCTGCCTTGGATGAATGGTGTTTTTGGAAGATTGGGAGGCCTTGTTGGCACCGTTTCTGGAGACCATCGAGGTACTCGTGTGCTTGCTGTGGAAGATTCCAGACATGTCTTTGGCACGGTTGCGGGGGTTCACTTTGAGCTTCCCTTGGGTGGACCTTTTCCTGTTGAGATGCTCCATGATTTGGTGGGAGGGTCTCACCCTTACGCAGGGCTCGGATTTCCTCCCCTGAGGCTTTGCTTGTGGTCTGTTAGTTTCTTGGCCTGTCGTGGCTAAGATGGAATGAGGGATCCTTGCCTTTCTCCGAGGTCCAGAGGGCTGGTGCTGACACTCACGACCAAATACTACGAATTGGGCCATGGAGAAGTTGACACCGACTCGCTTCGCAAACTGCCTTGGTGAGAGACCCAGGCGGCTCCAGCGGTTTGGGATGGCTTGGGGTCCTCTTGGCCCACCCATGACTACTCCAGTCAAGTGTAGTGATCAGGCCTGGGTTGATGAGGAGTGGTTGCTATGACCTCAAGGCTTTGTGACATCACAGATGCTGGCTTCACTGAAGCAGCTGTCCCTCTCCCATGACCTTGGTGTCCTATGGCTTTAAGTAGGAAGCCCCGGGAAGGACAGAACAAGAGCCCTCTGAACCTGATCAAGAACTCAGGATGTCTTGTGGGTTAATGTCCAACTTCCCCTTTCTGGAGACATAGAGGAAGGAAAATGACATTCAGTATACCTTCCTTTAGGCCAACATATCCCCAGAGACGGCAAGGTGTCCTTTTACACTACAATTTCTAGATATCTCAAGAAAAGGTGAGGCCTCGCGGGTATAAGCAGCTCTCCGTGGGGTTTGTCGTCCTGTGGGTGAGAGCGTACTTTGTCAGCGTCTTTTGCCTATGGGTCAGTGATGACTAAGATACGGAAAGTCCCTTTCGGAGGTAAAAGGTGAGGGCATCGCTATATGGTGCTGTCTGTGGCCTCGTCTCCTAGTGTTCTGAAACACGCGGCTAAGGGATGAGGCCTCTGTCTACCTGGCTTTCCCTTAAATACCTTTGCAAAGTCTTTGAGGAGAGTGATATTCTGCATCTGAGCTAACTCTCAATGAAGAGGCCTGGACCGAACCCGTTGTTATTATTAGTTAACTGTACTTGTTGTGGTAACGGGTATAAACATGTGGACCAAGACTCTTTAGTCAGAAGGAAAGGGACGGCCTATACCGAAGGCTTGCAAGGCCCATTCGAGCAGAACTTTGGAGTGAGTCGCAATGCCCTTGCAAGGACTAGTGGATCAGAAAGTTTGGGTCCATTTCGGCACCACAGTATTCCTCTGCCGTCGAGTGAATGAACCCCTGGACCTTGCCTTGACATGAATGTCCCATGCCCTGCTGTTGGGAAATGGAAAAGGCAAGCAAACAAAGGGAAATGTCATATGGCTACCCACAATATGTGCCTCGGGAGGAATACCTTGGCCCACTTAAGGAAGGGAATAATAAAGGGCAAGAAGTCAGAGAAGGAGACCCACCAGGAGTGACTCAGGACTCTGAGAATCCAGATGAGGGCTACCGAAAAGAGAACTGATTAATCGGTGGTCAGGAGTTGTGGCATATATTAGGAGGAGCACTAGGACGTCCATGCAACTAAAGCATCCGTGAATACTCTGTCAAAAATGGATGATGGATGATAGGCAGGCTTTCTCAACAGAACAGCAACAAGAACAACATCAATTCATAGGAAAACAATGTGGCCCTCTCAAAACCAAAGGAAGTCACAGGGAGAAAAGGAAAGAATTATATTGTTTATTATCTTTCCTTATTGAAATGACATGGGTGGGTTTCCTAAAATGTCCTTCTTTGAATTGGGTCTTTATCCTTGTAAATTAGAGTTTACCCACCTCTTCCATCTCTGGATTTGATGAGAGGACATGACAATGCCTTCACTAAATACATAGAAGAGTGGCCCAAGCAAATGACTTGACCTGGCCTTCTGTGTGTTGGCAGGGGTTGGATTACTGCTTCAAAGGCTTCCGTCTAAACTAGAGAGCTGAGATTTTGTAGGTTTCCTGACCTAATCTTGGAAGTTTCTATGTGTCTGGGAATTTATCCTTTTCTCTCAGTTCTTGGATTTGCTAGCATAAATGTGTGGCTATGCCTTTTCGGTTATTCTTTTTTCCTTGCTACCAGTTGTGATGTGGTTTCATACTTGCAGCTGTGTGCTTGTCTCCCTGTTTTATCCCAGTAATGGCTTCTGCGGTTTGTTCCTGTTGTCAAAACTCAAGTGTGAGATCTCCTGATTTTTTTCCTATTGGTTTGTTTGTATTTCCTTAATTTTGATAATCACATGTCTGATTTCAATTTTTCTGTTAACTTTGGAGTTCGGTTTTTCTTCATCTTGTTCCTTCAGTCGTCCTTTTAGGTGGCTTTCTTTTTCGGTGTTTTTAAATTTTGGAAATGCACACATTTAACCCTATATTGTTTCCCCATAAAATGTTTTGGCATCCTCCTCTAAGTTTCTTAGAATTCCTTCGTTCATGGCTCTTCTTTTCCTTTGGATTTTCTTTCTTGCATTCATTGCAGTTCGTGAATGTGTTGTGTTTTCCACTTTAGTGTCTGGCTGTATTTCCAATTTGAAAGTGATATCTTCCTGTTTTCATACCTTCGTGATGATAAGTGCACAGGATAGGTTTTGACTTCTCTTCCATGAATTATGACTGGATTTGGACTCGAGCTCATGACCTGCGATAGACAAAGTTAGGTCTGCTGCTGGGAAGAACATATCTTATTGTCCTCAGAGACGCAATCTTACTCATGGACCCCCCAAAGTTCAGGTGGTCTCGAATGCCCATGTGGACGTCTGTTATTCCTTAGCACCTTCCCATCCAGATAATCTGTCCTGTGCTTAACCTGGATATCATAGTTGCCAACAGTATTGGATAAACGTCGCCATCTCCATTCCTGTGTGTTCATAGGCTTCCAACGTTTAGATACACCTTTTTTCATGGTGGATATGTTGGCAATTCTTCCAGGTTTCTGATGTTTTGATGCTCCATCAAGACAAAACACCTTCCGCTTAGCTTTTTTCTCTCGAAGGCATAAAATGACTCTCGCTGACTTAGGCACAAACACTTTGGCTCTCTTTTCCTTGGGAATAGCATAACCTACATCTTCCCTGTTTCTTCACTTGCAAGCTATGAGTATCTTTATAGTCGAAGGAAATCTCCTATGGGCAACAGAAGGACGAGCCTGTTTAATATTTGCTGTTTTCTTATGGATGTTTCTATTTTTTTTTTTTTTTTGATTTGGAATTTCAACCACTGTTACAAACTGTTTGTATTGACGGGAGTCTTTAGTCCTGAGTACTGAATGTATTATTGATAGGTAATAGTTCACTTTCTCATTTCGGTTGGCTTCTGACTTGGATTCTATTTGCCTTTCACCTATATGGTATTTTCTTGGGGTTGCTTCATTGGTACGATTCCTCGCTTCCTTCCCATATTTTGCATGTCTTATCTTTGTGTGTTTGCATGTGCATGTGTTAATGCTGTGTGGTGTGTGTGTGTTTCACATCACAATTATTATTAAAATACGAGAGAATGGAATTCGGTCTCTTGTGGGTAGCAATTCAATTTGACATGCCTTGAAATCTCACATTCCATTAGTTTCAGGAAATCTCCTTAAAGGAATGTCATCTCTTGTCCTCTTCAAGAATCCCGTGTTCTCACAAAACGGCCTTCCAACAAACAGCACCATTTGAATTCCTCATTAGAGTCATAATGTTTGTCCCAATACCCTTTCTTTTTCGTATGTTTCTTGACTGTCATGAGTTAGTGAAATCGTCTGTTTATTGTCTTTCTGAGAATGATAGATGTGACAAAGTCCAATGCTCTCCGCAAGACTGCCATAAGAGACATGTGGAAGAATTCCTTCTTGCTTATGTCACAGTACAAATTGTGGTGACATGAAGACACTGAGATGGTAGTAGTGTCTAATAACCTCATGCTTCTTCAACCATGAAGGCAACAAAAAGATGACCACAACAACTGCAGTGGGGTGGAAATTGACCTGAAGCCTACAAGGTAAACTCCAGAGCGAAATAGAACGGAAGGTGCAGAGATGATGGGAGAAGGTTGGAGACATGGCTCAGGGGAGATTTGGTTGGTTCGTGGATCAGAGGGCTGGAGTCCATGAAGAGGACCAAAGCACAGGAGAGCAGGGCACCCTGGGAACACACAAGGAACCTGTTTCCCAGTGCCGTTGACTGTGAGACGCAGAGGGTCTGAAGGGCACGAGTACTTGACAACACAAGTGTTGAGGGCTGAAGTTTTCCTATCAGCAGGCTTGGCAGACATCAACTTGAAAGAACACCATCTTTTTCCTGCATATGACACCAACAAGCGACCAGGAGCAGACAGCCTGGAGACAATGATCAGAGAGAGACAATACCAAGAGACGCAGTGGGAAGATGATGAGTCGTGGGAGTGATTCCGTGAAAGGCAGTGTTCGTGGAGATGACTCAATGTGGACATAATAAATTTTGGCTCTCACAACAGCAGCATCAAGACAGAGCTTGGCCAAGACAGGTATGTGAGGACAGAGACTCCCTAGCCAGCCAACACAAAATACCAACAGTGGAACACTTGGAGGATTGCCTTCCTCAGTCCAAGATGCTTAGTCCAAGGAGAACAGACTCTCCCATACGGGACGAGAAGAAAGCTTTGACCACATGTTCTCTTCTGAACACAGCATTCTGCAGGCCTGCGTTCTGTTGAGTTGGTAGAGTTTCTCCTTTCACAGGCACACCAGAGCCCACCAAGGTAAACCTCAGCATATTCAGCCCGGACCCTAAAAACAACAAACGGCCGGAAAGGAGAGCTACTGCAAATGACTGGCCTCCAGGACAGGGTCAGCCACAACACAAACAGCAGTGGCATGCATGCCACATACACTCTCACAAACACACACACACACGCATGCACTCAACAAACCTTAAGGGCGAGCCCTGGGTCACTCACGGATCACTTCCTCCTAAATAAATTACCCTCAGGTTAGAAAACAGAATGAGTTTAACGAATACAGAGAGGTGACAGAGACTTAGATCCAATGCAAAGATGGAAGAATCAATTGATTCCCAGGTAAAGGAAGAAGGAGTGATTACGACTAGGCAGTCAGAGTGAAACCTCTACATAGAGCACGCCCGATGCGGGATAGAAAGCTGTGGCCTGGATACTCGCTGTACATCAGAAAACATAGGAGATATCAGAGAGTCTCGAAACACAGAGATAAAACTGATAAAGATAAAAACACCTAAAGAACTCCTGAAGAGAAGATTGGCAGGAGACTGGATGCAAAGTTCGGGAACATGGTAGAAGTGGAGGATCCAATTAGGAACCGAGAAGAACAAGCCTAGAAAATAAGGATGCAAATTCTAAGAGAGAAGGCAGAATGATGGAACATGATAGTGAGCTTAGGGAATCTCTAAGGAAATGAAAGAGGTGCCTCTTGTAGGTGAATTAAGAGTGAGAGAAAGAAAAGAGGGCTGATCCTAGATTAGAGAACTCGGGGCTGGAAAGGACCCTCATCTGGGAGCAGAGAAAGTGGTCCAGAATCAGAGGCACAGAGAACTCCCAACACCTTCCACAGAAGCGGAGCACCTAAAGACATAGTGCCATTCCCCCCGGAAAATCTAGGCATGGAGGTATTCTCTTTAGGCAAATAGGCATCGGAGAATAGTTTGTCCATAGCCCAGTCACTGACTTCAAGAGGAAAAGCTATACCAGCTCTCGAAGCAGGCCGGATAGCTCAAGCAACAGCAGCCAAGCCAAAATCCTTATCCCCTGCATTTCTGAACAATGACAGAGCAGCGGTTCTGTCTAGAACCAGGAGGTATTCAGAAGTCAATTGTTGGGTCCCGGGTTGTGTCCATCAGTTCAGACGCGGCCTTCAGATCAACTCATGATTCCAGGGCCTTGGCATTGACTCTGTTCTCAGGTTCTCTGCTCAGGGGCAAGTAAGCTTCTCCCTCTCCAGCTCCACCCCCTGATTGGGATCTCTCTGCCTCTCTGTCCAAACGTGCATGTGCATGTTCGATAAGATAACAAAGACAAAAACAGTGCACAATAATTGACTGGGGCCAAAGGATGTTTTATTGAATTTGGACCTAGGTTCCTATGGAGGGCAGCCAGGTATAGAGAACCTCCCACCATCCTAAAATGCCCGACCTTCGCTTGGAGCTTCCTTGTTCATTCTCCTGTTCTTTGCCTTCCTGGATCTCCTCACCAACCTGCAGCATCCGCTGTCTGTCGTGCTGTACTGACCCCTTGTTAACACATTGTGCATCCTCTCGGGGCTCCATTGGAACATGCCCATCTTCCTCAAGAGGCACTGTTTGCTTATCGCATGTAACCATTTGGGGGATGGTCATGAGAGGGTGAAGGCAGGCTTGTGCTGCCACATCTCCATGCAGTTCCACAGAGGGTAGCTGATCCACCATGAGGGAGTGCTCAAGGTTCTTCCACATTCGAATCCTCTTCAATGCGTCCTTTTGCACATACAAGTTGTCTTCCTGAAATGGGCACCGAAGTCTTTCAGATGGCTTCACTTGGGCTTGGGTCTCTTCCAACATGCTCTCCGTTGGCTTCTGTGGACTCCAAGAACATGAGTCCGTCCTGGACCTAAGGTTCTAGGGTGTAGAGTCTGCCTTGGATGAATGGTGTTTTTGGAAGATTGGGAGGCCTTGTTGGCACCGTTTCTGGAGACCATCGAGGTACTCGTGTGCTTGCTGTGGAAGATTCCAGACATGTCTTTGGCACGGTTGCGGGGGTTCACTTTGAGCTTCCCTTGGGTGGACCTTTTCCTGTTGAGATGCTCCATGATTTGGTGGGAGGGTCTCACCCTTATGCAGGGCTCGGATTTCCTCCCCTGAGGCTTTGCTTGTGGTCTGTTAGTTTCTTGGCCTGTCGTGGCTAAGATGGAATGAGGGATCCTTGCCTTTCTCCGAGGTCCAGAGGGCTGGTGCTGACACTCACGACCAAATACTACGAATTGGGCCATGGAGAAGTTGACACCGACTCGCTTCGCAAACTGCCTTGGTGAGAGACCCAGGCGGCTCCAGCGGTTTGGGATGGCTTGGGGTCCTCTTGGCCCACCCATGACTACTCCAGTCAAGTGTAGTGATCAGGCCTGGGTTGATGAGGAGTGGTTGCTATGACCTCAAGGCTTTGTGACATCACAGATGCTGGCTTCACTGAAGCAGCTGTCCCTCTCCCATGACCTTGGTGTCCTATGGCTTTAAGTAGGAAGCCCCGGGAAGGACAGAACAAGAGCCCTCTGAACCTGATCAAGAACTCAGGATGTCTTGTGGGTTAATGTCCAACTTCCCCTTTCTGGAGACATAGAGGAAGGAAAATGACATTCAGTATACCTTCCTTTAGGCCAACATATCCCCAGAGACGGCAAGGTGTCCTTTTACACTACAATTTCTAGATATCTCAAGAAAAGGTGAGGCCTCGCGGGTATAAGCAGCTCTCCGTGGGGTTTGTCGTCCTGTGGGTGAGAGCGTACTTTGTCAGCGTCTTTTGCCTATGGGTCAGTGATGACTAAGATACGGAAAGTCCCTTTCGGAGGTAAAAGGTGAGGGCATCGCTATATGGTGCTGTCTGTGGCCTCGTCTCCTAGTGTTCTGAAACACGCGGCTAAGGGATGAGGCCTCTGTCTACCTGGCTTTCCCTTAAATACCTTTGCAAAGTCTTTGAGGAGAGTGATATTCTGCATCTGAGCTAACTCTCAATGAAGAGGCCTGGACCGAACCCGTTGTTATTATTAGTTAACTGTACTTGTTGTGGTAACGGGTATAAACATGTGGACCAAGACTCTTTAGTCAGAAGGAAAGGGACGGCCTATACCGAAGGCTTGCAAGGCCCATTCGAGCAGACCTTTGGAGTGAGTCGCAATGCCCTTGCAAGGACTAGTGGATCAGAAAGTTTGGGTCCATTTCGGCACCACAGTATTCCTCTGCCGTCGAGTGAATGAACCCCTGGACCTTGCCTTGACATGAATGTCCCATGCCCTGCTGTTGGGAAATGGAAAAGGCAAGCAAACAAAGGGAAATGTCATATGGCTACCCACAATATGTGCCTCGGGAGGAATACCTTGGCCCACTTAAGGAAGGGAATAATAAAGGGCAAGAAGTCAGAGAAGGAGACCCACCAGGAGTGACTCAGGACTCTGAGAATCCAGATGAGGGCTACCGAAAAGAGAACTGATTAATCGGTGGTCAGGAGTTGTGGCATATATTAGGAGGAGCACTAGGACGTCCATGCAACTAAAGCATCCGTGAATACTCTGTCAAAAATGGATGATGGATGATAGGCAGGCTTTCTCAACAGAACAGCAACAAGAACAACATCAATTCATAGGAAAACAATGTGGCCCTCTCAAAACCAAAGGAAGTCACAGGGAGAAAAGGAAAGAATTATATTGTTTATTATCTTTCCTTATTGAAATGACATGGGTGGGTTTCCTAAAATGTCCTTCTTTGAATTGGGTCTTTATCCTTGTAAATTAGAGTTTACCCACCTCTTCCATCTCTGGATTTGATGAGAGGACATGACAATGCCTTCACTAAATACATAGAAGAGTGGCCCAAGCAAATGACTTGACCTGGCCTTCTGTGTGTTGGCAGGGGTTGGATTACTGCTTCAAAGGCTTCCGTCTAAACTAGAGAGCTGAGATTTTGTAGGTTTCCTGACCTAATCTTGGAAGTTTCTATGTGTCTGGGAATTTATCCTTTTCTCTCAGTTCTTGGATTTGCTAGCATAAATGTGTGGCTATGCCTTTTCGGTTATTCTTTTTTCCTTGCTACCAGTTGTGATGTGGTTTCATACTTGCAGCTGTGTGCTTGTCTCCCTGTTTTATCCCAGTAATGGCTTCTGCGGTTTGTTCCTGTTGTCAAAACTCAAGTGTGAGATCTCCTGATTTTTTTCCTATTGGTTTGTTTGTATTTCCTTAATTTTGATAATCACATGTCTGATTTCAATTTTTCTGTTAACTTTGGAGTTCGGTTTTTCTTCATCTTGTTCCTTCAGTCGTCCTTTTAGGTGGCTTTCTTTTTCGGTGTTTTTAAATTTTGGAAATGCACACATTTAACCCTATATTGTTTCCCCATAAAATGTTTTGGCATCCTCCTCTAAGTTTCTTAGAATTCCTTCGTTCATGGCTCTTCTTTTCCTTTGGATTTTCTTTCTTGCATTCATTGCAGTTCGTGAATGTGTTGTGTTTTCCACTTTAGTGTCTGGCTGTATTTCCAATTTGAAAGTGATATCTTCCTGTTTTCATACCTTCGTGATGATAAGTGCACAGGATAGGTTTTGACTTCTCTTCCATGAATTATGACTGGATTTGGACTCGAGCTCATGACCTGCGATAGACAAAGTTAGGTCTGCTGCTGGGAAGAACATATCTTATTGTCCTCAGAGACGCAATCTTACTCATGGACCCCCCAAAGTTCAGGTGGTCTCGAATGCCCATGTGGACGTCTGTTATTCCTTAGCACCTTCCCATCCAGATAATCTGTCCTGTGCTTAACCTGGATATCATAGTTGCCAACAGTATTGGATAAACGTCGCCATCTCCATTCCTGTGTGTTCATAGGCTTCCAACGTTTAGATACACCTTTTTTCATGGTGGATATGTTGGCAATTCTTCCAGGTTTCTGATGTTTTGATGCTCCATCAAGACAAAACACCTTCCGCTTAGCTTTTTTCTCTCGAAGGCATAAAATGACTCTCGCTGACTTAGGCACAAACACTTTGGCTCTCTTTTCCTTGGGAATAGCATAACCTACATCTTCCCTGTTTCTTCACTTGCAAGCTATGAGTATCTTTATAGTCGAAGGAAATCTCCTATGGGCAACAGAAGGACGAGCCTGTTTAATATTTGCTGTTTTCTTATGGATGTTTCTATTTTTTTTTTTTTTTGATTTGGAATTTCAACCACTGTTACAAACTGTTTGTATTGACGGGAGTCTTTAGTCCTGAGTACTGAATGTATTATTGATAGGTAATAGTTCACTTTCTCATTTCGGTTGGCTTCTGACTTGGATTCTATTTGCCTTTCACCTATATGGTATTTTCTTGGGGTTGCTTTATTGGTACGATTCCTCGCTTCCTTCCCATATTTTGCATGTCTTATCTTTGTGTGTTTGCATGTGCATGTGTTAATGCTGTGTGGTGTGTGTGTGTTTCACATCACAATTATTATTAAAATACGAGAGAATGGAATTCGGTCTCTTGTGGGTAGCAATTCAATTTGACATGCCTTGAAATCTCACATTCCATTAGTTTCAGGAAATCTCCTTAAAGGAATGTCATCTCTTGTCCTCTTCAAGAATCCCGTGTTCTCACAAAACGGCCTTCCAACAAACAGCACCATTTGAATTCCTCATTAGAGTCATAATGTTTGTCCCAATACCCTTTCTTTTTCGTATGTTTCTTGACTGTCATGAGTTAGTGAAATCGTCTGTTTATTGTCTTTCTGAGAATGATAGATGTGACAAAGTCCAATGCTCTCCGCAAGACTGCCATAAGAGACATGTGGAAGAATTCCTTCTTGCTTATGTCACAGTACAAATTGTGGTGACATGAAGACACTGAGATGGTAGTAGTGTCTAATAACCTCATGCTTCTTCAACCATGAAGGCAACAAAAAGATGACCACAACAACTGCAGTGGGGTGGAAATTGACCTGAAGCCTACAAGGTAAACTCCAGAGCGAAATAGAACGGAAGGTGCAGAGATGATGGGAGAAGGTTGGAGACATGGCTCAGGGGAGATTTGGTTGGTTCGTGGATCAGAGGGCTGGAGTCCATGAAGAGGACCAAAGCACAGGAGAGCAGGGCACCCTGGGAACACACAAGGAACCTGTTTCCCAGTGCCGTTGACTGTGAGACGCAGAGGGTCTGAAGGGCACGAGTACTTGACAACACAAGTGTTGAGGGCTGAAGTTTTCCTATCAGCAGGCTTGGCAGACATCAACTTGAAAGAACACCATCTTTTTCCTGCATATGACACCAACAAGCGACCAGGAGCAGACAGCCTGGAGACAATGATCAGAGAGAGACAATACCAAGAGACGCAGTGGGAAGATGATGAGTCGTGGGAGTGATTCCGTGAAAGGCAGTGTTCGTGGAGATGACTCAATGTGGACATAATAAATTTTGGCTCTCACAACAGCAGCATCAAGACAGAGCTTGGCCAAGACAGGTATGTGAGGACAGAGACTCCCTAGCCAGCCAACACAAAATACCAACAGTGGAACACTTGGAGGATTGCCTTCCTCAGTCCAAGATGCTTAGTCCAAGGAGAACAGACTCTCCCATACGGGACGAGAAGAAAGCTTTGACCACATGTTCTCTTCTGAACACAGCATTCTGCAGGCCTGCGTTCTGTTGAGTTGGTAGAGTTTCTCCTTTCACAGGCACACCAGAGCCCACCAAGGTAAACCTCAGCATATTCAGCCCGGACCCTAAAAACAACAAACGGCCGGAAAGGAGAGCTACTGCAAATGACTGGCCTCCAGGACAGGGTCAGCCACAACACAAACAGCAGTGGCATGCATGCCACATACACTCTCACAAACACACACACACACGCATGCACTCAACAAACCTTAAGGGCGAGCCCTGGGTCACTCACGGATCACTTCCTCCTAAATAAATTACCCTCAGGTTAGAAAACAGAATGAGTTTAACGAATACAGAGAGGTGACAGAGACTTAGATCCAATGCAAAGATGGAAGAATCAATTGATTCCCAGGTAAAGGAAGAAGGAGTGATTACGACTAGGCAGTCAGAGTGAAACCTCTACATAGAGCACGCCCGATGCGGGATAGAAAGCTGTGGCCTGGATACTCGCTGTACATCAGAAAACATAGGAGATATCAGAGAGTCTCGAAACACAGAGATAAAACTGATAAAGATAAAAACACCTAAAGAACTCCTGAAGAGAAGATTGGCAGGAGACTGGATGCAAAGTTCGGGAACATGGTAGAAGTGGAGGATCCAATTAGGAACCGAGAAGAACAAGCCTAGAAAATAAGGATGCAAATTCTAAGAGAGAAGGCAGAATGATGGAACATGATAGTGAGCTTAGGGAATCTCTAAGGAAATGAAAGAGGTGCCTCTTGTAGGTGAATTAAGAGTGAGAGAAAGAAAAGAGGGCTGATCCTAGATTAGAGAACTCGGGGCTGGAAAGGACCCTCATCTGGGAGCAGAGAAAGTGGTCCAGAATCAGAGGCACAGAGAACTCCCAACACCTTCCACAGAAGCGGAGCACCTAAAGACATAGTGCCATTCCCCCCGGAAAATCTAGGCATGGAGGTATTCTCTTTAGGCAAATAGGCATCGGAGAATAGTTTGTCCATAGCCCAGTCACTGACTTCAAGAGGAAAAGCTATACCAGCTCTCGAAGCAGGCCGGATAGCTCAAGCAACAGCAGCCAAGCCAAAATCCTTATCCCCTGCATTTCTGAACAATGACAGAGCAGCGGTTCTGTCTAGAACCAGGAGGTATTCAGAAGTCAATTGTTGGGTCCCGGGTTGTGTCCATCAGTTCAGACGCGGCCTTCAGATCAACTCATGATTCCAGGGCCTTGGCATTGACTCTGTTCTCAGGTTCTCTGCTCAGGGGCAAGTAAGCTTCTCCCTCTCCAGCTCCACCCCCTGATTGGGATCTCTCTGCCTCTCTGTCCAAACGTGCATGTGCATGTTCGATAAGATAACAAAGACAAAAACAGTGCACAATAATTGACTGGGGCCAAAGGATGTTTTATTGAATTTGGACCTAGGTTCCTATGGAGGGCAGCCAGGTATAGAGAACCTCCCACCATCCTAAAATGCCCGACCTTCGCTTGGAGCTTCCTTGTTCATTCTCCTGTTCTTTGCCTTCCTGGATCTCCTCACCAACCTGCAGCATCCGCTGTCTGTCGTGCTGTACTGACCCCTTGTTAACACATTGTGCATCCTCTCGGGGCTCCATTGGAACATGCCCATCTTCCTCAAGAGGCACTGTTTGCTTATCGCATGGAACCATTTGGGGGATGGTCATGAGAGGGTGAAGGCAGGCTTGTGCTGCCACATCTCCATGCAGTTCCACAGAGGGTAGCTGATCCACCATGAGGGAGTGCTCAAGGTTCTTCCACATTCGAATCCTCTTCAATGCGTCCTTTTGCACATACAAGTTGTCTTCCTGAAATGGGCACCGAAGTCTTTCAGATGGCTTCACTTGGGCTTGGGTCTCTTCCAACATGCTCTCCGTTGGCTTCTGTGGACTCCAAGAACATGAGTCCGTCCTGGACCTAAGGTTCTAGGGTGTAGAGTCTGCCTTGGATGAATGGTGTTTTTGGAAGATTGGGAGGCCTTGTTGGCACCGTTTCTGGAGACCATCGAGGTACTCGTGTGCTTGCTGTGGAAGATTCCAGACATGTCTTTGGCACGGTTGCGGGGGTTCACTTTGAGCTTCCCTTGGGTGGACCTTTTCCTGTTGAGATGCTCCATGATTTGGTGGGAGGGTCTCACCCTTACGCAGGGCTCGGATTTCCTCCCCTGAGGCTTTGCTTGTGGTCTGTTAGTTTCTTGGCCTGTCGTGGCTAAGATGGAATGAGGGATCCTTGCCTTTCTCCGAGGTCCAGAGGGCTGGTGCTGACACTCACGACCAAATACTACGAATTGGGCCATGGAGAAGTTGACACCGACTCGCTTCGCAAACTGCCTTGGTGAGAGACCCAGGCGGCTCCAGCGGTTTGGGATGGCTTGGGGTCCTCTTGGCCCACCCATGACTACTCCAGTCAAGTGTAGTGATCAGGCCTGGGTTGATGAGGAGTGGTTGCTATGACCTCAAGGCTTTGTGACATCACAGATGCTGGCTTCACTGAAGCAGCTGTCCCTCTCCCATGACCTTGGTGTCCTATGGCTTTAAGTAGGAAGCCCCGGGAAGGACAGAACAAGAGCCCTCTGAACCTGATCAAGAACTCAGGATGTCTTGTGGGTTAATGTCCAACTTCCCCTTTCTGGAGACATAGAGGAAGGAAAATGACATTCAGTATACCTTCCTTTAGGCCAACATATCCCCAGAGACGGCAAGGTGTCCTTTTACACTACAATTTCTAGATATCTCAAGAAAAGGTGAGGCCTCGCGGGTATAAGCAGCTCTCCGTGGGGTTTGTCGTCCTGTGGGTGAGAGCGTACTTTGTCAGCGTCTTTTGCCTATGGGTCAGTGATGACTAAGATACGGAAAGTCCCTTTCGGAGGTAAAAGGTGAGGGCATCGCTATATGGTGCTGTCTGTGGCCTCGTCTCCTAGTGTTCTGAAACACGCGGCTAAGGGATGAGGCCTCTGTCTACCTGGCTTTCCCTTAAATACCTTTGCAAAGTCTTTGAGGAGAGTGATATTCTGCATCTGAGCTAACTCTCAATGAAGAGGCCTGGACCGAACCCGTTGTTATTATTAGTTAACTGTACTTGTTGTGGTAACGGGTATAAACATGTGGACCAAGACTCTTTAGTCAGAAGGAAAGGGACGGCCTATACCGAAGGCTTGCAAGGCCCATTCGAGCAGACCTTTGGAGTGAGTCGCAATGCCCTTGCAAGGACTAGTGGATCAGAAAGTTTGGGTCCATTTCGGCACCACAGTATTCCTCTGCCGTCGAGTGAATGAACCCCTGGACCTTGCCTTGACATGAATGTCCCATGCCCTGCTGTTGGGAAATGGAAAAGGCAAGCAAACAAAGGGAAATGTCATATGGCTACCCACAATATGTGCCTCGGGAGGAATACCTTGGCCCACTTAAGGAAGGGAATAATAAAGGGCAAGAAGTCAGAGAAGGAGACCCACCAGGAGTGACTCAGGACTCTGAGAATCCAGATGAGGGCTACCGAAAAGAGAACTGATTAATCGGTGGTCAGGAGTTGTGGCATATATTAGGAGGAGCACTAGGACGTCCATGCAACTAAAGCATCCGTGAATACTCTGTCAAAAATGGATGATGGATGATAGGCAGGCTTTCTCAACAGAACAGCAACAAGAACAACATCAATTCATAGGAAAACAATGTGGCCCTCTCAAAACCAAAGGAAGTCACAGGGAGAAAAGGAAAGAATTATATTGTTTATTATCTTTCCTTATTGAAATGACATGGGTGGGTTTCCTAAAATGTCCTTCTTTGAATTGGGTCTTTATCCTTGTAAATTAGAGTTTACCCACCTCTTCCATCTCTGGATTTGATGAGAGGACATGACAATGCCTTCACTAAATACATAGAAGAGTGGCCCAAGCAAATGACTTGACCTGGCCTTCTGTGTGTTGGCAGGGGTTGGATTACTGCTTCAAAGGCTTCCGTCTAAACTAGAGAGCTGAGATTTTGTAGGTTTCCTGACCTAATCTTGGAAGTTTCTATGTGTCTGGGAATTTATCCTTTTCTCTCAGTTCTTGGATTTGCTAGCATAAATGTGTGGCTATGCCTTTTCGGTTATTCTTTTTTCCTTGCTACCAGTTGTGATGTGGTTTCATACTTGCAGCTGTGTGCTTGTCTCCCTGTTTTATCCCAGTAATGGCTTCTGCGGTTTGTTCCTGTTGTCAAAACTCAAGTGTGAGATCTCCTGATTTTTTTCCTATTGGTTTGTTTGTATTTCCTTAATTTTGATAATCACATGTCTGATTTCAATTTTTCTGTTAACTTTGGAGTTCGGTTTTTCTTCATCTTGTTCCTTCAGTCGTCCTTTTAGGTGGCTTTCTTTTTCGGTGTTTTTAAATTTTGGAAATGCACACATTTAACCCTATATTGTTTCCCCATAAAATGTTTTGGCATCCTCCTCTAAGTTTCTTAGAATTCCTTCGTTCATGGCTCTTCTTTTCCTTTGGATTTTCTTTCTTGCATTCATTGCAGTTCGTGAATGTGTTGTGTTTTCCACTTTAGTGTCTGGCTGTATTTCCAATTTGAAAGTGATATCTTCCTGTTTTCATACCTTCGTGATGATAAGTGCACAGGATAGGTTTTGACTTCTCTTCCATGAATTATGACTGGATTTGGACTCGAGCTCATGACCTGCGATAGACAAAGTTAGGTCTGCTGCTGGGAAGAACATATCTTATTGTCCTCAGAGACGCAATCTTACTCATGGACCCCCCAAAGTTCAGGTGGTCTCGAATGCCCATGTGGACGTCTGTTATTCCTTAGCACCTTCCCATCCAGATAATCTGTCCTGTGCTTAACCTGGATATCATAGTTGCCAACAGTATTGGATAAACGTCGCCATCTCCATTCCTGTGTGTTCATAGGCTTCCAACGTTTAGATACACCTTTTTTCATGGTGGATATGTTGGCAATTCTTCCAGGTTTCTGATGTTTTGATGCTCCATCAAGACAAAACACCTTCCGCTTAGCTTTTTTCTCTCGAAGGCATACAATGACTCTCGCTGACTTAGGCACAAACACTTTGGCTCTCTTTTCCTTGGGAATAGCATAACCTACATCTTCCCTGTTTCTTCACTTGCAAGCTATGAGTATCTTTATAGTCGAAGGAAATCTCCTATGGGCAACAGAAGGACGAGCCTGTTTAATATTTGCTGTTTTCTTATGGATGTTTCTATTTTTTTTTTTTTTTGATTTGGAATTTCAACCACTGTTACAAACTGTTTGTATTGACGGGAGTCTTTAGTCCTGAGTACTGAATGTATTATTGATAGGTAATAGTTCACTTTCTCATTTCGGTTGGCTTCTGACTTGGATTCTATTTGCCTTTCACCTATATGGTATTTTCTTGGGGTTGCTTTATTGGTACGATTCCTCGCTTCCTTCCCATATTTTGCATGTCTTATCTTTGTGTGTTTGCATGTGCATGTGTTAATGCTGTGTGGTGTGTGTGTGTTTCACATCACAATTATTATTAAAATACGAGAGAATGGAATTCGGTCTCTTGTGGGTAGCAATTCAATTTGACATGCCTTGAAATCTCACATTCCATTAGTTTCAGGAAATCTCCTTAAAGGAATGTCATCTCTTGTCCTCTTCAAGAATCCCGTGTTCTCACAAAACGGCCTTCCAACAAACAGCACCATTTGAATTCCTCATTAGAGTCATAATGTTTGTCCCAATACCCTTTCTTTTTCGTATGTTTCTTGACTGTCATGAGTTAGTGAAATCGTCTGTTTATTGTCTTTCTGAGAATGATAGATGTGACAAAGTCCAATGCTCTCCGCAAGACTGCCATAAGAGACATGTGGAAGAATTCCTTCTTGCTTATGTCACAGTACAAATTGTGGTGACATGAAGACACTGAGATGGTAGTAGTGTCTAATAACCTCATGCTTCTTCAACCATGAAGGCAACAAAAAGATGACCACAACAACTGCAGTGGGGTGGAAATTGACCTGAAGCCTACAAGGTAAACTCCAGAGCGAAATAGAACGGAAGGTGCAGAGATGATGGGAGAAGGTTGGAGACATGGCTCAGGGGAGATTTGGTTGGTTCGTGGATCAGAGGGCTGGAGTCCATGAAGAGGACCAAAGCACAGGAGAGCAGGGCACCCTGGGAACACACAAGGAACCTGTTTCCCAGTGCCGTTGACTGTGAGACGCAGAGGGTCTGAAGGGCACGAGTACTTGACAACACAAGTGTTGAGGGCTGAAGTTTTCCTATCAGCAGGCTTGGCAGACATCAACTTGAAAGAACACCATCTTTTTCCTGCATATGACACCAACAAGCGACCAGGAGCAGACAGCCTGGAGACAATGATCAGAGAGAGACAATACCAAGAGACGCAGTGGGAAGATGATGAGTCGTGGGAGTGATTCCGTGAAAGGCAGTGTTCGTGGAGATGACTCAATGTGGACATAATAAATTTTGGCTCTCACAACAGCAGCATCAAGACAGAGCTTGGCCAAGACAGGTATGTGAGGACAGAGACTCCCTAGCCAGCCAACACAAAATACCAACAGTGGAACACTTGGAGGATTGCCTTCCTCAGTCCAAGATGCTTAGTCCAAGGAGAACAGACTCTCCCATACGGGACGAGAAGAAAGCTTTGACCACATGTTCTCTTCTGAACACAGCATTCTGCAGGCCTGCGTTCTGTTGAGTTGGTAGAGTTTCTCCTTTCACAGGCACACCAGAGCCCACCAAGGTAAACCTCAGCATATTCAGCCCGGACCCTAAAAACAACAAACGGCCGGAAAGGAGAGCTACTGCAAATGACTGGCCTCCAGGACAGGGTCAGCCACAACACAAACAGCAGTGGCATGCATGCCACATACACTCTCACAAACACACACACACACGCATGCACTCAACAAACCTTAAGGGCGAGCCCTGGGTCACTCACGGATCACTTCCTCCTAAATAAATTACCCTCAGGTTAGAAAACAGAATGAGTTTAACGAATACAGAGAGGTGACAGAGACTTAGATCCAATGCAAAGATGGAAGAATCAATTGATTCCCAGGTAAAGGAAGAAGGAGTGATTACGACTAGGCAGTCAGAGTGAAACCTCTACATAGAGCACGCCCGATGCGGGATAGAAAGCTGTGGCCTGGATACTCGCTGTACATCAGAAAACATAGGAGATATCAGAGAGTCTCGAAACACAGAGATAAAACTGATAAAGATAAAAACACCTAAAGAACTCCTGAAGAGAAGATTGGCAGGAGACTGGATGCAAAGTTCGGGAACATGGTAGAAGTGGAGGATCCAATTAGGAACCGAGAAGAACAAGCCTAGAAAATAAGGATGCAAATTCTAAGAGAGAAGGCAGAATGATGGAACATGATAGTGAGCTTAGGGAATCTCTAAGGAAATGAAAGAGGTGCCTCTTGTAGGTGAATTAAGAGTGAGAGAAAGAAAAGAGGGCTGATCCTAGATTAGAGAACTCGGGGCTGGAAAGGACCCTCATCTGGGAGCAGAGAAAGTGGTCCAGAATCAGAGGCACAGAGAACTCCCAACACCTTCCACAGAAGCGGAGCACCTAAAGACATAGTGCCATTCCCCCCGGAAAATCTAGGCATGGAGGTATTCTCTTTAGGCAAATAGGCATCGGAGAATAGTTTGTCCATAGCCCAGTCACTGACTTCAAGAGGAAAAGCTATACCAGCTCTCGAAGCAGGCCGGATAGCTCAAGCAACAGCAGCCAAGCCAAAATCCTTATCCCCTGCATTTCTGAACAATGACAGAGCAGCGGTTCTGTCTAGAACCAGGAGGTATTCAGAAGTCAATTGTTGGGTCCCGGGTTGTGTCCATCAGTTCAGACGCGGCCTTCAGATCAACTCATGATTCCAGGGCCTTGGCATTGACTCTGTTCTCAGGTTCTCTGCTCAGGGGCAAGTAAGCTTCTCCCTCTCCAGCTCCACCCCCTGATTGGGATCTCTCTGCCTCTCTGTCCAAACGTGCATGTGCATGTTCGATAAGATAACAAAGACAAAAACAGTGCACAATAATTGACTGGGGCCAAAGGATGTTTTATTGAATTTGGACCTAGGTTCCTATGGAGGGCAGCCAGGTATAGAGAACCTCCCACCATCCTAAAATGCCCGACCTTCGCTTGGAGCTTCCTTGTTCATTCTCCTGTTCTTTGCCTTCCTGGATCTCCTCACCAACCTGCAGCATCCGCTGTCTGTCGTGCTGTACTGACCCCTTGTTAACACATTGTGCATCCTCTCGGGGCTCCATTGGAACATGCCCATCTTCCTCAAGAGGCACTGTTTGCTTATCGCATGGAACCATTTGGGGGATGGTCATGAGAGGGTGAAGGCAGGCTTGTGCTGCCACATCTCCATGCAGTTCCACAGAGGGTAGCTGATCCACCATGAGGGAGTGCTCAAGGTTCTTCCACATTCGAATCCTCTTCAATGCGTCCTTTTGCACATACAAGTTGTCTTCCTGAAATGGGCACCGAAGTCTTTCAGATGGCTTCACTTGGGCTTGGGTCTCTTCCAACATGCTCTCCGTTGGCTTCTGTGGACTCCAAGAACATGAGTCCGTCCTGGACCTAAGGTTCTAGGGTGTAGAGTCTGCCTTGGATGAATGGTGTTTTTGGAAGATTGGGAGGCCTTGTTGGCACCGTTTCTGGAGACCATCGAGGTACTCGTGTGCTTGCTGTGGAAGATTCCAGACATGTCTTTGGCACGGTTGCGGGGGTTCACTTTGAGCTTCCCTTGGGTGGACCTTTTCCTGTTGAGATGCTCCATGATTTGGTGGGAGGGTCTCACCCTTACGCAGGGCTCGGATTTCCTCCCCTGAGGCTTTGCTTGTGGTCTGTTAGTTTCTTGGCCTGTCGTGGCTAAGATGGAATGAGGGATCCTTGCCTTTCTCCGAGGTCCAGAGGGCTGGTGCTGACACTCACGACCAAATACTACGAATTGGGCCATGGAGAAGTTGACACCGACTCGCTTCGCAAACTGCCTTGGTGAGAGACCCAGGCGGCTCCAGCGGTTTGGGATGGCTTGGGGTCCTCTTGGCCCACCCATGACTACTCCAGTCAAGTGTAGTGATCAGGCCTGGGTTGATGAGGAGTGGTTGCTATGACCTCAAGGCTTTGTGACATCACAGATGCTGGCTTCACTGAAGCAGCTGTCCCTCTCCCATGACCTTGGTGTCCTATGGCTTTAAGTAGGAAGCCCCGGGAAGGACAGAACAAGAGCCCTCTGAACCTGATCAAGAACTCAGGATGTCTTGTGGGTTAATGTCCAACTTCCCCTTTCTGGAGACATAGAGGAAGGAAAATGACATTCAGTATACCTTCCTTTAGGCCAACATATCCCCAGAGACGGCAAGGTGTCCTTTTACACTACAATTTCTAGATATCTCAAGAAAAGGTGAGGCCTCGCGGGTATAAGCAGCTCTCCGTGGGGTTTGTCGTCCTGTGGGTGAGAGCGTACTTTGTCAGCGTCTTTTGCCTATGGGTCAGTGATGACTAAGATACGGAAAGTCCCTTTCGGAGGTAAAAGGTGAGGGCATCGCTATATGGTGCTGTCTGTGGCCTCGTCTCCTAGTGTTCTGAAACACGCGGCTAAGGGATGAGGCCTCTGTCTACCTGGCTTTCCCTTAAATACCTTTGCAAAGTCTTTGAGGAGAGTGATATTCTGCATCTGAGCTAACTCTCAATGAAGAGGCCTGGACCGAACCCGTTGTTATTATTAGTTAACTGTACTTGTTGTGGTAACGGGTATAAACATGTGGACCAAGACTCTTTAGTCAGAAGGAAAGGGACGGCCTATACCGAAGGCTTGCAAGGCCCATTCGAGCAGACCTTTGGAGTGAGTCGCAATGCCCTTGCAAGGACTAGTGGATCAGAAAGTTTGGGTCCATTTCGGCACCACAGTATTCCTCTGCCGTCGAGTGAATGAACCCCTGGACCTTGCCTTGACATGAATGTCCCATGCCCTGCTGTTGGGAAATGGAAAAGGCAAGCAAACAAAGGGAAATGTCATATGGCTACCCACAATATGTGCCTCGGGAGGAATACCTTGGCCCACTTAAGGAAGGGAATAATAAAGGGCAAGAAGTCAGAGAAGGAGACCCACCAGGAGTGACTCAGGACTCTGAGAATCCAGATGAGGGCTACCGAAAAGAGAACTGATTAATGGGTGGTCAGGAGTTGTGGCATATATTAGGAGGAGCACTAGGACGTCCATGCAACTAAAGCATCCGTGAATACTCTGTCAAAAATGGATGATGGATGATAGGCAGGCTTTCTCAACAGAACAGCAACAAGAACAACATCAATTCATAGGAAAACAATGTGGCCCTCTCAAAACCAAAGGAAGTCACAGGGAGAAAAGGAAAGAATTATATTGTTTATTATCTTTCCTTATTGAAATGACATGGGTGGGTTTCCTAAAATGTCCTTCTTTGAATTGGGTCTTTATCCTTGTAAATTAGAGTTTACCCACCTCTTCCATCTCTGGATTTGATGAGAGGACATGACAATGCCTTCACTAAATACATAGAAGAGTGGCCCAAGCAAATGACTTGACCTGGCCTTCTGTGTGTTGGCAGGGGTTGGATTACTGCTTCAAAGGCTTCCGTCTAAACTAGAGAGCTGAGATTTTGTAGGTTTCCTGACCTAATCTTGGAAGTTTCTATGTGTCTGGGAATTTATCCTTTTCTCTCAGTTCTTGGATTTGCTAGCATAAATGTGTGGCTATGCCTTTTCGGTTATTCTTTTTTCCTTGCTACCAGTTGTGATGTGGTTTCATACTTGCAGCTGTGTGCTTGTCTCCCTGTTTTATCCCAGTAATGGCTTCTGCGGTTTGTTCCTGTTGTCAAAACTCAAGTGTGAGATCTCCTGATTTTTTTCCTATTGGTTTGTTTGTATTTCCTTAATTTTGATAATCACATGTCTGATTTCAATTTTTCTGTTAACTTTGGAGTTCGGTTTTTCTTCATCTTGTTCCTTCAGTCGTCCTTTTAGGTGGCTTTCTTTTTCGGTGTTTTTAAATTTTGGAAATGCACACATTTAACCCTATATTGTTTCCCCATAAAATGTTTTGGCATCCTCCTCTAAGTTTCTTAGAATTCCTTCGTTCATGGCTCTTCTTTTCCTTTGGATTTTCTTTCTTGCATTCATTGCAGTTCGTGAATGTGTTGTGTTTTCCACTTTAGTGTCTGGCTGTATTTCCAATTTGAAAGTGATATCTTCCTGTTTTCATACCTTCGTGATGATAAGTGCACAGGATAGGTTTTGACTTCTCTTCCATGAATTATGACTGGATTTGGACTCGAGCTCATGACCTGCGATAGACAAAGTTAGGTCTGCTGCTGGGAAGAACATATCTTATTGTCCTCAGAGACGCAATCTTACTCATGGACCCCCCAAAGTTCAGGTGGTCTCGAATGCCCATGTGGACGTCTGTTATTCCTTAGCACCTTCCCATCCAGATAATCTGTCCTGTGCTTAACCTGGATATCATAGTTGCCAACAGTATTGGATAAACGTCACCATCTCCATTCCTGTGTGTTCATAGGCTTCCAACATTTAGATACACCTTTTTTCATGGTGGATATGTTGGCAATTCTTCCAGGTTTCTGATGTTTTGATGCTCCATCAAGACAAAACACCTTCCGCTTAGCTTTTTTCTCTCGAAGGCATAAAATGACTCTCGCTGACTTAGGCACAAACACTTTGGCTCTCTTCTCCTTGGGAATAGCATAACCTACATCTTCCCTGTTTCTTCACTTGCAAGCTATGAGTATCTTTATAGTCGAAGGAAATCTCCTATGGGCAACAGAAGGACGAGCCTGTTTAATATTTGCTGTTTTCTTATGGATGTTTCTATTTTTTTTTTTTTTTTGATTTGGAATTTCAACCACTGTTACAAACTGTTTGTATTGACGGGAGTCTTTAGTCCTGAGTACTGAATGTATTATTGATAGGTAATAGTTCACTTTCTCATTTCGGTTGGCTTCTGACTTGGATTCTATTTGCCTTTCACCTATATGGTATTTTCTTGGGGTTGCTTCATTGGTACGATTCCTCGCTTCCTTCCCATATTTTGCATGTCTTATCTTTGTGTGTTTGCATGTGCATGTGTTAATGCTGTGTGGTGTGTGTGTGTTTCACATCACAATTATTATTAAAATACGAGAGAATGGAATTCGGTCTCTTGTGGGTAGCAATTCAATTTGACATGCCTTGAAATCTCACATTCCATTAGTTTCAGGAAATCTCCTTAAAGGAATGTCATCTCTTGTCCTCTTCAAGAATCCCGTGTTCTCACAAAACGGCCTTCCAACAAACAGCACCATTTGAATTCCTCATTAGAGTCATAATGTTTGTCCCAATACCCTTTCTTTTTCGTATGTTTCTTGACTGTCATGAGTTAGTGAAATCGTCTGTTTATTGTCTTTCTGAGAATGATAGATGTGACAAAGTCCAATGCTCTCCGCAAGACTGCCATAAGAGACATGTGGAAGAATTCCTTCTTGCTTATGTCACAGTACAAATTGTGGTGACATGAAGACACTGAGATGGTAGTAGTGTCTAATAACCTCATGCTTCTTCAACCATGAAGGCAACAAAAAGATGACCACAACAACTGCAGTGGGGTGGAAATTGACCTGAAGCCTACAAGGTAAACTCCAGAGCGAAATAGAACGGAAGGTGCAGAGATGATGGGAGAAGGTTGGAGACATGGCTCAGGGGAGATTTGGTTGGTTCGTGGATCAGAGGGCTGGAGTCCATGAAGAGGACCAAAGCACAGGAGAGCAGGGCACCCTGGGAACACACAAGGAACCTGTTTCCCAGTGCCGTTGACTGTGAGACGCAGAGGGTCTGAAGGGCACGAGTACTTGACAACACAAGTGTTGAGGGCTGAAGTTTTCCTATCAGCAGGCTTGGCAGACATCAACTTGAAAGAACACCATCTTTTTCCTGCATATGACACCAACAAGCGACCAGGAGCAGACAGCCTGGAGACAATGATCAGAGAGAGACAATACCAAGAGACGCAGTGGGAAGATGATGAGTCGTGGGAGTGATTCCGTGAAAGGCAGTGTTCGTGGAGATGACTCAATGTGGACATAATAAATTTTGGCTCTCACAACAGCAGCATCAAGACAGAGCTTGGCCAAGACAGGTATGTGAGGACAGAGACTCCCTAGCCAGCCAACACAAAATACCAACAGTGGAACACTTGGAGGATTGCCTTCCTCAGTCCAAGATGCTTAGTCCAAGGAGAACAGACTCTCCCATACGGGACGAGAAGAAAGCTTTGACCACATGTTCTCTTCTGAACACAGCATTCTGCAGGCCTGCGTTCTGTTGAGTTGGTAGAGTTTCTCCTTTCACAGGCACACCAGAGCCCACCAAGGTAAACCTCAGCATATTCAGCCCGGACCCTAAAAACAACAAACGGCCGGAAAGGAGAGCTACTGCAAATGACTGGCCTCCAGGACAGGGTCAGCCACAACACAAACAGCAGTGGAATGCATGCCACATACACTCTCACAAACACACACACACACGCATGCACTCAACAAACCTTAAGGGCGAGCCCTGGGTCACTCACGGATCACTTCCTCCTAAATAAATTACCCTCAGGTTAGAAAACAGAATGAGTTTAACGAATACAGAGAGGTGACAGAGACTTAGATCCAATGCAAAGATGGAAGAATCAATTGATTCCCAGGTAAAGGAAGAAGGAGTGATTACGACTAGGCAGTCAGAGTGAAACCTCTACATAGAGCACGCCCGATGCGGGATAGAAAGCTGTGGCCTGGATACTCGCTGTACATCAGAAAACATAGGAGATATCAGAGAGTCTCGAAACACAGAGATAAAACTGATAAAGATAAAAACACCTAAAGAACTCCTGAAGAGAAGATTGGCAGGAGACTGGATGCAAAGTTCGGGAACATGGTAGAAGTGGAGGATCCAATTAGGAACCGAGAAGAACAAGCCTAGAAAATAAGGATGCAAATTCTAAGAGAGAAGGCAGAATGATGGAACATGATAGTGAGCTTAGGGAATCTCTAAGGAAATGAAAGAGGTGCCTCTTGTAGGTGAATTAAGAGTGAGAGAAAGAAAAGAGGGCTGATCCTAGATTAGAGAACTCGGGGCTGGAAAGGACCCTCATCTGGGAGCAGAGAAAGTGGTCCAGAATCAGAGGCACAGAGAACTCCCAACACCTTCCACAGAAGCGGAGCACCTAAAGACATAGTGCCATTCCCCCCGGAAAATCTAGGCATGGAGGTATTCTCTTTAGGCAAATAGGCATCGGAGAATAGTTTGTCCATAGCCCAGTCACTGACTTCAAGAGGAAAAGCTATACCAGCTCTCGAAGCAGGCCGGATAGCTCAAGCAACAGCAGCCAAGCCAAAATCCTTATCCCCTGCATTTCTGAACAATGACAGAGCAGCGGTTCTGTCTAGAACCAGGAGGTATTCAGAAGTCAATTGTTGGGTCCCGGGTTGTGTCCATCAGTTCAGACGCGGCCTTCAGATCAACTCATGATTCCAGGGCCTTGGCATTGACTCTGTTCTCAGGTTCTCTGCTCAGGGGCAAGTAAGCTTCTCCCTCTCCAGCTCCACCCCCTGATTGGGATCTCTCTGCCTCTCTGTCCAAACGTGCATGTGCATGTTCGATAAGATAACAAAGACAAAAACAGTGCACAATAATTGACTGGGGCCAAAGGATGTTTTATTGAATTTGGACCTAGGTTCCTATGGAGGGCAGCCAGGTATAGAGAACCTCCCACCATCCTAAAATGCCCGACCTTCGCTTGGAGCTTCCTTGTTCATTCTCCTGTTCTTTGCCTTCCTGGATCTCCTCACCAACCTGCAGCATCCGCTGTCTGTCGTGCTGTACTGACCCCTTGTTAACACATTGTGCATCCTCTCGGGGCTCCATTGGAACATGCCCATCTTCCTCAAGAGGCACTGTTTGCTTATCGCATGGAACCATTTGGGGGATGGTCATGAGAGGGTGAAGGCAGGCTTGTGCTGCCACATCTCCATGCAGTTCCACAGAGGGTAGCTGATCCACCATGAGGGAGTGCTCAAGGTTCTTCCACATTCGAATCCTCTTCAATGCGTCCTTTTGCACATACAAGTTGTCTTCCTGAAATGGGCACCGAAGTCTTTCAGATGGCTTCACTTGGGCTTGGGTCTCTTCCAACATGCTCTCCGTTGGCTTCTGTGGACTCCAAGAACATGAGTCCGTCCTGGACCTAAGGTTCTAGGGTGTAGAGTCTGCCTTGGATGAATGGTGTTTTTGGAAGATTGGGAGGCCTTGTTGGCACCGTTTCTGGAGACCATCGAGGTACTCGTGTGCTTGCTGTGGAAGATTCCAGACATGTCTTTGGCACGGTTGCGGGGGTTCACTTTGAGCTTCCCTTGGGTGGACCTTTTCCTGTTGAGATGCTCCATGATTTGGTGGGAGGGTCTCACCCTTACGCAGGGCTCGGATTTCCTCCCCTGAGGCTTTGCTTGTGGTCTGTTAGTTTCTTGGCCTGTCGTGGCTAAGATGGAATGAGGGATCCTTGCCTTTCTCCGAGGTCCAGAGGGCTGGTGCTGACACTCACGACCAAATACTACGAATTGGGCCATGGAGAAGTTGACACCGACTCGCTTCGCAAACTGCCTTGGTGAGAGACCCAGGCGGCTCCAGCGGTTTGGGATGGCTTGGGGTCCTCTTGGCCCACCCATGACTACTCCAGTCAAGTGTAGTGATCAGGCCTGGGTTGATGAGGAGTGGTTGCTATGACCTCAAGGCTTTGTGACATCACAGATGCTGGCTTCACTGAAGCAGCTGTCCCTCTCCCATGACCTTGGTGTCCTATGGCTTTAAGTAGGAAGCCCCGGGAAGGACAGAACAAGAGCCCTCTGAACCTGATCAAGAACTCAGGATGTCTTGTGGGTTAATGTCCAACTTCCCCTTTCTGGAGACATAGAGGAAGGAAAATGACATTCAGTATACCTTCCTTTAGGCCAACATATCCCCAGAGACGGCAAGGTGTCCTTTTACACTACAATTTCTAGATATCTCAAGAAAAGGTGAGGCCTCGCGGGTATAAGCAGCTCTCCGTGGGGTTTGTCGTCCTGTGGGTGAGAGCGTACTTTGTCAGCGTCTTTTGCCTATGGGTCAGTGATGACTAAGATACGGAAAGTCCCTTTCGGAGGTAAAAGGTGAGGGCATCGCTATATGGTGCTGTCTGTGGCCTCGTCTCCTAGTGTTCTGAAACACGCGGCTAAGGGATGAGGCCTCTGTCTACCTGGCTTTCCCTTAAATACCTTTGCAAAGTCTTTGAGGAGAGTGATATTCTGCATCTGAGCTAACTCTCAATGAAGAGGCCTGGACCGAACCCGTTGTTATTATTAGTTAACTGTACTTGTTGTGGTAACGGGTATAAACATGTGGACCAAGACTCTTTAGTCAGAAGGAAAGGGACGGCCTATACCGAAGGCTTGCAAGGCCCATTCGAGCAGACCTTTGGAGTGAGTCGCAATGCCCTTGCAAGGACTAGTGGATCAGAAAGTTTGGGTCCATTTCGGCACCACAGTATTCCTCTGCCGTCGAGTGAATGAACCCCTGGACCTTGCCTTGACATGAATGTCCCATGCCCTGCTGTTGGGAAATGGAAAAGGCAAGCAAACAAAGGGAAATGTCATATGGCTACCCACAATATGTGCCTCGGGAGGAATACCTTGGCCCACTTAAGGAAGGGAATAATAAAGGGCAAGAAGTCAGAGAAGGAGACCCACCAGGAGTGACTCAGGACTCTGAGAATCCAGATGAGGGCTACCGAAAAGAGAACTGATTAATTGGTGGTCAGGAGTTGTGGCATATATTAGGAGGAGCACTAGGACGTCCATGCAACTAAAGCATCCGTGAATACTCTGTCAAAAATGGATGATGGATGATAGGCAGGCTTTCTCAACAGAACAGCAACAAGAACAACATCAATTCATAGGAAAACAATGTGGCCCTCTCAAAACCAAAGGAAGTCACAGGGAGAAAAGGAAAGAATTATATTGTTTATTATCTTTCCTTATTGAAATGACATGGGTGGGTTTCCTAAAATGTCCTTCTTTGAATTGGGTCTTTATCCTTGTAAATTAGAGTTTACCCACCTCTTCCATCTCTGGATTTGATGAGAGGACATGACAATGCCTTCACTAAATACATAGAAGAGTGGCCCAAGCAAATGACTTGACCTGGCCTTCTGTGTGTTGGCAGGGGTTGGATTACTGCTTCAAAGGCTTCCGTCTAAACTAGAGAGCTGAGATTTTGTAGGTTTCCTGACCTAATCTTGGAAGTTTCTATGTGTCTGGGAATTTATCCTTTTCTCTCAGTTCTTGGATTTGCTAGCATAAATGTGTGGCTATGCCTTTTCGGTTATTCTTTTTTCCTTGCTACCAGTTGTGATGTGGTTTCATACTTGCAGCTGTGTGCTTGTCTCCCTGTTTTATCCCAGTAATGGCTTCTGCGGTTTGTTCCTGTTGTCAAAACTCAAGTGTGAGATCTCCTGATTTTTTTCCTATTGGTTTGTTTGTATTTCCTTAATTTTGATAATCACATGTCTGATTTCAATTTTTCTGTTAACTTTGGAGTTCGGTTTTTCTTCATCTTGTTCCTTCAGTCGTCCTTTTAGGTGGCTTTCTTTTTCGGTGTTTTT
The DNA here is from genome assembly GCF_964662115.1 of Mustela nivalis. Lineage (NCBI taxonomy): Eukaryota > Metazoa > Chordata > Mammalia > Carnivora > Mustelidae > Mustela > Mustela nivalis. The sequence goes on from NW_028136418.1 coordinate 310,253, forward strand.
AAATTTTGGAAATGCACACATTTAACCCTATATTGTTTCCCCATAAAATGTTTTGGCATCCTCCTCTAAGTTTCTTAGAATTCCTTCGTTCATGGCTCTTCTTTTCCTTTGGATTTTCTTTCTTGCATTCATTGCAGTTCGTGAATGTGTTGTGTTTTCCACTTTAGTGTCTGGCTGTATTTCCAATTTGAAAGTGATATCTTCCTGTTTTCATACCTTCGTGATGATAAGTGCACAGGATAGGTTTTGACTTCTCTTCCATGAATTATGACTGGATTTGGACTCGAGCTCATGACCTGCGATAGACAAAGTTAGGTCTGCTGCTGGGAAGAACATATCTTATTGTCCTCAGAGACGCAATCTTACTCATGGACCCCCCAAAGTTCAGGTGGTCTCGAATGCCCATGTGGACGTCTGTTATTCCTTAGCACCTTCCCATCCAGATAATCTGTCCTGTGCTTAACCTGGATATCATAGTTGCCAACAGTATTGGATAAACGTCGCCATCTCCATTCCTGTGTGTTCATAGGCTTCCAACGTTTAGATACACCTTTTTTCATGGTGGATATGTTGGCAATTCTTCCAGGTTTCTGATGTTTTGATGCTCCATCAAGACAAAACACCTTCCGCTTAGCTTTTTTCTCTCGAAGGCATAAAATGACTCTCGCTGACTTAGGCACAAACACTTTGGCTCTCTTCTCCTTGGGAATAGCATAACCTACATCTTCCCTGTTTCTTCACTTGCAAGCTATGAGTATCTTTATAGTCGAAGGAAATCTCCTATGGGCAACAGAAGGACGAGCCTGTTTAATATTTGCTGTTTTCTTATGGATGTTTCTATTTTTTTTTTTTTTTGATTTGGAATTTCAACCACTGTTACAAACTGTTTGTATTGACGGGAGTCTTTAGTCCTGAGTACTGAATGTATTATTGATAGGTAATAGTTCACTTTCTCATTTCGGTTGGCTTCTGACTTGGATTCTATTTGCCTTTCACCTATATGGTATTTTCTTGGGGTTGCTTTATTGGTACGATTCCTCGCTTCCTTCCCATATTTTGCATGTCTTATCTTTGTGTGTTTGCATGTGCATGTGTTAATGCTGTGTGGTGTGTGTGTGTTTCACATCACAATTATTATTAAAATACGAGAGAATGGAATTCGGTCTCTTGTGGGTAGCAATTCAATTTGACATGCCTTGAAATCTCACATTCCATTAGTTTCAGGAAATCTCCTTAAAGGAATGTCATCTCTTGTCCTCTTCAAGAATCCCGTGTTCTCACAAAACGGCCTTCCAACAAACAGCACCATTTGAATTCCTCATTAGAGTCATAATGTTTGTCCCAATACCCTTTCTTTTTCGTATGTTTCTTGACTGTCATGAGTTAGTGAAATCGTCTGTTTATTGTCTTTCTGAGAATGATAGATGTGACAAAGTCCAATGCTCTCCGCAAGACTGCCATAAGAGACATGTGGAAGAATTCCTTCTTGCTTATGTCACAGTACAAATTGTGGTGACATGAAGACACTGAGATGGTAGTAGTGTCTAATAACCTCATGCTTCTTCAACCATGAAGGCAACAAAAAGATGACCACAACAACTGCAGTGGGGTGGAAATTGACCTGAAGCCTACAAGGTAAACTCCAGAGCGAAATAGAACGGAAGGTGCAGAGATGATGGGAGAAGGTTGGAGACATGGCTCAGGGGAGATTTGGTTGGTTCGTGGATCAGAGGGCTGGAGTCCATGAAGAGGACCAAAGCACAGGAGAGCAGGGCACCCTGGGAACACACAAGGAACCTGTTTCCCAGTGCCGTTGACTGTGAGACGCAGAGGGTCTGAAGGGCACGAGTACTTGACAACACAAGTGTTGAGGGCTGAAGTTTTCCTATCAGCAGGCTTGGCAGACATCAACTTGAAAGAACACCATCTTTTTCCTGCATATGACACCAACAAGCGACCAGGAGCAGACAGCCTGGAGACAATGATCAGAGAGAGACAATACCAAGAGACGCAGTGGGAAGATGATGAGTCGTGGGAGTGATTCCGTGAAAGGCAGTGTTCGTGGAGATGACTCAATGTGGACATAATAAATTTTGGCTCTCACAACAGCAGCATCAAGACAGAGCTTGGCCAAGACAGGTATGTGAGGACAGAGACTCCCTAGCCAGCCAACACAAAATACCAACAGTGGAACACTTGGAGGATTGCCTTCCTCAGTCCAAGATGCTTAGTCCAAGGAGAACAGACTCTCCCATACGGGACGAGAAGAAAGCTTTGACCACATGTTCTCTTCTGAACACAGCATTCTGCAGGCCTGCGTTCTGTTGAGTTGGTAGAGTTTCTCCTTTCACAGGCACACCAGAGCCCACCAAGGTAAACCTCAGCATATTCAGCCCGGACCCTAAAAACAACAAACGGCCGGAAAGGAGAGCTACTGCAAATGACTGGCCTCCAGGACAGGGTCAGCCACAACACAAACAGCAGTGGCATGCATGCCACATACACTCTCACAAACACACACACACACGCATGCACTCAACAAACCTTAAGGGCGAGCCCTGGGTCACTCACGGATCACTTCCTCCTAAATAAATTACCCTCAGGTTAGAAAACAGAATGAGTTTAACGAATACAGAGAGGTGACAGAGACTTAGATCCAATGCAAAGATGGAAGAATCAATTGATTCCCAGGTAAAGGAAGAAGGAGTGATTACGACTAGGCAGTCAGAGTGAAACCTCTACATAGAGCACGCCCGATGCGGGATAGAAAGCTGTGGCCTGGATACTCGCTGTACATCAGAAAACATAGGAGATATCAGAGAGTCTCGAAACACAGAGATAAAACTGATAAAGATAAAAACACCTAAAGAACTCCTGAAGAGAAGATTGGCAGGAGACTGGATGCAAAGTTCGGGAACATGGTAGAAGTGGAGGATCCAATTAGGAACCGAGAAGAACAAGCCTAGAAAATAAGGATGCAAATTCTAAGAGAGAAGGCAGAATGATGGAACATGATAGTGAGCTTAGGGAATCTCTAAGGAAATGAAAGAGGTGCCTCTTGTAGGTGAATTAAGAGTGAGAGAAAGAAAAGAGGGCTGATCCTAGATTAGAGAACTCGGGGCTGGAAAGGACCCTCATCTGGGAGCAGAGAAAGTGGTCCAGAATCAGAGGCACAGAGAACTCCCAACACCTTCCACAGAAGCGGAGCACCTAAAGACATAGTGCCATTCCCCCCGGAAAATCTAGGCATGGAGGTATTCTCTTTAGGCAAATAGGCATCGGAGAATAGTTTGTCCATAGCCCAGTCACTGACTTCAAGAGGAAAAGCTATACCAGCTCTCGAAGCAGGCCGGATAGCTCAAGCAACAGCAGCCAAGCCAAAATCCTTATCCCCTGCATTTCTGAACAATGACAGAGCAGCGGTTCTGTCTAGAACCAGGAGGTATTCAGAAGTCAATTGTTGGGTCCCGGGTTGTGTCCATCAGTTCAGACGCGGCCTTCAGATCAACTCATGATTCCAGGGCCTTGGCATTGACTCTGTTCTCAGGTTCTCTGCTCAGGGGCAAGTAAGCTTCTCCCTCTCCAGCTCCACCCCCTGATTGGGATCTCTCTGCCTCTCTGTCCAAACGTGCATGTGCATGTTCGATAAGATAACAAAGACAAAAACAGTGCACAATAATTGACTGGGGCCAAAGGATGTTTTATTGAATTTGGACCTAGGTTCCTATGGAGGGCAGCCAGGTATAGAGAACCTCCCACCATCCTAAAATGCCCGACCTTCGCTTGGAGCTTCCTTGTTCATTCTCCTGTTCTTTGCCTTCCTGGATCTCCTCACCAACCTGCAGCATCCGCTGTCTGTCGTGCTGTACTGACCCCTTGTTAACACATTGTGCATCCTCTCGGGGCTCCATTGGAACATGCCCATCTTCCTCAAGAGGCACTGTTTGCTTATCGCATGGAACCATTTGGGGGATGGTCATGAGAGGGTGAAGGCAGGCTTGTGCTGCCACATCTCCATGCAGTTCCACAGAGGGTAGCTGATCCACCATGAGGGAGTGCTCAAGGTTCTTCCACATTCGAATCCTCTTCAATGCGTCCTTTTGCACATACAAGTTGTCTTCCTGAAATGGGCACCGAAGTCTTTCAGATGGCTTCACTTGGGCTTGGGTCTCTTCCAACATGCTCTCCGTTGGCTTCTGTGGACTCCAAGAACATGAGTCCGTCCTGGACCTAAGGTTCTAGGGTGTAGAGTCTGCCTTGGATGAATGGTGTTTTTGGAAGATTGGGAGGCCTTGTTGGCACCGTTTCTGGAGACCATCGAGGTACTCGTGTGCTTGCTGTGGAAGATTCCAGACATGTCTTTGGCACGGTTGCGGGGGTTCACTTTGAGCTTCCCTTGGGTGGACCTTTTCCTGTTGAGATGCTCCATGATTTGGTGGGAGGGTCTCACCCTTACGCAGGGCTCGGATTTCCTCCCCTGAGGCTTTGCTTGTGGTCTGTTAGTTTCTTGGCCTGTCGTGGCTAAGATGGAATGAGGGATCCTTGCCTTTCTCCGAGGTCCAGAGGGCTGGTGCTGACACTCACGACCAAATACTACGAATTGGGCCATGGAGAAGTTGACACCGACTCGCTTCGCAAACTGCCTTGGTGAGAGACCCAGGCGGCTCCAGCGGTTTGGGATGGCTTGGGGTCCTCTTGGCCCACCCATGACTACTCCAGTCAAGTGTAGTGATCAGGCCTGGGTTGATGAGGAGTGGTTGCTATGACCTCAAGGCTTTGTGACATCACAGATGCTGGCTTCACTGAAGCAGCTGTCCCTCTCCCATGACCTTGGTGTCCTATGGCTTTAAGTAGGAAGCCCCGGGAAGGACAGAACAAGAGCCCTCTGAACCTGATCAAGAACTCAGGATGTCTTGTGGGTTAATGTCCAACTTCCCCTTTCTGGAGACATAGAGGAAGGAAAATGACATTCAGTATACCTTCCTTTAGGCCAACATATCCCCAGAGACGGCAAGGTGTCCTTTTACACTACAATTTCTAGATATCTCAAGAAAAGGTGAGGCCTCGCGGGTATAAGCAGCTCTCCGTGGGGTTTGTCGTCCTGTGGGTGAGAGCGTACTTTGTCAGCGTCTTTTGCCTATGGGTCAGTGATGACTAAGATACGGAAAGTCCCTTTCGGAGGTAAAAGGTGAGGGCATCGCTATATGGTGCTGTCTGTGGCCTCGTCTCCTAGTGTTCTGAAACACGCGGCTAAGGGATGAGGCCTCTGTCTACCTGGCTTTCCCTTAAATACCTTTGCAAAGTCTTTGAGGAGAGTGATATTCTGCATCTGAGCTAACTCTCAATGAAGAGGCCTGGACCGAACCCGTTGTTATTATTAGTTAACTGTACTTGTTGTGGTAACGGGTATAAACATGTGGACCAAGACTCTTTAGTCAGAAGGAAAGGGACGGCCTATACCGAAGGCTTGCAAGGCCCATTCGAGCAGACCTTTGGAGTGAGTCGCAATGCCCTTGCAAGGACTAGTGGATCAGAAAGTTTGGGTCCATTTCGGCACCACAGTATTCCTCTGCCGTCGAGTGAATGAACCCCTGGACCTTGCCTTGACATGAATGTCCCATGCCCTGCTGTTGGGAAATGGAAAAGGCAAGCAAACAAAGGGAAATGTCATATGGCTACCCACAATATGTGCCTCGGGAGGAATACCTTGGCCCACTTAAGGAAGGGAATAATAAAGGGCAAGAAGTCAGAGAAGGAGACCCACCAGGAGTGACTCAGGACTCTGAGAATCCAGATGAGGGCTACCGAAAAGAGAACTGATTAATGGGTGGTCAGGAGTTGTGGCATATATTAGGAGGAGCACTAGGACGTCCATGCAACTAAAGCATCCGTGAATACTCTGTCAAAAATGGATGATGGATGATAGGCAGGCTTTCTCAACAGAACAGCAACAAGAACAACATCAATTCATAGGAAAACAATGTGGCCCTCTCAAAACCAAAGGAAGTCACAGGGAGAAAAGGAAAGAATTATATTGTTTATTATCTTTCCTTATTGAAATGACATGGGTGGGTTTCCTAAAATGTCCTTCTTTGAATTGGGTCTTTATCCTTGTAAATTAGAGTTTACCCACCTCTTCCATCTCTGGATTTGATGAGAGGACATGACAATGCCTTCACTAAATACATAGAAGAGTGGCCCAAGCAAATGACTTGACCTGGCCTTCTGTGTGTTGGCAGGGGTTGGATTACTGCTTCAAAGGCTTCCGTCTAAACTAGAGAGCTGAGATTTTGTAGGTTTCCTGACCTAATCTTGGAAGTTTCTATGTGTCTGGGAATTTATCCTTTTCTCTCAGTTCTTGGATTTGCTAGCATAAATGTGTGGCTATGCCTTTTCGGTTATTCTTTTTTCCTTGCTACCAGTTGTGATGTGGTTTCATACTTGCAGCTGTGTGCTTGTCTCCCTGTTTTATCCCAGTAATGGCTTCTGCGGTTTGTTCCTGTTGTCAAAACTCAAGTGTGAGATCTCCTGATTTTTTTCCTATTGGTTTGTTTGTATTTCCTTAATTTTGATAATCACATGTCTGATTTCAATTTTTCTGTTAACTTTGGAGTTCGGTTTTTCTTCATCTTGTTCCTTCAGTCGTCCTTTTAGGTGGCTTTCTTTTTCGGTGTTTTTAAATTTTGGAAATGCACACATTTAACCCTATATTGTTTCCCCATAAAATGTTTTGGCATCCTCCTCTAAGTTTCTTAGAATTCCTTCGTTCATGGCTCTTCTTTTCCTTTGGATTTTCTTTCTTGCATTCATTGCAGTTCGTGAATGTGTTGTGTTTTCCACTTTAGTGTCTGGCTGTATTTCCAATTTGAAAGTGATATCTTCCTGTTTTCATACCTTCGTGATGATAAGTGCACAGGATAGGTTTTGACTTCTCTTCCATGAATTATGACTGGATTTGGACTCGAGCTCATGACCTGCGATAGACAAAGTTAGGTCTGCTGCTGGGAAGAACATATCTTATTGTCCTCAGAGACGCAATCTTACTCATGGACCCCCCAAAGTTCAGGTGGTCTCGAATGCCCATGTGGACGTCTGTTATTCCTTAGCACCTTCCCATCCAGATAATCTGTCCTGTGCTTAACCTGGATATCATAGTTGCCAACAGTATTGGATAAACGTCGCCATCTCCATTCCTGTGTGTTCATAGGCTTCCAAAGTTTAGATACACCTTTTTTCATGGTGGATATGTTGGCAATTCTTCCAGGTTTCTGATGTTTTGATGCTCCATCAAGACAAAACACCTTCCGCTTAGCTTTTTTCTCTCGAAGGCATAAAATGACTCTCGCTGACTTAGGCACAAACACTTTGGCTCTCTTCTCCTTGGGAATAGCATAACCTACATCTTCCCTGTTTCTTCACTTGCAAGCTATGAGTATCTTTATAGTCGAAGGAAATCTCCTATGGGCAACAGAAGGACGAGCCTGTTTAATATTTGCTGTTTTCTTATGGATGTTTCTATTTTTTTTTTTTTTTTGATTTGGAATTTCAACCACTGTTACAAACTGTTTGTATTGACGGGAGTCTTTAGTCCTGAGTACTGAATGTATTATTGATAGGTAATAGTTCACTTTCTCATTTCGGTTGGCTTCTGACTTGGATTCTATTTGCCTTTCACCTATATGGTATTTTCTTGGGGTTGCTTTATTGGTACGATTCCTCGCTTCCTTCCCATATTTTGCATGTCTTATCTTTGTGTGTTTGCATGTGCATGTGTTAATGCTGTGTGGTGTGTGTGTGTTTCACATCACAATTATTATTAAAATACGAGAGAATGGAATTCGGTCTCTTGTGGGTAGCAATTCAATTTGACATGCCTTGAAATCTCACATTCCATTAGTTTCAGGAAATCTCCTTAAAGGAATGTCATCTCTTGTCCTCTTCAAGAATCCCGTGTTCTCACAAAACGGCCTTCCAACAAACAGCACCATTTGAATTCCTCATTAGAGTCATAATGTTTGTCCCAATACCCTTTCTTTTTCGTATGTTTCTTGACTGTCATGAGTTAGTGAAATCGTCTGTTTATTGTCTTTCTGAGAATGATAGATGTGACAAAGTCCAATGCTCTCCGCAAGACTGCCATAAGAGACATGTGGAAGAATTCCTTCTTGCTTATGTCACAGTACAAATTGTGGTGACATGAAGACACTGAGATGGTAGTAGTGTCTAATAACCTCATGCTTCTTCAACCATGAAGGCAACAAAAAGATGACCACAACAACTGCAGTGGGGTGGAAATTGACCTGAAGCCTACAAGGTAAACTCCAGAGCGAAATAGAACGGAAGGTGCAGAGATGATGGGAGAAGGTTGGAGACATGGCTCAGGGGAGATTTGGTTGGTTCGTGGATCAGAGGGCTGGAGTCCATGAAGAGGACCAAAGCACAGGAGAGCAGGGCACCCTGGGAACACACAAGGAACCTGTTTCCCAGTGCCGTTGACTGTGAGACGCAGAGGGTCTGAAGGGCACGAGTACTTGACAACACAAGTGTTGAGGGCTGAAGTTTTCCTATCAGCAGGCTTGGCAGACATCAACTTGAAAGAACACCATCTTTTTCCTGCATATGACACCAACAAGCGACCAGGAGCAGACAGCCTGGAGACAATGATCAGAGAGAGACAATACCAAGAGACGCAGTGGGAAGATGATGAGTCGTGGGAGTGATTCCGTGAAAGGCAGTGTTCGTGGAGATGACTCAATGTGGACATAATAAATTTTGGCTCTCACAACAGCAGCATCAAGACAGAGCTTGGCCAAGACAGGTATGTGAGGACAGAGACTCCCTAGCCAGCCAACACAAAATACCAACAGTGGAACACTTGGAGGATTGCCTTCCTCAGTCCAAGATGCTTAGTCCAAGGAGAACAGACTCTCCCATACGGGACGAGAAGAAAGCTTTGACCACATGTTCTCTTCTGAACACAGCATTCTGCAGGCCTGCGTTCTGTTGAGTTGGTAGAGTTTCTCCTTTCACAGGCACACCAGAGCCCACCAAGGTAAACCTCAGCATATTCAGCCCGGACCCTAAAAACAACAAACGGCCGGAAAGGAGAGCTACTGCAAATGACTGGCCTCCAGGACAGGGTCAGCCACAACACAAACAGCAGTGGCATGCATGCCACATACACTCTCACAAACACACACACACACGCATGCACTCAACAAACCTTAAGGGCGAGCCCTGGGTCACTCACGGATCACTTCCTCCTAAATAAATTACCCTCAGGTTAGAAAACAGAATGAGTTTAACGAATACAGAGAGGTGACAGAGACTTAGATCCAATGCAAAGATGGAAGAATCAATTGATTCCCAGGTAAAGGAAGAAGGAGTGATTACGACTAGGCAGTCAGAGTGAAACCTCTACATAGAGCACGCCCGATGCGGGATAGAAAGCTGTGGCCTGGATACTCGCTGTACATCAGAAAACATAGGAGATATCAGAGAGTCTCGAAACACAGAGATAAAACTGATAAAGATAAAAACACCTAAAGAACTCCTGAAGAGAAGATTGGCAGGAGACTGGATGCAAAGTTCGGGAACATGGTAGAAGTGGAGGATCCAATTAGGAACCGAGAAGAACAAGCCTAGAAAATAAGGATGCAAATTCTAAGAGAGAAGGCAGAATGATGGAACATGATAGTGAGCTTAGGGAATCTCTAAGGAAATGAAAGAGGTGCCTCTTGTAGGTGAATTAAGAGTGAGAGAAAGAAAAGAGGGCTGATCCTAGATTAGAGAACTCGGGGCTGGAAAGGACCCTCATCTGGGAGCAGAGAAAGTGGTCCAGAATCAGAGGCACAGAGAACTCCCAACACCTTCCACAGAAGCGGAGCACCTAAAGACATAGTGCCATTCCCCCCGGAAAATCTAGGCATGGAGGTATTCTCTTTAGGCAAATAGGCATCGGAGAATAGTTTGTCCATAGCCCAGTCACTGACTTCAAGAGGAAAAGCTATACCAGCTCTCGAAGCAGGCCGGATAGCTCAAGCAACAGCAGCCAAGCCAAAATCCTTATCCCCTGCATTTCTGAACAATGACAGAGCAGCGGTTCTGTCTAGAACCAGGAGGTATTCAGAAGTCAATTGTTGGGTCCCGGGTTGTGTCCATCAGTTCAGACGCGGCCTTCAGATCAACTCATGATTCCAGGGCCTTGGCATTGACTCTGTTCTCAGGTTCTCTGCTCAGGGGCAAGTAAGCTTCTCCCTCTCCAGCTCCACCCCCTGATTGGGATCTCTCTGCCTCTCTGTCCAAACGTGCATGTGCATGTTCGATAAGATAACAAAGACAAAAACAGTGCACAATAATTGACTGGGGCCAAAGGATGTTTTATTGAATTTGGACCTAGGTTCCTATGGAGGGCAGCCAGGTATAGAGAACCTCCCACCATCCTAAAATGCCCGACCTTCGCTTGGAGCTTCCTTGTTCATTCTCCTGTTCTTTGCCTTCCTGGATCTCCTCACCAACCTGCAGCATCCGCTGTCTGTCGTGCTGTACTGACCCCTTGTTAACACATTGTGCATCCTCTCGGGGCTCCATTGGAACATGCCCATCTTCCTCAAGAGGCACTGTTTGCTTATCGCATGGAACCATTTGGGGGATGGTCATGAGAGGGTGAAGGCAGGCTTGTGCTGCCACATCTCCATGCAGTTCCACAGAGGGTAGCTGATCCACCATGAGGGAGTGCTCAAGGTTCTTCCACATTCGAATCCTCTTCAATGCGTCCTTTTGCACATACAAGTTGTCTTCCTGAAATGGGCACCGAAGTCTTTCAGATGGCTTCACTTGGGCTTGGGTCTCTTCCAACATGCTCTCCGTTGGCTTCTGTGGACTCCAAGAACATGAGTCCGTCCTGGACCTAAGGTTCTAGGGTGTAGAGTCTGCCTTGGATGAATGGTGTTTTTGGAAGATTGGGAGGCCTTGTTGGCACCGTTTCTGGAGACCATCGAGGTACTCGTGTGCTTGCTGTGGAAGATTCCAGACATGTCTTTGGCACGGTTGCGGGGGTTCACTTTGAGCTTCCCTTGGGTGGACCTTTTCCTGTTGAGATGCTCCATGATTTGGTGGGAGGGTCTCACCCTTACGCAGGGCTCGGATTTCCTCCCCTGAGGCTTTGCTTGTGGTCTGTTAGTTTCTTGGCCTGTCGTGGCTAAGATGGAATGAGGGATCCTTGCCTTTCTCCGAGGTCCAGAGGGCTGGTGCTGACACTCACGACCAAATACTACGAATTGGGCCATGGAGAAGTTGACACCGACTCGCTTCGCAAACTGCCTTGGTGAGAGACCCAGGCGGCTCCAGCGGTTTGGGATGGCTTGGGGTCCTCTTGGCCCACCCATGACTACTCCAGTCAAGTGTAGTGATCAGGCCTGGGTTGATGAGGAGTGGTTGCTATGACCTCAAGGCTTTGTGACATCACAGATGCTGGCTTCACTGAAGCAGCTGTCCCTCTCCCATGACCTTGGTGTCCTATGGCTTTAAGTAGGAAGCCCCGGGAAGGACAGAACAAGAGCCCTCTGAACCTGATCAAGAACTCAGGATGTCTTGTGGGTTAATGTCCAACTTCCCCTTTCTGGAGACATAGAGGAAGGAAAATGACATTCAGTATACCTTCCTTTAGGCCAACATATCCCCAGAGACGGCAAGGTGTCCTTTTACACTACAATTTCTAGATATCTCAAGAAAAGGTGAGGCCTCGCGGGTATAAGCAGCTCTCCGTGGGGTTTGTCGTCCTGTGGGTGAGAGCGTACTTTGTCAGCGTCTTTTGCCTATGGGTCAGTGATGACTAAGATACGGAAAGTCCCTTTCGGAGGTAAAAGGTGAGGGCATCGCTATATGGTGCTGTCTGTGGCCTCGTCTCCTAGTGTTCTGAAACACGCGGCTAAGGGATGAGGCCTCTGTCTACCTGGCTTTCCCTTAAATACCTTTGCAAAGTCTTTGAGGAGAGTGATATTCTGCATCTGAGCTAACTCTCAATGAAGAGGCCTGGACCGAACCCGTTGTTATTATTAGTTAACTGTACTTGTTGTGGTAACGGGTATAAACATGTGGACCAAGACTCTTTAGTCAGAAGGAAAGGGACGGCCTATACCGAAGGCTTGCAAGGCCCATTCGAGCAGACCTTTGGAGTGAGTCGCAATGCCCTTGCAAGGACTAGTGGATCAGAAAGTTTGGGTCCATTTCGGCACCACAGTATTCCTCTGCCGTCGAGTGAATGAACCCCTGGACCTTGCCTTGACATGAATGTCCCATGCCCTGCTGTTGGGAAATGGAAAAGGCAAGCAAACAAAGGGAAATGTCATATGGCTACCCACAATATGTGCCTCGGGAGGAATACCTTGGCCCACTTAAGGAAGGGAATAATAAAGGGCAAGAAGTCAGAGAAGGAGACCCACCAGGAGTGACTCAGGACTCTGAGAATCCAGATGAGGGCTACCGAAAAGAGAACTGATTAATGGGTGGTCAGGAGTTGTGGCATATATTAGGAGGAGCACTAGGACGTCCATGCAACTAAAGCATCCGTGAATACTCTGTCAAAAATGGATGATGGATGATAGGCAGGCTTTCTCAACAGAACAGCAACAAGAACAACATCAATTCATAGGAAAACAATGTGGCCCTCTCAAAACCAAAGGAAGTCACAGGGAGAAAAGGAAAGAATTATATTGTTTATTATCTTTCCTTATTGAAATGACATGGGTGGGTTTCCTAAAATGTCCTTCTTTGAATTGGGTCTTTATCCTTGTAAATTAGAGTTTACCCACCTCTTCCATCTCTGGATTTGATGAGAGGACATGACAATGCCTTCACTAAATACATAGAAGAGTGGCCCAAGCAAATGACTTGACCTGGCCTTCTGTGTGTTGGCAGGGGTTGGATTACTGCTTCAAAGGCTTCCGTCTAAACTAGAGAGCTGAGATTTTGTAGGTTTCCTGACCTAATCTTGGAAGTTTCTATGTGTCTGGGAATTTATCCTTTTCTCTCAGTTCTTGGATTTGCTAGCATAAATGTGTGGCTATGCCTTTTCGGTTATTCTTTTTTCCTTGCTACCAGTTGTGATGTGGTTTCATACTTGCAGCTGTGTGCTTGTCTCCCTGTTTTATCCCAGTAATGGCTTCTGCGGTTTGTTCCTGTTGTCAAAACTCAAGTGTGAGATCTCCTGATTTTTTTCCTATTGGTTTGTTTGTATTTCCTTAATTTTGATAATCACATGTCTGATTTCAATTTTTCTGTTAACTTTGGAGTTCGGTTTTTCTTCATCTTGTTCCTTCAGTCGTCCTTTTAGGTGGCTTTCTTTTTCGGTGTTTTTAAATTTTGGAAATGCACACATTTAACCCTATATTGTTTCCCCATAAAATGTTTTGGCATCCTCCTCTAAGTTTCTTAGAATTCCTTCGTTCATGGCTCTTCTTTTCCTTTGGATTTTCTTTCTTGCATTCATTGCAGTTCGTGAATGTGTTGTGTTTTCCACTTTAGTGTCTGGCTGTATTTCCAATTTGAAAGTGATATCTTCCTGTTTTCATACCTTCGTGATGATAAGTGCACAGGATAGGTTTTGACTTCTCTTCCATGAATTATGACTGGATTTGGACTCGAGCTCATGACCTGCGATAGACAAAGTTAGGTCTGCTGCTGGGAAGAACATATCTTATTGTCCTCAGAGACGCAATCTTACTCATGGACCCCCCAAAGTTCAGGTGGTCTCGAATGCCCATGTGGACGTCTGTTATTCCTTAGCACCTTCCCATCCAGATAATCTGTCCTGTGCTTAACCTGGATATCATAGTTGCCAACAGTATTGGATAAACGTCACCATCTCCATTCCTGTGTGTTCATAGGCTTCCAACATTTAGATACACCTTTTTTCATGGTGGATATGTTGGCAATTCTTCCAGGTTTCTGATGTTTTGATGCTCCATCAAGACAAAACACCTTCCGCTTAGCTTTTTTCTCTCGAAGGCATAAAATGACTCTCGCTGACTTAGGCACAAACACTTTGGCTCTCTTCTCCTTGGGAATAGCATAACCTACATCTTCCCTGTTTCTTCACTTGCAAGCTATGAGTATCTTTATAGTCGAAGGAAATCTCCTATGGGCAACAGAAGGACGAGCCTGTTTAATATTTGCTGTTTTCTTATGGATGTTTCTATTTTTTTTTTTTTTTTTGATTTGGAATTTCAACCACTGTTACAAACTGTTTGTATTGACGGGAGTCTTTAGTCCTGAGTACTGAATGTATTATTGATAGGTAATAGTTCACTTTCTCATTTCGGTTGGCTTCTGACTTGGATTCTATTTGCCTTTCACCTATATGGTATTTTCTTGGGGTTGCTTCATTGGTACAATTCCTCGCTTCCTTCCCATATTTTGCATGTCTTATCTTTGTGTGTTTGCATGTGCATGTGTTAATGCTGTGTGGTGTGTGTGTGTTTCACATCACAATTATTATTAAAATACGAGAGAATGGAATTCGGTCTCTTGTGGGTAGCAATTCAATTTGACATGCCTTGAAATCTCACATTCCATTAGTTTCAGGAAATCTCCTTAAAGGAATGTCATCTCTTGTCCTCTTCAAGAATCCCGTGTTCTCACAAAACGGCCTTCCAACAAACAGCACCATTTGAATTCCTCATTAGAGTCATAATGTTTGTCCCAATACCCTTTCTTTTTCGTATGTTTCTTGACTGTCATGAGTTAGTGAAATCGTCTGTTTATTGTCTTTCTGAGAATGATAGATGTGACAAAGTCCAATGCTCTCCGCAAGACTGCCATAAGAGACATGTGGAAGAATTCCTTCTTGCTTATGTCACAGTACAAATTGTGGTGACATGAAGACACTGAGATGGTAGTAGTGTCTAATAACCTCATGCTTCTTCAACCATGAAGGCAACAAAAAGATGACCACAACAACTGCAGTGGGGTGGAAATTGACCTGAAGCCTACAAGGTAAACTCCAGAGCGAAATAGAACGGAAGGTGCAGAGATGATGGGAGAAGGTTGGAGACATGGCTCAGGGGAGATTTGGTTGGTTCGTGGATCAGAGGGCTGGAGTCCATGAAGAGGACCAAAGCACAGGAGAGCAGGGCACCCTGGGAACACACAAGGAACCTGTTTCCCAGTGCCGTTGACTGTGAGACGCAGAGGGTCTGAAGGGCACGAGTACTTGACAACACAAGTGTTGAGGGCTGAAGTTTTCCTATCAGCAGGCTTGGCAGACATCAACTTGAAAGAACACCATCTTTTTCCTGCATATGACACCAACAAGCGACCAGGAGCAGACAGCCTGGAGACAATGATCAGAGAGAGACAATACCAAGAGACGCAGTGGGAAGATGATGAGTCGTGGGAGTGATTCCGTGAAAGGCAGTGTTCGTGGAGATGACTCAATGTGGACATAATAAATTTTGGCTCTCACAACAGCAGCATCAAGACAGAGCTTGGCCAAGACAGGTATGTGAGGACAGAGACTCCCTAGCCAGCCAACACAAAATACCAACAGTGGAACACTTGGAGGATTGCCTTCCTCAGTCCAAGATGCTTAGTCCAAGGAGAACAGACTCTCCCATACGGGACGAGAAGAAAGCTTTGACCACATGTTCTCTTCTGAACACAGCATTCTGCAGGCCTGCGTTCTGTTGAGTTGGTAGAGTTTCTCCTTTCACAGGCACACCAGAGCCCACCAAGGTAAACCTCAGCATATTCAGCCCGGACCCTAAAAACAACAAACGGCCGGAAAGGAGAGCTACTGCAAATGACTGGCCTCCAGGACAGGGTCAGCCACAACACAAACAGCAGTGGCATGCATGCCACATACACTCTCACAAACACACACACACACGCATGCACTCAACAAACCTTAAGGGCGAGCCCTGGGTCACTCACGGATCACTTCCTCCTAAATAAATTACCCTCAGGTTAGAAAACAGAATGAGTTTAACGAATACAGAGAGGTGACAGAGACTTAGATCCAATGCAAAGATGGAAGAATCAATTGATTCCCAGGTAAAGGAAGAAGGAGTGATTACGACTAGGCAGTCAGAGTGAAACCTCTACATAGAGCACGCCCGATGCGGGATAGAAAGCTGTGGCCTGGATACTCGCTGTACATCAGAAAACATAGGAGATATCAGAGAGTCTCGAAACACAGAGATAAAACTGATAAAGATAAAAACACCTAAAGAACTCCTGAAGAGAAGATTGGCAGGAGACTGGATGCAAAGTTCGGGAACATGGTAGAAGTGGAGGATCCAATTAGGAACCGAGAAGAACAAGCCTAGAAAATAAGGATGCAAATTCTAAGAGAGAAGGCAGAATGATGGAACATGATAGTGAGCTTAGGGAATCTCTAAGGAAATGAAAGAGGTGCCTCTTGTAGGTGAATTAAGAGTGAGAGAAAGAAAAGAGGGCTGATCCTAGATTAGAGAACTCGGGGCTGGAAAGGACCCTCATCTGGGAGCAGAGAAAGTGGTCCAGAATCAGAGGCACAGAGAACTCCCAACACCTTCCACAGAAGCGGAGCACCTAAAGACATAGTGCCATTCCCCCCGGAAAATCTAGGCATGGAGGTATTCTCTTTAGGCAAATAGGCATCGGAGAATAGTTTGTCCATAGCCCAGTCACTGACTTCAAGAGGAAAAGCTATACCAGCTCTCGAAGCAGGCCGGATAGCTCAAGCAACAGCAGCCAAGCCAAAATCCTTATCCCCTGCATTTCTGAACAATGACAGAGCAGCGGTTCTGTCTAGAACCAGGAGGTATTCAGAAGTCAATTGTTGGGTCCCGGGTTGTGTCCATCAGTTCAGACGCGGCCTTCAGATCAACTCATGATTCCAGGGCCTTGGCATTGACTCTGTTCTCAGGTTCTCTGCTCAGGGGCAAGTAAGCTTCTCCCTCTCCAGCTCCACCCCGATTGGGATCTCTCTGCCTCTCTGTCCAAACGTGCATGTGCATGTTCGATAAGATAACAAAGACAAAAACAGTGCACAATAATTGACTGGGGCCAAAGGATGTTTTATTGAATTTGGACCTAGGTTCCTATGGAGGGCAGCCAGGTATAGAGAACCTCCCACCATCCTAAAATGCCCGACCTTCGCTTGGAGCTTCCTTGTTCATTCTCCTGTTCTTTGCCTTCCTGGATCTCCTCACCAACCTGCAGCATCCGCTGTCTGTCGTGCTGTACTGACCCCTTGTTAACACATTGTGCATCCTCTCGGGGCTCCATTGGAACATGCCCATCTTCCTCAAGAGGCACTGTTTGCTTATCGCATGTAACCATTTGGGGGATGGTCATGAGAGGGTGAAGGCAGGCTTGTGCTGCCACATCTCCATGCAGTTCCACAGAGGGTAGCTGATCCACCATGAGGGAGTGCTCAAGGTTCTTCCACATTCGAATCCTCTTCAATGCGTCCTTTTGCACATACAAGTTGTCTTCCTGAAATGGGCACCGAAGTCTTTCAGATGGCTTCACTTGGGCTTGGGTCTCTTCCAACATGCTCTCCGTTGGCTTCTGTGGACTCCAAGAACATGAGTCCGTCCTGGACCTAAGGTTCTAGGGTGTAGAGTCTGCCTTGGATGAATGGTGTTTTTGGAAGATTGGGAGGCCTTGTTGGCACCGTTTCTGGAGACCATCGAGGTACTCGTGTGCTTGCTGTGGAAGATTCCAGACATGTCTTTGGCACGGTTGCGGGGGTTCACTTTGAGCTTCCCTTGGGTGGACCTTTTCCTGTTGAGATGCTCCATGATTTGGTGGGAGGGTCTCACCCTTACGCAGGGCTCGGATTTCCTCCCCTGAGGCTTTGCTTGTGGTCTGTTAGTTTCTTGGCCTGTCGTGGCTAAGATGGAATGAGGGATCCTTGCCTTTCTCCGAGGTCCAGAGGGCTGGTGCTGACACTCACGACCAAATACTACGAATTGGGCCATGGAGAAGTTGACACCGACTCGCTTCGCAAACTGCCTTGGTGAGAGACCCAGGCGGCTCCAGCGGTTTGGGATGGCTTGGGGTCCTCTTGGCCCACCCATGACTACTCCAGTCAAGTGTAGTGATCAGGCCTGGGTTGATGAGGAGTGGTTGCTATGACCTCAAGGCTTTGTGACATCACAGATGCTGGCTTCACTGAAGCAGCTGTCCCTCTCCCATGACCTTGGTGTCCTATGGCTTTAAGTAGGAAGCCCCGGGAAGGACAGAACAAGAGCCCTCTGAACCTGATCAAGAACTCAGGATGTCTTGTGGGTTAATGTCCAACTTCCCCTTTCTGGAGACATAGAGGAAGGAAAATGACATTCAGTATACCTTCCTTTAGGCCAACATATCCCCAGAGACGGCAAGGTGTCCTTTTACACTACAATTTCTAGATATCTCAAGAAAAGGTGAGGCCTCGCGGGTATAAGCAGCTCTCCGTGGGGTTTGTCGTCCTGTGGGTGAGAGCGTACTTTGTCAGCGTCTTTTGCCTATGGGTCAGTGATGACTAAGATACGGAAAGTCCCTTTCGGAGGTAAAAGGTGAGGGCATCGCTATATGGTGCTGTCTGTGGCCTCGTCTCCTAGTGTTCTGAAACACGCGGCTAAGGGATGAGGCCTCTGTCTACCTGGCTTTCCCTTAAATACCTTTGCAAAGTCTTTGAGGAGAGTGATATTCTGCATCTGAGCTAACTCTCAATGAAGAGGCCTGGACCGAACCCGTTGTTATTATTAGTTAACTGTACTTGTTGTGGTAACGGGTATAAACATGTGGACCAAGACTCTTTAGTCAGAAGGAAAGGGACGGCCTATACCGAAGGCTTGCAAGGCCCATTCGAGCAGAACTTTGGAGTGAGTCGCAATGCCCTTGCAAGGACTAGTGGATCAGAAAGTTTGGGTCCATTTCGGCACCACAGTATTCCTCTGCCGTCGAGTGAATGAACCCCTGGACCTTGCCTTGACATGAATGTCCCATGCCCTGCTGTTGGGAAATGGAAAAGGCAAGCAAACAAAGGGAAATGTCATATGGCTACCCACAATATGTGCCTCGGGAGGAATACCTTGGCCCACTTAAGGAAGGGAATAATAAAGGGCAAGAAGTCAGAGAAGGAGACCCACCAGGAGTGACTCAGGACTCTGAGAATCCAGATGAGGGCTACCGAAAAGAGAACTGATTAATGGGTGGTCAGGAGTTGTGGCATATATTAGGAGGAGCACTAGGACGTCCATGCAACTAAAGCATCCGTGAATACTCTGTCAAAAATGGATGATGGATGATAGGCAGGCTTTCTCAACAGAACAGCAACAAGAACAACATCAATTCATAGGAAAACAATGTGGCCCTCTCAAAACCAAAGGAAGTCACAGGGAGAAAAGGAAAGAATTATATTGTTTATTATCTTTCCTTATTGAAATGACATGGGTGGGTTTCCTAAAATGTCCTTCTTTGAATTGGGTCTTTATCCTTGTAAATTAGAGTTTACCCACCTCTTCCATCTCTGGATTTGATGAGAGGACATGACAATGCCTTCACTAAATACATAGAAGAGTGGCCCAAGCAAATGACTTGACCTGGCCTTCTGTGTGTTGGCAGGGGTTGGATTACTGCTTCAAAGGCTTCCGTCTAAACTAGAGAGCTGAGATTTTGTAGGTTTCCTGACCTAATCTTGGAAGTTTCTATGTGTCTGGGAATTTATCCTTTTCTCTCAGTTCTTGGATTTGCTAGCATAAATGTGTGGCTATGCCTTTTCGGTTATTCTTTTTTCCTTGCTACCAGTTGTGATGTGGTTTCATACTTGCAGCTGTGTGCTTGTCTCCCTGTTTTATCCCAGTAATGGCTTCTGCGGTTTGTTCCTGTTGTCAAAACTCAAGTGTGAGATCTCCTGATTTTTTTCCTATTGGTTTGTTTGTATTTCCTTAATTTTGATAATCACATGTCTGATTTCAATTTTTCTGTTAACTTTGGAGTTCGGTTTTTCTTCATCTTGTTCCTTCAGTCGTCCTTTTAGGTGGCTTTCTTTTTCGGTGTTTTTAAATTTTGGAAATGCACACATTTAACCCTATATTGTTTCCCCATAAAATGTTTTGGCATCCTCCTCTAAGTTTCTTAGAATTCCTTCGTTCATGGCTCTTCTTTTCCTTTGGATTTTCTTTCTTGCATTCATTGCAGTTCGTGAATGTGTTGTGTTTTCCACTTTAGTGTCTGGCTGTATTTCCAATTTGAAAGTGATATCTTCCTGTTTTCATACCTTCGTGATGATAAGTGCACAGGATAGGTTTTGACTTCTCTTCCATGAATTATGACTGGATTTGGACTCGAGCTCATGACCTGCGATAGACAAAGTTAGGTCTGCTGCTGGGAAGAACATATCTTATTGTCCTCAGAGACGCAATCTTACTCATGGACCCCCCAAAGTTCAGGTGGTCTCGAATGCCCATGTGGACGTCTGTTATTCCTTAGCACCTTCCCATCCAGATAATCTGTCCTGTGCTTAACCTGGATATCATAGTTGCCAACAGTATTGGATAAACGTCGCCATCTCCATTCCTGTGTGTTCATAGGCTTCCAACGTTTAGATACACCTTTTTTCATGGTGGATATGTTGGCAATTCTTCCAGGTTTCTGATGTTTTGATGCTCCATCAAGACAAAACACCTTCCGCTTAGCTTTTTTCTCTCGAAGGCATAAAATGACTCTCGCTGACTTAGGCACAAACACTTTGGCTCTCTTCTCCTTGGGAATAGCATAACCTACATCTTCCCTGTTTCTTCACTTGCAAGCTATGAGTATCTTTATAGTCGAAGGAAATCTCCTATGGGCAACAGAAGGACGAGCCTGTTTAATATTTGCTGTTTTCTTATGGATGTTTCTATTTTTTTTTTTTTTTTGATTTGGAATTTCAACCACTGTTACAAACTGTTTGTATTGACGGGAGTCTTTAGTCCTGAGTACTGAATGTATTATTGATAGGTAATAGTTCACTTTCTCATTTCGGTTGGCTTCTGACTTGGATTCTATTTGCCTTTCACCTATATGGTATTTTCTTGGGGTTGCTTCATTGGTACGATTCCTCGCTTCCTTCCCATATTTTGCATGTCTTATCTTTGTGTGTTTGCATGTGCATGTGTTAATGCTGTGTGGTGTGTGTGTGTTTCACATCACAATTATTATTAAAATACGAGAGAATGGAATTCGGTCTCTTGTGGGTAGCAATTCAATTTGACATGCCTTGAAATCTCACATTCCATTAGTTTCAGGAAATCTCCTTAAAGGAATGTCATCTCTTGTCCTCTTCAAGAATCCCGTGTTCTCACAAAACGGCCTTCCAACAAACAGCACCATTTGAATTCCTCATTAGAGTCATAATGTTTGTCCCAATACCCTTTCTTTTTCGTATGTTTCTTGACTGTCATGAGTTAGTGAAATCGTCTGTTTATTGTCTTTCTGAGAATGATAGATGTGACAAAGTCCAATGCTCTCCGCAAGACTGCCATAAGAGACATGTGGAAGAATTCCTTCTTGCTTATGTCACAGTACAAATTGTGGTGACATGAAGACACTGAGATGGTAGTAGTGTCTAATAACCTCATGCTTCTTCAACCATGAAGGCAACAAAAAGATGACCACAACAACTGCAGTGGGGTGGAAATTGACCTGAAGCCTACAAGGTAAACTCCAGAGCGAAATAGAACGGAAGGTGCAGAGATGATGGGAGAAGGTTGGAGACATGGCTCAGGGGAGATTTGGTTGGTTCGTGGATCAGAGGGCTGGAGTCCATGAAGAGGACCAAAGCACAGGAGAGCAGGGCACCCTGGGAACACACAAGGAACCTGTTTCCCAGTGCCGTTGACTGTGAGACGCAGAGGGTCTGAAGGGCACGAGTACTTGACAACACAAGTGTTGAGGGCTGAAGTTTTCCTATCAGCAGGCTTGGCAGACATCAACTTGAAAGAACACCATCTTTTTCCTGCATATGACACCAACAAGCGACCAGGAGCAGACAGCCTGGAGACAATGATCAGAGAGAGACAATACCAAGAGACGCAGTGGGAAGATGATGAGTCGTGGGAGTGATTCCGTGAAAGGCAGTGTTCGTGGAGATGACTCAATGTGGACATAATAAATTTTGGCTCTCACAACAGCAGCATCAAGACAGAGCTTGGCCAAGACAGGTATGTGAGGACAGAGACTCCCTAGCCAGCCAACACAAAATACCAACAGTGGAACACTTGGAGGATTGCCTTCCTCAGTCCAAGATGCTTAGTCCAAGGAGAACAGACTCTCCCATACGGGACGAGAAGAAAGCTTTGACCACATGTTCTCTTCTGAACACAGCATTCTGCAGGCCTGCGTTCTGTTGAGTTGGTAGAGTTTCTCCTTTCACAGGCACACCAGAGCCCACCAAGGTAAACCTCAGCATATTCAGCCCGGACCCTAAAAACAACAAACGGCCGGAAAGGAGAGCTACTGCAAATGACTGGCCTCCAGGACAGGGTCAGCCACAACACAAACAGCAGTGGCATGCATGCCACATACACTCTCACAAACACACACACACACGCATGCACTCAACAAACCTTAAGGGCGAGCCCTGGGTCACTCACGGATCACTTCCTCCTAAATAAATTACCCTCAGGTTAGAAAACAGAATGAGTTTAACGAATACAGAGAGGTGACAGAGACTTAGATCCAATGCAAAGATGGAAGAATCAATTGATTCCCAGGTAAAGGAAGAAGGAGTGATTACGACTAGGCAGTCAGAGTGAAACCTCTACATAGAGCACGCCCGATGCGGGATAGAAAGCTGTGGCCTGGATACTCGCTGTACATCAGAAAACATAGGAGATATCAGAGAGTCTCGAAACACAGAGATAAAACTGATAAAGATAAAAACACCTAAAGAACTCCTGAAGAGAAGATTGGCAGGAGACTGGATGCAAAGTTCGGGAACATGGTAGAAGTGGAGGATCCAATTAGGAACCGAGAAGAACAAGCCTAGAAAATAAGGATGCAAATTCTAAGAGAGAAGGCAGAATGATGGAACATGATAGTGAGCTTAGGGAATCTCTAAGGAAATGAAAGAGGTGCCTCTTGTAGGTGAATTAAGAGTGAGAGAAAGAAAAGAGGGCTGATCCTAGATTAGAGAACTCGGGGCTGGAAAGGACCCTCATCTGGGAGCAGAGAAAGTGGTCCAGAATCAGAGGCACAGAGAACTCCCAACACCTTCCACAGAAGCGGAGCACCTAAAGACATAGTGCCATTCCCCCCGGAAAATCTAGGCATGGAGGTATTCTCTTTAGGCAAATAGGCATCGGAGAATAGTTTGTCCATAGCCCAGTCACTGACTTCAAGAGGAAAAGCTATACCAGCTCTCGAAGCAGGCCGGATAGCTCAAGCAACAGCAGCCAAGCCAAAATCCTTATCCCCTGCATTTCTGAACAATGACAGAGCAGCGGTTCTGTCTAGAACCAGGAGGTATTCAGAAGTCAATTGTTGGGTCCCGGGTTGTGTCCATCAGTTCAGACGCGGCCTTCAGATCAACTCATGATTCCAGGGCCTTGGCATTGACTCTGTTCTCAGGTTCTCTGCTCAGGGGCAAGTAAGCTTCTCCCTCTCCAGCTCCACCCCCTGATTGGGATCTCTCTGCCTCTCTGTCCAAACGTGCATGTGCATGTTCGATAAGATAACAAAGACAAAAACAGTGCACAATAATTGACTGGGGCCAAAGGATGTTTTATTGAATTTGGACCTAGGTTCCTATGGAGGGCAGCCAGGTATAGAGAACCTCCCACCATCCTAAAATGCCCGACCTTCGCTTGGAGCTTCCTTGTTCATTCTCCTGTTCTTTGCCTTCCTGGATCTCCTCACCAACCTGCAGCATCCTCTGTCTGTCGTGCTGTACTGACCCCTTGTTAACACATTGTGCATCCTCTCGGGGCTCCATTGGAACATGCCCATCTTCCTCAAGAGGCACTGTTTGCTTATCGCATGGAACCATTTGGGGGATGGTCATGAGAGGGTGAAGGCAGGCTTGTGCTGCCACATCTCCATGCAGTTCCACAGAGGGTAGCTGATCCACCATGAGGGAGTGCTCAAGGTTCTTCCACATTCGAATCCTCTTCAATGCGTCCTTTTGCACATACAAGTTGTCTTCCTGAAATGGGCACCGAAGTCTTTCAGATGGCTTCACTTGGGCTTGGGTCTCTTCCAACATGCTCTCCGTTGGCTTCTGTGGACTCCAAGAACATGAGTCCGTCCTGGACCTAAGGTTCTAGGGTGTAGAGTCTGCCTTGGATGAATGGTGTTTTTGGAAGATTGGGAGGCCTTGTTGGCACCGTTTCTGGAGACCATCGAGGTACTCGTGTGCTTGCTGTGGAAGATTCCAGACATGTCTTTGGCACGGTTGCGGGGGTTCACTTTGAGCTTCCCTTGGGTGGACCTTTTCCTGTTGAGATGCTCCATGATTTGGTGGGAGGGTCTCACCCTTACGCAGGGCTCGGATTTCCTCCCCTGAGGCTTTGCTTGTGGTCTGTTAGTTTCTTGGCCTGTCGTGGCTAAGATGGAATGAGGGATCCTTGCCTTTCTCCGAGGTCCAGAGGGCTGGTGCTGACACTCACGACCAAATACTACGAATTGGGCCATGGAGAAGTTGACACCGACTCGCTTCGCAAACTGCCTTGGTGAGAGACCCAGGCGGCTCCAGCGGTTTGGGATGGCTTGGGGTCCTCTTGGCCCACCCATGACTACTCCAGTCAAGTGTAGTGATCAGGCCTGGGTTGATGAGGAGTGGTTGCTATGACCTCAAGGCTTTGTGACATCACAGATGCTGGCTTCACTGAAGCAGCTGTCCCTCTCCCATGACCTTGGTGTCCTATGGCTTTAAGTAGGAAGCCCCGGGAAGGACAGAACAAGAGCCCTCTGAACCTGATCAAGAACTCAGGATGTCTTGTGGGTTAATGTCCAACTTCCCCTTTCTGGAGACATAGAGGAAGGAAAATGACATTCAGTATACCTTCCTTTAGGCCAACATATCCCCAGAGACGGCAAGGTGTCCTTTTACACTACAATTTCTAGATATCTCAAGAAAAGGTGAGGCCTCGCGGGTATAAGCAGCTCTCCGTGGGGTTTGTCGTCCTGTGGGTGAGAGCGTACTTTGTCAGCGTCTTTTGCCTATGGGTCAGTGATGACTAAGATACGGAAAGTCCCTTTCGGAGGTAAAAGGTGAGGGCATTGCTATATGGTGCTGTCTGTGGCCTCGTCTCCTAGTGTTCTGAAACACGCGGCTAAGGGATGAGGCCTCTGTCTACCTGGCTTTCCCTTAAATACCTTTGCAAAGTCTTTGAGGAGAGTGATATTCTGCATCTGAGCTAACTCTCAATGAAGAGGCCTGGACCGAACCCGTTGTTATTATTAGTTAACTGTACTTGTTGTGGTAACGGGTATAAACATGTGGACCAAGACTCTTTAGTCAGAAGGAAAGGGACGGCCTATACCGAAGGCTTGCAAGGCCCATTCGAGCAGACCTTTGGAGTGAGTCGCAATGCCCTTGCAAGGACTAGTGGATCAGAAAGTTTGGGTCCATTTCGGCACCACAGTATTCCTCTGCCGTCGAGTGAATGAACCCCTGGACCTTGCCTTGACATGAATGTCCCATGCCCTGCTGTTGGGAAATGGAAAAGGCAAGCAAACAAAGGGAAATGTCATATGGCTACCCACAATATGTGCCTCGGGAGGAATACCTTGGCCCACTTAAGGAAGGGAATAATAAAGGGCAAGAAGTCAGAGAAGGAGACCCACCAGGAGTGACTCAGGACTCTGAGAATCCAGATGAGGGCTACCGAAAAGAGAACTGATTAATGGGTGGTCAGGAGTTGTGGCATATATTAGGAGGAGCACTAGGACGTCCATGCAACTAAAGCATCCGTGAATACTCTGTCAAAAATGGATGATGGATGATAGGCAGGCTTTCTCAACAGAACAGCAACAAGAACAACATCAATTCATAGGAAAACAATGTGGCCCTCTCAAAACCAAAGGAAGTCACAGGGAGAAAAGGAAAGAATTATATTGTTTATTATCTTTCCTTATTGAAATGACATGGGTGGGTTTCCTAAAATGTCCTTCTTTGAATTGGGTCTTTATCCTTGTAAATTAGAGTTTACCCACCTCTTCCATCTCTGGATTTGATGAGAGGACATGACAATGCCTTCACTAAATACATAGAAGAGTGGCCCAAGCAAATGACTTGACCTGGCCTTCTGTGTGTTGGCAGGGGTTGGATTACTGCTTCAAAGGCTTCCGTCTAAACTAGAGAGCTGAGATTTTGTAGGTTTCCTGACCTAATCTTGGAAGTTTCTATGTGTCTGGGAATTTATCCTTTTCTCTCAGTTCTTGGATTTGCTAGCATAAATGTGTGGCTATGCCTTTTCGGTTATTCTTTTTTCCTTGCTACCAGTTGTGATGTGGTTTCATACTTGCAGCTGTGTGCTTGTCTCCCTGTTTTATCCCAGTAATGGCTTCTGCGGTTTGTTCCTGTTGTCAAAACTCAAGTGTGAGATCTCCTGATTTTTTTCCTATTGGTTTGTTTGTATTTCCTTAATTTTGATAATCACATGTCTGATTTCAATTTTTCTGTTAACTTTGGAGTTCGGTTTTTCTTCATCTTGTTCCTTCAGTCGTCCTTTTAGGTGGCTTTCTTTTTCGGTGTTTTTAAATTTTGGAAATGCACACATTTAACCCTATATTGTTTCCCCATAAAATGTTTTGGCATCCTCCTCTAAGTTTCTTAGAATTCCTTCGTTCATGGCTCTTCTTTTCCTTTGGATTTTCTTTCTTGCATTCATTGCAGTTCGTGAATGTGTTGTGTTTTCCACTTTAGTGTCTGGCTGTATTTCCAATTTGAAAGTGATATCTTCCTGTTTTCATACCTTCGTGATGATAAGTGCACAGGATAGGTTTTGACTTCTCTTCCATGAATTATGACTGGATTTGGACTCGAGCTCATGACCTGCGATAGACAAAGTTAGGTCTGCTGCTGGGAAGAACATATCTTATTGTCCTCAGAGACGCAATCTTACTCATGGACCCCCCAAAGTTCAGGTGGTCTCGAATGCCCATGTGGACGTCTGTTATTCCTTAGCACCTTCCCATCCAGATAATCTGTCCTGTGCTTAACCTGGATATCATAGTTGCCAACAGTATTGGATAAACGTCGCCATCTCCATTCCTGTGTGTTCATAGGCTTCCAACGTTTAGATACACCTTTTTTCATGGTGGATATGTTGGCAATTCTTCCAGGTTTCTGATGTTTTGATGCTCCATCAAGACAAAACACCTTCCGCTTAGCTTTTTTCTCTCGAAGGCATAAAATGACTCTCGCTGACTTAGGCACAAACACTTTGGCTCTCTTCTCCTTGGGAATAGCATAACCTACATCTTCCCTGTTTCTTCACTTGCAAGCTATGAGTATCTTTATAGTCGAAGGAAATCTCCTATGGGCAACAGAAGGACGAGCCTGTTTAATATTTGCTGTTTTCTTATGGATGTTTCTATTTTTTTTTTTTTTTTTGATTTGGAATTTCAACCACTGTTACAAACTGTTTGTATTGACGGGAGTCTTTAGTCCTGAGTACTGAATGTATTATTGATAGGTAATAGTTCACTTTCTCATTTCGGTTGGCTTCTGACTTGGATTCTATTTGCCTTTCACCTATATGGTATTTTCTTGGGGTTGCTTCATTGGTACGATTCCTCGCTTCCTTCCCATATTTTGCATGTCTTATCTTTGTGTGTTTGCATGTGCATGTGTTAATGCTGTGTGGTGTGTGTGTGTTTCACATCACAATTATTATTAAAATACGAGAGAATGGAATTCGGTCTCTTGTGGGTAGCAATTCAATTTGACATGCCTTGAAATCTCACATTCCATTAGTTTCAGGAAATCTCCTTAAAGGAATGTCATCTCTTGTCCTCTTCAAGAATCCCGTGTTCTCACAAAACGGCCTTCCAACAAACAGCACCATTTGAATTCCTCATTAGAGTCATAATGTTTGTCCCAATACCCTTTCTTTTTCGTATGTTTCTTGACTGTCATGAGTTAGTGAAATCGTCTGTTTATTGTCTTTCTGAGAATGATAGATGTGACAAAGTCCAATGCTCTCCGCAAGACTGCCATAAGAGACATGTGGAAGAATTCCTTCTTGCTTATGTCACAGTACAAATTGTGGTGACATGAAGACACTGAGATGGTAGTAGTGTCTAATAACCTCATGCTTCTTCAACCATGAAGGCAACAAAAAGATGACCACAACAACTGCAGTGGGGTGGAAATTGACCTGAAGCCTACAAGGTAAACTCCAGAGCGAAATAGAACGGAAGGTGCAGAGATGATGGGAGAAGGTTGGAGACATGGCTCAGGGGAGATTTGGTTGGTTCGTGGATCAGAGGGCTGGAGTCCATGAAGAGGACCAAAGCACAGGAGAGCAGGGCACCCTGGGAACACACAAGGAACCTGTTTCCCAGTGCCGTTGACTGTGAGACGCAGAGGGTCTGAAGGGCACGAGTACTTGACAACACAAGTGTTGAGGGCTGAAGTTTTCCTATCAGCAGGCTTGGCAGACATCAACTTGAAAGAACACCATCTTTTTCCTGCATATGACACCAACAAGCGACCAGGAGCAGACAGCCTGGAGACAATGATCAGAGAGAGACAATACCAAGAGACGCAGTGGGAAGATGATGAGTCGTGGGAGTGATTCCGTGAAAGGCAGTGTTCGTGGAGATGACTCAATGTGGACATAATAAATTTTGGCTCTCACAACAGCAGCATCAAGACAGAGCTTGGCCAAGACAGGTATGTGAGGACAGAGACTCCCTAGCCAGCCAACACAAAATACCAACAGTGGAACACTTGGAGGATTGCCTTCCTCAGTCCAAGATGCTTAGTCCAAGGAGAACAGACTCTCCCATACGGGACGAGAAGAAAGCTTTGACCACATGTTCTCTTCTGAACACAGCATTCTGCAGGCCTGCGTTCTGTTGAGTTGGTAGAGTTTCTCCTTTCACAGGCACACCAGAGCCCACCAAGGTAAACCTCAGCATATTCAGCCCGGACCCTAAAAACAACAAACGGCCGGAAAGGAGAGCTACTGCAAATGACTGGCCTCCAGGACAGGGTCAGCCACAACACAAACAGCAGTGGCATGCATGCCACATACACTCTCACAAACACACACACACACGCATGCACTCAACAAACCTTAAGGGCGAGCCCTGGGTCACTCACGGATCACTTCCTCCTAAATAAATTACCCTCAGGTTAGAAAACAGAATGAGTTTAACGAATACAGAGAGGTGACAGAGACTTAGATCCAATGCAAAGATGGAAGAATCAATTGATTCCCAGGTAAAGGAAGAAGGAGTGATTACGACTAGGCAGTCAGAGTGAAACCTCTACATAGAGCACGCCCGATGCGGGATAGAAAGCTGTGGCCTGGATACTCGCTGTACATCAGAAAACATAGGAGATATCAGAGAGTCTCGAAACACAGAGATAAAACTGATAAAGATAAAAACACCTAAAGAACTCCTGAAGAGAAGATTGGCAGGAGACTGGATGCAAAGTTCGGGAACATGGTAGAAGTGGAGGATCCAATTAGGAACCGAGAAGAACAAGCCTAGAAAATAAGGATGCAAATTCTAAGAGAGAAGGCAGAATGATGGAACATGATAGTGAGCTTAGGGAATCTCTAAGGAAATGAAAGAGGTGCCTCTTGTAGGTGAATTAAGAGTGAGAGAAAGAAAAGAGGGCTGATCCTAGATTAGAGAACTCGGGGCTGGAAAGGACCCTCATCTGGGAGCAGAGAAAGTGGTCCAGAATCAGAGGCACAGAGAACTCCCAACACCTTCCACAGAAGCGGAGCACCTAAAGACATAGTGCCATTCCCCCCGGAAAATCTAGGCATGGAGGTATTCTCTTTAGGCAAATAGGCATCGGAGAATAGTTTGTCCATAGCCCAGTCACTGACTTCAAGAGGAAAAGCTATACCAGCTCTCGAAGCAGGCCGGATAGCTCAAGCAACAGCAGCCAAGCCAAAATCCTTATCCCCTGCATTTCTGAACAATGACAGAGCAGCGGTTCTGTCTAGAACCAGGAGGTATTCAGAAGTCAATTGTTGGGTCCCGGGTTGTGTCCATCAGTTCAGACGCGGCCTTCAGATCAACTCATGATTCCAGGGCCTTGGCATTGACTCTGTTCTCAGGTTCTCTGCTCAGGGGCAAGTAAGCTTCTCCCTCTCCAGCTCCACCCCCTGATTGGGATCTCTCTGCCTCTCTGTCCAAACGTGCATGTGCATGTTCGATAAGATAACAAAGACAAAAACAGTGCACAATAATTGACTGGGGCCAAAGGATGTTTTATTGAATTTGGACCTAGGTTCCTATGGAGGGCAGCCAGGTATAGAGAACCTCCCACCATCCTAAAATGCCCGACCTTCGCTTGGAGCTTCCTTGTTCATTCTCCTGTTCTTTGCCTTCCTGGATCTCCTCACCAACCTGCAGCATCCGCTGTCTGTCGTGCTGTACTGACCCCTTGTTAACACATTGTGCATCCTCTCGGGGCTCCATTGGAACATGCCCATCTTCCTCAAGAGGCACTGTTTGCTTATCGCATGGAACCATTTGGGGGATGGTCATGAGAGGGTGAAGGCAGGCTTGTGCTGCCACATCTCCATGCAGTTCCACAGAGGGTAGCTGATCCACCATGAGGGAGTGCTCAAGGTTCTTCCACATTCGAATCCTCTTCAATGCGTCCTTTTGCACATACAAGTTGTCTTCCTGAAATGGGCACCGAAGTCTTTCAGATGGCTTCACTTGGGCTTGGGTCTCTTCCAACATGCTCTCCGTTGGCTTCTGTGGACTCCAAGAACATGAGTCCGTCCTGGACCTAAGGTTCTAGGGTGTAGAGTCTGCCTTGGATGAATGGTGTTTTTGGAAGATTGGGAGGCCTTGTTGGCACCGTTTCTGGAGACCATCGAGGTACTCGTGTGCTTGCTGTGGAAGATTCCAGACATGTCTTTGGCACGGTTGCGGGGGTTCACTTTGAGCTTCCCTTGGGTGGACCTTTTCCTGTTGAGATGCTCCATGATTTGGTGGGAGGGTCTCACCCTTACGCAGGGCTCGGATTTCCTCCCCTGAGGCTTTGCTTGTGGTCTGTTAGTTTCTTGGCCTGTCGTGGCTAAGATGGAATGAGGGATCCTTGCCTTTCTCCGAGGTCCAGAGGGCTGGTGCTGACACTCACGACCAAATACTACGAATTGGGCCATGGAGAAGTTGACACCGACTCGCTTCGCAAACTGCCTTGGTGAGAGACCCAGGCGGCTCCAGCGGTTTGGGATGGCTTGGGGTCCTCTTGGCCCACCCATGACTACTCCAGTCAAGTGTAGTGATCAGG
The DNA here is from genome assembly GCF_964662115.1 of Mustela nivalis. Classification (NCBI taxonomy): domain Eukaryota; kingdom Metazoa; phylum Chordata; class Mammalia; order Carnivora; family Mustelidae; genus Mustela; species Mustela nivalis. The sequence goes on from NW_028136418.1 coordinate 341,706, forward strand.
CCTGGGTTGATGAGGAGTGGTTGCTATGACCTCAAGGCTTTGTGACATCACAGATGCTGGCTTCACTGAAGCAGCTGTCCCTCTCCCATGACCTTGGTGTCCTATGGCTTTAAGTAGGAAGCCCCGGGAAGGACAGAACAAGAGCCCTCTGAACCTGATCAAGAACTCAGGATGTCTTGTGGGTTAATGTCCAACTTCCCCTTTCTGGAGACATAGAGGAAGGAAAATGACATTCAGTATACCTTCCTTTAGGCCAACATATCCCCAGAGACGGCAAGGTGTCCTTTTACACTACAATTTCTAGATATCTCAAGAAAAGGTGAGGCCTCGCGGGTATAAGCAGCTCTCCGTGGGGTTTGTCGTCCTGTGGGTGAGAGCGTACTTTGTCAGCGTCTTTTGCCTATGGGTCAGTGATGACTAAGATACGGAAAGTCCCTTTCGGAGGTAAAAGGTGAGGGCATTGCTATATGGTGCTGTCTGTGGCCTCGTCTCCTAGTGTTCTGAAACACGCGGCTAAGGGATGAGGCCTCTGTCTACCTGGCTTTCCCTTAAATACCTTTGCAAAGTCTTTGAGGAGAGTGATATTCTGCATCTGAGCTAACTCTCAATGAAGAGGCCTGGACCGAACCCGTTGTTATTATTAGTTAACTGTACTTGTTGTGGTAACGGGTATAAACATGTGGACCAAGACTCTTTAGTCAGAAGGAAAGGGACGGCCTATACCGAAGGCTTGCAAGGCCCATTCGAGCAGACCTTTGGAGTGAGTCGCAATGCCCTTGCAAGGACTAGTGGATCAGAAAGTTTGGGTCCATTTCGGCACCACAGTATTCCTCTGCCGTCGAGTGAATGAACCCCTGGACCTTGCCTTGACATGAATGTCCCATGCCCTGCTGTTGGGAAATGGAAAAGGCAAGCAAACAAAGGGAAATGTCATATGGCTACCCACAATATGTGCCTCGGGAGGAATACCTTGGCCCACTTAAGGAAGGGAATAATAAAGGGCAAGAAGTCAGAGAAGGAGACCCACCAGGAGTGACTCAGGACTCTGAGAATCCAGATGAGGGCTACCGAAAAGAGAACTGATTAATGGGTGGTCAGGAGTTGTGGCATATATTAGGAGGAGCACTAGGACGTCCATGCAACTAAAGCATCCGTGAATACTCTGTCAAAAATGGATGATGGATGATAGGCAGGCTTTCTCAACAGAACAGCAACAAGAACAACATCAATTCATAGGAAAACAATGTGGCCCTCTCAAAACCAAAGGAAGTCACAGGGAGAAAAGGAAAGAATTATATTGTTTATTATCTTTCCTTATTGAAATGACATGGGTGGGTTTCCTAAAATGTCCTTCTTTGAATTGGGTCTTTATCCTTGTAAATTAGAGTTTACCCACCTCTTCCATCTCTGGATTTGATGAGAGGACATGACAATGCCTTCACTAAATACATAGAAGAGTGGCCCAAGCAAATGACTTGACCTGGCCTTCTGTGTGTTGGCAGGGGTTGGATTACTGCTTCAAAGGCTTCCGTCTAAACTAGAGAGCTGAGATTTTGTAGGTTTCCTGACCTAATCTTGGAAGTTTCTATGTGTCTGGGAATTTATCCTTTTCTCTCAGTTCTTGGATTTGCTAGCATAAATGTGTGGCTATGCCTTTTCGGTTATTCTTTTTTCCTTGCTACCAGTTGTGATGTGGTTTCATACTTGCAGCTGTGTGCTTGTCTCCCTGTTTTATCCCAGTAATGGCTTCTGCGGTTTGTTCCTGTTGTCAAAACTCAAGTGTGAGATCTCCTGATTTTTTTCCTATTGGTTTGTTTGTATTTCCTTAATTTTGATAATCACATGTCTGATTTCAATTTTTCTGTTAACTTTGGAGTTCGGTTTTTCTTCATCTTGTTCCTTCAGTCGTCCTTTTAGGTGGCTTTCTTTTTCGGTGTTTTTAAATTTTGGAAATGCACACATTTAACCCTATATTGTTTCCCCATAAAATGTTTTGGCATCCTCCTCTAAGTTTCTTAGAATTCCTTCGTTCATGGCTCTTCTTTTCCTTTGGATTTTCTTTCTTGCATTCATTGCAGTTCGTGAATGTGTTGTGTTTTCCACTTTAGTGTCTGGCTGTATTTCCAATTTGAAAGTGATATCTTCCTGTTTTCATACCTTCGTGATGATAAGTGCACAGGATAGGTTTTGACTTCTCTTCCATGAATTATGACTGGATTTGGACTCGAGCTCATGACCTGCGATAGACAAAGTTAGGTCTGCTGCTGGGAAGAACATATCTTATTGTCCTCAGAGACGCAATCTTACTCATGGACCCCCCAAAGTTCAGGTGGTCTCGAATGCCCATGTGGACGTCTGTTATTCCTTAGCACCTTCCCATCCAGATAATCTGTCCTGTGCTTAACCTGGATATCATAGTTGCCAACAGTATTGGATAAACGTCGCCATCTCCATTCCTGTGTGTTCATAGGCTTCCAACGTTTAGATACACCTTTTTTCATGGTGGATATGTTGGCAATTCTTCCAGGTTTCTGATGTTTTGATGCTCCATCAAGACAAAACACCTTCCGCTTAGCTTTTTTCTCTCGAAGGCATAAAATGACTCTCGCTGACTTAGGCACAAACACTTTGGCTCTCTTCTCCTTGGGAATAGCATAACCTACATCTTCCCTGTTTCTTCACTTGCAAGCTATGAGTATCTTTATAGTCGAAGGAAATCTCCTATGGGCAACAGAAGGACGAGCCTGTTTAATATTTGCTGTTTTCTTATGGATGTTTCTATTTTTTTTTTTTTTTTTTGATTTGGAATTTCAACCACTGTTACAAACTGTTTGTATTGACGGGAGTCTTTAGTCCTGAGTACTGAATGTATTATTGATAGGTAATAGTTCACTTTCTCATTTCGGTTGGCTTCTGACTTGGATTCTATTTGCCTTTCACCTATATGGTATTTTCTTGGGGTTGCTTCATTGGTACGATTCCTCGCTTCCTTCCCATATTTTGCATGTCTTATCTTTGTGTGTTTGCATGTGCATGTGTTAATGCTGTGTGGTGTGTGTGTGTTTCACATCACAATTATTATTAAAATACGAGAGAATGGAATTCGGTCTCTTGTGGGTAGCAATTCAATTTGACATGCCTTGAAATCTCACATTCCATTAGTTTCAGGAAATCTCCTTAAAGGAATGTCATCTCTTGTCCTCTTCAAGAATCCCGTGTTCTCACAAAACGGCCTTCCAACAAACAGCACCATTTGAATTCCTCATTAGAGTCATAATGTTTGTCCCAATACCCTTTCTTTTTCGTATGTTTCTTGACTGTCATGAGTTAGTGAAATCGTCTGTTTATTGTCTTTCTGAGAATGATAGATGTGACAAAGTCCAATGCTCTCCGCAAGACTGCCATAAGAGACATGTGGAAGAATTCCTTCTTGCTTATGTCACAGTACAAATTGTGGTGACATGAAGACACTGAGATGGTAGTAGTGTCTAATAACCTCATGCTTCTTCAACCATGAAGGCAACAAAAAGATGACCACAACAACTGCAGTGGGGTGGAAATTGACCTGAAGCCTACAAGGTAAACTCCAGAGCGAAATAGAACGGAAGGTGCAGAGATGATGGGAGAAGGTTGGAGACATGGCTCAGGGGAGATTTGGTTGGTTCGTGGATCAGAGGGCTGGAGTCCATGAAGAGGACCAAAGCACAGGAGAGCAGGGCACCCTGGGAACACACAAGGAACCTGTTTCCCAGTGCCGTTGACTGTGAGACGCAGAGGGTCTGAAGGGCACGAGTACTTGACAACACAAGTGTTGAGGGCTGAAGTTTTCCTATCAGCAGGCTTGGCAGACATCAACTTGAAAGAACACCATCTTTTTCCTGCATATGACACCAACAAGCGACCAGGAGCAGACAGCCTGGAGACAATGATCAGAGAGAGACAATACCAAGAGACGCAGTGGGAAGATGATGAGTCGTGGGAGTGATTCCGTGAAAGGCAGTGTTCGTGGAGATGACTCAATGTGGACATAATAAATTTTGGCTCTCACAACAGCAGCATCAAGACAGAGCTTGGCCAAGACAGGTATGTGAGGACAGAGACTCCCTAGCCAGCCAACACAAAATACCAACAGTGGAACACTTGGAGGATTGCCTTCCTCAGTCCAAGATGCTTAGTCCAAGGAGAACAGACTCTCCCATACGGGACGAGAAGAAAGCTTTGACCACATGTTCTCTTCTGAACACAGCATTCTGCAGGCCTGCGTTCTGTTGAGTTGGTAGAGTTTCTCCTTTCACAGGCACACCAGAGCCCACCAAGGTAAACCTCAGCATATTCAGCCCGGACCCTAAAAACAACAAACGGCCGGAAAGGAGAGCTACTGCAAATGACTGGCCTCCAGGACAGGGTCAGCCACAACACAAACAGCAGTGGCATGCATGCCACATACACTCTCACAAACACACACACACACGCATGCACTCAACAAACCTTAAGGGCGAGCCCTGGGTCACTCACGGATCACTTCCTCCTAAATAAATTACCCTCAGGTTAGAAAACAGAATGAGTTTAACGAATACAGAGAGGTGACAGAGACTTAGATCCAATGCAAAGATGGAAGAATCAATTGATTCCCAGGTAAAGGAAGAAGGAGTGATTACGACTAGGCAGTCAGAGTGAAACCTCTACATAGAGCACGCCCGATGCGGGATAGAAAGCTGTGGCCTGGATACTCGCTGTACATCAGAAAACATAGGAGATATCAGAGAGTCTCGAAACACAGAGATAAAACTGATAAAGATAAAAACACCTAAAGAACTCCTGAAGAGAAGATTGGCAGGAGACTGGATGCAAAGTTCGGGAACATGGTAGAAGTGGAGGATCCAATTAGGAACCGAGAAGAACAAGCCTAGAAAATAAGGATGCAAATTCTAAGAGAGAAGGCAGAATGATGGAACATGATAGTGAGCTTAGGGAATCTCTAAGGAAATGAAAGAGGTGCCTCTTGTAGGTGAATTAAGAGTGAGAGAAAGAAAAGAGGGCTGATCCTAGATTAGAGAACTCGGGGCTGGAAAGGACCCTCATCTGGGAGCAGAGAAAGTGGTCCAGAATCAGAGGCACAGAGAACTCCCAACACCTTCCACAGAAGCGGAGCACCTAAAGACATAGTGCCATTCCCCCCGGAAAATCTAGGCATGGAGGTATTCTCTTTAGGCAAATAGGCATCGGAGAATAGTTTGTCCATAGCCCAGTCACTGACTTCAAGAGGAAAAGCTATACCAGCTCTCGAAGCAGGCCGGATAGCTCAAGCAACAGCAGCCAAGCCAAAATCCTTATCCCCTGCATTTCTGAACAATGACAGAGCAGCGGTTCTGTCTAGAACCAGGAGGTATTCAGAAGTCAATTGTTGGGTCCCGGGTTGTGTCCATCAGTTCAGACGCGGCCTTCAGATCAACTCATGATTCCAGGGCCTTGGCATTGACTCTGTTCTCAGGTTCTCTGCTCAGGGGCAAGTAAGCTTCTCCCTCTCCAGCTCCACCCCCTGATTGGGATCTCTCTGCCTCTCTGTCCAAACGTGCATGTGCATGTTCGATAAGATAACAAAGACAAAAACAGTGCACAATAATTGACTGGGGCCAAAGGATGTTTTATTGAATTTGGACCTAGGTTCCTATGGAGGGCAGCCAGGTATAGAGAACCTCCCACCATCCTAAAATGCCCGACCTTCGCTTGGAGCTTCCTTGTTCATTCTCCTGTTCTTTGCCTTCCTGGATCTCCTCACCAACCTGCAGCATCCGCTGTCTGTCGTGCTGTACTGACCCCTTGTTAACACATTGTGCATCCTCTCGGGGCTCCATTGGAACATGCCCATCTTCCTCAAGAGGCACTGTTTGCTTATCGCATGGAACCATTTGGGGGATGGTCATGAGAGGGTGAAGGCAGGCTTGTGCTGCCACATCTCCATGCAGTTCCACAGAGGGTAGCTGATCCACCATGAGGGAGTGCTCAAGGTTCTTCCACATTCGAATCCTCTTCAATGCGTCCTTTTGCACATACAAGTTGTCTTCCTGAAATGGGCACCGAAGTCTTTCAGATGGCTTCACTTGGGCTTGGGTCTCTTCCAACATGCTCTCCGTTGGCTTCTGTGGACTCCAAGAACATGAGTCCGTCCTGGACCTAAGGTTCTAGGGTGTAGAGTCTGCCTTGGATGAATGGTGTTTTTGGAAGATTGGGAGGCCTTGTTGGCACCGTTTCTGGAGACCATCGAGGTACTCGTGTGCTTGCTGTGGAAGATTCCAGACATGTCTTTGGCACGGTTGCGGGGGTTCACTTTGAGCTTCCCTTGGGTGGACCTTTTCCTGTTGAGATGCTCCATGATTTGGTGGGAGGGTCTCACCCTTACGCAGGGCTCGGATTTCCTCCCCTGAGGCTTTGCTTGTGGTCTGTTAGTTTCTTGGCCTGTCGTGGCTAAGATGGAATGAGGGATCCTTGCCTTTCTCCGAGGTCCAGAGGGCTGGTGCTGACACTCACGACCAAATACTACGAATTGGGCCATGGAGAAGTTGACACCGACTCGCTTCGCAAACTGCCTTGGTGAGAGACCCAGGCGGCTCCAGCGGTTTGGGATGGCTTGGGGTCCTCTTGGCCCACCCATGACTACTCCAGTCAAGTGTAGTGATCAGGCCTGGGTTGATGAGGAGTGGTTGCTATGACCTCAAGGCTTTGTGACATCACAGATGCTGGCTTCACTGAAGCAGCTGTCCCTCTCCCATGACCTTGGTGTCCTATGGCTTTAAGTAGGAAGCCCCGGGAAGGACAGAACAAGAGCCCTCTGAACCTGATCAAGAACTCAGGATGTCTTGTGGGTTAATGTCCAACTTCCCCTTTCTGGAGACATAGAGGAAGGAAAATGACATTCAGTATACCTTCCTTTAGGCCAACATATCCCCAGAGACGGCAAGGTGTCCTTTTACACTACAATTTCTAGATATCTCAAGAAAAGGTGAGGCCTCGCGGGTATAAGCAGCTCTCCGTGGGGTTTGTCGTCCTGTGGGTGAGAGCGTACTTTGTCAGCGTCTTTTGCCTATGGGTCAGTGATGACTAAGATACGGAAAGTCCCTTTCGGAGGTAAAAGGTGAGGGCATCGCTATATGGTGCTGTCAGTGGCCTCGTCTCCTAGTGTTCTGAAACACGCGGCTAAGGGATGAGGCCTCTGTCTACCTGGCTTTCCCTTAAATACCTTTGCAAAGTCTTTGAGGAGAGTGATATTCTGCATCTGAGCTAACTCTCAATGAAGAGGCCTGGACCGAACCCGTTGTTATTATTAGTTAACTGTACTTGTTGTGGTAACGGGTATAAACATGTGGACCAAGACTCTTTAGTCAGAAGGAAAGGGACGGCCTATACCGAAGGCTTGCAAGGCCCATTCGAGCAGACCTTTGGAGTGAGTCGCAATGCCCTTGCAAGGACTAGTGGATCAGAAAGTTTGGGTCCATTTCGGCACCACAGTATTCCTCTGCCGTCGAGTGAATGAACCCCTGGACCTTGCCTTGACATGAATGTCCCATGCCCTGCTGTTGGGAAATGGAAAAGGCAAGCAAACAAAGGGAAATGTCATATGGCTACCCACAATATGTGCCTCGGGAGGAATACCTTGGCCCACTTAAGGAAGGGAATAATAAAGGGCAAGAAGTCAGAGAAGGAGACCCACCAGGAGTGACTCAGGACTCTGAGAATCCAGATGAGGGCTACCGAAAAGAGAACTGATTAATCGGTGGTCAGGAGTTGTGGCATATATTAGGAGGAGCACTAGGACGTCCATGCAACTAAAGCATCCGTGAATACTCTGTCAAAAATGGATGATGGATGATAGGCAGGCTTTCTCAACAGAACAGCAACAAGAACAACATCAATTCATAGGAAAACAATGTGGCCCTCTCAAAACCAAAGGAAGTCACAGGGAGAAAAGGAAAGAATTATATTGTTTATTATCTTTCCTTATTGAAATGACATGGGTGGGTTTCCTAAAATGTCCTTCTTTGAATTGGGTCTTTATCCTTGTAAATTAGAGTTTACCCACCTCTTCCATCTCTGGATTTGATGAGAGGACATGACAATGCCTTCACTAAATACATAGAAGAGTGGCCCAAGCAAATGACTTGACCTGGCCTTCTGTGTGTTGGCAGGGGTTGGATTACTGCTTCAAAGGCTTCCGTCTAAACTAGAGAGCTGAGATTTTGTAGGTTTCCTGACCTAATCTTGGAAGTTTCTATGTGTCTGGGAATTTATCCTTTTCTCTCAGTTCTTGGATTTGCTAGCATAAATGTGTGGCTATGCCTTTTCGGTTATTCTTTTTTCCTTGCTACCAGTTGTGATGTGGTTTCATACTTGCAGCTGTGTGCTTGTCTCCCTGTTTTATCCCAGTAATGGCTTCTGCGGTTTGTTCCTGTTGTCAAAACTCAAGTGTGAGATCTCCTGATTTTTTTCCTATTGGTTTGTTTGTATTTCCTTAATTTTGATAATCACATGTCTGATTTCAATTTTTCTGTTAACTTTGGAGTTCGGTTTTTCTTCATCTTGTTCCTTCAGTCGTCCTTTTAGGTGGCTTTCTTTTTCGGTGTTTTTAAATTTTGGAAATGCACACATTTAACCCTATATTGTTTCCCCATAAAATGTTTTGGCATCCTCCTCTAAGTTTCTTAGAATTCCTTCGTTCATGGCTCTTCTTTTCCTTTGGATTTTCTTTCTTGCATTCATTGCAGTTCGTGAATGTGTTGTGTTTTCCACTTTAGTGTCTGGCTGTATTTCCAATTTGAAAGTGATATCTTCCTGTTTTCATACCTTCGTGATGATAAGTGCACAGGATAGGTTTTGACTTCTCTTCCATGAATTATGACTGGATTTGGACTCGAGCTCATGACCTGCGATAGACAAAGTTAGGTCTGCTGCTGGGAAGAACATATCTTATTGTCCTCAGAGACGCAATCTTACTCATGGACCCCCCAAAGTTCAGGTGGTCTCGAATGCCCATGTGGACGTCTGTTATTCCTTAGCACCTTCCCATCCAGATAATCTGTCCTGTGCTTAACCTGGATATCATAGTTGCCAACAGTATTGGATAAACGTCGCCATCTCCATTCCTGTGTGTTCATAGGCTTCCAACGTTTAGATACACCTTTTTTCATGGTGGATATGTTGGCAATTCTTCCAGGTTTCTGATGTTTTGATGCTCCATCAAGACAAAACACCTTCCGCTTAGCTTTTTTCTCTCGAAGGCATAAAATGACTCTCGCTGACTTAGGCACAAACACTTTGGCTCTCTTCTCCTTGGGAATAGCATAACCTACATCTTCCCTGTTTCTTCACTTGCAAGCTATGAGTATCTTTATAGTCGAAGGAAATCTCCTATGGGCAACAGAAGGACGAGCCTGTTTAATATTTGCTGTTTTCTTATGGATGTTTCTATTTTTTTTTTTTTTTGATTTGGAATTTCAACCACTGTTACAAACTGTTTGTATTGACGGGAGTCTTTAGTCCTGAGTACTGAATGTATTATTGATAGGTAATAGTTCACTTTCTCATTTCGGTTGGCTTCTGACTTGGATTCTATTTGCCTTTCACCTATATGGTATTTTCTTGGGGTTGCTTTCTTGGTACGATTCCTCGCTTCCTTCCCATATTTTGCATGTCTTATCTTTGTGTGTTTGCATGTGCATGTGTTAATGCTGTGTGGTGTGTGTGTGTTTCACATCACAATTATTATTAAAATACGAGAGAATGGAATTCGGTCTCTTGTGGGTAGCAATTCAATTTGACATGCCTTGAAATCTCACATTCCATTAGTTTCAGGAAATCTCCTTAAAGGAATGTCATCTCTTGTCCTCTTCAAGAATCCCGTGTTCTCACAAAACGGCCTTCCAACAAACAGCACCATTTGAATTCCTCATTAGAGTCATAATGTTTGTCCCAATACCCTTTCTTTTTCGTATGTTTCTTGACTGTCATGAGTTAGTGAAATCGTCTGTTTATTGTCTTTCTGAGAATGATAGATGTGACAAAATCCAATGCTCTCCGCAAGACTGCCATAAGAGACATGTGGAAGAATTCCTTCTTGCTTATGTCACAGTACAAATTGTGGTGACATGAAGACACTGAGATGGTAGTAGTGTCTAATAACCTCATGCTTCTTCAACCATGAAGGCAACAAAAAGATGACCACAACAACTGCAGTGGGGTGGAAATTGACCTGAAGCCTACAAGGTAAACTCCAGAGCGAAATAGAACGGAAGGTGCAGAGATGATGGGAGAAGGTTGGAGACATGGCTCAGGGGAGATTTGGTTGGTTCGTGGATCAGAGGGCTGGAGTCCATGAAGAGGACCAAAGCACAGGAGAGCAGGGCACCCTGGGAACACACAAGGAACCTGTTTCCCAGTGCCGTTGACTGTGAGACGCAGAGGGTCTGAAGGGCACGAGTACTTGACAACACAAGTGTTGAGGGCTGAAGTTTTCCTATCAGCAGGCTTGGCAGACATCAACTTGAAAGAACACCATCTTTTTCCTGCATATGACACCAACAAGCGACCAGGAGCAGACAGCCTGGAGACAATGATCAGAGAGAGACAATACCAAGAGACGCAGTGGGAAGATGATGAGTCGTGGGAGTGATTCCGTGAAAGGCAGTGTTCGTGGAGATGACTCAATGTGGACATAATAAATTTTGGCTCTCACAACAGCAGCATCAAGACAGAGCTTGGCCAAGACAGGTATGTGAGGACAGAGACTCCCTAGCCAGCCAACACAAAATACCAACAGTGGAACACTTGGAGGATTGCCTTCCTCAGTCCAAGATGCTTAGTCCAAGGAGAACAGACTCTCCCATACGGGACGAGAAGAAAGCTTTGACCACATGTTCTCTTCTGAACACAGCATTCTGCAGGCCTGCGTTCTGTTGAGTTGGTAGAGTTTCTCCTTTCACAGGCACACCAGAGCCCACCAAGGTAAACCTCAGCATATTCAGCCCGGACCCTAAAAACAACAAACGGCCGGAAAGGAGAGCTACTGCAAATGACTGGCCTCCAGGACAGGGTCAGCCACAACACAAACAGCAGTGGCATGCATGCCACATACACTCTCACAAACACACACACACACGCATGCACTCAACAAACCTTAAGGGCGAGCCCTGGGTCACTCACGGATCACTTCCTCCTAAATAAATTACCCTCAGGTTAGAAAACAGAATGAGTTTAACGAATACAGAGAGGTGACAGAGACTTAGATCCAATGCAAAGATGGAAGAATCAATTGATTCCCAGGTAAAGGAAGAAGGAGTGATTACGACTAGGCAGTCAGAGTGAAACCTCTACATAGAGCACGCCCGATGCGGGATAGAAAGCTGTGGCCTGGATACTCGCTGTACATCAGAAAACATAGGAGATATCAGAGAGTCTCGAAACACAGAGATAAAACTGATAAAGATAAAAACACCTAAAGAACTCCTGAAGAGAAGATTGGCAGGAGACTGGATGCAAAGTTCGGGAACATGGTAGAAGTGGAGGATCCAATTAGGAACCGAGAAGAACAAGCCTAGAAAATAAGGATGCAAATTCTAAGAGAGAAGGCAGAATGATGGAACATGATAGTGAGCTTAGGGAATCTCTAAGGAAATGAAAGAGGTGCCTCTTGTAGGTGAATTAAGAGTGAGAGAAAGAAAAGAGGGCTGATCCTAGATTAGAGAACTCGGGGCTGGAAAGGACCCTCATCTGGGAGCAGAGAAAGTGGTCCAGAATCAGAGGCACAGAGAACTCCCAACACCTTCCACAGAAGCGGAGCACCTAAAGACATAGTGCCATTCCCCCCGGAAAATCTAGGCATGGAGGTATTCTCTTTAGGCAAATAGGCATCGGAGAATAGTTTGTCCATAGCCCAGTCACTGACTTCAAGAGGAAAAGCTATACCAGCTCTCGAAGCAGGCCGGATAGCTCAAGCAACAGCAGCCAAGCCAAAATCCTTATCCCCTGCATTTCTGAACAATGACAGAGCAGCGGTTCTGTCTAGAACCAGGAGGTATTCAGAAGTCAATTGTTGGGTCCCGGGTTGTGTCCATCAGTTCAGACGCGGCCTTCAGATCAACTCATGATTCCAGGGCCTTGGCATTGACTCTGTTCTCAGGTTCTCTGCTCAGGGGCAAGTAAGCTTCTCCCTCTCCAGCTCCACCCCCTGATTGGGATCTCTCTGCCTCTCTGTCCAAACGTGCATGTGCATGTTCGATAAGATAACAAAGACAAAAACAGTGCACAATAATTGACTGGGGCCAAAGGATGTTTTATTGAATTTGGACCTAGGTTCCTATGGAGGGCAGCCAGGTATAGAGAACCTCCCACCATCCTAAAATGCCCGACCTTCGCTTGGAGCTTCCTTGTTCATTCTCCTGTTCTTTGCCTTCCTGGATCTCCTCACCAACCTGCAGCATCCGCTGTCTGTCGTGCTGTACTGACCCCTTGTTAACACATTGTGCATCCTCTCGGGGCTCCATTGGAACATGCCCATCTTCCTCAAGAGGCACTGTTTGCTTATCGCATGGAACCATTTGGGGGATGGTCATGAGAGGGTGAAGGCAGGCTTGTGCTGCCACATCTCCATGCAGTTCCACAGAGGGTAGCTGATCCACCATGAGGGAGTGCTCAAGGTTCTTCCACATTCGAATCCTCTTCAATGCGTCCTTTTGCACATACAAGTTGTCTTCCTGAAATGGGCACCGAAGTCTTTCAGATGGCTTCACTTGGGCTTGGGTCTCTTCCAACATGCTCTCCGTTGGCTTCTGTGGACTCCAAGAACATGAGTCCGTCCTGGACCTAAGGTTCTAGGGTGTAGAGTCTGCCTTGGATGAATGGTGTTTTTGGAAGATTGGGAGGCCTTGTTGGCACCGTTTCTGGAGACCATCGAGGTACTCGTGTGCTTGCTGTGGAAGATTCCAGACATGTCTTTGGCACGGTTGCGGGGGTTCACTTTGAGCTTCCCTTGGGTGGACCTTTTCCTGTTGAGATGCTCCATGATTTGGTGGGAGGGTCTCACCCTTACGCAGGGCTCGGATTTCCTCCCCTGAGGCTTTGCTTGTGGTCTGTTAGTTTCTTGGCCTGTCGTGGCTAAGATGGAATGAGGGATCCTTGCCTTTCTCCGAGGTCCAGAGGGCTGGTGCTGACACTCACGACCAAATACTACGAATTGGGCCATGGAGAAGTTGACACCGACTCGCTTCGCAAACTGCCTTGGTGAGAGACCCAGGCGGCTCCAGCGGTTTGGGATGGCTTGGGGTCCTCTTGGCCCACCCATGACTACTCCAGTCAAGTGTAGTGATCAGGCCTGGGTTGATGAGGAGTGGTTGCTATGACCTCAAGGCTTTGTGACATCACAGATGCTGGCTTCACTGAAGCAGCTGTCCCTCTCCCATGACCTTGGTGTCCTATGGCTTTAAGTAGGAAGCCCCGGGAAGGACAGAACAAGAGCCCTCTGAACCTGATCAAGAACTCAGGATGTCTTGTGGGTTAATGTCCAACTTCCCCTTTCTGGAGACATAGAGGAAGGAAAATGACATTCAGTATACCTTCCTTTAGGCCAACATATCCCCAGAGACGGCAAGGTGTCCTTTTACACTACAATTTCTAGATATCTCAAGAAAAGGTGAGGCCTCGCGGGTATAAGCAGCTCTCCGTGGGGTTTGTCGTCCTGTGGGTGAGAGCGTACTTTGTCAGCGTCTTTTGCCTATGGGTCAGTGATGACTAAGATACGGAAAGTCCCTTTCGGAGGTAAAAGGTGAGGGCATCGCTATATGGTGCTGTCTGTGGCCTCGTCTCCTAGTGTTCTGAAACACGCGGCTAAGGGATGAGGCCTCTGTCTACCTGGCTTTCCCTTAAATACCTTTGCAAAGTCTTTGAGGAGAGTGATATTCTGCATCTGAGCTAACTCTCAATGAAGAGGCCTGGACCGAACCCGTTGTTATTATTAGTTAACTGTACTTGTTGTGGTAACGGGTATAAACATGTGGACCAAGACTCTTTAGTCAGAAGGAAAGGGACGGCCTATACCGAAGGCTTGCAAGGCCCATTCGAGCAGACCTTTGGAGTGAGTCGCAATGCCCTTGCAAGGACTAGTGGATCAGAAAGTTTGGGTCCATTTCGGCACCACAGTATTCCTCTGCCGTCGAGTGAATGAACCCCTGGACCTTGCCTTGACATGAATGTCCCATGCCCTGCTGTTGGGAAATGGAAAAGGCAAGCAAACAAAGGGAAATGTCATATGGCTACCCACAATATGTGCCTCGGGAGGAATACCTTGGCCCACTTAAGGAAGGGAATAATAAAGGGCAAGAAGTCAGAGAAGGAGACCCACCAGGAGTGACTCAGGACTCTGAGAATCCAGCTGAGGGCTACCGAAAAGAGAACTGATTAATGGGTGGTCAGGAGTTGTGGCATATATTAGGAGGAGCACTAGGACGTCCATGCAACTAAAGCATCCGTGAATACTCTGTCAAAAATGGATGATGGATGATAGGCAGGCTTTCTCAACAGATAGCAACAACAACATCAATTCATAGGAAAACAATGTGGCCCTCTCAAAACCAAAGGAAGTCACAGGGAGAAAAGGAAAGAATTATATTGTTTATTATCTTTCCTTATTGAAATGACATTGGGTGGGTTTCCTAAAATGTCCTTCTTTGAATTGGGTCTTTATCCTTGTGAATTAGAGCTTACCCGCCTCTTCCATCTCTGGATTTGATGAGAGGACATGACAATGCCTTCACTAAATACCTAGAAGAGTGGCCCAGGAAAATGATCTTTTAGGCCAACCTTTCTCCAGAGATGGCAAAGTTTTCCTATTTCCTCTGAAATATCTAGAGATATCAGAAACAACAAGTCCTCTGGTATATCATCCCGTCTCTCTGAGTTTTGTCATCCTTTGCATGAGAGAGTGACATTATACATTATAGCTAATCCTTAAGGAGGAGCAATGGACAGCACTCCTTGTTACCATTATTTATCTCTACCTACTGTGTTAATGGGTATAACCCTGTTGACCAAGTCTCTTTAATCAAAGGAAAATTAATGGCTTATATCGATGGTCTGCAAGGCTCACTTGAACAGAACTGAGGATTGAGCTGCTATGTCCTTGCAAAGACTAGTGGATAAAGAAGGTGTGGTCCATATTGGCAACAGAGTATTCCTCAGCAATTAGGGAGGATGAACTCTTGATTCTTGCACTGGCATGAATGCCACAGGACTGGGTTTGTGAAATGAAATGGGCAAGGAGACATAGGGAAATATCATATGGCTTCTCTCATATGTGCCCTAGGACGAATACCACGGCCCTTAGTAGAAAGAAGGAAAAACTGAAGGGGATAAGTCAGAGAAGGAGACAAACCAGGAGTAACTCAGAACTCTGAGGAATCAAGCTGAGAGTCAAGGAAAAAAGAGACATGCAGGGAATGAGGGAACGGGCTAATGGGTGTTGAAGAGTTCTGGCATATCTTAGGCGGAGTACTAGGTCATATATGGAACTGAAGCATCAGTGAATACTCTGTCAAAAATGGATGATGGATGACAGGCTGGCTTCCTCAACAGTACAAAATAATACAAAAACAAGCTGGCCCTTTCAAATGCAGGTGAAGACAGACAGAGAAAAGGAAAGAATTATATTTTTATTATGTTTAATTATTGAAATGGAATATAATTTATTTCCTAAAATGTCATTATTTGAATTGGGTCTTTATACTAGTAAAGTGGAGTTCATCCACCTCCTCCATTTGTGGAATTGATGAGAAGAAAATGGCATTGCCTTCTCTAAATGTCTAGAAGAGTTGAACAGGAAATGATTTGCACCTCGCCATCTGTGTGTTGACAGGGGTTTGATTACTGCTTCAAACGCTTTAGTCACTACTACAGAGCTGAGATTTTGTAGGTTTCCTGACCTAATCTTTGGAGTGAATATGTGTCTTGGAATTTATCCTTTTCTCTCAGTTCTTTTCTTTTGGGTTTGCTTCATTAGTGCTATTCTTCACTTCCTCCCCATCTTTTGTGTGTCTTATCTGTGTGTGTGTGTGTGTGTGTGTGTGTGTGTGTGCTGAGTGTGTTTCAAATAACAATTATAATTAAATTGATGGAGATAGGAAGTCGGTATTTAATGGATAGCAGTTCCATTTGACATGCCTTGAAAACTCACATTCCCTCTCTTTCAGCCACATTTCCTACAAAGAATGTCATCTTTTGTCCTCTTTGATAAACACATATTTTCTCAAACCTGACCTCAACAAACACCACATTTTGTGTGCCTGGGTAGTGTCGTATTATTTGTCCATTTTTCCCTTGCTTTTTCATATGTCTCTTGACAGTCATGAGAGAGTGAAATTGTATGTTATTTGTCTTTCTGGGACTGATAGATGTGACGTAGGCTAATGCTCTCCACAATTCTGCCACATGAGGCAAGTGGAAAGAATTCATTCTTGCTTATGGCTGGGTAAGATTCTGTGGGGCTTTTTCAGGACAGTGAGATGGTAGTAGTGTCTGGTAACTCCAGACTTGTCTTTATCCAGGAACACAACAGGAAGATTACCACATCAACTTCAACATGGCAGAAATGAACTGGAGCCCACAAAGCAAACTCCATAGCAAAAGAGAGAATAAGTTGCAATCACTATGGGAGAAGACTGGAGACATGGTTTAGGGGAAAAGTGGAAAGTTGGTAATTCAGAAGGCAGTGAGACAATGCAATGGACAAAGCCACAAGAGATCGGAGCACACTTGGAACCCACAAGGAGTACGTTCTCCAATTCCATTGATTCTGACCATCAGGGGGTCTGAATCATACTAGTTCATGCCAACAAAGGGCTTTGAGGCCTGGAGATTTTAGATCAGCAGCCTTGGCATATCAACTCAAAAGAACACTGTATTTCTCTGTCAGAGAACACCAACAAATAGCCAGGTGAAGACAGCCTGGAAACCACGATTAGAGACAATACCAGGTGACACAGTGGGAAGATGGTGGGTTCTGGCTGTACATTAGTGAGAGGCAGTGTTCTTGGAGATGATTTGATGGGGGCAAAAGAAATTTGGGGCTCTCGCACAGGCAGCATCAAGCCCGAGCTACTGGCCAAAGACAGGTTGGTGAGGGCTTTAATTGCCTCTCCTGCAAACACGAAATTCTAACCATGGAACACATAGGGTACTGTGTTCCTCAGTCCAACTTGCTTCATTTTAAGAGAACAGATTCTCCCATAGGGGACTAGAAGAAAGCCCTGTCCATAGGCTGTCCCCTGACCACAGAATGCTACAGGCATTCATTCTGTTGTGAAGGTTGAATTTCTCCTTTCACAGGCACACCAGATCCCACCAAGCTAAACCTCAGCCTATTCAGCCCAGACCCCAAACACACCAAAAGGCTGGCAAAGAGAGCCTCTGCAGATGACTGGTCTCAAGGACAGGGGGCAGCTATGATACAACAGCAGAGGGCATGCATGCCACACACACATACCTGAGACTCCCTCAAGGGCCAGCCCTTGGGCACTCCATGATATCTTATTTCTAAAGAAATTACCATCAGGATAAAAAACAGAATTGATTTTTCAAATACTGAGAAAGAGTCAGAGACCTATATCCAAGACAAAGATGGAAGAATCAATTGTTGCCAAGGAAGAAGACAAGAAATTATCATGGCCAGGTAATCGGAGTGAAACCTCACATATAACACGCCCAATGGAGGATTGAAAGCAGAAAGATATCAGGGAGTCTCAAAACACATAGATTAAACTGATAGAAATAAAATAAAGTAAAATAAAATAAAATAAAATAAAATAAATAAAGAATTTCTAAAGAAAAGATTGGTAGCAGACTGAAGGAAAAGTCCAAGAAGCTGGCAGAAGCAAAGGACCAAATTTTTGACCTGGCAGAAAAGGAATGGTAAATAAGGAAACAAATCCAAAGAAAGAAGGAAGAATGATGAAACATGACAATGAGCTTAGGAAAGTCATTGACTCCAAGGAATAGAAAGAGGTGCTTATTGTAGGAGAAGTAGGAGTGAGAGAAAAAAAAGAGGGCTGAACATGGATTTGAGAATTCAGAGCTAAAACTGTCCCTCATCTGGGAGCAGAAACAGAGATCCAGATTCAGAGGCAAGGAGGACTCACATCACCATCCACAGAAGCATGGAACCACAAGACATAGTTTCATTCAATGGAGGAATTCTCTTTACCTAAATATGCGTGGGAGTGTAGTTTGTACATAGCCAAATCACTTACCTCAAGAGGACAAACTATACCAGCTCTCAAAGCAGGCCAGGTTGCTCAAGCAACACCAGCCCAAGCCAAAATCCATTTCCCCTTCATTTGTGAACAATGACAGAGCAGTGGTTCACGTCTAGAACTAGGACATATTCAGAAGTCAAAGGTTGTGTCATGGATTGTGTCTATCAGTTCAGAGGCGGCCTTCAGCTCAACTCATGATCCCAGGGTCTTGGCATCGACTCTGGTCTCAGGTTCCCTGCTCAGGGGTAAGTCAGCTTTTCCCTCTCCAGCTCTACACCCTGATTGTGATCTCTCTGTCTCTCTGTCAAATATGTGCATGTGCATTGTTTGACAAAAAGACAAAAACACAACCGGGGTACAAGGATTGACTGTGGCCAGGGGATGTTTTCTTTAATTTGGACCTAGATCTCTATGGAAGGCAGCCAGGTTCAGAGAACCTCCCACCATCCTCAAATGCTAGACCTTCGCTCAGAGCTCCAATGTTCATTCTCCAGTTCCTTGTCTTCCTGAATATCCTCACCAACCTGTAGCATACGCTGTCTGTGGCTCTCTAATGGCCCTTTGTTGTCCCACTGTTCATCTTCTGCTGCCTCCATTAGAACACGCCCATCTTCCACAAGAGGCATTGTTTGCTTATCCCATGAAACTATTTGGGGGATGTTCATGAGAGGGTGAAGGCAGGCTTGTGCTGTCACATCTACATGTACTCCTCCAGAGGGTATCTGCACGACCCTGTGGGAATGCTCCAGGTTCTTTGACATTTGAATCCTCTTCAATGCGTCCTTTTGAAGATACAAGTTGTCTTCCTGAAACGGGCACGGAAGTCTTTCAGATGGCTTCACTTGGGCTATGGGTCTTTTCCAACATGCTCCATGCTTGCTCCTGTGGACTCCAAGTACATGAGTCCATTCTGGACCTAAGGTTCTAGGATGTAGAATCTGCTTTTGGTAAATCGTCAGTTTTGAAGATTTGGAAGTCATTTTGGCTCTATTTCTAGGGATGCTACAGCTACTCATTATAAGGTCCGCTAGGCCAGAGGGAGTCATTTTGTGTTTCTGCAGTAAACTTATATTGAACCCATGCTGTAAACAAAATTGACCCTACTCCTCCCAGAGGAGCTTACTCTCAAAGCCTAGATACAAGGGTGAATCAGGCCAGGTGAAGACATCCCATTAGAGGGGCACACATATATCTACTAGGGTAAATTGAGATCCAATTGTCCACCCATGTGTTACCTAGCATTTTTGTTTTTGTGGTGTAGCAGACTTAGCACGACTGTGCAGTTTTTTCTGTATTGTTATCTCATTGGCCACGTCTGTATAGCCTGGCTAAACTACCGCTATAAATGTTAGTCTCTGAGGCTGGGAGGGGTTGCCTCTTTGCAAGAGAAGGCCCTGACCGGTCAATATGATTCTCGATGCTTTGTGCAAAATTAACGTTTGCTTGACCTTCACTTTGTATCAGTCTCGCTCTTTTGAATAAGGACCCTATCTTTGGAGGGCCACCCGAATTCAAATGATGAGAACTGAAACAGCATTGGAATTTTTGGAAAAGCCTCTGGAGGTAAGATCATGGGATCCTGCATGGAGCTGCAGTGTACAGTCTCCTACCAATCTTCTCTTCAGGAGTTCTTTAGGTGCTTTTATCTTTATCAGTTTTATCTCTGTGGTTCGAGACTCTCTGATATCTCCTATGTTTTCTGACGTACAGCGAGTATCCAGGCCCCTGCTTTCAATCCTGCATCGGGCGTTTTCTATGTAGAGGGTTCACTCTGATTGCCTAGCCATAATCATTCCTTCTTCCTTTACCTGGGCATCAATTGATTTTTTCATCTTTGCATTGGATCTAAGTCTCTGTCACCTCTCTGTATTCGTTAAACTCATTCTGCTTTCTAACCTGAGGGTAATTTATTTAGGAGGAAGAGATCCGGAGTACCCAGGGCTGGCCCTTAAGGTTTGTTGAGTGCGTGCGTGTGTGTGTGTTTGTGAGTGTGTATGTGGCATGCATGCCATTGCTGTTTGTGTTGTGGCTGACCCTGTCCTGGAGGCCAGTCATTTGCTGTAGCTCTCCTTTCCGGCCGTTTGTTGTTTTTAGGGTCCAGGTTGAATATGCAGAGGTTTACCTTGGTGGGCTCTGGTGTGCCTGTGAAAGGAGAAATTCGAGCAACTCAGCAGAACGCAGGCCTGCAGAATGCTGTGTTCAGAAGAGAACATGTGGTCAAAGCTTTCTTCTCGTCCCCTATGGGAGAGACATTGTCCTTGGACTAAGCATCTTGGACTGAGGAAGGCAGTTTTCCAAGTATTCCACTGTCGGGATTTCGAGTTGGCTGGCTAGGCAGCCTATGTCCTCACATACCTGTCTTGGCCAGTAGCTTTGTCTTGATGCTGCTGTTGCGAGAGCCCAAAATTTATTATGTCCACATTGAGACATCTCCACGAACACTGCCTTTCACGGAATCACTCCCACTACTCACCATCTTCCCAGTGCGTCACTTAGTATTGTCTCTCTCTGATCATTGTCTCCAGGCTGTCTGCTCCTGGTCGCTTGTTGGTGTCATATGCAGGAAAAAGATGGTGTTCCTTCAAGTTGATGTCTGCCAAGCCTGCTGATAGGAAAACTTCAGACTTCAACACTTGTGTTGTAAAGTACTCGTGCCCTTCAGACCCTCTGCATCTCACAGTCAACGGCACTGGGAAACAGGTTCCTTGTGGGTTCCCAGTGTGCCCTGCTCTCCTGTGCCTTGGTACTCTTCATGGGATCCAGCCCTCTGATCCACTAACCAACCAAATATCCCCTGAGCCATGTCTCCAACCTTCTCCCATCATCTCTGCAACTTCCGTTTTCTTTCGCTGTGGAGTTTATCTTGTAGGCTTCAGGTCAATTTCCACCCCAATGCAGTTGTTGTGTTCATCTTCCTGTTGCCTTCATAGCTGAAGACAAGCATGAGGTTATTAGACACTACTACCATCTCACTCTCCTCCATGTCACCGCAATTCGTACTGAGACATAAGCAAGAAGGAATTCTTCCACTTGTCTCTTATGGCAGTCTTGCGGAGAGCATTGGGCTTTGTCACATCTATCATTCTCAGAACGACATCAGACAGACGATTTCACTAACTCATGACACTCAAGAATCATACGAAAAAGAAAGGGTATTGGTACAAACAGTATGACTCTAATGAGAAATTCAAATGGTGCTGTTCTTTGGAAAGCAGTTTTGTGAGAACACGTGTTACTTGAAGAGGACAAGAGATGACATTCCTTGCAGGAGATTTCCTGAAACTGATGGAATGTGAGATTTCAAGGCATGTCAAATTGAATTGCTACCCACAAGAGACCGAATTCCATTCTCTCGTATTTTAATAATAATTGTGATGTGAAACACACACACACCACACAGCATTAACACATGCACATGCAAACACACAAAGATAAGACATGCAAAATATGGGAAGGAAGCGAGGAATCGTACCAATGAAGCAACCCCAAGAAAATACCATATAGGTGAAAGGCAAATAGAATCCAAGTCAGAAGCCAACCGAAATGAGAAAGTGAACTATTACCTATCAATAATACATTCAGTATCAGGACTAAAGTCTCCCATCAATACAAACAGTTTGTAACAGTGGTTGAAATTCCAAATCAAAAAAAAAAAAAAAAAGGTAGAAAACATCCATAAGAAAACAACAAATATTAAACTAGCTCGTCCTTCTGTTGACCATAGGAGATTTCCTTCGACTATAAAGATACTCATAGCTTACAAGTGAAGAAACAGGGAAGATGTAGGTTATGCTATTCCCAAGGAGAAGAGAGCCAAAGTGTTTGTGCCTAAGTCAGCGAGAGTCATTTTATGCCTTCGAGAGACAAAAGATAAGCGGAAGTTGTTTTGTCTTGATGGAGCATCAAAACAACAGAAACCTGGAAGAATTGCCAACATATACACCACGAACAAGGGTGTATCTAAACGTTGGAAGGTATGAACACACAGGAAGGGAGATGGTAAATTTTATCCAATACTGTTGGCAATTATGATATCTACGTTAAGCACAGGACAGATCATCTGGATGGGAAGGTGCTAAGGAATAACAGACGTCCACATGGGCTCTCGAGACCACCTGAACTTTGGGGATCGATGAGAAAGATTGCGTCTCTGAGGACAATAAGATATGTTCTTCCCAGCAGCAGACCTAACTTTGTCTATCGCAGGTCATGAGCTCGAGTCCAAATCCAGTCATAATTCATGGAAGAGAAGTCAAAACCTATCCTGTGCACTTATCATCACGAAGGTATGAAAACAGGAAGATATCACTTTCAAATTGGAAATACAGCCAGACACTAAAGTCGAAAACACAACACATTCACGAACTGCAATGAATGCAAGAAAGAAAATCCAAAGGAAAAGAAGAGCCATGAACGAAGGAATTCTAAGAAACTTAGAGGAGGATGCCAAAACATTTTATGGGGAAACCATATAGGGTTAAATGTGTGCATTTCCAAAATTTAAAAACACTGAAAAAGAAATCCCCCTATAAGGACGACTGAAGGAACAAGATGAAGAAAAACCGAACTCCAAAGTTAACAGAAAAATTGAAATCATACATGTGATTATCAAAATTAAGGAAATACAAACAAACCAATAGGAAATGAATCAGGAGACCTCACACTTCAGTTTTCACAACACGAACAAACCACAGAAGCCATTACTGGGATAAAACAGGGAGACAAGCACACAGCTGCAAGTATGAAACCACATGACAACTCGGAGAAAGGAAAAAAGAAAAACCGAAGAGGCACATCCACACATTTATGCTAGCAAATCCAAGAACTGAGAGAAAAGGATAAATTCGCAGACACATAGGAACATCCAAGTTAGGTCAGTAATCCTACAAAATCTCAGCTCTAGTAGTGACGGAACCATTTGAAGCAGTAATCCAACCCCAGCCAACACACAGAAGGCCAGGTCAAGACATTTTCTTGAGCCACTCCTCTAGGTATTTAGTGAAGGCATTGTGATGTCCTCTCATCAAATCCAGAGATGGAAGAGGTGGGTAAACTCTAATTCACAAGGATAAAGACCCAATTCAAAAAAGGACATTTTAGGAAACCAATTGAATGTCATTTCAATAAAGGAAAGACAATAAACAATATAATTCTTTCCTTTTCTCCTGTGACTGCCTTTGGTTTAGAGAGGGCCATAATGTTTTCCTCTGAAATTATGTTGTTCTTGTTGCTGTTCTGTTGAGAAAGCCTGCCTATCATCCATCATCCGTTTTTGACAGAGTATTCAGGGATGCTTTAGTTGCATGTACGTCCAGTGCTCCTCTTAATATATTCCACAACCCCTGACTACCCATTAAGCAGTTCTCTTTTTGGTAAACCTCAGCTGGATTCTCAGAGTCCTGAGTCACTCCTGGTGGGTCTCCTTCTCTGACTTCTTGCCCGTCAGTATTCCCTTCCTTTTCCATTTCCCAACAGCAGGGCATGGGACATTCATGTCAAGGCAAGGTCCAGGGGTTCATTCACTTCGACGACAGAGGAATACTGTGGTGCCGAAATGGACCCAAACTTCCTGATCCACTAGTCCTTGCAAAGGCATTGCGGCTCACTCCAAAAGTCTGCTCGAATGGGCCTTGCAAGCCGTCGGTATAGGCCGTCCCTTTCCTTCTGACTAAAGAGACTTGGTCCACATGTCTATACCCGTTACCACAACAAGTACAGTTAACTAATAATGACAACGTTTTCGGTCCAGGCCTCTTCATTGAGAGTTAGCTCAGATGCAGAATATCACTCTCCTCAAAGACTTTGCAAAGGTATTTAAGGGAAAGCCAGGTAGACAGAGGCCTCATCCCTTAGCCGTGTGTTTCAGAACACTAGGAGACTAGGCCCCAGACAGCACCATATATCGATGCCATCACCTTTTACCTCGGAAAGGGACTTTCCGTACCTTAGTCATCACAGACGCATAGGCGAAAGACGCTGACAAAGTACGCTCTCACCCACAGGACGAGAAAACCCACGGAGAGCTATTCATACCCGCGAGGCCTCACCTTTTCTTGAAATATCTAGAAATTGTAGTGGAAAAGGACACCTTGCCATCTCCGGGGATATGTTGGCCTAAAGGAAGGTATACTGAATGTCATTTTCCTTCCTCTATGTCTCCAGAAAGGGGAAGTTGGACATTAACCCACAAGACATCCTGAGTTCTTGATCAGGTTCAGAGGGCTCTTGTTCTGTCCTTCCCGGAGCTTCCTACTTAAAGCCATAGGACACCAAGGTCATGGGAGAGGGACAGCTGCTTCAGTGAAGCCAGCATCTGTGATGTCACAAAGCTTTGAGGTCATAGCAACCACTCCTCATCAACCCAGGCCTGATCACTACACTTGACTGGAGTAGTCATGGGTGGGCCAAGAGGACCCCAGGCCGTCCCAAACCTCTGGAGCTGCCTGGGTCTCTCACCAAGGCAGTTTGCGAAGCGAGTCGGTGTCACCTTCTCCATGGCCCAATTCATAGAGGAAAAAGGGATATTTTTCAAAATAAAAATTAGCGTATTTTTCAGAATATGATATAGTGTTATTCACTGAACTGAGGGAACAAATGTCAAAGTCTAACACAGTTTACAGAATGTTTTAACATAAATTGAAATTTAAATCTGACCAAATTTCACAGTTTTAAGTAAAATGATAGCACTTTATATCCTTGAAAAGTGGTAAGTGACCCAAAACATGGCTTAGAAAAACAAATTTAACACTACACTAGTCTGAGATGGTTAAGTTATGGTACAACTTGCCATTGTGTATCGTCAAATGGTATATTTTTTTCTTTTGGGCTTGTCATTATATTTTATTTTAGCCATTCTGGTAAGTGTGTAGTGATATCTCAGTGTCATTTTAATTGCATTTCCTTGATGTCTAATTATGTCAAAATATATTACTTTGATATTTAATGCTCTGAGCTTTCTCAGTTCAAGACCATGAAGCCACTTAGGAAAAATACAGTTGCAGAGGCACTCATAGACCAACTCTTATTTCGAAATAAGAAGAAACATTACTACCCATTCCAACAAAAATTAGATTTGTTATGCAGCAGGGATTTTATAAATTACCTGACACAACTAATATAGTAAGATGAAATGGGACAGGCGGCTTCTTGCAGCTATATACAACATCATTTTAATTTCAATTTTCAGTATAATTTTTCCAAGGTATACACAGAATATATATTTAATGTAAATTGTGAACATTTTAAACTCTGTATATGGAAATTAGTCAATTTTAAGTTTATAACAATCAAAATTAACGGAAGTTTATTTTAAATTAGTTAGCTTTCTCTGCATTGCAAGACAGAATAATCAAGAATTGGTAAGAAAAACGTAATCTCTGTAAAATTACCAGGGGTGCATTATAAAGTGTTCGGTAACCGATCAAACTCACAATTTGGATTGAATGGCAAGTGATTTTTAAAATCTGGAACTCATTGTCAATTTTTTTTCTTCATTGTGTCTTAATAAATTACTTTCTTCATTTGCATGGAAGTGAAGAAAAATGCATGACATTTCATCTCAACACTAACACCTTTAACTGGCAACTCTGAATGTACTTTACAGCAGTGTAACAAAGTAAAGATCAATGATGTTTCATGAAATATTTGTTATAATTCTCAAGGAGATAGGGAGTTTGTGCAAAAATGCAAATCACTTTGCGACTAAACACATTGTTTATTTCAGCTAATTTTAAGAAAATATGCTGAGAATCTCTCAAAAAAGGAAGCAATGATTTAGGTTTGCCTTCAAACTCCTTATCTAATCCTGAACCAACAGCACATAGTTCAAAGAGCAACTAATTTGAGTAGCTCCAATTTACACATTTCCTAACAATGCTTAATTTAGTGGAATTTCTGTCCAATTATGGTAATTTGATGTAATGAAAGACAAAAGTTCAAAAAGATCATCCT
Source organism: Mustela nivalis (assembly GCF_964662115.1). Lineage (NCBI taxonomy): Eukaryota > Metazoa > Chordata > Mammalia > Carnivora > Mustelidae > Mustela > Mustela nivalis. The sequence continues at coordinate 367,946 of NW_028136418.1, forward strand.
TAATTTATATAGATGCCAAACTCTGCATTTTCTGAATGACGCCCAGGAACGTATTTTCAAAAACAAACAAACAATGCCAGAACCACTATTAGGTCATCTCTAGGCAGAAAGTGACTCAGAGCTTACATTACTCTCTCCCTGAAAGTATACTGTAGGCACTGAAACTACTACCCTGAGTCTGTGCTATCAAATTCCTTAAGTTAGAAAGTTTTAAAACCCGTCTGTGTGGGAGTATTTCATTTACAGATAGAGATTTGGTTGTTTATACATTTTCATACTTGATTTTTAGGATGTAATAACTATGTTTTAAAATTCATGGTGGTTTTGAATACTGTTGGATAATTGTGCTAAAATGGTATATCCATTCCTCCTCGGAAACAGAAATTATAGAAAGGTAGTGCTTTTCAAATCTGACATCTTTGAGTCATTGCAGTTTCATATAAATGCAATAGGAAAAGTGTCATTCATGTTTATGATATTTTCTACAAATAAATTAGAATGTACTGGAGGCCTGATATAAAGTGGGATGCCTAAACTTCAGTAAGATCTTGTTTTCAATTCAAAATAAATTTTATTTTTTATTTTTTTATAATGTCCCTCAATTTCAGATAAGCACCCCCATTAGGTCCACTCTGTTTTTTTTTAAGAATTTATTTATTTTATTTGACAGATAGAGATCACAAGTAGGCAGAGAGGCAGGCAGAAAGAGAGGAGGAAGCAGGCTCCCTGCTAGGCAGAGAGCCCGATGCGGGGCTCGATCCCAGGACCCTGGGATCATGACCTGAGCCAAAGGCAGAGGCTTTAACCCACTGAGCCACCCAGGAGCCCCCAAAATAAATTTTAAATTGAATTATGCACCTCTAAGTTCAGAGACAATAAACATCAACCAACACAATTAATAAGTTCTATTTCTTGAAATTTCGGGAACATTGATAGTCTCATCTCCTGGAAGAACAACAGCTAAAATTTTTGGTCATGGATTCTTGCTAAAATATCACTTTCCCAAAGAAAATTAATGTTATGAATTTTTATTGATTGTTATTGATCATGAAGAATATAACAACCACGATAAAAAGAGTAGGAAAAACATGATATCTCATCTGTAAGGGCATGTGGAAAGTAGGAAATGCTAATAAAAATAACTACCATTATTTCCTAAGTTAACATAATATAACAGAACAAAAATATTTCAAAACAATGTTTTCTTTTTTTTTTAAGATTTTATTTATTTATTTGACAGAGAGAGATCACAAGTAGGCAGAGAGGCAGGCAGAAAGAGAGGAGGAAGCAGGCACCCTGCTGAGCAGAGAGCCCAATGTGGGACTCGATCCCAGGACTCTGAGATTATGACCTGAGCCGAAGGCAGCGGCTTTACCCACTGAGCCACCCAGGAACCCCCATAACAATATTTTCTAGGCTCATTCTGATAACTCTTTTCTACATTCAAATTTAAAGGTTGAGGCATGTGATATATATTACACAAAAAACATCCCAAGGCATTCGTTAAAAAAAAAACTCTTAATAAAGAACAAATCCAAAGGAATTTTTTTTCTAATTTAATTAACAAATTATGAATCGACTTACCTATTTAATCACAGCGTATCAGGCACCAATAATATTTTTTAATCGTCACACCTGATGCAATAGTTAACATCTTTCAGACATACTGATCACGAACAAGCAAATAAACAAGAGCACCGTAGCTTAAGATCTACCTGCATAAATATAGGCTACTTCAGACAATCTCTTCACCACAACATAGAAATGAATAGAAATCATACATGCTCTGTATGGACATACAGATGAGATAGAAGGGGATGGATGTTAATATATGCAGAATCTTTATTAATTACATTGTAAACCATAATATGGAAAAACAGAATACAATTTTAGAAATACCCAGGTCACCATCATTGTTTTATTTTTATATGTGTAGATAAGGAGTTTAATAAACAATTTATGACTATTCAACTCCTTATATTTTGAAAATTTTAGTAAAAGTAACAAACCTACCACCTAGAAAATTATACTTATCTGCAACATACAGCTTTGCCAGCATGGTAGAGAAAAAGCAAAACAAAATAAGTAAGAAAAGTTTAACATTTCACAAGAGATTTGCTTTTATTTTTTATTTATTATTTTTTATTTTTCATTAATTATTTACTTCTATTTTCTACTTTATTTTAATGAAAATGTCATGACCATAACATAAGAGCAGAATTAAACCAACCTGAGAAATTATTTTTTCATAAGTTAAAATAAACTAGCTTGGTGATTAATTCAAAATTATATTACAAACTTCAGTGTTCTTGAAGTAAGTATCACTGCATAAACAAATGAGTCAGGAGTCATAAACTAATGATGATTCTAAATGTTATTTAGAGAGACATTCTGTTCTTAATATATTTCAAATATTCTACACAAGACAAAGTGGGTCCAAGTAATCTGTAGGCAAAATAAGATTTTAGAGAAGTATATATTTCCAGCAGTATTTATAAAATATTACCTTTATGTAAGGCATCATCCTGGACTTTGTGGAAAACACACAAAGGAGTAAGAAGTGGCCCTTCAAGAAACATATACAATATCAAGGTTTAACATGAAGCAGCATGTCTTCTCTAAGTAAAAAAAAAAACATTGTACCAACTGACTTTACTGAAACTTTATATTTATTGCTCTCATTTTAGGTCATAGTGTCCTTCTGCATGCAGGCTGCTATAACGGACATGATATAGACTTAATAGCTTATAAAGAACAGGAATTTATTTCTCACAGTTCTAGAACGGAGAAGTTCAAGATTAAGGAATGGGCAAATCCAGGGAGAGCCCACTTCCTCATAGATGGCTATCTTCTCACTGTAAACGTACATGATGAATGAATCAAGAGAACTCACTGGGGTCTCCTTTAAAAGGACTGTAATCCCACTTATGACCTAATCACCTCCCAAAGGCCCCTAAGTTTTAATACTATCACTTCCAGAGTTAGATTCCATAATATGATTTTGGGAGACATAAACATTCACACCATAGTATATATAAACAAAAAAAGACACAAAAACAACAAACAAAAAAATTATTTTAACTACCTATTATTTTCAACTACATAAACTTTTAATTTGTTTCTATATAATATTAAATAACTCATTTGAGTGATTCACTTATATCCAATGCATCTGAGTGCAATTAAATTTGCTTACCCTGCATATCCAGAAGCATATTTCTTCAGACTATCCCATTCCCCACCTTACAGGATTTACCACAATTAGAAGACATGGGATAGAGGATAGATAGATAGATGTATACATAAACACACTTGTACATACCCATATGCATATTTTTTCCTGTTAATGATACTCATGCAAATAAAATTTAAGCTCAAGGAAACCTGTCTTGTGTGTTACTTAATATCCAGTTTTTAGTCAACATCCAAAAACAAATAATCCAATAAAACCATGGATAGAAGACATGAACAAGTGTTTCCCCAAAGCACACATTCAAATGTTCAGTAGATACATGAAAAGATGTCCATCATCATGTATCATCAGGAAATTGCAAAGCAAAACTAGAAAGAGATACCACCTCAAACCTGTCAGAATGGCTAAAATCAACACTACAAGAAACAAAAGGTGTTGGAGAGGATGTGAAAAAGTAACACTTGTGGGGGCTGCCTGGGTGGCTCAGTGGGTTAAGACTCTGCCTTCAGCTCAGGTCATGATCTCAGGGTCCTGGGATCAAGTCCCACATCAGGCTCTCTGCCAGGCATGGAGCCTGCTCCCTCCTCTCTCTCTCTACTTGTGATCTCTCTCTGTCAAATGAATAAAATCTTAAAAAAAAAAGAAAAAGTAACAATTGTGAACTGTTGGTGGTGATGCAAACTGATACAGCAATATTTGAAAACAGTATGGAATTTCCATAAAATTTAAAAATAGAAGTCCTTTGTGATCCAACAATCCTGTTGGTGTGTATTTACCCAATGAATATAAGAAAACTTATTCAAAGGGATGCTAGCACCCCTATGTTTATAGCAGCATTATTTATAAAGCTAAGATATGGAAAGCGCCCAAGTATCCATCAATTGATGAATAAATAAAGAATAAGTGGTATGTATATACAATGGAATATTATTCTGCCATAAAAAAGACTGAAATCTTGCCATTTGCAATAACATGGTTGGAACTAGACAGTATAATGCTAAAAGTGAAATAAGTCAGTCAGAGAAAGACAAATACCTTTACTCATATATGGAATAAAAGAAACAAAACAAACAAGCAAAGGGGAAATAATAAGACATAGAAAGAGAAACAAAGCAAGAAACAGACATTTCATTAAGGAGAACAAACTGATGGTTACTTGACGGGATCTGAAAGGAGTGATGGATTAAATAAGTGATGGGGTTAATTAGAGCACTTGTCATGATGAGCACTGAGTGCTATATGTTATATTGTACACATGAAACTAATACAACCATATATGTTAACTAACTGGATTTCAAATGAAAATTTTTTAAAATCCCAGTTTTTAGCTCACATTCTGGCTTACAAAAGGGATTTAGTCAGGAATTTGGAGATTATTTAATGAACAAATAAGGGGTGAACAGGCAGTTGTTAGATAAAATTACTATCCTTTCTGGCATGATCTTATACCTTTTATATAGAATTATTTTTAGCACTTTAGACTCTTCCTATTTTATTTTGAGTCATTAAACAAAAATTTCCTCAAAGGACCTTAGACTCCATCCAATTTGAGCAACAGTGTGAGAGAGGAAATGGTGTCCAGGAGGAAAATAAAAAGATGAAACTACTTTTGCTTACTAGTGAATGCATAGTTCTTCCACAGAATAAGCTCTAAATGGTCAGGGCTCCAGCTTTATATGTGTTCAGTCATATGTTCAGAAGTAGGTAACACTATCAAAAAATATAAAGCATCTGAGATTATTTTCCCTTATTTGAAAGCTGGTGTATGAGTCTGCCATAGTTTCTTGGGTGTTGATAGAAGACGCAGACTCATGGTTCAGAAATAATATAGTTTAATATTCACAGCAATAGAGGTAGCCAGAATATTAACAGTATTTTTGTGTGTGTGTGTGTGTGTGTGTGTGTGTGTGTGTGTGTAGGGGTGGGAGTTATATATCAGTTCTGAGCCTCAGTTCCCACAAGAAGAATCAAAACAGAGGCAGATAATATTTGCAAACACAACAGGTTAAGTTAAAAAAAAGATACTATTTCTGTCTTCTAAGTCTATTCAATACAACCATCTTCAAAGGATGGCCTAGAACAAATAATAAATGCAGAAATGTAAGCAACCAATTTAAAAGTGTCTCCCAAGAAACACACTTTGAGAGTCTTCATTTGACAAAAATACTATAGGATATTACATGGATCAGGTGCATTGAATACTGGAAGGTTAAAATTACAAGGGACCAAATATTTTTAAGCAGTTCTGGCATCCAGTAGAGTTCACATAGGTTTTATAAGATTGAGGAAAGAAGCCATCAAAACCTGGGCCCAGGGGCACCTGGGTAGCTCAGTGGGTTAAGCCTCTGCCTTCGGCTCAGGCCATGATCTCAGGGTCCTGGGATCGAGCTCTGCATCAGGCTCTCTGTTCAGCAGGGAGCCTGCTTCCCAACCCCCCCCCCTGCCTCTTTGCCTACTTGTGGTCTCTGTCTGTCAAATAAATAAATAAAATCTTAAAACAAAACAAAACAAAACAAAAATCCTGGGCCCAATTTTCCCAAAAGTATGATTCTGATTCTAGTCTCTATAATGTTATCCCTTGAAGACAATGTCTCTAATTGAGTTGAATTAGTTTACTAAAGAGCATACCCTCATTTGTTGTAGGAGATGAACAATATGCAAGAGGCAAAATGCCACATGGAAGCCACCTGGTCTTCAGTGGAATATAGAATCAGTTCCTTTGGGATGAATTTGTTCCACATTTGACTTCCCACTTAAGGGAAAATAAGAGTGCCTTCTAATAGATTTTAAATAGAAATGACAATGGAAGCTTATACAAGATTATAAAATGGGAAATTTCATTTAGATAAGCAATCATTTCAAAGTCATCTTCTTAATATTACAGACTCTTCACATAATAATAATTTTATTTTGGTATTATATGGTAATTTCAAATATAGTAAATATAAAGAATTTACCTCTGTAATTATAGCGAGTCTGGTCGTAGTTTACTGGCAACAAAACTTCAATTTAGAAGTATGGTCTACCAATTATTAATACATTTGGAAATGGTGTGTCATCTTCACTCCACTTGTCTCACTAAAACAGTGAGCCAAAAAAAAGTAGGTCCAAGCTGTTTACTATGGTCAAAATGGGTTGCTTTTGCACTTGGTAAAGAAGCAGTCATATTTTGGAAGAAGAAACTGAGGCTATTAATATTTTCAACTTATTTTCAGAAAAGGAAAGAAAGGATAATCTAAGCTAAAGCCAAAATCTTACACAAGGTGGCTGGAGAATGATCTTTTCCCAGATAAAGGGTTTTTCAACTTAGCCATGTTAGGAGGAAGAAGAGATGAGACATTGTGGACTTGACTAACGTTTGTACACTGTTCAAAAAGTTTTCAAAATAATGTGTATTATTTTTCTTCTTTTAGTTGAGACAAAAAAAGCAAATAAACCAAAAAAAAAAAAAAACACTAATGAGCTTACTCTTAAAAGGAGGTAAACAAGAAACTAGCAAAGATTGAGTGTTAGGTATTGTCCCCCTCCTTTTTTTTTTTAATTCTGTTATGCTAGTTACCATACAATACATCATTAGTTTTTGAAGTAGTGTTCCATGATTCATTGTTTGTGTAAAACACCCAGTGCCCGATGCAATATGTGCCCTCCTTAATACCCATCACCATGCTCACCCATCCCCACATCCTTCTCATCTTTAAAACCCTCAGTTTGTTTCTTGGAGTCCATAGTTTTTCATGTTTCATTTCCCCTTCCAATCCCCCCACTTCATTTTTCCTTTCCTTCTCCTAATGTCCTCCATGCTATTCCTTAGGTTCCACAAATAAGTGAAACCATATGATGATTGACTTTCACTGCTTGACTTATTTTACTTAACATAATCTCCTACAGTCCCATCCATGTTGATGCAAAAGTTGGGTATTCATCCTTTCTGATGGCTGAGTGATATTCCATTGTATCCTTGGATCACATCTTCTTTATCCGTTTGTCTGTTGTAGGGGATATTGGCTCTTTCAACAGAATGGCTATAGTGGACATTGCTGCTATGAACACTGGGGTGCATATGGCCCTTCTTTCCAGTAAAATAGAGCTAGCGTATGACCCAGCGATTGCACTACTGAGTATTGACCTCAAAGATACAGATGTAGTGAAAAGAATTAGGTATTGTTAAAGCACAAATGCAGGGGATAGAAGATATGGTACAGAAGAGGGAAGGGCGACCATATGGCAGAGTAGAATAAAGTAGCTCAGGAAGAAATTAGTCATATCCAGATATTGTAAGGCATGTGGGGTTGGCAGGGAGAGCATGAGAAATCATGAGAGAAGAGAGAGAAAATGGACCAGGCAGGAGAGGTTTATAACATTTTAACATCTAAGGTAAGCATATGCAAAGCAGAATAGGGAAAGAAATAAAAGTTTTTATAAGACTCAATACATAAGGAATAACGTGGAGGACACTGGGAGATGGAGAGAAGTGTGCTGGGGAAATCGGAGGGAGAGACAAACCATGAGAGACTGTGGACTCTGAGAAACAAACTGAGGGTTTTGAAGAGGAGGGTGGCAGGTGGTTGGGTGAGCCCAGTGGTGGGTATTAAGGAGGGAATTTATTACATGAAGCACTGGGTGTGGTGCATAAACAATGAATTTTGGATCCCTGAAAATAAACTAAAAGAAAAAAAAGACTGACTACAGACATGGACCTCAGTGTAACACAGATATGGAACTCACTGTAATACCAGCCACTTCCCACCGACACACACAGACTATGATAATAATAAATAATAATGCAATTAAGAAAATTGCCTGCCAAATAATTTTTCCTCTTTTTTATTTTTATGATTATTATTTTTATTTTATTTTTAAAGTTTTTATTTAAATTCCAGTTATTTAAAATAAGGTTAATATTACTTTCAGGTGTACAATATAGTGATCAACACTGCCATACAATGGCTTAAATAAAAAAATGAAAAAAAAATTTTTTAAAGATTGTATTTTTAAATAAAACCTCTACACCCAAGGTGGATTTCAAACGTACAACCCCACGATCAAGATTTACATATTTTACTGACTGTTCCAGCCAGGCACCCCAACAAATAAAAATTTTATAAAATTGTTGAGTTTGTGAGAGTCTCATTTGCTTAGTCAGTTAAGTGTCTGCCTTTGGCTCAGATCAGGATCTCAAGAGTCCTGGGATCGAGCCCCATATTGCTCATGCTCTCTCTCTCTCTCTCTCTGGCTTTTGCTCTTAAATAAATAAATAAAATATTTAAAAAAAAATTGTTGAATTTGTTTAACTAGTTTTAAACTAGTAGACAGAGATGAAGATAAAGTATGATGTAATGGCACGGAAAAATACAACTTACACGTTTTAAAAAAAAATGTGCAATGCAAGTTACCTCACTTCTTTTATCACCACACTGGAACTTTCCCTACTGAGTTGTTGTAATGTAAGGACCTATTTTATATTTTTATATTTTAGCAAGAGGCTTTCATTGAGGTTAACCCTTAAACTGTCCTTGCTCCCCTTCCCCCAGGGGGTTCACTTAAAAACAAGTCCTGGTAATCAGCTCCAGGTAACAAAGCCCATATACAAAAGTGGGTCAGGCCAGGTGGAGACATCAATCAGCGGGAGGGGGGGCGGTGTTTGCATATTGTCTCCCTAGATACTAAGGAGTATGCCCCACTCCTCCACCCTTTGGGAACCTTTTTGGCACTAATCCTAATCAAGGTGTAATAGGCTGGGTCAAATGTCTATACTAGGGTAAATTGAACCTCAATTGGTCATCTAGCCTCACTGTGCAGTTTCCTGTGTGTGTTAAAATCTCATTGGTCACCTGTGCGTGGCCAGGCCTGACTGCATGGCCTTTGCCCTTAAAAGCTAGACTGTGAAACAGCAAAGGGTTGCCTTCTCTCATAAGAGGTGTGGCCCCAAACGTTCGGTTAGATTCTTGATGCTTGGCATGAAATAAAGCTTTGCTTGACCTTTGCTTTACATCAGTCTCGCTCCTTTAATCATAGACCCATTATTGGGGCATAACAGTATTAATCTTAAAGTTATAAGTCCACAATGCATCCATCATCCATTCTACCCCTTAACATTCCCCTTTGGACAGACCCATGATCTAGAACAAGCCTTATTTTATAGTGCCTTGTAGGAGATTTTTGCTGCTTCCTAAATTGCCTACTTTCCTCTCACCATTACCACGGAAATTGGGTCCACTGAAACAAAGGTGTAGTGTAAGAAATTAAGACTTCCATAAATCTCTTTAAATAATAAAGTATAAGATAGTGATACCTTTTTTTCTGCCACATAACCAATTCTTGCAAGAATAAGGTCATATAAGAGAATTTACAACACATGCTAGCATTATCCTACTGGACCCAGACCATTTGTATGTTTCTCTGTCTCTGAGAAATGTAGATACTTACATGACTGAAACCTAAAAATTGTTTGATATGACCACTAATATCACCTACATTATTTTAAAGCCTGTTTAAGGCTTCTGTAATACATAGGCATTGTAAACACTTATTAGGCATCTTGTATATATCAAACACTTTAAAAATCTCTGCTTTAAAAAAAAAAAAACTCTACCTCAATGGAACTTTGAGTCTGAAAAAGATACAGGCAATATACAAGGCAACAGATAGAATAATTACATATTTGATTATATACTCTGAGGATGTCACCTTAAATTGATATGAAAATGATCAGAAGGATCTGGATTTCTTGTCAAAATTTTTTGCCTTAAAAAGAAATTGATATTTAGGGAAAGTTGTTACTGAAAGAGGTCCTGTGTCAACCAAAAATGTTAAACCATGATCTCGCTAAATTTTCCAGTTGTGATCATTGCTTTGTTTAGCTGTCTTCTATTAAGACTGAATTTAGTAATTCAGTCTCAGATTCAGTAAGTCTTATTTTTAAAGATTTTATTTATTTATTAGAGAGAGAGAGGGAGGGGCAGAGGGAGAGGAAGAACCAGACTCCTTGCTGATCAGGCAGCTGATGCAGGACTGGATCCTAGTACCCTGGCATCATGACCTAAGCTGAAGGAAGACACTTAACCAACTGAGCCACCCAGGCACTCTAGACTGTAAACTTCTTAAAGGTAAAAAAGTTTATTCTTCTAGTAGTTCCACAGACATTTCTAACATCCATAAAAAAGCATGTACTGATGTAAAATGCCAGCAAATCAAATTATTTAAAAAAGAAAGAAAGAAAGAAAGAAAAGATATATCTGGATAAAGAGAAAAACAGAAAATCTAATAATACATTGAATTATTACAGCAAAGAGTGGAGGAAGAGAAAATAAATATGAGATAGAAATTTCCACTAAAAGAAAAAAATTGAATAAGGCAGGAGATTTAGAAAATTATTATGACAGACTTGAGAAAAAAATAAAATAGGAATTTTTAGAAAATAGCAATGAATGAAAAGGTAAATTGTTCCTACCTCTATAATATTAGCTGTTTGTTGTTGTTGTTGTTGCTAATTTACCTACTTATGCTAATAAACAAAGAAAGGTTTCATTTAGGGATAAGGTTTCTCTCTCTATATATATATTTTTTCCATTTAGGGATAAGGTATATGTATATATACATATATATATATGTATATATATATTTTTTTAATTTTAATTGTTAGAAAATGTGTCACAGAAAGTGTTTAAACTTTAAGATACAGATGCAACATGTAATGAACTGCATTGTTTGAACGTCTAATTTGTAAATGCTGTTAGAGGAAACTTGGTGGAAATGTTCTTATGTGCTTGTGTTTCTGGAACTAAGTATATTTATTAATAAGGAATAGTCTAAAATTATGAAATGACCAGGAGCGGACAATTTTCCTAATCCTATCAGCTCTTTGCAGCTCTTTTATTAGCCCCCTTCAGGCATATCAGCTTTTTTATCTAATTAAATTTTATATTAATGTGCTTTTGACTTTTGGCCTTTCTCTTCCTTCTGCTCTTTTTTTCCCCTAAATTACATGTTTCTGTTTAACTACTACTATCAATTCTTTGATATGAATTCTCAACATCAATTTACTAACTCCAGAGATGAAGGAGCATCAATATTTAGAAGCGAAGAATACAAAGCCTTCGACATCTGGATGGCTCAGTCACTTAAGAATCTGCCTTCGACTCAGGTGGTGATCCCAGGGTCGTGGGATGGAACCCCAGGTTGAACTTTCTGCTCAGCTGGGAGCCTACTTCTCCCTCTCCTTCTGCCTGCAGCTCCCTTTGTTTGCGTTCTCCCTCTCTTTGTCAACTAAATAAAATATAATAAAATAATGTAAATAATACATTTATTTATTTATTAAAATGCAATTATTACACAATACATAATGTATCGCATAATTATAATAATGACTAAATAATTTATTAAATATTTATATTAAATATATCAATTTAATTAAATAAATATTTTTAGAATTTAAAATATTTCACATTTAGATTATTAAATATTAAATCATTAATTTAATAAATAAATATCTAAACATAATTAAATAAAATAATTTATTTATTAAAATGAATAAAATAATGTCATTATCTGAGCATGTATTTTTAAATAGTCTAAAAAAAACCATGTAATAAAGTCTACATACATTGAGTTTAGATATTTATACAAGTTAACCCAGACACTCAACCCACAGACAGTTTCAAAACATTTGTTTTTATCTACTACTCAAAATACGATTTTAATGTATTTATTTGTAACTTTGACATAGCAAGGAAACTTGGAGGAAAAGGAGACATTTGCTTTTAATATTTGAAAATTATTTGGTGATTTAAAATAAATAAAAACCTTAACACGTGAGCATTTCTTCTTAAATAACACTGTGAAGTTTCTGAGTCGCATTCTATTAAAAGTGCTGATAAAATGGCCTCAGTTACTCATTTAAATTATCAGCTGAATGGGTAACAAATGAAGTAGAGAGCTTTTTAATTATTTATGAATGTATTGCTTGTGGATGGAGTGCCACATAGAGTTACCTCTCTTTTTGGCTTTGTTTTGTGAGCAGTAGTGGAATCTATGAATGTGATTAAATATAAGGACATTCACAGAAATTCTTAATGAACTTCTGGGGAAGGGCAATAAGTGCAAGGAAAAACTGCAGCAAGACTAATTACAAATTTCAAGTGGTCATCACTTAATTATAGAAGCTTTTAAGTTCAAGTAATATATCATTTTTATGAGCCTATCATATTGTATTAATTAACACAAAATGCACTCTTGAACACTTATCTTTTCACATATTTCTTATTCTTAGTACTTAAAATTACCCTTATGATTGATAAGTAAATGGATTTTACTGACAATGCATTTATTTACATAAATAAATAATGCTGTTTATATATATAAAAACAATTGAATATGTGTATGTGTTCAATGAATTTTTTTTCAAATTAACATCTTAATTCTACCACATTAGTTACAAATAAATATAGACTTTATAGATTCATCAAATATTTTATTCTCAAATTTATATGTCCTTTGTGAAGTAAATGAAACTGTATATATTAAATATAATCCTATCACATGTAACAGTTACTAGTGCATCCCAGGACATACATAGGTCAGGTCCTCCTCAAGGCATCACGGATAACTGGATTTAACTTTCTATCCTAGGAGTCTTCTGTATATTTCTGTGGCTTTATACTACAATCAGGAGGAAGAATTCTTTTGCTAAAAGCTTCCAAATGACTATGCGAGTAGATTATTTGTAGACTAGTGATATAATATTATAGTTTAATATGTGAAGCATGATAAAATAAAATGCCATTGCCATATTTAATTTGTTCAGTAAAGCATTCATTTAGTTATCAAGCATTCATTTTCTTTTTTTAAAGATTTTATTTATTTATTTGACAGACAGAGATCACGAGTAGACAGAGAGGCAGGCAGAGAGAAAGGAAGGGGAGCAGGGTACCTGCTGAGCAGAGAGCCTGATGTGGGACACTATCCCAGGACTCTGGGATCATGACCTGAGCAGAAGGCAGAGGCTTTAATGCACTGAGCTACCCAAGAGCCCCAAGCATTCATTTTCTTTATACAGAAGAGATAGAAAAATATTATATAGTAGAAAATACAGTAAATAATCTAGAAACCTTGATCATTTTGTTTTGGCAATTTTAGAACATAAAATTAGCTAAAGCTCAAGTGCAAGTTATATTTGTATCATAGGAGGAAAGTTAATTAAAAGTTTGTTTATTACCATAGTTTAACACTTCAACAAAATGATAACGAGTCCAAAATCAATGAATATATGAAGTATACAATAAAAACAATAATCTTGAGTGTATGTGACTCACTGTAGGTATTGATAGGCTAGAAATCAAAGGGAAAGTATCTATAGGGTTTGTTCAGTTCCATGCTCATCAGATTAATAGGCTTTCTCATATTGCTTCCTTCACCACATTAATTTGTCTAATGAAGTTTTCAAGAGTTAAAGACAGTGATAGGTTCATGGCTGGAGAGAAGGTCCAGAATCTAAGATAGTTCAGCAGTGCTTATTATTTAAGAGAAAGACAGCATGGGAGGTGAGGGGTATATCATGCATCCTGTTTTCACTCCCTTTGTGGAGCACCTACCCTGGAGGTCATGTAATAATAACCAATGACCAAAAAACAATAAAAAAACCCAAACATCCATGTGGAAGTGCCATCCCTGCCTGGAGATGAGTAGACTGCTCAAACAGATCCTGGGCAGGCATCTCAGCCCAGGCCTGTGCTGGGGAAGCTGGTTCATGGCTTTGGGCGCAATCAGGAAGCCAGCAAACTGACGGGAGAGTGCAGCCAGGGTTAACAGGACTGATGATCTTTTTGCAGCCAGGCCGCGGGTGGACACCCGCTCAAGGAGCCAGGCTAGGAGGCTGCCCAGCGCCAGCGCTGGCAAAGCTTGCAGCCCCCGGGGCTTCCCCCCGCGCCCCAGCCAGGGCCGGGCCTCAGGAGGGAGGGGAGCGGGGCAGCGCGGAGAAGGGGCTTTGCTAATTGCCAAAGCGAAAAGGGAGCTCGCGGAGGACTCAGGAGGGAGGGGGGCGGGGGCGGGTGGAGGGCGGCGGGAAGAAGGCGCTTTGCTAATTGTCGAAGCTAGAAGTGAGCTCACAGAGGATGTGGCTGAGAGTCTGGGAGGAGGTGGAGGGGCTGGCGGAGGAGGGGCGGGCAGCGCCGCGGTGCTGTGCTGCGGCCCAGTCCGGACTGCAGGACCCACCGGACTCGCCCCCCGTGCGCTCCCATGTGAGGCCTCGCTGTCCCGCTCCTGCTGCCTGCTGCCCCTCCCCGCCCCAAGGCTTTTCAGGACCACCCGCTGCACACAGGTAAAGTGACACCGCGCCGCGCCCTCACCTGGAGCAGAAAGCGCGGACCCGACCTGGGGGCGGAGAGGGGGGTTGTGGAGGCCCAGCCGCCCGCGAACCCCAGGGCACCGGGACCACCCCAGACGCTGCGCCAAACCCAGGTCCGCATGGGGTCGGGCTGGGGACAGCGCCTTGCGAGGTGCCCCACGCTAGCGGGCGCGCTAGCCGCCATCTTTTGGCAGCCCCATGCGCCCCTGCTGAGGACCCCCTTCCCTCCCCCACCGTGGCCCCGCTGCTTTTGTTCTGGACTTGGGATCCCAGGTGGAAACTAGTCCCTCAGACCTCCCTGGCAGCAAGGAGGGCAGGGAGGGATTCTTGGTTTTCTGCCCTGGCTCCTCCTCTCTCCCCATTCACATGCCTTCTGGCTTCCCTTTCCTCTCCTCATTGTCAGTTTTCTTAAATGGTTTTCTTCTGCATGTTGACCCAAAGAGCTATTTCATGAATGAATATACACGAAACTGAGTTGGAGCCCACCTGTGAGAGCCCAACTGTAGTGGCCGTTCATTAGAATGGTCTCTGGTTCTAGCCTCAGTTCAGAATACTGCATGTACCTGAGGATCAAGTCCAGATGTTTCTTTCATCTCTGACTTGAATTTGAAATCCTCCTCAGACTTCAGCTTCCAGGATTTCTCCAGTCCTTGCTCTCCCACTGTCTTGGTGGGGATCCGCCATGAGTGTTGAACACAGGAATGAATGAATGATATATACCCCAGATTGCTGGGGCTTTCTCATGTTTTGCTGAGGTTGGAAAGGCTTGGTAGAGACCCCCTGTAAGCAGATAGAGAGCTGCATGCAATTGCTTAGATAAACGTGTTCCCCACTTAATTGCTTGGGCATTGAACATTTCGCCCTTAACCTGTGGCTGGAGCAGTTAGGAGGAGACAATCTGGAGGTGAATCAGTAGATGGCTGAATCCACATGGTGGTGGTCTGAGTTTGGGAGATTTTCCTGGAGATTCAAAGGAAAGATCTAAATTCTTCCAGTGGGGAGTGGTAAACATTTTATCGATGGGAGATGGAAAATAAATGGTCTGGTTAACCTTTCCCTCCCCCTCAAAACCCATTATTTGAAAACACAAAAAGGGAAGTGAAGGGAGAAATCCTCCCACTCCCATCCCCACTCACCTCCATAGCCACCTCCTCTTCCAAGAACCTAGCAGACAAGGTGCCAAGAAGTGTTAGGTACCAGCAGTGGTCTCAGGTACTCAGCATGATCTCATTCAAGGATCATGGTGAAAGGCATTCAAAGAGATTGTGGGGGCACAGGGATCCAGTTAAGAGGAACAAGTTTAAGGTTTGCCTGGTCCCCTAAAAATTACTGGCACTAGAGAAGATGAGCTTTGGGAACTATAGCTTAATGGATACAATGTGTTAAAAGCTTCAGTGAGTCATGGTGGGAAGAGGCTATGAGGGCAGCAAACACAGTCTTAGATGATGTTATTAATAGCACTACAGGCTCTAGATTTCCTGTGGTGGTGTTCTTGGCAAGACCAGCCCGGCCAAAGTGGATACTCTCAACCTGGAACAGAGGGTCTTGGAGATGCCAGCACGTGAGGTATGATGAGAGGGTAAAATGATAGGAGGTGTCCTTTGGAAGGACTGACTCCTTGACTTTAAAAGGGAGAACCCAAATCTGTAGGTGAAATCTTTCTGGCTACAAAGAGGGCCAAGGCCTCCTAAGGTCAAGGTCTCCTCGTCACTTGCAAAGATGTCGAAGAACATATTCAGACATTTCAAAGATGTCCTCATATCATTGGTTCCCACTCTGGAATTCTATCAATAAGGTGAGAGTTCCTCTAGTTGAAAAAGAGATCTAAAAAGACTTCCCTTTCTCATGTAATTTCTGTAACCTCCAGGACACACCCACCTCCCCCTTCCAGCTCTGTAATGAAGCCACAGCTGGTGCCAATTTGTGGAACTCCTTAAAGGCTATTCTCCCTTATATACCCCGGGACCAAGTTCCCATGCTCCCTCACCCGATTTCCTGCACTCACCTCCCACCTGGTGTGTTCACACCTGCAAGTGCCTTTTACCAACCCCTTTGCCAAAAGGCAGCCAGAGTGACCTTTCAAAGACCTATCAGTTCCTGGCATTTGTCTCCATAGAAATCTGCACTGATCTTCTAACAAATTCTCAGTCCTCCAAAGGCACCCATAATCCTCCCATTAGTCTCTTCATACCCCTCCAACTGACTGATGCCTGTTCTGCCCCATCTCTCTGCCCTTCAACCACACTGCCTCCTTCTTCCTGTGGAGACCTCTCATGCCACCTGCCTCCAAGCACAGGTGATTCCCATTGATGGGAAGACCCTCTTCTCTCCCCCATCTCTCCACTCCAGTTACTCCCATTTATTCGTGAGCTCACAAGCCCCATGGTACACACTCTCCATGCAGCCTGCTCTCTCTTTTCTTAGCACTGGCCTCCGTTTCTAGCTGTGCTTGTGTCATGGATGTCCCTCCCCAGCCAGCCTCCAAGCTCTCCTTCCCTTTAGCTCCAACACCTGACACAGTGCCTGGCACGTAGTAAGCCCTCCTAGCTTCAAAGAGCCTCACTGAGGGACTGAAAGCATTTTTAAAATGTCACTACGTAGGCTCCAAACTGTAGGCAGAAAAAGCTTTGCCTGGATTGACATTTTAGAGATGTATTCGTCAAGTTGGATGTGTTCACTGACTTTGCCTTGTAAAATTAAAAAAAAAAAAAAAAAGGACCTCTGTATCGCTTCGCATCTACCAAAGGCGCATGTATACTCGTAGACCACGTTATGAGCTTAATGGAAGGAGACAAGATGTTTTCGCTAAGAAAATGTATAAGACTGTTGAGGTCAAGTGGGAGGAAACAGTCCGTTTGTTGGAGCATTGCTATCTTACTCTATCACAGCCACTCTTAAAAATCTGACACGGGGTGAGTCAGAATTGTCTGTCGGAGATGAGTTAGATCTGGCTCATGTTCCTACAGACATGAAAGCCAAAAACAAAGAAGGAGGCTTTGAAAGCGTGGGTTGAGGAGGCGGTGTGGATCACTACGATGAGCTAAGTGCCCAGGGCCACCAGCAGACATGCTGGCCTGTGTCCTTCCTTTGTTCTGGGGTCCCTCTTGCACCATGTGGTGAGGTGGTGGCTGGGAGCAGCTCAGACAGTACCTGGTGGCATCTTACCTCTCCCACCCTCCTGTGGGCTCCAGTGGGCTCCAGTAGGTCCCAAGGGACAGCCTGCCTTCTTTGAAAAGCCCAGTAGCACTGGGAGCAGAAACTGGGACCAAAGAGTGAGCACCCTGTTTGACAAGCTGGACCAGCCACTTCTTCTTCAGATGCAGGGGGAGCCCTGGCATGCTGACTCCTCCCTTCTCCCTTTCCCCTTTCCTCTCTTCCTCCCTCTTTCTTTCCCCTCTCTCCTTCCCTGGTGGTGCCCTTTCCCAATGCCCTCTTCATCCCTTTTCCTTTCTACATACCTGTCTTCCTGAGTTTCTTCTCTTTCCTCCCCATTACTTCCCTTCATCTGAATCTCCTCTTTGGTCCCTTTGTCTCTGCTCTCTGCTCCTCCTCCCCTTCCCTGGCCCCTGTTCAGCTCCATACTGAATGCAGGCAGAGCTGGACTAACATGCTCACTTGCTAGCTCAGCCACCCTCCAGAGAAGTCACTCTTCGGTGGCCACCTTCCTGACCCCCTGGTCGCTTCTCCACTTGTTCAGATATTGCTCTGAAGTCTGAGGAGGACAGAGCGGGGCTGCCACAGAAGCAGGCCAGAGGAGAAACCAAACCATGTGTCCACACTGTCCCCCAGCACTGCTGCTCTGAGAGCTTTCGGAGTCCTCAAAGGGTTAGGATTTAGGGGCTTCTTCAGAACCGGGAGTGAAAACAAGCATAGGTCAAATGAAAAGCGACGGCCCCCACACAAAAATAATAATCACAAATGAAAACTATGTTAACTCTGAGTCCCAAAGTCGAAAAATTGCCTTGAATCTGTCACTAGAAAGCACCCAAGGCCTCACTCTCTGGGTTCTGGGTGCCCTGGGAATGGCAGGAGGCTCTGACAGGCGCGTGGGAGTGCCGAACTATGGGGGCTAGCCTGCCCGCTGGCGGGGGTGAGGCGGTACCCCCTGTGGCACTGTCCTGGCCCGACCCCCTGCGGACACGGTGTGGCGCGGCATCCAGTGTGGTCCTGGTGCACTGGGGTTGGCGGGAGGCTGGGCCCCACCACCCCACACCCTGCTCTTGGCTCCTGTTTTCTGCTTCAGGTGAGGGCGCGTCGCGGTGTCACTTTACCTGTGAACAGAGGGTCCTCCAGAGAAGCCATGGGGCGGGGAGGGGCAGCAGGCGGCCTGAACGGGAATGGGACACTGCAGCGCCTGGGGCTAGGCTGGAGCGTGGGAGCGCAGGGGCAGCGAGTATGGTGGGTCCTGCAGTCCCGAATGGGCTGCAGCACAGCACCCTGGCGCTGCGCGCCCCTCCTTCCCGCCTGGGCAATTAGCAAAGCCCCTTCTCCAGGCCGCCCCCGACCCGCCCCCGCCCCCCTCCCTCCTGAGTCCTCTGAGAGCTCACTTCCAGCTTTGGAAATTAGCAAAGACCCTTCTCTGCGCCGGCCCCGCCCCCTCACTCCTGAGGCCTGAGCACTGGCATGCTACTGCATTGCCAGCACCTGGGCTGGGCAGCCTCCTAGCTTGAGCGGCTGTCCACGTGCAGCCTGGCTGCGAATAGATCATCAGTCTTAAACGCCGGCTGCACTCTTGGGTCAGTTTGCTGGCTTCCAGATTGCGCCCAAAGCCAGGAACCAGCTTCCCCAGCACAGGCCTGGGCTGAGATGCATGCCCTGGATCTGTCTGAGCAGTCTCCTTCACTCCAGGCAGGGATGGCACTTCGACCTGGATGTTTGGGTTTTCTGTTTGTTTTTTTTGGTCTTGGTTATTACATGACCTCCAGGGTAGGTGCTCCACAAAGGGAGTGAAAACAGGACGCCATATATAAGCATACAGCCATTCTAGAAAAATAGCTTGGGGTTCTCCTGGAAACGCTGCATTGGTCCTTGCACTATGGTTTAATAGAAAAGGGATTATGCACCAAGTTACTTAAATGAGCATAGGTTGAAATCGTTTACTGAGAGTAAATATTTTAAATAGTTATATTTTAACTAAATCTATCATCAATCATAAATCTATTACACGAAGGTTACAGGCAATTTAAAGCAAGAGCACTCTCTTCAGGGTTTTAAATAACCCCTGTCTCTCTTGGCACATGAGAATGCAAAGACAGGAAATGGTTTGTAAAAGATCATATAATAGCTTTTACTAATTCTATTTATTTGACAGACAGAGATCACAAGTAGGCAGAGAGGCAGGCAGAGAGAAAGATGGGGAAGCAGGCTCCCCGTCAAGCAGAGAGCCTGATGAAGGGCTCGATCCCAGGACCCTGAGATCATGACCTGAGCCCAAGGCAGAGGCTTAACACACGGAGCCACCCAGGCGCCCCCAGATGAAATACATTTCTGACTTAGAAACTTCAGATAGAATTATTTTGTCCATGATGACAACTGAAGAAAATGTGTCATCCCTAAACCTAACCTTAAACCCTACCAACGCTGAAACCTAAGCTGACCTTAAAGCCCAAACTAGAACCCTGAATCCCAAACCTGGAATGGAACCCAAAGCCTGTACCTGAGCCCTGGATCCAAGCCCTGAACCACGAACCCAAACCCTAAACCAGACCTCCAAGTCATGAAACCTGAACCCAAATCTCAGCATGAAGTCAAACCCCAAATTTGACCTTGAACTTTATCCCATAAGCCCTGAGTCTTAAAGCCTAAATCATAAACTTAAAGCCCTAAACTATAACTCTGTTCCCTTGTCCTTCACTCTAAACCCTCACCCTAACACTAAACCCAAAGCCTGATCTAGAACTCTGACTAAAACCTGAACCTGTACCCAAATTCAAATGCTTCACCACACTTTGCTTAGGCACTTGCCATTGATGGATATTTGCAGTTTCTACCTTTTGATTCTTGTGAACATTGTTTGGGTTGGGGGCTAGGGTTAGGGTCTTGGATTAGGGTAGGGTCCAGGCTTGAGACCAAGTTGAGGTCAGAGTGTGGGTCTGCATCAGGGCCATGTTCAGTGACACTGTTTGGGTCAAGGACTGTTGTAATTCCACATTGTTTCCAATTCATTGTTCCTTAGCTATTTGGGGGGAAGTTGGGGGGTATTGGGCTCCATGCAGCTTGAATTTCCGGAATGAAATGGCATCAGCTGGACCCCAGGAGGGAGCAGGACCTTCCACTGAAGGGTGAGCTCCCACAGTCCTGCACTGCCTTGCACCGCCTGCAGAGGGCGCCAGACCCCAGCTCCGCCCTGAGCCAAGGCTGCACAGCCACAGCTGGGACCAGAGCCCCGCCTCTTCAGGACCCACTGTGGAGACTTCTGGAGAATGTGGGGCGCCTCCCACCCTGACAGGACAAGCTGAGGAGGGTGTGGCTCTGCATCCACACTGACCGGACCCGTTGTGGAGGACGCGCCCACACTGGCAGCAGTCCAACCTCCTAAGGACCAGATGCTGGAGGAGCTGAGGAGAAGCCGCCTGAGTGCACTGTCAAGGGGTTCGTGGTCTCAGGACCCCACAGAGGAAGGGCGCCCTGTGTAGACACTGGGGCTTCCGTCGTTTTGTGTGAGGAGACGTGGCCTCCTGCTGTGCTGTGCGCGGGGCTGTGGGGTCCCCCCTTTCTGGGCTCGGGTGCTCCTAGGTCCTCATCTGTGTTTGTGTGCTCGCGGATTAGGTTCCTTGGGCTCCTCAGATGGTCTGCAGTCAGGGAGCGTCCCCCTGCTTCGGTGCTTGTGCTCTCCCCACCTCAGCCCTGCGGGGTCCTTCCCGTGTCCACACCCACTCCAGGCTTGCACCGAGTCCGGAAATTCGGGAGCCAGAGTGAGGACTCTGTAGACGGTTTTGGGGAGAGTAGGTATTTTCCCAGTGTGGGTTCTTCCCTGAGCACAGTGCCTCCCCATCTCTGTGTGCACCCCTCCCTGTCTGTCGTCATTGTTGCAGGGCTGTCAGATGACAGGTCTGTCACCTTCTTGGTTCAGGGGCCTCCCGGGTATCTTGCTGTCTTGGATGCAGTTGTAAATGAGATCGTTCTCTGCAGTCTCTATTTGATGGTTCCTTCCGAGCACGTAGGAGTGCCACTAATTTGTGCATATTGATTTTGTTCCTTGCAAGTTCTTGTATTTATTTGTTCGATTGGCCTTAAACTCAATCTCCCAGTTATTTGACCAGCAGAATGTATTAATTGGGAAGAGCAGAGAATGGCATTCTGGGCTGAGCAAGCTAAGGTCCCATCACAGGCAAGTGTGAGAAACAAAGGAGATTAACATTATTTCATGGAGGAGGAAGAAGTTGGGAAGGGTGCTTGAAGGAAAGTCCCTTGGAGAAAGGCAGGGTGATGGAGAATTCTCACCAGCTGAGCTGCAAAGCTCCTACAAAAAGTCAGGAGATGAACCTCCAGCTTCCCCTGTGGGGCCTAAAATTGGTGAGTCTCTCCTGTGGGGGATTGCAATGTGGAGTCTGTAATGGGCACTGAGCAGCAGGCGCCCCCTTCCAGCCTCCCCTTCTGGCATCCCCAGTCCACTTTACTGGGGCTTCCCTTCCTGCTTTTGCACAGTTCTAACCAGCTTGTGGTGGAACGTTGTGGAAAAACTGAAATTCCAAATCCACTGCTTCTACTGCACCTGAGATACAGGGGCCCATGATTTAATTCTCCCACGAGTCTCTTGCTAACATGTGTCCTCTCCATGTTGGGTGACCTGGATCTGGGAGGGCTTGGCCTCCATCCCAAAGTCTGATGTTCTCTCTGCTTCCGTGTCGTCGTGCTAACATGGATGTTTGGAAGATTCATTTCCTCTGTGGTGATTTCAAAGTGCAGTCAGCTTGTTATAGCAGCACAAATACGTGCTGTCTCCACACTCAGATTCCCCAGCCGTCATTTCTTTACCACGTTTGCCACTTCACACGGGATGCTTCAGTGTGTTTGATCCCACACCAGGACAATGTCCTGCAGAACCACCACATAACCTGAAATGAGGAGATCATTACAGAACCCATCCAAGGGTTAGTGTTAGGAACCAGGGACATGGCAGGACTGACCTGAAGACCCCATGGAGAGCTGTCTGGGTGGCTGAGTTGACAGTGGAGGTGAGGGTGAGTGTCTGGCTCTGGCTTTGTGTCCAGGAGTCAGCTCTGTGTGGGTGTGTCCTCAGCTAGGCATGCAGATTTCTGCTCCTCTGAATCCTTTCCGGAGTTCCAAATGGCACAGTTTCCTTCTGGGCAGCAGGCTGAGTCCTCTGGGATTGCCCATGTGTCCCCAAATTGTAGGGCACCTACTGCAAGGCCTTTGGGGTCACAATCCTGAGAACCGAACCAAACCAAAGGTTATGGTTAGGGCCCACCACATGGCAGGCCCGATCTGCCAGCACTCTGTCCATCTTTCTGGGGGAGGAAGCAGTCGAGGGATTTGTTCAGGTTGAGTGTCAAGCTCCAGGTTTGCATCCAGTGGCCTGCTGAATATGGGGTGTCCCAGGTAGGAATGCAGATTTCAGTTCCTCTGAATCCTTTCTGGAGTTCCAAATGGCATGGTTCCTTTCAGGGTGGCAGGGTGAGTCCTATGGTGTTCCTCACTGTCCCCAATCTCTGAGGCTTTAGAGCCAGGCCGTCGGGGACAGACCTCTCAGGACAGAATCTAGGCTTAAGAGTTTGTGCCTATGTGCATGGCTGCACTGATCTGAAAGCACTGTGGCGAGGATCACAGGGGTCTGAGTTGAGAGCATTGTTCAGGATAAGTATCAAGGTCTGGGTTTGTGTCCAGTGGACCGCTGAATGTGGGGGTGGTCTCAGATGTCCAAGACGATTTCCCCTACTCTGAATCCTTTCCAGCATTCCAAATAGCCTGGTTTCCTTCTGGGTGGCAAGCTGAAATCTCTGGGATTTCTCAGGTCTTGCCATTGCCCTTGCAAGGGCAAGATACTTTTTACAGTAAAAGAATTCACCAGATGAGCTGAACAGCAGAAAAGACACAGCTCAAGAGTTAATCAGTGAACAGGAATATCATGCCAAAAACTTCTTTGATAACACACTACAGAGCAAGGGAAGATAGGAGAGAAAGCTGAGATATAAAGGACAAACCCTCCAACTTTCCAACATCATTCCCTACTTGTTTATTTCCATTGCTGTCAGCTCATTCCCAGTCAAAAATAAGTCACATGAGCCAGCCTTTTTTCTTCCTGAGATTGGGGCACTGTAAAGCCCACCAGAGGGGCCAAGGGCACCCCTATACCTGCTGAGCTGAGCCCATTTGTACCCCAACCGTGAGGAGGTACCAGCCTGTCCCCCTGGTGCTCCATGGTCTGTGGCAGTCCTTCCTTCTGGACACTGCTTTGCTGCTCTATTTTCGATAACCCTGGTCTCAAACTAGGGATTGCTCCTGGAAGAGGAACTCAGGGAGATGAGGCTCAGGAGGGTCTCCCTGCCTGGAATCTTCGTGTGAGGAGTGCACAGCCATCAGATTTTGCCCAGGGACTTGCAAAATGCAGAGAGGCAGATTTCTTTCCTCTCTTTCTCTCTCTCTCTAGCCTCATACTAACCAGGAGTTCTTAGAACTTTCTTCAGTGACTTCTTTGTGTAGCTTGGCCACTTTTTCACAGAAAGGCCACTTGAGCATGATGAAACACACATATAAGCAATTACATTAAAAAAAAAAAAACAATAAGCCAATGTACACAGACCTTTGACAGCAGCACAGGACGCTCAAGGGACCAGAGTCCCTACCTTGGGCAATAGTGGTAGAGGCCGGGTTCTGCCATGCAGGTCCCTAGACCTTTGGCAGTTTCCACGATTGCAAATCCAGACATGCAGAATCCTGAGGGACAACCTACTAACTGCAAAAGAGCAAAAATTCATCAGGATTCAGAGAGTGGAAATCCATTTGTACTGGAAAAGAAAGAAGTAGGCTTGCTGTGAATCCAGCAGGGAGGACAGGCATAGATAAAGGCTGGTGTATGCGTCACGGAAACTATTGTTTCTCAAGGGTCCTGCTGTCTCTGTAAAATGCTATGAGGACTGTCTCTTGGGGACCTCCTGCTTTCCTACCAGTGACACCCCCAGATTCTGCTTTGCTAGTCCCATGGATTCCTGGGGATACCCAGTTGATAAGCTATGCTGTCCTCATGACAACACTTGCTAATGGACTGAATGTTTGTGTCTTGTCCCAATTCAGATGTTGAAGCCCTGACCCTCAAGGAGTGCCATCAGGAGGTATGGGCTTTGAGAGGTGGTGAGGTCATGAGATTGGAACACTTGTGAATGAGATAAAAGCACTTCTGAGAAACGACCTGAGAGATTGTTCTGCCAGCTGTCATCCATGCAAGTCTACAACAGAAATATGGGCATTTGTAGATAATGAAGCAGTCTCTTGCTAGATATCAGATCTCCCAGGATCTTGCTTTTGGACTTCTCAGTCTCTAGAACTGCAAGGAATAGTACATGTTTTGCTATTTCAGCCACCCAGTCTGTCATCATTTGTTGCAGCAACTTGAACTGAATAAAGCAGAGCCCAAGTCCTGGTTAATCCCTGCTTCTACTCATTTCCCCTCAGAAAGAGCTTCTAATCCAGAACTGACCTCTGCTTTCCATACACGTGCTTCAGACTCCTTCTGTGAGAGCCCAGACTTTGTAAAAGACTCCTCCCTCATGGCAACCAGCATTCTGTGACTCCTGAGGACTGTCCTCCCTGACTGTATTGAGTCAATCAAACTGATTTTGATTCTGGAGTCCCAGGATCAAGGACTGCATCAGGCTCCCAGCTTCATGGGGAGTCCGCTTCTCCCTCTGACCTTCTCCCCTCTCATGCTCTCTCTCTCACTCTCTCTCTCTCTCTCAAATAAATAAATAAAAATCTTTTAAAAATCTGATTTTAACAGACCATAAGCTTGTTCTTGCTGGTCTTTGGAAGATTAGCCATTAGCCCTTCGGAGAAAGTTCTGAATGGCTGCTTCATGAAGGGGTGAACTGTGTCCCCAAAGTCTCTTTTTGCTGCCTTCTAATCACAGATGCTGAGAAAAATCCTCCCAGGTGCTGGTTTTTCAAAGCACTTAATGCTTTGGCTTTGAAGTTCCTCACTTGACAGTTCTGCTTTAATCAGTTTGTGACAAAACAGCCAATTGGTGGTGGATGCAAAGTGCACTGATAAAGTTAATATCAGGGAACAATTTTTTGAGTGTCATGCATGTGCACGTGTGTGCACACACATATCCATGTGCTAAGCATTATGGTAAATGTCTGACAAGAACTAAAAGATCAAAAAGTCAGGATACCCCATTAGCTGATATTTTTATTATTCCTACATCCTAATCTATGAAAAACAGGGTCAGAGAATAAGAAGTGGCAAAAAGAATCAAGATTTGAGGCAGTTCGATTTCTCAGCCAGCCTTGATCAATAGGCATGTACACCTGTGTCTAGTTTCAGGTCTGTGTAACCTTGCCATAACCTTGGATAAGCCATTCATCTCTCAAGTTCAGGTTCTTGGTCCAAGGAGGGAAGGGGCACAGGTTGAGTACCTCCAGTGGGACTTCCTGGCAGGCTTGTTCATCCAAGCATTCCTGTTTCAGTTTGAGTAATTGAAGCCAGTCTTTGTTTTACCGAAGGCCAAGCTTGTCCAGTGTGTCCATGCCACCAGCCAACAGCATTTGTCCATGCCATGTAACAACTGAGCAACATTCATAGGAATGGGGGGAGGAAAAGATGTCCACAGGTGTTGACAGATGTTCTGCATGGAGGAACAGGAGCTGGGGCCATCACCTGCTGTTTCTAGTGGCCTTCTCTGTCGAGTTAAAATAAATGGCAATTATTTGCAATGACAGGGGTGAAAGTAGAGGGTATTATGCCAAGCGAAATAAGTCAGTCAGAGAAAGACAATTATCATATGATCTCACTCATATGTGGAGTTCAAGAAACAAACCAGAATCATAGGGGAGTAAAGGAAAAAAATAAAACAAGATGAAGTCAAAGAGGGAGACAAACCAGAAGAGACTTTAAAAAAAAAGATTTTTATTTACTTATTTGACAAACAGAGATCACAAGTAGGCAGAGAGGCAGGAAGAGCGAGAGAGGAGGATGCAGACTCCCCAGGGAGCAGAGAGCCTGATGTGGGGCTCGATCCCAGGACCCTGAGATCATAACCTGAGTTGAAGGCAGAGGCTTTAACCCACTGAGCCAGCCAGGTACCCCTCAGAAGAGACTCTTAATCACAGTAAACAAACTGAGGGTTCTTGGAGGGGAGAGGGATGGGTGGATGGGGTAACTGGGTGATGGACATTAAGGAAGGCATGTGATACAGTGAGCACTGGGTGTTACAAAAGACTGATGAATCACTAACCTGTATGTCTGAAACTAGTATTATATGTTAATTAATTGTATTTAGATTAAAATTTTCTTTAAAAATAATTTTAAAATAAAATAAGTAACAATCCAATAATGATCAGAGTTATCCAGCAGGGAGTATCAGATCTAGAAGTCAGTTAAATTTAAGGGGCTTGCCGAAGTTTAGGAGAGTCACGCTAGGTCATTTTCCTGTGTGGGGAAGTCTTCAGGGGCAGTTCCAAAGACAAAGATTATTAATATTTCTCCTTCCCCCATTCCTCCTAGAGCCAAAGATGTTTCCTCCACTCACCCACTGGCCCTGTATGTAGGTGTTGCTTTCTCTCTACCAATCAAAAAATCAGTGAGTAACTATAACTTCACCTTTTCCAATATCCCCCTACCCCCGACCTTTGGTCTTTAATGGCCATGGGCAACAGGGACAAAGACATTTTTTAAAAACTTACAGAGATCTATTATGCTCTACTACCTTGGCCCGCATGGGCCACTGCAAAGGGATTCTGTGAACCGTGTACTCAGATGAATGGTCATTATCTTCAAAAAGGCAGGGGCAGTGATAGACACAGGAACCAAAAAAGCAAGAGTTAACGGACCATCAGAATAATGGAGTACCAACACTTTTATGTCCTTGGCTTGAATCCTCAAGGTCCAGTGTCTCAACAGAATTTTCATTTTGGTCTCATCTGCCTCACTTGTCCACCCCTGGGCCAGTTGGCAGTTATACTGAGAACCGGAAATTTTCCTTAGAAGAGAGAAAGAGTATTTGTCAGGTAAACCAAGGAAATGTCCATTACAGGAAGTTAGGCCTTTTGTCATGGTACTCCATTAGCACCCTCCTGACTGTTAAAGAAAAAAAAAATATTGTGACACCCATTAAAGAGAGTAAGGAAGATTTTAATCAAGGGATGCTACTATGATGAGATTTTATTGTATAGTATGGGAGAGAAATCTGGCTCAGCTCAGAAAAATGGAGATTTACAGCTAAAGAGCATGGTGGGGATCACTGAATGTAAAATTAAGATGGAACATCAAGGGTAAGGATGAAGGGATTCTGGCTAAACCATCTGGACAGTAATATTGTTGAAGGAAGGCTAGGGTCATAAACTATTGAGATCAGGGGATAAGGAATTTTTTAAAAGACTTATTAATACATTTTAAAGAGAGGGAGCAGGGGTAGGGGTAGAGGGAGAGGGAAAGAGAATTTTAATCAGACTCTTCACTGAGCATAGAGCCTGAGGTGAGGCTTAATCTCAGGACCGTGAGATCATGACCAGAGTAGAAACCAAGAGTCAAACGTTCAACCAGCTGCACCAACCAGGTGCCCTGGGAATAAGGGATTGGATCAGATATTAAGGGTTATAGATACTGAAGCACCAGGGTGGCTTAGTTGGTTAAATCTCTGGCTTTGGCTTGGTCATGATCTGATCCCAGGATCAAGCCTGGCATTGGGCTTGCTGCTCAGTGGGGAGTCTGGTTCTCTCTCTCCCTCTGCTATTCCCCCTGCTCAGGCTCTCTCTCTGTCAAAATAAATAAATCTTAAAAAAAAAAAAAGTGGTAAGATACCAGGGGTGAGAGATAAGGAATTTGATCAGATATCAAGAGTAGGATAGAAGATTGCTGAAAAATGACCAAGCAGATTTCTTGCTAAAACTGGGCTAAGTGGGCGGAGCCTAAGGTCAAGGTAGACAGAAAGAGGACTCAAAGCAACTTGACTCGAGTCTGGTCAAGGAGAAAATCTTCATCATCCATGACCATTGTATTTTCTGCAGTCACACATTTTACTAATTCTTTTATCAGACATTCAGTGAACGAGAAACATGAACGCAGCAGCAATAATATAACAAATGTAAGCGCTCTAGAAGAGACAAAGGCAGTATGGGAATCCACCTCATCAGATTTAGAATATGCATGACTCCATGACTGAATTACTACCACTGCTTGACTGTTGAGATTAAGATGTAGTACAGAGGATCAGAGGGAAGGGAGGGAAATCTGAATGGGAGTCATCAGAAAGGGAGACAAGCCATGAGGCACCTTTAACTATAGGAAACAGACTGAGAGTTGCTGGGGGGGAGGGGAGTGGGAGACATGGAGAAACTGGGTGATAGGCATTAAGGAGGACACGTGATGTGATGAGCACCAAGGGTTATCCACAACTGATGAGTTACTAAATTCTCTGAAACCAATGATGTACTATCTAATGGCTAATTGAATTTAAATATCTAAAAAAGGCACTTCAAAAAAAAAGATGTAGCATAACTCACAATATCCTTTGAGTGGAAGAATGTGCGGACTTTCCACACCTCTGCTGTCCAAGTCCCATGGCTAGTAGCCACATGTGGCTAATGACCACTTAAAAGGTGGCCAATTCAAATGGAGAAATGCTGTAAAAGCAGAATAAACACTGGCTTTCAAAGACATATTGTAACCAAAAGTCAGAGAGTATTGCCACCCTCACATCACAAACATCGCATGACTTCTACAGCTAATGAGAGTGGGACCCAAGATGAGAGAGGTCAACCTGAAAGTCCATGATGTCAGAAAGAACATGGAGAAGAAAGAGTCACAATCCTGGAGTGGATGGGCTGAGGACTGTCAGAATGCCTTTTTTTTTTTTTTTGGTGATTCTGTATACGGACAAGGAGAATTCACTGGAGATGACATCTGTATGCCTCACATTTTCAAGGGAAAATTATGAAAACGCATATAGACCCACAGCCATAGTTTAATTATGTTTGAAATATATTCAGAACTACTCCAGTCAGTAAATTGCATATTTTCACATTTAGCTTCTCAATTTTCTCTTCGGCACCTCCCATTCTTGAAATCCCAACACAAATCACATCTCTTGCCTAAGGACCATAAACTACCTCACTATCAAAGGCTACAGTTCATTCATTCATTTGATTCATTCAAAGCAACCTAATCTTGAGTGATGTCTTAGGCGCTCTTCTAGGGACTGGTGACACGGTGAACAAAATAGGTAAAAATCTCACTTTCATGGAGCCTCTCTGGTATTTAGGGGAAAATCTTTCCTTATCAACATGAAAATACTTTTTATGGATGTTGCTTAGAATTTCAGTTTTTTTTTTTCTTGACAGTATCTCAGGTGATCATCTTTGAGGTGGTTCTCCTGAAAATATTTTTGGGGGGTACTGACTCGACTTTCTGAGTCAGACACTTTCCTAAAGACAGGGGTCAAAGGAAAAGTGACAACTGTCACTCTTGCAGTAAGAACAGGGATCACAATGCTTGAAACAGATATGCTGCTCAGCTGTCAGAAAGTCCACAAGGCTCCAAATGTGTGTGGCCAACTAACGGAACCTGTAACTCAGAGGTTATCATCCTGAGAGCAATGGGAAATCCCTCTAGTTAAGGACTCTCCTTGACGGAAGCTTGACAATGGCCTTGATTTACTTACTATGATGTTTAGGTAATTATACACATTAAGAAAAGTGCACAAGGCACTTACATTTCCATGATACCATCAAAGATATTGTTGTTTTATTAAAATGTTACATCTAGAGTTGTAACGTATAGAGTAGTTAAGTCAATCACTATGAGGTACAGGTGAGACTATTGTAACAGCCATACTTCCATAAAAAAGAAAAATTTTTTGTGGTTTCTGATCTAGGAATCAGCCAGTGAATAATTCTATATCAGTGTCCAGTTACCGGGCTAAACATGTAATCTATTTATATTTCTGAGGGTAAGCAGAATTGTGATCACTGAGCCAGCTGTATTCTAGTAACTACTCATTTACCCAACATAACAGATATAAGAAGGTAAAAGGCTTCTAAGGAGACTGGTTACTTATATTTTGAACCACATTTTGGCAGGTATAACTTGCAACTTGTGCTTAGTGGTAAGATTTCTGATATTTACTTTCTCCTTCCTTTGGCAAGTCAAGTTAGTTAAAAAGTAATTAGAGTAGAGTCCATTGTTTTTCTTAAATGCTTACAGAGATATAGAACTCTCAAGTTTCTTTACTAGACAGGATTAGATCACATTAGTGATAAAGATCAGAATGATTTACATTGCTAAAACGAGAACTTCCTGTCAGTTTGGAGAAAGCTCATTTTTATAACCAACATATTGGCTGGGCTAGAGATTAATGAGTGCTATGGGTGGGGTGATGAATGTGATATATTCAATGACCTGTGGAATTTGTTCTGTAATTTCCCCACTCCTCTGGTCAGCAGAGCGTCTTCTTCAGTACCCAGCACTGCCCATAACTGCATTCAGAAAATCACTCTCCAAAAATGGTTATTTGTTTTGCCTTTTTTATAATTTTTTAAAACATTTGATTTATTTACATGTCAGAGAGAGGGAATGAGAGCACAAGCAGGGGGAGCAGGAGAGGGAAGGGGAGAAGCAGCAAGCTTCCTGCACAAGGGCTGAAGAAGACAGAATGGGAAGGGGACAAGAAGAATAGTGGGTTTCAGATTCTTGGGAACAGAGCCCACATCTATTTCTATGTTTATCTCACTGCTATAAACCCAGGTCACAGCAGAGTGCCTGCAGCAGAGTCATGGAAGTGCTCCAGAACTGATAACTATTGCTATTTATACTACTAACATTCCTCCACAAAGGGCCAAGTGTCATAGCTTCTCCCAGTTCCCCACACTGAACGCAATGAAGAATCAAACTATTGGGTGAAGGATGGCGAGGGGCATTTAACAGGACCCAGATCACAGGAGCCATATTGTATTGCAGGACCAGGGGTCTTACCAGTGACTAGGTATTCACTCCTCTTGAGAGGCTAGCTCCTTGGATCTCCCTCTTCAATCCTCTGAACCCATGTCTGGCATCAGAAACAAAAGTAAACATAACGTATCGCCCTTGTTTATTTTTTACTATTATTTGTTACAGAGGAAGAGAGAGATCACAAGCAAGGGGAGCTGCAGGCAGAGGGAAGGCAGGCCCCCCACTAGAGCCTGGTATGGGATCCAATCCCAGGACCCTGGGATCATGACCTGAACCAAAGGTAGATGCTTAACTGAGTAAGCTACCCAGGCGTCCCTTATTGTCCTTCTTTAAAATTTAATGTATTCTCTCTCCCTCTCTCTTTGTCCCCACTCTGTCACTCATACTCACACAATCACAGAGTCACAGACAATAGCAAGGCATTTCCCATTCTAATTCGCTAAGGCACTGTGAGCTTAAGCTCAACAGAATCACTTTGCCAGCTGCTGCTCTACCGTGCCCTGATCCCTTCTCTATCCCCAAGCTCGATCTGTAACTCAAGTGTCATGGTGGTGGCTCTTTCTGCCCTCCCTCCACAAGGCTGTCATCAGCACACTCTTCCCCGTGGCTCCACTCTCCAGCACTGGCTGCCTTTGGTCTACGGGTATGCCCTCTCCTAGAGCTTTTCCACTCTCCCTGAGGGGAAGACAACCCTTACTTCTCCCCGGTGGCTGTCACGTGTCCGCTATATATTGTGACGATCAGCCCGATTAAGAGATTGGGAACTAAAAGACTGGCTTCTGCTTATGGATCAAACTAACTCTGGGGCTTGGGACACATGACAGCAGCACATGGTGGTAGAACTGAGATGGTTAGGGAGTTAATCTGCATTTTCACATCTGGTCAGCAGCAGAACAAAGAAGACACCCCAGATCTCCTATCTCCCAGAACAGTACTCTTCAAATAACTTACAGCACCATCCTTCTCCAGCTTTGGAAGTGGCACTTTTCCAACCCCAAAGTCTTGATTCTAGGCAGCACTCCGAGAGATACTCCCTCCAGAATCACCCCTGGCTGGAAGTAGTGGTCGGCCAAGGCCTCCCAAATATCTTCCCTTCAGAGTTGCACTTGCATCAAACTCAAAACTGTGGCACGTACAGGACTTTCCTGTCGGCCTCTAGCTCTAATGACCTATTGGACTTCAGAGGTGCTCTTTTATACCCACTTACCTTATAACATCAACGTGTGACTCCTCTAGAATTCTCTCCATGGCTTTTCTCCTGTACTAATTGTTATGGACTGAATTGTGTCCCCACAAAAGTCATATGAAGAATTCCTAATCTCCGGTGTGACTGCATCTGGAGATAGGGCCTACCTAGAAGGAGGTACTGAAGGCTTGGTGAGGTCACAGGAGTCCTAATCTGCTAGGACTGGTGTCCTCATAAGGGTGAAACACATGAAAGCACTCCCCCTACCTCCCCTCTGGGGGTCCACAGAGAAGAGGTCATCTGAGGGCACAGTTGAAAAGGTAGTGATCTATAGACCAACAAGAAAAGGCTCACTGGAGACCAACCTTGCTGGCACCTTGATCTGGAACTTCTGGCCTCCAGATCTGTGAGAAAATACATTTCTGACATTAAAGCTCTCCAGCCTGTGTTTGTCTGTCCCCGACGGCCTGGCTCCAAAGCCTCAGAGAATGGGGACAGTGAGGAACACCATAGGACTCAACCTGCCACCCTGAAAGGAACCATGCCATTTGGAACTCCAGAAAGGATTCAGAGGAACTGAAATCTGCATTCCTACCTCTGGACACCCCCATATTCAGCAGGCCCCTGGATGCAAACCTGGAGCTTGACACTCAACCTGAACAAATCCCTCGACTGCTTCCTCCCCCAGAAAGATGGACAGAGTGCTAGCAGATCGGGCCTGCCATGTGGTGGTCCCTAACCATAACCTTTGGTTTGGTTTTCAAGATACTGACCCCAAAGGCCTTGCAGTAGGTGCCCTACAATTTGGGGACACATGGGCAATCCCAGAGGACTCAGCCTGCTGCCCAGAAGGAAACTGTGCCATTTGGAACTCCGGAAAGGATTCAGAGGAGCAGAAATCTGCATGCCTAGCTAAGGACACACCCAAACAGAGCTGACTCCTGGACACAAAGCCAGAGCCAGACACTCACCCTCACCTCCACTGTCAACTCAGCCACCCAGACAGCTCTCCATGGGGTCTTCAGGTCAGTCCTGCCATGTCCCTGGTTCCTAACACTAACCCTTGGATGGGTTCTGTAATGATCTCCTCATTTCAGGTTATGTGGTGGTTCTGCAGGACATTGTCCTGGTGTGGGATCAAACACACTGAAGCATCCCGTGTGAAGTGGCAAACGTGGTAAAGAAATGACGTCTGGGGAATCTGAGTGTGGAGACAGCACGTATTTGTGCTGCTATAACAAGCTGACTGCACTTTGAAATCACCACAGAGGAAATGAATCTTCCAAACATCCATGTTAGCACGATGACACGGAAGCAGAGAGAACATCAGACTTTGGGATGGAGGCCAAGCCCTCCCAAATCCAGGTCACCCAACATGGAGAGGAGACATGTTAGCAAGAGACTCGTGGGAGAATTAAATCATGGGCCCCTGTATCTCAGGTGCAGTAGAAGCAGTGGATTTGGAATTTCAGTTTTTCCACAACGTTCCACCACAAGCTGGTTAGAACTGTGCAAAAGCAGGAAGGGAAGCCCCAGTAAAGTGGACTGGGGATGCCAGAAGGGGAGGCTGGAAGGGGGCGCCTGGTGCTCAGTGCCCATTACAGACCCCACATTGCAATCCCCCACAGGAGAGACTCACCAATTTTAGGCCCCACAGGGGAAGCTGGAGGTTCATCTCCTGACTTTTTGTAGGAGCTTTGCAGCTCAGCTGGTGAGAATTCTCCATCACCCTGCCTTTCTCCAAGGGACTTTTCTTCAAGCACCCTTCCCATCTTCTTCCTCCTCCATGAAATAATGTTCCTCTCCTTTGTTTCTCGCACTTGCCTGTGATGGGACCTTAGCTTGCTCAGCCCAGACTGCCATTCTCTGCTCTTCCCAATTTAAACCCATGCTGCTGGTCAAATAACTGGCAGATTGAGTTTAAGGCCAATTGAACTAATAAATTAAAGAATTTGCAAGGAACAAAATCAATATGCACAAATTAGTGGCACTCCTAGGTGCTCCGAAGGAACCATCAGAAAGAGACTGCGGAGAACGATCTCATTTACACCTGCATCCAAGACAGCAAGATACCTGGGAGGCCCCTGAACCAAGAAGGTGACAGACCTGTCCTCTGACAGCCCTGCAACAATGACGACAGACAGGGAGGGGTACACACAGAGATGGGGAGGCACTGTGCTCAGGGAAGAACCCACACTGGGAAAATACCTAGTCTCCCCAAAACCGTCTACAGAGTCCTCACTCTGGCTCCCGAATTTCCGGACTCGGTGCAAGCCTGGAGTGGGTGTGGACACGGGAAGGACCCCGCAGGGCTGAGGTGGGGAGAGCACAAGCACCGAAGCAGGGGGACGCTCCCTGACTGCAGACCATCTGAGGAGCCCAAGGAACCTAATCCGCGAGCACACAAACACAGATGAGGACCTAGGAGCACCCGAGCCCAGAAAGGGGGGACCCCACAGCCCCGCGCACAGCACAGCAGGAGGCCACGTCTCCTCACACAAAACGACGGAAGCCCCAGTGTCTACACAGGGCGCCCTTCCTCTGTGGGGTCCTGAGACCACGAACCCCTTGACAGTGCACTCAGGCGGCTTCTCCTCAGCTCCTCCAGCATCTGGTCCTTAGGAGGTTGGACTGCTGCCAGTGTGGGCGCGTCCTCCACAACGGGTCCGGTCAGTGTGGATGCAGAGCCACACCCTCCTCAGCTTGTCCTGTCAGGGTGGGAGGCGCCCCACATTCTCCAGAAGTCTCCACAGTGGGTCCTGAAGAGGCGGGGCTCTGGTCCCAGCTGTGGCTGTGCAGCCTTGGCTCAGGGCGGAGCTGGGGTCTGGCGCCCTCTGCAGGCGGTGCAAGGCAGTGCAGGACTGTGGGAGCTCACCCTTCAGTGGAAGGTCCTGCTCCCTCCTGGGGTCCAGCTGATGCCATTTCATTCCGGAAATTCAAGCTGCATGGAGCCCAATACCCCCCAACTTCCCCCCAAATAGCTAAGGAACAATGAATTGGAAACAATGTGGAATTACAACAGTCCTTGACCCAAACAGTGTCACTGAACATGGCCCTGATGCAGACCCACACTCTGACCTCAACTTGGTCTCAAGCCTGGTCCCTACCCTAATCCAAGACCCTAACCCTAGCCCCCAACCCAAACAATGTTCACAAGAATCAAAAGGTAGAAACTGCAAATATCCATCAATGGCAAGTGCATAAGCAAAGTGTGGTGAAGCATTTGAATTTGGGTACAGGTTCAGGTTTTAGTCAGAGTTCTAGATCAGGCTTTGGGTTTAGTGTTAGGGTGAGGGTTTAGAGTGAAGGACAAGGGAACAGAGTTATAGTTTAGGGCTTTAAGTTTATGATTTAGGCTTTAAGACTCAGGGCTTATGGGATAAAGTTCAAGGTCAAATTTGGGGTTTGACTTCATGCTGAGATTTGGGTTCAGGTTTCATGACTTGGAGGTCTGGTTTAGGGTTTGGGTTCGTGGTTCAGGGCTTGGATCCAGGGCTCAGGTACAGGCTTTGGGTTCCATTCCAGGTTTGGGATTCAGGGTTCTAGTTTGGGCTTTAAGGTCAGCTTAGGTAGGGTTTAAGGTTAGGTTTAGAGATGACACATTTTCTTCAGTTGTCATCATGGACAAAATAATTCTATCTGAAGTTTCTAAGTCAGAAATGTATTTCATCTGGGGGCGCCTGGGTGGCTCCGTGTGTTAAGCCTCTGCCTTGGGCTCAGGTCATGATCTCAGGGTCCTGGTATCGAGCCCTTCATCAGGCTCTCTGCTTGACGGGGAGCCTGCTTCCCCATCTTTCTCACTGCCTGCCTCTCTGCCTACTTGTGATCTCTGTCTGTCAAATAAATAGAATTAGTAAAAGCTATTATATGATCTTTTACAAACCATTTCCTATCTTTGCATTCTCATGTGCCAAGAGAGACAGGGGTTATTTAAAACCCTGAAGAGAAAGCTCTGGCTTTTAAATTGCCTGTAACCTTCGTGTAATAGATTTATGATTGATAATAGATTTAGTTAAAATATAACTATTTAAAATATTTACTCTCAGTAAACGATTTCAACCTATGCTCATTTAAGTAACTTGGTGCATAATCCCTTTTCTATTAAACCATATTGCAAGGACCAATGCCGCATTTCTGAGAGAACCCCAAGCTATTTTTCTAGAATGGCTGTATGCTATATATGGCGTCCTGTTTTCACTCCCTTTGTGGAGCACCTACCCTGGAGGTCATGTAATAACCAATGACCAAAAAAACAAACCAAAAACCCAAACATCCAGGTCGAAGTGCCATCCCTGCCTGGAGTGGAGGAGACTGCTCAGACAGATCCCAGGCAGGCATCTCAGCCCAGGCCTGTGCTGGGGAAGCTGGTTCCTGGTTTTGGGCGCAATCTGGAAGCCAGCAAACTGACCCAAGAGTGCAGCTGGCGTTTAGGACTGATGATCTTTTCGCAGCCAGGCTGCGCGTGGACACCCGCTCAGGGAGCCAGGCTAGGAGGCTGCCCAGGGCAGGCGCTGGCAATGCAGCAGCATGCCAGGGCTTAGCCCCGCACCCCAGCATGGGCTCAGGCCTCAGAAGTGAGGGGGCGGGGCCAGCGCAGAGAAGGGTCTTTGCTAATTTCCAAAGCTGGAAGTGAGCTCTCAGAGGACTCAGGAGGGAGGGGGGCGGGGGCGGCCGGGAGAGGGGCTTTGCTAATTGCCCAGGCGGGAAGGAGGGGCGCGCAGCGCCAGTGTGCTGTGCTGCAGCCCATTTGGGACTGCAGGACCCACCATACTCGCTGCCCCTGCACTCCCATGCTCCAGCCTAGCCCCTGAGGCCGCGGTGTCCTGTTCCCGTTCCCGCCGCCTGCTGCCCCTCCCCGACCCATGGCTTCTCTGGAGGACCCTCTGCTCACAGGTAAAGTGACACCACGACACGCCCTCACCTGAAGCAGAAAACGCAGTCCAGGAGCTGGGCGCAGCCTCCCGCCAACCCCAGGGCACCAGGACCACCCCAGACGCTGCGCCACACCCTGTCCGCAGGGGGTCAGGCCGGGACAGCGCCACAGGAGGTACCCCCCCCCCTGCCAGCGGGCAGGCTAGCCCCCATAGTTCTGCACCCCCACGCGCTTTTCAGAGCCTCCTGCCATTCCCAGGGCACCCAGAACCCAGAGAGTGAGGCCTTGGGTGTTCTCTAGTGACAGATTCAAGGCAATTTTTCGACTTTGGGACTCAGAGTTAACATAGTTTTCATTTGTGATTATTATTTTTGTGTGGGGGCCGTCGCTTTTCTTTTGACCTATGCTTGTTTTCACTCCCGGTTCTGAAGAAGCCCCTAAATCCTAACCCTTTGAGGACTCCGAAAGCTCTCAGAGCAGCAGTGCTGGGGGACAGTGTGGACACATGGTTTGGTTTCTCCTCTGGCCTGCTTCTGTGGCAGCCCCGCTCTGTCCTCCTCAGACTTCAGAGCAATATCTGAACAAGTGGAGAAGCAACCAGGGGGTCAGGAAGGTGGCCACCGAAGAGTGACTTCTCTGGAGGGTGGCTGAGCTAGCAAGTGAGCATGTTAGTCCAGCTCTGCCTGCATTCAGTATGGAGCTGAACAGGGGCCAGGGAAGGGGAGGAGGAGCAGAGAGCAGGGACAAAGGGACCAAAGAGGAGATTCAGATGAAGGGAAGTAATGGGGAGGAAAGAGAAGAAACTCTAGAAGACAGGTATGTAGAAAGGAAAAGGGATGAAGTGGGCATTGGGAAAGGGCACCACCAGGGAAGGAGAGAGGGGAAGAAAAGAGGGAGGAAAGAGGAAAGGGGAAAGGGAGAAGGGAGGAGTCAGCATGCCAGGGCTCCCCCTGCATCTGAAGAAGAGGTGGCTGGTCCAGCTTGTCAAACAGGGTGCTCACTCTTTGGCCCCAGTTTCTGCTCCCAGTGCTACTGGGCTTTGCAAGGAAGGCAGGCTGTCCCTTGGGACCTACTGGAGCCCACTGGAGCCCACAGGAGGGTGGGAGAGGTAAGATGCCACCAGGTCCTGTCCTGAGCTGCTCCCAGCCACCAGCCTCACCACATGGTGCAAGAGGGACCCCAGAACAAAGGACGGACACAGGCCAGCATGTCTGCTGGTGGCCCTGGGCACTTAGCTCATCGCAGTGAACCACACGGCCTCCTCAACCCACGCTTTCAAAGCCTCCTTCTTCGCTTCTGGCTTTCATGTCTGTAGGAACATGAGCCAGATCTAACTCATCTCCGACAGACAATTCTGACTCACCCCGTGTCAGATTTTTATGAGTGGCTGTGATAGAGTAAGATAGCAATGCTCCAACAAACGGACTGTTTCCTCCCACTTGACCTCAACAGTCTTATACATTTTCTTAGCGAAAACATCTTGTCTCCTTCCATTAAGCTCATAACGTGGTCTAATAGTATACATGCGCCTTCCTTAGATGCGAAGCGATACAGAGGTCCTTTTTTTTTTTAATTTTACAAGGTAAAGTCAGTGAACATATCCAACTTGACGAATACGTCTCTAAAATGTCAATCCAGGCAAAGCTTTTTCTGCCTACAGTTTCGAGCCTACGTGGTGACATTTTTAAAATGCTTTCAGTCCCTCAGTGAGGCTCTTAGAAGCTAGCCAGGGCTTACTACGTGCCAGGCACTGTGTCAGGTGTTGGAGCTAAAGGGAAGGAGAGCTTGGAGGCTGGCTGGGGAGGGACATCCATGACACAAGCACAGCTAGAAACGGAGGCCAGTGCTAGAAAAGAGAGAGCAGGCTGCATGGAGAGTGTGTACCATGGGGCTTGTGAGCTCACGAATAAGTGGGAGTAACTGGAGTGGGGAGATGGGGGAGAGAAGAGGGTCTTCCCATCAATGGGAATCACCTGTGCTTGGAGGCAGGTGCCATGAGAGGTCTCCACAGGAAGAAGGAGGCAGTGTGGTTGAAGGGCAGAGAGATGGGGCAGAACAGGCATCAGTCAGTTGGAGGGGTATGAATAGACTGATGGGAGGATTATGGGTGCCTTTGGAGGACTGAGAATTTGTTAGAAGATCAGTGCAGATTTCTATGGAGACAAATGCCAGGAACTGATAGGTCTTTGAAAGGTCACTCTGGCTGCCTTTTGGCAAAGGGGTTGGTAAAAGGTACTTGCAGGTGTGAACACACCAGGTGGGAGGTGAGTGCAGGAAATCGGGTGAGGGAGCATGGGAACTTGGTCCCGGGGTATATAAGGGAGAATAGCCTTTAAGGAGTTCCACAAATTGGCACCAGCTGTGGCTTCATTACAGAGCTGGAAGGGGGAGGTGGGTGTGTCCTGGAGGTTACAGAAATTACATGAGAAAGGGAAGTCTTTTTAGATCTCTTTTTCAACTAGAGGAACTCTCACCTTATTGATAGAATTCCAGAGTGGGAACCAATGATATGAGGACATCTTTGAAATGTCTGAATATGTTCTTCGACATCTTTGCAAGTGACGAGGAGACCTTGACCTTAGGAGGCCTTGGCCCTCTTTGTAGCCAGAAAGATTTCACCTACAGATTTGGGTTCTCCCTTTTAAAGTCAAGGAGTCAGTCCTTCCAAAGGACACCTCCTATCATTTTACCCTCTCATCATACCTCACGTGCTGGCATCTCCAAGACCCTCTGTTCCAGGTTGAGAGTATCCACTTTGGCCGGGCTGGTCTTGCAAAGAACACCACAACAGGAAATCTAGAGCCTATAGTGCTATTAATAACATCATCTAAGACTGTGTTTGCTACCCTCTTGGCCTCTTCCCACCATGACTCACTGAAGCTTTTTACACATTGTATCCATTATGCTATAGTTCCCAAAGCTCATCTTCTCTAGTGCCATTAGTTTTTAGGGGACCAGGCAAACCTTAAACTTGTCCCCCTTAATTGGATCCCTGTGCCCCCACAATCTCTTTGAATGCCTTTCACCATGATTCTTGAATGAGATCTGAGACCACTGCTGGTACCTAACACTTCTTGGCACCTTGTCTGCTAGGTTCTTGGAAGAGGAGGTGGCTATGGAGGTGAGTGGGGATGGGAGTGGGAGGATTTCTCCCTTCACTTCCCTTTTTGTGTTTTCAAATAATGGGTTTTGAGGGGGAGGGAAAGGTTAACCAGACCATTTATTTTCCATCTCCCATTGATAAAATGTCACACAGGAGAGAGGTGGCAGAAACGCACTTTCACGTTAATTTTTTTACAAGGAAGATTGACTTATGAACCTACTTTGTTATTCCCTTTCATTCAATTTCCCTGTACCTCCTTTTCTATGAAGTGTAACGGTAACCCATTATTATTTTTATTGTTGGCACGTGCTTTGTGAACCATAAAGTGTACGCTATAAATGGGAGCGCTTTTCTTTTTTTTTTTTTTTTGTAGTTTACGAAAAACTAATATTTTTTAATTAATTTTTTATTTATTTTCAGCATAACAGTATTCATTCTTTTTGCACCACACCCAGTGCTCCATGCAAGCAGTGCCCTCTATGATACCCAACACCTGGTACCCCAACCTCCAAATCCCCCGCCCCTTCAAAACCCTCAGATTGTTTTTCAGAGTCCATAGTCTCTCATGATTCAGCTCCCCTTCCAATTTCCCCCACCTCCCTTCTCGTCTCTAACTCCCCATGTCCATGAAAAACTAATTTAAAAACATTCATCCACCAGAGTACCCAAAGGGCTCCCATATAAACTATCTGTCGTTACATTATGTCCCGATGTGGAGCTCGATCCCAGGATCCTGAGATAATGACCTGAACTGAAGGCAGAGGCTTTAACACACTGAGCCACCAGCCCCAATGTATTCTCTTCAGTACCAGAATTTGTAACCAATTGACAGATGAAAAAGGAGGCAGTCAAGTGAAAATCAATAGGTCTTAGACCTGCAAGAAATTTGAATTAGATGAATTCAGCTACTCAGGCACTGTTTCACATTTTCAGATCTCTGCAGAAAAGGGGTTAACCTTTTTACAGCATGTAAAAGAGAAGACTATAACACATACTATGTGTAAGCATGTAAATATCAAAAAATATCCCATTAGTTGCTAAGACACACAGGGCCTATATTTTCTCTCAAATTCATGAATATGTAGGAGCAATAAGTGAGAAGTGAATGTATACTTTTCACTTCGAAGTCTTTTAGAAATCTAAAATATGACTTTCTATGGTTTGTGTCTCCATATTCCTTTATTGCCAGTTTGAACAAATCCACATGCTTTGATTCAAAGGTAATAAATTCCTCTTATTTGGAAACATGATGTTTATTTTTATTCTCTCACCCTTAGCAGGTGGTTTCATTTTAGCACACTTCAGAGTTATAATTTCATGCTTATTAAAAACATTTATTATGATCTACATAGATGAATGAAACTTTTATTTTATTAAATTATTTGACAAAAAATCTGTTATTTTTAAAAATGTATTTCCTTTAGGGTTATTTTAGAGCGTTCAGAGAGGATCTAGGAGTGTGGTATTATGTAGTTTTTAAGTAGGTATGAAATGGTTATTTATAGGATTGTTTCTTTAAGGCTTATGTATATTGTCCATTATATGCTATAAAATATTTTGAAAGTAAATTTAAGGTATGTTTTACATAGTTTATTTTTTGGAAATAAATATTGAAATGACTTGTGAAATTCAGTATATTCTCAACATTAATTTATTTTGAAATTTACCAGTTGTCTACTGAACTATTATATGGCAGATATTACTTCAGACTACACTGGTAAATGAAATACTTGGCTTTGTAGAACTTTTATTTTAATGGGTGAGACAATTCAAAGCTATAAACCTTAATAAAAATTGCATAGTGCATTCAAAAAGGATGAGTACAATGGGGAAAAAGAAAAACTCGATCAGGGTGAGAAAAATCAAGGTTGCTAGGCAGGGGATGGGGAGTTAAAATTTTTAATAGGAAGATCAGGGTAGTTACAATGAAGCTGACAATTGAACAAAGGTATGGAAAGGTGATGAATTTGCGCAGAACTATCAGCAATAAGGTCACTCCAGACAAAGGAATTGGCTATCTTGAAGGCCATAAGGTTGGATCATGCCTGGCATATCTGAGGAATAGCAAGGAGGCCACTGTGAGTGACTGAAGAGTAGCAGGGAAAGAGGTCACAGAGGTTAAATGAGTGGCTAGATCATGTAAAAGCTTAGAAGTCATTGTAAAACTCTGGCTTTTATATTTGGAAACTTACTGTGTGATAGAATTTCTGCTAATAACTGAGAGTTCAATTGTCCATAAAATTTCAAGGACTCTTATTCTAGTAAGACAGAATGAAGAGAAAGAGTTCATATTTTCACATGGTGTAACAAATGCTCAGAGATGCAAGTGTAGGAAGCTATAGGATCACAGAAGAAGGCACTAAAATCACACCAATATATTTGATGACTGTGACTATATATAAATTTGTATTTTCTAGATTTTTTATAGTCATGGAATCACACTGTATATACTATTCATTGCCTGGCTTTTCTTTTCTCAGCATCATTACTTTGAGAATCTCCAATTGTAAATAGTTCATTTTGATGTTGAATAGTAATCTCTTTAATGAATAGATCATAATTTTTCTTTGCTCTATGGATGGACATTGATGAACATTTCCACTGTTTTCAATTCTTAAAAATAAAGCTGCTATGAAATTCATATACAAGTCCCTGTATGAACATAGGGCTTGTTTCTCTTGGTTAAATGCCTAGAAGTAAAATGGCTATTTTTGTAACTGCAACATATTTTGCATTTAAAAAAATTTTCAAACTATTTTCCAAAGTGGTTGTATCATGATATATGCCAACAACAGTTTAGATTTTTTGTTGCTTCTCAATCTAGCTCAGACCAAGTACAATTAGCCTTTATAATTTTAGCCATTCTAATAGATATGTAAGCATGTCTCATTATGATTTTAATTTGTATTTCTTTAATGTCTAAATGTTGAGAAATTTGTCATGTGCCTATAAGCCATCCATATACTTTTGGTGACATGTCTCTTCCATTATTTCCTTCACATGTAAAATTGGATACTCTGTTTGGTTATTAGTAAGGTTTTTTTATTTTTATTCATATTTAAATAATCAGAGTAGATGTCCATTATCAGATATGTAATTTGGAAATCGCTTGTCCATCTTTACAGTTTCTCAATGGAGCTTTGATAGCTGTGTCTTTCAAGAAATATGCTACTTCTTTCCTGGTACACGGAGGTATGACTAGAACATTATCAATGTTGACCTTTGCAAAGAAAATCATGGCTTAAGATATATGTAGTCTGCAGTTGTTGGGAGTGTTCACCATCCTTGCCTCTAACTCATCTCTC
The DNA here is from genome assembly GCF_964662115.1 of Mustela nivalis. NCBI lineage: Eukaryota > Metazoa > Chordata > Mammalia > Carnivora > Mustelidae > Mustela > Mustela nivalis. Next base: position 412,068 of record NW_028136418.1, read on the forward strand.
ACTGCCCACACATTCAGATATAGGGGAATATTGATTGACAAAATATTAATTGCCAAATAACACTAGTTAGAGAATAAGAAAAATGCAGGCACCTGATTATATAATATTACATAAATAAAATGTGTTTTTATAAGTGCTATTGGAAGTAAATTCCTCAATACTTTAATCACACAGAATGATGGAATCCTAGATTTTTTTTTCTTGTATTTACTAAGAAAATGATCATGCCTCAAGTATATTAAAATGGAATAGGGAAAATTAAAAATTGTTTTAAGATGATTTGCGTGTGTTGTGCGTATGTGAGAGAGAAAGTGAGAGAGAAAGAGAAAGAAAAAGAGAAAGGGAAAGACAGAGAGGTGGCTGCAGTGAATTGATGAGTTGGAGGATAGATTTTAAAGTTTTGTCTTTTGCTTTCTACATTTCTTTTTCCTTAGGTACAAGAGAACAATCAGTAATATCTCAGAAGCCTGCTGGTAACATCAGCAGAAAGAATTAGAGGTTCCCAGAAAATTAAGATGACATATAGTTTTCCTGACATAAGAAAATCATTTTTTGTCCCCAGCTATTTTCAATGATCTATACCCCACCTGTGTACTTGCCCAAGCACACTTCTTCCAAAACTTCCTGGGAGGTTCTTACAAAGAAATGCAAAAACCTCACTCCTTAAGGATTTTGAGGGAACAAGGCAATGGGAAAACTAACAGTCACCACCAGACCAGGAAATAGCCTAAGCTATTGAGACAATAAATCAGTGGTAAAACTCCTAGTGCTATTTCAAAAGCAATCAAGGCCTTGCATTCCTTGTCCCAGAAAATGAGCCCAAGACCCCATCTAGTTTCTATCTGCTCTTGAAGCCTGCAGAGTCCCTTTCCCTTGTCCAACAGTTACCTCTGCTTTATTCTAACGTTGAAGTTTCTGCCCTCGGTGGAATACAAGCTTCATTCAGGTGAACATGCAATACATATTGCACAAATACATATGTGGATGTGCATGCAGCCACAACCTTATGACCAACCATACACGGAATAATAAAACTCTCCCTTCTGAGTATTCATCTTAAATACTAAATAAAAATCTCTCTCCTGTTCAAACAGTCAAGGCTTTGGAACTTATTCCCTGTGATCTCCTTGTATGTTGTAAACAAAGATTCCTTTGTTTGACAACTCCACCTGTTTCTGTGATTCACCAAAGACTGACCTCAGTTAGTTCAGTTGCTGTAATGGCTTTCACTACTCTGATTCTACCTCTGCAAGTCTCCAAATTTAACTATTTTTTCTCCCAATTCTGCATGTTCTTGGCTTTAAACTGCAACTCTGAAGAGAAGATTTGCTTGTTTAAAAAAAAAAATCAAGAAAAGGTAGTAGTAGTTAACATTGTTACTTTGAACTTCCTGCCCTAAGGGGCTCTCCTGTTCTTTCTCTTTGACTTCCTGGACTAAAACGACAGAAATTTGGCAATACATCACTCCCCAATCCAGATTACTGCCAGAACAGTTTATACTCTTAGAAAAATATTAGTTTAAAAGATCACATAATTAAATACTTAAGCATGTAGTGTAATATAGTGGTTTACAAGAAATATATTTTGGTCATCTGAATATTTGGTTTTCAACCATGGCTACTGACTCACAGCTCCTAAAACTCTTGGGATTTCCTGTGATAAGGGTGAGAGAGGTGTGTTTTGTTCTGTTAATGAAGTGACCTTCAGACCTCACTCAAGGCAAGGGCTGTTTGCCTGAAGGACCAACCACTTGGTGAAAGCCTTCACAACTTTTTGCCTCCCCTTCCTCCCAATACAGGATTATCTGGGGAGGGAAGAGGATCTGGAGATTAGATCAGCAAATGACAATGATTTAGTCAGTCATGACTATGTCATGAAGCCTCCACAGAAAAGCTGAAAGGACTGGGTTCAGAAAGCTTTTAGTTTGTGAAATGTATGAAAAGGCAGGAAGAGTGGCAGTCTTACAGAAGGTAATAGAAGCTCTGTGCCCATTCTCCATACCTTGCCCTGTGCACTTCTTTATCTATCTATTGATTTAAATCTTCTATTATATCTTTTAATAAGCTGGCAAACATAAAGTAAGTATTTTTCTGAGTTTTGTGAGTCCCTGTAGCAAATTAAAAGAACGTAAGAAGTAGGCCACTGGGACCTCCAACCTGTAGTTGCTCAGTCACAAGCACAGGTAATAACCTGGGGCCTACAGTGAGACTGGCATCTGAGGTGGGGTTGGAGATAGTCTTGGAGGACTGATCCATTAACTGATGAAATCTTACACTATGTTCAGGTAGATAGTGTCAGAATTTAGTTGAATTCTTGGAGATCCTGCTGTTGTCTGAAAATTATTTGGCATTGTTGGTATGAAGTCCTAAAACCCAAAAAGATATAGCTACCTCAAAATAAGAATACGGTTGACAGCTTATATATAATAAGTGAGTATTTCAGGGATTTAAAATATACCCAATAAATAATGTAAGGAAATAAGGAAAGATTTTGAAATAAAAACAAGAATAAGAACCTAGTGGTACTAATAGATTAAATATATGTAATCTAGTTGAATTAAGAATACAATGGATAGAATACGTAATGGATTCAATAGAGATAAGAAGTCACTTAAGGATATAGTCATCTGGATACCAGCAAAGCATTAAAATTATCAATATAAAAGAGGTGTAAGATGTAGGTGATGTGTGTGGAACAAAAGCTAGAGAAGAAATTAGATTTCCTTACTACTCATAGCCTGTTGACAAGTCCTTGAAGCTCCTCTGGGGACTCAGCTGCTTCCATGTGGACACATCCACTCAGGGCAAAAAGCATTCTTAGTCCACCCCCCAGGATACTGAAAATCTACTTTCACATGTAAAAATTACTTTGGAAACTTCTTTATCTCTACTCCCCACCCCTGCCCTCAAGATATACATTGGCAATCATCTCCCAAGCATATACCCACTGATACACATCAGAAGAGTCTCTTCCCTGAGTTTTTACTAAATAGTAATAAATGACCTTTCCCTAACAATAGCTAGCCCCCTCAAGGTCCTGGAAACCTTGTTTATAAAATACCTTGGAGGCTTGTGCTATCCCTAACCTCCTCCCAAATTGAAAGTATATAATCAGCCACTCTTCATGACCCTCTCTCTCTACTCCAAATAAATAAATAAATATTTTTAAATAAAATAAAATAAATGACTTTTTTTAAATGAAAGAAGAAAAAGGAAAGAAATATTTGAATATTAATGTACATCTATTTCTCAAGCATAAAATAGTCAAGACACTGGATTAAAACTTACATACAAGAAAAGAAAGAAAATATTCATAACTAGAGTTGACTCTATGAATCCCAAACTAGGGCATACATACCAAAGACACACAAAAAAAATCACAAGTGTTAGAGAGAAAAAAAATAATTCATTAATAAAGAAACAAGAATCAGACTGACAGAATTTTTTTAAATAACATCAGATATAAAAAAGAATGAAGTAATAGCTTTATTATCTTGAAAAAAAATCACAAATGGAAACATTTAGATCCTTATAAAATGTCATTGGCATAGGAAGGCATAATAAAAAAAATATTTTCAGGAATACAGATCACAGATAATTTGCCTTAATTTGTGTAGGCAGCACTTAAATACTAATATTATTTTAACAGTTAAAATATACTCTATGATCTTTGAGGTTGGGGAAAAGAGGATGACCAAGTCATCTTGAAATAATTCAGTTTTATGAAAAAAGTAAAAAGATCAAAAAAAAGACTTGTAGAAAAGAGAGATAAAACATATGCATAATAAAAATAAATAAATAAATAAACAGCTGGAGTGCCTGGGTGACTTAGTCGGTTCAAGTGTCTGCCTTCAGCTCAGGTGATGATCCCAGGGTCCTGGTATTGAGCCCTGCATCAGGCTCCCTGCTCAGTGGAGAGTCTGCTTCTCCCTCCCATTGAGAAAAAAAATTTGACTTATTTATTTGAGAGAGATAATCTTTAAATTTTACTTATTTATTTGAGAGAGAGTGAGAAAAGAAAAACATGCACACAGCAGAGGGAATAACAGAGGGAGAGGGAGAAGCACGCCACTGAGCAGGGAACCCCCTGCGGGGCTCTATCCCAGGACCCGGGTATTATGACCTGAGCTATAGGTAGACACTTAACTCAGGTACCCCAATAAATACAATCTTTTAAAAAAAATAAATAATAATAAAAATAAATAATATTTCAGATAGTATGATTTTTTTAATATGAGACTTGGTATAAAAACAGGATGACATACTTGTCTAATTATAGCAAAGACTTTGATAAGTTTAGATGCAGTAGTACATAAAAAATTTAACTTCTTTCATTAACTGATAATTTAATTAGATTAAATTAAGAGACATCAAAATTTAGAGAATCTAATAGTCCTGATCTATTAATAAATGTAGCCATCCTGACCCCAAAACAAGAGTCTTCAGTAAGTATATAAGCATAAGTTGAACATTTACACAAACAGGCCATTATTTAGGCCAGAAGTATATGCCAATAAATTCCTAGAGTTAAATATCAGGCTATATTTTCCAAGAATAAGGCAATAAAATTAGAAAACAATGACCAAATATTAAATTCATATAATTGGAAGTTAACTTCATACCTAAAAAGAAATAATACAGCTAATTCAGAAATTTTTAGAATTACAGTACTTTGGTAATATCAACTCTCAAAATGAGTAACGGACAGGTGGGGCTAGCAAGAGACTCGTGGGAGGATTAAATCATGGGCCCCTGTATCTCAGGTGCAGTAGAAGCAGTGGATTTGGAATTTCAGTTTTTCCACAACGTTCCACCACAAGCTGGTTAGAACTGTGCAAAAGCAGGAAGGGAAGCCCCAGTAAAGTGGACTGGGGATGCCAGAAGGGGAGGCTGGAAGGGGGCGCCTGGTGCTCAGTGCCCATTACAGACCCCACATTGCAATCCCCCACAGGAGAGACTCACCAATTTTAGACCCCACAGGGGAAGCTGGAGGTTCATCTCCTGACTTTTTGTAGGATCTTTGCAGCTCAGCTGGTGAGAATTCTCCATCACCCTGCCTTTCTCCAAGGGACTTTTCCTCAAGCACCCTTCCCAACTTCTTCCTCCTCCATGAAATAATGTTCCTCTCCTTTGTTTCTCGCACTTGCCTGTGTTGGGACATTAGCTTGCTCAGCCCAGACTGCCATTCTCTGCTCTTCCCAATTAAACCCATGCTGCTGGTCAAATAACTGGCAGATTGAGTTTAAGGCCAATTGAACTATTAAATTCAAGAACTTGCAAGGAACAAAATCAATATGCACAAATTAGTGGCACTCCTAGGTGCTCCGAAGGAACCATCAGAAAGAGACTGCGGAGAACGATCTCATTTACACCTGCATCCAAGACAGCAAGATACCTGGGAGGCCCCTGAACCAAGAAGGTGACAGACCTGTCCTCTGACAGCCCTGCAACAATGACGACAGACAGGGAGGGGTACACACAGAGATGGGGAGGCACTGTGCTCAGGGAAGAACCCACACTGGGAAAATACCTAGTCTCCCCAAAACCGTCTACAGAGTCCTCACTCTGGCTCCCGAATTTCCGGACTCGGTGCAAGCCTGGAGTGGGTGTGGACACGGGAAGGACCCCGCAGGGCTGAGGTGGGGAGAGCACAAGCACCGAAGCAGGGGGACGCTCCCTGACTGCAGACCATCTGAGGAGCCCAAGGAACCTAATCCGCGAGCACACAAACACAGATGAGGACCTAGGAGCACCCGAGCCCAGAAAGGGGGGACCCCACAGCCCCGCGCACAGCACAGCAGGAGGCCACGTCTCCTCACACAAAACGACGGAAGCCCCAGTGTCTACACAGGGCGCCCTTCCTCTGTGGGGTCCTGAGACCACGAACCCCTTGACAGTGCACTCAGGCGGCTTCTCCTCAGCTCCTCCAGCATCTGGTCCTTAGGAGGTTGGACTGCTGCCAGTGTGGGCGCGTCCTCCACAACGGGTCCGGTCAGTGTGGATGCAGAGCCACACCCTCCTCAGCTTGTCCTGTCAGGGTGGGAGGCGCCCCACATTCTCCAGAAGTCTCCACAGTGGGTCCTGAAGAGGCGGGGCTCTGGTCCCAGCTGTGGCTGTGCAGCCTTGGCTCAGGGCGGAGCTGGGGTCTGGCGCCCTCTGCAGGCGGTGCAAGGCAGTGCAGGACTGTGGGAGCTCACCCTTCAGTGGAAGGTCCTGCTCCCTCCTGGGGTCCAGCTGATGCCATTTCATTCCGGAAATTCAAGCTGCATGGAGCCCAATACCCCCCAACTTCCCCCCAAATAGCTAAGGAACAATGAATTGGAAACAATGTGGAATTACAACAGTCCTTGACCCAAACAGTGTCACTGAACATGGCCCTGATGCAGACCCACACTCTGACCTCAACTTGGTCTCAAGCCTGGACCCTACCCTAATCCAAGACCCTAACCCTAGCCCCCAACCCAAACAATGTTCACAAGAATCAAAAGGTAGAAACTGCAAATATCCATCAATGGCAAGTGCATAAGCAAAGTGTGGTGAAGCATTTGAATTTGGGTACAGGTTCAGGTTTTAGTCAGAGTTCTAGATCAGGCTTTGGGTTTAGTGTTAGGGTGAGGGTTTAGAGTGAAGGACAAGGGAACAGAGTTATAGTTTAGGGCTTTAAGTTTATGATTTAGGCTTTAAGACTCAGGGCTTATGGGATAAAGTTCAAGGTCAAATTTGGGGTTTGACTTCATGCTGAGATTTGGGTTCAGGTTTCATGACTTGGAGGTCTGGTTTAGGGTTTGGGTTCGTGGTTCAGGGCTTGGATCCAGGGCTCAGGTACAGGCTTTGGGTTCCATTCCAGGTTTGGGATTCAGGGTTCTAGTTTGGGCTTTAAGGTCAGCTTAGGTAGGGTTTAAGGTTAGGTTTAGGGATGACACATTTTCTTCAGTTGTCATCATGGACAAAATAATTCTATCTGAAGTTTCTAAGTCAGAAATGTATTTCATCTGGGGGCGCCTGGGTGGCTCCGTGTGTTAAGCCTCTGCCTTGGGCTCAGGTCATGATCTCAGGGTCCTGGGATCGAGCCCTTCATCAGGCTCTCTGCTTGACGGGGAGCCTGCTTCCCCATCTTTCTCTCTGCCTGCCTCTCTGCCTACTTGTGATCTCTGTCTGTCAAATAAATAGAATTAGTAAAAGCTATTATATGATCTTTTACAAACCATTTCCTATCTTTGCATTCTCATGTGCCAAGAGAGACAGGGGTTATTTAAAACCCTGAAGAGAGTGCTCTTGCTTTTAAATTGCCTGTAACCTTCGTGTAATAGATTTATGATTGATGATAGATTTAGTTAAAATATAACTATTTAAAATATTTACTCTCAGTAAACGATTTCAACCTATGCTCATTTAAGTAACTTGGTGCATAATCCCTTTTCTATTAAACCATAGTGCAAGGACCAATGCCGCGTTTCTGAGAGAACCCCAAGCTATTTTTCTAGAATGGCTGTATGCTATATATGGCGTCCTGTTTTCACTCCCTTTGTGGAGCACCTACCCTGGAGGTCATGTAATAACCAATGACCAAAAAAACAAACAAGAAACCCAAACATCCAGGTCGAAGTGCCATCCCTGCCTGGAGTCAAGGAGACTGCTCAGACAGATCCCAGGCAGGCATCTCAGCCCAGGCCTGTGCTGGGGAAGCTGGTTCCTGGTTTTGGGCGCAATCTGGAAGCCAGCAAACTGACCCAAGAGTGCAGCTGGCGTTTAGGACTGATGATCTTTTCGCAGCCAGGCTGCGCGTGGACACCCGCTCAGGGAGCCAGGCTAGGAGGCTGCCCAGGGCAGGCTCTGGCAATGCAGCAGCATGCCAGGGCTTAGCCCCGCACCCCAGCATGGGCTCCGGCCTCAGAAGTGAGGGGGCGGGGCCAGCGCAGAGAAGGGTCTTTGCTAATTTCCAAAGCTGGAAGTGAGCTCTCAGAGGACTCAGGAGGGAGGGGGGCGGGGGCGGCCGGGAGAGGGGCTTTGCTAATTGCCCAGGCGGGAAGGAGGGGCGCGCAGCGCCAGTGTGCTGTGCTGCAGCCCATTTGGGACTGCAGGACCCACCATACTCGCTGCCCCTGCACTCCCATGCTCCAGCCTAGCCCCTGAGGCCGCGGTGTCCTGTTCCCGTTCCCGCCGCCTGCTGCCCCTCCCCGACCCATGGCTTCTCTGGAGGACCCTCTGCTCACAGGTAAAGTGACACCACGACACGCCCTCACCTGAAGCAGAAAACGCAGTCCAGGAGCTGGGCGCAGCCTCCCGCCAACCCCAGGGCACCAGGACCACCCCAGACGCTGCGCCACACCCTGTCCGCAGGGGGTCAGGCCGGGACAGCGCCACAGGAGGTACCCCCCCCCCTGCCAGCGGGCAGGCTAGCCCCCATAGTTCTGCACCCCCACGCGCTTTTCAGAGCCTCCTGCCATTCCCAGGGCACCCAGAACCCAGAGAGTGAGGCCTTGGGTGTTCTCTAGTGACAGATTCAAGGCAATTTTTCGACTTTGGGACTCAGAGTTAACATAGTTTTCATTTGTGATTATTATTTTTGTGTGGGGGCCGTCGCTTTTCTTTTGACCTATGCTTGTTTTCACTCCCGGTTCTGAAGAAGCCCCTAAATCCTAACCCTTTGAGGACTCCGAAAGCTCTCAGAGCAGCAGTGCTGGGAGACAGTGTGGACACATGGTTTGGTTTCTCCTCTGGCCTGCTTCTGTGGCAGCCCCGCTCTGTCCTCCTCAGACTTCAGAGCAATATCTGAACAAGTGGAGAAGCAACCAGGGGGTCAGGAAGGTGGCCACCGAAGAGTGACTTCTCTGGAGGGTGGCTGAGCTAGCAAGTGAGCATGTTAGTCCAGCTCTGCCTGCATTCAGTATGGAGCTGAACAGGGGCCAGGGAAGGGGAGGAGGAGCAGAGAGCAGGGACAAAGGGACCAAAGAGGAGATTCAGATGAAGGGAAGTAATGGGGAGGAAAGAGAAGAAACTCTAGAAGACAGGTATGTAGAAAGGAAAAGGGATGAAGTGGGCATTGGGAAAGGGCACCACCAGGGAAGGAGAGAGGGGAAGAAAAGAGGGAGGAAAGAGGAAAGGGGAAAGGGAGAAGGGAGGAGTCAGCATGCCAGGGCTCCCCCTGCATCTGAAGAAGAGGTGGCTGGTCCAGCTTGTCAAACAGGGTGCTCACTCTTTGGCCCCAGTTTCTGCTCCCAGTGCTACTGGGCTTTGCAAGGAAGGCAGGCTGTCCCTTGGGACCTACTGGAGCCCACTGGAGCCCACAGGAGGGTGGGAGAGGTAAGATGCCACCAGGTCCTGTCCTGAGCTGCTCCCAGCCACCAGCCTCACCACATGGTGCAAGAGGGACCCCAGAACAAAGGACGGACACAGGCCAGCATGTCTGCTGGTGGCCCTGGGCACTTAGCTCATCGCAGTGAACCACACGGCCTCCTCAACCCATGCTTTCAAAGCCTCCTTCTTCGCTTCTGGCTTTCATGTCTGTAGGAACATGAGCCAGATCTAACTCATCTCCGACAGACAATTCTGACTCACCCCGTGTCAGATTTTTATGAGTGGCTGTGATAGAGTAAGATAGCAATGCTCCAACAAACGGACTGTTTCCTCCCACTTGACCTCAACAGTCTTATACATTTTCTTAGCGAAAACATCTTGTCTCCTTCCATTAAGCTCATAACGTGGTCTAATAGTATACATGCGCCTTCCTTAGATGCGAAGCGATACAGAGGTCCTTTTTTTTTTTTAATTTTACAAGGTAAAGTCAGTGAACACATCCAACTTGACGAATACGTCTCTAAAATGTCAATCCAGGCAAAGCTTTTTCTGCCTACAGTTTCGAGCCTACGTGGTGACATTTTTAAAATGCTTTCAGTCCCTCAGTGAGGCTCTTAGAAGCTAGCCAGGGCTTACTACGTGCCAGGCACTGTGTCAGGTGTTGGAGCTAAAGGGAAGGAGAGCTTGGAGGCTGGCTGGGGAGGGACATCCATGACACAAGCACAGCTAGAAACGGAGGCCAGTGCTAGAAAAGAGAGAGCAGGCTGCATGGAGAGTGTGTACCATGGGGCTTGTGAGCTCACGAATAAGTGGGAGTAACTGGAGTGGGGAGATGGGGGAGAGAAGAGGGTCTTCCCATCAATGGGAATCACCTGTGCTTGGAGGCAGGTGCCATGAGAGGTCTCCACAGGAAGAAGGAGGCAGTGTGGTTGAAGGGCAGAGAGATGGGGCAGAACAGGCATCAGTCAGTTGGAGGGGTATGAATAGACTGATGGGAGGATTATGGGTGCCTTTGGAGGACTGAGAATTTGTTAGAAGATCAGTGCAGATTTCTATGGAGACAAATGCCAGGAACTGATAGGTCTTTGAAAGGTCACTCTGGCTGCCTTTTGGCAAAGGGGTTGGTAAAAGGCACTTGCAGGTGTGAACACACCAGGTGGGAGGTGAGTGCAGGAAATCGGGTGAGGGAGCATGGGAACTTGGTCCCGGGGTATATAAGGGAGAATAGCCTTTAAGGAGTTCCACAAATTGGCACCAGCTGTGGCTTCATTACAGAGCTGGAAGGGGGAGGTGGGTGTGTCCTGGAGGTTACAGAAATTACATGAGAAAGGGAAGTCTTTTTAGATCTCTTTTTCAACTAGAGGAACTCTCACCTTATTGATAGAATTCCAGAGTGGGAACCAATGATATGAGGACATCTTTGAAATGTCTGAATATGTTCTTCGACATCTTTGCAAGTGACGAGGAGACCTTGACCTTAGGAGGCCTTGGCCCTCTTTGTAGCCAGAAAGATTTCACCTACAGATTTGGGTTCTCCCTTTTAAAGTCAAGGAGTCAGTCCTTCCAAAGGACACCTCCTATCATTTTACCCTCTCATCATACCTCACGTGCTGGCATCTCCAAGACCCTCTGTTCCAGGTTGAGAGTATCCACTTTGGCCGGGCTGGTCTTGCCAAGAACACCACCACAGGAAATCTAGAGCCTGTAGTGCTATTAATAACATCATCTAAGACTGTGTTTGCTGCCCTCTTGGCCTCTTCCCACCATGACTCACTGAAGCTTTTAACACATTGTATCCATTAAGCTATAGTTCCCAAAGCTCATCTTCTCTAGTGCCATTAATTTTTAGGGGACCAGGCAAACCTTAAACTTGTCCCCCCTAATTGGATCCCTGTTCCCCCACAATCTATTTGAAAGCCTTTCACCATGATTCTTGAATGAGATCTGAGACCACTGCTGGTACCTAACACTTCTTGGCACCTTGTCTGTTAGGTTCTTGGAAGAGGAGATGGCTATGGAGGTGAGTGGGAATGGGAGTGGGAGGATTTCTCCCTTCACTTCCCTTTTTGTGTTTTCAAATAATGGGTTTTGAGGGGGCGGGAAAGTTTAACCAGACCATTTATTTTCCATCTCCCATCGATAAAATGTTTACCACTCCACACTGGAAGAATTTATATTTTTCCTTTGAATCTCCAGGAAAATCTCCCAAACCCAGACCACCACCATGTGGATTCAGCCATCTTCTGATTCACCTCCAGATTGTCTCCTCCTAACTGCTCAAGCCACTGGTTAAGGGCGAAATGTTCAATGCCCAAGCAATTAAGTGGGGAACACGTTTATCTAAGCAATTGCATGCAGCTCTCTATCTGCATACAGGGGGTCTCTCCCAAGCCTTTCCAACCTCAGCAAAAGAAGACAAAGCCCCAGCAGTCTAGGGTATATATCATTCATTCATTCCTGTGTTCAACACTCATGGCGGATCCCCAGCAAGACAGTGGGAGAGCAAGGACTGGAGAAATCCTGGAAGCTGAAGTCTGAGGAGGATTTCAAATTCAAGTCAGAGATGAAAGAAACATCTGGACTTGGTCCTCAGGTACATGCAGTATTCTGAACTGAGGCTAGAACCAGAGACCATTCTAATGAAAGGCCTCTACAGGTGGGCTCCAACTCAGTTTCGTGTATATTCATTCATGAAATAGCTCTTTGGGTCAACATGCAGAAGAAAACCATTTCAGAAAACTGACAATGAGGAGAGTAAAGGGAAGCCAGAAGGCTTGTGAATGGGGAGAGAGGAGGACCCAGGGCAGGAAACCAAGAATCCCTCCCTGCCCTCCTTGCTGCCAGGGAGGTCTGAGGGACTAGTTTCCACCTGGGATCCCAAGTCCAGAACAAAAGCAGCGGGGCCACGGCGGGGGAGGGAAGGGGGTCCTCAGCACGGGCGCATGGGGCTGCGGAAAGATGGGGGCTAGCGTGCCTGCTGGCGGGGGGCACCTCGCAAGGCGCTGTCCCCAGCCCGACCCCATGAGGACCCGGGTTTGGCGCAGCGTCCGGGGTGGTCCCGGTGCCCTGGGGTTCCGGGAGGCTGGGCCTCCACAACCTCCCTCTCCGCCCCCAGGTCGGGTCCGCGCTTTCTGCTCCAGGTGAGGGCGCGGCGCGGTGTCACTTTACCCCTGTGCAGAGGGTGGTCCGGAGAAGCCTTGGGGCGGGGAGGGGCAGCAGGCAGCAGGAGCGGGACAGCGGAGCCTCACATGGGAGCTTACGGGCGGCGAGTCCGGTGGGTCCTGCAGTCCCGACTGAGCCGCAGCACAGCACCGAGGCGCTGCCCGCCCCTCCTCCGCCAGCCCCTCCACCTCCTCCCAGACTCTCAGCCACATCCTCTGTGAGCTCACTTCCAGCTTAGGCAATTAGCAAAGCGCCTTCTCCCCGCCGCCCTCCACCCGCCCCCGCCCCCCTCCCTCCTGAGTCCTCTGCGAGCTCCCTTTTCGCTTTGGCAATTAGTAAAGCCCCTTCTCTGCCCCGCCCCCGCCCCCTCCCTCCTGAGGCCCCGCCCTGGCTGGGGCGCGGGGGAAGCCCCGGGGGCTGCAAGCTTGACCAGCGCTGGCGCTGGGCAGCCTCCTAGCCTGGCTCCTTGAGCGGGTGTCCACCCGCGGCCTGGCTGCAAAAAGATCATCAGTCCTGTTAACCCTGGCTGCACTCTCCCGTCAGTTTGCTGGCTTCCTGATTGTGCCCAAAGCCAGGAACCAGCTTCCCCAACACAGGCCTGGGCTGAGATGCCTGCCCAGGATCTGTTTGAGCAGTCTACTCATCTCCAGGCAGGGATGGCACTTCCACATGGATGTTTGGGTTTTTTTATTGTTTTTTGGTCATTGGTTATTATTACATGACCTCCAGGGTAGGTGCTCCACAAAGGGAGTGAAAACAGGATGCATGATATACCCCTCACCTCCCATGCTGTCTTTCTCTTAAATAATAAGCACTGCTGAACTATCTTAGATTCTGGACCTTCTCTCCAGCCATGAACCTATCACTGTCTTTAACTCTTGAAAACTTCATTAGACAAATTAATGTGGTGAAGGAAGCAATATGAGAAAGCCTATTAATCTGATGAGCATGGAACTGAACAAACCCTATAGATACTTTCCCTTTGATTTCTAGCCTATCAATACCTACAGTGAGTCACATACACTCAAGATTATTGTTTTTATTGTATACTTCATATATTCATTGATTTTGGACTCGTTATCATTTCGTTGAAGTGTTAAACTATGGTAATAAACAAACTTTTAATTAACTTTTCCTCCTATGATACAAATATAACTTGCACTTGAGCTTTAGCTAATTTTATGTTCTAAAATTGCCAAAACAAAATGATCAAGGTTTCTAGATTATTTACTGTCTTTTCTACTATATAATATTGTTCTATCTCTTCTGTATAAAGAAAATGAATGCTTGGGGCTCTTGGGTGGCTCAGTGTGTTAAAACCTCTGCCTTCTGCTCAGGTCATGATCCCAGAGTCCTGGGATAGAGCCCCACATCAGGCTCTCTGCTCAGCAGGGACCCTGCTTCCCTTCCTTTCTCTCTGCCTGCCTCTCTGTCTACTCGTGATCTCTGTCTGTCAAATAAATAAATAAAATCTTTAAAAAAAGAAAATGAATGCTTGATAACTAAATGAATGCTTTACTGAACAAATTAAATATGGCAATGGCATTTTATTTTATCATGCTTCACATATTAAACTATAATATTATATCACTAGTCTACAAATAATCTACTCGCATAGTCATTTGGAAGCTTTTAGCAAAAGAATTCTTCCTCCTGATTGTAGTATAAAAGCCACAGAAATATACAGAAGACTCCTAGGATAGAAAGTTAAATCCAGTTATCCGTGATGCCTTGAGGAGGACCTGACCTATGTATGTCCTGGGATGCACTAGTAACTGTTACATGTGATAGGATTATATTTAATATATACAGTTTCATTTACTTCACAAAGGACATATAAATTTGAGAATAAAATATTTGATGAATCTATAAAGTCTATATCTATTTGTAACTAATGTGGTAGAATTAAGATGTTAATTTGAAAAAAAATTCATTGAACACATACACATATTCAATTGTTTTTATATATATAAACAGCATTATTTATTTATGTAAATAAATGCATTGTCAGTAAAATCCATTTACTTATCAATCATAAGGGTAATTTTAAGTACTAAGAATAAGAAATATGTGAAAAGATAAGTGTTCAAGAGTGCAGTTTGTGGTAATTAATACAATATGATAGGCTCATGAAAAAGATATATTACTTGAACTTAAAAGCTTCTATAATTAAGCGATGACCACTTGAAATTTGTAATTAGTCTTGCTGCAGTTTTTCCTTGCACTTATTGCCCTTCCCCAGAAGTTCATTAAGAATTTCTGTGAATGTCCTTATGTTTAATCTCATTCATAGATTCCACTGCTGCTCACAAAACAAAGCCAAAAAGAGAGGTAACTCTATGTGGCACTCCATCCACAAGCAATACATTCATAAATAATTAAAAAGCTCTCTACTTCATTTGTTACCCATTCAGCTGATAATTTAAATGAGTAACTGAGGCCATTTTATCAGCACTTTTAATAGAATGCGACTCAGAAACTTCACAGTGTTATTTAAGAAGAAATGCTCACGTGTTAAGGTTTTTATTTTTTTAAATCAACAAAATAATTTTCAAATATTAAAAGCAAATGTCTCCTTTTCCTCCAAGTTTCCTTGCTATGTCAAAGTTACAAATAAATACATTAAAATTGTATTTTGAGTAGTAGATAAAAACAAAAGTTTTGAAACTGTGGGTTGAGTGTCTGGGTTAACTTGTATAAATATCTGAACTCAATGTATTTAGACTTTATTAGATTTTTTTTTAGACTATTTAAAAATACATGCTGAGATAATGACAACATTATTTTATTCATTTTAATAAATAAATTATTTTATTTAATTATGTTTAGATATTTATTTATTAAATTAATGATTTAATATTTAATAATCTAAATTTGAAATATTTTAAATTCTAAAAATATTTATTTAATTAAATTGATATATTTAATATAAATATTTAATAAATAATTTAATCATTATTATAATTATGCATTACATTATGTATTGTGTAATAATTGCATTTTAATAAATAAATTTATTTACATTAAATAAATTTATTTACATTATTTTATTTTATTTTATTTTATTTTATTTACTTGACAAAGAGAGGGAGAACGCAAGCAAAGGGAGCTGCAGGCAGAAGGAGAGGGAGAAGTAGGCTCCCAGCTGAGTAGAAAGTTCAACCTGGGGTTCCATCCCACGACCCTGGGATCACCACCTGAGTCGAAGGCAGATGCTTAAGTGACTGAGCCATCCAGATGCCCAAGGCTTTGTATTCTTCGCTTCTAAATATTGATGCTCCTTCATCTCTGGAGTTAGTAAATTGATGTTGAGAATTCATATCAAAGAATTGATAGTAGCTGTTAAACAGAAACATGTAATTTAGGGGGAAAAAAAGAGCAGAAGGAAGAGAAAGGCCAAAAGTAAAAAAGCACATTAATATAAAATTTAATTAGATAAAAAAGCTGATATGCCTGAAGGGGGCTAATAAAAGAGCTGCAAAGAGCTGATAGGATTAGGAAAATTGTCCGCTCCTGGTCATTTCATAATTTTAAACTATTCCTTATTAATAAATATACTTAGTTCCAGAAACACAAGCACATAAGAACATTTCCACCAAGTTTCCTCTAACAGCATTTACAAATTAGACGTTCAAACAATGCAGTTCATTACATGTTGCATCTGTATCTTAAAGTTTAAACACTTTCTGTGACACATTTTCTAACAATTAAAATTAAAAAAATATATATATATATACATATATATCTATGTATATATACATATACCTTATCCCTAAATGGAAAAAATATATATATATAGAGAGAAACCTTATCCCTAAATGAAACCTTTCTTTGTTTATTAGCATAAATAGGTAAATTAGCAACAACAACAACAACAAACAGCTAATATTATAGAGGTAGGAACAATTGACCTTTTCATTCATTGCTATTTTCTAAAAATTCCTATTTTATTTTTTTCTCAAGTCTGTCATAATAATTTTCTAAATCTCCTGCCTTATTCAATTTTTTTCTTTTAGTGGAAATCTCTATTTCATATTTATTTTCTCTTCCTCCACTCTTTGCTCTAATAATTCAATGTATTATTAGATTTTCTGTTTTTCTCTTTATCCAGATATATCTTTTCTTTCTTTCTTTCTTTTTTAAATAATTTGATTTGCTGGCATTTTACATCAGTACATGCTTTCTTATGGATGTTAGAAATGTCTGTGGAACTACTAGAAGAATAAACTTTTTTACCTTTAAGAAGTTTACAGTCTAGAGTGCCTGGGTGGCTCAGTTGGTTAAGTGTCTTCCTTCAGCTTAGGTCATGATGCCAGGGTACTAGGATCCAGTCCTGCATCAGCTGCCTGCTCAGCAAGGAGTCTGGTTCTTCCTCTCCCTCTGCCCCTCCCTCTCTCTCTCTAATAAATAAATAAAATCTTTAAAAAAAAGACTTACTGAAATCTGAGACTGAATTACTAAATTCAGTCTTAATAGAAGACAGCTAAACAAAGCAATGATCACAACTGGAAAATTTAGCGAGATCATGGTTTAACATTTTTGGTTGACACAGGACCTCTTTCAGTAACAACTTTCCCTAAATATCAATTTCTTTTTAAGGCAAAAAATTTTGACAAGAAATCCAGATCCTTCTGATCATTTTCATATCAATTTAAGGTGACATCCTCAGAGTATATAATCAAATATGTAATTATTCTATCTGTTGCCTTGTATATTGCCTGTATCTTTTTCAGACTCAAAGTTCCATTGAGGTAGAGTTTTTTTTTTTTTAAAGCAGAGATTTTTTTTAAAGTGTTTGATATATACAAGATGCTTAATAAGTGTTTACAAAGCCTATGTATTACAGAAGCCTTAAACAGGCTTTAAAATAATGTAGGTGATATTAGTGGTCATATCAAACAATTTTTAGGTTTCAGTCATGTAAATAACTACATTTCTCAGAGACAGAGAAACATACAAATGGTCTGGGTCCAGTAGGATAATGCTAGCATGTGTTGTAAATTCTTTTATATGACCTTATTCTTGCAAGAATTGGTTATGTGGCAGAAAAAAAGGTATCACTATCTTATACTTTATTATTTAAAGAGATTTATGGAAGTCTTAATTTCTTACACTACCCCTTTGTTTCAGTGGACCCAATTTCCGTGGTAATGGTGAGAGGAAAGTAGGCAATTTAGGCAGCAGCAAAAATCTCCTACAAGGCACTATAAAATAAGGCTTGTTCTAGATCATGGGTCTGTCCAAAGGGGAATGTTAAGGGGTAGAATGGATGATGGATGCATTGTGGACTTATAACTTTAAGATTAATACTGTTATGCCCCAATAATGGGTCTATGATTAAAGGAGCGAGACTGATGTAAAGCAAAGGTCAAGCAAAGCTTTATTTCATGCCAAGCATCAAGAATCTAACCGAACGTTTGGGGCCACACCTCTTATGAGAGAAGGCAACCCTTTGCTGTTTCACAGTCTAGCTTTTAAGGGCAAAGGCCATGCAGTCAGGCCTGGCCACGCACAGGTGACCAATGAGATTTTAACACACACAGGAAACTGCACAGTGAGGCTAGGTGACCAATTGAGGTTCAATTTACCCTAGTATAGACATTTGACCCAGCCTATTACACCTTGATTAGGATTGGTGCAAAAAAGGTTCCCAAAGGGCGGAGGAGTGGGGCATACTCCTTAGTATCTAGGGAGACAATATGCAAACACCGCCCCCCTCCCGCTGATTGATGTCTCCACCTGGCCTGACCCACCCTTGTATATGGGCTTTGTTACCTGGAGCTGATTTCCAGGACTTGTTTTTAAGTGAATCCCCTGGGGGAAGGGGAGCAAGGACAGTTTAAGGGTTAACCTCAATGAAAGCCTCTTGCTAAAATATAAAAATATAAAATAGGTCCTTACATTACAACAACTCAGTAGGGAAAGTCCCAGTGTGGTGATAAAAGAAGTGAGGTAACTTGCATTGCACATTTTTTTTTAAAACGTGTAAGTTGTATTTTTCCGTGCCATTACATCATACTTTATCTTCATCTCTGTCTACTAGTTTAAAACTAGTTAAACAAACTCAACAATTTTTTAAAAAATATTTTATTTATTTATTTAAGAGCAAAAGCCAGAGAGAGAGAGAGAGAGAGCATGAGCAATATGGGGCTCGATGCCAGGACTCTTGAGATCCTGATCTGAGCCAAAGGCAGACACTTAACTGACTAAGCAAATGAGACTCCCACAAACTCAACAATTTTATAAAATTTTTATTTGTTGGGGTGCCTGGCTGGAACAGTCAGTAAAATATGTAAATCTTGATCGTGGGGTTGTACGTTTGAAATCCACCTTGGGTGTAGAGGTTTTATTTAAAAATAAAATCTTTAAAAATTTTTTTTCATTTTTTTATTTAAGCCATTGTATGGCAGTGTTGATTACTATATTGTACACCTGAAAGTAATATTAACCTTATTTTAACTAACTACAATTTAAATAAAAACTTTAAAAATAAAATAAAAATAATAATCATAAAAATAAAAAAGAGGAAAAATTATTTGGCAGGCAATTTTCTTAATTGCATTATTATTTATTATTATCATAGTCTGTGTGTGTCGGTGGGAAGTGGCTGGTATTACAGTGAGTTCCATATCTGTGTTACACTGAGGTCCATGTCTGTAGTCAGTCTTTTTTTTCTTTTAGTTTATTTTCAGGGATCCAAAATTCATTGTTTATGCACCACACCCAGTGCTTCATGTAATAAATTCCCTCCTTAATACCCACCACTGGGCTCACCCAACCACCTGCCACCCTCCTCTTCAAGACCCTCAGTTTGTTTCTCAGAGTCCACAGTCTCTCATGGTTTGTCTCTCCCTCCGATTTCCCCCAGCACACTTCTCTCCATCTCCCAGTGTCCTCCACGTTATTCCTTATGTATTGAGTCTTATAAAAACTTTTATTTCTTTCCCTATTCTGCTTTGCATATGCTTACCTTAGATGTTAAAATGTTATAAACCTCTCCTGCCTGGTCCATTTTCTCTCTCTTCTCTCATGATTTCTCATGCTCTCCCTGCCAACACCACATGCCTTACAATATCTGGATATGACTAATTTCTTCCTGAGCTACTTTATTCTACTCTGCCATATGGTTGCCCTTCCCTCTTCTGTACCATAACTTCTATCCCCTGCATTTGTGCTTTAACAATACCTAATTCTTTTCACTACATCTGTATCTTTGAGGTCAATACTCAGTAGTGCAATCGCTGGGTCATAGGCTAGCTCTATTTTACTGGAAAGAAGGGCCATATGCACCCCAGTGTTCATAGCAGCAATGTCCACTATAGCCATTCTGTTGAAAGAGTCAAGATCCCCTACAACAGACAAACGGATAAAGAAGATGTGATCCAAGGATACAATGGAATATCACTCAGCCATCAGAAAGGATGAATACCCAACTTTTGCATCAACATGGATGGGACTGTAGGAGATTATGTTAAGTGAAATAAGCCAAGCAGTGAAAGTCAATCATCATATGGTTTCACTTATTTGTGGAACCTAAGGAATAGCATGGAGGACATTAGGAGAAGGAAAGGAAAAATGAAGTGGGGGTATTGGAGGGGGAAATGAAACATGAAAAACTATGGACTCCAAGAAACAAACTGAGGGTTTTAAAGATGAGAAGGATGTGGGGATGGGTGAGCCTGGTGATGGGTATTAAGGAGGGCACATATTGCATGGGGCACTGGGTGTTTTACACAAACAATGAATCATGGAACACTACTTCAAAAACTAATGATGTATTGTATGGTAACTAACATAACATAATTTAAAAAAAAAAGGAGGGGGACAATACCTAACACTCAATCTTTGCTAGTTTCTTGTTTACCTCCTTTTAAGAGTAAGCTCATTAGTGGGTTTTTTTTTTTGGTTTGTTTTTTTTTTTTGTCTCAACTTAAAGAAGAAAAATAATACACATTATTTTGAAAACTTTTTGAACAGTGTACAAACGTTAGTCAAGTCCACAATGTCTCATCTCTTCTTCCTCCTAACATGGCTAAGTTGAAAAACCCTTTATCTGGGAAAAGATCATTGTCCAGCCACCTTGTGTAAGATTTTGGCTTTAGGTTAGATTATCCTTTCTTTCCTTTTCTGAAAATAAGTTGAAAATATTAATAGCCTCAGTTTTTCTTCCAAAATATGACTGCTTCTTTACCAAGTGCAAAAGCAACCCATTTTGACCATAGTAAACAGCTTGGACCTACTTTTTTTGGCTCACTGTTTTAGTGAGACAAGTGGAGTGAAGATGACACACCATTTCCAAATGTATTAATAATTGGTAGACCATACTTCTAAATTGAAGATTTGTTGCCATTAAACTACGACCAGACTCGCTATAATTACAGAGGTAAATTCTTTATATTTACTATATTTGAAATTACCATATAATACCAAAATAAAATTATGATTATGTGAAGAGGCTGTAATATTAAGAAGATGACTTTGAAATGATTGCTTATCTAAATGAAATTTCCCATTTTATAATCTTGTATAAGCTTCCGTTGTCATTTCCTATTTAAAATCTATTAGAAGGCACTCTTATTTTCCCTTAAGTGGGAAGTCAAATGTGGAACAAATTCATCCCAAAGGAACTGATTCTATGTTCCACTGAAGACAAGGTGGCTTCCATGTGGCATGTTGCCTCTTGCATATTGTTCATCTCCTACAACAAATGGGGGTATGCTCTTTAGTAAACTAATTCAACTCAATTAGAGGCATTGTCTTCAAGGGATAACATCATAGAGACTAGAATCAGAATCATACTTTTGGGAAAATTGGGCCCAGGATTTTTGTTTTGTTTTGTTTTGTTTTGTTTTAAGATTTTATTTATTTATTTGACAGACAGAGACCACAAGTAAGCAAATAGCTGGGGGGGGGGGAAGCAGGCTCCCTGCTGAACAGAGAGCCTGATGCAGAGCTCGATCCCAGGGCTCTGAGATCATGGCCTGAGCCGAAGGCAGAGGCTTAACCCACTGAGCTACCCAGGTGCCCCTGGGCCCAGGTTTTGATGGCTTCTTTCCTCAATCTTATAAAACCTATTTGAACTCTACTGGATGCCAGAACTGCTTAAAAATATTTGGTCCCTTGTAATTTTAACCTTCCAGTATTCAATGCACCTGATCCATGTAATATCATATAGTATTTTTGTCAAATGAAGACTCTCAAAGTGTGTTTCTTGGGAGACACTTTTCAATTGGTTGCTTACATTTCTGCATTTATTATTTGTTCTAGGCCATCCTTTGAAGATGGTTGTATTGAATAGACTAGGAAGACAGAAATAGTATCTTTTTTTTTAACTTAACCTGTTGTGTTTGCAAATATTATCTGCCTCTGTTTTGATTCTTCTTGTGGGAACTGAGGCTCAGAACTGATATATAACACCCATCCCTACACACACACAAACACACACACACACACACAAACACACACACACACACACACACACACAAATAATGTTAATATTCTGGCTACCTCTATTGCTGTGAATAATAAACTATATTATTTCTGAAACATGAGTCTGCGTCTTCTATCAACACCCAAGAAACTACGGCAGACTCATACACCAGCTTTCAAATAAGGGAAAATAATTTCAGATGCTTTATATTTTTTGATAGTGTTACCTACTTCTGAACATATGACTGAGCACATATAAAGCTGGAGCCATGACCATTTAGAGCTTCTTCTGTGGAAGAACTATGCATTCACTAGTAAACAATAGTAGTTTCATCATTTTTTTTTTTTTCCTCCTGGACACCATTTCCTCTCTCAAACTGTTGCTCAAATTGGATGGAGTCTAAGGTCCTTTGAGGAAATTTTTGTTTAATGATTCAAAATAAAATAGGAAGAGTCTAAAGTGCTAAAAATACTTCTAGATAAAAGGTATAAGATCATGCCAGAAAGGATAGTAATTTTATCTAACAACTGCCTGTTCACCCCTTTTTTGTTCATTAACTAATCTCCAAATTCCTGACTAAATCCCTTTTGTAAGCCAGAATGTGAGCTAAAAACTGGGATTTTAAAAAATGTTCATTTGAAATCCAGTTAGTTAACATATATGGTTGTATTAGATTCATGTGTACAATATAACATATAGCACTCAGTGCTCATCATGACAAGTGCTCTAATTAACCCCCATCACTTATTTAATCCATCACTCCTTTCAGATCCCGTCAAGTAACCATCAGTTTGTTCTCCGTAATGAAATGTCTGTTTCTTGCTTTGTTTCTCTTTCTATGTCTTATTATTTCCCCTTTGCTTGTTTGTTTTGTTTCTTTTATTCCATATATGAGTAAAGGTATTTGTCTTTCTCTGACTGACTTATTTCACTTTTAGCATTATACTGTCTAGTTCCTACCATGTTATTGCAAATGGCAAGATTTCAGTCTTTTTTATGGCAGAATAATATTCCATTGTATATACATACCACTTATTCTTTATTTATTCATCAATTGATGGATACTTGGGCGCTTTCCATATCTTAGCTTTATAAATAATGCTGCTATAAACATAGGGGTGCTAGCATCCCTTTGAATAAGTTTTCTTATATTCATTGGGTAAATACACACCAACAGGTTTGTTGGATCAAAAAGGACTTTTATTTTTAAATTTTATGGAAATTCCATACTGTTTTCAAATATGGCTGTATCAGTTTGCATCACCACCAACAGTTCACAATTGTTACTTTTTCTTTTTTTTTTAAGATTTTATTCATTTGACAGAGAGAGATCACAAGTAGAGAGAGAGAGAGGAGGGAGCAGGCTCCATGCCTGGCAGAGAGCCCGATGTGGGACTTGATCCCAGGACCCTGAGATCATGGCCTGAGCTGAAGGCAGAGTCTTAACCCACTGAGCCACCCAGGCAGCCCCCACAAGTGTTACTTTTTCACATCCTCTCCAACACCTTTTGTTTCTTGTAGTGTTAATTTTAGCCATTCTGACAGGTGTGAGGTGGTATCTCTTTCTAGTTTTGCTTTGCAATTTCCTGATGATACATGATGATGGACATCTTTTCATGTATCTACTGAACATTTGAATGTGTTCTTTGGGGAAACACTTGTTCATGTCTTCTATCCATGTTTTTATTGGATTATTTGTTTTTGGATGTTGACTAAAAACTGGATATTAAGTAACACACAAGACAGGGTTCCTTGAGCTTAAATTTTATTTGCATGAGTATCATTAACAGGAAAAAATATGCATATGGGTATGTACAAGTGTGTTTATGTATACATCTATCTATCTATCCTCTATCCCATGTCTTCTAATTGTGGTAAATCCTGTAAGGTGGGGAATGGGATAGTCTGAAGAAATATGCTTCTGGATATGCTGGGTAAGCAAATTTAATTGCACTCAGATGCATTGGATATAAGTGAATCACTCAAATGAGTTATTTAATATTATATAGAAACAAATTAAAAGTTTATGTAGTTGAAAATAATAGGTAGTTAAAATAATTTTTTTGTTTGTTTTTTTTGTGTCTTTTTTTGTTTATATATACTATGGTGTGAATGTTTATGTCTCCCAAAATCATATTATGAAATCTAACTCTGTAAGTGCTAGTATTAAAACATAGGGGCCTTTGGGAGGTGATTAGGTCATAAGTGGGATTACAGTCCTTTTAAAGGAGACCCCAGTGAGTTCTCTTGATTCATTCATCATGTACGTTTACAGTGAGAAGATAGCCATCTATGAGGAAGTGGGCTCTCCCTGGATCTGCCCATTCCTTAAACTTGAACTTCTCCATTCTAGAACTGTGAGAAATAAATTCCTGTTCTTTATAAGCTATTAAGTCTATATCATGTCCGTTATAGCAGCCTGCATGCAGAAGGACACTATGACCTAAAATGAGAGCAATAAATATAAAGTTTCAGTAAAGTCAGTTGGTACAATGTTTTTTTTTTTTAATTAGAGAAGACATGCTGCTTCATGTTAAACCTTGATATTGTATATGTTTCTTGAAGGGCCACTTCTTACTCCTTTGTGTGTTTTCCACAAAGTCCAGGATGATGCCTTACATAAAGGTAATATTTTATAAATACTGTTGGAAATATATACTTCTCTAAAATCTTATTTTGCCTACAGATTACTTGGATCCACTTTGCCTTGTGTAGAATATTTGAAATATATTAAGAACAGAATGTCTCTCTAAATAACATTTAGAATCATCATTAGTTTATGACTCCTGACTGATTTGTTTATGCAGTGATACTTACTGCAAGAACACTGAAGTTTGTAATATAATTTTGAATTAATCACCAAGCTAGTTTATTTTAACTTATGAAAAATAATTTCTCATGTTGGTTTAATTCTGCTCTTATGTTATGGTCATGACATTTTCATTAAAATAAAGTAGAAAATAGAAGTAAATAATAAATGAAAAATAAAAATTAAAAAATAAAAAAATAAAAGCAAATCTCTTGTGAAATGTTAAACTTTTCTTACTTATTTTGTTTTGCTTTTCTTCTACCATGCTGGCAAAGCTGTATATTGCAGATAGGTACAATTTTCTAGGTGCTAGGTTTGTTACTTTTGCTAAAATTTTCAAAATATAAGGAGTTGAATAGTCATGGATTGTTTATTAAACTCCTTATCTACACATATAAAAATAAAACAATGATGGTGACCTGGGTATTTCTAAAATTGTATTCTGTTTTTCCATATTATGGTTTACAATGTAATTAATAAAGATTCTGCATATATTAACATCATCCCATTCTATCTCATCTGTATGTCCATACAGAGCATGTATGATTTCTATTCATTGCTATGTTGTGGTGAAGAGATTGTCTGAAGTAGCCTATATTTATGCAGGTAGATCTTAAGCTACGGTGCTCTTGTTTATTTGCTTGTTCGTGATCAGTATGTTTGAAAGATGGTAACTATTGCATCAGGTGTGACGATTAAAAAATATTATTGGTGCCTGATACACTGTGATAAAATAGGTAAGTCAATTCATAATTTGTTAATTAAATTAGAAAAGAAATTCCTTTGGATTTGTTCTTTATTAAGAGTTTTTTTTTTTTAACGAATGCCTTGGGATGTTTTTTGTGTAATATATATCACATGCCTCAACCTTTAAATTTGAATGTAGAAAAGAGTTATCAGAATGAGCCTAGAAAATATTGTTATGGGGGCGCCTGGGTGGCTCAGTGGGTTAAGCCGCTGCCTTCGGCTCAGGTCATAATCTCAGAGTCCTGGGATTGAGTCCCACATTGGGCTCTCTGCTCAGCAGGGTGCCTGCTTCTTCCTCTCTCTCTGCCTGCCTCTCTGCCTACTTGTGATCTCTCTCTGTCAAATAAATAAATAAAATTAAAAAAAAAAGAAAACATTGTTTTGAAATATTTTTGTTCTGTTGTATTATGTTAACTTAGGAAATAATGGTAGTTATTTTTATTAGCATTTCCTACTTTCCACATGCCCTTACAGATGAGATATCATGTTTTTCCTACTCTTTTTATCGTGGTTGTTATATTCTTCATGATCAATAACAATCAATGAAAATTCCTAACATTAATTTTCTTTGGGAAAGTGATATTTTAGCAGGAATCCATGACCTAAAATTTTAGCTGTTGTTCTTCCAGGAGATGAGACTATCAATGTTCCCGAAATTTCAAGAAATAGAACTTATTAATTGTGTTGGTTGATGTTTATTGTCTCTGAACTTAGAGGTGCATAATTCAATTTAAAATTTATTTTGGGGGCGCCTGGGTGGCTCAGTGGGTTAAAGCCTCTGCCTTTGGCTCAGGTCATGATCCCAGGGTCCTGGGATCGAGCCCCGCATCGGGCTCTCTGCCTAGCAGGGAGCCTGCTTCCTCTTCCCTCTCTCTCTGCCTGCCTCTCTGCCTACTTGTGATCTCTATCTGTCAAATAAAATAAATAAAATCTTAAAAAAAACGGAGTGGACCTTATGGGGGTGCTTATCTGAAATTGAGGGACATTATAAAAAAATAAAAAATAAAATTTATTTTGAATTGAAAACAAGATCTTACTGAAGTTTAGGCATCCCACTTTATATCAGGCCTCCAGTACATTCTAATTTATTTGTAGAAAATATCATAAACATGAATGACACTTTTCCTATTGCATTTATATGAAACTGCAATGACTCAAAGATGTCAGATCTGAAAAGCACTACCTTTCTATAATTTCTGTTTCTTAGGAGGAATGGATATACCATTTTAGCTCAATTATCCAACAGTATTCAAAACCACCATGAATTTTAAAACATAGTTATTACACCCTAAAAATCAAGTATGAAAATGTATAAACAACCAAATCTCTATCTGTAAATGAAATACTCCCACACAGACGGGTTTTAAAACTTTCTAACTTAAGGAATTTGATAGCACAGACTCAGGGTAGTAGTTTCAGTGCCTACAGTATACTTTCAGGGAGAGAGTAATGTAAGCTCTGAGTCACTTTCTGCCTAGAGATGACCTAATAGTGGTTCTGGCATTGTTTGTTTGTTTTTGAAAATACGTTCCTGGGCGTCATTCAGAAAATGCAGAGTTTGGCATCTATATAAATTAAGGATGATCTTTTTGAACTTTTGTCTTTCATTACATCAAATTAACATAATTGTACAGAAATTCCACTAAATTAAGCATTGTTAGGAAATGTGTAAATTGGAGCTACTCAAATTAGTTGCTCTTTGAACTATGTGCTGTTGGTTCAGGATTAGATAAGGAGTTTGAAGGCAAACCTAAATCATTGCTTCCTTTTTTGAGAGATTCTCAGCATATTTTCTTAAAATTAGCTGAAATAAACAATGTGTTTAGTCGCAAAGTGATTTGCATTTTTGCACAAACTCCCTATCTCCTTGAGAATTATAACAGATATTTCATGAAACATCATTGATCTTTACTTTGTTACACTGCTGTAAAGTACATTTAGAGTTGCCAGTTAAAGGTGTTAGTGTTGAGATGAAATGTCATGCATTTTTCTTCACTTCCATGCAAATGAACACAGTAAATTATTAAGACACAATGAAGAAAAAAAAATTGACAATGAGTTCCAGATTTTAAAAATCACTTGCCATTCAATCCAAATTGTGAGTTTGATCGGTTACCGAACACTTTATAATGCACCCCCGGTAATTTTACAGAGATTACTTTTTTCTTACCAATTCTTGATTATTCTGTCTTGCAATGCAGAGAAAGCTAACTAATTTAAAATAAACTTCCGTTAATTTTGATTGTTATAAACTTAAAATTGATTAATTTCCATATAGAGAGTTTAAAATGTTCACAATTTACATTAAATATATATTCTGTGTATACCTTGGAAAAATTATACTGAAAATTGAAATTAAAATGATGTTGTATATAGCTGCAAGAAGCCGCCTGTCCCATTTCATCTTACTATATAAGTTGTGTCAGGTAATTTATAAAATCCCTGCTGCATAACAAATCTATTTTTTGTTGGAATGGGTAGTAATGTTTCTTCTTATTTCGAAATAAGAGTTGGTCTATGAGTGCCTCTGCAACTGTATTTTTCCTAAGTGGCTTCATGGTCCTGAACTGAGAAAGCTCAGAGCATTAAACATCAAAGTAATATATTTTGACACAATTAGACATCAAGGAAATGCAATTAAAATGACACTGAGAGGGCGCCTGGGTGGCTCAGTGGGTTAAGCCGCTGCCTTCGGCTCAGGTCATGATCTCAGGGTCCTGGGATCGAGTCCCGCATCGGGCTCTCTGCTCAGCAGGGAGCCTGCTTCCCCCTCTCTCTCTCTGCCTGCCTCTCCATCTACTTGTGATTTCTCTCTGTCAAATAAACAAATAAAATCTTTAAAAAAAATGACACTGAGATATCACTACACTCTTACCAGAATGGCTAAAATAAAATATAATGACAAGCCCAAAAGAAAAAAATATACCATTTGATGATACACAATGGCAAGTTGTACCATAACTTAACCATCTCAGACTAGTGTAGTGTTAAATTTGTTTTTCTAAGCCATGTTTTGGGTCACTTACCACTTTTTAAGGATATAAAGTGCTATCATTTTACTTAAAACTGTGAAATTTGGTCAGATTTAAATTTCAATTTATGTTAAAACATTCTGTAAACTGTGTTAGACTTTGACATTTGTTCCCTCAGTTCAGTGAATAACACTATATCATATTCTGAAAAATACGCTAATTTTTATTTTGAAAAATATCCCTTTTTCCTCTTATGGTAATTATTAATATGAATTAATAGTAGAATTTGATATGGTCCAATATGACCATAAATACTTTATAGTATATTATCAAATTTAATAATGAATATAATGTACTTCTTTGGACAATTTTTAAAGACCAGTCTACTCTTAAAACAAAAAAAATGGAGATGCACTTCTTTAGTTCACACAAATTTCATTTTATTATATATAACCTCAGATAAATTTCAACAAATCATAATTTATTAAAATCATGTCTACTTAAAAATCTCATAGAAGAGTTAAACCATCAAAAATAAAAATAAACACACACAACACACACACATCACCCATGTATTGGCAAATCACAATTGCTGTAACAATACATTAGGCATTCCACAGTTAAGGGCTATCAAAATTTCCATCAGTGACAAAAAGATTTGTATCCAAATGGACTGATTTTCCAGAATCCAAGAAAAAGTCTCCTAGGATTTATTTAAAGGTAAATATTTGAACAAATACTTCTTAAATTTAGGATATTCAGAACATACGATTAAAGAATATTTGCAGTGCAGACTATATTCAATCCTTCCTTCAAAATGTGCCTTTGAGTACATAATTCTGTTTTCTCGATCTCAATTGAGCTGTCTTCCAAGGAAGTTTTCCAAAATGTGTGTCTCTGTGTGATAAATGTTCTAAGACCTAACATGCTTCATTGTATTTTTACTGTGCTCTCAAATTTTTTTTTAAAGATTTTATTTATTTATTTGTCAGAGAGAGAGTGAGCGAGAGCGAGCATAGGCAGACAGAGTGGAAGGCAGAGTCAGAGGGAGAAGCAGGCTCCCTGCGGAGGGCAAGGAGCCCGATGTGGGACTCGATCCCAGGACACTGGGATCATGACCTGAGCCGAAGGCACCTGCCCAACCACCTGAGCCACCCAGGCGTCCCAATAATTTGGATTGATGTATAATACCTAGTTTCAAATATCTTTTCCATCTATAAAAACTCCCAGCTGTCTCTTTATATGCTATTACTATTGAGAATTGTGCTGTCAGTATTATTCTTGTACATTTTAGGTGATCTGTTCTTCTCTTGGGCATCATTTATGCTCTTCTCTGTTTTTGATATTCTTAAAACTCACCATAATGTATACGAGTGGTTTTTAGTGTGTGTAGTTTTTGTTTTGTTTTGTTTTGTTTCTGATATCTCGTGTTTGGCATCATTTTAAGTCTGGTATCTTTTATCTTTCTTTAATTCTCCAAAATTTATCTCAGTACTTATTTAAATATTTTCTTTATTTTTTTTTCTCTTCTGCTGTATTTGGGCAGAAGTCATTAATTTGTTTGTTTGTTTTTCCCAACTCATTTATTCATTTTACAGCTATATTCATCTTAGTCTCCATTTATTGTATTCTTTATTTCAACAATTTTCACTTAATTTATATTCACAGTATAGTATCTTTCTTTTCCTTGTATATGTATATCATTATTTTATCATATACTTTTAAGCTATTTTTAAAAATATTTTATTTATTTATTTGACAGTGAGAGATCACAAGTAGGCAGAGAGGTGGGCAGAAAGAGAGGAAGAGAAGCAGGCTACCTGCTGAGCAGAAAGCCTGATGTGGGGCTTGATCCCAGGACCCTGAGATCATGACCTGAACGGAAGGCAGCGGCTTAACCCACTGAGCCACCCAGGCGCTCCTTTTAAGCTATTTTTTAAAAGTACAGTCATTCTTTTTTTTTTTAAGATTTTATTTATTTATTTATTTGACAGAGAGAGATCACAAGTAGACAGAGGGCAGGCAGAGAGAAAGAGAGGGAAGCAGACTCCCTGCTGAGCAGAGAGCCTGATGCAGGACTTGATCCCAGGACCCTGAGATTATGACCTGAGCTGAAGGCAGTGGCTTAATCCACTGAGCCACCTAGGCGCCCCTAAGCTATTTTTTTAATTCCTGTTCCCATAACACTTGGATTGGCATATAAAGTTAACCACATCATATTTTTTAGGTAAGTAATTGTACTTTTTATGTGCATAGTTATTTTGGTCCATGAGTTCAGCTCTTCTTAGGATCATCAAATCTCTGTAAAGTCTGGGTATGCTAGGATTTTCTAAGCAACAATAAAATACATTGAAACCTGGTAGCTTAATTATAATAATGTTTTCTTTCTCAATCATTCACAATAGTATTCCATTCTGAGTAGCTTCCTTCTATTTTGCAGCTATAGTGTTTGGAAAAACTTGAATTATGATATTACTGTGATAATGTGAATTAGTCAGGGTTTTTCAGAGAATCGGGAAGAGAAAAAAAGGAAGATATTCTCCAGGGCCAACTCTAGAAGTGACTATTAAAACATCTGTCCAAATTCAATTGAACAAAACTCAGAAATGCCATCTCCAGTGAAATACAAAAAAGATTATATATAGTTCTGGGCACACACATCTCATTTGACCCAATGATGTATATCAATGAAAGACTGAAGGCCAATCACCACTCCATGGGAGAATTTAAAAATAAATTTACTAATGAGGCCAAGAATTCAGAATCACAAATACTTCAGAACTAATAAAAACTGCCTTCACTTGATGTTATTCTATAAGATAAATCCTACGGTCAAGTTTCAATTTTAAATTCTTAAATCCTTATGAAGAAGCATCATTTGGAGGGAGCAGTTTTCATAATTTATCATCCATCAGCCTTTTTTAAAAGATTTTATTTATTTATTGGACACAGAGAGAGAGAAAGAGAGCGAGAGAGAGAGATCACAAGTAAGCAGAGAGGCAGGCAAGCAGGGAGGGAAGCAGGCTTCCTTTTGAGCAGTGCCCGATGTGGGGCTGGATCCCAGGACCCAGAGACCATGACTTGAGATGAAGGCAGAGGCTTAACCCACCACCCACGTGATGAGAGAGCCACTCAGGTGCCCCTCATCCATCAGTCTTAATTGATTGGAGGAAAATGTGTGGAGGAATAATGCCTTAGGGAGCTAATCTCTCTAAAGAATTTTCAAGTCTTTACCCCTTCAAGGTTTTGTACAGTTCTGATAGCCTCTAAACATCCAGCGGATTTCTACAGTGACAGGCCTGTTAAAACCTGTCTTCAAACCAGGAATAGAGCTTGAAACATACCAGTCAAGGGCAACTTTGAGTATTTTAAGGCGTTTATCATCATTTCTTTGTTTTTGGTTAATATCTGAAATAGTTCCATATTACACTTGCATAATTTCTCCAGAGCTGACTTTGAAGGAGGCATTCAGTTCCAGCTAGTTCCATATTTTGGCAAGAACTATACTTCTATATTTAAAAAAAAACATATTTTAGGGCGCCTGGGTGGCTCAGTGGGTTAAAATCTCTGCCTTCGGCTCAGGTCATGATTCCAGGTTCCTGGGATTGAGTCCCACAGTGGGCTCTCTTCTCAGCTGGGAGCATGCTTCCATTCCTCTCTCTCTGGCTGCCTCTCTGCCTTCCTATGATCTCTGTCAAGTAAATAAATAAAATTTTTAAAAAAACATATTTT
The DNA here is from genome assembly GCF_964662115.1 of Mustela nivalis. Taxonomy (NCBI): domain Eukaryota; kingdom Metazoa; phylum Chordata; class Mammalia; order Carnivora; family Mustelidae; genus Mustela; species Mustela nivalis. Next base: position 444,216 of record NW_028136418.1, read on the forward strand.
ATACCAGTTATTCATGTTTATTAACTAAGATATCACAATACAAATAATACAAACAGTTGCTCTTTATTAATACCTTCAACCAAGATCAAAAAATATGTCATATTTTCTCCAAAAATTTTATATCATCTGATAGGTCAGATATATATATAAAATTACATTTAAAGTTTAAAAAATATCAGCAAATATTTTCATTTAAATGCCAATTTGAAAAGAAATCTACTTTTCCAAACACGACTTTTTATCCTATTTATTTTGAATTTTGTCAACAACTGATAAAATGTTTAGCGAGACTATAAATGTTAGATCGAAAAAAATGATTAATAGATGTAGGTTCAAATTATTATGTTCCATTAAAAATGATTTAGTCTTTGATGAACATCTGTTTGGTAATATGTTGTATCCAGATATAGTAAATTAAAGACATATATAAAATTATAGGGAAATGACATCTTCCGTTCCATTATGAGTAGAGCTTTTAAAATGCTATTTGCCACAACCTGTCATCTTGTCATTATGTAGCATTATGTAGCAATTAAAAAATGTATACTCTTCACTTAGAAGTCTTTTGGAAATCTAAAATATGACTTTCTATGGTTTGTGTCTCCATATTGCTTTATTGCCAGTTAAAACAAATCCACATGCTTTGATTCAAAGGTAATAAATTCCTCTTATTTGGAAAAAGGATGTTTATTTTTGTTCTCTCACCCTTAGCAGGTGGTTTCATTTTAGCACACTTCAGAGTTATAATTTCATGCTTATTAAAAACATTTATTTTGATCTACATAGATGAATGAAACTTTTATTTTATTAAATTATTTGCCAAAAAATCTGTGAGTTTTTAAAATGTATTTCATTTGAAGGGTTATTTTAGAGCATTCAAAGAGGATCTAAGAGTGTGGTATTATGCAGTTTTTAAGTAGGTATGAAATGGTTAATTATAGGATTGTTTCTTTAGGCTTATGTATATTGTCCATTATATGCTATAAAATATTTTGAAAGTAAATTTAAAGTATGTTTTATGTAGTTTATTTTTTGGAAAAAATATTGAAATGACTTATGAAATTCAGTATACTCTCAACATTAATTTATTTTGAAATTTACCAGTTGTCTACTGAACTATTATATGGCAGATATTACTTCAGACTACACTGGTAAATGAAATACTTGGCTTTGTAGAACTTTTATTTTAATGGGTGAGACAACTCAAAGCTATAAACCTTAATAAAAATGGCATAGTGCATTCAAAAAGGAAGAGTACAATGGGGAAAAAGAAAAATTCGATCAGGGTGAGAAAAATCAAGGTTGCTAGGCAGGGGATGGGGAGTTAAATCTTTTAATAGAAAGATCAGGGTACTTACAATGAAGCTGACAATTGAACAAATGTATGGAAAGGTGATGAATTTGCGCAGAACTATCAGCAATAAGGTCACTCCAGACAAAGGAATTGGCTATCTTGAAGGCCATAAGGTTGGATCATGCCTGGCATATCTGAGGAATAGCAAGGAGGCCACTGTGAGTGACTGAAGAGTAGCAGGGAAAGAGGTCACAGAGGTTAAATGAGTGGCTAGATCATGTAAAAGCTTAGAAGTCATTGTAAAACTCTGGCTTTTATATTTGGAAACTTACTGTGTGATAGAATTTCTGCTAATAACTGAGAGTTCAATTGTCCATAAACTTTCAAGGATTCTTATTCTAGTAAGACAGAATAAAGAGAAAGAGTTCATATTTTCACATGGTGTAACAAATGCTCGGAGATACAAGTGTAGGAAGCTATGGGAGCACAGAAGAAGGCACTAAAATCACACCATATATTTGATGACTGTGACTATATATAAATTTGTATTTTCTAGATTTTTTGTAGTCATGGAATCACACAGTATATACTATTCATTGCCTGGATTTTCTTTTCTCAGCATCATTACTTTGAGAATCTCCAATTGTCTTTGCTCTATTGATGGACATTGATGAACATTTCCACTGTTTTCAATTCTTAAAAATAAAGCTGATATGAAATTCACATACAAGTCCTTGTATGAACATAGGGTTTGTTTTTCTTGGTTAAATGCCTAGAATAAAATGGCTATTTGTGTAACTGCAACATATTTTTCATTTAAAAATTTTTGAAACTATTTTCCAAAGTGGTTGTATCATGATATATGCCAACAACAGTTTAGATTTTTTGTTGCTTCTCAATCTAGCTCAGACCAAGTACAATTAGCCTTTATAATTTTAGCCATTCTAATAGATATGTAAGCATGTCTCATTATGATTTTAATTTGTATTTCTTTAATGTTTAAATGTTGAGAAATTGGCCATGTGCTTATAAGCCATCCATATACTTTTGGTGACATGTCTCTTCCATTATTTCCTTCACATGTAAAATTGGATACTCTGTTTGGTTATTAGTAAGGTTTTTTATTTTTATTCATTTTTAAATAATCAGAGTACATGTCCATTATCAGATATTTAATTTGCAAATCCCTTCTCCATCTTTATGGTTTCTCAATGGAGCTTTGATAGCTGTGTCTTTCAAGAAATATGCTACTTCTTTCCTGGTACACGGAGGTATGACTAGAACATTATCAATGTTGACCTTTGCAAAGAAAATCATGGCTTAAGATATATGTAGTCTGCAGTTGTTGGGAGTGTTCACCATCCTTGCCTCTAACTCATCTCTCACTGCCCACACATTCAGGTATAGGGGAATATTGATTGACAAAATATTAATTGCCAAATAACACTAGTTAGAGAATAAGAAAAATGCAGGCACCTGATTATATAATATTCCTTAAATAAAATATGTTTTTATAAGTGCTATTGGAAGTAAATTCCTCAATATTTTAATCACACAGAATGATGGAATCCTAGATTTTTTTTTCTTGTATTTACTAAGAAAATGATCATGCCTCAAGTATATTAAAATGGAATAGGGAAAATTAAATATTGCTTTAAGTCGATTTGCGTGTGTTGTGCGTATGTGAGAGAGAAAGTGAGAGAGAAAGAGAAAGAGAGAAAAAGAGAAAGGGAAAGACAGAGAGGTGGCTGCAGTGAATTGATGAGTTGCAGGATAGATTTTAAAGTTTTGTCTTTTGCTTTCTACATTTCCTTTTCCTTAGGTTCAAGAGAACAATCAGTAATATCTCAGATGCCTGCTGGTAACATCAGCAGAAAGAGTTAGAGGTTCCTAGAAAATTAAAGAAGAGATATAGTTTTCCTGACATAAGAAAAGGCATTTTTTGTCCCCAGCTATTTTCAATGATCTATACCCCACCTGTGTACTTGCCCCAGCACACTTCTTCCAAAAATTCCTGGGAGGTTCTTACAAAGAAATGCAAAAACCTCACTCCTAAGGATTTTGAGGGAACAAGGCAATGGGAAAACTAACAGTCACCACCAGACCAGGAAATAGCCTAAGCTATTGAGACAATAAATCAGTGGTAAAACTCCTAGTGCTATTTCAAAAGCAATCAAGGCCTTTCATTCCTTGTCCCAGAAAATGAGCCCAAGACCCAATCTAGTTTCTATCTGCTCTTGAAGCCTGCAGAGTTCCTTTCCCTTGTCCAACAGTTACCTCTGCTTTATTCTAACGTTGAAGTTTCTGCCCTCGGTGGAATACAAGCTTCATTCAGGTGAACATGCAATACATATTGCACAAATACATATGTGGATGTGCATGCATCCACAACCTTATGACCAACCATACACGGGATAATAAAACTCTCCCTTCTGAGTATTCATCTTAAATACTAAATAAAAATCTCTCTCCTGTTCAAACAGTCAAGGCTTTGGAACTTATTCCCTGTGAACTCCTTGTATGTTGTAAACAAAGATTCCTTTGTTTGACAACTCCACCTGTTTCTGTGATTCACCAAAGACTGACCTCAGTTAGTTCAGTTACTGTAATGTAATATCAAGCATATCTAGTTAGTTGATCATTTTGTTCAAGTCTTACATATCTTACCAATATGATGACCATTTGTCTATGTAATCTTAAAATAAGGGTGTTGAAATTATTTTCCATTTGTCGTCCAAGGTAGAAGTTATGATTTTTGTTCTTAGTTTTTCCCTATATATCCCCAAATCTGTTGTTACGTATTAAAATTCAAGAATTATTATACTCCCGGGGCGCCTGGGTGGCTCAGTGGGTTAGGCCGCTGCCTTAGGCTCAGGTCATGATCTCAGGGTCCTGGGATCGAGTCCTGCATCGGGCTCTCTGCTCAGCAGGGAGCCTGCTTCCTCCTCTCTCTCTCTCTCTGCCTGCCTCTCTGCCTACTTGTGATCTCTCTCTGTCAAATAAATAAATAAAATCTTAAAAAAAAAAAGAATTATTATACTCCCTGATGAATTCATCCTTTTACTCTTCTGTAATTTTGACTTGATCTTTATGTCTAATAATGAAATTTGCTTTAAAATCACTTTTCATTATCTTGATATAACCACCAAAGTTATAGTGTGATTAGAGTTAATATAGCATATTTTTTCTTTTACTTTTTAAAGCACTTCTATATTGAATCCTGACAAAGAAACAAAACAACTTTTTAACTCTGGAAGCATCTTTCTAAATTATCTTTTTTTTTTTTTTAATGAAGCAGTAGCAATTTTTGTTAAGGGACCTAAACTGAAAGTAGGTTTAGAAATTTATTTATTTTTTTATTTATTTAGTAAAAGATTTTATTTTATTTATTGACAGCAAGAGAGAGAGAGAGAGAGAGAAGAAGCACACAAACAGGGGGAATCATGTGCAAAGGGAGAGGAAGAAGCAAGCTCCTTGGGGTGCAAGTAGTCCCATGCAGGGCTGGATCCCTGTACACTGGAATCATGACCTCAGCCAAAGGCAAACATCTGCTTAAACAACTAAGTCATCCAGGCACCCCTAGAAAATTTAAAAAAAAAAAAAGACCTTTTAAAAACATTTTGTTTCTTTCTTGTTTTTTTTTTAATATTTTATTTATTTGACAGACAGAGAGACAGGAAGAGGAACTATAAGCAGGGCAGAGGGAAAAGGAGAAGCAGGTTTCCCACTGAGCAGAGAGCCTGATGTGGGGCTCCATCCCAGGACCCTGGGATCATGACCTGAAAAGAAGGGACACTTCTTGGAGGAAGCCACCCAGACACCTCTTTTCTTTGTTTTTAATATATGGCAACTGATGCTTCCCAGCCACGAGGAGCATATTACCCATTGATTAAATCTCTGATAACAACCTATTTAAAAAGGTGTGTAAATATATACTTACTCAGATTTATACACTTTGTGTTTTCTTCATAGTTTGGGGCTGGACCCCATGGTCACAACACTGCTTCCAGTCTTTGCCTTCCCATCTTTTGATACCAGGTATTTGGTCAGCAAAGCAAATTAGTATCAAAATTAATAAGCCCTTGGCACCATATCTCTGGAGCAGGGCTTGCTCTTAGCCAAGGCCCAGAGCAGTTGACCTCCCCTCGCTAGTGCTATAGCCCCAAGGACTAGGTCCCTGCCACCAGAACTCAGTCTTACATGTTATGCTAAGCAGACAAAACCAAACCAGGAAAGCTCCAACAGCTTTCACTGGCCTGCCTCATCTCCAACTCTCTCGACGTCTAGGCAGTACCAGATGACAGGGAGGGGTCTTGGTCCAACATATGGGAGGGAAGGAAGTAGCCACGAGCAAGTACCTGCCTCTCTGTTCCTTTCTTTCATGAGCAGGTTGTAAGGAGGAGGAAGAGGAAGGGGAAGAGAGGTGAACTTCAAGGGGTGAAGGCCTCAGGTAGGCAGCTGGCTCCTGCCAGTAGGAAAGGGACAAAGGAGAAGGCAGTGAGTCTTGCAGGGAGGGTGGGGGGTAAGGGTTACAGCTTATGACGGAATCTGGACAGGAGTAATAGGGATACTAGTCATTTGAGTCCACCATTGGCAAGCTGGGCTGGGTGTCAGGGCAGATAGGCCTCCCTGGGCAACGGCACATGAGAGAAGGTGGAATTCTTCTCTGAGGAGCAGGTGAAGCTTTGGGTGTTGGGAAAGCATAGACAGTATTGTTCCAGGGCCAAGGACAGGTCCGGGTACTCCTGGTTGGAGGTCAAGGCCACAGTATGATCCAGGTCTTCTACCAGCAGCTTGAAGGTACCACATGCCAGCCACCCCTCATTATTGTGTATAACTCTCTGGTGCACTTATTGGCTTATCCATCAAATGACTCCTTCAGCAGTTTGAAAACCACCTCCACAGGCACTCCAGGATATGGGAGGCTTCCAGAGTGAAAATTTTGCACAGGATCACCCCCAAAAGACCAGAAGTCACTCTGGTGGATGTAGATCTGGTCAAACATGGCCTTAGGGACCATCCACTTCACAGGCAGTCCACTGTTGGTTCTCATTTTATAGTAACTGATGTGGTGATATCTCTGGCAAGGCTGAAGTCTGAGATCTTCATCATGTTGTCCTTTGTCACCAGCACTTCCCTGGTGGCCAGGTCTTGGTGTATGCACTTCTTGGAGGCAAGGTACTCCATGCCTCAGGCTACCTGGTAGGCAAAGAATACCGGGTGCTTGGAGGAGAGTTGCTCTGCTGCATTGTGGCTGATATTGTAACAGTACTCCAGGTCAGGAGGCCTCTGGGCCTGCAGGTACTCCTGTATGTTGTCTTTGGAGGCATATTCCATGATAGTGTACGAAGGACCATCCTGTGTGCAGGACCCAGCAGGTTGATGGTGTCCTTGTGCTGTCCAATCATCTTCATCATCTCCATTTCTGAGATTAGGTTTGACAGGTCTTTCTCTGCTGCATCTGACTTCAACATCTTCACAGACACTTTAGTCAAATGGTTGGATTTGTCTTTGTCCAGCCCAATGGCCTCCTCCAACACCACTTGCCCAAAGTAGGCCTCTCTTAGGGGTCTGCCTAAACTGCCTACAACCAGCCTGCCTCAAGGCAGTTATGAACTCTAGATTATCCTCAAAAACATTAAACCACAAGCTAAAAATTCTCTTCACTAGGTCTCTGTCGCAGGTCTAATTTTCTTATCTTTCATCATTTATCTTTTTCCTAATTCTTATTTTCAGTATAGTTTATTTGGCCTCCAGGTGTTTCCCCGGGTTTCTGTATGCTGTTTCATAGGGAAGAATTATCCTGTCATAAAATTATTTCTTGAGCATTCATTACATCTCTCAGTTAAAATGGGTTCTTTTATGGTTTTGATTCATTTGAGTTTTCTCAAAATGGGAAGAATTTTCAAAATGGTGTTTTCCTCAAGGTTCAGAGTATGTCTTAGCCTCATCTTTACTCTTTTTGAAATTCACTTTTCAAATTCTTGTCCCTCTTTTTATCTTTTTAAATTAAAATGTTTTATTTTTACTATTTTTTTATTTGAGTGTAGTTGATAGTCAGTGTTACATTGGTTTCAGGTTTTCAATATCTCCATACATTATTCTATGATCACTACAAATATAGCCGCCATCTGTCACCATGTAACACTATTATAATATCATTGACTATATTCTCTACACTGTCCCATATCTCTTTTTAAAATCTCTGATTTTTATGTTTTCTGTTATTCCAGTTTTCGACCATCATTTTACTTGGTTACTTTAATAAAATATGCCTGATTACACACTCTATGCTGAAAACCATAGCATTTGATTTATAGTAGTCTTTTTCTTCTTCTTCTTCTTCTTCTTCTTCTTCTTCTTCTTCTTCTTCTTCTTCTTCTTCTTCATTAACATATAATGTATTATTAGCCCCAGGGGTACAGGTCTGTGAATCACCAGGTTTACACACTTCACAGCACTCACCACAGCACATACCCTCCCCAATGTTCATAACCCCACCACCCTCTCCCTAACCTCCCCACCCCCCCCCCGGCAACTCTCAGTTTGTTTTGTGAGATTAAGAGTCTCTTATGGTTTGTCTCCCTCCCGATCCCATCTTGTTTCATTTACTCTTTTCCTGTTCCCCAAACCCCCCACATTGCACCTCCATTTCCTCATATCAGGGAGATCATATGATAGTGCCTTTCTCTGGTTGACTTATTTTGCTAAGCATAATACCCTCCAGTTCCATCCATGTCAACGCAAATGGCAAGATTTCATTTCTTTTGATGGCTGAGTAGTATTCCATTGTGTGTGTATATATATATATATATATATATATATATATATATATATATATAATTCATTTGTTGATGGACATCTATGTTCTTTCCATAGTTTGCCTATTGTGGATATTACTGCTATAAACATTTGGTGCACGTGCCCCTTTGGATCATATAGCAGTCTTCTTTACCTCTATCAGAACCCCAGGAAGCTTTATTTATTTATTTACTCACATAAACAGATGATCCAACACAACGTTTTTTGATGTTCAAATGTATTATAATGTCTTACCACTTAACACTATGCTTACTGCTCTCTTTCACTGTCTGACTAAATCCTCATCATCACTATGCCATTTAATGAGAAAGAACATTTGAACTCAGAGTTCTCTCCATATCAGGGAATGAAGACTCCACCCTTCTGTTTGTGCAGGTAAAATAAATGTTGATGTCTGTCCTGCACATACCCCATCCTGTTCACCAGAATATTCACCATCAAAATATATACACAATGAAAACCATACCTCACCACTTCTATTACCACCCAGCATGCTAAAAACACCATCATATGTTCCTGAATTATTGACTTGATTGATAACCCCACTTCCACACAAACTGCACTCCTTTCTCCCTGCAAATTTATTTTGGTACAGCAATTTAACCTAAAAATCAAGTCAGATGATTTTATTCTGCTGTTGAGGGTCTTTTGGTATCTTCCCCTTTCATATTAAATAAAAACTGAAGGCGTTTTAATGTACTAGAAGGTCATACATCAATACGTTCTTCCTCTCTCCACCACTATGAACTCCTCATTGGCCTCCTTGCTTTTCCTCAAAAGTAACAGACAAGCTGTTCACACAAAGTCTATATACTTACTTGCTCTGCCTAGAGCAATCTTTTCCTTTAATATTTGTATAACACTCTCCTTCACTTCCTGGGTCTTTGTGCAAATAACATCTCATAAATGAGATATAACCACCCAACACAAAATAAAATTAACTTTCATCCCAGCATTCTCCAATGGCTTTTACCTTTCTTGTATTTCTTTGTATCACTTATCACCATCAACCATCAATCATTATTCTATTACTGGTTTATTTTCTTATTTGAGACAGAGAGAGAGAGAATTGGGAGGGTGCGCAGAGGAAGAAGAAAACACCCCACTGCCTAGAAAGCCTGCTGGGGAGTTACATCCCAGGACCCTGAGATCATGACCCAAGCCAAAGGCAGTCACTCAATGGACTGAGCCACCCAGGTGCCCCTCTATTATTGGTTTATTTCACTATTATATTTCAAAAGAATGTAAGCTCTTTGTGGTCAGGTATTTTATATGTTTTATTAATTGAAGTATTCTCAGAAAAGTAGCTGGCAGATTGTAAGGGCTCACTAAACTGTATTTTGTTGTTATTATTGGGCTCCTTTATGGGCTTTACCTCTTACGCTAGAAGTCTATCCTTCAGATGTAAGCGATAAGAATAGAACCCTGCTGCCTGTTCAAATGTGTAAAAAGCCTGTATTAAGTGGATATTTTAAAAGCTAAATGAATGGCTTAATATTTGTATATAGGGGGAAAGGGAACATTTTTTCCACAGTTTAGAAGTGGAGTTCTTTTATAGAGTTCTTGTACAAGCCTACACTATGGAACGATAATGGGCAGTTGTACATTACAATTATACAAACACTTTGGTAATTTATATCCTTTTTTAGTTATTCTTGACTGGATCATTTAATTCCTTAGGAGCATTATAGCATTTCAACTTTTCATGTTCAATAAACTTATTGGGGTTGCTACCTTTTTTATTCAAATGGAGAAATAGTCATGATTTAATCTAAATAAAGTGTTATTGATTGTGTTGTTTTCTAGGAATGAGTCGCACATGCTAGTTTAAAAGTTTTGTTAAAGTCCCAAGTCTGTCACTGATAAAAGCCTTTTGTAGATTAGTAACTTGATCAAAACGGAAAAGTTATGTAACACCAATTGTTATACTATCTTTGTTTCCATCTTGCATTGTAATAACACCCATCTTAACTCTATTTAAGACAAATCATTGCCAGATGGATTTCTGGCATTGATTGCAGGATATGAAATCTAGTATAACTAAAAGTTTTTGGTTTTAGTAGCATATAAATCAATTTAGAAAAATATATGTATTTGAATATAAGATAAAGTTTTAAATTATTTGGCAATAATAAACTAAACTTTTTTTTTGTAAATTTTTATTTTCTAAAATTTCATTGAGCTCTCTTGCAATAAGAAACAAGTTACAAAAAATTAAGGTTTATTTACCCCAATTCAAAATTATTAGGAATATAATCATAGAGGTTGAAGTATTTAAAATATTGAACCCAAAATGTTTTATTAGGTAAATTCATGAATGCTGAGCATTCACTGTTAAAATATACTAATACTATTGATAGAAGCCTAAAATCAAATATTTATTAAATATTTATATCCATATCTTTTCATAGCTTGGTAATTCATTTCTCTAGCATTAAATAATATTCCATTGTTTGCATGTACTACACTTTCTTTGACCTTTCACTTATGGAAGGATATCTTGGTTGCTTCCAAGCTTTTGTCAGTTATGAATAAAACTACTATAGACATCTTTGTGGGTATAGATTTCATCTTCTTTGGATAAATACCAAGAGCTGCTACTGCTGAATAATCTGGCAAGAATATGTTTAGTTATGTAAGAAACTGCCAAGTTGTTTTCCATTCTTTATTCTCAATACACATGGAAGAACATTCCTGTTGCTCCACATCCTCACCAACATTTCATGTTCTGTTGTCAGTGCTCTGGATTCTGGGTATGTACTGGTGTCTCTTTTTTGTTTTAATTTGCATTTTCCTGATGACCTTTGATGTGAAGCATCTTTTTATATGCTTATTTGCCATCTGTAATATTTTCTTTTGTGAGGTATCTGCTAAGGTCTTTGGCTCATTTTTAATCAGGTTTTTCCCCCATTGTTGAGTTTTAAGGGGTCTTTGTGTATTTTTGATTAACAGTCCTTTGCCAGATGTGTATTTTGCAAATTTTTTTTCATAGTCTGTGCTTTGCCTTTTCATTCTCTTGGCATTGTGTTTCACAGAGTAGACATTTTTAAATTCAGTGCTTGTGTTTTTTAGCTAAAGTTATTGCGAAAACCAAGGTCATTTAAATTTTCTTCTATATTACCTTCTACATGTTTCATGTTTAGGTTTATAATCCAATCTGAGTTCATTTTTGTGAAGAGTGTAGGATATCTGCCTGGATTTATTTTATTTTATATTTTTAGATTTAGCTTCACCATTGCTACAGAACCATTTGTTTAAAAGATTGTATTTTGCTCTCTTGTATTGCTTTTGCTTTTCTATTATATATAAAATATAATTGATAATATATATTCTGTTGCTTTAATCTAGTCTTTCTGTGGTATTACAATATCATGCTTACAATTATCGTTATGGTAAACTTTTTTTTAAGATTTTATTTATTTATTTGACAGAGAGAGAGATCACAAATGGGCAGAGAGACAGCCAGAGAGAGAGATGAGGAGAAGCAGGCTCCCTGCTGAGCAGAGAACCCAATGCGGGACTCGATCCCTGGCCCCTGGGATCATGACCTGAGCTGGAAGGCAGAGGCTTAACCCACTGAGCCACCCAGGCGCCCAATCGTTATGGTAAACTTTGAAGTCAGTCCTCAGTCTTTGTTCTCCTTCAACACTATGTTGACTATTGTGAGTCTTTGCCTCTCCATATAAACTTTAAAATAAGTTTGTTAATATTAAAAAAAAAGAACTTGCTGGTATGCATTAATTGTATAGATAAACTTGGAAACCAGTGACCTCTTGAGCTTAGCAGGAGATAGACCATGGACATCAGTTGTCACAGTGGTGCCTCTGGCAGAACCTATTGCAAATCCCTAGGCAAAATGACACCTCAAGGATCTGAGAGAATGTCTAAGAAGTACTTGATACATCCCTTGGGTATGGTTTATTGAAGTGTCCACCTGTCTGAAAGCTGGGGAATCTAGATAAGGGAGGGAAAATTAGTTATGATAAAACATATCAACAAACATCAATAAATTTTGTAAAACTAATTGTCATGGCTCATATACAATATGACCAACAGAGGGACCATCAGAAGGAAAGCATCTTATGTTTATTGTGAAATTTTTTATTCAAAATAAAGCAATGTGAGGGGAAGACACAATGAGAAAATTACCAGTTTTTAAATGGTAAACATCTTACAAAATGGAATAGGTTTTATATTCTAAGTAGTATATTGAAAAGTAAAACATTGGGGCGCCTGGGTTGCGCAGTGGGTTGGGCTGCTGCCTTCAGCTCGGGTCATGATCTCAGGGTCCTTGGATTGAGCCCCGCATCTGGCTCTCTGCTCCGCAGGGAGCCTGCTTCCCCCCCCCCCTCTCTCTCTGCCTGCCTCTCTGCCTACTTGTGATCTCTGTCTCTCAAATAAATATATAAAATCTTTAAAAAAAAAGAAAAGAGAAGTAAAACATTAAAAAATAAAATTTCAATGAAAAAAATTATTTAATTTTAAAAAAAGGTTAAAAATAGCAGAACCATTTTTCTTATAACTGGAAAATACACTGTATATACATCTATCAAAATAACTTGTCATGGGGGAGCCTGGGTGGCTCAGTAGGTAAAAGCATCTGCCTTCGGCTCAGGTCATGATCCTAGGATCCTTGGATCGAGGCCCACATCGGGCTCTCAGCTCAGCAGGGAGCCTGCTTCCTCCTCTCTCTCTCTGCCTGACTCTGCCTAATTGTGATCTCTGTCAAATAAACAAATAAAAACTTTTATAATAAATATTTGAAAAAATAACTTGTCATGTGTGAAATCAGGAGCATATGGAAAAAAATAATATCTGAGGACAATACTTCTGCCATGTTTTGTGCCTTGCTAATATTTTTAAACAGTCAGGCAACTTTTAGCCTTATTGAAATACCTGCTAAGATACCTGCAGTGCCTTTTGGAGCCCTATGACTATAAAAATTAATTGCAAATATTCAAAATGTTTACTATGGTGTCACTATTTAGGGCCACCACCAAGTATGTTTCAGAAGTAAGCATAACTGTTACTCTTCCATAAGGCAAAAGGGCATATTTTCAGGAGTTCCATCTGCTGTACCAGGAGGTGAATCAAGTAATGATTTTTGTCTATAAAATAATTCACTTTTCAATCTAACATTCCTCATTCCACATTATAATAATAAAAACTAGGAGGAGACTAAAACAAACAAACAACTACAACTACAACAACCAGCTTTTCCCACAGTGGAAAAGTAAATATAACCTTAGGAGTAGCCTGAAATTTATTTTTAAATATTTTTAAGATAAACGTTTTTGTTAGAAAACCATATATTTTATATTACTAAGAAATAACAGGCAACGTTTTATGAACTTCTAAAAAGTCTAGTTACTTGTATTTATCTATTAACTCATCTCTTTATGAAGTAGAACATGATCACACCTCTTGTATCTACCCAAGTTTGTATGCTTTGGTTGTTTTATGTTTGCTATTTCCTTGCTTAATTTTTACAATATTTGATACATAATAGTATCTTTAAGTCCATCTATGGTTTCACAGAATTTGTTTGAACTTCATAAAAATGTACCATACTTTTTGCACTGTCCTTGTTTTACTTCTCTATTAGCTTTCCAAGTTTTATTCACTTTAGAGTGTGTAGCTATCATTTATTTTTACTCCTCCATAATGCTATGTTTACAAATTTGTATTTATCTGTACTTTTAAAAATATCTTAATTATATACCATTTCTCATCTCACGTAACACTCATGTTACTTCTACACTTATCAGATATTATGTAACGGAAAACCACAACTCAGCAACAATAGAACACCATTTTTCAAAATTAAATGGCTTACCAGAATTCTTTAATTCTATCCTTTATTTGTATTAGATGACCCTTTATTCTGGTATTTGGCATTGTTCATATGGAGGAAAGCTTATAAGTTGATATTCCATAAATAGAAGGATTTATTATGATTGATTAATTATTTTCATTTAGAATGCATAGAATATGGTTGATTTAATATTTCTTTCTTACTCTCTGCCTGGAACATAGTGCTATCTATACAATAGCCACTAAAATATTAAGTTAATTACCTAGACTTTAAACTGCATATTAATAGGAATAGCATACAGAACTCTTCTCAGATTGGGACACCTGGGTGGCTCAGTCAGTTAAACGCCTGAGCCTTTAGCTCGGGTCATGATCTTAGGGTCCTGGGACTCAGTTCTGCAACAGATTTCCTGCTTAGCCGGGAGTTTGCTTCTCCCTCATCCTGCTGCTCCCCCTGCTTGTGCTCTCTCTCACTCTCTCTCTTACAAATAAATAAAATTAAAAAAATAAATTCTTCTCAGATAGCTAATATAGAATATCGTCTTTGTATTCATCAAAGGGAAAGTGCCATATAATAATGAAATCCAGACTTCTTCAAATTCACTTTTTAACCAGTAAGAAAGTACTGGAAACAAGCCAAAAATGTCTTCAATGAATTAAAGAAATAGATTGATTTTCAATATCTTAATGTTTCTAATGTTAAATTGCAAGATTTTTATACTAGATATCAGTGTAAATATTCATTATACAAGGATATTCTAAAAATAAACCCGAGAAAACTACTTGATATATATGATGACAAAAACGAGTTTGACCAATGTCAGTTTGGGTAAAATTTACAACACCTACCACCTGAAACTCTTGTTCTATATGGTGCCATCTTGTGATGCTGGGCAGCGGCAGTGAGCCACAGCTCCCAGTCAGCTAGAAGATTACAGGGGTGAACACCTGATATTCTTACAAGCATTCTATATATAGAATATATATATAGAATATATATATTCTTCTTTTTTTAATGTAATATTTAATAAATTGCATGTGATATTTGATACTTTGTTATAAAATAGGCTTTGCTTAAGATGATTTTGCCCAAATGCAGGCAAATGTAAGTGTTCTGAGTATGTTTAAATAAGCTTAAGGTAAGCTATGATATTTGATTGTTTAGGGGTATTAAATGCATTTTCAATTTTTTATGTGTTTCTCTGTACATAGCCCCCTTGTAAGCTGAGGAACATCTCTATATGTATATGTAGCCTTGGTATGGCTTACATATTATTGGCATGAAACATCTAGAACAGTACGTGTGCCATAGAATTGTCTACAACATCAAACAAGTTTCTTGAAAACTTGTGCCAAAGGGGTTATGTCTTTAAGGATTCTTATTTCAGAAGGGTTCTCTCAAACGTAAGATTTTTCAGAAGTTAAGTGAAAATCTGACCAAACTAAACATTTTTCCATTTTCCCTAGTGAGCAAAGATAGCTAAAATCTATCTGCCATTTTCAACACTGTACTCAACGATTGTAATTCTAATTTAAGAACAGATTATTTATATCAAAACCACATGTTGGCCTAATCTTATACAATATTCATAAGTCACACTCAGACCCTTGGACACTTTTATTTGTTGAGTCTATATGGTACTACGGACATTCATCTTTTTTGACCTCATAGCTTCATGTATGTCTATACTTTTGAAAATACATGCATCATAGTTCCATTGTAAAATGTCTGGGTTATAAAATGTGCTATGCTATCAAAATGGTAATAAGAACATACAAATGACCTGATGTAATGAACTGGACCAGATTGCCAGATATCACATTGCATACCAGAAAGATTCAGTGGTAAGTTTTAAAATGGCCAGCTATACACTGACTGAATTATAACTCATTTAGCTTCTTTCTTTGTGTACAGTATTATACATTAGTCAGTATTATAGTAGATAAGTACTTTGGACAGATGTAAATATGCTGTAATAAAAAATGTTTTTCTTCTTTCTTTTAGTCCTTTTTACTTGTAAGACTAGCCACAAATACCACGCCTCCCCCAAAATAATTTGCAATCCAAATTTATCTCTAAATGAATTTATTGCACAGAAAAATATGTATATATATATATATATATATATATATATATATATATATACACTTACAGAAGACATGTTCAAAAATAGTTACACAACAGCAGGGCCCTAAATGTAAGCAGTATAGTTGTTTTGTTTTGTTTTGTTTTGTTTCTTTTAAAAAAAGAGGTTATGTGAAATATTAGGATTTTATTTCCAGGCGTAGTATTTCAAGACAGTTAACTACACCTATGGTGTCAACAGCCTCTTGTTGGCAGTATGATTTTATTGGCTCCATGGAATAACAGCAAGAATTTACTATTGCTTCTTTCTTTTATGACACACACAGAATAAAAAAATTGACACATTTGCTCAAGACCAACCAGAATCCTTTTAACCTATCAAAATTGATGGGAGGCCTTCACTGCCAAAGTCACTGCTGGGTTTTCACAATTCATTGCAGACAATGTGCTACTCCCATTATGATAAAGGAGAGAAGAGTCATAATCAGGGAAGAAAGCTAGATTAATACTTGTAATTATCATTGAATTATTTAGCCTGCTATAGGATTATTATTATTAGTGCCATTTGATAATTTTCTCTCATTATATTAAACACAACTGTGAGTAATTACCCTACCTAATATTTCTCTGTATTGGCTGACTAGCTAGCAAACATTCATGAAAATATCCATTAGCCACACATATAAAATGCTGCATTATGATGCTGTTGAATCAGAACATACCACTACCTGATCCTGTAGCTCTTTGAGGATTTGCAAATCAATTAATTCTATCTTTGTTGGATTCTTCCCATACAATTAGAAAATTTATAATCGAGTCCATGAACATTATTAGTTTTACCATTTTAAACCAGCAATCACACTTTGATTTTTACAACAAAAGCAGAAATATAAACACACACATTTGGATCAGTTTTCTCTTAGTCTGTCTGGACTTCAAAATCCTATTCCTCAAGATGATGCACACCAAAGTTCTGGATTAAACAAGAAATTAGATGGCACCTGAACACTTGGTTTAATATTCTCAAAAGGACTATGCAACTTCTTTCTTACATTAAGACATTGTTTTACAAAGATCCACACTTTTATAATGTTAGTATTTTTAATAATCAATAAAGTCAATTAATCATGATTAAAAATCAAACATAAAAATTTCTACTTTTTGCTTTTGCCCCCTCCATTTAGAACTTATTTATAGCCTGATAATTCAAAGGTCCCTATGTTTATGAAAATCTGGACAGAAATAGCTCTAAGATCCCATTCAGAACTTGATATTAATCTAAGTCTTTTGGCTCCATTTATCCTGAGAGCAAAGAGTAGGACAAAGGATTTGAGTACTGTTAGTTTATCTGGGAGATTATCCAAGGTAGAAAAGAATGGGAAAGTGATACAGTGAAGAAGCAACTTTGTCAAAGAGGTACATTGTTGATATAATTGTTGTGGATAGAAAATGAAGGCTTGCTTTTACTGAAAGGTCCTGAGAAACTTCTTTAAGTTGTCCTCATGAAGACCTGAAAACTGACAATTTTACCTATGGTTCTTATTTCCACTTCACTGAGAGCTGTCCTCAGAGGACATTAACTCTCCTACACTTTTGGGTTGTGTTGGAGACATTCCAAAATGAGAGAGAGAACATGAGATCCTATCAGTGTTAAGTAACTGCAATTTCCCATGGAACTATCCACCACAGGTTTGGCTATAATCAGGAGTTGGGCCTTGATATCAGAGGGATTTGAGGCAGTATCATTTTAGGTTAATCATTATATCTGAAATTTCCAAAAACTTCAACTGATGAAACTTTGATTATAAACCTATAAATATAACAATAAATCTACAGTATTCAAATTATTTTCATAGAAATACACAAACAAAGCATCAATTGACTAATATTTAAATGTTACAAAATACTGAACTGAAAGAATTTGGTCATATAACAACGTGTAAGAAGTAGAACTTAGGTTTAGGTTAGAAGTCAGGATGCATTTGGGACTCAGTTAAGAAATTGAATGGAGGGACGCCTGGGTGGCTCAGTGGGTTAAGCCGCTGCCTTCGGCTCAGGTCATGATCCCAGGGTCCTGGGACCGAGCCCCAAATCAGGCTCTCTGCTCAGCAGGGAGCCTGCTTCCTCCTCTCTCTCTGCCTGCCTCTCTGCCTGCTTTTCATCCCTCTCTGTCAAATAAATAAATAAAATCTTATAAAGAAATTGAATGGATGTCTGACTATCTTATAGGTTTGCTAAAAATCAGTGACTTTGTGTTCACGTGTGGCTATGCAGGAATTTTTAACTTTCTCTAAGAAGTTATTAGATTTGATTATATAATGGCAGTAAAGAATGGGGAAAAGCAAAGTACAAACCCCATAAAGACAAAGACACTGAGTATGAGAAAAGAGTAATAGATAAGAAGAATCAATGCATTTGAGGAAAATGGGAATTGAAATACACAATGATTGTTGATTTTTTTAGATGGAGAAAACAAAACTAGCTTGCAAGAAGGAAATAACAGAAGACATGCTGTGATGTGATACAGAATCCTGGAAAAGGCAGTAACGTGGAATAAAGGAGTAGGGAGAGCATATCAGGTAATTTGGATAGGAAGGAGTTAGGAGATAATTGCTTGATAAATTTTATATGGCCCACTTAAATGCACAGATTTCTCTTCTTTAATTTATATGGAGAACAGGGTGTCCTTTCTCTTCCCTTTCAGAGCACCCGAGGTGTACTCTTTCAGACTGAAAACCTAAAAAGCTCAGGACTCAGTTGCTTAAGCACAGCTGAGAGGACATATTTCAATTAAGATTTACAGTTTGCTGTAGGTAGTAGACTGTCAAAAGTGGTTTAACCATATTTTTCATTTAACAAGAAGACTACAGAGAGTGTTTTCTGGTGTTGGTTCAGAGTCTTAAGAAAGTCAAGTGAACTATCTTAGAGGTTTTCATGGCTTTTCATTCACAGTTGCAAAAATGTAATGTGTTGGTTCAGAGTCTTAAGAAAGTCAAGTGAACTATCTTAGAGGTTTTCATGGCTTTTTATTCACAGTTGCAAAAATTGCTGTTGGAGTTCTCACTATTAAGCCCACATTTCTGGCAGAAAGATAGAGGTAAAAGAGAATGATATCTTGTACGACTGATACTTTGTCATAAGGTTACAATGTAACTAGAAAAGAGACAATAAAATATTTGATGTTGTTTTAAGTTTCCTTGTTGTCAATCCCTCAGTGCTTTCTGATATTAAAGGAAAGAGTAGATGGATATTGACCTGGCAACTATCAACACCTGTCAGTCTCTCTTGGATAACCAATATCTCTATAATCTCTTCTTCCCAGTAAAAAAAATAAAATATATTCATAACCCACACTGTGCCATCTCAAGTTACTGCACCAAGATAAAATTACAATGATTTTCAGTTGTTCCAAATGGACAGAATAACCTTCCTTATGATATCATGTCTTATAAGATAGATAATTGGCTTGCTACCAATATACCCAGATGTGACTGTGGAAGAGACAGGAAAAAAAATAATAATATTTATTTATTCCTTGGGTTGACCCTGTTTACACAGATGCATTACTATTAGAAAAGGTTGGTTTGGGACATTGGAATGAATTTACTTAATGGGTCTGTATGTAATTGGGTTGGAGGAAATTTTTAATTTCTACAAAAATTATTAGAATTCGATCTTATTCTCTTTTGTTGATTTTCACATGTTAACAAAGCCAACGTTTTTGTCTAGCAGACAAGATCTTAAATCCTAACAAAACTCAATTTTTTCCTTTTTTTTTTAAAGTTTGAGAGCCTCATGTTCTCTCATGCTGCTTTAAATACAACTCAAAAAAACAAAAGGAGCTAAATGGGGCAGTAAGACCAGACTTTTTATTTTATTTTATTTATCTTATTTTTAATTAAAAAATTAAAGATTGTATTTATTTATTTGAGAGAGAGAGAGAGCATGAGTGGGGCAGGGGGATGTAGCTGCAGAGAGAGACTGAGAAATATACTCCCTAATGAGCAGGAAGCCCGAAATGGGGCTCGATCCCAGGATCCTGACTGAGATCATGACCAGAGACAAAGGCAGATACATGTGCAAAATCCCTTTTTTTCTGGGAAACAATACTTTACAAGATATGTTTGAAAAAGTACTGGGGAATCAACTTTAATCGGAGATACAAAAATTTAATTGACTTTTGTAAAGCTACAGGGATCCAAATGATGGGAATCCCAGCCCGTTTAGGTTGTGGACCACAGAGTATTCTTCTCTGTAATATTTTATTTTCTTCCATGTCTACTAACTCCAGTCCAAGTTCACTGATCTCTTTTTAGATAGTGCAAAACATGGCAAAGAATACCAAACAAGTGCCCAATATTCTACATTTATTACATCATTTCTAACATATAGAAGTGTGTTATCAAGGCTGGTTCTGTGAACGAACCTAGTTATGCTAAAGTGTGTTTCGTTCTCCAAGAAATTAAATGCATGGTTATCACACAATTATAAAATACTTGTGTCAAGAATTTTTATTCAAAAATTAATAAGAGAAGCAGATATTAAAACTAGTTCACATGGTTATTTGGGATATAAGCAGAGTTGTGCAGCAGAAGTGCTCTGGGCCCATAATTTGGGTTATAGAATTTATGTTTTCTAATGAAAAATCACTAACTTGCATTATTGTTAACAAGAATCCTGTGCATTACCATCAGTTTTCTACATTATAACCTCTTGCTCTACAGTTTGTAAATAACTTTGTCAATAGCAAGCTAATAAATGGGGTGACTCCAATGGATTGAGATAATCTCTAGAGTTTCTGCTACATAATGAACAGGACTCCATTGAAAGGACACCTAAGAGTTTATTTTGCCCCAAAATTTGATCACTTTTTTCACTGTCCTTACCTATTTTCCAAACCTAGTCCTTTTGCTTCACCTTTCAGTCTACGGACAACCCTGTATCTGACTGACTTGTTAATTCTGGGAATGTCTTGCAGATTAATTTGCTTGCCCGAGGTGGTTCCTCTAATTGATGTCTAAGAACCCTAATTAGTTAAGAAAACTTTTTTTTAACATTTTCATTGCTATTTATTATTATTATTATTATTGCTAATATCTCTATTATAAATAATTCACAAGGGCATCTTTCTGACAAAAGACAAAGAGCTGGCTACTAGTAGAAAAAGTACATTTAACTCTGTCAGTGAAAGTGGTAAAGGGATTTGAGAAAATAAGGCAAAGCAGTGGAATTATGTGTTAAAACTTTAAATATTATAGACACATTTACTTAATTTCTAATACTGTTGTTGCTTATAATTAAATAAGATGTTTTCCATGAACCACGCATTACAGCAAATATATTGTTTATACAGATTAAATTTTCATCAAAAGGGACGCCTGGGTGGCTCAGTTGGTTAAGCAGCTGCCTTTGGCTCAGGTCATGATCCCAGCGTCCTGGGATCGAGTCCCGCATCGGGCTCCTTGCTCGGCCGGGAGCCTGCTTCTCCCTCTGCCTCTGCCTGCCATTCTGTCTGCCTGTGCTTGCTCTCTCGCCCACTCTCTCTGATAAAGAAATAAAATCTTAAAATAAATAAATAAATTTTCATCAAAAAATTGTAAGTGTATTTTATTGTAGGATATGATAAGCATTTTGCAGATGAGAAAAGTGAAATTTAGAAAAGTATGTCTTTTCAAATCCCTCATACAATATCTGGCCTAGATAGAAGGATATACTATCACAATTGAGGAAGATAATTGAGATTACTTAAAATGATAAACTTTACTGTATAGGGTTTTTTACAAGTTTGCCACAGATTCAGATTCTTTTAAAATATATATCTATTTTGTGTAAAGAGAATGCACTGAGAAGTAAAAAGAAAGTGATATATCAGTGCTACCAACTAATGGCTATAATATCATCACCTTATTTATGAACAATGAAACAGTGTGCAATATTTAAATAAATTTAAATAAATTCCTATTTATTTTATATATTTATAAATTTAAATAAATTTCTATTTATTTATTATTAAAGAAATTCCTCTAACAAACAGTATGTTTTGAAGGTTGCTAGCAGGAAAGTGTTGTACGACATGGAAGTAATCAGAAAATGTGATCTAAAATTCTGCTTTCAAGGGCGCCTGGGTGGCTCAGTGGGTTAAAATTCTGCTTTCAAGAAGCTATCACAGTAAGTACTGAGCATTAGCTATTATATGCTATGGATGAATAACTGAAATCTACATTTGAAACTAATGGTACACTATATGTTACCTAATTGAATTTTAAAAAGTTAATAAAAAAACCACTATTTTATAAAACAATATTCCCAACAGGCTCTTTTGCTTTAAAATACTCACTTTGTAATGAGAGTCATTACTTTTGTCTAGCCAATTCTTACAGCACTGTTTATCCCTTCCCTGCTTTATCCCTTCCCAGTATCAATAAAGGCTCACTTGGGTTACCTAGAAGCCATGAGAAAGCTTGTAATAGATCTGGCTGGTTTTCACCAGCAATTTGACCACCATGTGCACAGGGAAGTCTATTGATAAAGGCTTTATTGCAATAAGTTGCAAATACATGGATGATTTTGAATTCTCTTTCTTGAGGTCTTGTTTCATGATAATAAATTTAGGGTGGCTTATTGGAATGGATGTTATTAACATATCTTCATAGTTATAAGCACATGGAATTGTAAAATAGATGAACGAATGTGGCATTACTGACAACTGTCCTCATTTTGAAATCAAATTACAGTGTACTAAGATGAGGAAGCAAAGCAGATTTGGGATTATGAGTGAAATAATTTAAAAAAGTCTTGGGGTATGATCAGACTATTGGGTAATTCAGTAGAAAAATGTCAACTGATTGAGATTCTGTGTTCCCTGATTTCAGAGAGAAGTTAAGATAAATAAGTAACACGAGGAGACTAGGAAGCCAAACATAAGTGATAATTTTGTGCCAGGGTGTGTTTACATCTGTTTATCTTCTTGCTTTACCACTAAGGTTGCTCCTAGAGGAGAGTTTAAATATGTGTTGGAGCTAATCTCTGTGGATTACACAAGAAACCACATCCTACAGCTCTCCCTGAAACACCCCTTATGATTTCAATGTAATTTGGTTTTTGCATTTTTAGAAATAACAAAATACTTTGCAAACTCATCTACTTTATTACCATCACAAGTGAGTCAGCTGACTCCACATTTTAACACAGTGACAGTCACAGAGAATGGAGGAATGAGTAGAGTTATCAATATATGTGATTTTAAGAAGTATGACAGGGTAGCAGCTATTTCCAGGAACCAAAACATGGGTCAGCAGCTGTGCAGGAAAAGTGATGGAATAAATGACTCATTTCAGAGGAGTTCTATAACATATTAGTTCTATAATGTATCTTCAGCCCCCAATTACCCGCTTTGATCTAAAGATAAGGATTTACAGTTAAGGTCCCATTTATGATTTGACTGGTGTGGTCTGAATCATTTTTACTATTGTTTTGACTATTACTTGAAACCTATAGTAGTACTTGGGATATGTGTTGTGTATTCTGTGAACATGTGCTATTTTTAGATTAGATAATTTCTGTCTCGAACCCCTGTTCATTTCTTTGTTTTTGTTTATTTGATAGTGGTTTCAGAAAATGGATATATCTGAAAAATTGCAAAGCCACTATTAAAACAAGTTATTATTATATATAGCATGGAATTGCACATTCCTCCTTTGAATCCGACAGAGCTTCACCATATCCTTAACAATTTGGGAAAAACATGCTATTATTTTTCTTTATAAAATTTCTCCTGTTAGGCTGTGATGGTTGTCATCAGCAGTAACTCCTCTGAAGGCTTTGTCAAAAGAGTTGAAAAAATTGGAAAGGTGTGTGAATGAAGCTGTTTGCTGAATATAAAGAAAAGAGCATTGAAGTACAATTCACACTCTTACTTCTCCTTCTATGCTTTCAGATGTTTGACATTTGAAAATTTTGCTTCTAGAAGAGATGCCCTATATAATTCTTACTTTAAGGAGCAAGTTGCTTTTATAATTTTTTTATTATTCTACCATTCCAGTATTTCCATTTAAATTAAATTCAATACCATTTTAAAAAAATCAAAAGTGCAGCCAGTATTCAATTCCTGGGCTAAATAATTTTAGAAAGCTTTGTGTTATTGAACCTACAGGGTTTTTCTGTAGTTTTAACTCTTTCTTTCTGTGATTTTTCCCATTAGTCACGTAAGTGACTGCAATATAACAGACATTGAGGATAAAGAAGGACTGAATAGAACAATCCTTGGCCTCATGAAGTTGAGAATCTAGCAAGGGAGTCAAACAATTCAATTATTCAGTGACAATTTATTGAGTGCCTGGCCTAAAATGAGCACAACAAAACCCCAGGCCAGAGGAATCATTTTAATGGGAGAGATAGATAATAGGTAAGCCAACTTTAAAAAAAAAAATCGTACTGCTTTTTCTTTAATAGAGATGCATATTTGAACTAAATAAGCACATTTTTAAAAGAGCAGTGATTGAGAAGAGGTTTTTTAACTGAGTGGTCCGAAAGGGCCTCCCTGAAAAAGTCTGTTTTGAACAGATTTCTGAATAATATCAGCTAGGAAGCTGCGTAAAAATCTCAGGGATGGGTGATTTTTCCAGTCGAAAAACTGTAAAGGCTCCAAAGTCACAATAGAGCTATAAGTTTCTCTAATAAAGTAACTTCTGACAAAGAATGAGAAGAAATAACTAACCCAGGTTTGAAAGAAAAGGGACAGACTTTCTATGGAATTCATATTTAATTAAAGCTCTAAAGGACAAAAATACAATAGAGCAAAATTCTGGTCACGCTGATATACCTAACGAAAGTTCATAAGCAAGGTGTGGGTAGCAAAGAGTGTGTGGGAATGTTGGTAAGAACAGTGGGGAAGAGTCATCCCTGAACATGTTCTTAAATGAAGCAATTCTTGTGTTGTATTAAAGGTTAAATTGGAGTTTGCCTAAGTGATTAGAGAAGGATGCCTCAGCTTATGGAAGTTCAAAGCCATAAAGATGTGATAAACTACTGCAGATATTTTCATGTATATTTGTTGTTGCTTCTAGTAATGGTGATCTAAAAACTCCTACTTAAGACAACTAAAAACCCAGACAAAATAGCTTTTAAAGTTAAAAATATCAGAATGATTATAAAAATAAGTGAGGGATTACTGGGCCAAAATACGAAATACAATGAGAGCCTAGAGATATATGCCCTGAAGCCATTTTAGCTATGAGAGCATTTGAAACTGCTAAAACACACTGAGCTGTGTTGTTCATAGACTCTTGATACTAGAGAAACAAAATTCAAAATCCAGCAGCAATCAAATTTGAGGACTTTGGTACAACCCAAATTTAACTTGAGATCCCCAAAGCACAAGGAGAAGCAGAAATAAGACTATAGCCTACCTTGCCTTCTGTGTAAACTGAGAAAGTCAATCACTGAATTTGGAGTATGATTGTCTTGTAGAGTCTCAGATATAAGAGAAAATTCTACCAAGGAGGACCATACCATTATTATAGCTCTTAATTATCCCTACTCAATAAGAGTTTCAAATATAATGTCTTGAACATAGCAAAATGTAACAAAGCACACAAAGAAAAACCATTAACAAGATTGGATAGACAAAATGGGATTAAGTATGATGTTAAAATGATCAATAAAGATTGTAAAATGGCTTGATTACTCTGCTCAAAGAAATGAGAGGGGAAGCAAATTGAACAAAAAGCTGACACTAAAAATGATATTGAGAAAGGTTTTATAAATGAACCAAATGGATACTCTAGAACTTTAAAGATATGACAGCTAATTTAAGATACCACAGGGGTGCCTGGGTGGCTCACTTAATTAAACCTCCAATTCTTTTTCCTTTTTTTTTAACACCTTAATTTTATTTTATCTCTTTCAATTTGGCTCAGGTCATGATGTCATGGTTGTGAAATAGAGCCCAGAGTTGGGCTCTGTGCTGAGCCTGGAGCCTGCTTAAGATTCTTTTCCCTTCTTTTTCTATCCCTCCCTGCACTCTCACTTGCTCACTCTCTCTTGCTTGCAAATAAATAGATAGATAGATAGATAATAGACAAAGCAAAATAAAAGCAGATTATGAAAATAAATATAAAGATTTTGAAATGAAAACAAGTTCAAAATAAAATAGAGAAGACCTACACAGCTAAAAGTTCATTCAGAAAATCTACTATTAAAGAAGTCAGTATGACACAGTGTTAAGATATCAAAAGATTTGAGCATGTACTTTACAGAAAGGGTAATCCAAATGGCCACTCATAGGTAAAAACTGTTTATCTTTATTATGAATCTGGAATTAAATTAAATTAAATTAAAAATAAATTAAAACCTAAAATGACATACTATTACACACTTACCATATTGGGCAACAGTAAAATTGCCTTGCAAGAATGTGAAAGAATGAAAGTGCCCATAATAAAAACATTTGAGGTAAGTTGGACAATATTTAGAAAACTTAAAAATAAAAATAAAAATTTGGTCCATTCCTAGAAATACAACATGGAACTAAATGAATATTTTCACCAGGATATGCAAACAGATGATTATAGCTATTTCATTCATAACAGCAGATCAGTAGTGGTCTATTTGCACAATGTTACATTAAATAAGAGAGAATATTAACAAACTGGGAGGAGGGGCTAGGTTGTTATCAGAAACAGATCTTCTATGGTGCTGATTATGTTCTATTTCTCAAAATCTTTAAGTTAAAAAAGTTTTCAAATTTATATCTAGATAGATAGATGATAGATAGACAGATATCCCAGAAGCTGCAATGCTAGGCTAAGACCAGGCTTTAAAGGGCTTTTCTATACTCTACTAAATACTTGAAACCATTCATTATATCATAGCTCAGTGTTCAAATCTCCATTTGTTTCCTCAGGTTCCTAATATTTACCTTAAGGTGACCTGATTCAGACTTTTGATCACCTTTGTCTAAATATTTCTATTTTAACAAAGTCCTTTTTAACACTGAGAGACTAAAACTTAGAAAAATACTCTGATTGTTATCTCACTAGGGTGGAAAATATATAGTTACCCATTAACTAATGATATCCATGTCTACATTAGATCCGTGGCATTTTTAATTCTTGGGAGCTTTTGGTTAAATGAAATTTTTAAGCTTCCTTTAAAGGAAGCTTTAAGCCATCACCACATGAATAAAATTAAAGAACCAAATGAAAACAGGCCAAGTATTTACAGAGTAATAGAATGTGCAGTGGAAAGAGTACAATTCTGAAATCATAAAGCCTAAATTAGTGTGATGCATTTTTGCTACCCATGTAATCATAAACCAGTTATCTAAATGTGTTAGCCTCAGTTTTTTCACCCATGAAATGGTGATGATAATACTTATTATGCAGCGTTGTTGTGTGGATGTGATGAAGCATGGAGCATGAGAGTCTCATATTCCATGCTAAAATGATAGCTATTTTTATACTTATAATAATTCTAGTAATAGTAATTAAATTGTTCAAAATGGTAATATTCATTTATATTGAGGCATTGTATTGACTATTATTAGACACATTTACCAACATAAATTTCATTTTACTTT
Organism: Mustela nivalis; assembly: GCF_964662115.1. NCBI lineage: Eukaryota > Metazoa > Chordata > Mammalia > Carnivora > Mustelidae > Mustela > Mustela nivalis. The sequence goes on from NW_028136418.1 coordinate 471,810, forward strand.
ACCCCCTCTGAGGATATATATTCCCTAATTCAATATGAATCTCCTTATGAATAATAATTATCATAATAAATATGCTGATTTTTCTTCTATTTGTTTTTAAGGAGGTATCCTTTACTGTTGAACATAAAGAAACTTAAGCAAGTCTGTGTTATTCAAACTTTGCATGCTGCTTTCTTATGAAACTAGATTATAGAGTTGTATGAAATAAATTCATGCAGTTAAGACATTGATGTTTGGAACACTGGGTGGTCAGTTTAGTATTTCAAAAGAAGATTTTAAATTTAAACCTTAAAACTGAGCTCTTTCAGCCTTTTTTATAAGACCATCCTTCATGCTTCATAAGTACTCCTCCATTGTAAACTAAGTAATAGTTTTTGTCACAGTGTATATAACAAAAATGGATTTTATATTCTATTATTTCAGAGTTAGTTGCAGTTTCTACTGCCTTACTTCCTTTTTTGAAAAATAGATTAATTCTACAAAAAGTTTTTTCCAGCTTTATTGAAAAAAATCGACATATTTGTAAATTTAAGAAATGATTTCTTATAACATTGCAAACTTTTAACATTGTGTAAATTTTGTACAATTTGATAAATTGGTATACATCTTTATTGCAATATAATCTACACAAAAATGTTAATACATCTACTATCTCGTATAGTTGCCACTGTTTTTTATGCATGTATCGTAAGGAATTTTAAGATCTACTCTCTTAGCAACTTTTATGTATATAGTATAGTAGAGATAAACTTCAGAGGTCTTGTGGGTTTTGTTCCAGACTGCCTCAATAAAGTGATTATCTCAATAAACTAAGTCAAATTATTATATTTTTTGGTTTCCCAGTGCATATAAAAAATTATGTTTCCCAGTGCATATAAAAAATAAAAACTATACTGCACTGTTCAAAAGCATTAGGTTTTTAAAGAAAATCAATGTATATACCTTAAGTACACTAGTTCTGAGTTTTCAGTGGGTCATAATTACTGATCACAGATCACCATAACAAATACAATAATAATGAAAAAACTTGATATATTGCAAGAATTACCAACATGTGACAAAGAGACACAAAATGAACAAATGTTGTTAGAAAAATGGTGGCAGCAGACCTCTTTTATACAAGATTACTATAAACTTTCAACTTGTAAGAATGTGATATATGCAAAGTTTATTAAAGGGAAGCACAATAAATAAAAAGTATGTATATCTTATTAACTATGATCATCATGCTGTACATTAGATCCCCAGAACTTTTTCATATTATAGTTGCAAGTTTGCACCCTTGGACCACCTTACTCCACCCCAGGTTCACCCCTTGTCAACTCAACTCTAAGTTTCCATTAGTTTTCCTTTTCCTCAGATTCTGTATGTAAGGGATATCATAATACATAAATTAAAAAAATATATAAAATCTTTGAAATATTTCACTTAGAATAATACCTTCAAGATCCATCCATGCTGTTGTAAATGGCAGTATTTCTTAATTTTTCATGGTTAAGTAGTATTCCGTAGTATATATTTACCATACTTATTTTACTCATTCATCCATTAATGGATACTGAAGTTATTTCCATCTCTTGCTTAGAGTTAATAATTTTATAATAAACATAAGAGTGCAGATATGTCTTTGAACAGTGAACTTTGTTTTCTTTAGATAGATACCTAGAAGTGGGATTACTGAATCATATGGTAATTTTACTTTTAATATGAATAATCTCCATACTGTTTTCCATACAAATTTATATCTCTATTACAGTGCATAAGTTCCCCGTTTTCTCCAATATTTACCAAAATTGGTTAGTTTCAATTTTTTGGTAGTATATATTCTAATATCTTAATGCGTTTTTCAGAGGTAAACAACAACAACAACAACATAAGGACTTTGCCCTGAGATTTTTACGTTGAGCACTTTTTAATGCTCCTGTTGGTCATTTATATAACTTTTTTGAAAAAAAAGTCTATTGAGATCCTTTTGCTATTTTTTTAATCATATATTTTTTTTCTATTTGTATCTGTTGGTTATTAACCTCTTTTCAGATATAAGATTCGTAAGTATTTTCTTACATTCTGTGGATTGTGTTTTCATTCTCTCTCCCTTTTTTTGGCAATGCAGAAACGTTAGTTTGATGTAATACCATTTATTTATTTTTGCTTTTTTTGCTTGTGTTTTTGGTCTGGTATCCAAAAAACTATTGGCAATACCAATGTCAAGGAGAATTTTTCCTATGTTTTCCTTTAGGAAATTTAGTTTCATGCATCACCTTTAAGTCTTTAATCTATTTCAAGTTCAGACTTATGAGTGATATAAGGTTCCCTTTTCATACTGTTTATGTGACTATTCAGTTTTAAATATCATTTATTGAACAGGCTATCTTTCCCCATTACATATGTTGGCCCCTGTCAAATATTAGGTGACTGTATGAAAGGATTTATTTCTGGACTCTCAATTCTGTTCTACTTGTTTATTGGTCTGTTTTTATGCCAGTATACTTTATTGTTTTGAGCATGAGGGCTTTGTAGTATAGTTTCAAATCAAGAAGTGTAATCTCCCTTCTTCATTCTTTCTCAGAACTGCTTTGATTATTTGTTGTCTTTCATGGTCTCATATAAACTTTAGGATTCTTTACTTACTTCTGTAAAACAATAATATTGGATTTTTTTTAAGATTTTTAATTTATTTATTTGACAGAGAGAGATGACAAGCAGGCAGAGAGGCAGGCAGAGAGATAAGAGGAAGCAGGCTTCCTGCTGAGCAGAGAGCCTGATGCGGGGCTCGATCCCAGGACCCTGGGATCATGACCAGGTTCACCCCTTGTCAACTCAACTCTAAGTTTCCATTAGTTTTCCTTTTCTTCAGATTCTGTATGTAAGGGATATCATAATACATAAATTAAAAAAATATATAAAATCTTTGAAATATTTCATCAAGCATAATACCCTCTAGTTCCATCCACGTCATCACAAATAGCAGGATTTCATTTCTTTTGATGGCTGCATAGTATTCCATTGAACATATATACCACATCTTATTTATTGATTCATCTGTTGAAGGACATTTAGTTTCTTTCCATAGTTTAACTATTGTGGACATTGCTGCTATAAACATTTGGGTGCATGTGCCCCTTCAGAATGCCACGTTTGTATCTGTAGGGTATATACCCAGTACTACAAGCACTGGGTCATAGGGTAGTTCTATTTTCAGCTTTTTGAGGCACGTCCACGCTATTTTCCAGAGTGGTTGCACCAGCTTGCATTCCCACATACAGTGTAGGAGGGTTGCCCTTTCTCCACATCCTCGCCAGCATCTGTCATTGACGGACTTGTTCATTTTAGCCATTCTGAACGGTGTGAGGTGGTATCTCATTCTGGTTTTGATTTGTATTTCCCTGATGCCGAGTGATGTGGAGCATTTTTTCATGTGTCTGTTGGCCATTTGGATGTATTCTTTGCAGAAATGTCTGTTCATGTCCTCTGCCCATTTCTTCATTGGATTATTTGTTTTTAGGGTGTTGAGTTTGATAAGCTCTTTATAGATTTTGGATACTGGCCCTTTATCTGGTATGTCATTTGCAAATATCTTCTCCCAGATAACTTCTGACAGTGATCTTTTGGCTTTGTTAACTGTTTCCTTTGCAGTGCAAAAGCTTTTGGATCTGATGAAATCCCAATAGTTCATTCTTGCCCTTGCTTCCCTGGCCTTTCGCGATGTTCCTAGGAAGAAGTTGCTGCTGCTGAGGTCAAAGAAGTTGCTACCTGTTCTCTCCTCAAGGACTATGATGGATTCCTTTCTCACATTATGCTTCTTCATCCATTTCCAGTCGATTATAATGTATGGTGTTAGGATGGTCCAATTTCATTTTCTGCATGTGGCTGTTCAATTTTCCAGACCCCAAGGCCAATGGCTCCTTCTCTTCCCCAGGGACAGTGTGCTGTGCCTTCCCCACACTTGCTCCTGGGGAGCGCAGTGACAGACGTGTGCAACCATGCATCTCTCCCATGCAGAGGGGATGCCCAGGCAAAGAGGATTTCGCTCCATGCGGGTTTATTACACCGTGCTGTGGAGACTAGCTCCGGCAAGCAGCAGGCAGCATCCCACAGACCCGACTCTGATTTCCCAAAGAATGCTGTGCTTTCCCAGAGGGGATGCCCGGGCAAAGAGGCTTTCGCTCTATGCGGGTTTCTCCAAAAGTGCTGTGAATACTAGGCTAAGGCAAGCAACAAAAGCAGCCCACAGAACCGACTCTGATTTCCCAGCGACGGCCATGCTTTGCAGAGGTTTTCAGCTTGGCGCGAACCGCACTTCGCTACTGCTTCCTCAGCAAGGCTGTGGTCGTTTGCTCTGTCGCGGCAGGAAAGAAGAGCCGCGGGAGAGCTGGTGCCTCTTGGTCCTTGCTTTCCCGGGCTCCAAGTTCGCGCCCGGGGTTCACCTTGCTAAGCCGAACTAAGCAGACACAGTCACAACCCTGCAGCAGCGTGCGTGGCCTAGCATGGCACTCTATGCCTATTACCATCTCCTGGCATAGGTAAGGCTTTGCCTTTTGCTCCGGCGCTCGGGCAGACTCGGGGTCTAGGCCAGTGCCTTCACCATAGGAGAGAGGAGGCGACAGGATTCCTGCACCGGGCCCGAGCACTGGGATGGGGAACAGTGGGGACTGTCTCCACTCTTTCCCCGGCACACCCCCTGCCACCCACAATGCTGCCATATCTTGATGGAAGACGGCATCTGACTGCACGTTTCTCCATGGGGTTGTTTCTGCGAGTTCCGGGTATGGCAACTGGTGGCAAGCCCAAGTCTGCCCTTGGGACAGGTGGCCAAAAAAATGCTTTCCCCTTGGGACCAGAGGCACAGGACAGGCCTGCCTTCTGCCTAGACTCCTTCCTCAGAGTGGAGCACGCACCCATGCCCTTGTCGTCCCCTCATGTCTCCTTAGCAGCCAGGCTTCAATCTCTCCGCACAGGGAGCAGAGACACTTGTCTTCTCATGGCCTGCTATTCGTGCCTCGGCAGGCTATTCTGACTCCCGAGCGTTTCCAGACCCCTCGGCCAAGGGATCCTTCTCTTCCCCGTGGGCAGCGTGCTGTGCCTTCCCCAAAATTGCTCCTGGGGAGCGCGGTGACAGACGTGTGCAACCATGCTTCTCTCTCAGGCAGAGGGGATGCTAGGGCAAAGAGGATTTCGCTCCATGCGGGTATCTTCCACCATGTTGCCGAGACTCGCTCAGGCAAGCAGCAGCAGCATCCCCAAACCCAACTCAGATTTCCCAATGAATGCTGTGCTTTCCTAAGGGAGAGGTCCAGGCAAAGAGGCTTTCGCTGTATGCGGGTTTCTCCCACCGCGAGACTGGGCTCAGGGAAGCAGCAGCAGGCCTGACAACATTTCTCAGCGAATGCAGTGCTTTCGCAGAGGCTTTGGTTGGAGCGAACCGCACTTCGCTGCTGCTTCCTCAGCAAGGCTTTGGTCGTTCGCTCTTTCGCAGCAGGGACGAAGAGCCGCGGGAGAGCTGGTGCCTCTTGGGCCTTGCTTTCGCGGGCTCCAAGTTCGCGCCTGGGTTTCACTTTGCTAAGCCGAACTAGGCAGACACAGACACAACCCTGCAGCAGCGTGCGTGGCCTAGCATGGCACTCTATGCCTAATTCCATCTCCTGGCCTAGGTAAGGCTTTGCCTTTTGCTCCGGCGCTCGGGCAGACTCGGGGTCTAGGCCAGTGCCTTCACCACAGGAGAGAAGAGGCAACAGGATCCTGCACACGGCCCGGGCACTGGGATGGGGAACTGTGGGGGACTGTCTCCACTCTTTCCCTGCCGCACCCCCTGTCTCCTACAATGCTGCCACATCTTGGTGGAAGATGGCATCTGACTGACCGTTTCTCCATGGGGTTGTTTCTGCAAGTTCCAGGTATGGCACCTGGTGGCAAGCCCAATTCTGCCCTTGGGACAGGTGGCCAAAGAGATGCTTTCCCCTTGGGACAAGAGGCACAGGACAGGCCTGCCTTCAGCCCAGACTCCTTCCTCAGAGTGGAGCACGCGACCCAGCCTAGTCATCCCCTCATGTCTCCTTAGCAGCCAGGCTCCCATCTCTCCGCACAGGGAGCGGGTGACACATGTCTGGCCACCGGCCTGCATTTCGTGCCGCGGAAGGCTATCCTGTCCCGAGCGTTTCCCGACCCCAAGGCCAAGGGATCCTTCTCTTCCCCGGGGGCGGCGTGCTGTGCCTTCCCCACACTTGCTCCTGGGGAGCGTGGTGACAGACGTGAGCAACCATGCTTCTCTCTCAGGCAGAAAGGATGCTAGGGCAAAGAGGATTTCGCTCCATGCGGGTATCTTCCAACATGCTGCGGAGACTCGCTTAGGCAAGCAGCAGCAGCATCCCCAAACCCAACTCTGATTTCCCAACGAATGCTGTGCTTTCCAAGGGGCGATGCCAAGGCAAAGGGGCTTTCGCTGTATGCGGGTTTCTCCCACCGCGAGATTGGGCTCAGGCACGCAGCAGCAGCCCCCAAAACATTTCTCGGGGAATGCTGTCCTTTCGCAGAGGCTTTGGTTTGGAGCAAACAGCACTTCGCCACTGCTTCCTCAGCAAGGCTTCTGTCGCGTCAGGGAAGAAGAGCTGCGGGAGAGCTGGTGCCTCTTGGGCCTTGCTTTCCCTGGCTCCATGTTCGCGTCCTGGGTTCACCCTGCCAGGCCGAACTAAGCAGACACAGTCACAACCGTACAGTAGCGCGCTTAGCCTAGGATGGCACTCCATGCACACTACCATCTCCCGGTGTAGGCATCGCTTGGCCTTTTACTCTGGCGCTCAGGCCGACTCGCGGACTAGGCCTGTGCTTTCCCCACAGGAAAGGAGAGGTGACAGGATCCCTGCACACCGCCCGTGCACTGAATAGGGAGCTTTGGGGGACTGTCACCACTCCTTCCCCTTAAAACCCGGGCCTCCTCCAAGCTTCTACATCCCGGAGGAAGACGGCATCTGATGGCCAGGTCTTTCTGGGAGTTGTTTCTCGAGTTTAGGGTAGGCGCCTGGTGGCAAGCTCATGGCTCCACCACGGTCAGGTGGCCAAGGAGCTGCTGTCTCCTTGGGCCCAAAGTCTCAGGACAGGCATGCTTTCTGCCCAGACTCCTTCCTCAGAGTGGAGCCCTTTCCCCTGCCCTAATCTCCCCCTCGTGTCTCCTTAGCAGCCCGGCTTCCTTCGCTCTGCAGTGACAGATGTGTCCCTTTCCTTAAGGCTCTTTCCACAGGCACCACCGCGCTTCTCTCTCAGGCAGAGCGGATGCCCAGGCAAAGAGGATTTCGCTCCATGCGGGTTTATTCCACCGTGCAGTGGAGACTAGCTCCGGCAAGCAGCAGGCAGCATCCCAAGACCCGACTCTGATTTCCCAGAGAATGCTGTGCTTTCCCAGAGAGGATGCCCCGGCAAAGAAGCTTTCACTCTATGCGGGTTTCTCCCATCGTGCTGCGAACACTAGGCTAAGGCAAGCAACAAAACTAGCCCACAGAACCGACTCTGATTTCCCAGCGACTGCTATGCTTTCGCAGAGGTTTTCTGCTTGGCGCAAACTGCACTTCGCTGCTGCTTCCTCAGCAAGGCTTTGGTCTTTCGCTCTGTCGCGGCAGGAAAGAAGAGCCGCGGGAGAGCTGGTGCCTCTTGGGCCTTGTTTTCCCGGGGTCCAAGTTCGCGCCCGGGGTTCACCTTGCTAAGCCAAACTAAGCAGACACAGTCACAACCCTGCAGCAGAGTGCGTGGCCTAGCATGACACTCTATGCCTATTACCATCTCCTAGGGTATGTAAGGCTTTGCCTTTTGCTCCGGCGCTCGGGCAGACTCGGGGTCAAGGCCAGTGCCTTGACCACAGGAGAGAGGAGGCGACAGGATCCCTGCACAGGGCCCGAGCACTGGGATGGGGAACGGTGGGGACTGTCTCCACTCTTTCCCCGGCACACCTCCGGCCACCCACAATGCTGCCATATCTTGGTGGAAGACGGCATCTGACTGCACGTTTCTCCATGGGGTTGTTTCTGCGAGTTCCGGGTATGGCACCTGGTGGCAAGCCCAAGTCTGCCCTTGGGTCAGGTGGCTAAAGAGATGCTTTCCTCTTGGGACAAGAGGCACAGGACAGGCCTGCCTTCTGCCCAGACTCCTTCCTCAGAGTGGAGCACACACCCATGCCCTTGTCTTCCCCTCATGTCTCCTTAGCAGCCAGGCTTCAATCTCTCCGCACAGGGAGGAGAGGACACTTGTCTTCTCATGGCCTGCTGTTCGTGCCTCGGCAGGCTATTCTGCTTCCCGAGCGTTTCCAGACCCCAAGGCCAAGGGATCCTTCTCTTCCCCGGGGGCGGCGTGCTTTGCCTTCCCCAAAATTGCTCCTGGGGAGCGCGGTGACAGACGTGAGCAACCATGCTTCTCTCTCAGGCAGAAAGGATGCTAGGGCAAAGAGGATTTCGCTCCATGCGGGTATCTTCCACCATGTTGCCGAGACTCGCTCAGGCAAGCAGCAGCAGCATCCCCAAACCCAACTCTGATTTCCCAACGAATGCTGTGCTTTCCTAAGGGAGAGGTCCAGGAAAAGAGGCTTTCGCTGTATGCGGGTTTCTCCCACCGCAAGACTGGGATCAGGGAAACAGCAGCAGCCCGCACAACATTTCTCAGCGAATGCTGTGCTTTCGCAGAGGCTTTGATTTGGAGCGAACAGCACTTCGCCGCTGCTTCCTCAGCAAAGCTTCAGTCGAGTCAGGGAAGAAGAGCTGCGGGAGAGCTGTTGCCTCTTGGGCCTTGCTTTCCCTGGCTCCATGTTCGCGCCCGGATTTCACTTTGCTAAGCCGAACTAGGCAGACACAGTCACAACCCTGCAGCAGCGTGCGTGGCCTAGCATGGCACTCTATTCCTAATTCCATCTCCTGCTCTGGTAAGGCTTTGCCTTTTGATCCGGTGCTCGGGCAGACTCGGGGTCAAGGCCAGTGCCTTCACCACAGGAGAAAGGAGGCAACAGGATCCCTGCACACGGCCCGGGCACTGGGATGGGGAACTGTGGGGCCTGTCTCCACTCCTTCCTCGCCGCACCCCCTGTCACCCACAATGCTGCCACATCTTGGTGGAAGATGGCATCTGACTGACCGTTTCTCCATGGGGTTGTTTCTGCAAGTTCCAGGTATGGCACCTGGTGGCAAGCCCAAGTCTGCCCTTGGGACAGGTGGCCAAGGAGATGGTGTCCCCTTGGTAACAGAGGCACAGGACAGGCCTGCCTTCTGCCCAGACTCCTTAGAGTGGAGCACGCGCCCCTGCCCTAGTCGTCCCCTCATGTCTCCTTAGCAGCCAGGTTTCCATCTCTCCGCACAGGGAGCGGGTGACACATGTCTGGCCACCGGCCTGCATTTCGTGCCGCGGCAGGCTATCCTGTTCCCGAGCGTTTCCCGACCCCAAGGCCAAGGGATCCTTCTCTTCCCCGGGGGCGGCGTGCTGTGCCTTCCCCACACTTGCTCCTGGGGAGCGTGGTGACAGACGTGAGCAACCATGCTTCTCTCTCAGGCAGAAAGGATGCTAGGGCAAAGAGGATTTCGCTCCATGCGGGTGTCTTCCAACATGCTGCGGAGACTCGCTTAGGCAAGCAGCAGCAGCATCCCCAAACCCAACTCTGATTTCCCAACGAATGCTGTGCTTTCCAAGGGGAGATGCCCAGGCAAAGGGGCTTTCGCTGTATGCGGGTTTCTCCCACCGCGAGACTGGGCTCAGGCACGCAGCAGCAGCCCCCAAAACATTTCTCGGGGAATGCTGTCCTTTCGCAGAGGCTTTGGTTTGGAGCAAACAGCACTTCGCCACTGCTTCCTCAGCAAGGCTTCTGTCGCGTCTGGGAAGAAGAGCTGCGGGAGAGCTGGTGCCTCTTGGGCCTTGCTTTCCCTGGCTCCATGTTCGCGTCCTGGGTTCACCCTGCCAGGCCGAACTACGCAGACACAGTCGCAACCGTGCAGTAGCGCGCTTAGCCTAGGATGGCACTCCATGCACACTACCATCTCCCGGTGTAGGCATCGCTTGGCCTTTTACTCTGGCGCTCAGGCCGACTCGCGGACTAGGCCTGTGCTTTCCCCACAGGAAAGGAGAGGTGACAGGATCCCTGCACACCGCCCGTGCACTGAATAGGGAGCTTTGGGGGGACTGTCACCACTCCTTCCCCTTAAAACCCGGGCCTCCTCCAAGCTTCTACATCCCGGAGGAAGACGGCATCTGATGGCCAGGTCTTTCTGGGAGTTGTTTCTCGAGTTTAGGGTAGGCGCCTGGTGGCAAGCCCATGGCTCCACCACGGTCAGGTGGCCAAGGAGCTGCTGTCTCCTTGGGCCCAAAGGCTCAGGACAGGCAAGCTTTCTGCCCAGACTCCTTCCTCAGAGTGGAGCCCTTTCCCCTGCCCTAATCTTCCCCTCGTGTCTCCTTAGCAGCCCGGCTTCCTTCGCTCTGCAGGGACAGATGTGTCCCTTTCCTTAAGGCTCTTTCCACAGGCACCACCGCGCTTCTCTCTCAGGCAGAGCGGATGCCCAGGCAAAGAGGATTTCGCTCCATGCGGGTTTATTCCACCGTGCAGTGGAGACTAGCTCCGGCAAGCAGCAGGCAGCATCCCACAGAACCGACTCTGATTTCCCAGCGACTGCTATGCTTTCGCAGAGGTTTTCAGCTTGGCGCAAACCGCACTTCGCTGCTGCTTCCTCAGCAAGGCTTTGGTCGTTTGCTCTGTCGCGGCTGGAAAGAAGAGCCGCGGGAGAGCTGGTGCCTCTTGGGCCTTGTTTTCCCGGGCTCCATTTCGCGCCCGGGGTTCACCTTGCTAAGCCGAACTAAGCAGACACAGTTACAACCCTGCAGCAGCGTGCGTTGCCTAGCATGACACTCTTTGCCTATTACCATCTCCTGGCGTAGGTAAGGCTTTGCCTTTTGCTCCGGCGCTCGGGCAGACTCGGGGTCAAGGCCAGTGCCTTCACCACAGGAGAGAAGAGGCGACAGGATCCCTGCACAGGGCCCGAGCACTGGGATGGGGAACGGTGGGGACTGTCTCCACTCTTTCCCCGGCACACCCCCGGCCACCCACAATGCTGCCATATCTTGGTGGAAGACGGCATCTGACTGCACGTTTCTCCATGGGGTTGTTTCTGCGAGTTCCGGGTATGGCACCTGGTGGCAAGCCCAAGTCTGCCCTTGGGACAGGTGGCCAAACAGATGCTTTCCCCTTGGGACAAGAGGCACAGGACAGGCCTGCCTTCTGCCCAGACTCCTTCATCAGAGTGGAGCACGCACCCATGCCCTTGTCTTCCCCTCATGTCTCCTTAGCAGCCAGGCTTCAATCTCTCCGCACAGGGAGGAGAGGACACTTGTCTTCTCATGGCCTGCTGTTCGTGCCTCGGCAGGCTATTCTGCTTCCCGAGCGTTTCCAGACCCCAAGGCCAAGGGATCCTTCTCTTCCCTGGGGCGGCGTGCTGTGCCTTCCCCACACTTGCTCCTGGGGAGCGTGGTGACAGACGTGAGCAACCATGCTTCTCTCTCAGGCAGAAAGGATGCTAGGGCAAAGAGGATTTCGCTCCATGCGGGTATCTTCCAACATGCTGCGGAGACTCGCTTAGGCAAGCAGCAACAGCATCCCCAAACCCAACTCTGATTTCCCAAAGAATGCTGTGCTTTCCAAGGGGAAATGCCCAGGCAAAGGGGCTTTCAATGTATGCGGGTTTCTCCCACCGCGAGACTGGGCTCAGGCACGCAGCAGCAGCCCCCAAAACATTTCTCGGGGAATGCTGTCCTTTCGCAGAGGCTTTGGTTTGGAGCAAAAAGCCCTTAGCCACTGCTTCCTCAGCAAGGCTTCTGTCGCGTCAGGGAAGAAGAGCTGCGGGAGAGCTGATGCCTCTTGGGCCTTGCTTTCCCTGGCTCCATGTTCGCGCCCGGATTTCACTTTGCTAAGCCGAACTAGGCAGACACAGTCACAACCCTGCAGCAGCGTGCGTGGCCTAGCATGGCACTCTATTCCTAATTCCATCTCCTGCTCTGGTAAGGCTTTGCCTTTTGCTCCGGTGCTCGGGCAGACTCGGGGTCAAGGCCAGTGCACCCATGCCCTTCTCTTCCCCTCATGTCTCCTTAGCAGCCAGGCTTCAATCTCTCCGCACAGGGAGGAGAGGACACTTGTCTTCTCATGGCCGGCTGTTGGTGCCTCGGCAGGCTATTCTGCTTCCCGAGCGTTTCCAGACCCAAGGCCAAGGGATCCTTCTCTTCCCCGGGGGCGGCGTGCTGTGCCTTCCCCAAAATTGCTCCTGGGGAGCGCGGTGACAGACGTGAGCAACCATGCTTCTCTCTCAGGCAGAAAGATTGCTAGGGCAAAGAGGATTTCGCTCCATGCGGGTATCTTCCAACATGCTGCGGAGACTCGATTAGGCAAGCACCAGCAGCATCCCCAAAACCAACTCTGATTTCCCAACGAATGCTGTGCTTTCCAAGGGGAGATGCCCAGGCAAAGGGGCTTTCGCTGTATGCGGGTTTCTCCCACCGCGAGACTGGGCTCAGGCACGCAGCAGCAGCCCCCAAAACATTTCTCAGGGAATGCTGTCCTTTCGCAGAGGCTTTGGTTTGGAGCAAACAGCCCTTCGCCACTGCTTCCTCAGCAAGGCTTCTGTCGCGTCTGGGAAGAAGAGCTGCGGGAGAGCTGGTGCCTCTTGGGCCTTGCTTTCCCTGGCTCCATGTTCGCGTCCTGGGTTCACCCTGCCAGGCCGAACTACGCAGACACAGTCGCAACCGTGCAGTAGCGCGCTTAGCCTAGGATGGCACTCCATGCACACTACCATCTCCCGGTGTAGGCATCGCTTGGCCTTTTACTCTGGCGCTCAGGCCGACTCGCGGACTAGGCCTGTGCTTTCCCCACAGGAAAGGAGAGGTGACAGGATCCCTGCACACCGCCCGTGCACTGAAAAGGGAGCTTTGGGGGACTGTCACCACTCCTTCCCCTTAAAACCCGGGCCTCCTCCAAGCTTCTACATCCCGGAGGAAGACGGCATCTGATGGCCAGGTCTTTCTGGGAGTTGTTTCTTGAGTTTAGGGTAGGCGCCTGGTGGCAAGCCCATGGCTCCACCACGGTCAGGTGGCCAAGGAGCTGCTGTCTCCTTGGGCCCAAAGGCTCAGGACAGGCAAGCTTTCTGCCCAGACTCCTTCCTCAGAGTGGAGCCCTTTCCCCTGCCCTAATCTTCCCCTCGTGTCTCCTTAGCAGCCCGGCTTCCTTCGCTCTGCAGGGACAGATGTGTCCCTTTCCTTAAGGCTCTTTCCACAGGCACCACCGCGCTTCTCTTTCAGGAAGAGCGGAAGCCCAGGCAAAGAGAATTTCGCCCCATGCGGGTTTATTCCACCGTGCAGGGGAGACTAGCTCCGGCAAGCAGCAGGCAGCATCCCACAGACCCGACTCTGATTTCCCAGAGAATGCTGTGCTTTCCCAGAGGGGATGCCCCGGCCAAGAAGCTTTCGCTCTATGCGGGTTTTTCCCATTGTGCTGCGAATACTAGCTAAGGCAAGCAACAAAAGCAGCCCACAGAACCGACTCTGATTTCCCAGCGACTGCTATGCTTTCGCAGAGGTTTTCAGCTTGGCGTAAACCGCACTTCGCTTCTGCTTCCTCAGCAAGGCTTTGGTCGTTCGCTCTGTCGTGGCAGGAAAGAAGTGCCGCGGGAGAGCTGGTGCCTCTTGGGCCTTGTTTTCCAGGGCTCCAAGTTCGCGCCCGGGGTTCACCTTGCTAAGCCGAACTAAGCAGACACAGTCACTACCCTGCAACAGCGTGCGTGGCCTAGCATGACACTCTATGCCTATTACCATCTCCTGGCGTAGGTAAGGCTTTGCCTTTTGCTCCGGCGCTCGGGCAGACTCGGGGTCAAGGCCAGTGCCTTCACCACAGGAGAGAGGAGTCAACAGGATCCCTGCACAGGGCCTGAGCACTGGGATGGGGAACGGTGGGGACTGTCTCCACTCTTTCCCCGGCACACCCCGGCCACCCACAATGCTGCCACATCTTGGTGGAAGACGGCATCTGACTGCACGTTTCTCCATGGGGTTGTATCTGCGAGTTCCGGGTATGGCACCTGGTGGCAAGCCCAAGTCTGCCCTTGGGACAGGTGGCCAAGGAGATGGTGTCCCCTTGGTAACAGAGGCACAGGACAGGCCTGCCTTCTGCCCAGACTCCTTAGAGTGGAGCACGCGCCCCTGCCCTAGTCGTCCCCTCATGTCTCCTTAGCAGCCAGGCTTCCATCTCTCCGCACAGGGATCGGGTGACACATGTCTGGCCACCGGCCTGCATTTCGTGCCGCGGCAGGCTATCCTATTCCCGAGCGTTTCCCGACCCCAAGGCCAAGGGATCCTTCTCTTCCCCGGGGGCGGCGTGCTGTGCCTTCCCCACACTTGCTCCTGGGGAGCGTGGTGACAGACGTGAGCAACCATGCTTCTCTCTCAGGAAGAAAGGATGCTAGGGCAAAGAGGATTTCGCTCCATGCGGGTGTCTTCCAACATGCTGCGGAGACTCGCTTAGGCAAGCAGCAGCAGCATCCCCAAACCCAACTCTGATTTCCCAATGAATGCTGTGCTTTCCAAGGGGAAATGCCAAGGCAAAGGGGCTTTTGCTGTATGCGGGTTTCTCCCACCGCGAGAATGGGCTCAGGCACGCAGCAGCAGCCCCCAAAACATTTCTCGGGGAATGCTGTCCTTTCGCAGAGGCTTTGGTTTGGAGCAAACAGCACTTCCCCACTGCTTCCTCAGCAAGGCTTCTGTCGCGTCTGGGAAGAAGAGCTGCGGGAGAGCTGGTGCCTCTTGGGCCTTGCTTTCCCTGGCTCCATGTTCGCGTCCTGGGTTCACCCTGCCAGGCCGAACTACGCAGACACAGTCGCAACCGTGCAGTAGCGCGCTTAGCCTAGGATGGCACTCCATGCACACTACCATCTCCCGGTGTAGGCATCGCTTGGCCTTTTACTCTGGCGCTCAGGCCGACTCGCGGACTAGGCCTGTGCTTTCCCCACAGGAAAGGAGAGGTGACAGGATCCCTGCACACCGCCCGTGCACTGAAAAGGGAGCTTTGGGGGACTGTCACCACTCCTTCCCCTTAAAACCCGGGCCTCCTCCAAGCTTCTACATCCCGGAGGAAGACGGCATCTGATGGCCAGGTCTTTCTGGGAGTTGTTTCTCGAGTTTAGGGTAGGCGCCTGGTGGCAAGCCCATGGCTCCACCACGGTCAGGTGGCCAAGGAGCTGCTGTCTCCTTGGGCCCAAAGGCTCAGGACAGGCATGCTTTCTGCCCAGACTCCTTCCTCAGAGTGGAGCCCTTTCCCCTGCCCTAATCTTCCCCTCGTGTCTCCTTAGCAGCCCGGCTTCCTTCGCTCTGCAGTGACAGATGTGTCCCTTTCCTTAAGGCTCTTTCCACAGGCACCACCGCGCTTCTCTCTCAGGCAGAGCGGAAGCCCAGGCAAAGAGGATTTCGCTCCATGCGGGTTTATTCCACCGTGCAGTGGAGACTAGCTCCGGCAAGCAGCAGGCAGCATCCCACAGAACCGACTCTGATTTCCCAGCGACTGCTATGCTTTCGCAGAGGTTTTCAGCTTGGCGCAAACCGCACTTCGCTGCTGCTTCCTCAGCAAGGCTTTGGTCGTTTGCTCTGTCGCGGCTGGAAAGAAGAGCCGCGGGAGAGCTGGTGCCTCTTGGGCCTTGTTTTCCCGGGCTCCATTTCGCGCCCGGGGTTCACCTTGCTAAGCCGATCTAAGCAGACACAGTCACAACCCTGCAGCAGCGTGCGTTGCCTAGCATGACACTCTTTGCCTATTACCATCTCCTGGCGTAGGTAAGGCTTTGCATTTTGCTCCGGCGCTCGGGCAGACACGGGGTCAAGGCCAGTGCCTTCACCACAGGAGAGAAGAGGCGACAGGATCCCTGCACAGGGCCCGAGCACTGGGATGGGGAACGGTGGGGACTGTCTCCACTCTTTCCCCGGCACACCCCCGGCCACCCACAATGCTGCCATATCTTGGTGGAAGACGGCATCTGACTGCACGTTTCTCCATGGGGTTGTTTCTGCGAGTTCCGGGTATGGCACCTGGTGGCAAGCCCAAGTCTGCCCTTGGGACAGGTGGCCAAACAGATGCTTTCCCCTTGGGACAAGAGGCACAGGACAGGCCTGCCTTCTGCCCAGACTCCTTCCTCAGAGTGGAGCACGCACCCATGCCCTTGTCTTCCCCTCATGTCTCCTTAGCAGCCAGGCTTCAATCTCTCCGCACAGGGAGGAGAGGACACTTGTCTTCTCATGGCCTGCTGTTCGTGCCTCGGCAGGCTATTCTGCTTCCCGAGCGTTTCCAGACCCCAAGGCCAAGGGATCCTTCTCTTCCCTGGGGCGGCGTGCTGTGCCTTCCCCACACTTGCTCCTGGGGAGCGTGGTGACAGACGTGAGCAACCATGCTTCTCTCTCAGGCAGAAAGGATGCTAGGGCAAAGAGGATTTCGCTCCATGCGGGTATCTTCCAACATGCTGCGGAGACTCGCTTAGGCAAGCAGCAACAGCATCCCCAAACCCAACTCTGATTTCCCAACGAATGCTGTGCTTTCCAAGGGGAAATGCCCAGGCAAAGGGGCTTTCAATGTATGCGGGTTTCTCCCACCGCGAGACTGGGCTCAGGCACGCAGCAGCAGCCCCCAAAACATTTCTCGGGGAATGCTGTCCTTTCGCAGAGGCTTTGGTTTGGAGCAAAAAGCCCTTAGCCACTGCTTCCTCAGCAAGGCTTCTGTCGCGTCAGGGAAGAAGAGCTGCGGGAGAGCTGATGCCTCTTGGGCCTTGCTTTCCCTGGCTCCATGTTCGCGCCCGGATTTCACTTTGCTAAGCCGAACTAGGCAGACACAGTCACAACCCTGCAGCAGCGTGCGTGGCCTAGCATGGCACTCTATTCCTAATTCCATCTCCTGCTCTGGTAAGGCTTTGCCTTTTGCTCCGGTGCTCGGGCAGACTCGGGGTCAAGGCCAGTGCACCCATGCCCTTCTCTTCCCCTCATGTCTCCTTAGCAGCCAGGCTTCAATCTCTCCGCACAGGGAGGAGAGGACACTTGTCTTCTCATGGCCGGCTGTTGGTGCCTCGGCAGGCTATTCTGCTTCCCGAGCGTTTCCAGACCCAAGGCCAAGGGATCCTTCTCTTCCCCGGGGGCGGCGTGCTGTGCCTTCCCCAAAATTGCTCCTGGGGAGCGCGGTGACAGACGTGAGCAACCATGCTTCTCTCTCAGGCAGAAAGATTGCTAGGGCAAAGAGGATTTCGCTCCATGCGGGTATCTTCCAACATGCTGCGGAGACTCGATTAGGCAAGCACCAGCAGCATCCCCAAAACCAACTCTGATTTCCCAACGAATGCTGTGCTTTCCAAGGGGAGATGCCCAGGCAAAGGGGCTTTCGCTGTATGCGGGTTTCTCCCACCGCGAGACTGGGCTCAGGCACGCAGCAGCAGCCCCCAAAACATTTCTCAGGGAATGCTGTCCTTTCGCAGAGGCTTTGGTTTGGAGCAAACAGCCCTTCGCCACTGCTTCCTCAGCAAGGCTTCTGTCGCGTCTGGGAAGAAGAGCTGCGGGAGAGCTGGTGCCTCTTGGGCCTTGCTTTCCCTGGCTCCATGTTCGCGTCCTGGGTTCACCCTGCCAGGCCGAACTACGCAGACACAGTCGCAACCGTGCAGTAGCGCGCTTAGCCTAGGATGGCACTCCATGCACACTACCATCTCCCGGTGTAGGCATCGCTTGGCCTTTTACTCTGGCGCTCAGGCCGACTCGCGGACTAGGCCTGTGCTTTCCCCACAGGAAAGGAGAGGTGACAGGATCCCTGCACACCGCCCGTGCACTGAAAAGGGAGCTTTGGGGGACTGTCACCACTCCTTCCCCTTAAAACCCGGGCCTCCTCCAAGCTTCTACATCCCGGAGGAAGACGGCATCTGATGGCCAGGTCTTTCTGGGAGTTGTTTCTTGAGTTTAGGGTAGGCGCCTGGTGGCAAGCCCATGGCTCCACCACGGTCAGGTGGCCAAGGAGCTGCTGTCTCCTTGGGCCCAAAGGCTCAGGACAGGCAAGCTTTCTGCCCAGACTCCTTCCTCAGAGTGGAGCCCTTTCCCCTGCCCTAATCTTCCCCTCGTGTCTCCTTAGCAGCCCGGCTTCCTTCGCTCTGCAGGGACAGATGTGTCCCTTTCCTTAAGGCTCTTTCCACAGGCACCACCGCGCTTCTCTTTCAGGAAGAGCGGAAGCCCAGGCAAAGAGAATTTCGCCCCATGCGGGTTTATTCCACCGTGCAGGGGAGACTAGCTCCGGCAAGCAGCAGGCAGCATCCCACAGACCCGACTCTGATTTCCCAGAGAATGCTGTGCTTTCCCAGAGGGGATGCCCCGGCCAAGAAGCTTTCGCTCTATGCGGGTTTTTCCCATTGTGCTGCGAATACTAGCTAAGGCAAGCAACAAAAGCAGCCCACAGAACCGACTCTGATTTCCCAGCGACTGCTATGCTTTCGCAGAGGTTTTCAGCTTGGCGTAAACCGCACTTCGCTTCTGCTTCCTCAGCAAGGCTTTGGTCGTTCGCTCTGTCGTGGCAGGAAAGAAGTGCCGCGGGAGAGCTGGTGCCTCTTGGGCCTTGTTTTCCAGGGCTCCAAGTTCGCGCCCGGGGTTCACCTTGCTAAGCCGAACTAAGCAGACACAGTCACTACCCTGCAACAGCGTGCGTGGCCTAGCATGACACTCTATGCCTATTACCATCTCCTGGCGTAGGTAAGGCTTTGCCTTTTGCTCCGGCGCTCGGGCAGACTCGGGGTCAAGGCCAGTGCCTTCACCACAGGAGAGAGGAGTCAACAGGATCCCTGCACAGGGCCTGAGCACTGGGATGGGGAACGGTGGGGACTGTCTCCACTCTTTCCCCGGCACACCCCGGCCACCCACAATGCTGCCACATCTTGGTGGAAGACGGCATCTGACTGCACGTTTCTCCATGGGGTTGTATCTGCGAGTTCCGGGTATGGCACCTGGTGGCAAGCCCAAGTCTGCCCTTGGGACAGGTGGCCAAGGAGATGGTGTCCCCTTGGTAACAGAGGCACAGGACAGGCCTGCCTTCTGCCCAGACTCCTTAGAGTGGAGCACGCGCCCTTGCCCTAGTCGTCCCCTCATGTCTCCTTAGCAGCCAGGCTTCCATCTCTCCGCACAGGGATCGGGTGACACATGTCTGGCCACCGGCCTGCATTTCGTGCCGCGGCAGGCTATCCTATTCCCGAGCGTTTCCCGACCCCAAGGCCAAGGGATCCTTCTCTTCCCCGGGGGCGGCGTGCTGTGCCTTCCCCACACTTGCTCCTGGGGAGCGTGGTGACAGACGTGAGCAACCATGCTTCTCTCTCAGGAAGAAAGGATGCTAGGGCAAAGAGGATTTCGCTCCATGCGGGTGTCTTCCAACATGCTGCGGAGACTCGCTTAGGCAAGCAGCAGCAGCATCCCCAAACCCAACTCTGATTTCCCAATGAATGCTGTGCTTTCCAAGGGGAAATGCCAAGGCAAAGGGGCTTTTGCTGTATGCGGGTTTCTCCCACCGCGAGAATGGGCTCAGGCACGCAGCAGCAGCCCCCAAAACATTTCTCGGGGAATGCTGTCCTTTCGCAGAGGCTTTGGTTTGGAGCAAACAGCACTTCCCCACTGCTTCCTCAGCAAGGCTTCTGTCGCGTCTGGGAAGAAGAGCTGCGGGAGAGCTGGTGCCTCTTGGGCCTTGCTTTCCCTGGCTCCATGTTCGCGTCCTGGGTTCACCCTGCCAGGCCGAACTACGCAGACACAGTCGCAACCGTGCAGTAGCGCGCTTAGCCTAGGATGGCACTCCATGCACACTACCATCTCCCGGTGTAGGCATCGCTTGGCCTTTTACTCTGGCGCTCAGGCCGACTCGCGGACTAGGCCTGTGCTTTCCCCACAGGAAAGGAGAGGTGACAGGATCCCTGCACACCGCCCGTGCACTGAAAAGGGAGCTTTGGGGGACTGTCACCACTCCTTCCCCTTAAAACCCGGGCCTCCTCCAAGCTTCTACATCCCGGAGGAAGACGGCATCTGATGGCCAGGTCTTTCTGGGAGTTGTTTCTCGAGTTTAGGGTAGGCGCCTGGTGGCAAGCCCATGGCTCCACCACGGTCAGGTGGCCAAGGAGCTGCTGTCTCCTTGGGCCCAAAGGCTCAGGACAGGCATGCTTTCTGCCCAGACTCCTTCCTCAGAGTGGAGCCCTTTCCCCTGCCCTAATCTTCCCCTCGTGTCTCCTTAGCAGCCCGGCTTCCTTCGCTCTGCAGTGACAGATGTGTCCCTTTCCTTAAGGCTCTTTCCACAGGCACCACCGCGCTTCTCTCTCAGGCAGAGCGGATGCCCAGGCAAAGAGAATTTCGCTCCATGCGGGTTTATTCCACCGTGCAGTGGAGACTAGCTCCGGCAAGCAGCAGGCAGCATCCCACAGAACCGACTCTGATTTCCCAGCGACTGCTATGCTTTCGCAGAGGTTTTCAGCTTGGCGCAAACCGCACTTCGCTGCTGCTTCCTCAGCAAGGCTTTGGTCGTTTGCTCTGTCGCGGCTGGAAAGAAGTGCCGCGGGAGAGCTGGTGCCTCTTGGGCCTTGTTTTCCCGGGCTCCATTTCGCGCCCGGGGTTCACCTTGCTAAGCCGATCTAAGCAGACACAGTCACAACCCTGCAGCAGCGTGCGTGGCCTAGCATGACACTCTATGCCTATTACCATCTCCTGGCGTAGGTAAGGCTTTGCATTTTGCTCCGGCGCTCGGGCAGACACGGGGTCAAGGCCAGTGCCTTCACCACAGGAGAGAAGAGGCGACAGGATCCCTGCACAGGGCCCGAGCACTGGGATGGGGAACGGTGGGGACTGTCTCCACTCTTTCCCCGGCACACCCCCGGCCACCCACAATGCTGCCATATCTTGGTGGAAGACTGCATCTGACTGCACGTTTCTCCATGGGGTTGTTTCTGCGAGTTCCGGGTATGGCACCTGGTGGCAAGCCCAAGTCTGCCCTTGGGACAGGTGGCCAAACAGATGCTTTCCCCTTGGGACAAGAGGCACAGGACAGGCCTGCCTTCTGCCCAGACTCCTTCCTCAGAGTGGAGCACGCACCCATGCCCTTGTCTTCCCCTCATGTCTCCTTAGCAGCCAGGCTCCCATCTCTCCGCACAGGGAGCGGGTGACACATGTCTGGCCACCGGCCTGCTGTTCGTGCCTCGGCAAGCTATTCTGCTTCCCGAGCGTTTCCAGACCCCAAGGCCAAGGGATCCTTCTCTTCCCTGGGGCGGCGTGCTGTGCCTTCCCCACACTTGCTCCTGGGGAGCGTGGTGACAGACGTGAGCAACCATGCTTCTCTCTCAGGCAGAAAGGATGCTAGGGCAAAGAGGATTTCGCTCCATGCGGGTATCTTCCAACATGCTGCGGAGACTCGCTTAGGCAAGCAGCAACAGCATCCCCAAACCCAACTCTGATTTCCCAACGAATGCTGTGCTTTCCAAGGGGAGATGCCCAGGCAAAGGGGCTTTCAATGTATGCGGGTTTCTCCCACCGCGAGACTGGGCTCAGGCACGCAGCAGCAGCCCCCAAAACATTTCTCGGGGAATGCTGTCCTTTCGCAGAGGCTTTGGTTTGGAGCAAAAAGCCCTTAGCCACTGCTTCCTCAGCAAGGCTTCTGTCGCGTCAGGGAAGAAGAGCTGCGGGAGAGCTGATGCCTCTTGGGCCTTGCTTTCCCTGGCTCCATGTTCGCGCCCGGATTTCACTTTGCTAAGCCGAACTAGGCAGACACAGTCACAACCCTGCAGCAGCGTGCGTGGCCTAGCATGGCACTCTATTCCTAATTCCATCTCCTGCTCTGGTAAGGCTTTGCCGTTTGTTCCGGTGCTCGGGCAGACTCGGGGTCAAGGCCAGTGCACCCATGCCCTTCTCTTCCCCTCATGTCTCCTTAGCAGCCAGGCTTCAATCTCTCCGCACAAGGAGGAGAGGACACTTGTCTTCTCATGGCCGGCTGTTGGTGCCTCGGCAGGCTATTCTGCTTCCCGAGCGTTTCCAGACCCAAGGCCAAGGGATCCTTCTCTTCCCCGGGGGCGGCGTGCTGTGCCTTCCCCAAAATTGCTCCTGGGGAGCGCGGTGACAGACGTGAGCAACCATGCTTCTCTCTCAGGCAGAAAGGATGCTAGGGCAAAGAGGATTTCGCTCCATGCGGGTATCTTCCAACATGCTGCGGAGACTCGATTAGGCAAGCACCAGCAGCATCCCCAAAACCAACTCTGATTTCCCAACGAATGCTGTGCTTTCCAAGGGGAGATGCCCAGGCAAAGGGGCTTTCGCTGTATGCGGGTTTCTCCCACCGCGAGACTGGGCTCAGGCACGCAGCAGCAGCCCCCAAAACATTTCTCGGGGAATGCTGTCCTTTCGCAGAGGCTTTGGTTTGGAGCAAACAGCCCTTCCAACATGCTGCGGAGACTCGCTTAGGCAAGCAGCAGCAGCCTCCCCGAAACCAAATCTGATATCCTGTCGCCTCTTCTCTCCTGTGGTGAATGCACTGGCCTAGACCCCGATTCTGCCGAGCGCCGGAGCAAAAGGCAAAGCCTTACCTACGCCAGGAGATGGTAATAGGCATAGAGTGTCATGCTAGGCCACGCACGCTGCTGCAGGGTTGTGACTGTGTCTGCTTATTTCGGCTTAGCAAGGTGAACCCCGGGCGCGAACTTGGAGCCCGGGAAAACAAGGCCGCGACAGAGCGAAAGACCAAAGCCTTGCTGAGGAAGCAGAAGCGAAGTGCGGTTTGCGCCAAGCTGAAAACCTCTGCGAAAGCATAGCAGTCGCTGTGAAATCAGAGTCGGTTCTGTGGGCTGCTTTTGTTGCTTGCCTTAGCCGAGTATTCGCAGCACGATGGGAGAAACCCGTATAGAGCGAAAGCTTCTTTGCCGGGGCATCCCCTCTGGGAAAGCACAGCATTCTCTGGGAAATCAGAGTCGGGTCTGTGGGATGCTGCCTGCTGCTTGCCGGAGCTAGTCTCCCCTGCACGGTGGAATAAACCCGCATGGAGCGAAATTCTCTTTGCCTGGGCATCCGCTCTGCCTGAGAGAGAAGCGCGGTGGTGCCTGTGGAAAGAGCCTTAAGGAAAGGGACACATCTGTCACTGCAGAGCGAAGGAAGCCGGGCTGCTAAGGAGACACGAGGGGAAGATTAGGGCAGGGGAAAGGGCTCCACTCTGAGGAAGGAGTCTGGGCAGAAAGCATGCCTGTCCTGAGCCTTTGGGCCCAAGGAGACAGCAGCTCCTTGGCCACCTGACCGTGGTGGAGCCATGGGCTTGCCACCAGGCGCCTACCCTAAACTCGAGAAACAACTCCCAGAAAGACCTGGCCATCAGATGCCGTCTTCCTCCGGGATGTAGAAGCTTGGAGGAGGCCTGGGTTTTAAGGGGAAGGAGTGGTGACAGTCCCCCAAAGCTCCCTATTCAGTGCACGGGCGGTGTGCAGGGATCCTGTCACCTCTCCTTTCCTGTGGGGAAAGCACAGGCCTAGTCCGCGAGTCGGCCTGAGCGCCAGAGTAAAAGGCCAAGCGATGCCTACACCGGGAGATGGTAGTGTGCATGGAGTGCCATCCTAGGCTAAGCGCGCTACTGCACGGTTGTGACTGTGTCTGCGTAGTTCGGCCTGGCAGGGTGAACCCAGGACGCGAACATGGAGCCAGGGAAAGCAAGGCCCAAGAGGCACCAGCTCTCCCGCAGCTCTTCTTCCCAGACGCGACAGAAGCCTTGCTGAGGCAGCAGTGGCGAAGTGCTGTTTGCTCCAAACCAAAGCCTCTGCGAAAGGACAGCATTCCCCGAGAAATGTTTTGGGGGCTGCTGCTGCGTGCCTGAGCCCAGTCTCGCGGTGGGAGAAACCCGCATACAGCGAAAGCCCCTTTGCCTTGGCATCGCCCCTTGGAAAGCACAGCATTCGTTGGGAAATCAGAGTTGGGTTTGGGGATGCTGCTGCTGCTTGCCTAAGCGAGTCTCCGCAGCATGTTGGAAGATACCCGCATGGAGCGAAATCCTCTTTGCCCTAGCATCCTTTCTGCCTTAGAGAGAAGCATGGTTGCTCACGTCTTTCACCACGCTCCCCAGGAGCAAGTGTGGGGAAGGCACAGCACGCCGCCCCCGGGGAAGAGAAGGATCCCTTGGCCTTGGGGTCGGGAAACGCTCGGGACAGGATAGCCTTCCGCGGCACGAAATGCAGGCCGGTGGCCAGACATGTGTCACCCGCTCCCTGTGCGGAGAGATGGGAGCCTGGCTGCTAAGGAGACATGAGGGGATGACTAGGCAGGGTCGCGTGCTCCACTCTGAGGAAGGAGTCTGTGCAGATGGCAGGCCTGTCCTGTGCCTCTTGTCCCAAGTGGAAAGCATCTCTTTGGCCACCTGTCCCAAGGGCAGACTTGGGCTTGACACCAGGTGCCATACCTGGAACTTGCAGAAACAACCCCATGGAGAAACGGTCAGTCAGATGCCATCTTCCACCAAGATGTGGCAGCATTGTAGGAGACAGGGGGTGCGGCGGGGAAGGAGTGGAGACAGTCCCCCACAGTTCCCCATCCCAGTGCCCGGGCCGTGTGCAGGGATCCTGTTGCCTCTTCTCTCCTGTGGTGAAGGCACTGGCCTCGACCCCGAGTCTGCCCGAGCGCCGGAGCAAAAGGCAAAGCCTTACCTAGGCCAGGAGATGGAATTAGGCTTAGAGTGCCATGCTAGGCCACGCACGCTGCTGCAGGGTTGTGACTGTGTCTGCCTAGTTCGGCTTAGCAAAGTGAAACCCAGGCGCGAACTTGGAGCCCGCGAAAGCAAGGCCCAAGAGGCACCAGCTCTCCCGCGGCTCTTCGTCCCTGCTGCGAAAGAGCGAACGACCAAAGCCTTGCTGAGGAAGCAGCAGCGAAGTGCGGTTCGCTCCAACCAAAGCCTCTGCGAAAGCACAGCATTCGCTGAGAAATGTTGTCAGGCCTGCTGCTGCTTCCCTGAGCCCAGTCTCGCGGTGGGAGAAACCCGCATACAGCGAAAGCCTCTTTGCCTGGACCTCTCCCTTAGGAAAGCACAGCATTCGTTGGGAAATCAGAGTTGGGTTTGGGGATGCTGCTGCTGCTTGCCTGAGCGAGTCTCGGCAACATGGTGGAAGATACCCGCATGGAGAGAAATCCTCTTTGCCCTAGCATCCCCTCTGCCTGAGAGAGAAGCATGGTTGCACACGTCTGTCACCGCGCTCCCCAGGAGCAATTTTGGGGAAGGCACAGCACGCCGCCCACGGGGAAGAGAAGGATCCCTTGGCCGAGGGGTCTGGAAACGCTCGGGAGTCAGAATAGCCTGCCGAGGCACGAATAGCAGGCCATGAGAAGACAAGTGTCCTCTGCTCCCTGTGCGGAGAGATTGAAGCCTGGCTGCTAAGGAGACATGAGCGGACGACAAGGGCATGGTGCGTGCTCCACTCTGAGGAAGGAGTCTGGGCAGAAGGCAGGCCTGTCCTGTGCCTCTGGTCCCAAGGGGAAAGCATTTTTTTGGCCACCTGTCCCAAGGGCAGACTTGGGCTTGCCACCAGTTGCCATACCCGGAACTCGCAGAAACAACCCCATGGAGAAACGTGCAGTCAGATGCCGTCTTCCATCAAGATATGGCAGCATTGTGGGTGGCAGGGGGTGTGCCGGGGAAAGAGTGGAGACAGTCCCCACTGTTCCCCATCCCAGTGCTCGGGCCCGGTGCAGGAATCCTGTCGCCTCCTCTCTCCTATGGTGAAGGCACTGGCGTAGACCCCGAGTCTGCCCGAGCGCCGGAGCAAAAGGCAAAGCCTTACCTACGCCAGGAGATGGTAATAGGCATAGAGTGCCATGCTAGGCCACGCACGCTGCTGCAGGGTTGTGACTGTGTCTGCTTAGTTCGGCTTAGCAAGGTGAACCCCGGGCGCGAACATGGAGCCCGGGAAAGCAAGGACCAAGAGGCACCAGCTCTCCCGCGGCTCTTCTTTCCTGCCGGGACAGAGCAAACGACCACAGCCTTGCTGAGGAAGCAGCAGCGAAGTGCGTTTCACGCCAAGCTGAAAACCTCTGCGAAAACATGGCCGTCGCTGGGAAATCAGAGTCGGTTCTGTGGGCTGCTTTTGTTGCTTGCCTTAGCCTAGTATTCGCAGCACTTTTGGAGAAACCCGCATAGAGCGAAAGCCTCTTTGCCCGGGCATCCCCTCTGGGAAAGCACAGCATTCTTTGGGAAATCAGAGTCGGGTCTGTGGGATGCTGCCTGCTGCTTGCCGGAGCTAGTCTCCACAGCACGGTGTAATAAACCCGCATGGAGCGAAATCCTCTTTGCCTGGGCATCCCCTCTGCATGGGAGAGATGCATGGTTGCACACGTCTGTCACTGCGCTCCCCAGGAGCAAGTGTGGGGAAGGCACAGCACACTGTCCCTGGGGAAGAGAAGGAGCCATTGGCCTTGGGGTCTGGAAAATTGAACAGCCACATGCAGAAAATGAAATTGGACCATCCTAACACCATACATTATAATCGACTGGAAATGGATGAAGAAGCATAATGTGAGAAAGGAATCCATCATAGTCCTTGAGGAGAGAACAGGTAGCAACTTCTTTGACCTCAGCAGCAGCAACTTCTTCCTAGGAACATCGCGAAAGGCAAGGGAAGCAAGGGCAAGAATGAACTATTGGGATTTCATCAGATCCAAAAGCTTTTGCACTGCAAAGGAAACAGTTAACAAAGCCAAAAGATCACTGTCAGAAGTTATCTGGGAGAAGATATTTGCAAATGACATACCAGATAAAGGGCCAGTATCCAAAATCTATAAAGAGCTTATCAAACTCAACACCCTAAAAACAAATAATCCAATGAAGAAATGGGCAGAGGACATGAACAGACATTTCTGCAAAGAATACATCCAAATGGCCAACAGACACATGAAAAAATGCTCCACATCACTCGGCATCAGGGAAATACAAATCAAAACCAGAATGAGATACCACCTCACACCGTTCAGAATGGCTAAAATGAACAAGTCCGTCAATGACAGATGCTGGCGAGGATGTGGAGAAAGGGCAACCCTCCTACACTGTATGTGGGAATGCAAGCTGGTGCAACCACTCTGGAAAACAGCGTGGACGTGCCTCAAAAAGCTGAAAATAGAACTACCCTATGACCCAGTGCTTGTAGTACTGGGTATATACCCTACAGATACAAACGTGGCATTCTGAAGGGGCACATGCACCCAAATGTTTATAGCAGCAATGTCCACAATAGTTAAACTATGGAAAGAAACTAAATGTCCTTCAACAGATGAATCAATAAATAAGATGTGGTATATATGTTCAATGGAATACTATGCAGCCATCAAAAGAAATGAAATCCTGCTATTTGTGATGACGTGGATGGAACTAGAGGGTATTATGCTTGGAGAAATAAATCAATCTGAGAAAGACAACTATCATATGATCTCCCTGATATGATGAAGTGGAGATGCAACATAGGCAGTTTCGGGCGTACGAAAAGAAAAATAAAAAAAAGATGGTATTAGGAGGGAGACAAACCATAAAAGACTGAATCTCACAAAACAGACTGAGGGTTGCTGGGGGGAGGTGTGTTGGGAGAGGATGGTGGGGGTATGGACATTGGAGAGGGCAGGTGCTATGGTGAGTGATGGTGAGTGCTGTGAAATGTGTAAACCTGGTGATTCACAGACCTGTACCCCTAGGGATTAAAACACATTATATAAAAAATTTTAAAAAATAATTTAAAAAACCCATTAAAGAAAAAACACAGATTGCAAGCCCAGAGCTAATCTCATATTCAATCAAAACTTTTGAAAGTTTTCCCCTTAACGATCAGAAGAAAGACAAGTGTGTCCATTTTCACTACTCTCATTTGACACAGTAGTGGATGTCCTAGCCAGAGAAACAAGGAACACAAAGAAACAAGAGTCTCCAAAAAAAAAAAAAAAGGAAGAAGTAAAATTTTCTTTTTTTGGATAACATGAACTTACATGTTAAAAAATCCTAAAAAATTCACAAAAAATTTGAATAAACAAATTTAGTAAAATTACCAAATACAAGATCAATATATAAAAGAAAAGAATTTTGTTTTGTTTCTTTTTTTTATGGACTGCTTCCCAGTTTGTCATGTCATCCTTGTTCAGTGATCACGCTAATCTTCTCTGCATCATTCCAATTTTAGTATATGTGCTGCCAAAGTAAGCACAAGACAGGAGCATTTTAACATTCTAATGATGAACTATCTGAAAAAATAAAGAAAACAATCTAATTCACAATAGCATCAAAAATAATAAAATACTTAGGAATAGATTTAACTAAGAAGATGAAACATCTGTACTCCATAAACTATGACATTGATAAAGAAATTGAAGGTGACAGAAATGGAAAGATAGCTCATATTTATGAATGGTAAGAATTAACATTGTTAAAATGTCCATACTACCGTAAACCATCTGTAAATCCAATTCCTATCAAAAATCCAATGTTAGGGGCGCCTGGGTGGCTCAGTGGGTTAAGCCGCTGCCTTCGGCTCTGGTCATGATCCCAGGGTCCTGGGATCGAGCCCCGCATCAGGCTCTCTGCTCAGCAGGAAGCCTGCTTCCTCTTATCTCTCTGCCTGCCTCTCTGCCTGCTTGTCATCTCTCTCTGTCAAATAAATAAATTAAAAATCTTTAAAAAAATCCAATATTATTGTTTTACAGAAGTAAGTAAAGAATCCTAAAGTTTATATGAGACCATGAAAGACAACAAATAATCAAAGCAGTTCTGAGAAAGAATGAAGAAGGGAGATTACACTTCTTGATTTGAAACTATACTACAAAGCCCTCATGCTCAAAACAATAAAGTATACTGGCATAAAAACAGACCAATAAACAAGTAGACAGAATTGAGAGTCCAGAAATAAATCCTTTCATACAGTCACCTAATATTTGACAGGGGCCAACATATGTAATGGGGAAAGATAGCCTGTTCAATAAATGATATTTAAAACTGAATAGTCACATAAACAGTATGAAAAGGGAACCTTATATCACTCATAAGTCTGAACTTGAAATAGATTAAAGACTTAAAGGTGATGCATGAAACTAAATTTCCTAAAGGAAAACATAGGAAAAATTCTCCTTGACATTGGTCTTGCCAATAGTTTTTTGGATACCAGACTAAAAACACAAGCAAAAAAAGAAAAAATAAATAAATGGTATTACATCAAACTAACGTTTCTGCATTGCCAAAAAAAGGGAGAGAGAATGAAAACACAATC
The DNA here is from genome assembly GCF_964662115.1 of Mustela nivalis. Classification (NCBI taxonomy): domain Eukaryota; kingdom Metazoa; phylum Chordata; class Mammalia; order Carnivora; family Mustelidae; genus Mustela; species Mustela nivalis. Next base: position 501,083 of record NW_028136418.1, read on the forward strand.
CACAGAATGTAAGAAAATACTTACGAATCTTATATCTGAAAAGAGGTTAATAACCAACAGATACAAATAGAAAAAAATATATGATTAAAAAAATAGCAAAAGGATCTCAATAGACTTTTTTATTCAAAAAAGTTATATAAATGACCAACAGGAGCATTAAAAAGTGCTCAACGTAAAAATCTCAGGGCAAAGTCCTTATGTTGTTGTTGTTGTTGTTTACCTCTGAAAAACGCATTAAGATATTAGAATATATACTACCAAAAAATTGAAACTAACCAATTTTGGTAAATATTGGGGAAAACGGGGAACTTATGCACTGTAATAGGGATATAAATTTGTATGGAAAACAGTATGGAGATTATTCATATTATTAAAAGTAAAATTACCATATGATTCAGTAATCCCACTTCTAGGTATCTATCTAAAGGAAACGAAGTCACTGTTCAAAGACATATCTGCACTCTTATGTTTATTATAAAATTATTAACTCTAAGCAAGAGATGGAAATAACTTCAGTATCCATTTATGGATGAAAGAATAAAATAAGTATGGTAAATATATACTACGGAATACTACTTAACCATGAAAAATTAAGAAATACTGCCATTTACAACAGCATGGATGGATCTTGAAGGTATTATACTAAGTGAAATATTTCAAAGATTTTATATATTTTTTAATTTTATGTATTATGATATCCCTTACATACAGAATCTGAGGAAAAGGAAAACTAATGGAAACTTAGAGTTGAGTTGACAAGGGGTGAACCTGGGGTGGAGTAAGGTGGTCCAAGGGTGCAAGCTTGCAACTATAATATGAAAAAGTTCTGGGGATCTAATGTACAGCATGATGATCATAGTTAATAAAATATACATACTTTTTTTATTGTGCTTCCCTTTATTAAACTTTGCATATATCACATTCTTACAAGTTGAAAGTTTATAGCAATCTTGTATAAAAAAAGTCTGCTGCCACCATTTCTCTAACAACATTTGTTCATTTTGTGTCTCTCTGTCACATGTTGGTAATTCTTGCAATATTTCAAGTTTTTTACATTATTATTGTATTTGTTATGGTGAACTGTGATCAGTAATTATGACCCACTGAAAACTCAGAACTAGTTTACTTAAGGTATATACATTGTTTTTCTTTAAAAACATAATGCTTTTGAACAGTACAGTATAGTGTCTATTTTTTATATGCACTGGGAAACCATAAAAAATAATAATTTGACTTAGTTTATTGAGATAATCACTTTATTGAGGCAGTCTGGAACAAAACCCACAAGACCTCTGAAGTTTATCTCTACTATACTATATACATAAAAGTTGCTAAGAGAGTAGATCTTAAAATTCCTTACGATACATGCATAAAAATCAGTGGCAACTATACGAGATAGTAGATGTATTAACATTTTTGTGTAGATTATATTGCAATAAAGATGTATACCAATTTATCAAATTGTACAAAATTTACACAATGTTAAAAGTTTGCAATGTTATAAGAAATCATTTCTTAAATTTACAAATATGTCGATTTTTTTCAATAAAGCTGGAAAAAACTTTTTGTAGAATTAATCTATTTTTCAAAAAAGGAAGTAAGGCAGTAGAAACTGCAACTAACTCTGAAATAATAGAATATAAAATCCATTTTTGTTATATACACTGTGACAAAAACTATTACTTAGTTTACAATGGAGGAGTACTTATGAAGCATGAAGGATGGTCTATAAAAAAGGCTGAAAGAGCTCAGTTTTAAGGTTTAAATTTAAAATCTTCTTTTGAAATACTAAACTGACCACCCAGTGTTCCAAACATCAATGTCTTAACTGCATGAATTTATTTCATACAACTCTATAATCTAGTTTCATAAGAAAGCAGCATGCAAAGTTTGAATAAGACAGACTTGCTTAAGTTTCATTATGTTCAACAGTAAAGGATACCTCCTTAAAAACAAATAGAAGAAAAATCAGCATATTTATTATGATAATTATTATTCATAAGGAGATTCATATTGAATTAGGGAATATATATCCTCAGAGGGGGTAAAGTAAAATGAAATTTATGTTGGTAAATGTGTCTAATAATAGTCAATACAATGCCTCAATATAAATGAATATTACCATTTTGAACAATTTAATTACTATTACTAGAATTATTATAAGTATAAAAATAGCTATCATTTTAGCATGGAATATGAGACTCTCATGCTCCATGCTTCATCACATCCACACAACAACGCTGCATAATAAGTATTATCATCACCATTTCATGGGTGAAAAAACTGAGGCTAACACATTTAGATAACTGGTTTATGATTACATGGGTAGCAAAAATGCATCACACTAATTTAGGCTTTATGATTTCAGAATTGTACTCTTTCCACTGCACATTCTATTACTCTATAAATACTTGGCCTGTTTTCATTTGGTTCTTTAATTTTATTCATGTGGTGATGGCTTAAAGCTTCCTTTAAAGGAAGCTTAAAAATTTCATTTAACCAAAAGCTCCCAAGAATTAAAAATGCCACGGATCTAATGTAGACATGGATATCATTAGTTAATGGGTAACTATATATTTTCCACCCTAGTGAGATAACAATCAGAGTATTTTTCTAAGTTTTAGTCTCTCAGTGTTAAAAAGGACTTTGTTAAAATAGAAATATTTAGACAAAGGTGATCAAAAGTCTGAATCAGGTCACCTTAAGGTAAATATTAGGAACCTGAGGAAACAAATGGAGATTTGAACACTGAGCTATGATATAATGAATGGTTTCAAGTATTTAGTAGAGTATAGAAAAGCCCTTTAAAGCCTGGTCTTAGCCTAGCATTGCAGCTTCTGGGATATCTGTCTATCTATCATCTATCTATCTAGAAATAAATTTGAAAACTTTTTTAACTTAAAGATTTTGAGAAATAGAACATAATCAGCACCATAGAAGATCTGTTTCTGATAACAACCTAGCCCCTCCTCCCAGTTTGTTAATATTCTCTCTTATTTAATGTAACATTGTGCAAATAGACCACTACTGATCTGCCGTTATGAATGAAATAGCTATAATCATCTGTTTGCATATCCTGGTGAAAATATTCATTTAGTTCCATGTTGTATTTCTAGGAATGGACCAAATTTTTATTTTTATTTTTAAGTTTTCTAAATATTGTCCAACTTACCTCAAATGTTTTTATTATGGGCACTTTCATTCTTTCACATTCTTGCAAGGCAATTTTACTGTTGCCCAAAATGGTAAGTGTGTAATAGTATGTCATTTTAGGTTTTAATTTATTTTTAATTTAATTTAATTTAATTCCAGATTCATAATAAAGATAAACAGTTTTTACCTATGAGTGGCCATTTGGATTACCCTTTCTGTAAAGTACATGCTCAAATCTTTTGATATCTTAACACTGTGTCATACTGACTTCTTTAATAGTAGATTTTCTGAATGAACTTTTAGCTGTGTAGGTCTTCTCTATTTTATTTTGAACTTGTTTTCATTTCAAAATCTTTATATTTATTTTCATAATCTGCTTTTATTTTGCTTTGTCTATTATCTATCTATCTATCTATTTATTTGCAAGCAAGAGAGAGTGAGCAAGTGAGAGTGCAGGGAGGGATAGAAAAAGAAGGGAAAAGAATCTTAAGCAGGCTCCAGGCTCAGCACAGAGCCCAACTCTGGGCTCTATTTCACAACCATGACATCATGACCTGAGCCAAATTGAAAGAGATAAAATAAAATTAAGGTGTTAAAAAAAAAAGGAAAAAGAATTGGAGGTTTAATTAAGTGAGCCACCCAGGCACCCCTGTGGTATCTTAAATTAGCTGTCATATCTTTAAAGTTCTAGAGTATCCATTTGGTTCATTTATAAAACCTTTCTCAATATCATTTTTAGTGTCAGCTTTTTGTTCAATTTGCTTCCCCTCTCATTTCTTTGAGCAGAGTAATCAAGCCATTTTACAATCTTTATTGATCATTTTAACATCATACTTAATCCCATTTTGTCTATCCAATCTTGTTAATGGTTTTTCTTTGTGTGCTTTGTTACATTTTGCTATGTTCAAGACATTATATTTGAAACTCTTATTGAGTAGGGATAATTAAGAGCTATAATAACGGTATGGTCCTCCTTGGTAGGATTTTCTCTTATATCTGAGACTCTACAAGACAATCATACTCCAAATTCAGTGATTGGCTTTCTCAGTTTACACAGAAGGCAAGGTAGGCTATAGTCTTATTTCTGCTTCTCCTTGTGCTTTGGGGATCTCAACTTAAATTTGGGTTGTACCAAAGTCCTCAAATTTGATTGCTGCTGGATTTGTTTCTCTAGTATCAAGAGTCTATGAACAACACAGCTCAGTGTGTTTTAGCAGTTTCAAATGCTCTCATAGCTAAAATGGCTTCAGGGCATATATCTCTAGGCTCTCATTGTATTTCGTATTTTGGCCCAGTAATCCCTCACTTATTTTTATAATCATTCTGATATTTTTAACTTTAAAAGCTATTTTGTCTGGGTTTTTAGTTGTCTTAAGTAGGAGTTTTTAGATCACCATTACTAGAAGCAACAACAAATATACATGAAAATATCTGCAGTAGTTTATCACATCTTTATGGCTTTGAACTTCCATAAGCTGAGGCATCCTTCTCTAATCACTTAGGCAAACTCCAATTTAACCTTTAATACAACACAAGAATTGCTTCATTTAAGAACATGTTCAGGGATGACTCTTCCCCACTGTTCTTACCAACATTCCCACACACTCTTTGCTACCCACACCTTGCTTATGAACTTTCGTTAGGTATATCAGCGTGACCAGAATTTTGCTCTATTGTATTTTTGTCCTTTAGAGCTTTAATTAAATATGAATTCCATAGAAAGTCTGTCCCTTTTCTTTCAAACCTGGGTTAGTTATTTCTTCTCATTCTTTGTCAGAAGTTACTTTATTAGAGAAACTTATAGCTCTATTGTGACTTTGGAGCCTTTACAGTTTTTCGACTGGAAAAATCACCCATCCCTGAGATTTTTACGCAGCTTCCTAGCTGATATTATTCAGAAATCTGTTCAAAACAGACTTTTTCAGGGAGGCCCTTTCGGACCACTCAGTTAAAAAACCTCTTCTCAATCACTGCTCTTTTAAAAATGTGCTTATTTAGTTCAAATATGCATCTCTATTAAAGAAAAAGCAGTACGATTTTTTTTTTAAAGATGGCTTACCTATTATCTATCTCTCCCATTAAAATGATTCCTCTGGCCTGGGGTTTTGTTGTGCTCATTTTAGGCCAGGCACTCAATAAATTGTCACTGAATGATTGAATTGTTTGACTCCCTTGCTAGATTCTCAACTTCATGAGGCCAAGGATTGTTCTATTCAGTCCTTCTTTATCCTCAATGTCTGTTATATTGCAGTCACTTACGTGACTAATGGGAAAAATCACAGAAAGAAAGAGTTAAAACTACAGAAAAACCCTGTAGGTTCAATAACACAAAGCTTTCTAAAATTATTTAGCCCAGGAATTGAATACTGGCTGCACTTTTGATTTTTTTAAAATGGTATTGAATTTAATTTAAATGGAAATACTGGAATGGTAGAATAATAAAAAAATTATAAAAGCAACTTGCTCCTTAAAGTAAGAATTATATAGGGCATCTCTTCTAGAAGCAAAATTTTCAAATGTCAAACATCTGAAAGCATAGAAGGAGAAGTAAGAGTGTGAATTGTACTTCAATGCTCTTTTCTTTATATTCAGCAAACAGCTTCATTCACACACCTTTCCAATTTTTTCAACTCTTTTGACAAAGCCTTCAGAGGAGTTACTGCTGATGACAACCATCACAGCCTAACAGGAGAAATTTTATAAAGAAAAATAATAGCATGTTTTTCCCAAATTGTTAAGGATATGGTGAAGCTCTGTCGGATTCAAAGGAGGAATGTGCAATTCCATGCTATATATAATAATAACTTGTTTTAATAGTGGCTTTGCAATTTTTCAGATATATCCATTTTCTGAAACCACTATCAAATAAACAAAAACAAAGAAATGAACAGGGGTTCGAGACAGAAATTATCTAATCTAAAAATAGCACATGTTCACAGAATACACAACACATATCCCAAGTACTACTATAGGTTTCAAGTAATAGTCAAAACAATAGTAAAAATGATTCAGACCACACCAGTCAAATCATAAATGGGACCTTAACTGTAAATCCTTATCTTTAGATCAAAGCGGGTAATTGGGGGCTGAAGATACATTATAGAACTAATATGTTATAGAACTCCTCTGAAATGAGTCATTTATTCCATCACTTTTCCTGCACAGCTGCTGACCCATGTTTTGGTTCCTGGAAATAGCTGCTACCCTGTCATACTTCTTAAAAGCACATATATTGATAACTCTACTCATTCCTCCATTCTCTGTGACTGTCACTGTGTTAAAATGTGGAGTCAGCTGACTCACTTGTGATGGTAATAAAGTAGATGAGTTTGCAAAGTATTTTGTTATTTCTAAAAATGCAAAAACCAAATTACATTGAAATCATAAGGGGTGTTTCAGGGAGAGCTGTAGGATGTGGTTTCTTGTGTAATCCACAGAGATTAGCTCCAACACATATTTAAACTCTCCTCTAGGAGCAACCTTAGTGGTAAAGCAAGAAGATAAACAGATGTAAACACACCCTGGCACAAAATTATCACTTATGTTTGGCTTCCTAGTCTCCTCGTGTTACTTATTTATCTTAACTTCTCTCTGAAATCAGGGAACACAGAATCTCAATCAGTTGACATTTTTCTACTGAATTACCCAATAGTCTGATCATACCCCAAGACTTTTTTAAATTATTTCACTCATAATCCCAAATCTGCTTTGCTTCCTCATCTTAGTACACTGTAATTTGATTTCAAAATGAGGACAGTTGTCAGTAATGCCACATTCGTTCATCTATTTTACAATTCCATGTGCTTATAACTATGAAGATATGTTAATAACATCCATTCCAATAAGCCACCCTAAATTTATTATCATGAAACAAGACCTCAAGAAAGAGAATTCAAAATCATCCATGTATTTGCAACTTATTGCAATAAAGCCTTTATCAATAGACTTCCCTGTGCACATGGTGGTCAAATTGCTGGTGAAAACCAGCCAGATCTATTACAAGCTTTCTCATGGCTTCTAGGTAACCCAAGTGAGCCTTTATTGATACTGGGAAGGGATAAAGCAGGGAAGGGATAAACAGTGCTGTAAGAATTGGCTAGACAAAAGTAATGACTCTCATTACAAAGTGAGTATTTTAAAGCAAAAGAGCCTGTTGGGAATATTGTTTTATAAAATAGTGGTTTTTTTATTAACTTTTTAAAATTCAATTAGGTAACATATAGTGTACCATTAGTTTCAAATGTAGATTTCAGTTATTCATCCATAGCATATAATAGCTAATGCTCAGTACTTACTGTGATAGCTTCTTGAAAGCAGAATTTTAACCCACTGAGCCACCCAGGCGCCCTTGAAAGCAGAATTTTAGATCACATTTTCTGATTACTTCCATGTCGTACAACACTTTCCTGCTAGCAACCTTCAAAACATACTGTTTGTTAGAGGAATTTCTTTAATAATAAATAAATAGAAATTTATTTAAATTTATAAATATATAAAATAAATAGGAATTTATTTAAATTTATTTAAATATTGCACACTGTTTCATTGTTCATAAATAAGGTGATGATATTATAGCCATTAGTTGGTAGCACTGATATATCACTTTCTTTTTACTTCTCAGTGCATTCTCTTTACACAAAATAGATATATATTTTAAAAGAATCTGAATCTGTGGCAAACTTGTAAAAAACCCTATACAGTAAAGTTTATCATTTTAAGTAATCTCAATTATCTTCCTCAATTGTGATAGTATATCCTTCTATCTAGGCCAGATATTGTATGAGGGATTTGAAAAGACATACTTTTCTAAATTTCACTTTTCTCATCTGCAAAATGCTTATCATATCCTACAATAAAATACACTTACAATTTTTTGATGAAAATTTATTTATTTATTTTAAGATTTTATTTCTTTATCAGAGAGAGTGGGCGAGAGAGCAAGCACAGGCAGACAGAATGGCAGGCAGAGGCAGAGGGAGAAGCAGGCTCCCGGCCGAGCAAGGAGCCCGATGCGGGACTCGATCCCAGGACGCTGGGATCATGACCTGAGCCAAAGGCAGCTGCTTAACCAACTGAGCCACCCAGGCGTCCCTTTTGATGAAAATTTAATCTGTATAAACAATATATTTGCTGTAATGCGTGGTTCATGGAAAACATCTTATTTAATTATAAGCAACAACAGTATTAGAAATTAAGTAAATGTGTCTATAATATTTAAAGTTTTAACACATAATTCCACTGCTTTGCCTTATTTTCTCAAATCCCTTTACCACTTTCACTGACAGAGTTAAATGTACTTTTTCTACTAGTAGCCAGCTCTTTGTCTTTTGTCAGAAAGATGCCCTTGTGAATTATTTATAATAGAGATATTAGCAATAATAATAATAATAATAAATAGCAATGAAAATGTTAAAAAAAAGTTTTCTTAACTAATTAGGGTTCTTAGACATCAATTAGAGGAACCACCTCGGGCAAGCAAATTAATCTGCAAGACATTCCCAGAATTAACAAGTCAGTCAGATACAGGGTTGTCCGTAGACTGAAAGGTGAAGCAAAAGGACTAGGTTTGGAAAATAGGTAAGGACAGTGAAAAAAGTGATCAAATTTTGGGGCAAAATAAACTCTTAGGTGTCCTTTCAATGGAGTCCTGTTCATTATGTAGCAGAAACTCTAGAGATTATCTCAATCCATTGGAGTCACCCCATTTATTAGCTTGCTATTGACAAAGTTATTTACAAACTGTAGAGCAAGAGGTTATAATGGAGAAAACTGATGGTAATGCACAGGATTCTTGTTAACAATAATGCAAGTTAGTGATTTTTCATTAGAAAACATAAATTCTATAACCCAAATTATGGGCCCAGAGCACTTCTGCTGCACAACTCTGCTTATATCCCAAATAACCATGTGAACTAGTTTTAATATCTGCTTCTCTTATTAATTTTTGAATAAAAATTCTTGACACAAGTATTTTATAATTGTGTGATAACCATGCATTTAATTTCTTGGAGAACGAAACACACTTTAGCATAACTAGGTTCGTTCACAGAACCAGCCTTGATAACACACTTCTATATGTTAGAAATGATGTAATAAATGTAGAATATTGGGCACTTGTTTGGTATTCTTTGCCATGTTTTGCACTATCTAAAAAGAGATCAGTGAACTTGGACTGGAGTTAGTAGACATGGAAGAAAATAAAATATTACAGAGAAGAATACTCTGTGGTCCACAACCTAAACGGGCTGGGATTCCCATCATTTGGATCCCTGTAGCTTTACAAAAGTCAATTAAATTTTTGTATCTCCGATTAAAGTTGATTCCCCAGTACTTTTTCAAACATATCTTGTAAAGTATTGTTTCCCAGAAAAAAAGGGATTTTGCACATGTATCTGCCTTTGTCTCTGGTCATGATCTCAGTCAGGATCCTGGGATCGAGCCCCATTTCGGGCTTCCTGCTCATTAGGGAGTATATTTCTCAGTCTCTCTCTGCAGCTACATCCCCCTGCCCCACTCATGCTCTCTCTCTCTCTCAAATAAATAAATACAATCTTTAATTTTTTAATTAAAAATAAGATAAATAAAATAAAATAAAAAGTCTGGTCTTACTGCCCCATTTAGCTCCTTTTGTTTTTTTGAGTTGTATTTAAAGCAGCATGAGAGAACATGAGGCTCTCAAACTTTAAAAAAAAAAAAGGAAAAAATTGAGTTTTGTTAGGATTTAAGATCTTGTCTGCTAGACAAAAACGTTGGCTTTGTTAACATGTGAAAATCAACAAAAGAGAATAAGATCGAATTCTAATAATTTTTGTAGAAATTAAAAATTTCCTCCAACCCAATTACATACAGACCCATTAAGTAAATTCATTCCAATGTCCCAAACCAACCTTTTCTAATAGTAATGCATCTGTGTAAACAGGGTCAACCCAAGGAATAAATAAATATTATTATTTTTTTTCCTGTCTCTTCCACAGTCACATCTGGGTATATTGGTAGCAAGCCAATTATCTATCTTATAAGACATGATATCATAAGGAAGGTTATTCTGTCCATTTGGAACAACTGAAAATCATTGTAATTTTATCTTGGTGCAGTAACTTGAGATGGCACAGTGTGGGTTATGAATATATTTTATTTTTTTTACTGGGAAGAAGAGATTATAGAGATATTGGTTATCCAAGAGAGACTGACAGGTGTTGATAGTTGCCAGGTCAATATCCATCTACTCTTTCCTTTAATATCAGAAAGCACTGAGGGATTGACAACAAGGAAACTTAAAACAACATCAAATATTTTATTGTCTCTTTTCTAGTTACATTGTAACCTTATGACAAAGTATCAGTCGTACAAGATATCATTCTCTTTTACCTCTATCTTTCTGCCAGAAATGTGGGCTTAATAGTGAGAACTCCAACAGCAATTTTTGCAACTGTGAATAAAAAGCCATGAAAACCTCTAAGATAGTTCACTTGACTTTCTTAAGACTCTGAACCAACACATTACATTTTTGCAACTGTGAATGAAAAGCCATGAAAACCTCTAAGATAGTTCACTTGACTTTCTTAAGACTCTGAACCAACACCAGAAAACACTCTCTGTAGTCTTCTTGTTAAATGAAAAATATGGTTAAACCACTTTTGACAGTCTACTACCTACAGCAAACTGTAAATCTTAATTGAAATATGTCCTCTCAGCTGTGCTTAAGCAACTGAGTCCTGAGCTTTTTAGGTTTTCAGTCTGAAAGAGTACACCTCGGGTGCTCTGAAAGGGAAGAGAAAGGACACCCTGTTCTCCATATAAATTAAAGAAGAGAAATCTGTGCATTTAAGTGGGCCATATAAAATTTATCAAGCAATTATCTCCTAACTCCTTCCTATCCAAATTACCTGATATGCTCTCCCTACTCCTTTATTCCACGTTACTGCCTTTTCCAGGATTCTGTATCACATCACAGCATGTCTTCTGTTATTTCCTTCTTGCAAGCTAGTTTTGTTTTCTCCATCTAAAAAAATCAACAATCATTGTGTATTTCAATTCCCATTTTCCTCAAATGCATTGATTCTTCTTATCTATTACTCTTTTCTCATACTCAGTGTCTTTGTCTTTATGGGGTTTGTACTTTGCTTTTCCCCATTCTTTACTGCCATTATATAATCAAATCTAATAACTTCTTAGAGAAAGTTAAAAATTCCTGCATAGCCACACGTGAACACAAAGTCACTGATTTTTAGCAAACCTATAAGATAGTCAGACATCCATTCAATTTCTTTTTAAGATTTTATTTATTTATTTGACAGAGAGGGATGAAAAGCAGGCAGAGAGGCAGGCAGAGAGAGAGGAGGAAGCAGGCTCCCTGCTGAGCAGAGAGCCTGATTTGGGGCTCGGTCCCAGGACCCTGGGATCATGACCTGAGCCGAAGGCAGCGGCTTAACCCACTGAGCCACCCAGGCGTCCCTCCATTCAATTTCTTAACTGAGTCCCAAATGCATCCTGACTTCTAACCTAAACCTAAGTTCTACTTCTTACACGTTGTTATATGACCAAATTCTTTCAGTTCAGTATTTTGTAACATTTAAATATTAGTCAATTGATGCTTTGTTTGTGTATTTCTATGAAAATAATTTGAATACTGTAGATTTATTGTTATATTTATAGATTTATAATCAAAGTTTCATCAGTTGAAGTTTTTGGAATTTTCAGATATAATGATTAACCTAAAATGATACTGCCTCAAATCCCTCTGATATCAAGGCCCAACTCCTGATTATAGCCAAACCTGTGGTGGATAGTTCCATGGGAAATTGCAGTTACTTAACACTGATAGGATCTCATGTTCTCTCTCTCATTTTGGAATGTCTCCAACACAACCCAAAAGTGTAGGAGAGTTAATGTCCTCTGAGGACAGCTCTCAGTGAAGTGGAAATAAGAACCATAGGTAAAATTGTCAGTTTTCAGGTCTTCATGAGGACAACTTAAAGAAGTTTCTCAGGACCTTTCAGTAAAAGCAAGCCTTCATTTTCTATCCACAACAATTATATCAACAATGTACCTCTTTGACAAAGTTGCTTCTTCACTGTATCACTTTCCCATTCTTTTCTACCTTGGATAATCTCCCAGATAAACTAACAGTACTCAAATCCTTTGTCCTACTCTTTGCTCTCAGGATAAATGGAGCCAAAAGACTTAGATTAATATCAAGTTCTGAATGGGATCTTAGAGCTATTTCTGTCCAGATTTTCATAAACATAGGGACCTTTGAATTATCAGGCTATAAATAAGTTCTAAATGGAGGGGGCAAAAGCAAAAAGTAGAAATTTTTATGTTTGATTTTTAATCATGATTAATTGACTTTATTGATTATTAAAAATACTAACATTATAAAAGTGTGGATCTTTGTAAAACAATGTCTTAATGTAAGAAAGAAGTTGCATAGTCCTTTTGAGAATATTAAACCAAGTGTTCAGGTGCCATCTAATTTCTTGTTTAATCCAGAACTTTGGTGTGCATCATCTTGAGGAATAGGATTTTGAAGTCCAGACAGACTAAGAGAAAACTGATCCAAATGTGTGTGTTTATATTTCTGCTTTTGTTGTAAAAATCAAAGTGTGATTGCTGGTTTAAAATGGTAAAACTAATAATGTTCATGGACTCGATTATAAATTTTCTAATTGTATGGGAAGAATCCAACAAAGATAGAATTAATTGATTTGCAAATCCTCAAAGAGCTACAGGATCAGGTAGTGGTATGTTCTGATTCAACAGCATCATAATGCAGCATTTTATATGTGTGGCTAATGGATATTTTCATGAATGTTTGCTAGCTAGTCAGCCAATACAGAGAAATATTAGGTAGGGTAATTACTCACAGTTGTGTTTAATATAATGAGAGAAAATTATCAAATGGCACTAATAATAATAATCCTATAGCAGGCTAAATAATTCAATGATAATTACAAGTATTAATCTAGCTTTCTTCCCTGATTATGACTCTTCTCTCCTTTATCATAATGGGAGTAGCACATTGTCTGCAATGAATTGTGAAAACCCAGCAGTGACTTTGGCAGTGAAGGCCTCCCATCAATTTTGATAGGTTAAAAGGATTCTGGTTGGTCTTGAGCAAATGTGTCAATTTTTTTATTCTGTGTGTGTCATAAAAGAAAGAAGCAATAGTAAATTCTTGCTGTTATTCCATGGAGCCAATAAAATCATACTGCCAACAAGAGGCTGTTGACACCATAGGTGTAGTTAACTGTCTTGAAATACTACGCCTGGAAATAAAATCCTAATATTTCACATAACCTCTTTTTTTAAAAGAAACAAAACAAAACAAAACAAAACAACTATACTGCTTACATTTAGGGCCCTGCTGTTGTGTAACTATTTTTGAACATGTCTTCTGTAAGTGTATATATATATATATATATATATATATATATATATACATATTTTTCTGTGCAATAAATTCATTTAGAGATAAATTTGGATTGCAAATTATTTTGGGGGAGGCGTGGTATTTGTGGCTAGTCTTACAAGTAAAAAGGACTAAAAGAAAGAAGAAAAACATTTTTTATTACAGCATATTTACATCTGTCCAAAGTACTTATCTACTATAATACTGACTAATGTATAATACTGTACACAAAGAAAGAAGCTAAATGAGTTATAATTCAGTCAGTGTATAGCTGGCCATTTTAAAACTTACCACTGAATCTTTCTGGTATGCAATGTGATATCTGGCAATCTGGTCCAGTTCATTACATCAGGTCATTTGTATGTTCTTATTACCATTTTGATAGCATAGCACATTTTATAACCCAGACATTTTACAATGGAACTATGATGCATGTATTTTCAAAAGTATAGACATACATGAAGCTATGAGGTCAAAAAAGATGAATGTCCGTAGTACCATATAGACTCAACAAATAAAAGTGTCCAAGGGTCTGAGTGTGACTTATGAATATTGTATAAGATTAGGCCAACATGTGGTTTTGATATAAATAATCTGTTCTTAAATTAGAATTACAATCGTTGAGTACAGTGTTGAAAATGGCAGATAGATTTTAGCTATCTTTGCTCACTAGGGAAAATGGAAAAATGTTTAGTTTGGTCAGATTTTCACTTAACTTCTGAAAAATCTTACGTTTGAGAGAACCCTTCTGAAATAAGAATCCTTAAAGACATAACCCCTTTGGCACAAGTTTTCAAGAAACTTGTTTGATGTTGTAGACAATTCTATGGCACACGTACTGTTCTAGATGTTTCATGCCAATAATATGTAAGCCATACCAAGGCTACATATACATATAGAGATGTTCCTCAGCTTACAAGGGGGCTATGTACAGAGAAACACATAAAAAATTGAAAATGCATTTAATACCCCTAAACAATCAAATATCATAGCTTACCTTAAGCTTATTTAAACATACTCAGAACACTTACATTTGCCTGCATTTGGGCAAAATCATCTTAAGCAAAGCCTATTTTATAACAAAGTATCAAATATCACATGCAATTTATTAAATATTACATTAAAAAAAGAAGAATATATATATTCTATATATATATTCTATATATAGAATGCTTGTAAGAATATCAGGTGTTCACCCCTGTAATCTTCTAGCTGACTGGGAGCTGTGGCTCACTGCCGCTGCCCAGCATCACAAGATGGCACCATATAGAACAAGAGTTTCAGGTGGTAGGTGTTGTAAATTTTACCCAAACTGACATTGGTCAAACTCGTTTTTGTCATCATATATATCAAGTAGTTTTCTCGGGTTTATTTTTAGAATATCCTTGTATAATGAATATTTACACTGATATCTAGTATAAAAATCTTGCAATTTAACATTAGAAACATTAAGATATTGAAAATCAATCTATTTCTTTAATTCATTGAAGACATTTTTGGCTTGTTTCCAGTACTTTCTTACTGGTTAAAAAGTGAATTTGAAGAAGTCTGGATTTCATTATTATATGGCACTTTCCCTTTGATGAATACAAAGACGATATTCTATATTAGCTATCTGAGAAGAATTTATTTTTTTAATTTTATTTATTTGTAAGAGAGAGAGTGAGAGAGAGCACAAGCAGGGGGAGCAGCAGGATGAGGGAGAAGCAAACTCCCGGCTAAGCAGGAAATCTGTTGCAGAACTGAGTCCCAGGACCCTAAGATCATGACCCGAGCTAAAGGCTCAGGCGTTTAACTGACTGAGCCACCCAGGTGTCCCAATCTGAGAAGAGTTCTGTATGCTATTCCTATTAATATGCAGTTTAAAGTCTAGGTAATTAACTTAATATTTTAGTGGCTATTGTATAGATAGCACTATGTTCCAGGCAGAGAGTAAGAAAGAAATATTAAATCAACCATATTCTATGCATTCTAAATGAAAATAATTAATCAATCATAATAAATCCTTCTATTTATGGAATATCAACTTATAAGCTTTCCTCCATATGAACAATGCCAAATACCAGAATAAAGGGTCATCTAATACAAATAAAGGATAGAATTAAAGAATTCTGGTAAGCCATTTAATTTTGAAAAATGGTGTTCTATTGTTGCTGAGTTGTGGTTTTCAGTTACATAATATCTGATAAGTGTAGAAGTAACATGAGTGTTACGTGAGATGAGAAATGGTATATAATTAAGATATTTTTAAAAGTACAGATAAATACAAATTTGTAAACATAGCATTATGGAGGAGTAAAAATAAATGATAGCTACACACTCTAAAGTGAATAAAACTTGGAAAGCTAATAGAGAAGTAAAACAAGGACAGTGCAAAAAGTATGGTACATTTTTATGAAGTTCAAACAAATTCTGTGAAACCATAGATGGACTTAAAGATACTATTATGTATCAAATATTGTAAAAATTAAGCAAGGAAATAGCAAACATAAAACAACCAAAGCATACAAACTTGGGTAGATACAAGAGGTGTGATCATGTTCTACTTCATAAAGAGATGAGTTAATAGATAAATACAAGTAACTAGACTTTTTAGAAGTTCATAAAACGTTGCCTGTTATTTCTTAGTAATATAAAATATATGGTTTTCTAACAAAAACGTTTATCTTAAAAATATTTAAAAATAAATTTCAGGCTACTCCTAAGGTTATATTTACTTTTCCACTGTGGGAAAAGCTGGTTGTTGTAGTTGTAGTTGTTTGTTTGTTTTAGTCTCCTCCTAGTTTTTATTATTATAATGTGGAATGAGGAATGTTAGATTGAAAAGTGAATTATTTTATAGACAAAAATCATTACTTGATTCACCTCCTGGTACAGCAGATGGAACTCCTGAAAATATGCCCTTTTGCCTTATGGAAGAGTAACAGTTATGCTTACTTCTGAAACATACTTGGTGGTGGCCCTAAATAGTGACACCATAGTAAACATTTTGAATATTTGCAATTAATTTTTATAGTCATAGGGCTCCAAAAGGCACTGCAGGTATCTTAGCAGGTATTTCAATAAGGCTAAAAGTTGCCTGACTGTTTAAAAATATTAGCAAGGCACAAAACATGGCAGAAGTATTGTCCTCAGATATTATTTTTTTCCATATGCTCCTGATTTCACACATGACAAGTTATTTTTTCAAATATTTATTATAAAAGTTTTTATTTATTTATTTGACAGAGATCACAATTAGGCAGAGTCAGGCAGAGAGAGAGAGGAGGAAGCAGGCTCCCTGCTGAGCTGAGAGCCCGATGTGGGCCTCGATCCAAGGATCCTAGGATCATGACCTGAGCCGAAGGAAGATGCTTTTACCTACTGAGCCACCCAGGCTCCCCCATGACAAGTTATTTTGATAGATGTATATACAGTGTATTTTCCAGTTATAAGAAAAATGGTTCTGCTATTTTTAACCTTTTTTTAAAATTAAATAATTTTTTTCATTGAAATTTTATTTTTTAATGTTTTACTTCTCTTTTCTTTTTTTTTTTAAAGATTTTATATATTTATTTGAGAGACAGAGATCACAAGTAGGCAGAGAGGCAGGCAGAGAGAGAGGGGGGGGGGAATCAGGCTCCCTGCGGAGCAGAGAGCCAGATGCGGGGCTCAATCCAAGGACCCTGAGATCATGACCCGAGCTGAAGGCAGCAGCCCAACCCACTGCGCAACCCAGGCGCCCCAATGTTTTACTTTTCAATATACTACTTAGAATATAAAACCTATTCCATTTTGTAAGATGTTTACCATTTAAAAACTGGTAATTTTCTCATTGTGTCTTCCCCTCACATTGCTTTATTTTGAATAAAAAATTTCACAATAAACATAAGATGCTTTCCTTCTGATGGTCCCTCTGTTGGTCATATTGTATATGAGCCATGACAATTAGTTTTACAAAATTTATTGATGTTTGTTGATATGTTTTATCATAACTAATTTTCCCTCCCTTATCTAGATTCCCCAGCTTTCAGACAGGTGGACACTTCAATAAACCATACCCAAGGGATGTATCAAGTACTTCTTAGACATTCTCTCAGATCCTTGAGGTGTCATTTTGCCTAGGGATTTGCAATAGGTTCTGCCAGAGGCACCACTGTGACAACTGATGTCCATGGTCTATCTCCTGCTAAGCTCAAGAGGTCACTGTTTCCAAGTTTATCTATACAATTAATGCATACCAGCAAGTTCTTTTTTTTTAATATTAACAAACTTATTTTAAAGTTTATATGGAGAGGCAAAGACTCACAATAGTCAACATAGTGTTGAAGGAGAACAAAGACTGAGGACTGACTTCAAAGTTTACCATAACGATTGGGCGCCTGGGTGGCTCAGTGGGTTAAGCCTCTGCCTTCCGGCTCAGGTCATGATCCCAGGGGCCAGGGATCGAGTCCCGCATTGGGTTCTCTGCTCAGCAGGGAGCCTGCTTCTCCTCATCTCTCTCTCTGGCTGTCTCTCTGCCCATTTGTGATCTCTCTCTCTGTCAAATAAATAAATAAAATCTTAAAAAAAAGTTTACCATAACGATAATTGTAAGCATGATATTGTAATACCACAGAAAGACTAGATTAAAGCAACAGAATATATATTATCAATTATATTTTATATATAATAGAAAAGCAAAAGCAATACAAGAGAGCAAAATACAATCTTTTAAACAAATGGTTCTGTAGCAATGGTGAAGCTAAATCTAAAAATATAAAATAAAATAAATCCAGGCAGATATCCTACACTCTTCACAAAAATGAACTCAGATTGGATTATAAACCTAAACATGAAACATGTAGAAGGTAATATAGAAGAAAATTTAAATGACCTTGGTTTTCGCAATAACTTTAGCTAAAAAACACAAGCACTGAATTTAAAAATGTCTACTCTGTGAAACACAATGCCAAGAGAATGAAAAGGCAAAGCACAGACTATGAAAAAAAATTTGCAAAATACACATCTGGCAAAGGACTGTTAATCAAAAATACACAAAGACCCCTTAAAACTCAACAATGGGGGAAAAACCTGATTAAAAATGAGCCAAAGACCTTAGCAGATACCTCACAAAAGAAAATATTACAGATGGCAAATAAGCATATAAAAAGATGCTTCACATCAAAGGTCATCAGGAAAATGCAAATTAAAACAAAAAAGAGACACCAGTACATACCCAGAATCCAGAGCACTGACAACAGAACATGAAATGTTGGTGAGGATGTGGAGCAACAGGAATGTTCTTCCATGTGTATTGAGAATAAAGAATGGAAAACAACTTGGCAGTTTCTTACATAACTAAACATATTCTTGCCAGATTATTCAGCAGTAGCAGCTCTTGGTATTTATCCAAAGAAGATGAAATCTATACCCACAAAGATGTCTATAGTAGTTTTATTCATAACTGACAAAAGCTTGGAAGCAACCAAGATATCCTTCCATAAGTGAAAGGTCAAAGAAAGTGTAGTACATGCAAACAATGGAATATTATTTAATGCTAGAGAAATGAATTACCAAGCTATGAAAAGATATGGATATAAATATTTAATAAATATTTGATTTTAGGCTTCTACCAGTCTATCAATAGTATTAGTATATTTTAACAGTGAATGCTCAGCATTCATGAATTTACCTAATAAAACATTTTGGGTTCAATATTTTAAATACTTCAACCTCTATGATTATATTCCTAATAATTTTGAATTGGGGTAAATAAACCTTAATTTTTTGTAACTTGTTTCTTATTGCAAGAGAGCTCAATGAAATTTTAGAAAATAAAAATTTACAAAAAAAAAGTTTAGTTTACTATTGCCAAATAATTTAAAACTTTATCTTATATTCAAATACATATATTTTTCTAAATTGATTTATATGCTACTAAAACCAAAAACTTTTAGTTATACTAGATTTCATATCCTGCAATCAATGCCAGAAATCCATCTGGCAATGATTTGTCTTAAATAGAGTTAAGATGGGTGTTATTACAATGCAAGATGGAAACAAAGATAGTATAACAATTGGTGTTACATAACTTTTCCGTTTTGATCAAGTTACTAATCTACAAAAGGCTTTTATCAGTGACAGACTTGGGACTTTAACAAAACTTTTAAACTAGCATGTGCAACTCATTCCTAGAAAACAACACAATCAATAACACTTTATTTAGATTAAATCATGACTATTTCTCCATTTGAATAAAAAAGGTAGCAACCCCAATAAGTTTATTGAACATGAAAAGTTGAAATGCTATAATGCTCCTAAGGAATTAAATGATCCAGTCAAGAATAACTAAAAAAGGATATAAATTACCAAAGTGTTTGTATAATTGTAATGTACAACTGCCCATTATCGTTCCATAGTGTAGGCTTGTACAAGAACTCTATAAAAGAACTCCACTTCTAAACTGTGGAAAAAATGTTCCCTTTCCCCCTATATACAAATATTAAGCCATTCATTTAGCTTTTAAAATATCCACTTAATACAGGCTTTTTACACATTTGAACAGGCAGCAGGGTTCTATTCTTATCGCTTACATCTGAAGGATAGACTTCTAGCGTAAGAGGTAAAGCCCATAAAGGAGCCCAATAATAACAACAAAATACAGTTTAGTGAGCCCTTACAATCTGCCAGCTACTTTTCTGAGAATACTTCAATTAATAAAACATATAAAATACCTGACCACAAAGAGCTTACATTCTTTTGAAATATAATAGTGAAATAAACCAATAATAGAGGGGCACCTGGGTGGCTCAGTCCATTGAGTGACTGCCTTTGGCTTGGGTCATGATCTCAGGGTCCTGGGATGTAACTCCCCAGCAGGCTTTCTAGGCAGTGGGGTGTTTTCTTCTTCCTCTGCGCACCCTCCCAATTCTCTCTCTCTCTGTCTCAAATAAGAAAATAAACCAGTAATAGAATAATGATTGATGGTTGATGGTGATAAGTGATACAAAGAAATACAAGAAAGGTAAAAGCCATTGGAGAATGCTGGGATGAAAGTTAATTTTATTTTGTGTTGGGTGGTTATATCTCATTTATGAGATGTTATTTGCACAAAGACCCAGGAAGTGAAGGAGAGTGTTATACAAATATTAAAGGAAAAGATTGCTCTAGGCAGAGCAAGTAAGTATATAGACTTTGTGTGAACAGCTTGTCTGTTACTTTTGAGGAAAAGCAAGGAGGCCAATGAGGAGTTCATAGTGGTGGAGAGAGGAAGAACGTATTGATGTATGACCTTCTAGTACATTAAAACGCCTTCAGTTTTTATTTAATATGAAAGGGGAAGATACCAAAAGACCCTCAACAGCAGAATAAAATCATCTGACTTGATTTTTAGGTTAAATTGCTGTACCAAAATAAATTTGCATGGAGAAAGGAGTGCAGTTTGTGTGGAAGTGGGGTTATCAATCAAGTCAATAATTCAGGAACATATGATGGTGTTTTTAGCATGCTGGGTGGTAATAGAAGTGGTGAGGTATGGTTTTCATTGTGTATATATTTTGATGGTGAATATTCTGGTGAACAGGATGGGGTATGTGCAGGACAGACATCAACATTTATTTTACCTGCACAAACAGAAGGGTGGAGTCTTCATTCCCTGATATGGAGAGAACTCTGAGTTCAAATGTTCTTTCTCATTAAATGGCATAGTGATGATGAGGATTTAGTCAGACAGTGAAAGAGAGCAGTAAGCATAGTGTTAAGCGGTAAGACATTATAATACATTGGAACATCAAAAAACGTTGTGTTGGATCATCTGTTTATGTGAGTAAATAAATAAATAAAGCTTCCTGGGGTTCTGATAGAGGTAAAGAAGACTGCTATATGATCCAAAGGGGCACGTGCACCAAATGTTTATAGCAGTAATATCCACAATAGGCAAACTATGGAAAGAACATAGATGTCCATCAACAAATGAATTATATATATATATATATATATATATATATATATATATATATATACACACAATGGAATACTACTCAGCCATCAAAAGAAATGAAATCTTGCCATTTGCGTTGACATGGATGGAACTGGAGGGTATTATGCTTAGCAAAATAAGTCAACCAGAGAAAGGCACTATCATATGATCTCCCTGATATGAGGAAATGGAGGTGCAATGTGGGGGGTTTGGGGAACAGGAAAAGAGTAAATGAAACAAGATGGGATCGGGAGGGAGACAAACCATAAGAGACTCTTAATCTCACAAAACAAACTGAGAGTTGCCGGGGGGGGGGTGGGGAGGTTAGGGAGAGGGTGGTGGGGTTATGAACATTGGGGAGGGTATGTGCTGTGGTGAGTGCTGTGAAGTGTGTAAACCTGGTGATTCACAGACCTGTACCCCTGGGGCTAATAATACATTATATGTTAATGAAGAAGAAGAAGAAGAAGAAGAAGAAGAAGAAGAAGAAGAAGAAGAAGAAGAAGAAGAAGAAGAAGAAGAAGAAAAAGACTACTATAAATCAAATGCTATGGTTTTCAGCATAGAGTGTGTAATCAGGCATATTTTATTAAAGTAACCAAGTAAAATGATGGTCGAAAACTGGAATAACAGAAAACATAAAAATCAGAGATTTTAAAAAGAGATATGGGACAGTGTAGAGAATATAGTCAATGATATTATAATAGTGTTATATGGTGACAGATGGCGGCTATATTTGTAGTGATCATAGAATAATGTATGGAGATATTGAAAACCTGAAACCAATGTAACACTGACTATCAACTACACTCAAATAAAAAAATAGTAAAAATAAAACATTTTAATTTAAAAAGATAAAAAGAGGGACAAGAATTTGAAAAGTGAATTTCAAAAAGAGTAAAGATGAGGCTAAGACATACTCTGAACCTTGAGGAAAACACCATTTTGAAAATTCTTCCCATTTTGAGAAAACTCAAATGAATCAAAACCATAAAAGAACCCATTTTAACTGAGAGATGTAATGAATGCTCAAGAAATAATTTTATGACAGGATAATTCTTCCCTATGAAACAGCATACAGAAACCCGGGGAAAAACCTGGAAGCCAAATAAACTATACTGAAAATAAGAATTAGGAAAAAGATAAATGATGAAAGATAAGAAAATTAGACCTGCGACAGAGACCTAGTGAAGAGAATTTTTAGCTTGTGGTTTAATGTTTTTGAGGATAATCTAGAGTTCATAACTGCCTTGAGGCAGGCTGGTTGTAGGCAGTTTAGGCAGACCCCTAAGAGAGGCCTACTTTGGGCAAGTGGTGTTGGAGGAGGCCATTGGGCTGGACAAAGACAAATCCAACCATTTGACTAAAGTGTCTGTGAAGATGTTGAAGTCAGATGCAGCAGAGAAAGACCTGTCAAACCTAATCTCAGAAATGGAGATGATGAAGATGATTGGACAGCACAAGGACACCATAAACCTGCTGGGTCCTGCACACAGGATGGTCCTTCGTACACTATCATGGAATATGCCTCCAAAGACAACATACAGGAGTACCTGCAGGCCCAGAGGCCTCCTGACCTGGAGTACTGTTACAATATCAGCCACAATGCAGCAGAGCAACTCTCCTCCAAGCACCCGGTATTCTTTGCCTACCAGGTAGCCTGAGGCATGGAGTACCTTGCCTCCAAGAAGTGCATACACCAAGACCTGGCCACCAGGGAAGTGCTGGTGACAAAGGACAACATGATGAAGATCTCAGACTTCAGCCTTGCCAGAGATATCACCACATCAGTTACTATAAAATGAGAACCAACAGTGGACTGCCTGTGAAGTGGATGGTCCCTAAGGCCATGTTTGACCAGATCTACATCCACCAGAGTGACTTCTGGTCTTTTGGGGGTGATCCTGTGCAAAATTTTCACTCTGGAAGCCTCCCATATCCTGGAGTGCCTGTGGAGGTGGTTTTTAAGCTGCTGAAGGAGTCATTTGATGGATAAGCCAATAAGTGCACCAGAGAGTTATACACAATAATGAGGGGTGGCTGGCATGTGGTACCTTCAAGCTGCTGGTAGAAGACCTGGATCATACTGTGGCCTTGACCTCCAACCAGGAGTACCCGGACCTGTCCTTGGCCCTGGAACAATACTGTCTATGCTTTCCCAACACCCAAAGCTTCACCTGCTCCTCAGAGAAGAATTCCACCTTCTCTCATGTGCCGTTGCCCAGGGAGGCCTATCTGCCCTGACACCCAGCCCAGCTTGCCAATGGTGGACTCAAATGACTAGTATCCCTATTACTCCTGTCCAGATTCCATCATAAGCTGTAACCCTTACCCCCCACCCTCCCTGCAAGACTCACTGCCTTCTCCTTTGTCCCTTTCCTACTGGCAGGAGCCAGCTGCCTACCTGAGGCCTTCACCCCTTGAAGTTCACCTCTCTTCCCCTTCCTCTTCCTCCTCCTTACAACCTGCTCATGAAAGAAAGGAACAGAGAGGCAGGTACTTGCTCGTGGCTACTTCCTTCCCTCCCATATGTTGGACCAAGACCCCTCCCTGTCATCTGGTACTGCCTAGACGTCGAGAGAGTTGGAGATGAGGCAGGCCAGTGAAAGCTGTTGGAGCTTTCCTGGTTTGGTTTTGTCTGCTTAGCATAACATGTAAGACTGAGTTCTGGTGGCAGGGACCTAGTCCTTGGGGCTATAGCACTAGCGAGGGGAGGTCAACTGCTCTGGGCCTTGGCTAAGAGCAAGCCCTGCTCCAGAGATATGGTGCCAAGGGCTTATTAATTTTGATACTAATTTGCTTTGCTGACCAAATACCTGGTATCAAAAGATGGGAAGGCAAAGACTGGAAGCAGTGTTGTGACCATGGGGTCCAGCCCCAAACTATGAAGAAAACACAAAGTGTATAAATCTGAGTAAGTATATATTTACACACCTTTTTAAATAGGTTGTTATCAGAGATTTAATCAATGGGTAATATGCTCCTCGTGGCTGGGAAGCATCAGTTGCCATATATTAAAAACAAAGAAAAGAGGTGTCTGGGTGGCTTCCTCCAAGAAGTGTCCCTTCTTTTCAGGTCATGATCCCAGGGTCCTGGGATGGAGCCCCACATCAGGCTCTCTGCTCAGTGGGAAACCTGCTTCTCCTTTTCCCTCTGCCCTGCTTATAGTTCCTCTTCCTGTCTCTCTGTCTGTCAAATAAATAAAATATTAAAAAAAAAACAAGAAAGAAACAAAATGTTTTTAAAAGGTCTTTTTTTTTTTTAAATTTTCTAGGGGTGCCTGGATGACTTAGTTGTTTAAGCAGATGTTTGCCTTTGGCTGAGGTCATGATTCCAGTGTACAGGGATCCAGCCCTGCATGGGACTACTTGCACCCCAAGGAGCTTGCTTCTTCCTCTCCCTTTGCACATGATTCCCCCTGTTTGTGTGCTTCTTCTCTCTCTCTCTCTCTCTCTTGCTGTCAATAAATAAAATAAAATCTTTTACTAAATAAATAAAAAAATAAATAAATTTCTAAACCTACTTTCAGTTTAGGTCCCTTAACAAAAATTGCTACTGCTTCATTAAAAAAAAAAAAAAGATAATTTAGAAAGATGCTTCCAGAGTTAAAAAGTTGTTTTGTTTCTTTGTCAGGATTCAATATAGAAGTGCTTTAAAAAGTAAAAGAAAAAATATGCTATATTAACTCTAATCACACTATAACTTTGGTGGTTATATCAAGATAATGAAAAGTGATTTTAAAGCAAATTTCATTATTAGACATAAAGATCAAGTCAAAATTACAGAAGAGTAAAAGGATGAATTCATCAGGGAGTATAATAATTCTTTTTTTTTTTAAGATTTTATTTATTTATTTGACAGAGAGAGATCACAAGTAGGCAGAGAGGCAGGCAGAGAGAGAGAGAGAGGAGGAAGCAGGCTCCCTGCTGAGCAGAGAGCCCGATGCAGGACTCGATCCCAGGACCCTGAGATCATGACCTGAGCCTAAGGCAGCGGCCTAACCCACTGAGCCACCCAGGCGCCCCGGGAGTATAATAATTCTTGAATTTTAATATGTAACAACAGATTTGGGGATATATAGGGAAAAACTAAGAACAAAAATCATAACTTCTACCTTGGACGACAAATGGAAAATAATTTCAACACCCTTATTTTAAGATTACATAGACAAATGGTCATCATATTGGTAAGATATGTAAGACTTGAACAAAATGATCAACTAACTAGATATGCTTGATATTACATTACAGTAACTGAACTAACTGAGGTCAGTCTTTGGTGAATCACAGAAACAGGTGGAGTTGTCAAACAAAGGAATCTTTGTTTACAACATACAAGGAGTTCACAGGGAATAAGTTCCAAAGCCTTGACTGTTTGAACAGGAGAGAGATTTTTATTTAGTATTTAAGATGAATACTCAGAAGGGAGAGTTTTATTATCCCGTGTATGGTTGGTCATAAGGTTGTGGATGCATGCACATCCACATATGTATTTGTGCAATATGTATTGCATGTTCACCTGAATGAAGCTTGTATTCCACCGAGGGCAGAAACTTCAACGTTAGAATAAAGCAGAGGTAACTGTTGGACAAGGGAAAGGAACTCTGCAGGCTTCAAGAGCAGATAGAAACTAGATTGGGTCTTGGGCTCATTTTCTGGGACAAGGAATGAAAGGCCTTGATTGCTTTTGAAATAGCACTAGGAGTTTTACCACTGATTTATTGTCTCAATAGCTTAGGCTATTTCCTGGTCTGGTGGTGACTGTTAGTTTTCCCATTGCCTTGTTCCCTCAAAATCCTTAGGAGTGAGGTTTTTGCATTTCTTTGTAAGAACCTCCCAGGAATTTTTGGAAGAAGTGTGCTGGGGCAAGTACACAGGTGGGGTATAGATCATTGAAAATAGCTGGGGACAAAAAATGCCTTTTCTTATGTCAGGAAAACTATATCTCTTCTTTAATTTTCTAGGAACCTCTAACTCTTTCTGCTGATGTTACCAGCAGGCATCTGAGATATTACTGATTGTTCTCTTGAACCTAAGGAAAAGGAAATGTAGAAAGCAAAAGAAAAAACTTTAAAATCTATCCTGCAACTCATCAATTCACTGCAGCCACCTCTCTGTCTTTCCCTTTCTCTTTTTCTCTCTTTCTCTTTCTCTCTCACTTTCTCTCTCACATACGCACAACACACGCAAATCGACTTAAAGCAATATTTAATTTTCCCTATTCCATTTTAATATACTTGAGGCATGATCATTTTCTTAGTAAATACAAGAAAAAAAAATCTAGGATTCCATCATTCTGTGTGATTAAAATATTGAGGAATTTACTTCCAATAGCACTTATAAAAACATATTTTATTTAAGGAATATTATATAATCAGGTGCCTGCATTTTTCTTATTCTCTAACTAGTGTTATTTGGCAATTAATATTTTGTCAATCAATATTCCCCTATACCTGAATGTGTGGGCAGTGAGAGATGAGTTAGAGGCAAGGATGGTGAACACTCCCAACAACTGCAGACTACATATATCTTAAGCCATGATTTTCTTTGCAAAGGTCAACATTGATAATGTTCTAGTCATACCTCCGTGTACCAGGAAAGAAGTAGCATATTTCTTGAAAGACACAGCTATCAAAGCTCCATTGAGAAACCATAAAGATGGAGAAGGGATTTGCAAATTAAATATCTGATAATGGACATGTACTCTGATTATTTAAAAATGAATAAAAATAAAAAACCTTACTAATAACCAAACAGAGTATCCAATTTTACATGTGAAGGAAATAATGGAAGAGACATGTCACCAAAAGTATATGGATGGCTTATAAGCACATGGCCAATTTCTCAACATTTAAACATTAAAGAAATACAAATTAAAATCATAATGAGACATGCTTACATATCTATTAGAATGGCTAAAATTATAAAGGCTAATTGTACTTGGTCTGAGCTAGATTGAGAAGCAACAAAAAATCTAAACTGTTGTTGGCATATATCATGATACAACCACTTTGGAAAATAGTTTCAAAAATTTTTAAATGAAAAATATGTTGCAGTTACACAAATAGCCATTTTATTCTAGGCATTTAACCAAGAAAAACAAACCCTATGTTCATACAAGGACTTGTATGTGAATTTCATATCAGCTTTATTTTTAAGAATTGAAAACAGTGGAAATGTTCATCAATGTCCATCAATAGAGCAAAGACAATTGGAGATTCTCAAAGTAATGATGCTGAGAAAAGAAAATCCAGGCAATGAATAGTATATACTGTGTGATTCCATGACTACAAAAAATCTAGAAAATACAAATTTATATATAGTCACAGTCATCAAATATATGGTGTGATTTTAGTGCCTTCTTCTGTGCTCCCATAGCTTCCTACACTTGTATCTCCGAGCATTTGTTACACCATGTGAAAATATGAACTCTTTCTCTTTATTCTGTCTTACTAGAATAAGAATCCTTGAAAGTTTATGGACAATTGAACTCTCAGTTATTAGCAGAAATTCTATCACACAGTAAGTTTCCAAATATAAAAGCCAGAGTTTTACAATGACTTCTAAGCTTTTACATGATCTAGCCACTCATTTAACCTCTGTGACCTCTTTCCCTGCTACTCTTCAGTCACTCACAGTGGCCTCCTTGCTATTCCTCAGATATGCCAGGCATGATCCAACCTTATGGCCTTCAAGATAGCCAATTCCTTTGTCTGGAGTGACCTTATTGCTGATAGTTCTGCGCAAATTCATCACCTTTCCATACATTTGTTCAATTGTCAGCTTCATTGTAAGTACCCTGATCTTTCTATTAAAAGATTTAACTGCCCATCCCCTGCCTAGCAACCTTGATTTTTCTCACCCTGATCGAATTTTTCTTTTTCCCCATTGTACTCTTCCTTTTTGAATGCACTATGCCATTTTTATTAAGGTTTATAGCTTTGAGTTGTCTCACCCATTAAAATAAAAGTTCTACAAAGCCAAGTATTTCATTTACCAGTGTAGTCTGAAGTAATATCTGCCATATAATAGTTCAGTAGACAACTGGTAAATTTCAAAATAAATTAATGTTGAGAGTATACTGAATTTCATAAGTCATTTCAATATTTTTTCCAAAAAATAAACTACATAAAACATACTTTAAATTTACTTTCAAAATATTTTATAGCATATAATGGACAATATACATAAGCCTAAAGAAACAATCCTATAATTAACCATTTCATACCTACTTAAAAACTGCATAATACCACACTCTTAGATCCTCTTTGAATGCTCTAAAATAACCCTTCAAATGAAATACATTTTAAAAACTCACAGATTTTTTGGCAAATAATTTAATAAAATAAAAGTTTCATTCATCTATGTAGATCAAAATAAATGTTTTTAATAAGCATGAAATTATAACTCTGAAGTGTGCTAAAATGAAACCACCTGCTAAGGGTGAGAGAACAAAAATAAACATCCTTTTTCCAAATAAGAGGAATTTATTACCTTTGAATCAAAGCATGTGGATTTGTTTTAACTGGCAATAAAGCAATATGGAGACACAAACCATAGAAAGTCATATTTTAGATTTCCAAAAGACTTCTAAGTGAAGAGTATACATTTTTTAATTGCTACATAATGCTACATAATGACAAGATGACAGGTTGTGGCAAATAGCATTTTAAAAGCTCTACTCATAATGGAACGGAAGATGTCATTTCCCTATAATTTTATATATGTCTTTAATTTACTATATCTGGATACAACATATTACCAAACAGATGTTCATCAAAGACTAAATCATTTTTAATGGAACATAATAATTTGAACCTACATCTATTAATCATTTTTTTCGATCTAACATTTATAGTCTCGCTAAACATTTTATCAGTTGTTGACAAAATTCAAAATAAATAGGATAAAAAGTCGTGTTTGGAAAAGTAGATTTCTTTTCAAATTGGCATTTAAATGAAAATATTTGCTGATATTTTTTAAACTTTAAATGTAATTTTATATATATATCTGACCTATCAGATGATATAAAATTTTTGGAGAAAATATGACATATTTTTTGATCTTGGTTGAAGGTATTAATAAAGAGCAACTGTTTGTATTATTTGTATTGTGATATCTTAGTTAATAAACATGAATAACTGGTATAAAATATGTTTTTTAAAAAATTTTATTTATTTACTTGACAGAGATCATAGGAAGGCAGAGAGGCAGCCAGAGAGAGAGGAATGGAAGCATGCTCCCAGCTGAGAAGAGAGCCCACTGTGGGACTCAATCCCAGGAACCTGGAATCATGACCTGAGCCGAAGGCAGAGATTTTAACCCACTGAGCCACCCAGGCGCCCTAAAATATGTTTTTTTTTAAATATAGAAGTATAGTTCTTGCCAAAATATGGAACTAGCTGGAACTGAATGCCTCCTTCAAAGTCAGCTCTGGAGAAATTATGCAAGTGTAATATGGAACTATTTCAGATATTAACCAAAAACAAAGAAATGATGATAAACGCCTTAAAATACTCAAAGTTGCCCTTGACTGGTATGTTTCAAGCTCTATTCCTGGTTTGAAGACAGGTTTTAACAGGCCTGTCACTGTAGAAATCCGCTGGATGTTTAGAGGCTATCAGAACTGTACAAAACCTTGAAGGGGTAAAGACTTGAAAATTCTTTAGAGAGATTAGCTCCCTAAGGCATTATTCCTCCACACATTTTCCTCCAATCAATTAAGACTGATGGATGAGGGGCACCTGAGTGGCTCTCTCATCACGTGGGTGGTGGGTTAAGCCTCTGCCTTCATCTCAAGTCATGGTCTCTGGGTCCTGGGATCCAGCCCCACATCGGGCACTGCTCAAAAGGAAGCCTGCTTCCCTCCCTGCTTGCCTGCCTCTCTGCTTACTTGTGATCTCTCTCTCTCGCTCTCTTTCTCTCTCTCTGTGTCCAATAAATAAATAAAATCTTTTAAAAAAGGCTGATGGATGATAAATTATGAAAACTGCTCCCTCCAAATGATGCTTCTTCATAAGGATTTAAGAATTTAAAATTGAAACTTGACCGTAGGATTTATCTTATAGAATAACATCAAGTGAAGGCAGTTATTATTAGTTCTGAAGTATTTGTGATTCTGAATTCTTGGCCTCATTAGTAAATTTATTTTTAAATTCTCCCATGGAGTGGTGATTGGCCTTCAGTCTTTCATTGATATACATCATTGGGTCAAATGAGATGTGTGTGCCCAGAACTATATATAATCTTTTTTGTATTTCACTGGAGATGGCATTTCTGAGTTTTGTTCAATTGAATTTGGACAGATGTTTTAATAGTCACTTCTAGAGTTGGCCCTGGAGAATATCTTCCTTTTTTTCTCTTCCCGATTCTCTGAAAAACCCTGACTAATTCACATTATCACAGTAATATCATAATTCAAGTTTTTCCAAACACTATAGCTGCAAAATAGAAGGAAGCTACTCAGAATGGAATACTATTGTGAATGATTGAGAAAGAAAACATTATTATAATTAAGCTACCAGGTTTCAATGTATTTTATTGTTGCTTAGAAAATCCTAGCATACCCAGACTTTACAGAGATTTGATGATCCTAAGAAGAGCTGAACTCATGGACCAAAATAACTATGCACATAAAAAGTACAATTACTTACCTAAAAAATATGATGTGGTTAACTTTATATGCCAATCCAAGTGTTATGGGAACAGGAATTAAAAAAATAGCTTAGGGGCGCCTAGGTGGCTCAGTGGATTAAGCCACTGCCTTCAGCTCAGGTCATCATCTCAGGGTCCTGGGATCAAGTCCTGCATCAGGCTCTCTGCTCAGCAGGGAGTCTGCTTCCCTCTCTTTCTCTCTGCCTGCCCTCTGTCTACTTGTGATCTCTCTCTGTCAAATAAATAAATAAATAAAATCTTAAAAAAAAAAAGAATGACTGTACTTTTAAAAAATAGCTTAAAAGGAGCGCCTGGGTGGCTCAGTGGGTTAAGCCGCTGCCTTCCGTTCAGGTCATGATCTCAGGGTCCTGGGATCAAGCCCCACATCAGGCTTTCTGCTCAGCAGGTAGCCTGCTTCTCTTCCTCTCTTTCTGCCCACCTCTCTGCCTACTTGTGATCTCTCACTGTCAAATAAATAAATAAAATATTTTTAAAAATAGCTTAAAAGTATATGATAAAATAATGATATACATATACAAGGAAAAGAAAGATACTATACTGTGAATATAAATTAAGTGAAAATTGTTGAAATAAAGAATACAATAAATGGAGACTAAGATGAATATAGCTGTAAAATGAATAAATGAGTTGGGAAAAACAAACAAACAAATTAATGACTTCTGCCCAAATACAGCAGAAGAGAAAAAAAAATAAAGAAAATATTTAAATAAGTACTGAGATAAATTTTGGAGAATTAAAGAAAGATAAAAGATACCAGACTTAAAATGATGCCAAACACGAGATATCAGAAACAAAACAAAACAAAACAAAAACTACACACACTAAAAACCACTCGTATACATTATGGTGAGTTTTAAGAATATCAAAAACAGAGAAGAGCATAAATGATGCCCAAGAGAAGAACAGATCACCTAAAATGTACAAGAATAATACTGACAGCACAATTCTCAATAGTAATAGCATATAAAGAGACAGCTGGGAGTTTTTATAGATGGAAAAGATATTTGAAACTAGGTATTATACATCAATCCAAATTATTGATTAAATTTGAGAGCACAGTAAAAATACAATGAAGCATGTTAGGTCTTAGAACATTTATCACACAGAGACACACATTTTGGAAAACTTCCTTGGAAGACAGCTCAATTGAGATCGAGAAAACAGAATTATGTACTCAAAGGCACATTTTGAAGGAAGGATTGAATATAGTCTGCACTGCAAATATTCTTTAATCGTATGTTCTGAATATCCTAAATTTAAGAAGTATTTGTTCAAATATTTACCTTTAAATAAATCCTAGGAGACTTTTTCTTGGATTCTGGAAAATCAGTCCATTTGGATACAAATCTTTTTGTCACTGATGGAAATTTTGATAGCCCTTAACTGTGGAATGCCTAATGTATTGTTACAGCAATTGTGATTTGCCAATACATGGGTGATGTGTGTGTGTTGTGTGTGTTTATTTTTATTTTTGATGGTTTAACTCTTCTATGAGATTTTTAAGTAGACATGATTTTAATAAATTATGATTTGTTGAAATTTATCTGAGGTTATATATAATAAAATGAAATTTGTGTGAACTAAAGAAGTGCATCTCCATTTTTTTTGTTTTAAGAGTAGACTGGTCTTTAAAAATTGTCCAAAGAAGTACATTATATTCATTATTAAATTTGATAATATACTATAAAGTATTTATGGTCATATTGGACCATATCAAATTCTACTATTAATTCATATTAATAATTACCATAAGAGGAAAAAGGGATATTTTTCAAAATAAAAATTAGCGTATTTTTCAGAATATGATATAGTGTTATTCACTGAACTGAGGGAACAAATGTCAAAGTCTAACACAGTCTACAGAATGTTTTAACATAAATTGAAATTTAAATCTGACCAAATTTCACAGTTTTAAGTAAAATGATAGCACTTTATATCCTTGAAAAGTGGTAAGTGACCCAAAACATGGCTTAGAAAAACAAATTTAACACTACACTAGTCTGAGATGGTTAAGTTATGGTACAACTTGCCATTGTGTATCATCAAATGGTATATTTTTTTCTTTTGGGCTTGTCATTATATTTTATTTTAGCCATTCTGGTAAGTGTGTAGTGATATCTCAGTGTCATTTTTTTTAAAGATTTTATTTGTTTATTTGACAGAGAGAAATCACAAGTAGATGGAGAGGCAGGCAGAGAGAGAGAGGGGGAAGCAGGCTCCCTGCTGAGCAGAGAGCCCGATGCGGGACTCGATCCCAGGACCCTGAGATCATGACCTGAGCCGAAGGCAGCGGCTTAACCCACTGAGCCACCCAGGCGCCCTCTCAGTGTCATTTTAATTGCATTTCCTTGATGTCTAATTGTGTCAAAATATATTACTTTGATGTTTAATGCTCTGAGCTTTCTCAGTTCAGGACCATGAAGCCACTTAGGAAAAATACAGTTGCAGAGGCACTCATAGACCAACTCTTATTTCGAAATAAGAAGAAACATTACTACCCATTCCAACAAAAAATAGATTTGTTATGCAGCAGGGATTTTATAAATTACCTGACACAACTTATATAGTAAGATGAAATGGGACAGGCGGCTTCTTGCAGCTATATACAACATCATTTTAATTTCAATTTTCAGTATAATTTTTCCAAGGTATACACAGAATATATATTTAATGTAAATTGTGAACATTTTAAACTCTCTATATGGAAATTAATCAATTTTAAGTTTATAACAATCAAAATTAACGGAAGTTTATTTTAAATTAGTTAGCTTTCTCTGCATTGCAAGACAGAATAATCAAGAATTGGTAAGAAAAAAGTAATCTCTGTAAAATTACCGGGGGTGCATTATAAAGTGTTCGGTAACCGATCAAACTCACAATTTGGATTGAATGGCAAGTGATTTTTAAAATCTGGAACTCATTGTCAATTTTTTTTTCTTCATTGTGTCTTAATAAATTACTGTGTTCATTTGCATGGAAGTGAAGAAAAATGCATGACATTTCATCTCAACACTAACACCTTTAACTGGCAACTCTGAATGTACTTTACAGCAGTGTAACAAAGTAAAGATCAATGATGTTTCATGAAATATCTGTTATAATTCTCAAGGAGATAGGGAGTTTGTGCAAAAATGCAAATCACTTTGCGACTAAACACATTGTTTATTTCAGCTAATTTTAAGAAAATATGCTGAGAATCTCTCAAAAAAGGAAGCAATGATTTAGGTTTGCCTTCAAAATCCTTATCTAATCCTGAACCAACAGCACATAGTTCAAAGAGCAACTAATTTGAGTAGCTCCAATTTACACATTTCCTAACAATGCTTAATTTAGTGGAATTTCTGTACAATTATGTTAATTTGATGTAATGAAAGACAAAAGTTCAAAAAGATCATCCTTAATTTATATAGATGCCAAACTCTGCATTTTCTGAATGACGCCCAGGAACGTATTTTCAAAAACAAACAAACAATGCCAGAACCACTATTAGGTCATCTCTAGGCAGAAAGTGACTCAGAGCTTACATTACTCTCTCCCTGAAAGTATACTGTAGGCACTGAAACTACTACCCTGAGTCTGTGCTATCAAATTCCTTAAGTTAGAAAGTTTTAAAACCCGTCTGTGTGGGAGTATTTCATTTACAGATAGAGATTTGGTTGTTTATACATTTTCATACTTGATTTTTAGGGTGTAATAACTATGTTTTAAAATTCATGGTGGTTTTGAATACTGTTGGATAATTGAGCTAAAATGGTATATCCATTCCTCCTAGGAAACAGAAATTATAGAAAGGTAGTGCTTTTCAGATCTGACATCTTTGAGTCATTGCAGTTTCATATAAATGCAATAGGAAAAGTGTCATTCATGTTTATGATATTTTCTATAAATAAATTAGAATGTACTGGAGGCCTGATATAAAGTGGGATGCCTAAACTTCAGTAAGATCTTGTTTTCAATTCAAAATAAATTTTATTTTTTATTTTTTTATAATGTCCCTCAATTTCAGATAAGCACCCCCATAAGGTCCACTCCGTTTTTTTAAAGATTTTATTTATTTTATTTGACAGATAGAGATCACAAGTAGCCAGAGAGGCAGGCAGAGAGAGAGGGAAGAGGAAGCAGGCTCCCTGCTAGGCAGAGAGCCCGATGCGGGGCTCGATCCCAGGACCCTGGGACCATGACCTGAGCCAAAGGCAGAGGCTTTAACCCACTGAGCCACCCAGGCGCCCCCAAAATAAATTTTAAATTGAATTATGCACCTCTAAGTTCAGAGACAATAAACATCAACCAACACAATTAATAAGTTCTATTTCTTGAAATTTCGGGAACATTGATAGTCTCATCTCCTGGAAGAACAACAGCTAAAATTTTAGGTCATGGATTCCTGCTAAAATATCACTTTCCCAAAGAAAATTAATGTTAGGAATTTTCATTGATTGTTATTGATCATGAAGAATATAACAACCACGATAAAAAGAGTAGGAAAAACATGATATCTCATCTGTAAGGGCATGTGGAAAGTAGGAAATGCTAATAAAAATAACTACCATTATTTCCTAAGTTAACATAATACAACAGAACAAAAATATTTCAAAACAATGTTTTCTTTTTTTTTTAATTTTATTTATTTATTTGACAGAGAGAGATCACAAGTAGGCAGAGAGGCAGGCAGAGAGAGAGGGAAGAGGAAGCAGGCACCCTGCTGAGCAGA
The DNA here is from genome assembly GCF_964662115.1 of Mustela nivalis. Taxonomy (NCBI): domain Eukaryota; kingdom Metazoa; phylum Chordata; class Mammalia; order Carnivora; family Mustelidae; genus Mustela; species Mustela nivalis. The sequence continues at coordinate 536,971 of NW_028136418.1, forward strand.
GAGCCCAATGTGGGACTCAATCCCAGGACTCTGAGATTATGACCTGAGCCGAAGGCAGCGGCTTAACCCACTGAGCCACCCAGGCGCCCCCATAACAATATTTTCTAGGCTCATTCTGATAACTCTTTTCTACATTCAAATTTAAAGGTTGAGGCATGTGATATATATTACACAAAAAACATCCCAAGGCATTCGTTAAAAAAAAAAAAAAACTCTTAATAAAGAACAAATCCAAAGGAATTTCTTTTCTAATTTAATTAACAAATTATGAATTGACTTACCTATTTTATCACAGTGTATCAGGCACCAATAATATTTTTTAATCGTCACACCTGATGCAATAGTTACCATCTTTCAAACATACTGATCACGAACAAGCAAATAAACAAGAGCACCGTAGCTTAAGATCTACCTGCATAAATATAGGCTACTTCAGACAATCTCTTCACCACAACATAGCAATGAATAGAAATCATACATGCTCTGTATGGACATACAGATGAGATAGAATGGGATGATGTTAATATATGCAGAATCTTTATTAATTACATTGTAAACCATAATATGGAAAAACAGAATACAATTTTAGAAATACCCAGGTCACCATCATTGTTTTATTTTTATATGTGTAGATAAGGAGTTTAATAAACAATCCATGACTATTCAACTCCTTATATTTTGAAAATTTTAGCAAAAGTAACAAACCTAGCACCTAGAAAATTGTACCTATCTGCAATATACAGCTTTGCCAGCATGGTAGAAGAAAAGCAAAACAAAATAAGTAAGAAAAGTTTAACATTTCACAAGAGATTTGCTTTTATTTTTTTATTTTTTAATTTTTATTTTTCATTTATTATTTACTTCTATTTTCTACTTTATTTTAATGAAAATGTCATGACCATAACATAAGAGCAGAATTAAACCAACATGAGAAATTATTTTTTCATAAGTTAAAATAAACTAGCTTGGTGATTAATTCAAAATTGTATTACAAACTTCAGTGTTCTTGCAGTAAGTATCACTGCATAAACAAATCAGTCAGGAGTCATAAACTAATGATGATTCTAAATGTTATTTAGAGAGACATTCTGTTCTTAATATATTTCAAATATTCTACACAAGGCAAAGTGGATCCAAGTAATCTGTAGGCAAAATAAGATTTTAGAGAAGTATATATTTCCAACAGTATTTATAAAATATTACCTTTATGTAAGGCATCATCCTGGACTTTGTGGAAAACACACAAAGGAGTAAGAAGTGGCCCTTCAAGAAACATATACAATATCAAGGTTTAACATGAAGCAGCATGTCTTCTCTAATTAAAAAAAAAAACATTGTACCAACTGACTTTACTGAAACTTTATATTTATTGCTCTCATTTTAGGTCATAGTGTCCTTCTGCATGCAGGCTGCTATAACGGACATGATATAGACTTAATAGCTTATAAAGAACAGGAATTTATTTCTCACAGTTCTAGAATGGAGAAGTTCAAGTTTAAGGAATGGGCAGATCCAGGGAGAGCCCACTTCCTCATAGATGGCTATCTTCTCACTGTAAACGTACATGATGAATGAATCAAGAGAACTCACTGGGGTCTCCTTTAAAAGGACTGTAATCCCACTTATGACCTAATCACCTCCCAAAGGCCCCTATGTTTTAATACTAGCACTTACAGAGTTAGATTTCATAATATGATTTTGGGAGACATAAACATTCACACCATAGTATATATAAACAAAAAAAGACACAAAAACAACAAACAAAAAAATTATTTTAACTACCTATTATTTTCAACTACATAAACTTTTAATTTGTTTCTATATAATATTAAATAACTCATTTGAGTGATTCACTTATATCCAATGCATCTGAGTGCAATTAAATTTGCTTACCCAGCATATCCAGAAGCATATTTCTTCAGACTATCCCATTCCCCACCTTACAGGATTTAACACAATTAGAAGACATGGGATAGAGGATAGATAGATAGATGTATACATAAACACACTTGTACATACCCATATGCATATTTTTTCCTGTTAATGATACTCATGCAAATAAAATTTAAGCTCAAGGAAACCTGTCTTGTGTGTTACTTAATATCCAGTTTTTAGTCAACATCCAAAAACAAATAATCCAATAAAAACATGGATAGAAGACATGAACAAGTGTTTCCCCAAAGAACACATTCAAATGTTCAGTAGATACATGAAAAGATGTCCATCATCATGTATCATCAGGAAATTGCAAAGCAAAACTAGAAAGAGATACCACCTCACACCTGTCAGAATGGCTAAAATTAACACTACAAGAAACAAAAGGTGTTGGAGAGGATGTGAAAAAGTAACACTTGTGGGGGCTGCCTGGGTGGCTCAGTGGGTTAAGCCTCTGCCTTCAGCTCAGGCCATGATCTCAGGGTCCTGGGATCAAGTCCCACATCGGGCTCTCTGCCAGGCATGGAGCCTGCTCCCTCCTCTCTCTCTCTCTACTTGTGATCTCTCTCTGTCAAATGAATAAAATCTTAAAAAAAAAAAGAAAAAGTAACAATTGTGAACTGTTGGTGGTGATGCAAACTGATACAGCCATATTTGAAAACAGTATGGAATTTCCATAAAATTTAAAAATAGAAGTCCTTTTTGATCCAACAAACCTGTTGGTGTGTATTTACCCAATGAATATAAGAAAACTTATTCAAAGGGATGCTAGCACCCCTATGTTTATAGCAGCATTATTTATAAAGCTAAGATATGGAAAGCGCCCAAGTATCCATCAATTGATGAATAAATAAAGAATAAGTGGTATGTATATACAATGGAATATTATTCTGCCATAAAAAAGACTGAAATCTTGCCATTTGCAATAACATGGTTGGAACTAGACAGTATAATGCTAAAAGTGAAATAAGTCAGTCAGAGAAAGACAAATACCTTTACTCATATATGGAATAAAAGAAACAAAACAAACAAGCAAAGGGGAAATAATAAGACATAGAAAGAGAAACAAAGCAAGAAACAGACATTTCATTACGGAGAACAAACTGATGGTTACTTGACGGGATCTGAAAGGAGTGATGGATTAAATAAGTGATGGGGGTTAATTAGAGCACTTGTCATGATGAGCACTGAGTGCTATATGTTATATTGTACACATGAATCTAATACAACCATATATGTTAACTAACTGGATTTCAAATGAACATTTTTTAAAATCCCAGTTTTTAGCTCACATTCTGGCTTACAAAAGGGATTTAGTCAGGAATTTGGAGATTAGTTAATGAACAAAAAAGGGGTGAACAGGCAGTTGTTAGATAAAATTACTATCCTTTCTGGCATGATCTTATACCTTTTATCTAGAAGTATTTTTAGCACTTTAGACTCTTCCTATTTTATTTTGAATCATTAAACAAAAATTTCCTCAAAGGACCTTAGACTCCATCCAATTTGAGCAACAGTTTGAGAGAGGAAATGGTGTCCAGGAGGAAAAAAAAAAATGATGAAACTACTATTGTTTACTAGTGAATGCATAGTTCTTCCACAGAAGAAGCTCTAAATGGTCATGGCTCCAGCTTTATATGTGCTCAGTCATATGTTCAGAAGTAGGTAACACTATCAAAAAATATAAAGCATCTGAAATTATTTTCCCTTATTTGAAAGCTGGTGTATGAGTCTGCCGTAGTTTCTTGGGTGTTGATAGAAGACGCAGACTCATGTTTCAGAAATAATATAGTTTATTATTCACAGCAATAGAGGTAGCCAGAATATTAACATTATTTGTGTGTGTGTGTGTGTGTGTGTGTGTGTGTGTGTTTGTGTGTGTGTGTGTGTGTTTGTGTGTGTGTAGGGATGGGTGTTATATATCAGTTCTGAGCCTCAGTTCCCACAAGAAGAATCAAAACAGAGGCAGATAATATTTGCAAACACAACAGGTTAAGTTAAAAAAAAAAGATACTATTTCTGTCTTCCAAGTCTATTCAATACAACCATCTTCAAAGGATGGCCTAGAACAAATAATAAATGCAGAAATGTAAGCAACCAATTGAAAAGTGTCTCCCAAGAAACACACTTTGAGAGTCTTCATTTGACAAAAATACTATAGGATATTACATGGATCAGGTGCATTGAATACTGGAAGTTTAAAATTACAAGGGACCAAATATTTTTAAGCAGTTCTGGCATCCAGTAGAGTTCAAATAGGTTTTATAAGATTGAGGAAAGAAGCCATCAAAACCTGGGCCCAGGGGCACCTGTGTAGCTCAGTGGGTTAAGCCTCTGCCTTCGGCTCAGGCCATGATCTCAGAGCCCTGGGATCGAGCTCTGCATCAGGCTCTCTGTTCAGCAGGGAGCCTGCTTCCCCCCGCCCCCCCCCCCCGCTATTTGCTTACTTGTGGTCTCTGTCTGTCAAATAAATAAATAAAATCTTAAAACAAAACAAAACAAAACAAAACAAAAATCCTGGGCCCAATTTTCCCAAAAGTATGATTCTGATTCTAGTCTCTATGATGTTATCCCTTGAAGACAATGTCTCTAATTGAGTTGAATTAGTTTACTAAAGAGCATACCCCCATTTGTTGTAGGAGATGAACAATATGCAAGAGGCAAAATGCCACATGGAAGCCACATTGTCTTCAGTGGAACATAGAATCAGTTCCTTTGGGATGAATTTGTTCCACATTTGACTTCCCACTTAAGGGAAAATAAGAGTGCCTTCTAATAGATTTTAAATAGGAAATGACAACGGAAGCTTATACAAGATTATAAAATGGGAAATTTCATTTAGATAAGCAATCATTTCAAAGTCATCTTCTTAATATTACAGACTCTTCACATAATCATAATTTTATTTTGGTATTATATGGTAATTTCAAATATAGTAAATATAAAGAATTTACCTCTGTAATTATAGCGAGTCTGGTCGTAGTTTAATGGCAACAAATCTTCAATTTAGAAGTATGGTCTACCAATTATTAATACATTTGGAAATGGTGTGTCATCTTCACTCCACTTGTCTCACTAAAACAGTGAGCCAAAAAAAGTAGGTCCAAGCTGTTTACTATGGTCAAAATGGGTTGCTTTTGCACTTGGTAAAGAAGCAGTCATATTTTGGAAGAAAAACTGAGGCTATTAATATTTTCAACTTATTTTCAGAAAAGGAAAGAAAGGATAATCTAAGCTAAAGCCAAAATCTTACACAAGGTGGCTGGACAATGATCTTTTCCCAGATAAAGGGTTTTTCAACTTAGCCATGTTAGGAGGAAGAAGAGATGAGACATTGTGGACTTGACTAACGTTTGTACACTGTTCAAAAAGTTTTCAAAATAATGTGTATTATTTTTCTTCTTTTAGTTGAGACAAAAAAAAAAAACAAACCAAAAAAAAAAAAACACTAATGAGCTTACTCTTAAAAGGAGGTAAACAAGAAACTAGCAAAGATTGAGTGTTAGGTATTGTCCCCCTCCTTTTTTTTTTTAAATTATGTTATGTTAGTTACCATACAATACATCATTAGTTTTTGAAGTAGTGTTCCATGATTCATTGTTTGTGTAAAACACCCAGTGCCCCATGCAATATGTGCCCTCCTTAATACCCATCACCAGGCTCACCCATCCCCACATCCTTCTCATCTTTAAAACCCTCAGTTTGTTTCTTGGAGTCCATAGTTTTTCATGTTTCATTTCCCCCTCCAATACCCTCACTTCATTTTTCCTTTCCTTCTCCTAATGTCCTCCATGCTATTCCTTAGGTTCCACAAATAAGTGAAACCATATGATGATTGACTTTCACTGCTTGGCTTATTTCACTTAACATAATCTCCTACAGTCCCATCCATGTTGATGCAAAAGTTGGGTATTCATCCTTTCTGATGGCTGAGTGATATTCCATTGTATCCTTGGATCACATCTTCTTTATCCGTTTGTCTGTTGTAGGGGATCTTGACTCTTTCAACAGAATGGCTATAGTGGACATTGCTGCTATGAACACTGGGGTGCATATGGCCCTTCTTTCCAGTAAAATAGAGCTAGCCTATGACCCAGCGATTGCACTACTGAGTATTGACCTCAAAGATACAGATGTAGTGAAAAGAATTAGGTATTGTTAAAGCACAAATGCAGGGGATAGAAGTTATGGTACAGAAGAGGGAAGGGCAACCATATGGCAGAGTAGAATAAAGTAGCTCAGGAAGAAATTAGTCATATCCAGATATTGTAAGGCATGTGGTGTTGGCAGGGAGAGCATGAGAAATCATGAGAGAAGAGAGAGAAAATGGACCAGGCAGGAGAGGTTTATAACATTTTAACATCTAAGGTAAGCATATGCAAAGCAGAATAGGGAAAGAAATAAAAGTTTTTATAAGACTCAATACATAAGGAATAACGTGGAGGACACTGGGAGATGGAGAGAAGTGTGCTGGGGGAAATCGGAGGGAGAGACAAACCATGAGAGACTGTGGACTCTGAGAAACAAACTGAGGGTCTTGAAGAGGAGGGTGGCAGGTGGTTGGGTGAGCCCAGTGGTGGGTATTAAGGAGGGAATTTATTACATGAAGCACTGGGTGTGGTGCATAAACAATGAATTTTGGATCCCTGAAAATAAACTAAAAGAAAAAAAAGACTGACTACAGACATGGACCTCAGTGTAACACAGATATGGAACTCACTGTAATACCAGCCACTTCCCACCGACACACACAGACTATGATAATAATAAATAATAATGCAATTAAGAAAATTGCCTGCCAAATAATTTTTCCTCTTTTTTATTTTTATGATTATTATTTTTATTTTATTTTTAAAGTTTTTATTTAAATTGTAGTTAGTTAAAATAAGGTTAATATTACTTTCAGGTGTACAATATAGTAATCAACACTGCCATACAATGGCTTAAATAAAAAAATGAAAAAAAATTTTTAAAGATTTTATTTTTAAATAAAACCTCTACACCCAAGGTGGATTTCAAACGTACAACCCCACGATCAAGATTTACATATTTTACTGACTGTTCCAGCCAGGCACCCCAACAAATAAAAATTTTATAAAATTGTTGAGTTTGTGGGAGTCTCATTTGCTTAGTCAGTTAAGTGTCTGCCTTTGGCTCAGATCAGGATCTCAAGAGTCCTGGCATCGAGCCCCATATTGCTCATGCTCTCTCTCTCTCTCTCTCTGGCTTTTGCTCTTAAATAAATAAATAAAATATTTTTTAAAAAATTGTTGAGTTTGTTTAACTAGTTTTAAACTAGTAGACAGAGATGAAGATAAAGTATGATGTAATGGCACGGAAAAATACAACTTACACGTTTTAAAAAAAAATGTGCAATGCAAGTTACCTCACTTCTTTTATCACCACACTGGGACTTTCCCTACTGAGTTGTTGTAATGTAAGGACCTATTTTATATTTTTATATTTTAGCAAGAGGCTTTCATTGAGGTTAACCCTTAAACTGTCCTTGTTCCCCTTCCCCCAGGGGATTCACTTAAAAACAAGTCCTGGAAATCAGCTCCAGGTAACAAAGCCCATATACAAGGGTGGGTCAGGCCAGGTGGAGACATCAATCAGCGGGAGGGGGGCGGTGTTTGCATATTGTCTCCCTAGATACTAAGGAGTATGCCCCACTCCTCCGCCCTTTGGGAACCTTTTTTGCACCAATCCTAATCAAGGTGTAATAGGCTGGGTCAAATGTCTATACTAGGGTAAATTGAACCTCAATTGGTCATCTAGCCTCACTGTGCAGTTTCCTGTGTGTGTTAAAATCTCATTGGTCACCTGTGCGTGGCCAGGCCTGACTGCATGGCCTTTGCCCTTAAAAGCTAGACTGTGAAACAGCAAAGGGTTGCCTTCTCTCATAAGAGGTGTGGCCCCAAACGTTCGGTTAGATTCTTGATGCTTCGCATGAAATAAAGCTTTGCTTGACCTTTGCTTTACATCAGTCTCGCTCCTTTAATCATAGACCCATTATTGGGGCATAACAGTATTAATCTTAAAGTTATAAGTCCACAATGCATCCATCATCCATTCTACCCCTTAACATTCTCCTTTGGACAGACCCATGATCTAGAACAAGCCTTATTTTATAGTGCCTTGTAGGAGATTTTTGCTGCTGCCTAAATTGCCTACTTTCCTCTCACCATTACCACGGAAATTGGGTCCACTGAAACAAAGGGGTAGTGTAAGAAATTAAGACTTCCATAAATCTCTTTAAATAATAAAGTATAAGATAGTGATACCTTTTTTTCTGCCACATAACCAATTCTTGCAAGAATAAGGTCATATAAAAGAATTTACAACACATGCTAGCATTATCCTACTGGACCCAGACCATTTGTATGTTTCTCTGTCTCTGAGAAATGTAGTTATTTACATGACTGAAACCTAAAAATTGTTTGATATGACCACTAATATCACCTACATTATTTTAAAGCCTGTTTAAGGCTTCTGTAATACATAGGCTTTGTAAACACTTATTAAGCATCTTGTATATATCAAACACTTTAAAAATCTCTGCTTAAAAAAAAAAAACTCTACCTCAATGGAACTTTGAGTCTGAAAAAGATACAGGCAATATACAAGGCAACAGATAGAATAATTACATATTTGATTATATACTCTGAGGATGTCACCTTAAATTGATATGAAAATGATCAGAAGGATCTGGATTTCTTGTCAAAATTTTTTGCCTTAAAAAGAAATTGATATTTAGGGAAAGTTGTTACTGAAAGAGGTCCTGTGTCAACCAAAAATGTTAAACCATGATCTCGCTAAATTTTCCAATTGTGATTATTGCTTTGTTTAGCTGTCTTCTATTAAGACTGAATTTAGTAATTCAGTCTCAGATTTCAGTAAGTCTTTTTTTTAAAGATTTTATTTATTTATTAGAGAGAGAGAGGGAGGGGCAGAGGGAGAGGAAGAACCAGACTCCTTGCTGAGCAGGCAGCTGATGCAGGACTGGATCCTAGTACCCTGGCATCATGACCTAAGCTGAAGGAAGACACTTAACCAACTGAGCCACCCAGGCACTCTAGACTGTAAACTTCTTAAAGGTAAAAAAGTTTATTCTTCTAGTAGTTCCACAGACATTTCTAACATCCATAAGAAAGCATGTACTGATGTAAAATGCCAGCAAATCAAATTATTTAAAAAAGAAAAAAAGAAAGAAAAGATATATCTGGATAAAGAGAAAAACAGAAAATCTAATAATACATTGAATTATTAAAGCAAAGAGTGGAGGAAGAGAAAATAAATATGAAATAGAGATTTCCACTAAAAGAAAAAAATTGAATAAGGCAGGAGATTTAGAAAATTATTATGACAGACTTGAGAAAAAAATAAAATAGGAATTTTTAGAAAATAGCAATGAATGAAAAGGTAAATTGTTCCTACCTCTATAATATTAGCTGTTTGTTGTTGTTGCTAATTTACCTATTTAATCTAATAAACAAAGAAAGGTTTCATTTAGGGATAAGGTTTCTCTCTCTATATATATATTTTTTCCATTTAGGGATAAGGTATATATATATATACATAGATATATATGTATATATATATTTTTTAATTTTAATTGTTGGAAAATGTGTCACAGAATGTGTTTAAACTTTAAGATACAGATGCAACATGTAATGAACTGCATTGTTTGAACGTCTAATTTGTAAATGCTGTTAGAGGAAACTTGGTGGAAATGTTCTTATGTGCTTGTGTTTCTGGAACTAAGTATATTTATTAATAAGGAATAGTTTAAAATTATGAAATGACCAGGAGTGGACAATTTTCCTAATCCTATCAGATCTTTGCAGCTCTTTTATTAGCCCCCTTCAGGAATATCAGCTTTTTTATCTAATTAAATTTTAGGGCACCTGGGTGGCTCAGTGGGTTAAGCCGCTGCCTTCTCTCAGGTCATGATCTCAGGGTCCTGGGATCGAGTCCCGCATCGGGCTCTCTGCTCAGCAGGGAGCCTGTTTCCTCCTCTCTCTCTCTCTGCCTGCCTCTCTGCCTACTTGTAATCTCTCTCTGTCAAATAAATAAAATAAAATAAAATAAATTTAAAAATAAATAAATAAATAAATAAATTTTATATTAATGTGCTTTTGACTTTTGGCCTTTCTCTTCCTTCTGTTCTTTTTTTTCCCCTAAATTACATGTTTCTGTTTAACAGCTACTATCAATTCTTTGATATGAATTCTCAACATCAATTTACTAACTCCAGAGATGAAGGAGCATCAATATTTAGAAGCGAAGAATACAAAGCCTTGGGCATCTCGATGGCTCAGTCACTTAAGCATCTGCCTTCGACTCAGGTGGTGATCCCAGGGTCGTGGGATGGAACCCCAGGTTGAACTTTCTACTCAGCTGGGAGCCTACTTCTCCCTCTCCTTCTGCCTGCAGCTCCCTTTGCTTGCGTTCTCCCTCTCTTTGTCAAGTAAATAAAATAAAATAAAATAAAATAAAATAATGTAAATAATACATTTATTTATTTATTAAAATGCAATTATTACACAATACATAATGTATTGCATAATTATAATAATGATTAAATAATTTATTAAATATTTATATTAAATATATCAATTTAATTAAATAAATATTTTTAGAATTTAAAATATTTCAAATTTAGATTATTAAATATTAAATCATTAATTTAATAAATAAATATCTAAACATAATAAAATAAAATAATTTATTTATTAAAATGAATAAAATAATGTTGTCATTATCTCAGCATGTATTTTTAAATAGTCTAAAAAAAATCTAATAAAGTCTAAATACATTGAGTTCAGATATTTATACAAGTTAACCCAGACACTGAACCCACAGTTTCAAAACTTTTGTTTTTATCTACTACTCAAAATACGATTTTAATGTATTTATTTGTAACTTTGACATAGCAAGGAAACTTGGAGGAAAAGGAGACATTTGCTTTTAATATTTGAAAATTATTTTGTTGATTTAAAAAAATAAAAACCTTAACACGTGAGCATTTCTTCTTAAATAACACTGTGAAGTTTCTGAGTCGCATTCTATTAAAAGTGCTGATAAAATGGCCTCAGTTACTCATTTAAATTATCAGCTGAATGGGTAACAAATGAAGTAGAGAGCTTTTTAATTATTTATGAATGTATTGCTTGTGGATGGAGTGCCACATAGAGTTACCTCTCTTTTTGGCTTTGTTTTGTGAGCAGCAGTGGAATCTATGAATGAGATTAAACATAAGGACATTCACAGAAATTCTTAATGAACTTCTGGGGAAGGGCAATAAGTGCAAGGAAAAACTGCAGCAAGACTAATTACAAATTTCAAGTGGTCATCGCTTAATTATAGAAGCTTTTAAGTTCAAGTAATATATCTTTTTCATGAGCCTATCATATTGTATTAATTACCACAAACTGCACTCTTGAACACTTATCTTTTCACATATTTCTTATTCTTAGTACTTAAAATTACCCTTATGATTGATAAGTAAATGGATTTTACTGACAATGCATTTATTTACATAAATAAATAATGCTGTTTATATATATAAAAACAATTGAATGTGTTCAATGAATTTTTTTTCAAATTAACATCTTAATTCTACCACATTAGTTACAAATAGATATAGACTTTATAGATTCATCAAATATTTTATTCTCAAATTTATATGTCCTTTGTGAAGTAAATGAAACTGTATATATTAAATATAATCCTATCACATGTAACAGTTACTAGTGCATCCCAGGACATACATAGGTCAGGTCCTACTCAAGGCATCACGGATAACTGGATTTAACTTTCTATCCTAGGAGTCTTCTGTATATTTCTGTGGCTTTTATACTACAATCAGGAGGAAGAATTCTTTTGCTAAAAGCTTCCAAATGACTATGCGAGTAGATTATTTGTAGACTAGTGATATAATATTATAGTTTAATATATGAAGCATGATAAAATAAAATGCCATTGCCATATTTAATTTGTTCAGTAAAGCATTCATTTAGTTATCAAGCATTCATTTTCTTTTTTTAAAGATTTTATTTATTTATTTGACAGACAGAGATCACAAGTAGACAGAGAGGCAGGCAGAGAGAAAGGAAGGGAAGCAGGGTCCCTGCTGAGCAGAGAGCCTGATGTGGGGCTCTATCCCAGGACTCTGGGATCATGACCTGAGCAGAAGGCAGAGGCTTTAACACACTGAGCCACCCAAGAGCCCCAAGCATTCATTTTCTTTATACAGAAGAGATAGAACAATATTATATAGTAGAAAAGACAGTAAATAATCTAGAAACCTTGATCATTTTGTTTTGGCAATTTTAGAACATAAAATTAGCTAAAGCTCAAGTGCAAGTTATATTTGTATCATAGGAGGAAAAGTTAATTAAAAGTTTGTTTATTACCATAGTTTAACACTTCAACGAAATGATAACGAGTCCAAAATCAATGAATATATGAAGTATACAATAAAAACAATAATCTTGAGTGTATGTGACTCACTGTAGGTATTGATAGGCTAGAAATCAAAGGGAAAGTATCTATAGGGTTTGTTCAGTTCCATGCTCATCAGATTAATAGGCTTTCTCATATTGCTTCCTTCACCACATTAATTTGTCTAATGAAGTTTTCAAGAGTTAAAGACAGTGATAGGTTCATGGCTGGAGAGAAGGTACAGAATCTAAGATAGTTCAGCAGTGCTTATTATTTAAGAGAAAGACAGCATGGGAGGTGAGGGGTATATCATGCATCCTGTTTTCACTCCCTTTGTGGAGCACCTACCCTGGAGGTCATGTAATAATAACCAATGACCAAAAAACAATAAAAAAAACCCAAACATCCATGTGGAAGTGCCATCCCTGCCTGGAGATGAGTAGACTGCTCAAACAGATCCTGGGCAGGCATCTCAGCCCAGGCCTGTGCTGGGGAAGCTGGTTCCTGGCTTTGGGCTCAATCAGGAAGCCAGCAAACTGACGGGAGAGTGCAGCCAGGGTTAACAGGACTGATGATCTTTTTGCAGCCAGGCCGCGGGTGGACACCCGCTCAAGGAGCCAGGCTAGGAGGCTGCCCAGCGCCAGCGCTGGTCAAGCTTGCAGCCCCCGGGGCTTCCCCCGCGCCCCAGCCAGGGCGGGGCCTCAGGAGGGAGGGGGCGGGGGCGGGGCAGAGAAGGGGCTTTGCTAATTGCCAAAGCGAAAAGGGAGCTCGCGGAGGACTCAGGAGGGAGGGGGGCGGGGGCGGGTGGAGGGCGGCGGGGAGAAGGCGCTTTGCTAATTGCCTAAGCTGGAAGTGAGCTCACAGAGGATGTGGCTGAGAGTCTGGGAGGAGGTGGAGGGGCTGGCGGAGGAGGGGCGGGCAGCGCCGCGGTGCTGTGCTGCGGCCCAGTCGGGACTGCAGGACCCACCGGACTCGCCGCCCGAACGCTCCCATGTGAGGCTCCGCTGTCCCGCTCCTGCTGCCTGCTGCCCCTCCCCGCCCCAAGGCTTCTCCGGACCACCCTCTGCACAGGGGTAAAGTGACACCGCGCCGCGCCCTCACCTGGAGCAGAAAGCGCGGACCCGACCTGGGGGCGAAGAGGGGGGTTGTGGAGGCCCAGCCTCCCACGAACCCCAGGGCACCGGGACCACCCCGGACGCTGCGCCAAACCCGGGTCCTCATGGGGTCGGGCTGGGGACAGCGCCTTGCGAGGTGCCCCCCGCCAGCAGGCACGCTAGCCCCCATCTTTCCGCAGCCCCATGCGCCCGTGCTGAGGACCCCCTTCCCTCCCCCGCCGTGGCCCCGCTGCTTTTGTTCTGGACTTGGGATCCCAGGTGGAAACTAGTCCCTCAGACCTCCCTGGCAGCAAGGAGGGCAGGGAGGGATTCTTGGTTTCCTGCCCTGGGTCCTCCTCTCTCCCCATTCACAAGCCTTCTGGCTTCCCTTTACTCTCCTCATTGTCAGTTTTCTGAAATGGTTTTCTTCTGCATGTTGACCCAAAGAGCTATTTCATGAATGAATATACACGAAACTGAGTTGGAGCCCACCTGTAGAGGCCTTTCATTACAATGGTCTCTGGTTCTAGCCTCAGTTCAGAATACTGCATGTACCTGAGGACCAAGTCCAGATGTTTCTTTCATCTCTGACTTGAATTTGAAATCCTCCTCAGACTTCAGCTTCCAGGATTTCTCCAGTCCTTGCTCTCCCACTGTCTTGGTGGGGATCCGCCATGAGTGTTGAACACAGGAATGAATGAATGATATATACCCCAGACTGCTGGGGCTTTGTCTTCTTTTGCTGAGGTTGGAAAGGCTTGGGAGAGACCCCCTGTATGCAGATAGAGAGCTGCATGCAATTGCTTAGATAAACGTGTTCCCCACTTAATTGCTTGGGCATTGAACATTTCGCCCTTAAGCACTGGCTTGAGCAGTTAGGAGGAGACAATCTGGAGGTGAATCAGAAGATGGCTGAATCCACATGGTGGTGGTCTGGGTTTGGGAGATTTTCCTGGAGATTCAAAGGAAAAATATAAATTCTTCCAGTGTGGAGTGGTAAACATTTTATCGATGGGAGATGGAAAATAAATGGTCTGGTTAAACTTTCCCGCCCCCTCAAAACCCATTATTTGAAAACACAAAAAGGGAAGTGAAGGGAGAAATCCTCCCACTCCCATTCCCACTCACCTCCATAGCCATCTCCTCTTCCAAGAACCTAACAGACAAGGTGCCAAGAAGTGTTAGGTACCAGCAGTGGTCTCAGGTACTCAGCATGATCTCATTCAAGGATCATGGTGAAAGGCATTCAAAGAGATTGTGGGGGCACAGGGATCCAGTTAAGGGGAACAAGTTTAAGGTTTGCCTGGTCCCCTAAAAATTACTGGCACTAGAGAAGATGAGCTTTGGGAACTATAGCTTAATGGATACAATGTGTTAAAAGCTTCAGTGAGTCATGGTGGGAAGAGGCTATGAGGGCACCAAACACAGTCTTAGATGATGTTATTAATAGCACTACAGGCTCTAGATTTCCTGTGGTGGTGTTCTTGGCAAGACCAGCCCGGCCAAAGTGGATACTCTCAACCTGGAACAGAGGGTCTTGGAGATGCCAGCACGTGAGGTATGATGAGAGGGTAAAATGATAGGAGGTGTCCTTTGGAAGGACTGACTCCTTGACTTTAAAAGGGAGAACCCAAATCTGTAGGTGAAATCTTTCTGGCTACAAAGAGGGCCAAGGCCTCCTAAGGTCAAGGTCTCCTCGTCACTTGCAAAGATGTCGAAGAACATATTCAGACATTTCAAAGATGTCCTCATATCATTGGTTCCCACTCTGGAATTCTATCAATAAGGTGAGAGTTCCTCTAGTTGAAAAAGAGATCTAAAAAGACTTCCCTTTCTCATGTAATTTCTGTAACCTCCAGGACACACCCACCTCCCCCTTCCAGCTCTGTAATGAAGCCACAGCTGGTGCCAATTTGTGGAACTCCTTAAAGGCTATTCTCCCTTATATACCCCGGGACCAAGTTCCCATGCTCCCTCACCCGATTTCCTGCACTCACCTCCCACCTGGTGTGTTCACACCTGCAAGTGCCTTTTACCAACCCCTTTGCCAAAAGGCAGCCAGAGTGACCTTTCAAAGACCTATCAGTTCCTGGCATTTGTCTCCATAGAAATCTGCACTGATCTTCTAACAAATTCTCAGTCCTCCAAAGGCACCCATAATCCTCCCATCAGTCTATTCATACCCCTCCAACTGACTGATGCCTGTTCTGCCCCATCTCTCTGCCCTTCAACCACACTGCCTCCTTCTTCCTGTGGAGACCTCTCATGGCACCTGCCTCCAAGCACAGGTGATTCCCATTGATGGGAAGACCCTCTTCTCTCCCCCATCTCCCCACTCCAGTTACTCCCACTTATTCGTGAGCTCACAAGCCCCATGGTACACACTCTCCATGCAGCCTGCTCTCTCTTTTCTAGCACTGGCCTCCGTTTCTAGCTGTGCTTGTGTCATGGATGTCCCTCCCCAGCCAGCCTCCAAGCTCTCCTTCCCTTTAGCTCCAACACCTGACACAGTGCCTGGCACGTAGTAAGCCCTGGCTAGCTTCTAAGAGCCTCACTGAGGGACTGAAAGCATTTTAAAAATGTCACCACGTAGGCTCGAAACTGTAGGCAGAAAAAGCTTTGCCTGGATTGACATTTTAGAGACGTATTCGTCAAGTTGGATATGTTCACTGACTTTACCTTGTAAAATTAAAAAAAAAAAAAAGGGACCTCTGTATCGCTTCGCATCTAAGGAAGGCGCATGTATACTATTAGACCACGTTATGAGCTTAATGGAAGGAGACAAGATGTTTTCGCTAAGAAAATGTATAAGACTGTTGAGGTCAAGTGGGAGGAAACAGTCCGTTTGTTGGAGCATTGCTATCTTACTCTATCACAGCCACTCATAAAAATCTGACACGGGGTGAGTCAGAATTGTCTGTCGGAGATGAGTTAGATCTGGCTCATGTTCCTACAGACATGAAAGCCAGAAGCGAAGAAGGAGGCTTTGAAAGCGTGGGTTGAGGAGGCCGTGTGGTTCACTGCGATGAGCTAAGTGCCCAGGGCCACCAGCAGACATGCTGGCCTGTGTCCGTCCTTTGTTCTGGGGTCCCTCTTGCACCATGTGGTGAGGCTGGTGGCTGGGAGCAGCTCAGGACAGGACCTGGTGGCATCTTACCTCTCCCACCCTCCTGTGGGCTCCAGTGGGCTCCAGTAGGTCCCAAGGGACAGCCTGCCTTCCTTGCAAAGCCCAGTAGCACTGGGAGCAGAAACTGGGGCCAAAGAGTGAGCACCCTGTTTGACAAGCTGGACCAGCCACCTCTTCTTCAGATGCAGGGGGAGCCCTGGCATGCTGACTCCTCCCTTCTCCCTTTCCCCTTTCCTCTTTCCTCCCTCTTTTCTTCCCCTCTCTCCTTCCCTGGTGGTGCCCTTTCCCAATGCCCACTTCATCCCTTTTCCTTTCTACATACCTGTCTTCTAGAGTTTCTTCTCTTTCCTCCCCATTACTTCCCTTCATCTGAATCTCCTCTTTGGTCCCTTTGTCCCTGCTCTCTGCTCCTCCTCCCCTTCCCTGGCCCCTGTTCAGCTCCATACTGAATGCAGGCAGAGCTGGACTAACATGCTCACTTGCTAGCTCAGCCACCCTCCAGAGAAGTCACTCTTCGGTGGCCACCTTCCTGACCCCCTGGTTGCTTCTCCACTTGTTCAGATATTGCTCTGAAGTCTGAGGAGGACAGAGCGGGGCTGCCACAGAAGCAGGCCAGAGGAGAAACCAAACCATGTGTCCACACTGTCCCCCAGCACTGCTGCTCTGAGAGCTTTCGGAGTCCTCAAAGGGTTAGGATTTAGGGGCTTCTTCAGAACCGGGAGTGAAAACAAGCATAGGTCAAAAGAAAAGCGACGGCCCCCACACAAAAATAATAATCACAAATGAAAACTATGTTAACTCTGAGTCCCAAAGTCGAAAAATTGCCTTGAATCTGTCACTAGAGAACACCCAAGGCCTCACTCTCTGGGTTCTGGGTGCCCTGGGAATGGCAGGAGGCTCTGAAAAGCGCGTGGGGGTGCAGAACTATGGGGGCTAGCCTGCCCGCTGGCAGGGGGGGGGGGTACCTCCTGTGGCGCTGTCCCGGCCTGACCCCCTGCGGACAGGGTGTGGCGCAGCGTCTGGGGTGGTCCTGGTGCCCTGGGGTTGGCGGGAGGCTGCGCCCAGCTCCTGGACTGCGTTTTCTGCTTCAGGTGAGGGCGTGTCGTGGTGTCACTTTACCTGTGAGCAGAGGGTCCTCCAGAGAAGCCATGGGTCGGGGAGGGGCAGCAGGCGGCGGGAACGGGAACAGGACACCGCGGCCTCAGGGGCTAGGCTGGAGCATGGGAGTGCAGGGGCAGCGAGTATGGTGGGTCCTGCAGTCCCAAATGGGCTGCAGCACAGCACACTGGCGCTGCGCGCCCCTCCTTCCCGCCTGGGCAATTAGCAAAGCCCCTCTCCCGGCCGCCCCCGCCCCCCTCCCTCCTGAGTCCTCTGAGAGCTCACTTCCAGCTTTGGAAATTAGCAAAGACCCTTCTCTGCGCTGGCCCCGCCCCCTCACTTCTGAGGCCGGAGCCCATGCTGGGGTGCGGGGCTAAGCCCTGGCATGCTGCTGCATTGCCAGCGCCTGCCCTGGGCAGCCTCCTAGCCTGGCTCCCTGAGCGGGTGTCCACGCGCAGCCTGGCTGCGAAAAGATCATCAGTCCTAAACGCCAGCTGCACTCTTGGGTCAGTTTGCTGGCTTCCAGATTGCGCCCAAAGCCAGGAACCAGCTTCCCCAGCACAGGCCTGGGCTGAGATGCCTGCCTGGGATCTGTCTGAGCAGTCTCCTCCACTCCAGGCAGGGATGGCACTTCGGCCTGGATGTTTGGGTTTCTTGTTTGTTTTTTTGGTCATTGGTTATTACATGACCTCCAGGGTAGGTGCTCCACAAAGGGAGTGAAAACAGGACGCCATATATAGCATACAGCCATTCTAGAAAAATAGCTTGGGGTTCTCTCAGAAACGCGGCATTGGTCCTTGCACTATGGTTTAATAGAAAAGGGATTATGCACCAAGTTACTTAAATGAGCATAGGTTGAAA
Source organism: Mustela nivalis (assembly GCF_964662115.1). Classification (NCBI taxonomy): domain Eukaryota; kingdom Metazoa; phylum Chordata; class Mammalia; order Carnivora; family Mustelidae; genus Mustela; species Mustela nivalis. The sequence continues at coordinate 555,532 of NW_028136418.1, forward strand.
TCATTTACTGAGAGTAAATATTTTAAATAGTTATATTTTAACTAAATCTATCATCAATCATAAATCTATTACACGAAGGTTACAGGCAATTTAAAAGCAAGAGCACTCTCTTCAGGGTTTTAAATAATCCTTGTCTGTCTTGGCACATGAGAATGCAAAGATAGGAAATGGTTTGTAAAAGATCATATAATAGCTTTTACTAATTCTATTTATTTGACAGACAGAGATCACAAGTAGGCAGAGAGGCAGGCAGAGAGAAAGATGGGGAAGCAGGCTCCCCGTCAAGCAGAGAGCCTGATGAAGGGCTCGATCCCAGGACCCTGAGATCATGACCTGAGCCCAAGGCAGAGGCTTAACACACGGAGCCACCCAGGCGCCCCCAGATGAAATACATTTCTGACTTAGAAACTTCAGATAGAATTATTTTGTCCATGATGACAACTGAAGAAAATGTGTCATCCCTAAACCTAACCTTAAACCCTACCAACGCTGAAACCTAAGCTGACCTTAAAGCCCAAACTAGAACCCTGAATCCCAAACCTGGAATGGAACCCAAAGCCTGTACCTGAGCCCTGGATCCAAGCCCTGAACCACGAACCCAAACCCTAAACCAGACCTCCAAGTCATGAAACCTGAACCCAAATCTCAGCATGAAGTCAAACCCCAAATTTGACCTTGAACTTTATCCCATAAGCCCTGAGTCTTAAAGCCTAAATCATAAACTTAAAGCCCTAAACTATAACTCTGTTCCCTTGTCCTTCACTCTAAACCCTCACCCTAACACTAAACCCAAAGCCTGATCTAGAACTCTGACTAAAACCTGAACCTGTACCCAAATTCAAATGCTTCACCACACTTTGCTTATGCACTTGCCATTGATGGATATTTGCAGTTTCTACCTTTTGATTCTTGTGAACATTGTTTGGGTTGGGGGCTAGGGTTAGGGTCTTGGATTAGGGTAGGGTCCAGGCTTGAGACCAAGTTGAGGTCAGAGTGTGGGTCTGCATCAGGGCCATGTTCAGTGACACTGTTTGGGTCAAGGACTGTTGTAATTCCACATTGTTTCCAATTCATTGTTCCTTAGCTATTTGGGGGGAAGTTGGGGGGTATTGGGCTCCATGCAGCTTGAATTTCCGGAATGAAATGGCATCAGCTGGACCCCAGGAGGGAGCAGGACCTTCCACTGAAGGGTGAGCTCCCACAGTCCTGCACTGCCTTGCACCGCCTGCAGAGGGCGCCAGACCCCAGCTCCGCCCTGAGCCAAGGCTGCACAGCCACAGCTGGGACCAGAGCCCCGCCTCTTCAGGACCCACTGTGGAGACTTCTGGAGAATGTGGGGCGCCTCCCACCCTGACAGGACAAGCTGAGGAGGGTGTGGCTCTGCATCCACACTGACCGGACCCGTTGTGGAGGACGCGCCCACACTGGCAGCAGTCCAACCTCCTAAGGACCAGATGCTGGAGGAGCTGAGGAGAAGCCGCCTGAGTGCACTGTCAAGGGGTTCGTGGTCTCAGGACCCCACAGAGGAAGGGCGCCCTGTGTAGACACTGGGGCTTCCGTCGTTTTGTGTGAGGAGACGTGGCCTCCTGCTGTGCTGTGCGCGGGGCTGTGGGGTCCCCCCTTTCTGGGCTCGGGTGCTCCTAGGTCCTCATCTGTGTTTGTGTGCTCGCGGATTAGGTTCCTTGGGCTCCTCAGATGGTCTGCAGTCAGGGAGCGTCCCCCTGCTTCGGTGCTTGTGCTCTCCCCACCTCAGCCCTGCGGGGTCCTTCCCGTGTCCACACCCACTCCAGGCTTGCACCGAGTCCGGAAATTCGGGAGCCAGAGTGAGGACTCTGTAGACGGTTTTGGGGAGAGTAGGTATTTTCCCAGTGTGGGTTCTTCCCTGAGCACAGTGCCTCCCCATCTCTGTGTGTACCCCTCCCTGTCTGTCGTCATTGTTGCAGGGCTGTCAGAGGACAGGTCTGTCACCTTCTTGGTTCAGGGGCCTCCCAGGTATCTTGCTGTCTTGGATGCAGGTGTAAATGAGATCGTTTTCCGCAGTCTCTTTCTGATGGTTCCTTCAGAGCACCTAGGAGTGCCACTAATTTGTGCATATTGATTTTGTTCCTTGCAAGTTCTTGAATTTATTAGTTCAATTGGCCTTAAACTCAATCTGCCAGTTATTTGACCAGCAGCATGGGTTTAATTGGGAAGAGCAGAGAATGGCAGTCTGGGCTGAGCAAGCTAAGGTCCCATCACAGGCAAGTGCGAGAAACAAAGGAGAGGAACATTATTTCATGGAGGAGGAAGAAGTTGGGAAGGGTGCTTGAAGAAAAGTCCCTTGGAGAAAGGCAGGGTGATGGAGAATTCTCACCAGCTGAGCTGCAAAGATCCTACAAAAAGTCAGGAGATGAACCTCCAGCTTCCCCTGTGGGGCCTAAAATTGGTGAGTCTGTCCTGTGGGGGATTGCAATGTGGGGTCTGTAATGGGCACTGAGCAGCAGGCGCCCCCTTCCAGCCTCCCCTTCTGGCATCCCCAGTCCACTTTACTGGGGCTTCCCTTCCTGCTTTTGCACAGTTCTAACCAGCTTGTGGTGGAACGTTGTGGAAAAACTGAAATTCCAAATCCACTGCTTCTACTGCACCTGAGATACAGGGGCCCATGATTTAATCCTCCCACGAGTCTCTTGCTAGCCCCACCTGTCCGTTACTCATTTTGAGAGTTGATATTACCAAAGTACTGTAATTCTAAAAATTTCTGAATTAGCTGTATTATTTCTTTTTAGGTATGAAGTTAACTTCCAATTATATGAATTTAATATTTTGGTCATTGTTTTCTAATTTTATTGCCTTATTCTTGGAAAATATAGCCTGATATTTAACTCTAGGAATTTATTGGCATATACTTCTGGCCTAAATAATGGCCTGTTTGTGTAAATGTTCAACTTATGCTTATATACTTACTGAAGACTCTTGTTTTGGGGTTAGGATGGCTACATTTATTAATAGATCAGGACTATTAGATTCTCTAAATTTTGATGTCTCTTAATTTAATCTAATTAAATTATCAGTTAATGAAAGAAGTTAAATTTTTTATGTACTACTGCATCTAAACTTATCAAAGTCTTTGCTATAATTAGACAAGTATGTCATCCTGTTTTTATACCAAGTCTTACATTAAAAAAATCATACTATCTGAAATATTATTTATTTTTATTATTATTTATTTTTTTTAAAAGATTGTATTTATTGGGGTACCTCTGTTATTCCCTCTGCTGTGTGCATGTTTTTCTTTTCTCACTCTCTCTCAAATAAATAAGTAAAATTTAAAGATTATCTCTCTCAAATAAATAAGTCAAATTTTTTTTCTCAATGGGAGGGAGAAGCAGACTCTCCACTGAGCAGGGAGCCTGATGCAGGGCTCAATACCAGGACCCTGGGATCATCACCTGAGCTGAAGGCAGACACTTGAACCGACTAAGTCACCCAGGCACTCCAGCTGTTTATTTATTTATTTATTTTTATTATGCATATGTTTTATCTCTCTTTTCTACAAGTCTTTTTTTTGATCTTTTTACTTTTTTCATAAAACTGAATTATTTCAAGATGACTTGGTCATCCTCTTTTCCCCAACCTCAAAGATCATAGAGTATATTTTAACTGTTAAAATAATATTAGTATTTAAGTGCTGCCTACACAAATTAAGGCAAATTATCTGTGATCTGTATTCCTGAAAATATTTTTTTTATTATGCCTTCCTATGCCAATGACATTTTATAAGGATCTAAATGTTTCCATTTGTGATTTTTTTTTCAAGATAATAAAGCTATTACTTCATTCTTTTTTATATCTGATGTTATTTAAAAAAATTCTGTCAGTCTGATTCTTGTTTCTTTATTAATGAATTATTTTTTTTCTCTCTAACACTTGTGATTTTTTTTGTGTGTCTTTGGTATGTATGCCCTAGTTTGGGATTCATAGAGTCAACTCTAGTTATGAATATTTTCTTTCTTTTCTTGTATGTAAGTTTTAATCCAGTGTCTTGACTATTTTATGCTTGAGAAATAGATGTACATTAATATTCAAATATTTCTTTCCTTTTTCTTCTTTCATTTAAAAAAAGTCATTTATTTTATTTTATTTAAAAATATTTATTTATTTATTTGGAGTAGAGAGAGAGGGTCATGAAGAGTGGCTGATTATATACTTTCAATTTGGGAGGAGGTTAGGGATAGCACAAGCCTCCAAGGTATTTTATAAACAAGGTTTCCAGGACCTTGAGGGGGCTAGCTATTGTTAGGGAAAGGTCATTTATTACTATTTAGTAAAAACTCAGGGAAGAGACTCTTCTGATGTGTATCAGTGGGTATATGCTTGGGAGATGATTGCCAATGTATATCTTGAGGGCAGGGGTGGGGAGTAGAGATAAAGAAGTTTCCAAAGTAATTTTTACATGTGAAAGTAGATTTTCAGTATCCTGGGGGGTGGACTAAGAGTGCTTTTTGCCCTGAGTGGCTGTGTCCACATGGAAGCAGCTGAGTCCCCAGAGGAGCTTCAAGGACTTGTCAACAGGCTATGAGTAGTAAGGAAATCTAATTTCTTCTCTAGCTTTTGTTCCACACACATCACCTACATCTTACACCTCTTTTATATTGATAATTTTAATGCTTTGCTGGTATCCAGATGACTATATCCTTAAGTGACTTCTTATCTCTATTGAATCCATTACGTATTCTATCCATTGTATTCTTAATTCAACTAGATTACATATATTTAATCTATTAGTACCACTAGGTTCTTATTCTTGTTTTTATTTCAAAATCTTTCCTTATTTCCTTACATTATTTATTGGGTATATTTTAAATCCCTGAAATACTCACTTATTATATATAAGCTGTCAACCGTATTCTTATTTTGAGGTAGCTATATCTTTTTGGGTTTTAGGACATCATACCAACAATGCCAAATAATTTTCAGACAACAGCAGGATCTCCAAGAATTCAACTAAATTCTGACACTATCTACCTGAACATAGTGTAAGATTTCATCAGTTAATGGATCAGTCCTCCAAGACTATCTCCAACCCCACCTCAGATGCCAGTCTCACTGTAGGCCCCAGGTTATTACCTGTGCTTGTGACTGAGCAACTACAGGTTGGAGGTCCCAGTGGCCTACTTCTTACGTTCTTTTAATTTGCTACAGGGACTCACAAAACTCAGAAAAATACTTACTTTATGTTTGCCAGCTTATTAAAAGATATAATAGAAGATTTAAATCAATAGATAGATAAAGAAGTGCACAGGGCAAGGTATGGAGAATGGGCACAGAGCTTCTCTTACCTTCTGTAAGACTGCCACTCTTCCTGCCTTTTCATACATTTCACAAACTAAAAGCTTTCTGAACCCAGTCCTTTCAGCTTTTCTGTGGAGGCTTCATGACATAGTCATGACTGACTAAATCATTGTCATTTGCTGATCTAATCTCCAGATCCTCTTCCCTCCCCAGATAATCCTGTATTGGGAGGAAGGGGAGGCAAAAAGTTGTGAAGGCTTTCACCAAGTGGTTGGTCCTTCAGGCAAACAGCCCTTGCCTTGAGTGAGGTCTGAAGGTCACTTCATTAACAGAACAAAACACACCTCTCTCACCCTTATCACAGGAAATCCCAAGAGTTTTAGGAGCTGTGAGTCAGTAGCCATGGTTGAAAACCAAATATTCAGATGACCAAAATATATTTCTTGTAAACCACTATATTACACTACATGCTTAAGTATTTAATTATGTGATCTTTTAAACTAATATTTTTCTAAGAGTATAAACTGTTCTGGCAGTAATCTGGATTGGGGAGTGATGTATTGCCAAATTTCTGTCGTTTTAGTCCAGGAAGTCAAAGAGAAAGAACAGGAGAGCCCCTTAGGGCAGGAAGTTCAAAGTAACAATGTTAACTACTACTACCTTTTCTTGATTTTTTTTTTTTAAACAAGCAAATCTTCTCTTCAGAGTTGCAGTTTAAAGCCAAGAACATGCAGAATTGGGAGAAAAAATAGTTAAATTTGGAGACTTGCAGAGGTAGAATCAGAGTAGTGAAAGCCATTACAGCAACTGAACTAACTGAGGTCAGTCTTTGGTGAATCACAGAAACAGGTGGAGTTGTCAAACAAAGGAATCTTTGTTTACAACATACAAGGAGATCACAGGGAATAAGTTCCAAAGCCTTGACTGTTTGAACAGGAGAGAGATTTTTATTTAGTATTTAAGATGAATACTCAGAAGGGAGAGTTTTATTATTCCGTGTATGGTTGGTCATAAGGTTGTGGCTGCATGCACATCCACATATGTATTTGTGCAATATGTATTGCATGTTCACCTGAATGAAGCTTGTATTCCACCGAGGGCAGAAACTTCAACGTTAGAATAAAGCAGAGGTAACTGTTGGACAAGGGAAAGGGACTCTGCAGGCTTCAAGAGCAGATAGAAACTAGATGGGGTCTTGGGCTCATTTTCTGGGACAAGGAATGCAAGGCCTTGATTGCTTTTGAAATAGCACTAGGAGTTTTGCCACTGATTTATTGTCTCAATAGCTTAGGCTATTTCCTGGTCTGGTGGTGACTGTTAGTTTTCCCATTGCCTTGTTCCCTCAAAATCCTTAAGGAGTGAGGTTTTTGCATTTCTTTGTAAGAACCTCCCAGGAAGTTTTGGAAGAAGTGTGCTTGGGCAAGTACACAGGTGGGGTATAGATCATTGAAAATAGCTGGGGACAAAAAATGATTTTCTTATGTCAGGAAAACTATATGTCATCTTAATTTTCTGGGAACCTCTAATTCTTTCTGCTGATGTTACCAGCAGGCTTCTGAGATATTACTGATTGTTCTCTTGTACCTAAGGAAAAAGAAATGTAGAAAGCAAAAGACAAAACTTTAAAATCTATCCTCCAACTCATCAATTCACTGCAGCCACCTCTCTGTCTTTCCCTTTCTCTTTTTCTTTCTCTTTCTCTCTCACTTTCTCTCTCACATACGCACAACACACGCAAATCATCTTAAAACAATTTTTAATTTTCCCTATTCCATTTTAATATACTTGAGGCATGATCATTTTCTTAGTAAATACAAGAAAAAAAAAATCTAGGATTCCATCATTCTGTGTGATTAAAGTATTGAGGAATTTACTTCCAATAGCACTTATAAAAACACATTTTATTTATGTAATATTATATAATCAGGTGCCTGCATTTTTCTTATTCTCTAACTAGTGTTATTTGGCAATTAATATTTTGTCAATCAATATTCCCCTATATCTGAATGTGTGGGCAGTGAGAGATGAGTTAGAGGCAAGGATGGTGAACACTCCCAACAACTGCAGACTACATATATCTTAAGCCATGATTTTCTTTGCAAAGGTCAACATTGATAATGTTCTAGTCATACCTCCGTGTACCAGGAAAGAAGTAGCATATTTCTTGAAAGACACAGCTATCAAAGCTCCATTGAGAAACTGTAAAGATGGACAAGCGATTTCCAAATTACATATCTGATAATGGACATCTACTCTGATTATTTAAATATGAATAAAAATAAAAAACCTTACTAATAACCAAACAGAGTATCCAATTTTACATGTGAAGGAAATAATGGAAGAGACATGTCACCAAAAGTATATGGATGGCTTATAGGCACATGACAAATTTCTCAACATTTAGACATTAAAGAAATACAAATTAAAATCATAATGAGACATGCTTACATATCTATTAGAATGGCTAAAATTATAAAGGCTAATTGTACTTGGTCTGAGCTAGATTGAGAAGCAACAAAAAATCTAAACTGTTGTTGGCATATATCATGATACAACCACTTTGGAAAATAGTTTGAAAATTTTTTTAAATGCAAAATATGTTGCAGTTACAAAAATAGCCATTTTACTTCTAGGCATTTAACCAAGAGAAACAAGCCCTATGTTCATACAGGGACTTGTATATGAATTTCATAGCAGCTTTATTTTTAAGAATTGAAAACAGTGGAAATGTTCATCAATGTCCATCCATAGAGCAAAGAAAAATTATGATCTATTCATTAAAGAGATTACTATTCAACATCAAAATGAACTATTTACAATTGGAGATTCTCAAAGTAATGATGCTGAGAAAAGAAAAGCCAGGCAATGAATAGTATATACAGTGTGATTCCATGACTATAAAAAATCTAGAAAATACAAATTTATATATAGTCACAGTCATCAAATATATTGGTGTGATTTTAGTGCCTTCTTCTGTGATCCTATAGCTTCCTACACTTGCATCTCTGAGCATTTGTTACACCATGTGAAAATATGAACTCTTTCTCTTCATTCTGTCTTACTAGAATAAGAGTCCTTGAAATTTTATGGACAATTGAACTCTCAGTTATTAGCAGAAATTCTATCACACAGTAAGTTTCCAAATATAAAAGCCAGAGTTTTACAATGACTTCTAAGCTTTTACATGATCTAGCCACTCATTTAACCTCTGTGACCTCTTTCCCTGCTACTCTTCAGTCACTCACAGTGGCCTCCTTGCTATTCCTCAGATATGCCAGGCATGATCCAACCTTATGGCCTTCAAGATAGCCAATTCCTTTGTCTGGAGTGACCTTATTGCTGATAGTTCTGCGCAAATTCATCACCTTTCCATACCTTTGTTCAATTGTCAGCTTCATTGTAACTACCCTGATCTTCCTATTAAAAATTTTAACTCCCCATCCCCTGCCTAGCAACCTTGATTTTTCTCACCCTGATCGAGTTTTTCTTTTTCCCCATTGTACTCATCCTTTTTGAATGCACTATGCAATTTTTATTAAGGTTTATAGCTTTGAATTGTCTCACCCATTAAAATAAAAGTTCTACAAAGCCAAGTATTTCATTTACCAGTGTAGTCTGAAGTAATATCTGCCATATAATAGTTCAGTAGACAACTGGTAAATTTCAAAATAAATTAATGTTGAGAATATACTGAATTTCACAAGTCATTTCAATATTTATTTCCAAAAAATAAACTATGTAAAACATACCTTAAATTTACTTTCAAAATATTTTATAGCATATAATGGACAATATACATAAGCCTTAAAGAAACAATCCTATAAATAACCATTTCATACCTACTTAAAAACTACATAATACCACACTCCTAGATCCTCTCTGAACGCTCTAAAATAACCCTAAAGGAAATACATTTTTAAAAATAACAGATTTTTTGTCAAATAATTTAATAAAATAAAAGTTTCATTCATCTATGTAGATCATAATAAATGTTTTTAATAAGCATGAAATTATAACTCTGAAGTGTGCTAAAATGAAACCACCTGCTAAGGGTGAGAGAATAAAAATAAACATCATGTTTCCAAATAAGAGGAATTTATTACCTTTGAATCAAAGCATGTGGATTTGTTCAAACTGGCAATAAAGGAATATGGAGACACAAACCATAGAAAGTCATATTTTAGATTTCTAAAAGACTTCGAAGTGAAAAGTATACATTCACTTCTCACTTATTGCTCCTACATATTCATGAATTTGAGAGAAAATATAGGCCCTGTGTGTCTTAGCAACTAATGGGATATTTTTGATATTTACATGCTTACACATAGTATGTGTTATAGTCTTCTCTTTTACATGCTGTAAAAAGGTTAACCCCTTTTCTGCAGAGATCTGAAAATGTGAAACAGTGCCTGAGTAGCTGAATTCATCTAATTCAAATTTCTTGCAGGTCTAAGACCTATTGATTTTCACTTGACTGCCTCCTTTTTCATCTGTCAATTGGTTACAAATTCTGGTACTGAAGAGAATACATTGGGGCTGGTGGCTCAGTGTGTTAAAGCCTCTGCCTTCAGTTCAGGTCATTATCTCAGGATCCTGGGATCGAGCTCCACGTCGGGACATAATGTAACGACAGATAGTTTATATGGGAGCCCTTTGGGTACTCTGGTGGATGAATGTTTTTAAATTAGTTTTTCATGGACATGGGGAGTTAGAGACGAGAAGGGAGGTGGGGGAAATTGGAAGGGGAGCTGAATCATGAGAGACTATGGACTCTGAAAAACAATCTGAGGGTTTTGAAGGGGCGGGGGATTTGGAGGTTGGGGTACCAGGTGTTGGGTATCATAGAGGGCACTGCTTGCATGGAGCACTGGGTGTGGTGCAAAAAGAATGAATACTGTTATGCTGAAAATAAATAAAAAATTAATTTAAAAAATATTAGTTTTTCGTAAACTACAAAAAAAAAAAAAAGAAAGAAAAGCGCTCCCATTTATAGCGTACACTTTATGGTTCACAAAGCACGTGCCAACAATAAAAATAATAATGGGTTACCGTTACACTTCATAGAAAAGGAGGTACAGGGAAATTGAATGAAAGGGAATAACAAAGTAGGTTCATAAGTCAATCTTCCTTGTAAAAAAATTAACCTGAAAGTGCGTTTCTGCCACCTCTCTCCTGTGTGACATTTTATCGATGGGAGATGGAAAATAAATGGTCTGGTTAACCTTTCCCTCCCCCTCAAAACCCATTATTTGAAAACACAAAAAGGGAAGTGAAGGGAGAAATCCTCCCACTCCCATCCCCACTCACCTCCATAGCCACCTCCTCTTCCAAGAACCTAGCAGACAAGGTGCCAAGAAGTGTTAGGTACCAGCAGTGGTCTCAGATCTCATTCAAGAATCATGGTGAAAGGCATTCAAAGAGATTGTGGGGGCACAGGGATCCAATTAAGGGGGACAAGTTTAAGGTTTGCCTGGTCCCCTAAAAACTAATGGCACTAGAGAAGATGAGCTTTGGGAACTATAGCATAATGGATACAATGTGTAAAAAGCTTCAGTGAGTCATGGTGGGAAGAGGCCAAGAGGGTAGCAAACACAGTCTTAGATGATGTTATTAATAGCACTATAGGCTCTAGATTTCCTGTTGTGGTGTTCTTTGCAAGACCAGCCCGGCCAAAGTGGATACTCTCAACCTGGAACAGAGGGTCTTGGAGATGCCAGCACGTGAGGTATGATGAGAGGGTAAAATGATAGGAGGTGTCCTTTGGAAGGACTGACTCCTTGACTTTAAAAGGGAGAACCCAAATCTGTAGGTGAAATCTTTCTGGCTACAAAGAGGGCCAAGGCCTCCTAAGGTCAAGGTCTCCTCGTCACTTGCAAAGATGTCGAAGAACATATTCAGACATTTCAAAGATGTCCTCATATCATTGGTTCCCACTCTGGAATTCTATCAATAAGGTGAGAGTTCCTCTAGTTGAAAAAGAGATCTAAAAAGACTTCCCTTTCTCATGTAATTTCTGTAACCTCCAGGACACACCCACCTCCCCCTTCCAGCTCTGTAATGAAGCCACAGCTGGTGCCAATTTGTGGAACTCCTTAAAGGCTATTCTCCCTTATATACCCCGGGACCAAGTTCCCATGCTCCCTCACCCGATTTCCTGCACTCACCTCCCACCTGGTGTGTTCACACCTGCAAGTGCCTTTTACCAACCCCTTTGCCAAAAGGCAGCCAGAGTGACCTTTCAAAGACCTATCAGTTCCTGGCATTTGTCTCCATAGAAATCTGCACTGATCTTCTAACAAATTCTCAGTCCTCCAAAGGCACCCATAATCCTCCCATCAGTCTATTCATACCCCTCCAACTGACTGATGCCTGTTCTGCCCCATCTCTCTGCCCTTCAACCACACTGCCTCCTTCTTCCTGTGGAGACCTCTCATGGCACCTGCCTCCAAGCACAGGTGATTCCCATTGATGGGAAGACCCTCTTCTCTCCCCCATCTCCCCACTCCAGTTACTCCCACTTATTCGTGAGCTCACAAGCCCCATGGTACACACTCTCCATGCAGCCTGCTCTCTCTTTTCTAGCACTGGCCTCCGTTTCTAGCTGTGCTTGTGTCATGGATGTCCCTCCCCAGCCAGCCTCCAAGCTCTCCTTCCCTTTAGCTCCAACACCTGACACAGTGCCTGGCACGTAGTAAGCCCTGGCTAGCTTCTAAGAGCCTCACTGAGGGACTGAAAGCATTTTAAAAATGTCACCACGTAGGCTCGAAACTGTAGGCAGAAAAAGCTTTGCCTGGATTGACATTTTAGAGACGTATTCGTCAAGTTGGATATGTTCACTGACTTTACCTTGTAAAATTAAAAAAAAAAAAAAGGGACCTCTGTATCGCTTCGCATCTAAGGAAGGCGCATGTATACTATTAGACCACGTTATGAGCTTAATGGAAGGAGACAAGATGTTTTCGCTAAGAAAATGTATAAGACTGTTGAGGTCAAGTGGGAGGAAACAGTCCGTTTGTTGGAGCATTGCTATCTTACTCTATCACAGCCACTCATAAAAATCTGACACGGGGTGAGTCAGAATTGTCTGTCGGAGATGAGTTAGATCTGGCTCATGTTCCTACAGACATGAAAGCCAGAAGCGAAGAAGGAGGCTTTGAAAGCGTGGGTTGAGGAGGCCGTGTGGTTCACTGCGATGAGCTAAGTGCCCAGGGCCACCAGCAGACATGCTGGCCTGTGTCCGTCCTTTGTTCTGGGGTCCCTCTTGCACCATGTGGTGAGGCTGGTGGCTGGGAGCAGCTCAGGACAGGACCTGGTGGCATCTTACCTCTCCCACCCTCCTGTGGGCTCCAGTGGGCTCCAGTAGGTCCCAAGGGACAGCCTGCCTTCCTTGCAAAGCCCAGTAGCACTGGGAGCAGAAACTGGGGCCAAAGAGTGAGCACCCTGTTTGACAAGCTGGACCAGCCACCTCTTCTTCAGATGCAGGGGGAGCCCTGGCATGCTGACTCCTCCCTTCTCCCTTTCCCCTTTCCTCTTTCCTCCCTCTTTTCTTCCCCTCTCTCCTTCCCTGGTGGTGCCCTTTCCCAATGCCCACTTCATCCCTTTTCCTTTCTACATACCTGTCTTCTAGAGTTTCTTCTCTTTCCTCCCCATTACTTCCCTTCATCTGAATCTCCTCTTTGGTCCCTTTGTCCCTGCTCTCTGCTCCTCCTCCCCTTCCCTGGCCCCTGTTCAGCTCCATACTGAATGCAGGCAGAGCTGGACTAACATGCTCACTTGCTAGCTCAGCCACCCTCCAGAGAAGTCACTCTTCGGTGGCCACCTTCCTGACCCCCTGGTTGCTTCTCCACTTGTTCAGATATTGCTCTGAAGTCTGAGGAGGACAGAGCGGGGCTGCCACAGAAGCAGGCCAGAGGAGAAACCAAACCATGTGTCCACACTGTCCCCCAGCACTGCTGCTCTGAGAGCTTTCGGAGTCCTCAAAGGGTTAGGATTTAGGGGCTTCTTCAGAACCGGGAGTGAAAACAAGCATAGGTCAAAAGAAAAGCGACGGCCCCCACACAAAAATAATAATCACAAATGAAAACTATGTTAACTCTGAGTCCCAAAGTCGAAAAATTGCCTTGAATCTGTCACTAGAGAACACCCAAGGCCTCACTCTCTGGGTTCTGGGTGCCCTGGGAATGGCAGGAGGCTCTGAAAAGCGCGTGGGGGTGCAGAACTATGGGGGCTAGCCTGCCCGCTGGCAGGGGGGGGGGGTACCTCCTGTGGCGCTGTCCCGGCCTGACCCCCTGCGGACAGGGTGTGGCGCAGCGTCTGGGGTGGTCCTGGTGCCCTGGGGTTGGCGGGAGGCTGCGCCCAGCTCCTGGACTGCGTTTTCTGCTTCAGGTGAGGGCGTGTCGTGGTGTCACTTTACCTGTGAGCAGAGGGTCCTCCAGAGAAGCCATGGGTCGGGGAGGGGCAGCAGGCGGCGGGAACGGGAACAGGACACCGCGGCCTCAGGGGCTAGGCTGGAGCATGGGAGTGCAGGGGCAGCGAGTATGGTGGGTCCTGCAGTCCCAAATGGGCTGCAGCACAGCACACTGGCGCTGCGCGCCCCTCCTTCCCGCCTGGGCAATTAGCAAAGCCCCTCTCCCGGCCGCCCCCGCCCCCCTCCCTCCTGAGTCCTCTGAGAGCTCACTTCCAGCTTTGGAAATTAGCAAAGACCCTTCTCTGCGCTGGCCCCGCCCCCTCACTTCTGAGGCCGGAGCCCATGCTGGGGTGCGGGGCTAAGCCCTGGCATGCTGCTGCATTGCCAGCGCCTGCCCTGGGCAGCCTCCTAGCCTGGCTCCCTGAGCGGGTGTCCACGCGCAGCCTGGCTGCGAAAAGATCATCAGTCCTAAACGCCAGCTGCACTCTTGGGTCAGTTTGCTGGCTTCCAGATTGCGCCCAAAGCCAGGAACCAGCTTCCCCAGCACAGGCCTGGGCTGAGATGCCTGCCTGGGATCTGTCTGAGCAGTCTCCTCCACTCCAGGCAGGGATGGCACTTCGGCCTGGATGTTTGGGTTTCTTGTTTGTTTTTTTGGTCATTGGTTATTACATGACCTCCAGGGTAGGTGCTCCACAAAGGGAGTGAAAACAGGACGCCATATATAGCATACAGCCATTCTAGAAAAATAGCTTGGGGTTCTCTCAGAAACGCGGCATTGGTCCTTGCACTATGGTTTAATAGAAAAGGGATTATGCACCAAGTTACTTAAATGAGCATAGGTTGAAATCATTTACTGAGAGTAAATATTTTAAATAGTTATATTTTAACTAAATCTATCATCAATCATAAATCTATTACACGAAGGTTACAGGCAATTTAAAAGCAAGAGCACTCTCTTCAGGGTTTTAAATAATCCTTGTCTGTCTTGGCACATGAGAATGCAAAGATAGGAAATGGTTTGTAAAAGATCATATAATAGCTTTTACTAATTCTATTTATTTGACAGACAGAGATCACAAGTAGGCAGAGAGGCAGGCAGAGAGAAAGATGGGGAAGCAGGCTCCCCGTCAAGCAGAGAGCCTGATGAAGGGCTCGATCCCAGTACCCTGAGATCATGACCTGAGCCCAAGGCAGAGGCTTAACACACGGAGCCACCCAGGCGCCCCCAGATGAAATACATTTCTGACTTAGAAACTTCAGATAGAATTATTTTGTCCATGATGACAACTGAAGAAAATGTGTCATCCCTAAACCTAACCTTAAACCCTACCAACGCTGAAACCTAAGCTGACCTTAAAGCCCAAACTAGAACCCTGAATCCCAAACCTGGAATGGAACCCAAAGCCTGTACCTGAGCCCTGGATCCAAGCCCTGAACCACGAACCCAAACCCTAAACCAGACCTCCAAGTCATGAAACCTGAACCCAAATCTCAGCATGAAGTCAAACCCCAAATTTGACCTTGAACTTTATCCCATAAGCCCTGAGTCTTAAAGCCTAAATCATAAACTTAAAGCCCTAAACTATAACTCTGTTCCCTTGTCCTTCACTCTAAACCCTCACCCTAACACTAAACCCAAAGCCTGATCTAGAACTCTGACTAAAACCTGAACCTGTACCCAAATTCAAATGCTTCACCACACTTTGCTTATGCACTTGCCATTGATGGATATTTGCAGTTTCTACCTTTTGATTCTTGTGAACATTGTTTGGGTTGGGGGCTAGGGTTAGGGTCTTGGATTAGGGTAGGGTCCAGGCTTGAGACCAAGTTGAGGTCAGAGTGTGGGTCTGCATCAGGGCCATGTTCAGTGACACTGTTTGGGTCAAGGACTGTTGTAATTCCACATTGTTTCCAATTCATTGTTCCTTAGCTATTTGGGGGGAAGTTGGGGGGTATTGGGCTCCATGCAGCTTGAATTTCCGGAATGAAATGGCATCAGCTGGACCCCAGGAGGGAGCAGGACCTTCCACTGAAGGGTGAGCTCCCACAGTCCTGCACTGCCTTGCACCGCCTGCAGAGGGCGCCAGACCCCAGCTCCGCCCTGAGCCAAGGCTGCACAGCCACAGCTGGGACCAGAGCCCCGCCTCTTCAGGACCCACTGTGGAGACTTCTGGAGAATGTGGGGCGCCTCCCACCCTGACAGGACAAGCTGAGGAGGGTGTGGCTCTGCATCCACACTGACCGGACCCGTTGTGGAGGACGCGCCCACACTGGCAGCAGTCCAACCTCCTAAGGACCAGATGCTGGAGGAGCTGAGGAGAAGCCGCCTGAGTGCACTGTCAAGGGGTTCGTGGTCTCAGGACCCCACAGAGGAAGGGCGCCCTGTGTAGACACTGGGGCTTCTGTCGTTTTGTGTGAGGAGACGTGGCCTCCTGCTGTGCTGTGCGCGGGGCTGTGGGGTCCCCCCTTTCTGGGCTCGGGTGCTCCTAGGTCCTCATCTGTGTTTGTGTGCTCGCGGATTAGGTTCCTTGGGCTCCTCAGATGGTCTGCAGTCAGGGAGCGTCCCCCTGCTTCGGTGCTTGTGCTCTCCCCACCTCAGCCCTGCGGGGTCCTTCCCGTGTCCACACCCACTCCAGGCTTGCACCGAGTCCGGAAATTCGGGAGCCAGAGTGAGGACTCTGTAGACGGTTTTGGGGAGAGTAGGTATTTTCCCAGTGTGGGTTCTTCCCTGAGCACAGTGCCTCCCCATCTCTGTGTGTACCCCTCCCTGTCTGTCGTCATTGTTGCAGGGCTGTCAGAGGACAGGTCTGTCACCTTCTTGGTTCAGGGGCCTCCCAGGTATCTTGCTGTCTTGGATGCAGGTGTAAATGAGATCGTTTTCCGCAGTCTCTTTCTGATGGTTCCTTCGGAGCACCTAGGAGTGCCACTAATTTGTGCATATTGATTTTGTTCCTTGCAAGTTCTTGAATTTATTAGTTCAATTGGCCTTAAACTCAATCTGCCAGTTATTTGACCAGCAGCATGGGTTTAATTGGGAAGAGCAGAGAATGGCAGTCTGGGCTGAGCAAGCTAAGGTCCCATCACAGGCAAGTGCGAGAAACAAAGGAGAGGAACATTATTTCATGGAGGAGGAAGAAGTTGGGAAGGGTGCTTGAAGGAAAGTCCCTTGGAGAAAGGCAGGGTGATGGAGAATTCTCACCAGCTGAGCTGCAAAGCTCCTACAAAAAGTCAGGAGATGAACCTCCAGCTTCCCCTGTGGGGCCTAAAATTGGTGAGTCTCTCCTGTGGGGGATTGCAATGTGGGGTCTGTAATGGGCACTGAGCACCAGGCGCCCCCTTCCAGCCTCCCCTTCTGGCATCCCCAGTCCACTTTACTGGGGCTTCCCTTCCTGCTTTTGCACAGTTCTAACCAGCTTGTGGTGGAACGTTGTGGAAAAACTGAAATTCCAAATCCACTGCTTCTACTGCACCTGAGATACAGGGGCCCATGATTTAATCCTCCCACGAGTCTCTTGCTAGCCCCACCTGTCCGTTACTCATTTTGAGAGTTGATATTACCAAAGTACTGTAATTCTAAAAATTTCTGAATTAGCTGTATTATTTCTTTTTAGGTATGAAGTTAACTTCCAATTATATGAATTTAATATTTTGGTCATTGTTTTCTAATTTTATTGCCTTATTCTTGGAAAATATAGCCTGATATTTAACTCTAGGAATTTATTGGCATATACTTCTGGCCTAAATAATGGCCTGTTTGTGTAAATGTTCAACTTATGCTTATATACTTACTGAAGACTCTTGTTTTGGGGTTAGGATGGCTACATTTATTAATAGATCAGGACTATTAGATTCTCTAAATTTTGATGTCTCTTAATTTAATCTAATTAAATTATCAGTTAATGAAAGAAGTTAAATTTTTTATGTACTACTGCATCTAAACTTATCAAAGTCTTTGCTATAATTAGACAAGTATGTCATCCTGTTTTTATACCAAGTCTTACATTAAAAAAATCATACTAGGGGCGCCTGGGTGGCTCAGTGGTTTGGGCTGCTGCCTTTGGCTCGGGTCATGATCTCAGGGTCCTGGGATCGAGCCCCGCATCGGGCTCCCTGCTCCGCAGGAAGCCTGCTTCCCTCTCTCTCTCTCTCTGCCTGCCTCTCTGCCTACTTGTGATCTCCGTCTTTCAAATAAAGAAATAAAATCTTAAAAAAAAAAAATCATACTATCTGAAATATTATTTATTTTTATTATTATTTATTTTTTTAAAAGATTGTATTTATTAGGGTACCTCTGTTATTCCCTCTGCTGTGTGCATGTTTTTCTTTTCTCACTCTCTCTCAAATAAATAAGTAAAATTTAAAGATTATCTCTCTCAAATAAATAAGTCAAATTTTTTTTCTCAATGGGAGGGAGAAGCAGACTCTCCACTGAGCAGGGAGCCTGATGCAGGGCTCAATACCAGGACCCTGGGATCATCACCTGAGCTGAAGGCAGACACTTGAACCGACTAAGTCACCCAGGCACTCCAGCTGTTTATTTATTTATTTATTTTTATTATGCATATGTTTTATCTCTCTTTTCTACAAGTCTTTTTTTTTGATCTTTTTACTTTTTTCATAAAACTGAATTATTTCAAGATGACTTGGTCATCCTCTTTTCCCCAACCTCAAAGATCATAGAGTATATTTTAACTGTTAAAATAATATTAGTATTTAAGTGCTGCCTACACAAATTAAGGCAAATTATCTGTGATCTGTATTCCTGAAAATATTTTTTTTATTATGCCTTCCTATGCCAATGACATTTTATAAGGATCTAAATGTTTCCATTTGTGATTTTTTTTTCAAGATAATAAAGCTATTACTTCATTCTTTTTTATATCTGATGTTATTTAAAAAAATTCTGTCAGTCTGATTCTTGTTTCTTTATTAATGAATTATTTTTTTTCTCTCTAACACTTGTGATTTTTTTTGTGTGTCTTTGGTATGTATGCCCTAGTTTGGGATTCATAGAGTCAACTCTAGTTATGAATATTTTCTTTCTTTTCTTGTATGTAAGTTTTAATCCAGTGTCTTGACTATTTTATGCTTGAGAAATAGATGTACATTAATATTCAAATATTTCTTTCCTTTTTCTTCTTTCATTTAAAAAAAGTCATTTATTTTATTTTATTTAAAAATATTTATTTATTTATTTGGAGTAGAGAGAGAGGGTCATGAAGAGTGGCTGATTATATACTTTCAATTTGGGAGGAGGTTAGGGATAGCACAAGCCTCCAAGGTATTTTATAAACAAGGTTTCCAGGACCTTGAGGGGGCTAGCTATTGTTAGGGAAAGGTCATTTATTACTATTTAGTAAAAACTCAGGGAAGAGACTCTTCTGATGTGTATCAGTGGGTATATGCTTGGGAGATGATTGCCAATGTATATCTTGAGGGCAGGGGTGGGGAGTAGAGATAAAGAAGTTTCCAAAGTAATTTTTACATGTGAAAGTAGATTTTCAGTATCCTGGGGGGTGGACTAAGAATGCTTTTTGCCCTGAGTGGCTGTGTCCACATGGAAGCAGCTGAGTCCCCAGAGGAGCTTCAAGGACTTGTCAACAGGCTATGAGTAGTAAGGAAATCTAATTTCTTCTCTAGCTTTTGTTCCACACACATCACCTACATCTTACACCTCTTTTATATTGATAATTTTAATGCTTTGCTGGTATCCAGATGACTATATCCTTAAGTGACTTCTTATCTCTATTGAATCCATTACGTATTCTATCCATTGTATTCTTAATTCAACTAGATTACATATATTTAATCTATTAGTACCACTAGGTTCTTATTCTTGTTTTTATTTCAAAATCTTTCCTTATTTCCTTACATTATTTATTGGGTATATTTTAAATCCCTGAAATACTCACTTATTATATATAAGCTGTCAACCGTATTCTTATTTTGAGGTAGCTATATCTTTTTGGGTTTTAGGACATCATACCAACAATGCCAAATAATTTTCAGACAACAGCAGGATCTCCAAGAATTCAACTAAATTCTGACACTATCTACCTGAACATAGTGTAAGATTTCATCAGTTAATGGATCAGTCCTCCAAGACTATCTCCAACCCCACCTCAGATGCCAGTCTCACTGTAGGCCCCAGGTTATTACCTGTGCTTGTGACTGAGCAACTACAGGTTGGAGGTCCCAGTGGCCTACTTCTTACGTTCTTTTAATTTGCTACAGGGACTCACAAAACTCAGAAAAATACTTACTTTATGTTTGCCAGCTTATTAAAAGATATAATAGAAGATTTAAATCAATAGATAGATAAAGAAGTGCACAGGGCAAGGTATGGAGAATGGGCACAGAGCTTCTATTACCTTCTGTAAGACTGCCACTCTTCCTGCCTTTTCATACATTTCACAAACTAAAAGCTTTCTGAACCCAGTCCTTTCAGCTTTTCTGTGGAGGCTTCATGACATAGTCATGACTGACTAAATCATTGTCATTTGCTGATCTAATCTCCAGATCCTCTTCCCTCCCCAGATAATCCTGTATTGGGAGGAAGGGGAGGCAAAAAGTTGTGAAGGCTTTCACCAAGTGGTTGGTCCTTCAGGCAAACAGCCCTTGCCTTGAGTGAGGTCTGAAGGTCACTTCATTAACAGAACAAAACACACCTCTCTCACCCTTATCACAGGAAATCCCAAGAGTTTTAGGAGCTGTGAGTCAGTAGCCATGGTTGAAAACCAAATATTCAGATGACCAAAATATATTTCTTGTAAACCACTATATTACACTACATGCTTAAGTATTTAATTATGTGATCTTTTAAACTAATATTTTTCTAAGAGTATAAACTGTTCTGGCAGTAATCTGGATTGGGGAGTGATGTATTGCCAAATTTCTGTCGTTTTAGTCCAGGAAGTCAAAGAGAAAGAACAGGAGAGCCCCTTAGGGCAGGAAGTTCAAAGTAACAATGTTAACTACTACTACCTTTTCTTGATTTTTTTTTTTAAACAAGCAAATCTTCTCTTCAGAGTTGCAGTTTAAAGCCAAGAACATGCAGAATTGGGAGAAAAAATAGTTAAATTTGGAGACTTGCAGAGGTAGAATCAGAGTAGTGAAAGCCATTACAGCAACTGAACTAACTGAGGTCAGTCTTTGGTGAATCACAGAAACAGGTGGAGTTGTCAAACAAAGGAATCTTTGTTTACAACATACAAGGAGATCACAGGGAATAAGTTCCAAAGCCTTGACTGTTTGAACAGGAGAGAGATTTTTATTTAGTATTTAAGATGAATACTCAGAAGGGAGAGTTTTATTATTCCGTGTATGGTTGGTCATAAGGTTGTGGCTGCATGCACATCCACATATGTATTTGTGCAATATGTATTGCATGTTCACCTGAATGAAGCTTGTATTCCACCGAGGGCAGAAACTTCAACGTTAGAATAAAGCAGAGGTAACTGTTGGACAAGGGAAAGGGACTCTGCAGGCTTCAAGAGCAGATAGAAACTAGATGGGGTCTTGGGCTCATTTTCTGGGACAAGGAATGCAAGGCCTTGATTGCTTTTGAAATAGCACTAGGAGTTTTGCCACTGATTTATTGTCTCAATAGCTTAGGCTATTTCCTGGTCTGGTGGTGACTGTTAGTTTTCCCATTGCCTTGTTCCCTCAAAATCCTTAAGGAGTGAGGTTTTTGCATTTCTTTGTAAGAACCTCCCAGGAAGTTTTGGAAGAAGTGTGCTTGGGCAAGTACACAGGTGGGGTATAGATCATTGAAAATAGCTGGGGACAAAAAATGATTTTCTTATGTCAGGAAAACTATATGTCATCTTAATTTTCTGGGAACCTCTAATTCTTTCTGCTGATGTTACCAGCAGGCTTCTGAGATATTACTGATTGTTCTCTTGTACCTAAGGAAAAAGAAATGTAGAAAGCAAAAGACAAAACTTTAAAATCTATCCTCCAACTCATCAATTCACTGCAGCCACCTCTCTGTCTTTCCCTTTCTCTTTTTCTTTCTCTTTCTCTCTCACTTTCTCTCTCACATACGCACAACACACGCAAATCATCTTAAAACAATTTTTAATTTTCCCTATTCCATTTTAATATACTTGAGGCATGATCATTTTCTTAGTAAATACAAGAAAAAAAAAATCTAGGATTCCATCATTCTGTGTGATTAAAGTATTGAGGAATTTACTTCCAATAGCACTTATAAAAACACATTTTATTTATGTAATATTATATAATCAGGTGCCTGCATTTTTCTTATTCTCTAACTAGTGTTATTTGGCAATTAATATTTTGTCAATCAATATTCCCCTATATCTGAATGTGTGGGCAGTGAGAGATGAGTTAGAGGCAAGGATGGTGAACACTCCCAACAACTGCAGACTACATATATCTTAAGCCATGATTTTCTTTGCAAAGGTCAACATTGATAATGTTCTAGTCATACCTCCGTGTACCAGGAAAGAAGTAGCATATTTCTTGAAAGACACAGCTATCAAAGCTCCATTGAGAAACTGTAAAGATGGACAAGCGATTTCCAAATTACATATCTGATAATGGACATCTACTCTGATTATTTAAATATGAATAAAAATAAAAAACCTTACTAATAACCAAACAGAGTATCCAATTTTACATGTGAAGGAAATAATGGAAGAGACATGTCACCAAAAGTATATGGATGGCTTATAGGCACATGACAAATTTCTCAACATTTAGACATTAAAGAAATACAAATTAAAATCATAATGAGACATGCTTACATATCTATTAGAATGGCTAAAATTATAAAGGCTAATTGTACTTGGTCTGAGCTAGATTGAGAAGCAACAAAAAATCTAAACTGTTGTTGGCATATATCATGATACAACCACTTTGGAAAATAGTTTGAAAATTTTTTTAAATGCAAAATATGTTGCAGTTACAAAAATAGCCATTTTACTTCTAGGCATTTAACCAAGAGAAACAAGCCCTATGTTCATACAGGGACTTGTATATGAATTTCATAGCAGCTTTATTTTTAAGAATTGAAAACAGTGGAAATGTTCATCAATGTCCATCCATAGAGCAAAGAAAAATTATGATCTATTCATTAAAGAGATTACTATTCAACATCAAAATGAACTATTTACAATTGGAGATTCTCAAAGTAATGATGCTGAGAAAAGAAAAGCCAGGCAATGAATAGTATATACAGTGTGATTCCATGACTATAAAAAATCTAGAAAATACAAATTTATATATAGTCACAGTCATCAAATATATTGGTGTGATTTTAGTGCCTTCTTCTGTGATCCTATAGCTTCCTACACTTGCATCTCTGAGCATTTGTTACACCATGTGAAAATATGAACTCTTTCTCTTCATTCTGTCTTACTAGAATAAGAGTCCTTGAAATTTTATGGACAATTGAACTCTCAGTTATTAGCAGAAATTCTATCACACAGTAAGTTTCCAAATATAAAAGCCAGAGTTTTACAATGACTTCTAAGCTTTTACATGATCTAGCCACTCATTTAACCTCTGTGACCTCTTTCCCTGCTACTCTTCAGTCACTCACAGTGGCCTCCTTGCTATTCCTCAGATATGCCAGGCATGATCCAACCTTATGGCCTTCAAGATAGCCAATTCCTTTGTCTGGAGTGACCTTATTGCTGATAGTTCTGCGCAAATTCATCACCTTTCCATACCTTTGTTCAATTGTCAGCTTCATTGTAACTACCCTGATCTTCCTATTAAAAATTTTAACTCCCCATCCCCTGCCTAGCAACCTTGATTTTTCTCACCCTGATCGAGTTTTTCTTTTTCCCCATTGTACTCATCCTTTTTGAATGCACTATGCAATTTTTATTAAGGTTTATAGCTTTGAATTGTCTCACCCATTAAAATAAAAGTTCTACAAAGCCAAGTATTTCATTTACCAGTGTAGTCTGAAGTAATATCTGCCATATAATAGTTCAGTAGACAACTGGTAAATTTCAAAATAAATTAATGTTGAGAATATACTGAATTTCACAAGTCATTTCAATATTTATTTCCAAAAAATAAACTATGTAAAACATACCTTAAATTTACTTTCAAAATATTTTATAGCATATAATGGACAATATACATAAGCCTTAAAGAAACAATCCTATAAATAACCATTTCATACCTACTTAAAAACTACATAATACCACACTCTTAGATCCTCTCTGAACGCTCTAAAATAACCCTAAAGGAAATACATTTTTAAAAATAACAGATTTTTTGTCAAATAATTTAATAAAATAAAAGTTTCATTCATCTATGTAGATCATAATAAATGTTTTTAATAAGCATGAAATTATAACTCTGAAGTGTGCTAAAATGAAACCACCTGCTAAGGGTGAGAGAATAAAAATAAACATCATGTTTCCAAATAAGAGGAATTTATTACCTTTGAATCAAAGCATGTGGATTTGTTCAAACTGGCAATAAAGGAATATGGAGACACAAACCATAGAAAGTCATATTTTAGATTTCTAAAAGACTTCGAAGTGAAAAGTATACATTCACTTCTCACTTATTGCTCCTACATATTCATGAATTTGAGAGAAAATATAGGCCCTGTGTGTCTTAGCAACTAATGGGATATTTTTTGATATTTACATGCTTACACATAGTATGTGTTATAGTCTTCTCTTTTACATGCTGTAAAAAGGTTAACCCCTTTTCTGCAGAGATCTGAAAATGTGAAACAGTGCCTGAGTAGCTGAATTCATCTAATTCAAATTTCTTGCAGGTCTAAGACCTATTGATTTTCACTTGACTGCCTCCTTTTTCATCTGTCAATTGGTTACAAATTCTGGTACTGAAGAGAATACATTGGGGCTGGTGGCTCAGTGTGTTAAAGCCTCTGCCTTCAGTTCAGGTCATTATCTCAGGATCCTGGGATCGAGCTCCACGTCGGGACATAATGTAACGACAGATAGTTTATATGGGAGCCCTTTGGGTACTCTGGTGGATGAATGTTTTTAAATTAGTTTTTCATGGACATGGGGAGTTAGAGACGAGAAGGGAGGTGGGGGAAATTGGAAGGGGAGCTGAATCATGAGAGACTATGGACTCTGAAAAACAATCTGAGGGTTTTGAAGGGGCGGGGGATTTGGAGGTTGGGGTACCAGGTGTTGGGTATCATAGAGGGCACTGCTTGCATGGAGCACTGGGTGTGGTGCAAAAAGAATGAATACTGTTATGCTGAAAATAAATAAAAAATTAATTTAAAAAATATTAGTTTTTCGTAAACTACAAAAAAAAAAAAAAAGAAAGAAAAGCGCTCCCATTTATAGCGTACACTTTATGGTTCACAAAGCACGTGCCAACAATAAAAATAATAATGGGTTACCGTTACACTTCATAGAAAAGGAGGTACAGGGAAATTGAATGAAAGGGAATAACAAAGTAGGTTCATAAGTCAATCTTCCTTGTAAAAAAATTAACCTGAAAGTGCGTTTCTGCCACCTCTCTCCTGTGTGACATTTTATCGATGGGAGATGGAAAATAAATGGTCTGGTTAACCTTTCCCTCCCCCTCAAAACCCATTATTTGAAAACACAAAAAGGGAAGTGAAGGGAGAAATCCTCCCACTCCCATCCCCACTCACCTCCATAGCCACCTCCTCTTCCAAGAACCTAGCAGACAAGGTGCCAAGAAGTGTTAGGTACCAGCAGTGGTCTCAGATCTCATTCAAGAATCATGGTGAAAGGCATTCAAAGAGATTGTGGGGGCACAGGGATCCAATTAAGGGGGACAAGTTTAAGGTTTGCCTGGTCCCCTAAAAACTAATGGCACTAGAGAAGATGAGCTTTGGGAACTATAGCATAATGGATACAATGTGTAAAAAGCTTCAGTGAGTCATGGTGGGAAGAGGCCAAGAGGGTAGCAAACACAGTCTTAGATGATGTTATTAATAGCACTATAGGCTCTAGATTTCCTGTTGTGGTGTTCTTTGCAAGACCAGCCCGGCCAAAGTGGATACTCTCAACCTGGAACAGAGGGTCTTGGAGATGCCAGCACGTGAGGTATGATGAGAGGGTAAAATGATAGGAGGTGTCCTTTGGAAGGACTGACTCCTTGACTTTAAAAGGGAGAACCCAAATCTGTAGGTGAAATCTTTCTGGCTACAAAGAGGGCCAAGGCCTCCTAAGGTCAAGGTCTCCTCGTCACTTGCAAAGATGTCGAAGAACATATTCAGACATTTCAAAGATGTCCTCATATCATTGTTTCCCACTCTGGAATTCTATCAATAAGGTGAGAGTTCCTCTAGTTGAAAAAGAGATCTAAAAAGACTTCCCTTTCTCATGTAATTTCTGTAACCTCCAGGACACACCCACCTCCCCCTTCCAGCTCTGTAATGAAGCCACAGCTGGTGCCAATTTGTGGAACTCCTTAAAGGCTATTCTCCCTTATATACCCCGGGACCAAGTTCCCATGCTCCCTCACCCGATTTCCTGCACTCACCTCCCACCTGGTGTGTTCACACCTGCAAGTGCCTTTTACCAACCCCTTTGCCAAAAGGCAGCCAGAGTGACCTTTCAAAGACCTATCAGTTCCTGGCATTTGTCTCCATAGAAATCTGCACTGATCTTCTAACAAATTCTCAGTCCTCCAAAGGCACCCATAATCCTCCCATCAGTCTATTCATACCCCTCCAACTGACTGATGCCTGTTCTGCCCCATCTCTCTGCCCTTCAACCACACTGCCTCCTTCTTCCTGTGGAGACCTCTCATGGCACCTGCCTCCAAGCACAGGTGATTCCCATTGATGGGAAGACCCTCTTCTCTCCCCCATCTCCCCACTCCAGTTACTCCCACTTATTCGTGAGCTCACAAGCCCCATGGTACACACTCTCCATGCAGCCTGCTCTCTCTTTTCTAGCACTGGCCTCCGTTTCTAGCTGTGCTTGTGTCATGGATGTCCCTCCCCAGCCAGCCTCCAAGCTCTCCTTCCCTTTAGCTCCAACACCTGACACAGTGCCTGGCACGTAGTAAGCCCTGGCTAGCTTCTAAGAGCCTCACTGAGGGACTGAAAGCATTTTAAAAATGTCACCACGTAGGCTCGAAACTGTAGGCAGAAAAAGCTTTGCCTGGATTGACATTTTAGAGACGTATTCGTCAAGTTGGATATGTTCACTGACTTTACCTTGTAAAATTAAAAAAAAAAAAAAGGGACCTCTGTATCGCTTCGCATCTAAGGAAGGCGCATGTATACTATTAGACCACGTTATGAGCTTAATGGAAGGAGACAAGATGTTTTCGCTAAGAAAATGTATAAGACTGTTGAGGTCAAGTGGGAGGAAACAGTCCGTTTGTTGGAGCATTGCTATCTTACTCTATCACAGCCACTCATAAAAATCTGACACGGGGTGAGTCAGAATTGTCTGTCGGAGATGAGTTAGATCTGGCTCATGTTCCTACAGACATGAAAGCCAGAAGCGAAGAAGGAGGCTTTGAAAGCGTGGGTTGAGGAGGCCGTGTGGTTCACTGCGATGAGCTAAGTGCCCAGGGCCACCAGCAGACATGCTGGCCTGTGTCCGTCCTTTGTTCTGGGGTCCCTCTTGCACCATGTGGTGAGGCTGGTGGCTGGGAGCAGCTCAGGACAGGACCTGGTGGCATCTTACCTCTCCCACCCTCCTGTGGGCTCCAGTGGGCTCCAGTAGGTCCCAAGGGACAGCCTGCCTTCCTTGCAAAGCCCAGTAGCACTGGGAGCAGAAACTGGGGCCAAAGAGTGAGCACCCTGTTTGACAAGCTGGACCAGCCACCTCTTCTTCAGATGCAGGGGGAGCCCTGGCATGCTGACTCCTCCCTTCTCCCTTTCCCCTTTCCTCTTTCCTCCCTCTTTTCTTCCCCTCTCTCCTTCCCTGGTGGTGCCCTTTCCCAATGCCCACTTCATCCCTTTTCCTTTCTACATACCTGTCTTCTAGAGTTTCTTCTCTTTCCTCCCCATTACTTCCCTTCATCTGAATCTCCTCTTTGGTCCCTTTGTCCCTGCTCTCTGCTCCTCCTCCCCTTCCCTGGCCCCTGTTCAGCTCCATACTGAATGCAGGCAGAGCTGGACTAACATGCTCACTTGCTAGCTCAGCCACCCTCCAGAGAAGTCACTCTTCGGTGGCCACCTTCCTGACCCCCTGGTTGCTTCTCCACTTGTTCAGATATTGCTCTGAAGTCTGAGGAGGACAGAGCGGGGCTGCCACAGAAGCAGGCCAGAGGAGAAACCAAACCATGTGTCCACACTGTCCCCCAGCACTGCTGCTCTGAGAGCTTTCGGAGTCCTCAAAGGGTTAGGATTTAGGGGCTTCTTCAGAACCGGGAGTGAAAACAAGCATAGGTCAAAAGAAAAGCGACGGCCCCCACACAAAAATAATAATCACAAATGAAAACTATGTTAACTCTGAGTCCCAAAGTCGAAAAATTGCCTTGAATCTGTCACTAGAGAACACCCAAGGCCTCACTCTCTGGGTTCTGGGTGCCCTGGGAATGGCAGGAGGCTCTGAAAAGCGCGTGGGGGTGCAGAACTATGGGGGCTAGCCTGCCCGCTGGCAGGGGGGGGGTACCTCCTGTGGCGCTGTCCCGGCCTGACCCCCTGCGGACAGGGTGTGGCGCAGCGTCTGGGGTGGTCCTGGTGCCCTGGGGTTGGCGGGAGGCTGCGCCCAGCTCCTGGACTGCGTTTTCTGCTTCAGGTGAGGGCGTGTCGTGGTGTCACTTTACCTGTGAGCCGAGGGTCCTCCAGAGAAGCCATGGGTCGGGGAGGGGCAGCAGGCGGCGGGAACGGGAACAGGACACCGCGGCCTCAGGGGCTAGGCTGGAGCATGGGAGTGCAGGGGCAGCGAGTATGGTGGGTCCTGCAGTCCCAAATGGGCTGCAGCACAGCACACTGGCGCTGCGCGCCCCTCCTTCCCGCCTGGGCAATTAGCAAAGCCCCTCTCCCGGCCGCCCCCGCCCCCCTCCCTCCTGAGTCCTCTGAGAGCTCACTTCCAGCTTTGGAAATTAGCAAAGACCCTTCTCTGCGCTGGCCCCGCCCCCTCACTTCTGAGGCCGGAGCCCATGCTGGGGTGCGGGGCTAAGCCCTGGCATGCTGCTGCATTGCCAGCGCCTGCCCTGGGCAGCCTCCTAGCCTGGCTCCCTGAGCGGGTGTCCACGCGCAGCCTGGCTGCGAAAAGATCATCAGTCCTAAACGCCAGCTGCACTCTTGGGTCAGTTTGCTGGCTTCCAGATTGCGCCCAAAGCCAGGAACCAGCTTCCCCAGCACAGGCCTGGGCTGAGATGCCTGCCTGGGATCTGTCTGAGCAGTCTCCTCCACTCCAGGCAGGGATGGCACTTCGACCTGGATGTTTGGGTTTCTTGTTTGTTTTTTTGGTCATTGGTTATTACATGACCTCCAGGGTAGGTGCTCCACAAAGGGAGTGAAAACAGGACGCCATATATAGCATACAGCCATTCTAGAAAAATAGCTTGGGGTTCTCTCAGAAACGCGGCATTGGTCCTTGCACTATGGTTTAATAGAAAAGGGATTATGCACCAAGTTACTTAAATGAGCATAGGTTGAAATCGTTTACTGAGAGTAAATATTTTAAATAGTTATATTTTAACTAAATCTATCATCAATCATAAATCTATTACACGAAGGTTACAGGCAATTTAAAAGCAAGAGCACTCTCTTCAGGGTTTTAAATAACCCCTGTCTCTCTTGGCACATGAGAATGCAAAGATAGGAAATGGTTTGTAAAAGATCATATAATAGCTTTTACTAATTCTATTTATTTGACAGACAGAGATCACAAGTAGGCAGAGAGGCAGGCAGAGAGAAAGATGGGGAAGCAGGCTCCCCGTCAAGCAGAGAGCCTGATGAAGGGCTCGATCCCAGGACCCTGAGATCATGACCTGAGCCCAAGGCAGAGGCTTAACACACGGAGCCACCCAGGCGCCCCCAGATGAAATACATTTCTGACTTAGAAACTTCAGATAGAATTATTTTGTCCATGATGACAACTGAAGAAAATGTGT
This sequence comes from Mustela nivalis, assembly GCF_964662115.1. NCBI lineage: Eukaryota > Metazoa > Chordata > Mammalia > Carnivora > Mustelidae > Mustela > Mustela nivalis. The sequence goes on from NW_028136418.1 coordinate 585,242, forward strand.
CATCCCTAAACCTAACCTTAAACCCTACCAACGCTGAAACCTAAGCTGACCTTAAAGCCCAAACTAGAACCCTGAATCCCAAACCTGGAATGGAACCCAAACCTGTACCTGAGCCCTGGATCCAAGCCCTGAACCACGAACCCAAACCCTAAACCAGACCTCCAAGTCATGAAACCTGAACCCAAATCTCAGCATGAAGTCAAACCCCAAATTTGACCTTGAACTTTATCCCATAAGCCCTGAGTCTTAAAGCCTAAATCATAAACTTAAAGCCCTAAACTATAACTCTGTTCCCTTGTCCTTCACTCTAAACCCTCACCCTAACACTAAACCCAAAGCCTGATCTAGAACTCTGACTAAAACCTGAACCTGTACCCAAATTCAAATGCTTCACCACACTTTGCTTATGCACTTGCCATTGATGGATATTTGCAGTTTCTACCTTTTGATTCTTGTGAACATTGTTTGGGTTGGGGGCTAGGGTTAGGGTCTTGGATTAGGGTAGGGTCCAGGCTTGAGACCAAGTTGAGGTCAGAGTGTGGGTCTGCATCAGGGCCATGTTCAGTGACACTGTTTGGGTCAAGGACTGTTGTAATTCCACATTGTTTCCAATTCATTGTTCCTTAGCTATTTGGGGGGAAGTTGGGGGGTATTGGGCTCCATGCAGCTTGAATTTCCGGAATGAAATGGCATCAGCTGGACCCCAGGAGGGAGCAGGACCTTCCACTGAAGGGTGAGCTCCCACAGTCCTGCACTGCCTTGCACCGCCTGCAGAGGGCGCCAGACCCCAGCTCCGCCCTGAGCCAAGGCTGCACAGCCACAGCTGGGACCAGAGCCCCGCCTCTTCAGGACCCACTGTGGAGACTTCTGGAGAATGTGGGGCGCCTCCCACCCTGACAGGACAAGCTGAGGAGGGTGTGGCTCTGCATCCACACTGACCGGACCCGTTGTGGAGGACGCGCCCACACTGGCAGCAGTCCAACCTCCTAAGGACCAGATGCTGGAGGAGCTGAGGAGAAGCCGCCTGAGTGCACTGTCAAGGGGTTCGTGGTCTCAGGACCCCACAGAGGAAGGGCGCCCTGTGTAGACACTGGGGCTTCCGTCGTTTTGTGTGAGGAGACGTGGCCTCCTGCTGTGCTGTGCGCGGGGCTGTGGGGTCCCCCCTTTCTGGGCTCGGGTGCTCCTAGGTCCTCATCTGTGTTTGTGTGCTCGCGGATTAGGTTCCTTGGGCTCCTCAGATGGTCTGCAGTCAGGGAGCGTCCCCCTGCTTCGGTGCTTGTGCTCTCCCCACCTCAGCCCTGCGGGGTCCTTCCCCTGTCCACACCCACTCCAGGCTTGCACCGAGTCCGGAAATTCGGGAGCCAGAGTGAGGACTCTGTAGACGGTTTTGGGGAGAGTAGGTATTTTCCCAGTGTGGGTTCTTCCCTGAGCACAGTGCCTCCCCATCTCTGTGTGTACCCCTCCCTGTCTGTCGTCATTGTTGCAGGGCTGTCAGAGGACAGGTCTGTCACCTTCTTGGTTCAGGGGCCTCCCAGGTATCTTGCTGTCTTGGATGCAGGTGTAAATGAGATCGTTTTCCGCAGTCTCTTTCTGATGGTTCCTTCGGAGCACCTAGGAGTGCCACTAATTTGTGCATATTGATTTTGTTCCTTGCAAGTTCTTGAATTTATTAGTTCAATTGGCCTTAAACTCAATCTGCCAGTTATTTGACCAGCAGCATGGGTTTAATTGGGAAGAGCAGAGAATGGCAGTCTGGGCTGAGCAAGCTAAGGTCCCAACACAGGCAAGTGCGAGAAACAAAGGAGAGGAACATTATTTCATGGAGGAGGAAGAAGTTGGGAAGGGTGCTTGAGGAAAAGTCCCTTGGAGAAAGGCAGGGTGATGGAGAATTCTCACCAGCTGAGCTGCAAAGATCCTACAAAAAGTCAGGAGATGAACCTCCAGCTTCCCCTGTGGGGTCTAAAATTGGTGAGTCTCTCCTGTGGGGGATTGCAATGTGGGGTCTGTAATGGACACTGAGCACCAGGCGCCCCCTTCCAGCCTCCCCTTCTGGCATCCCCAGTCCACTTTACTGGGGCTTCCCTTCCTGCTTTTGCACAGTTCTAACCAGCTTGTGGTGGAACGTTGTGGAAAAACTGAAATTCCAAATCCACTGCTTCTACTGCACCTGAGATACAGGGGCCCATGATTTAATCCTCCCACGAGTCTCTTGCTAGCCCCACCTGTCCGTTACTCATTTTGAGAGTTGATATTACCAAAGTACTGTAATTCTAAAAATTTCTGAATTAGCTGTATTATTTCTTTTTAGGTATGAAGTTAACTTCCAATTATATGAATTTAATATTTTGGTCATTGTTTTCTAATTTTATTGCCTTATTCTTGGAAAATATAGCCTGATATTTAACTCTAGGAATTTATTGGCATATACTTCTGGCCTAAATAATGGCCTGTTTGTGTAAATGTTCAACTTATGCTTATATACTTACTGAAGACTCTTGTTTTGGGGTCAGGATGGCTACATTTATTAATAGATCAGGACTATTAGATTCTCTAAATTTTGATGTCTCTTAATTTAATCTAATTAAATTATCAGTTAATGAAAGAAGTTAAATTTTTTTTATGTACTACTGCATCTAAACTTATCAAAGTCTTTGCTATAATTAGACAAGTATGTCATCCTGTTTTTATACCAAGTCTCACATTAAAAAAATCATACTATCTGAAATATTATTTATTTTTATTATTATTTATTTTTTTTTAAAGATTGTATTTATTGGGGTACCTGAGTTAAGTGTCTACCTATAGCTCAGGTCATAATACCCGGGTCCTGGGATAGAGCCCCGCAGGGGGTTCCCTGCTCAGTGGCGTGCTTCTCCCTCTCCCTCTGTTATTCCCTCTGCTGTGTGCATGTTTTTCTTTTCTCACTCTCTCTCAAATAAATAAGTAAAATTTAAAGATTATCTCTCTCAAATAAATAAGTCAAATTTTTTTTCTCAATGGGAGGGAGAAGCAGACTCTCCACTGAGCAGGGAGCCTGATGCAGGGCTCAATACCAGGACCCTGGGATCATCACCTGAGCTGAAGGCAGACACTTGAACCGACTAAGTCACCCAGGCACTCCAGCTGTTTATTTATTTATTTATTTTTATTATGCATATGTTTTATCTCTCTTTTCTACAAGTCTTTTTTTTGATCTTTTTACTTTTTTCATAAAACTGAATTATTTCAAGATGACTTGGTCATCCTCTTTTCCCCAACCTCAAAGATCATAGAGTATATTTTAACTGTTAAAATAATATTAGTATTTAAGTGCTGCCTACACAAATTAAGGCAAATTATCTGTGGTCTGTATTCCTGAAAATATTTTTTTTATTATGCCTTCCTATGCCAATGACATTTTATAAGGATCTAAATGTTTCCATTTGTGATTTTTTTTCAAGATAATAAAGCTATTACTTCATTCTTTTTTATATCTGATGTTATTTAAAAAATTTCTGTCAGTCTGATTCTTGTTTCTTTATTAATGAATTATTTTTTTTCTCTCTAACACTTGTGATTTTTTTTGTGTGTCTTTGGTATGTATGCCCTAGTTTGGGATTCATAGAGTCAACTCTAGTTATGAATATTTTCTTTCTTTTCTTGTATGTAAGTTTTAATCCAGTGTCTTGACTATTTTATGCTTGAGAAATAGATGTACATTAATATTCAAATATTTCTTTCCTTTTTCTTCTTTCATTTAAAAAAAGTCATTTATTTTATTTTATTTAAAAATATTTATTTATTTATTTGGAGTAGAGAGAGAGGGTCATGAAGAGTGGCTGATTATATACTTTCAATTTGGGAGGAGGTTAGGGATAGCACAAGCCTCCAAGGTATTTTATAAACAAGGTTTCCAGGACCTTGAGGGGGCTAGCTATTGTTAGGGAAAGGTCATTTATTACTATTTAGTAAAAACTCAGGGAAGAGACTCTTCTGATGTGTATCAGTGGGTATATGCTTGGGAGATGATTGCCAATGTATATCTTGAGGGCAGGGGTGGGGAGTAGAGATAAAGAAGTTTCCAAAGTAATTTTTACATGTGAAAGTAGATTTTCAGTATCCTGGGGGGTGGACTAAGAATGCTTTTTGCCCTGAGTGGATGTGTCCACATGGAAGCAGCTGAGTCCCCAGAGGAGCTTCAAGGACTTGTCAACAGGCTATGAGTAGTAAGGAAATCTAATTTCTTCTCTAGCTTTTGTTCCACACACATCACCTACATCTTACACCTCTTTTATATTGATAATTTTAATGCTTTGCTGGTATCCAGATGACTATATCCTTAAGTGACTTCTTATCTCTATTGAATCCATTACGTATTCTATCCATTGTATTCTTAATTCAACTAGATTACATATATTTAATCTATTAGTACCACTAGGTTCTTATTCTTGTTTTTATTTCAAAATCTTTCCTTATTTCCTTACATTATTTATTGGGTATATTTTAAATCCCTGAAATACTCACTTATTATATATAAGCTGTCAACCGTATTCTTATTTTGAGGTAGCTATATCTTTTTGGGTTTTAGGACATCATACCAACAATGCCAAATAATTTTCAGACAACAGCAGGATCTCCAAGAATTCAACTAAATTCTGACACTATCTACCTGAACATAGTGTAAGATTTCATCAGTTAATGGATCAGTCCTCCAAGACTATCTCCAACCCCACCTCAGATGCCAGTCTCACTGTAGGCCCCAGGTTATTACCTGTGCTTGTGACTGAGCAACTACAGGTTGGAGGTCCCAGTGGCCTACTTCTTACGTTCTTTTAATTTGCTACAGGGACTCACAAAACTCAGAAAAATACTTACTTTATGTTTGCCAGCTTATTAAAAGATATAATAGAAGATTTAAATCAATAGATAGATAAAGAAGTGCACAGGGCAAGGTATGGAGAATGGGCACAGAGCTTCTATTACCTTCTGTAAGACTGCCACTCTTCCTGCCTTTTCATACATTTCACAAACTAAAAGCTTTCTGAACCCAGTCCTTTCAGCTTTTCTGTGGAGGCTTCATGACATAGTCATGACTGACTAAATCATTGTCATTTGCTGATCTAATCTCCAGATCCTCTTCCCTCCCCAGATAATCCTGTATTGGGAGGAAGGGGAGGCAAAAAGTTGTGAAGGCTTTCACCAAGTGGTTGGTCCTTCAGGCAAACAGCCCTTGCCTTGAGTGAGGTCTGAAGGTCACTTCATTAACAGAACAAAACACACCTCTCTCACCCTTATCACAGGAAATCCCAAGAGTTTTAGGAGCTGTGAGTCAGTAGCCATGGTTGAAAACCAAATATTCAGATGACCAAAATATATTTCTTGTAAACCACTATATTACACTACATGCTTAAGTATTTAATTATGTGATCTTTTAAACTAATATTTTTCTAAGAGTATAAACTGTTCTGGCAGTAATCTGGATTGGGGAGTGATGTATTGCCAAATTTCTGTCGTTTTAGTCCAGGAAGTCAAAGAGAAAGAACAGGAGAGCCCCTTAGGGCAGGAAGTTCAAAGTAACAATGTTAACTACTACTACCTTTTCTTGATTTTTTTTTAAAAACAAGCAAATCTTCTCTTCAGAGTTGCAGTTTAAAGCCAAGAACATGCAGAATTGGGAGAAAAAATAGTTAAATTTGGAGACTTGCAGAGGTAGAATCAGAGTAGTGAAAGCCATTACAGCAACTGAACTAACTGAGGTCAGTCTTTGGTGAATCACAGAAACAGGTGGAGTTGTCAAACAAAGGAATCTTTGTTTACAACATACAAGGAGATCACAGGGAATAAGTTCCAAAGCCTTGACTGTTTGAACAGGAGAGAGATTTTTATTTAGTATTTAAGATGAATACTCAGAAGGGAGAGTTTTATTATTCCGTGTATGGTTGGTCATAAGGTTGTGGCTGCATGCACATCCACATATGTATTTGTGCAATATGTATTGCATGTTCACCTGAATGAAGCTTGTATTCCACCGAGGGCAGAAACTTCAACGTTAGAATAAAGCAGAGGTAACTGTTGGACAAGGGAAAGGGACTCTGCAGGCTTCAAGAGCAGATAGAAACTAGATGGGGTCTTGGGCTCATTTTCTGGGACAAGGAATGCAAGGCCTTGATTGCTTTTGAAATAGCACTAGGAGTTTTGCCACTGATTTATTGTCTCAATAGCTTAGGCTATTTCCTGGTCTGGTGGTGACTGTTAGTTTTCCCATTGCCTTGTTCCCTCAAAATCCTTAAGGAGTGAGGTTTTTGCATTTCTTTGTAAGAACCTCCCAGGAAGTTTTGGAAGAAGTGTGCTTGGGCAAGTACACAGGTGGGGTATAGATCATTGAAAATAGCTGGGGACAAAAAATGATTTTCTTATGTCAGGAAAACTATATGTCATCTTAATTTTCTGGGAACCTCTAATTCTTTCTGCTGATGTTACCAGCAGGCTTCTGAGATATTACTGATTGTTCTCTTGTACCTAAGGAAAAAGAAATGTAGAAAGCAAAAGACAAAACTTTAAAATCTATCCTCCAACTCATCAATTCACTGCAGCCACCTCTCTGTCTTTCCCTTTCTCTTTTTCTTTCTCTTTCTCTCTCACTTTCTCTCTCACATACGCACAACACACGCAAATCATCTTAAAACAATTTTTAATTTTCCCTATTCCATTTTAATATACTTGAGGCATGATCATTTTCTTAGTAAATACAAGAAAAAAAAAATCTAGGATTCCATCATTCTGTGTGATTAAAGTATTGAGGAATTTACTTCCAATAGCACTTATAAAAACACATTTTATTTATGTAATATTATATAATCAGGTGCCTGCATTTTTCTTATTCTCTAACTAGTGTTATTTGGCAATTAATATTTTGTCAATCAATATTCCCCTATATCTGAATGTGTGGGCAGTGAGAGATGAGTTAGAGGCAAGGATGGTGAACACTCCCAACAACTGCAGACTACATATATCTTAAGCCATGATTTTCTTTGCAAAGGTCAACATTGATAATGTTCTAGTCATACCTCCGTGTACCAGGAAAGAAGTAGCATATTTCTTGAAAGACACAGCTATCAAAGCTCCATTGAGAAACTGTAAAGATGGACAAGCGATTTCCAAATTACATATCTGATAATGGACATCTACTCTGATTATTTAAATATGAATAAAAATAAAAAACCTTACTAATAACCAAACAGAGTATCCAATTTTACATGTGAAGGAAATAATGGAAGAGACATGTCACCAAAAGTATATGGATGGCTTATAGGCACATGACAAATTTCTCAACATTTAGACATTAAAGAAATACAAATTAAAATCATAATGAGACATGCTTACATATCTATTAGAATGGCTAAAATTATAAAGGCTAATTGTACTTGGTCTGAGCTAGATTGAGAAGCAACAAAAAATCTAAACTGTTGTTGGCATATATCATGATACAACCACTTTGGAAAATAGTTTGAAAATTTTTTTAAATGCAAAATATGTTGCAGTTACAAAAATAGCCATTTTACTTCTAGGCATTTAACCAAGAGAAACAAGCCCTATGTTCATACAGGGACTTGTATATGAATTTCATAGCAGCTTTATTTTTAAGAATTGAAAACAGTGGAAATGTTCATCAATGTCCATCCATAGAGCAAAGAAAAATTATGATCTATTCATTAAAGAGATTACTATTCAACATCAAAATGAACTATTTACAATTGGAGATTCTCAAAGTAATGATGCTGAGAAAAGAAAAGCCAGGCAATGAATAGTATATACAGTGTGATTCCATGACTATAAAAAATCTAGAAAATAAAAATTTATATATAGTCACAGTCATCAAATATATTGGTGTGATTTTAGTGCCTTCTTCTGTGATCCTATAGCTTCCTACACTTGCATCTCTGAGCATTTGTTACACCATGTGAAAATATGAACTCTTTCTCTTCATTCTGTCTTACTAGAATAAGAGTCCTTGAAATTTTATGGACAATTGAACTCTCAGTTATTAGCAGAAATTCTATCACACAGTAAGTTTCCAAATATAAAAGCCAGAGTTTTACAATGACTTCTAAGCTTTTACATGATCTAGCCACTCATTTAACCTCTGTGACCTCTTTCCCTGCTACTCTTCAGTCACTCACAGTGGCCTCCTTGCTATTCCTCAGATATGCCAGGCATGATCCAACCTTATGGCCTTCAAGATAGCCAATTCCTTTGTCTGGAGTGACCTTATTGCTGATAGTTCTGCGCAAATTCATCACCTTTCCATACCTTTGTTCAATTGTCAGCTTCATTGTAACTACCCTGATCTTCCTATTAAAAATTTTAACTCCCCATCCCCTGCCTAGCAACCTTGATTTTTCTCACCCTGATCGAGTTTTTCTTTTTCCCCATTGTACTCATCCTTTTTGAATGCACTATGCAATTTTTATTAAGGTTTATAGCTTTGAATTGTCTCACCCATTAAAATAAAAGTTCTACAAAGCCAAGTATTTCATTTACCAGTGTAGTCTGAAGTAATATCTGCCATATAATAGTTCAGTAGACAACTGGTAAATTTCAAAATAAATTAATGTTGAGAATATACTGAATTTCACAAGTCATTTCAATATTTATTTCCAAAAAATAAACTATGTAAAACATACCTTAAATTTACTTTCAAAATATTTTATAGCATATAATGGACAATATACATAAGCCTTAAAGAAACAATCCTATAAATAACCATTTCATACCTACTTAAAAACTACATAATACCACACTCTTAGATCCTCTCTGAACGCTCTAAAATAACCCTAAAGGAAATACATTTTTAAAAATAACAGATTTTTTGTCAAATAATTTAATAAAATAAAAGTTTCATTCATCTATGTAGATCATAATAAATGTTTTTAATAAGCATGAAATTATAACTCTGAAGTGTGCTAAAATGAAACCACCTGCTAAGGGTGAGAGAATAAAAATAAACATCATGTTTCCAAATAAGAGGAATTTATTACCTTTGAATCAAAGCATGTGGATTTGTTCAAACTGGCAATAAAGGAATATGGAGACACAAACCATAGAAAGTCATATTTTAGATTTCTAAAAGACTTCGAAGTGAAAAGTATACATTCACTTCTCACTTATTGCTCCTACATATTCATGAATTTGAGAGAAAATATAGGCCCTGTGTGTCTTAGCAACTAATGGGATATTTTTTGATATTTACATGCTTACACATAGTATGTGTTATAGTCTTCTCTTTTACATGCTGTAAAAAGGTTAACCCCTTTTCTGCAGAGATCTGAAAATGTGAAACAGTGCCTGAGTAGCTGAATTCATCTAATTCAAATTTCTTGCAGGTCTAAGACCTATTGATTTTCACTTGACTGCCTCCTTTTTCATCTGTCAATTGGTTACAAATTCTGGTACTGAAGAGAATACATTGGGGCTGGTGGCTCAGTGTGTTAAAGCCTCTGCCTTCAGTTCAGGTCATTATCTCAGGATCCTGGGATCGAGCTCCACGTCGGGACATAATGTAACGACAGATAGTTTATATGGGAGCCCTTTGGGTACTCTGGTGGATGAATGTTTTTAAATTAGTTTTTCATGGACATGGGGAGTTAGAGACGAGAAGGGAGGTGGGGGAAATTGGAAGGGGAGCTGAATCATGAGAGACTATGGACTCTGAAAAACAATCTGAGGGTTTTGAAGGGGCGGGGGATTTGGAGGTTGGGGTACCAGGTGTTGGGTATCATAGAGGGCACTGCTTGCATGGAGCACTGGGTGTGGTGCAAAAAGAATGAATACTGTTATGCTGAAAATAAATAAAAAATTAATTTAAAAAATATTAGTTTTTCGTAAACTACAAAAAAAAAAAAAGAAAGAAAAGCGCTCCCATTTATAGCGTACACTTTATGGTTCACAAAGCACGTGCCAACAATAAAAATAATAATGGGTTACCGTTACACTTCATAGAAAAGGAGGTACAGGGAAATTGAATGAAAGGGAATAACAAAGTAGGTTCATAAGTCAATCTTCCTTGTAAAAAAATTAACCTGAAAGTGCGTTTCTGCCACCTCTCTCCTGTGTGACATTTTATCGATGGGAGATGGAAAATAAATGGTCTGGTTAACCTTTCCCTCCCCCTCAAAACCCATTATTTGAAAACACAAAAAGGGAAGTGAAGGGAGAAATCCTCCCACTCCCATCCCCACTCACCTCCATAGCCACCTCCTCTTCCAAGAACCTAGCAGACAAGGTGCCAAGAAGTGTTAGGTACCAGCAGTGGTCTCAGATCTCATTCAAGAATCATGGTGAAAGGCATTCAAAGAGATTGTGGGGGCACAGGGATCCAATTAAGGGGGACAAGTTTAAGGTTTGCCTGGTCCCCTAAAAACTAATGGCACTAGAGAAGATGAGCTTTGGGAACTATAGCATAATGGATACAATGTGTAAAAAGCTTCAGTGAGTCATGGTGGGAAGAGGCCAAGAGGGTAGCAAACACAGTCTTAGATGATGTTATTAATAGCACTATAGGCTCTAGATTTCCTGTTGTGGTGTTCTTTGCAAGACCAGCCCGGCCAAAGTGGATACTCTCAACCTGGAACAGAGGGTCTTGGAGATGCCAGCACGTGAGGTATGATGAGAGGGTAAAATGATAGGAGGTGTCCTTTGGAAGGACTGACTCCTTGACTTTAAAAGGGAGAACCCAAATCTGTAGGTGAAATCTTTCTGGCTACAAAGAGGGCCAAGGCCTCCTAAGGTCAAGGTCTCCTCGTCACTTGCAAAGATGTCGAAGAACATATTCAGACATTTCAAAGATGTCCTCATATCATTGTTTCCCACTCTGGAATTCTATCAATAAGGTGAGAGTTCCTCTAGTTGAAAAAGAGATCTAAAAAGACTTCCCTTTCTCATGTAATTTCTGTAACCTCCAGGACACACCCACCTCCCCCTTCCAGCTCTGTAATGAAGCCACAGCTGGTGCCAATTTGTGGAACTCCTTAAAGGCTATTCTCCCTTATATACCCCGGGACCAAGTTCCCATGCTCCCTCACCCGATTTCCTGCACTCACCTCCCACCTGGTGTGTTCACACCTGCAAGTGCCTTTTACCAACCCCTTTGCCAAAAGGCAGCCAGAGTGACCTTTCAAAGACCTATCAGTTCCTGGCATTTGTCTCCATAGAAATCTGCACTGATCTTCTAACAAATTCTCAGTCCTCCAAAGGCACCCATAATCCTCCCATCAGTCTATTCATACCCCTCCAACTGACTGATGCCTGTTCTGCCCCATCTCTCTGCCCTTCAACCACACTGCCTCCTTCTTCCTGTGGAGACCTCTCATGGCACCTGCCTCCAAGCACAGGTGATTCCCATTGATGGGAAGACCCTCTTCTCTCCCCCATCTCCCCACTCCAGTTACTCCCACTTATTCGTGAGCTCACAAGCCCCATGGTACACACTCTCCATGCAGCCTGCTCTCTCTTTTCTAGCACTGGCCTCCGTTTCTAGCTGTGCTTGTGTCATGGATGTCCCTCCCCAGCCAGCCTCCAAGCTCTCCTTCCCTTTAGCTCCAACACCTGACACAGTGCCTGGCACGTAGTAAGCCCTGGCTAGCTTCTAAGAGCCTCACTGAGGGACTGAAAGCATTTTAAAAATGTCACCACGTAGGCTCGAAACTGTAGGCAGAAAAAGCTTTGCCTGGATTGACATTTTAGAGACGTATTCGTCAAGTTGGATATGTTCACTGACTTTACCTTGTAAAATTAAAAAAAAAAAAGGACCTCTGTATCGCTTCGCATCTAAGGAAGGCGCATGTATACTATTAGACCACGTTATGAGCTTAATGGAAGGAGACAAGATGTTTTCGCTAAGAAAATGTATAAGACTGTTGAGGTCAAGTGGGAGGAAACAGTCCGTTTGTTGGAGCATTGCTATCTTACTCTATCACAGCCACTCATAAAAATCTGACACGGGGTGAGTCAGAATTGTCTGTCGGAGATGAGTTAGATCTGGCTCATGTTCCTACAGACATGAAAGCCAGAAGCGAAGAAGGAGGCTTTGAAAGCGTGGGTTGAGGAGGCCGTGTGGTTCACTGCGATGAGCTAAGTGCCCAGGGCCACCAGCAGACATGCTGGCCTGTGTCCGTCCTTTGTTCTGGGGTCCCTCTTGCACCATGTGGTGAGGCTGGTGGCTGGGAGCAGCTCAGGACAGGACCTGGTGGCATCTTACCTCTCCCACCCTCCTGTGGGCTCCAGTGGGCTCCAGTAGGTCCCAAGGGACAGCCTGCCTTCCTTGCAAAGCCCAGTAGCACTGGGAGCAGAAACTGGGGCCAAAGAGTGAGCACCCTGTTTGACAAGCTGGACCAGCCACCTCTTCTTCAGATGCAGGGGGAGCCCTGGCATGCTGACTCCTCCCTTCTCCCTTTCCCCTTTCCTCTTTCCTCCCTCTTTTCTTCCCCTCTCTCCTTCCCTGGTGGTGCCCTTTCCCAATGCCCACTTCATCCCTTTTCCTTTCTACATACCTGTCTTCTAGAGTTTCTTCTCTTTCCTCCCCATTACTTCCCTTCATCTGAATCTCCTCTTTGGTCCCTTTGTCCCTGCTCTCTGCTCCTCCTCCCCTTCCCTGGCCCCTGTTCAGCTCCATACTGAATGCAGGCAGAGCTGGACTAACATGCTCACTTGCTAGCTCAGCCACCCTCCAGAGAAGTCACTCTTCGGTGGCCACCTTCCTGACCCCCTGGTTGCTTCTCCACTTGTTCAGATATTGCTCTGAAGTCTGAGGAGGACAGAGCGGGGCTGCCACAGAAGCAGGCCAGAGGAGAAACCAAACCATGTGTCCACACTGTCCCCCAGCACTGCTGCTCTGAGAGCTTTCGGAGTCCTCAAAGGGTTAGGATTTAGGGGCTTCTTCAGAACCGGGAGTGAAAACAAGCATAGGTCAAAAGAAAAGCGACGGCCCCCACACAAAAATAATAATCACAAATGAAAACTATGTTAACTCTGAGTCCCAAAGTCGAAAAATTGCCTTGAATCTGTCACTAGAGAACACCCAAGGCCTCACTCTCTGGGTTCTGGGTGCCCTGGGAATGGCAGGAGGCTCTGAAAAGCGCGTGGGGGTGCAGAACTATGGGGGCTAGCCTGCCCGCTGGCAGGGGGGGGGGTACCTCCTGTGGCGCTGTCCCGGCCTGACCCCCTGCGGACAGGGTGTGGCGCAGCGTCTGGGGTGGTCCTGGTGCCCTGGGGTTGGCGGGAGGCTGCGCCCAGCTCCTGGACTGCGTTTTCTGCTTCAGGTGAGGGCGTGTCGTGGTGTCACTTTACCTGTGAGCAGAGGGTCCTCCAGAGAAGCCATGGGTCGGGGAGGGGCAGCAGGCGGCGGGAACGGGAACAGGACACCGCGGCCTCAGGGGCTAGGCTGGAGCATGGGAGTGCAGGGGCAGCGAGTATGGTGGGTCCTGCAGTCCCAAATGGGCTGCAGCACAGCACACTGGCGCTGCGCGCCCCTCCTTCCCGCCTGGGCAATTAGCAAAGCCCCTCTCCCGGCCGCCCCCGCCCCCCTCCCTCCTGAGTCCTCTGAGAGCTCACTTCCAGCTTTGGAAATTAGCAAAGACCCTTCTCTGCGCTGGCCCCGCCCCCTCACTTCTGAGGCCGGAGCCCATGCTGGGGTGCGGGGCTAAGCCCTGGCATGCTGCTGCATTGCCAGCGCCTGCCCTGGGCAGCCTCCTAGCCTGGCTCCCTGAGCGGGTGTCCACGCGCAGCCTGGCTGCGAAAAGATCATCAGTCCTAAATGCCAGCTGCACTCTTGGGTCAGTTTGCTGGCTTCCAGATTGCGCCCAAAGCCAGGAACCAGCTTCCCCAGCACAGGCCTGGGCTGAGATGCCTGCCTGGGATCTGTCTGAGCAGTCTCCTCCACTCCAGGCAGGGATGGCACTTCGACCTGGATGTTTGGGTTTCTTGTTTGTTTTTTTGGTCATTGGTTATTACATGACCTCCAGGGTAGGTGCTCCACAAAGGGAGTGAAAACAGGACGCCATATATAGCATACAGCCATTCTAGAAAAATAGCTTGGGGTTCTCTCAGAAACGCGGCATTGGTCCTTGCACTATGGTTTAATAGAAAAGGGATTATGCACCAAGTTACTTAAATGAGCATAGGTTGAAATCGTTTACTGAGAGTAAATATTTTAAATAGTTATATTTTAACTAAATCTATTATCAATCATAAATCTATTACACGAAGGTTACAGGCAATTTAAAAGCCAGAGCTTTCTCTTCAGTTTTTAAATAACCCCTGTCTCTCTTGGCACATGAGAATGCAAAGATAGGAAATGGTTTGTAAAAGATCATATAATAGCTTTTACTAATTCTATTTATTTGACAGACAGAGATCACAAGTAGGCAGAGAGGCAGGCAGAGAGAAAGATGGGGAAGCAGGCTCCCCGTCAAGCAGAGAGCCTGATGAAGGGCTCGATCCCAGGACCCTGAGATCATGACCTGAGCCCAAGGCAGAGGCTTAACACACGGAGCCACCCAGGCGCCCCCAGATGAAATACATTTCTGACTTAGAAACTTCAGATAGAATTATTTTGTCCATGATGACAACTGAAGAAAATGTGTCATCCCTAAACCTAACCTTAAACCCTACCTAAGCTGACCTTAAAGCCCAAACTAGAACCCTGAATCCCAAACCTGGAATGGAACCCAAAGCCTGTATCTGAGCCCTGGATCCAAGCCCTGAACCACAAACCCAAACCCTAAACCAGACCTCCAAGTCATGAAACCTGAACCCAAATCTCAGCATGAAGTCAAACCCCAAATTTGACCTTGAACTTTATCCCATAAGCCCTGAGTCTTAAAGCCTAAATCATAAACTTAAAGCCCTAAACTATAACTCTGTTCCCTTGTCCTTCACTCTAAACCCTCACCCTAACACTAAACCCAAAGCCTGATCTAGAACTCTGACTAAAACCTGAACCTGTACCCAAATTCAAATGCTTCACCACACTTTGCTTAGGCACTTGCCATTGATGGATATTTGCAGTTTCTACCTTTTGATTCTTGTGAACATTGTTTGGGTTGGGGGCTAGGGTTAGGGTCTTGGATTAGGGTAGGGTCCAGGCTTGAGACCAAGTTGAGGTCAGAGTGTGGGTCTGCATCAGGGCCATGTTCAGTGACACTGTTTGGGTCAAGGACTGTTGTAATTCCACATTGTTTCCAATTCATTGTTCCTTAGCTATTTGGGGGGAAGTTGGGGGGTATTGGGCTCCATGCAGCTTGAATTTCCGGAATGAAATGGCATCAGCTGGACCCCAGGAGGGAGCAGGACCTTCCACTGAAGGGTGAGCTCCCACAGTCCTGCACTGCCTTGCACCGCCTGCAGAGGGCGCCAGACCCCAGCTCCGCCCTGAGCCAAGGCTGCACAGCCACAGCTGGGACCAGAGCCCCGCCTCTTCAGGACCCACTGTGGAGACTTCTGGAGAATGTGGGGCGCCTCCCACCCTGACAGGACAAGCTGAGGAGGGTGTGGCTCTGCATCCACACTGACCGGACCCGTTGTGGAGGACGCGCCCACACTGGCAGCAGTCCAACCTCCTAAGGACCAGATGCTGGAGGAGCTGAGGAGAAGCCGCCTGAGTGCACTGTCAAGGGGTTCGTGGTCTCAGGACCCCACAGAGGAAGGGCGCCCTGTGTAGACACTGGGGCTTCCGTCGTTTTGTGTGAGGAGACGTGGCCTCCTGCTGTGCTGTGCGCGGGGCTGTGGGGTCCCCCCTTTCTGGGCTCGGGTGCTCCTAGGTCCTCATCTGTGTTTGTGTGCTCGCGGATTAGGTTCCTTGGGCTCCTCAGATGGTCTGCAGTCAGGGAGCGTCCCCCTGCTTCGGTGCTTGTGCTCTCCCCACCTCAGCCCTGCGGGGTCCTTCCCGTGTCCACACCCACTCCAGGCTTGCACCGAGTCCGGAAATTCGGGAGCCAGAGTGAGGACTCTGTAGACGGTTTTGGGGAGAGTAGGTATTTTCCCAGTGTGGGTTCTTCCCTGAGCACAGTGCCTCCCCATCTCTGTGTGTACCCCTCCCTGTCTGTCGTCATTGTTGCAGGGCTGTCAGAGGACAGGTCTGTCACCTTCTTGGTTCAGGGGCCTCCCAGGTATCTTGCTGTCTTGGATGCAGGTGTAAATGAGATCGTTCTCCGCAGTCTCTTTCTGATGGTTCCTTCGGAGCACCTAGGAGTGCCACTAATTTGTGCATATTGATTTTGTTCCTTGCAAATTCTTGAATTTATTAGTTCAATTGGCCTTAAACTCAATCTGCCAGTTATTTGACCAGCAGCATGGGTTTAAATTGGGAAGAGCAGAGAATGGCAGTCTGGGCTGAGCAAGCTAAGGTCCCATCACAGGCAAGTGCGAGAAACAAAGGAGAGGAACATTATTTCATGGAGGAGGAAGAAGATGGGAAGGGTGCTTGAAGAAAAGTCCCTTGGAGAAAGGCAGGGTGATGGAGAATTCTCACCAGCTGAGCTGCAAAGATCCTACAAAAAGTCAGGAGATGAACCTCCAGCTTCCCCTGTGGGGCCTAAAATTGGTGAGTCTCTCCTGTGGGGGATTGCAATGTGGGGTCTGTAATGGGCACTGAGCACCAGGCGCCCCCTTCCAGCCTCCCCTTCTGGCATCCCCAGTCCACTTTACTGGGGCTTCCCTTCCTGCTTTTGCACAGTTCTAACCAGCTTGTGGTGGAACGTTGTGGAAAAACTGAAATTCCAAATCCACTGCTTCTACTGCACCTGAGATACAGGGGCCCATGATTTAATTCTCCCACGAGTCTCTTGCTAACATGTGTCCTCTCCATTTTGGGTGACCTGGATTTGGGAGGGCTTGGCCTCCATCCCAAAGTCTGATGTTCTCTCTGCTTCCGTGTCATCGTGCTAACATGGATGTTTGGAAGATTCATTTCCTCTGTGGTGATTTCAAAGTGCAGTCAGCTTGTTATAGCAGCACAAATACGTGCTGTCTCCACACTCAGATTCCCCAGACGTCATTTCTTTACCACGTTTGCCACTTCACACGGGATGCTTCAGTGTGTTTGATCCCACACCAGGACAATGTCCTGCAGAACCACCACATAACCTGAAATGAGGAGATCATTACAGAACCCATCCAAGGGTTAGTGTTAGGAACCAGGGACATGGCAGGACTGACCTGAAGACCCCATGGAGAGCTGTCTGGGTGGCTGAGTTGACAGTGGAGGTGAGGGTGAGTGTCTGGCTCTGGCTTTGTGTCCAGGAGTCAGCTCTGTGTGGGTGTGTCCTCAGCTAGGCATGCAGATTTCTGCTCCTCTGAATCCTTTCCGGAGTTCCAAATGGCACAGTTTCCTTCTGGGCAGCAGGCTGAGTCCTCTGGGATTGCCCATGTGTCCCCAAATTGTAGGGCACCTACTGCAAGGCCTTTGGGTTCAGTATCTTGAAAACCAAACCAAAGGTTATGGTTAGGGACCACCACATGGCAGGCCCGATCTGCTAGCACTCTGTCCATCTTTCTGGGGGAGGAAGCAGTCGAGGGATTTGTTCAGGTTGAGTGTCAAGCTCCAGGTTTGCATCCAGGGGCCTGCTGAATATGGGGGTGTCCAGAGGTAGGAATGCAGATTTCAGTTCCTCTGAATCCTTTCTGGAGTTCCAAATGGCATGGTTCCTTTCAGGGTGGCAGGTTGAGTCCTATGGTGTTCCTCACTGTCCCCATTCTCTGAGGCTTTGGAGCCAGGCCGTCGGGGACAGACAAACACAGGCTGGAGAGCTTTAATGTCAGAAATGTATTTTCTCACAGATCTGGAGGCCAGAAGTTCCAGATCAAGGTGCCAGCAAGGTTGGTCTCCAGTGAGCCTTTTCTTGTTGGTCTATAGATCACTACCTTTTCAACTGTGCCCTCAGATGACCTCTTCTCTGTGGACCCCCAGAGGGGAGGTAGGGGGAGTGCTTTCATGTGTTTCACCCTTATGAGGACACCAGTCCTAGCAGATTAGGACTCCTGTGACCTCACCAAGCCTTCAGTACCTCCTTCTAGGTAGGCCCTATCTCCAGATGCAGTCACACCGGAGATTAGGAATTCTTCATATGACTTTTGTGGGGACACAATTCAGTCCATAACAATTAGTACAGGAGAAAAACCATGGAGAGAATTCTAGAGGAGTCACACGTTGATGTTATAAGGTAAGTGGGTATAAAAGAGCACCTCTGAAGTCCAATAGGTCATTAGAGCTAGAGGCCGACAGGAAAGTCCTGTACGTGCCACAGTTTTGAGTTTGATGCAAGTGCAACTCTGAAGGGAAGATATTTGGGAGGCCTTGGCCGACCACTACTTCCAGCCAGGGGTGATTCTGGAGGGAGTATCTCTCGGAGTGCTGCCTAGAATCAAGACTTTGGGGTTGGAAAAGTGCCACTTCCAAAGCTGGAGAAGGATGGTGCTGTAAGTTATTTGAAGAGTACTGTTCTGGGAGATAGGAGATCTGGGGTGTCTTCTTTGTTCTGCTGCTGACCAGATGTGAAAATGCAGATTAACTCCCTAACCATCTCAGTTCTACCACCATGTGCTGCTGTCATGTGTCCCAAGCCCCAGAGTTAGTTTGATCCATAAGCAGAAGCCAGTCTTTTAGTTCCCAATCTCTTAATCGGGCTGATCGTCACAATATATAGCGGACACGTGACAGCCACCGGGGAGAAGTAAGGGTTGTCTTCCCCTCAGGGAGAGTGGAAAAGCTCTAGGAGAGGGCATACCCGTAGACCAAAGGCAGCCAGTGCTGGAGAGTGGAGCCACGGGGAAGAGTGTGCTGATGACAGCCTTGTGGAGGGAGGGCAGAAAGAGCCACCACCATGACACTTGAGTTACAGATCGAGCTTGGGGATAGAGAAGGGATCAGGGCACGGTAGAGCAGCAGCTGGCAAAGTGATTCTGTTGAGCTTAAGCTCACAGTGCCTTAGCGAATTAGAATGGGAAATGCCTTGCTATTGTCTGTGACTCTGTGATTGTGTGAGTATGAGTGACAGAGTGGGGACAAAGAGAGAGGGAGAGAGAATACATTAAATTTTGAAGAAGGACAATAAGGGACGCCTGGGTAGCTTACTCAGTTAAGCATCTACCTTTGGTTCAGGTCATGATCCCAGGGTCCTGGGATTGGATCCCATACCAGGCTCTAGTGGGGGGCCTGCCTTCCCTCTGCCTGCAGCTCCCCTTGCTTGTGATCTCTCTCTTCCTCTGTAACAAATAATAGTAAAAAATAAACAAGGGCGATACGTTATGTTTACTTTTGTTTCTGATGCCAGACATGGGTTCAGAGGATTGAAGAGGGAGATCCAAGGAGCTAGCCTCTCAAGAGGAGTGAATACCTAGTCACTGGTAAGACCCCTGGTCCTGCAATACAATATGGCTCCTGTGATCTGGGTCCTGTTAAATGCCCCTCGCCATCCTTCACCCGATAGTTTGATTCTTCATTGCGTTCAGTGTGGGGAACTGGGAGAAGCTATGACACTTGGCCCTTTGTGGAGGAATGTTAGTAGTATAAATAGCAATAGTTATCAGTTCTGGAGCACTTCCATGACTCTGCTGCAGGCACTCTGCTGTGACCTGGGTTTATAGCAGTGAGATAAACATAGAAATAGATGTGGGCTCTGTTCCCAAGAATCTGAAACCCACTATTCTTCTTGTCCCCTTCCCATTCTGTCTTCTTCAGCCCTTGTGCAGGAAGCTTGCTTGCTTCTCCCCTTCCCTCTCCTGCTCCCCCTGCTTGTGCTCTCATTCCCTCTCTCTGACATGTAAATAAATCAAATGTTTTAAAAAAATTATAAAAAAGGCAAAACAAATAACCATTTTTGGAGAGTGATTTTCTGAATGCAGTTATGGGCAGTGCTGGGTACTGAAGAAGACGCTCTGCTGACCAGAGGAGTGGGGAAATTACAGAACAAATTCCACAGGTCATTGAATATATCACATTCATCACCCCACCCATAGCACTCATTAATCTCTAGCCCAGCCAATATGTTGGTTATAAAAATGAGCTTTCTCCAAACTGACAGGAAGTTCTCGTTTTAGCAATGTAAATCATTCTGATCTTTATCACTAATGTGATCTAATCCTGTCTAGTAAAGAAACTTGAGAGTTCTATATCTCTGTAAGCATTTAAGAAAAACAATGGACTCTACTCTAATTACTTTTTAACTAACTTGACTTGCCAAAGGAAGGAGAAAGTAAATATCAGAAATCTTACCACTAAGCACAAGTTGCAAGTTATACCTGCCAAAATGTGGTTCAAAATATAAGTAACCAGTCTCCTTAGAAGCCTTTTACCTTCTTATATCTGTTATGTTGGGTAAATGAGTAGTTACTAGAATACAGCTGGCTCAGTGATCACAATTCTGCTTACCCTCAGAAATATAAATAGATTACATGTTTAGCCCGGTAACTGGACACTGATATAGAATTATTCACTGGCTGATTCCTAGATCAGAAACCACAAAAAATTTTTCTTTTTTATGGAAGTATGGCTGTTACAATAGTCTCACCTGTACCTCATAGTGATTGACTTAACTACTCTATACGTTACAACTCTAGATGTAACATTTTAATAAAACAACAATATCTTTGATGGTATCATGGAAATGTAAGTGCCTTGTGCACTTTTCTTAATGTGTATAATTACCTAAACATCATAGTAAGTAA
Organism: Mustela nivalis; assembly: GCF_964662115.1. NCBI lineage: Eukaryota > Metazoa > Chordata > Mammalia > Carnivora > Mustelidae > Mustela > Mustela nivalis. Next base: position 605,939 of record NW_028136418.1, read on the forward strand.
ATCAAGGCCATTGTCAAGCTTCCGTCAAGGAGAGTCCTTAACTAGAGGGATTTCCCATTGCTCTCAGGATGATAACCTCTGAGTTACAGGTTCCGTTAGTTGGCCACACACATTTGGAGCCTTGTGGACTTTCTGACAGCTGAGCAGCATATCTGTTTCAAGCATTGTGATCCCTGTTCTTACTGCAAGAGTGACAGTTGTCACTTTTCCTTTGACCCCTGTCTTTAGGAAAGTGTCTGACTCAGAAAGTCGAGTCAGTACCCCCCAAAAATATTTTCAGGAGAACCACCTCAAAGATGATCACCTGAGATACTGTCAAGAAAAAAAAAAACTGAAATTCTAAGCAACATCCATAAAAAGTATTTTCATGTTGATAAGGAAAGATTTTCCCCTAAATACCAGAGAGGCTCCATGAAAGTGAGATTTTTACCTATTTTGTTCACCGTGTCACCAGTCCCTAGAAGAGCGCCTAAGACATCACTCAAGATTAGGTTGCTTTGAATGAATCAAATGAATGAATGAACTGTAGCCTTTGATAGTGAGGTAGTTTATGGTCCTTAGGCAAGAGATGTGATTTGTGTTGGGATTTCAAGAATGGGAGGTGCCGAAGAGAAAATTGAGAAGCTAAATGTGAAAATATGCAATTTACTGACTGGAGTAGTTCTGAATATATTTCAAACATAATTAAACTATGGCTGTGGGTCTATATGCGTTTTCATAATTTTCCCTTGAAAATGTGAGGCATACAGATGTCATCTCCAGTGAATTCTCCTTGTCCGTATACAGAATCACCAAAAAAAAAAAAAGGCATTCTGACAGTCCTCAGCCCATCCACTCCAGGATTGTGACTCTTTCTTCTCCATGTTCTTTCTGACATCATGGACTTTCAGGTTGACCTCTCTCATCTTGGGTCCCACTCTCATTAGCTGTAGAAGTCATGCGATGTTTGTGATGTGAGGGTGGCAATACTCTCTGACTTTTGGTTACAATATGTCTTTGAAAGCCAGTGTTTATTCTGCTTTTACAGCATTTCTCCATTTGAATTGGCCACCTTTTAAGTGGTCATTAGCCACATGTGGCTACTAGCCATGGGACTTGGACAGCAGAGGTGTGGAAAGTCCGCACATTCTTCCACTCAAAGGATATTGTGAGTTATGCTACATCTTTTTTTTTGAAGTGCCTTTTTTAGATATTTAAATTCAATTAGCCATTAGATAGTACATCATTGGTTTCAGAGAATTTAGTAACTCATCAGTTGTGGATAACCCTTGGTGCTCATCACATCACGTGTCCTCCTTAATGCCTATCACCCAGTTTCTCCATGTCTTCCACTCCCCTCCCCCCCAGCAACTCTCAGTCTGTTTCCTATAGTTAAAGGTGCCTCATGGCTTGTCTCCCTTTCTGATGACTCCCATTCAGATTTCCCTCCCTTCCCTCTGATCCTCTGTACTACATCTTAATCTCAACAGTCAAGCAGTGGTAGTAATTCAGTCATGGAGTCATGCATATTCTAAATCTGATGAGGTGGATTCCCATACTGCCTTTGTCTCTTCTAGAGCGCTTACATTTGTTATATTATTGCTGCTGCGTTCATGTTTCTCGTTCACTGAATGTCTGATAAAAGAATTAGTAAAATGTGTGACTGCAGCAAATACAATGGTCATTGATGATGAAGATTTTCTCCTTGACCAGACTCAAGTCAAGTTCCTTTGAGTCCTCTTTCTGTCTACCTTGACCTTAGGCTCCGCCCACTTAGCCCAGTTTTAGCAAGAAATCTGCTTGGTCATTTTTCAGCAATCTTCTATCCTACTCTTGATATCTGATCAAATTCCTTATCTCTCACCCCTGGTATCTTACCACTTTTTTTTTTTAAGATTTATTTATTTTGACAGAGAGAGAGCCTGAGCAGGGGGAATAGCAGAGGGAGAGAGAGAACCAGACTCCCCACTGAGCAGCAAGCCCAATGCCAGGCTTGATCCTGGGATCAGATCATGACCAAGCCAAAGCCAGAGATTTAACCAACTAAGCCACCCAGGTGCTTCAGTATCTATAACCCTTAATATCTGATCCAATCCCTTATTCCCAGGGCACCTGGTTGGTGCAGCTGGTTGAACGTTTGACTCTTGGTTTCTACTCTGGTCATGATCTCACGGTCCTGAGATTAAGCCTCACCTCAGGCTCTATGCTCAGTGAAGAGTCTGATTAAAATTCTCTTTCCCTCTCCCTCTACCCCTACCCCTGCTCCCTCTCTTTAAAATGTATTAATAAGTCTTTTAAAAAATTCCTTATCCCCTGATCTCAATAGTTTATGACCCTAGCCTTCCTTCAACAATATTACTGTCCAGATGGTTTAGCCAGAATCCCTTCATCCTTACCCTTGATGTTCCATCTTAATTTTACATTCAGTGATCCCCACCATGCTCTTTAGCTGTAAATCTCCATTTGTCTGAGCTGAGCCAGATTTCTCTCCCATACTATACAATAAAATCTCATCATAGTAGCATCCCTTGATTAAAATCTTCCTTACTCTCTTTAATGGGTGTCACAATATTTTTTTTTTCTTTAACAGTCAGGAGGGTGCTAATGGAGTACCATGACAAAAGGCCTAACTTCCTGTAATGGACATTTCCTTGGTTTACCTGACAAATACTCTTTCTCTCTTCTAAGGAAAATTTCCGGTTCTCAGTATAACTGCCAACTGGCCCAGGGGTGGACAAGTGAGGCAGATGAGACCAAAATGAAAATTCTGTTGAGACACTGGACCTTGAGGATTCAAGCCAAGGACATAAAAGTGTTGGTACTCCATTATTCTGATGGTCCGTTAACTCTTGCTTTTTTGGTTCCTGTGTCTATCACTGCCCCTGCCTTTTTGAAGATAATGACCATTCATCTGAGTACACGGTTCACAGAATCCCTTTGCAGTGGCCCATGCGGGCCAAGGTAGTAGAGCATAATAGATCTCTGTAAGTTTTTAAAAAATGTCTTTGTCCCTGTTGCCCATGGCCATTAAAGACCAAAGGTCGGGGGTAGGGGGATATTGGAAAAGGTGAAGTTATAGTTACTCACTGATTTTTTGATTGGTAGAGAGAAAGCAACACCTACATACAGGGCCAGTGGGTGAGTGGAGGAAACATCTTTGGCTCTAGGAGGAATGGGGGAAGGAGAAATATTAATAATCTTTGTCTTTGGAACTGCCCCTGAAGACTTCCCCACACAGGAAAATGACCTAGCGTGACTCTCCTAAACTTCGGCAAGCCCCTTAAATTTAACTGACTTCTAGATCTGATACTCCCTGCTGGATAACTCTGATCATTATTGGATTGTTACTTATTTTATTTTAAAATTATTTTTAAAGAAAATTTTAATCTAAATACAATTAATTAACATATAATACTAGTTTCAGACATACAGGTTAGTGATTCATCAGTCTTTTGTAACACCCAGTGCTCACTGTATCACATGCCTTCCTTAATGTCCATCACCCAGTTACCCCATCCACCCATCCCTCTCCCCTCCAAGAACCCTCAGTTTGTTTACTGTGATTAAGAGTCTCTTCTGAGGGGTACCTGGCTGGCTCAGTGGGTTAAAGCCTCTGCCTTCAACTCAGGTTATGATCTCAGGGTCCTGGGATCGAGCCCCACATCAGGCTCTCTGCTCCCTGGGGAGTCTGCATCCTCCTCTCTCGCTCTTCCTGCCTCTCTGCCTACTTGTGATCTCTGTTTGTCAAATAAGTAAATAAAAATCTTTTTTTTTAAAGTCTCTTCTGGTTTGTCTCCCTCTTTGACTTCATCTTGTTTTATTTTTTTCCTTTACTCCCCTATGATTCTGGTTTGTTTCTTGAACTCCACATATGAGTGAGATCATATGATAATTGTCTTTCTCTGACTGACTTATTTCGCTTGGCATAATACCCTCTACTTTCACCCCTGTCATTGCAAATAATTGCCATTTATTTTAACTCGACAGAGAAGGCCACTAGAAACAGCAGGTGATGGCCCCAGCTCCTGTTCCTCCATGCAGAACATCTGTCAACACCTGTGGACATCTTTTCCTCCCCCCATTCCTATGAATGTTGCTCAGTTGTTACATGGCATGGACAAATGCTGTTGGCTGGTGGCATGGACACACTGGACAAGCTTGGCCTTCGGTAAAACAAAGACTGGCTTCAATTACTCAAACTGAAACAGGAATGCTTGGATGAACAAGCCTGCCAGGAAGTCCCACTGGAGGTACTCAACCTGTGCCCCTTCCCTCCTTGGACCAAGAACCTGAACTTGAGAGATGAATGGCTTATCCAAGGTTATGGCAAGGTTACACAGACCTGAAACTAGACACAGGTGTACATGCCTATTGATCAAGGCTGGCTGAGAAATCGAACTGCCTCAAATCTTGATTCTTTTTGCCACTTCTTATTCTCTGACCCTGTTTTTCATAGATTAGGATGTAGGAATAATAAAAATATCAGCTAATGGGGTATCCTGACTTTTTGATCTTTTAGTTCTTGTCAGACATTTACCATAATGCTTAGCACATGGATATGTGTGTGCACACACGTGCACATGCATGACACTCAAAAAATTGTTCCCTGATATTAACTTTATCAGTGCACTTTGCATCCACCACCAATTGGCTGTTTTGTCACAAACTGATTAAAGCAGAACTGTCAAGTGAGGAACTTCAAAGCCAAAGCATTAAGTGCTTTGAAAAACCAGCACCTGGGAGGATTTGTCTCAGCATCTGTGATTAGAAGGCAGCAAAAAGAGACTTTGGGGACACAGTTCACCCCTTCATGAAGCAGCCATTCAGAACTTTCTCCGAAGGGCTAATGGCTAATCTTCCAAAGACCAGCAAGAACAAGCTTATGGTCTGTTAAAATCAGATTTTTAAAAGATTTTTATTTATTTATTTGAGAGGGAGAGAGAGAGAGTGAGAGAGAGAGCATGAGAGGGGAGAAGGTCAGAGGGAGAAGCGGACTCCCCATGAAGCTGGGAGCCTGATGCAGTCCTTGATCCTGGGACTCCAGAATCAAAATCAGTTTGATTGACTCAATACAGTCAGGGAGGACAGTCCTCAGGAGTCACAGAATGCTGGTTGCCATGAGGGAGGAGTCTTTTACAAAGTCTGGGCTCTCACAGAAGGAGTCTGAAGCGCGTGTATGGAAAGCAGAGGTCAGTTCTGGATTAGAAGCTCTTTCTGAGGGGAAATGAGTAGAAGCAGGGATTAACCAGGACTTGGGCTCTGCTTTATTCAGTTCAAGTTGCTGCAACAAATGATGACAGACTGGGTGGCTGAAATAGCAAAACCTGTACTATTCCTTGCAGTTCTAGAGACTGAGAAGTCCAAAAGCAAGATCCTGGGAGATCTGATATCTAGCAAGAGACTGCTTCATTATCTACAAATGCCCATATTTCTGTTGTAGACTTGCATGGATGACAGCTGGCAGAACAATCTCTCAGGTCGTTTCTCAGAAGTGCTTTTATCTCATTCACAAGTGTTCCAATCTCATGACCTCACCACCTCTCAAAGCCCATACCTCCTGATGGCACTCCTTGAGGGTCAGGGCTTCAACATCTGAATTGGGACAAGACACAAACATTCAGTCCATTAGCAAGTGTTGTCATGAGGACAGCATAGCTTATCAACTGGGTATCCCCAGGAATCCATGGGACTAGCAAAGCAGAATCTGGGGGTGTCACTGGTAGGAAAGCAGGAGGTCCCCAAGAGACAGTCCTCATAGCATTTTACAGAGACAGCAGGACCCTTGAGAAACAATAGTTTCCGTGACGCATACACCAGCCTTTATCTATGCCTGTCCTCCCTGCTGGATTCACAGCAAGCCTACTTCTTTCTTTTCCAGTACAAATGGATTTCCACTCTCTGAATCCTGATGAATTTTTGCTCTTTTGCAGTTAGTAGGTTGTCCCTCAGGATTCTGCATGTCTGGATTTGCAATCGTGGAAACTGCCAAAGGTCTAGGGACCTGCATGGCAGAACCCGGCCTCTACCACTATTGCCCAAGGTAGGGACTCTGGTCCCTTGAGTGTCCTGTGCTGCTGTCAAAGGTCTGTGTGCATTGGCTTATTGTTTTTTTTTTTTTTAATGTAATTGCTTATACGTGTGTTTCATCATGCTCAAGTGGCCTTTCTGTGAAAAAGTGGCCAAGCTACACCTAGAAGTCACTGAAGAAAGTTCTAAAAACTCCTGGTTAGTATGAGGCTAGAGAGAGAGAGAAAGAGAGAAAAGAAATCTGCCTCTCTGCATTTTGCAAGTCCCTGGGCAAAATCTGTTGGCTGTGCACTCCTCACACGAAGATTCCAGGCAGGGAGACCCTCCTGAGCCTCATCTCCCTGAGTTCCTCTTCCAGAAGCAATCCCTAGTTTGAGACCAGGGTTAGCGAAAATAGAGCAGCAAAGCAGGGTCCAGAAGGAAGGACTGCCACAGACCATGGAGCACCAGGGGGACAGGCTGGTACCTCCTCACGGTTGGGGTACAAATGGGCTCAGCTCAGCAGGTATAGGGGTGCCCTTGGCCCCTCTGGTGGGCTTTGCAGTGCCCCAATCTCAGGAAGAAAAAAGGCTGGCTCAGGTGACATATTTTTGACTGGGAAGGAGCTGACAGCAATGGAAATAAACAAGTAGGGAATGATGTTGTAAAGTTGGAGGGTTTGTCCTTTATATCTCAGCTTTCTCTCCTATCTTCCCCTGCTCTGTAGTGTGTTATCAAAGAAGTTTTTGGCATGATATTCCTGTTCACTGATTAACTCTTGAGCTGTGTCTTTTCTGCTGTTCAGCTCATCTGGTGAATTCTTTTACTGTAAAAAGTATCTTGCCCTTGCAAGGGCAATGGCAAGACCTGAGAAATCCCAGAGATTTCAGCTTGCCACCCAGAAGGAAACCAGGCTATTTGGAATGCTGGAAAGGATTCAGAGTAGGGGAAATCGTCTTGGACATCTGAGACCACCCCCACATTCAGCGGTCCACTGGACACAAACCCAGACCTTGATACTGATCCTGAACCATGCTCTCAACTCAGACCCCTGTGATCCTCGCCACAGTGCTTTCAGATCAGTGCAGCCATGCCCATAGGCACAAACTCTTAAGCCTAGATTCTGTCCTGAGAGGTGTGTCCCCGACGGCCTGGCTCCAAATCCTCAAAGATTGGGGACAGTGAGGAACACCATAGGATTCACCCTGCCACCCTGAAAGGAACCATGCCATTTGGAACTCCAGAAAGGATTCAGAGGAACTGAAATCTGCATTCCTACCTCTAGACACCCCCATATTCAGCAGGCCCCTGGATGCAAACCTGGAGCTTGACACTCACCCTGAACAAATCCCTCGACTGCTTCCTCCCCCAGAAAGATGGACAGAGTGCTGGCAGATCGGGCCTGCCATGTGGTGGGCCCTAACCATAACCTTTGGTTTGGTTCGGTTCTCAGGATTGTGACCCCAAAGGCCTTGCAGTAGGTGCCCTACAATTTGGGGACACATGGGCAATCCCAGAGGACTCAGCCTGCTGCCCAGAAGGAAACTGTGCCATTTGGAACTCCGGAAAGGATTCAGAGGAGCAGAAATCTGCATGCCTAGCTGAGGACACACCCACACAGACACAAAGCCAGAGCCAGACACTCACCCTCACCTCCACTGTCAACTCAGCCACCCTGACAGCTCTCCATGGGGTCTTCAGGTCAGTCCTGCCATGTCCCTGGTTCCTAACACTAACCCTTGGATGGGTTCTGTAATGATCTCCTCATTTCAGGTTATGTGGTGGTTCTGCAGGACATTGTCCTGGTGTGGGATCAAACACACTGAAGCATCCCGTGTGAAGTGGCAAACGTGGTAAAGAAATGACGGCTGGGGAATCTGAGTGTGGAGACAGCACGTATTTGTGCTGCTATAACAAGCTGACTGCACTTTGAAATCACCACAGAGGAAATGAATCTTCCAAACAACCATGTTAGCACGACGACACGGAAGCAGAGAGAACATCAGACTTTGGGATGGAGTCCAAGCCCTCCCAGATCCAGGTCACCCAACATGGAGAGGACACATGTTAGCAAGAGACTCGTGGGAGAATTAAATCATGGGCCCCTGTATCACAGGTGCAGTAGAAGCAGTGGATTTGGAATTTCAGTTTTTCCACAACGTTCCACCACAAGCTGGTTAGAACTGTGCAAAAGCAGGAAGGGAAGCCCCAGTAAAGTGGACTGGGGATGCCAGAAGGGGAGGCTGGAAGGGGGCGCCTGCTGCTCAGTGCCCATTACAGACTCCACATTGCAATTCCCCACAGGAGAGACTCACCAATTCCAGGCCCCACACGGGAAGCTGGAGGTTCATCTCCTGACTTTTTGTAGGAGCTTTGCAGCTCAGCTGGTGAGAATTCTCCATCACCCTGCCTTTCTCCAAGGGACTTTCCTTCAAGCACCCTTCCCAACTTCTTCCTCCTCCATGAAATAATGTTCCTCTCCTTTGTTTCTCGCACTTGCCTGTGATGGGACCTTAGCTTGCTCAGCCCAGACTGCCATTCTCTGCTCTTCCCAATTAAATCCATGCTGCTGGTCAAATAACTGGCAGATTGAGTTTAAGGCCAATCGAACAAATAAATTCAAGATCTTGCAAGGAACAAAATCAATATGCACAAATTAGTGGCACTCCTAGGTGCTCGGAAGGAACCATCAAAAAGAGACTGCGGAGAACGATCTCATTTACACCTGCATCCAAGACAGCAAGATACCCGGGAGGCCCCTGAACCAAGAAGGTGACAGACCTGTCATCTGACAGCCCTGCAACAATGGCGACAGACAGGGAGGGGTACACACGGAGATGGGGAGGCACTGTGCTCAGGGTAGAACCCACACTGGGAAAATACCTACTCTCCCCAAAACCGTCTACAGAGTCCTCACTCTGGCTCCCGAATTTCTGGACTTGGCGCAAGCCTGGAGTGGGTGTGGACACGGGAAGGACCCCGCAGGGCTGAGGTGGGGAGAGCACAAGCACCGAAGCAGGGGGACGCTCCCTGACTGCAGACCATCTGAGGAGCCCCAGGAACCGAATCCGCGAGCACACAAACACAGATGAGGACCTAGGAGCACCCGAGCCCAGAAAGGGGGGACCCCAGAGCCCCGTGCACAGCACAGCAGGAGGCCACGTCTCCTCACACAAAACGATGGAAGCCCCAGTGTCTACACAGGGCGCCCTTCCTCTGTGGGGTCCTGAGACCACGAACCCCTTGACAGTCCACTCAGGCGGCTTCTCCTCAGCTCCTCCAGCATCTGGTCCTTAGGAGGTTGGACTGCTGCCAGTGTGGGCGCGTCCTCCACAACGGGTCCGGTCAGTGTGGATGCAGAGCCACACCCTCCTCAGCTTGTCCTGTCAGGGTGGGAGGCGCCCCACATTCTCCAGAAGTCTCCACAGTGGGTCCTGAAGAGGCGGGGCTCTGGTCCCAGCTGTGGCTGTGCAGCCTTGGCTCAGGGCGGAGCTGGGGTCTGGCGCCCTCTGCAGGCGGTGCAAGGCAGTGCAGGACTGTGGGAGCTCACCCTTCAGTGGAAGGTCCTGCTCCCTCCTGGGGTCCAGCTGATGCCATTTCATTCCGGAAATTCAAGCTGCATGGAGCCCAATACCCCCCAACTTCCCCCCAAATAGCTAAGGAACAATGAATTGGAAACAATGTGGAATTACAACAGTCCTTGACCCAAACAGTGTCACTGAACATGGCCCTGATGCAGACCCACACTCTGACCTCAACTTGGTCTCAAGCCTGGACCCTACCCTAATCCAAGACCCTAACCCTAGCCCCCAACCCAAACAATGTTCACAAGAATCAAAAGGTAGAAACTGCAAATATCCATCAATGGCAAGTGCCTAAGCAAAGTGTGGTGAAGCATTTGAATTTGGGTACAGGTTCAGGTTTTAGTCAGAGTTCTAGATCAGGCTTTGGGTTTAGTGTTAGGGTGAGGGTTTAGAGTGAAGGACAAGGGAACAGAGTTATAGTTTAGGGCTTTAAGTTTATGATTTAGGCTTTAAGACTCAGGGCTTATGGGATAAAGTTCAAGGTCAAATTTGGGGTTTGACTTCATGCTGAGATTTGGGTTCAGGTTTCATGACTTGGAGGTCTGGTTTAGGGTTTGGGTTCTTGGTTCAGGGCTTGGATCCAGGGCTCAGGTACAGGCTTTGGGTTCCATTCCAGGTTTGGGATTCAGGGTTCTAGTTTGGGCTTTAAGGTCAGCTTAGGTTTCAGCGTTGGTAGGGTTTAAGGTTAGGTTTAGGGATGACACATTTTCTTCAGTTGTCATCATGGACAAAATAATTCTATCTGAAGTTTCTAAGTCAGAAATGTATTTCATCTGGGGGCGCCTGGGTGGCTCCGTGTGTTAAGCCTCTGCCTTGGGCTCAGGTCATGATCTCAGGGTCCTGGGATCAAGCCCTTCATCAGACTCTCTGCTTGACCAGGAGCCTGCTTCCCCATCTTTCTCTCTGCCTGCCTCTCTGCCTACTTGTGATCTCTGTCTGTCAAATAAATAGAATTAGTAAAAGCTATTATATGATCTTTTACAAACCATTTCCTATCTTTGCATTCTCATGTGCCAAGACAGACAGGGATTATTTAAAACCCTGAAGAGAGTGCTCTTGCTTTTAAATTGCCTGTAACCTTCGTGTAATAGATTTATGATTGATGATAGATTTAGTTAAAATATAACTATTTAAAATATTTACTCTCAGTAAACGATTTCAACCTATGCTCATTTAAGTAACTTGGTGCATAATCCCTTTTCTATTAAACCATAGTGCAAGGACCAATGCAGCGTTTCCAGGAGAACCCCAAGCTATTTTTCTTGAATGGCTGTATGCTTATATATGGCGTCCTGTTTTCACTCCCTTTGTGGAGCACCTACCCTGGAAGTCATGTAATAACCAATGACCAAAAAAAACAAACAAAAAACCCAAACATCCAGGTCGAAGTGCCATCCCTGCCTGGAGTGGAGGAGACTGCTCAGACAGATCCCAGGCAGGCATCTCAGCCCAGGCCTGTGCTGGGGAAGCTGTTTCCTGGCTTTGGGCGCAATCTGGAAGCCAGCAAACTGACCCAAGAGTGCAGCCGGGGTTTAAGACTGATGATCTATTCGCAGCCAGGCTGCACGTGGACACCCGCTCAGGGAGCCCGGCTAGGAGGCTGCCCAGCGCTGGCGCTGGCAATGCAGTAGCATGCCAGGACTTAGCCCCGCACCCCAGCCATGGCTCAGGTTTCAGATGTGAGGGGGCGGGGCCAGCGCAGAGAAGGGTCTTTGCTAATTTCCAAAGCTGGAAGTGAGCTCTCAGAGGACTCAGGAGGGAAGGGGGGGGCGGGTCGGGGGCGGCCTTGAGCAGGGGTTTCGTTAATTGCCCAGGCGGGAAGGAGGGGCGCACAGCGCCAGGGTGCTGTGCTGCAGCCCATTCGGGACTGCAGGACACACCATACTCGCTGCCCCTGTGCTCCCACGCTGCAGCCTAGCCTCTGACGCCGCGGTGTCCCGTTCCCGTTCAGGCCTTCAGGCCCCCTGCTGCCCCTCCCCGCCCCATGGCTTCTCTGGAGGACCCTCTGCTCACAGGTAAAGTGACACCGCGACGCGCCCTCACCTGAAGCAGAAAACGCAGGACAGGAGCGGGGTGTGGGGTGGTCGGGGCCCAGCCTCCCGCCAACGCCAGGGCACCAGGACCACCCCGGACACCGCGCCACACCCTGTCCGCAGGGGGTCAGGCCAGGACAGCGCCACAGGAGGTACCCCCTCCTCCCCCCCGCCAGCTGGCAGGCTAGCCCCCATAGTTCCGCACTCCCAGGCGCCTGTCAGAGCCTCCTGCCATTCCCAGGGCACCCAGAACCCAGAGAGTGAGGCCTTGGGTGCTTTCTAGTGACAGATTCAAGGCAACTTTTCGACTTTGGGACTCAGAGTTAACATAGTTTTCATTTGTGATTATTATTTTTGTGTGGGGGCCGTCGCTTTTCTTTTGACCTATGATTGTTTTCACTCCCGGTTCTGAAGAAGCCCCTAAATCCTAACCCTGTTGAGGACTCCGAAAGCTCTCAGAGCAGCAGTGCTGGGGGACAGTGTGGACACATGGTTTGGTTTCTCCTCTGGCCTGCTTCTGTGGCAGCCCCGCTCTGTCCTCCTCAGACTTCAGAGCAATATCTGAACAAGTGGAGAAGCGACCAGGGGGTCAGGAAGGTGGCCACCGAAGAGTGACTTCTCTGGAGGGTGGCTGAGCTAGCAAGTGAGCATGTTAATCCAGCTCTGCCTGCATTAGCGATGGAGCTGAACAGGAGCCAGGGAAGGGGAGGAGGAGCAGAGAGCAGGGACAAAGGAACCAAAGAGGAGATTCAGATGAAGGGAAGTAATGGGGAGGAAAGAGAAGAAACTCTAGAAGACAGGCATGTAGAAAGGAAAAGGGATGAAGTGGGCATTGGGAAAGGGCACCACCAGGGAAGGAGAGAGGGGAAGGAAAGAGGGAGGAAGAGAGGAAAGGGGAAAGGGAGAAGGGAGGAGTCAGCATGCCAGGGCTCCCCCTGCATCTGAAGAAGAGGTGGCTGGTCCAGCTTGTCAAACAGGGTGCTCACTCTTTGGCCCCAGTTTCTGCTCCCAGTGCTACTGGGCTTTTCAAGGAAGGCAGGCTGTCCCTTGGGACCTACTGGAGCCCACTGGAGCCCACAGGAGGGTGGGAGAGGTAAGATGCCACCAGGTCCTGTCCTGAGCTGCTCCCAGCCACCAGCCTCACCACATGGTGCAAGAGGGACCCCAGAACAAAGGAGGGACACAGGCCAGCATGTCTGCTGGTGGCCCTGGGCACTTAGCTCATCGCAGTGAACCACACGGCCTCCTCAACCCACGCTTTCAAAGCCTCCTTCTTCGTTTCTGGCTTTCATGTCTGTAGGAACATGAGCCAGATCTAACTCATCTCCGACAGACAATTCTGACTCACCCCGTGTCAGATTTTTAAGAGTGGCTGTGATAGAGTAAGATAGCAATGCTCCAACAAACGGACTGTTTCCTCCCACTCGACCTCAACAGTCTTATACATTTTCTTAGCGAAAACATCTTGTCTCCTTCCATTAAGCTCATAACGTGGTCTAGTAGTATACATGCGCCTTCGGTAGATGCGAAGCGATACAGAGGTCCTTTTTTTTTTTTTTTAATTTTACAAGGCAAAATCAGTGAACACATCCAACTTGACCAATACGTCTCTAAAATGTCAATCCAGGCAAAGCTTTTTCTGCCTACAGTTTGGAGCCTACGTGGTGACATTTTTAAAATGCTTTCAGTCCCTCAGTGAGGCTCTTAGAAGCTAGCCAGGGCTTACTACGTGCCAGGCACTGTGTCAGGTGTTGGAGCTAAAGGGAAGCAGAGCTTGGAGGCTGGCTGGGGAAGGACATCCATGACACAACCACAGCTAGAAACGGAGGCCAGTGCTAGAAAAGAGAGAGCAGGCTGCATGGAGAGTGTGTACCATGGGGCTTGTGAGCTCACGAATAAGTGGGAGTAACTGGAGTGGGGAGATGGGGGAGAGAAGAGGGTCTTCCCATCAATGGGAATCACCTGTGCTTGGAGGCAGGTGCCATGAGAGGTCTCCACAGGAAGAAGGAGGCAGTGTGGTTGAAGGGCAGAGAGATGGGGCAGAACAGGCATCAGTCAGTTGGAGGGGTATGAATAGACTGATGGGAGGATTATGGGTGCCTTTGGAGGACTGAGAATTTGTTAGAAGATCAGTGCAGATTTCTATGGAGACAAATGCCAGGAACTGATAGGTCTTTGAAAGGTCACTCTGGCTGCCTTTTGGCAAAGGGGTTGGTAAAAGGCACTTGCAGGTGTGAACACACCAGGTGGGAGGTGAGTGCAGGAAACCGGGTGAGGGAGCATGGGAACTTGGTCCGGGGGTATATAAGGGAGAATAGCCTTTAAGGAGTTCCACAAATTGGCACCAGCTGTGGCTTCATTACAGAGCTGGAAGGGGGAGGTGGGTGTGTCCTGGAGGTTACAGAAATTACATGAGAAAGGGAAGTCTTTTTAGATCTCTTTTTCAACTAGAGGAACTCTCACCTTATTGATAGAATTCCAGAGTGGGAACCAATGATATGAGGACATCTTTGAAATGTCTGAATATATTCTTCGACATCTTTGAAAGTGACGAGGAGACCTTGGCCTTAGGAGGCCTTGGCCCTCTTTGTAGCCAGAAAGATTTCACGTACAGATTTGAGTTCTCCATTTTAAAGTCAAGGAGTCAGTCCTTCCAAAGGACACCTCCTATCATTTTACCCTCTCATCATACCTCACGTGCTGGCATCTCCAAGACCCTCTGTTCCAGGTTGAGAGTATCCACTTTGGCCAGGCTGGTCTTGCCAAGAACACCACCACAGGAAATCTAGAGCCTATAATGCTATTAATAACATCATCTAGGACTGTGTTTGCTGCCCTCATAGCCTCTTCCCACCATGACTCACTGAAGCTTTTAACACATTGTATCCATTAAGCTATAGTTCCCAAAGGTCATCTTCTCTAGTGCCATTAATTTTTAGGGGACCAGGCAAACCTTAAACTTGTCCCCCCTAATTGGACCCCTGTTCCCCCACAATCTATTTGAAAGCCTTTCACCATGATTCTTGAATGAGATCTGAGACCACTGCTGGTACCTAACACTTCTTGGCACCTTGTCTGTTAGGTTCTTGGAAGAGGAGATGGCTATGGAGGTGAGTGGGAATGGGAGTGGGAGGATTTCTCCCTTCACTTTGCTTTTTGTGTTTTCAAATAATGGGTTTTGAGGGGGCGGGAAAGTTTAACCAGACCATTTATTTTCCATCTCCCATCGATAAAAAGTTTACCACTCCCCACTGGAAGAATTTATATCTTTCCTTTGAATCTACAGGAAAATCTCCCAAACCCAGACCACCACCATGTGGATTCAGCCATCTTCTGATTCACCTCCAGATTGTCTCCTCCTAACTGCTCAAGCCACAGGTTAAGGGCGAAATGTTCAATGCCCAAGCAATTAAGTGGGGAACACGTTTATCTAAGCAATTGCATGCAGCTCTCTATCTGCATACAGGGGGTCTCTCCCAAGCCTTTCCAACCTCAGCAAAAGAAGACAAAGCCCCAGCAGTCTGGGGTATATATCATTCATTCATTCCTGTGTTCAACACTCATGGCAGATCCCCACCAAGACAGTGGGAGAGCAAGGACTGGAGAAATCCTGGAAGCTGAAGTCTGAGGAGGATTTCAAATTCAAGTCAGAGATGAAAGAAACATCTGGACTTGGTCCTCAGGTACATGCAGTATTCTGAACTGAGGCTAGAACCAGAGACCATTCTAATGAAAGGCCTCTACAGGTGGGCTCTCACAGGTGGGCCCCAACTCAGTTTCGTGTATATTCATTCATGAAATAGCTCTTTGGGTCAACATGCAGAAGAAAACCATTTCAGAAAACTGACAATGAGGAGAGTAAAGGGAAGCCAGAAGGCTTGTGAATGGGGAGAGAGGAGGAGCCAGGGCAGGAAACCAAGAATCCCTCCCTGCCCTCCTTGCTGCCAGGGAGGTCTGAGGGACTAGTTTCCACCTGGGATCCCAAGTCCAGAACAAAAGCAGCGGGGCCACGGCGGGGGAGGGAAGGGGGTCCTCAGCACGGGCGCATGGGGCTGCGGAAAGATGGGGGCTAGCGTGCCTGCTGGCGGGGGGCACCTCGCAAGGCGCTGTCCCCAGCCCGACCCCATGAGGACCCGGGTTTGGCGCAGTGTCCGGGGTGGTCCCGGTGCCCTGGGGTTCGCGGGAGGCTGGGCCTCCACAACCCCCCTCTTCGCCCCCAGGTCGGGTCCGTGCTTTCTGCTCCAGGTGAGGGCGCGGCGCGGTGTCACTTTACCCCTGTGCAGAGGGTGGTCCGGAGAAGCCTTGGGGCAGGGAGGGGCAGCAGGCAGCAGGAGCGGGACAGCGGAGCCTCACATGGGAGCGTACGGGCGGCGAGTCCGGTGGGTCCTGCAGTCCCGACTGAGCCGCAGCACAGCACCGCGGCGCTGCCCGCCCCTCCTCCGCCAGCCCCTCCACCTCCTCCCAGACTCTCAGCCACATCCTCTGTGAGCTCACTTCCAGCTTAGGCAATTAGCAAAGCGCCTTCTCCCCGCCGCCCTCCACCCGCCCCCGCCCCCCTCCCTCCTGAGTCCTCCGCGAGCTCCCTTTTCGCTTTGGCAATTAGCAAAGCCCCTTCTCCGCGCCGCCCCGCCCCCCTCCCTCCTGAGGCCCCGCCCTGGCTGGGGCGCGGGGGGAAGCCCCGGGGGCTGCAAGCTTTGCCAGCGCTGGCGCTGGGCAGCCTCCTAGCCTGGCTTCTTGAGCGGGTGTCCACCCGCGGCCTGGCTGCAAAAAGATCATCAGTCCTGTTAACCCTGGCTGCACTCTCCCGTCAGTTTGCTGGCTTCCAGAT
This sequence comes from Mustela nivalis, assembly GCF_964662115.1. Classification (NCBI taxonomy): domain Eukaryota; kingdom Metazoa; phylum Chordata; class Mammalia; order Carnivora; family Mustelidae; genus Mustela; species Mustela nivalis. The sequence goes on from NW_028136418.1 coordinate 622,369, forward strand.
TGCTCCCAAAGCCAGGAACCAGCTTCCCCAGCACAGGCCTGGGCTGAGATGCCTGCCCAGGATCTGTTTGAGCAGTCTACTCATCTCCAGGCAAGGATGGCACTTCCACATGGATGTTTGGGTTTTTTTATTGTTTTTTGGTCATTGGTTATTATTACATGACCTCCAGGGTAGGTGCTCCACAAAGGGAGTGAAAACAGGATGCATGATATACCCCTCACCTCCCATGCTGTCTTTCTCTTAAATAATAAGCACTGCTGAACTATCTTAGATTCTGTACCTTCTCTCCAGCCATGAACCTATCACTGTCTTTAACTCTTGAAAACTTCATTAGACAAATTAATGTGGTGAAGGAAGCAATATGAGAAAGCCTATTAATCTGATGAGCATGGAACTGAACAAACCCTATAGATACTTTCCCTTTGATTTCTAGCCTATCAATACCTACAGTGAGTCACATACACTCAAGATTATTGTTTTTATTGTATACTTCATATATTCATTGATTTTGGACTCGTTATCATTTCGTTGAAGTGTTAAACTATGGTAATAAACAAACTTTTAATTAACTTTTCCTCCTATGATACAAATATAACTTGCACTTGAGCTTTAGCTAATTTTATGTTCTAAAATTGCCAAAACAAAATGATCAAGGTTTCTAGATTATTTACTGTATTTTCTACTATATAATATTGTTCTATCTCTTCTGTATAAAGAAAATGAATGCTTGGGGCTCTTGGGTGGCTCAGTGTGTTAAAGCCTCTGCCTTCTGCTCAGGTCATGATCCCAGAGTCCTGGGATAGAGCCCCACATCAGGCTCTCTGCTCAGCAGGGACCCTGCTTCCCTTCCTTTCTCTCTGCCTGCCTCTCTGTCTACTTGTGATCTCTGTCTGTCAAATAAATAAATAAAATCTTTAAAAAAAGAAAATGAATGCTTGATAACTAAATGAATGCTTTACTGAACAAATTAAATATGGCAATAGCATTTTATTTTATCATGCTTCACATATTAAACAATAATATTATATCACTAGTCTACAAATAATCTACTCGCATAGTCATTTGGAAGCTTTTAGCAAAAGAATTCTTCCTCCTGATTGTAGTATAAAAGCCACAGAAATATACAGAAGACTCCTAGGATAGAAAGTGAAATCCAGTTATCCGTGATGCCTTGAGGAGGACCTGACCTATGTATGTCCTGGGATGCACTAGTAACTGTTACATGTGATAGGATTATATTTAATATATACAGTTTCATTTACTTCACAAAGGACATATAAATTTGAGAATAAAATATTTGATGAATCTATAAAGTCTATATCTATTTGTAACTAATGTGGTAGAATTAAGATGTTAATTTGAAAAAAAATTCATTGAACACATACACATATTCAATTGTTTTTATATATATAAACAGCATTATTTATTTATGTAAATAAATGCATTGTCAGTAAAATCCATTTACTTATCAATCATAAGGGTAATTTTAAGTACTAAGAATAAGAAATATGTGAAAAGATAAGTGTTCAAGAGTGCAGTTTGTGGTAATTAATACAATATGATAGGCTCATAAAAATGATATATTACTTGAACTTAAAAGCTTCTATAATTAAGCGATGACCACTTGAAATTTGTAATTAGTCTTGCTGCAGTTTTTCCTTGCACTTATTGCCCTTCCCCAGAAGTTCAGTAAGAATTTCTGTGAATGTCCTTATGTTTAATCTCATTCATAGATTCCACTGCTGCTCACAAAACAAAGCCAAAAAGAGAGGTAACTCTATGTGGCACTCCATCCACAAGCAATACATTCATAAATAATTAAAAAGCTCTCTACTTCATTTGTTACCCATTCAGCTGATAATTTAAATGAGTAACTGAGGCCATTTTATCAGCACTTTTAATAGAATGCGACTCAGAAACTTCACAGTGTTATTTAAGAAGAAATGCTCACGTGTTAAGGTTTTTATTTTTTTAAATCAACAAAATAATTTTCAAATATTAAAAGCAAATGTCTCCTTTTCCTCCAAGTTTCCTTGCTATGTCAAAGTTACAAATAAATACATTAAAATTGTATTTTGAGTAGTAGATAAAAACAAAAGTTTTGAAACTGTGGGTTGAGTGTCTGGGTTAACTTGTATAAATATCTGAACTCAATGTATTTAGACTTTATTAGATTTTTTTTTAGACTATTTAAAAATACATGCTGAGATAATGACAACATTATTTTATTCATTTTAATAAATAAATTATTTTATTTAATTATGTTTAGATATTTATTTATTAAATTAATGATTTAATATTTAATAATCTAAATTTGAAATATTTTAAATTCTAAAAATATTTATTTAATTAAATTGATATATTTAATATAAATATTTAATAAATTATTTAACCATTATTATAATTATGCAATACATTATGTATTGTGTAATAATTGCATTTTAATAAATAAATAAATGTATTATTTACATTATTTTATTTCATTTTATTTTATTTTATTTACTTGACATAGAGAGGGAGAACGCAAGCAAAGGGAGCTGCAGGCAGAAGGAGAGGGAGAAGTAGGCTCCCAGCTGAGTAGAAAGTTCAACCTGGGGTTCCATCCCACGACCCTGGGATCACCACCTGAGTCGAAGGCAGATGCTTAAGTGACTGAGCCATCCAGATGCCCAAGGCTTTGTATTCTTCGCTTCTAAATATTGATGCTCCTTCATCTCTGGAGTTAGTAAATTGATGTTGAGAATTCATATCAAAGAATTGATAGTAGCTGTTAAACAGAAACATGTAATTTAGGGGGAAAAAAAGAGCAGAAGGAAGAGAAAGGCCAAAAGTAAAAAAGCACATTAATATAAAATTTAATTAGATAAAAAAGCTGATATTCCTGAAGGGGGCTAATAAAAGAGCTGCAAAGAGCTGATAGGATTAGGAAAATTGTCCGCTCCTGGTCATTTCATAATTTTAAACTATTCCTTATTAATAAATATACTTAGTTCCAGAAACACAAGCACATAAGAACATTTCCACCAAGTTTCCTCTAACAGCATTTACAAATTAGACGTTCAAACAATGCAGTTCATTACATGTTGCATCTGTATCTTAAAGTTTAAACACTTTCTGTGACACATTTTCTAACAATTAAAATTAAAAAAAATATATATATATATACATATATATCTATGTATATATACATATACCTTATCCCTAAATGGAAAAAATATATATATAGAGAGAGAAACCTTATCCCTAAATGAAACCTTTCTTTGTTTATTAGCATAAATAGGTAAATTAGCAACAACAACAACAACAAACAGCTAATATTATAGAGGTAGGTACAATTGACCTTTTCATTCATTGCTATTTTCTAAAAATTCCTATTTTATTTTTTTCTCAAGTCTGTCATAATAATTTTCTAAATCTCCTGCCTTATTCAATTTTTTTCTTTTAGTGGAAATCTCTATTTCATATTTATTTTCTCTTCCTCCACTCTTTGCTCTAATAATTCAATGTATTATTAGATTTTCTGTTTTTCTCTTTATCCAGATATATCTTTTCTTTCTTTCTTTCTTTTTTAAATAATTTGATTTGCTGGCATTTTACATCAGTACATGCTTTCTTATGGATGTTAGAAATGTCTGTGGAACTACTAGAAGAATAAACTTTTTTACCTTTAAGAAGTTTACAGTCTAGAGTGCCTGGGTGGCTCAGTTGGTTAAGTGTCTTCCTTCAGCTTAGGTCATGATGCCAGGGTACTAGGATCCAGTCCTGCATCAGCTGCCTGCTCAGCAAGGAGTCTGGTTCTTCCTCTCCCTCTGCCCCTCCCTCTCTCTCTCTAATAAATAAATAAAATCTTTAAAAAAAAGACTTACTGAAATCTGAGACTGAATTACTAAATTCAGTCTTAATAGAAGACAGCTAAACAAAGCAATGATCACAACTGGAAAATTTAGCGAGATCATGGTTTAACATTTTTGGTTGACACAGGACCTCTTTCAGTAACAACTTTCCCTAAATATCAATTTCTTTGTAAGGCAAAAAATTTTGACAAGAAATCCAGATCCTTCTGATCGTTTTCATATCAATTTAAGGTGACATCCTCAGAGTATATAATCAAATATGTAATTATTCTATCTGTTGCCTTGTATATTGCCTGTATCTTTTTCAGACTCAAAGTTCCATTGAGGTAGAGTTTTTTTTTTTTTTTTTTAAAGCAGAGATTTTTTTTAAAGTGTTTGATATATACAAGATGCTTAATAAGTGTTTACAAAGCCTATGTATTACAGAAGCCTTAAACAGGCTTTAAAATAATGTAGGTGATATTAGTGGTCATATCAAACAATTTTTAGGTTTCAGTCATGTAAATAACTACATTTCTCAGAGACAGAGAAACATACAAATGGTCTGGGTCCAGTAGGATAATGCTAGCATGTGTTGTAAATTCTTTTATATGACCTTATTCTTGCAAGAATTGGTTATGTGGCAGAAAAAAAGGTATCACTATCTTATACTTTATTATTTAAAGAGATTTATGGAAGTCTTAATTTCTTACACTACCCCTTTGTTTCAGTGGACCCAATTTCCGTGGTAATGGTGAGAGGAAAGTAGGCAATTTAGGCAGCAGCCAAAATCTCCTACAAGGCACTATAAAATAAGGCTTGTTCTAGATCATGGGTCTGTCCAAAGGGGAATGTTAAGGGGTAGAATGGATGATGGATGCATTGTGGACTTATAACTTTAAGATTAATACTGTTATGCCCCAATAATGGGTCTATGATTAAAGGAGCGAGACTGATGTAAAGCAAAGGTCAAGCAAAGCTTTATTTCATGCGAAGCATCAAGAATCTAACCGAACGTTTGGGGCCACACCTCTTATGAGAGAAGGCAACCCTTTGCTGTTTCACAGTCTAGCTTTTAAGGGCAAAGGCCATGCAGTCAGGCCTGGCCACGCACAGGTGACCAATGAGATTTTAACACACACAGGAAACTCCACAGTGAGGCTAGGTGACCAATTGAGGTTCAATTTACCCTAGTATAGACATTTGACCCAGCCTATTACACCTTGATTAGGATTAGTGCCAAAAAGGTTCCCAAAGAGCAGAGGAGTGGGGCATACTCATTAGTATCTAGGGAGACAATATGCAAACGCCGCCCCCCCCCTTCTGCTCATTGATGTCTCCACCTGGCCTGACCCACCCTTGTATATGGGCTTTGTTACCTGGAGCTGATTTCCAGGACTTGTTTTTAAGTGAATCCCCTGGGGGAAGGGGAGCAAGGACAGTTTAAGGGTTAACCTCAATGAAAGCCTCTTGCTAAAATATAAAAATATAAATAGGTCCTTACATTACAACAACTCAGTAGGGAAAGTCCCAGTGTGGTGATAAAAGAAGTGAGGTAACTTGCATTACACATTTTTTTTTATATTTTATTTTATTTATTTGACCGAGAGAAATCACAAGTAGGCAAAGAGGCAGGCAGAGAGAGAGCAGGACTCGATCCCAGGACCCTGAGATCATGACCTGAGCCGAAGGCAGCGGCTTAACCACTGAGCCACCCAGGCGCCCCTGCATTACACATTTTATTTTTAAAACGTGTAAGTTGTATTTTTCCGTGCCATGACATCATCCTTTATCTTCATCTCTGTCTACTAGTTTAAAACTAGTTAAACAAATTCAACTATTTTTTTAAAAATATTTTATTTATTTATTTAAGAGCAAAAGCCAGAGAGAGAGAGAGAGAGAGAGAGAGCATGAGCAATATGGGGCTCGATGCCAGGACTCTTGAGATCCTGATCTGAGACAAAGGCAGACACTTAACTGACTAAGCAAATGAGACTCTCACAAACTCAACAATTTTATTAAATTTTTATTTGTTGGGGTGCCTGGCTGGAACAGTCAGTAAAATATGTAAATCTTTATCTTGGGGTTGTACGTTTGAAATCCACCTTGGGTGTAGAGGTTTTATTTAAAAATAAAATCTTTAAAGATTTTTTTTTCATTTTTTTATTTAAGCCATTGTATGGCAGTGTTGATCACTATATTGTACACCTGAAACTAATATTAACCTTATTTTAACTAACTGGAATTTAAATAAAAACTTTAAAAATAAAATAAAAATAATAATCATAAAAATAAAAAAGAGGAAAAATTATTTGGCAGGCAATTTTCTTAATTGCATTATTATTTATTATTATCATAGTCTGTGTGTGTCGGTGGGAAGTGGCTGGTATTACAGTGAGTTCCATATCTGTGTTACACTGAGGTCCATGTCTGTAGTCAGTCTTTTTTTTCTTTTAGTTTATTTTCAGGGATCCAAAATTCATTGTTTATGCACCACACCCAGTGCTTCATGTAATAAATTCCCTCCTTAATACCCACCACTGGGCTCACCCAACCACCTGCCACCCTCCTCTTCAAAACCCTCAGTTTGTTTCTCAGAGTCCACAGTCTCTCATGGTTTGTCTCTCCCTCTGATTTCCTCCAGCACACTTCTCTCCATCTCCCAGTGTCCTCTACGTTATTCCTTATGTATTGATTCTTATAAGAACTTTTATTTATTTCCCTATTCTGCTTTGCATATGCTTACCTTAGATGTTAAAATGTTATAAACCTCTCCTGCCTGGTCCATTTTCTCTCTCTTCTCTCATGATTTCTCATGCTCTCCCTGCCAACCCCACATGCCTTACAATATCTGGATATGACTAATTTCTTCCTGAGCTACTTTATTCTACTCTGCCATATGGTTGCCCTTCCCTCTTCTGTACCATAACTTCTATCCCCTGCATTTGTGCTTTAACAATACCTAATTCTTTTCACTGCATCTGTATCTTTGAGGTCAATACTCAGTAGTGCAATCGCTGGGTCATAGGCTAGCTCTATTTTACTGGAAAGAAGGGCCATATGCACCCCAGTGTTCATAGCAGCAATGTCCACTATAGCCATTCTGTTGAAAGAGCCAAGATCCCCTTCAACAGACAAACGGATAAAGAAGATGTGATCTATGGATACAATGGAATATCACTCAGCCATCAGAAAGGATGAATACCCAAATTTGCATCAACATGGATGGGACTGGAGGAGATTATGTTAAGTGAAATAAGTCAAGCAGTGAAAGTCAATCATCATATGGTTTCACTTATTTGTGGAACCTAAGGAATAGCATGGAGGACATTAGGAGAAGGAAAGGAAAAATGAAGTGGAGGGATTGGAAGGGGAAATGAAACATGAAAAACTATGGACTCCAAGAAACAAACTGAGGGTTTTAAAGATGAGAAGGATGTGGGGATGGGTGAGCCTGGTGATGGGTATTAAGGAGTGCACATATTGCATGGGGCACTGGGTGTTTTACACAAACAATGAATCATGGAACACTACGTCAAAAACTAATGATGTATTGTATGGTAACTAGCATAACAGAATTAAAAAAAAAAAGGAGGGGGACAATACCTAACACTCAATCTTTGCTAGTTTCTTGTTTACCTCCTTTTAAGAGTAAGCTCATTAGTGGTTTTTTTTGTTTGTTTGTTTGTTTTTGTCTCAACTAAAAGAAGAAAAATAATACACATTATTTTGAAAACTTTTTCTACAGTGTACATACGTTAGTCAAGTCCACAATGTCTCATCTCTTCTTCCTCCTAACATGGCTAAGTTGAAAAACCCTTTATCTGGGAAAAGATCATTCTCCTGCCACCTTGTGTAAGATTTTGGCTTTAGCTTAGATTATCCTTTCTTTCCTTTTCTGAAAATAAGTTGAAAATATTAATAGCCTCAGTTTCTTCTTCCAAAATATGACTGCTTCTTTACCAAGTGCAAAAGCAACCCATTTTGACCATAGTAAACAGCTTGGACCTACTTTTTTTGGCTCACTGTTTTAGTGAGACAAGTGGAGTGAAGATGACACACCATTTCCAAATGTATTAATAATTGGTAGACCATACTTCTAAATTGAAGATTTGTTGCCATTAAACTACGACCAGACTCGCTATAATTACAGAGGTAAATTCTTTATATTTACTATATTTGAAATTACCATATAATACCAAAATAAAATTATGATTATGTGAAGAGTCTGTAATATTAAGAAGATGACTTTGAAATGATTGCTTATCTAAATGAAATTTCCCATTTTATAATCTTGTATAAGCTTCCGTTGTCATTTCCTATTTAAAATCTATTAGAAGGCACTCTTATTTTCCCTTAAGTGGGAAGTCAAATGTGGAACAAATTCATCCCAAAGGAACTGATTCTATATTCCACTGAAGACCAGGTGGCTTCCAAGTGGCATTTTGCCTCTTGCATATTGTTCATCTCCTACAACAAATGGGGGTATGCTCTTTAGTAAACTAATTCAACTCAATTAGAGGCATTGTCTTCAAGGGATAACATCATAGAGACTAGAATCAGAATCATACTTTTGGGAAAATTGGGCCCAGGATTTTTGTTTTGTTTTGTTTTGTTTTAAGATTTTATTTATTTATTTGACAGACAGAGACCACAAGTAGGCAAAGAGGCAGAGGGAAGGGGGAAGCAGGCTCCCTGCTGAACAGAGAGCCTGATGCAGAGCTCGATCCCAGGACCCTGAGATCATGGCCTGAGCCGAAGGCAGAGGCTTAACCCACTGAGCTACCCAGGTGCCCCTGGGCCCAGGTTTTGATGGCTTCTTTCCTCAATCTTATAAAACCTATGTGAACTCTACTGGATGCCAGAACTGCTTAAAAATATTTGGTCCCTTGTAATTTTAACCTTCCAGTATTCAATGCACCTGATCCATGTAATATCCTATAGTATTTTTGTCAAATGAAGACTCTCAAAGTGTGTTTCTTGGGAGACACTTTTCAATTGGTTGCTTACATTTCTGCATTTATTATTTGTTCTAGGCCATCCTTTGAAGATTGTTGTATTGAATAGACTTAGAAGACAGAAATAGTATCTTTTTTTTAACTTAACCTGTTGTGTTTGCAAATATTATCTGCCTCTGTTTTGATTCTTCTTGTGGGAACTAAGGCTCAGAACTGATATATAACTCCCACCCCTACACACACACACACACACACACACACACACAAATACTGTTAATATTCTGGCTACCTCTATTGCTGTGAATATTAAACTATATTATTTCTGAACCATGAGTCTGCGTCTTCTATCAACACCCAAGAAACTATGGCAGACTCATACACCAGCTTTCAAATAAGGGAAAATAATCTCAGATGCTTTATATTTTTTGATAGTGTTACCTACTTCTGAACATATGACTGAACACATATAAAGCTGGAGCCCTGACCATTTAGAGCTTCTTCTGTGGAAGAACTATGCATTCACTAGTAAGCAAAAGTAGTTTCATCTTTTTTTTTCCTCCTGGACACCATTTCCTCTCTCACACTGTTGCTCAAATTGGATGGAGTCTAAGGTCCTTTGAGGAAATTTTTATTTAGTGACTCAAAATAAAATAGGAAGAGTCTAAAGTGCTAAAAATAATTCTAGATAAAAGGTATAAGATCATGCCAGAAAGGATAGTAATTTTATCTAACAACTGCCTGTTCACCCCTTATTTGTTCATTAACTAATCTCCAAATTCCTGACTAAATCCCTTTTGTAAGCCAGAATGTGAGCTAAAAACTGGGATTTTAAAAAATTTTCATTTGAAATCCAGTTAGTTAACATATATGGTTGTATTAGTTTCATGTGTACAATATAACATATAGCACTCAGTGCTCATCATGACAAGTGCTCTAATTAACCCCATCACTTATTTAATCCATCACTCCTTTCAGATCCCCTCAAGTAACCATCAGTTTGTTCTCCTTAATGAAATGTCTGTTTCTTGCTTTGTTTCTCTTTCTATGTCTTATTATTTCCCCTTTGCTTGTTTGTTTTGTTTCTTTTATTCCATATATGAGTAAAGGTATTTGTCTTTCTCTGACTGACTTATTTCACTTTTAGCATTATACTGTCTAGTTCCAACCATGTTATTGCAAATGGCAAGATTTCAGTCTTTTTTATGGCAGAATAATATTCCATTGTATATACATACCACTTATTCTTTATTTATTCATCAATTGATGGATACTTGGGCGCTTTCCATATCTTAGCTTTATAAATAATGCTGCTATAAACATAAGGGGTGCTAGCATCCCTTTGAATAAGTTTTCTTATATTCATTGGGTAAATACACACCAACAGGATTGTTGGATCACAAAGGACTTCTATTTTTAAATTTTATGGAAATTCCATACTGTTTTCAAATATGGCTCTATCAGTTTGCATCACCACCAACAGTTCACAATTGTTACTTTTTCTTTTTTTTTTAAGATTTTATTCATTTGACAGAGAGAGATCACAAGTAGAGAGAGAGAGAGGAGGGAGCAGGCTCCATGCCTGGCAGAGAGCCTGATGAAGGGCTCGATCCCAGGACCCTGAGATCATGACCTGAGCCCAAGGCAGAGGCTTAACACACGGAGCCACCCAGGCGCCCCCAGATGAAATACATTTCTGACTTAGAAACTTCAGATAGAATTATTTTGTCCATGATGACAACTGAAGAAAATGTGTCATCCCTAAACCTAACCTTAAACCCTACCAACACTGAAACCTAAGCTGACCTTAAAGCCCAAACTAGAACCCTGAATCCCAAACCTGGAATGGAACCCAAAGCCTGTACCTGAGCCCTGGATCCAAGCCCTGAACCAAGAACCCAAACCCTAAACCAGACCTCCAAGTCATGAAACCTGAACCCAAATCTCAGCATGAAGTCAAACCCCAAATTTGACCTTGAACTTTATCCCATAAGCCCTGAGTCTTAAAGCCTAAATCATAAACTTAAAGCCCTAAACTATAACTCTGTTCCCTTGTCCTTCACTCTAAATCCTCACCATAACACTAAACCCAAAGCCTGATTAGAACTCTGACTAAAACCTGAACCTGAACCCAAATTCAAACCCTTTACCACACTTTGCTTATGCACTTGCCATTGATGGATATTTGCAGTTTCTACCTCTTGATTTTTGTGAACATTGTTTGGGTTGGGGGCTAGGGTTAGGGTCGTGGATTAGGGTAGGGTCCAGGCTTGAGACCAAGTTGAGGTCAGAGTGTGGGTCCGCATCAGGGCCATGTTCAGTGACACTGTTTGGGTCAAGGACTGTTGTAATTCCACATTGTTTCCAATTCATTGTTCCTTAGCTATTTGGGGGGAAGTTGGGGGGTATTGGGCTCCATGCAGCTTGAATTTCCGGAATGAAATGGCGTCAGCTGGACCCCAGGAGGGAGCAGGACCTTCCACTGAAGGGTGAGCTCCCACAGTCCTGCACTGCCTTGCACCGCCTGCAGAGGGCGCCAGACCCCAGCTCCCGCCCTGAGCCCAGGCTGCACAGCCACAGTTGGGACCTGAGCCCTGCCTTTTCAGGACCCACTGTGGAGACTTCTGGAGAATGTGGGGCGCCTCCCACCCTGACAGGACAAGCTGAGGAGGGAGTGGCTCTGCATCCACACTGACCGGACCCGTTGTGGAGGACGCGCCCACACTGGCAGCAGTCCAACCTCCTAAGGACCAGACGCTGGAGGAGGTGAGGAGAAGTCCCTTAGTGGACTGTCAAGGGGTTCGGGGTCTCAGGACCCCACAGAGAAAGGGCGCCCTGTGTAGACACTGGGGCTTCCGTCGTTTTGTGTGAGGAGACGTGGCCTCCTGCTGTGCTGTGCGCGGGGCTGTGGGGTCCCCACTTTCTGGGCTCGGGTGATCCTTGGTCCTTGTCTGTGTTTGTGTGCTCGCGGATTGGGTTCCTGGGGCTCCTCAGATGGTCTGCAGTCAGGGAGCGTCTGCCTTCTTTGGTGCTTGTGCTCTCCCCACCTCAGCCCTGCGGGGTCCTTCCCGTGTCCACACCCACTCCAGGCTTGCGCCGAGTCCGGAAATTCAGGAGCCAGAGTGAGGACTCTGTAGCCGGTTTTGGGGGAGAGTAGGTATTTTCCCAGTGTGGGTTCTTCCCTGAGCACAGTGCCTCCCCATCTCCGTGTGTACCCCTCCCTGTCTGTCGTCATTGTTGCAGGGCTGTCACTTTCTTGGTTCAGGGGCCTCCTGGGTATCTTGCTATCTTGGATGCAGGTGTAAATGAGATCGTTCTCAGCAGTCTCTTTCTGATGGGTCCTTCGGAGCACCTAGGAGTGCCACTAATTTGTGCATATTGATTTTGTTCCTTGCAAGTTCTTGAATTTATTAGTTCAATTGGCCTTAAACTTAATCTGCCAGTTATTTGACCAGCAGCATGGGTTTAATTGGGAAGAGCAGAGAATGGCATTCTGGGCTGAGCAAGCTAAGGTCCCATCACAGGCAAGTGCGAGAAACAAAGGAGAGGAACATTATTTCATGGAGGAGGAAGAAGTTGGGAAGGGTGCTTGAAGGAAAGTCCCTTGGAGAAAGGCAGGGTGATGGAGAATTCTCACCAGCTGAGCTGCAAAGCTCCTACAAAAAGTCAGGAGATGAACCTCCAGCTTCCCCTGTGGGGCCTAAAATTGGTGAGTCTCTCCTGTGGGGGATTGCAATGTGGGGTCTGTAATGGGCACTGAGCACCAGGCGCCCCCTTCCAGCCTCCCCTTCTGGCATCCCCAGTCCACTTTACTGGGGCTTCCCTTCCTGCTTTTGCACAGTTCTAACCAGCTTGTGGTGGAACGTTGTGGAAAAACTGAAATTCCAAATCCACTGCTTCTACTGCACATGAGATACAGGGGCCCATGATTTAATCCTCCCACGAGTCTCTTGCTAGCCCCATCTGTCCGTTACTCATTTTGATAGTTGATATTACCAAAGTACTGTAATTCTAAAAATTTCTGAATTAGCTGTATTATTTCTTTTTAGGTATGAAGTTAACTTCCAATTATATGAATTTAATATTTTGGTCATTGTTTTCTAATTTTATTGCCTTATTCTTGGAAAATATAGCCTGATATTTAACTCTAGGAATTTATTGGCATATACTTCTGGCCTAAATAATGGCCTGTTTGTGTAAATGTTCAACTTATGCTTATATACTTACTGAAGACTCTTGTTTTGGGGTCAGGATGGCTACATTTATTAATAGATCAGGACTATTAGATTCTCTAAATTTTGATGTCTCTTAATTTAATCTAATTAAATTATCAGTTAATGAAAGAAGTTAAATTTTTTATGTACTACTGCATCTAAACTTATCAAAGTCTTTGCTATAATTAGACAAGTATGTCATCCTGTTTTTATACCAAGTCTCACATTAAAAAAATCATACTATCTGAAATATTATTTATTTTTATTATTATTTATTTTTTTTAAAAGATTGTATTTATTGGGGTACCTGAGTTAAGTGTCTACCTATAGCTCAGGTCATAATACCCGGGTCCTGGGATAGAGCCCCGCAGGGGGTTCCCTGCTCAGTGGCGTGCTTCTCCCTCTCCCTCTGTTATTCCCTCTGCTGTGTGCATGTTTTTCTTTTCTCACTCTCTCTCAAATAAATAAGTAAAATTTAAAGATTATCTCTCTCAAATAAATAAGTCAAATTTTTTTTTCTCAATGGGAGGGAGAAGCAGACTCTCCACTGAGCAGGGAGCCTGATGCAGGGCTCAATACCAGGATCATCACCTGAGCTGAAGGCAGACACTTGAACCGACTAAGTCACCCAGGCACTCCAGCTGTTTATTTATTTATTTATTTTTATTATGCATATGTTTTATCTCTCTTTTCTACAAGTCTTTTTTTTGATCTTTTTACTTTTTTCATAAAACTGAATTATTTCAAGATGACTTGGTCATCCTCTTTTCCCCAACCTCAAAGATCATAGAGTATATTTTAACTGTTAAAATAATATTAGTATTTAAGTGCTGCCTACACAAATTAAGGCAAATTATCTGTGGTCTGTATTCCTGAAAATATTTTTTTTATTATGCCTTCCTATGCCAATGACATTTTATAAGGATCTAAATGTTTCCATTTGTGATTTTTTTTCAAGATAATAAAGCTATTACTTCATTCTTTTTTATATCTGATGTTATTTAAAAATTTCTGTCAGTCTGATTCTTGTTTCTTTATTAATGAATTATTTTTTTTCTCTCTAACACTTGTGATTTTTTTTGTGTGTCTTTGGTATGTATGCCCTAGTTTGGGATTCATAGAGTCAACTCTAGTTATGAATATTTTCTTTCTTTTCTTGTATGTAAGTTTTAATCCAGTGTCTTGACTATTTTATGCTTGAGAAATAGATGTACATTAATATTCAAATATTTCTTTCCTTTTTCTTCTTTCATTTAAAAAAAGTCATTTATTTTATTTTATTTAAAAATATTTATTTATTTATTTGGAGTAGAGAGAGAGGGTCATGAAGAGTGGCTGATTATATACTTTCAATTTGGGAGGAGGTTAGGGATAGCACAAGCCTCCAAGGTATTTTATAAACAAGGTTTCCAGGACCTTGAGGGGGCTAGCTATTGTTAGGGAAAGGTCATTTATTACTATTTAGTAAAAACTCAGGGAAGAGACTCTTCTGATGTGTATCAGTGGGTATATGCTTGGGAGATGATTGCCAATTTATATCTTGAGGGCAGGGGTGGGGAGTAGAGATAAAGAAGTTTCCAAAGTAATTTTTACATGTGAAAGTAGATTTTCAGTATCCTGGGGGGAGGACTAAGAATGCTTTTTGCCCTGAGTGGATGTGTCCACATGGAAGCAGCTGAGTCCCCAGAGGAGCTTCAAGGACTTGTCAACAGGCTATGAGTAGTAAGGAAATCTAATTTCTTCTCTAGCTTTTGTTCCACACACATCACCTACATCTTACACCTCTTTTATATTGATAATTTTAATGCTTTGCTGGTATCCAGATGACTATATCCTTAAGTGACTTCTTATCTCTATTGAATCCATTACATATTCTATCCATTGTATTCTTAATTCAACTAGATTACATATATTTAATCTATTAGTACCACTAGGTTCTTATTCTTGTTTTTATTTCAAAATCTTTCCTTATTTCCTTACATTATTTATTGGGTATATTTTAAATCCCTGAAATACTCACTTATTATATATAAGCTGTCAACCGTATTCTTATTTTGAGGTAGCTATATCTTTTTGGGTTTTAGGACATCATACCAACAATGCCAAATAATTTTCAGACAACAGCAGGATCTCCAAGAATTCAACTAAATTCTGACACTATCTACCTGAACATAGTGTAAGATTTCATCAGTTAAGGGATCAGTCCTCCAAGACTATCTCCAACCCCACCTCAGATGCCAGTCTCACTGTAGGCCCCAGGTTATTACCTGTGCTTGTGACAGAGCAACTACAGGTTGGAGGTCCCAATGGCCTACTTCTTACGTTCTTTTAATTTGCTACAGGGACTCACAAAACTCAGAAAAATACTTACTTTATGTTTGCCAGCTTATTAAAAGATATAATAGAAGATTTAAATCAATAGATAGATAAAGAAGTGCACAGGGCAAGGTATGGAGAATGGGCACAGAGCTTCTATTACCTTCTGTAAGACTGCCACTCTTCCTGCCTTTTCATACATTTCACAAACTAAAAGCTTTCTGAACCCAGTCCTTTCAGCTTTTCTGTGGAGGCTTCATGACATAGTCATGACTGACTAAATCATTGTCATTTGCTGATCTAATCTCCAGATCCTCTTCCCTCCCCAGATAATCCTGTATTGGGAGGAAGGGGAGGCACGTTGGGCAAAAAGTTGTGAAGGCTTTCACCAAGTGGTTGGTCCTTCAGGCAAACAGCCCTTGCCTTGAGTGAGGTCTGAAGGTCACTTCATTAACAGAACAAAACACACCTCTCTCACCCTTATCACAGGAAATCCCAAGAGTTTTAGGAGCTGTGAGTCAGTAGCCATGGTTGAAAACCAAATATTCAGATGACCAAAATATATTTCTTGTAAACCACTATATTACACTACATGCTTAAGTATTTAATTATGTGATCTTTTAAACTAATATTTTTCTAAGAGTATAAACTGTTCTGGCAGTAATCTGGATTGGGGAGTGATGTATTGCCAAATTTCTGTCGTTTTAGTCCAGGAAGTCAAAGAGAAAGAACAGGAGAGCCCCGTAGGGCAGGAAGTTCAAAGTAACAATGTTGACTACTACTCCCTTTTCTTGATTTTTTTTTTAAACAAGCAAATCTTCTCTTCAGAGTTGCAGTTTAAAGCCAAGAACATGCGGAATTGGGAGAAAAAATAGTTAAATTTGGAGACTTGCAGAGGTAGAATCAGAGTAGTGAAAGCCATTACAGCAACTGACCTAACTGAGGTCAGTCTTTGGTGAATCACAGAAACAGGTGGAGTTGTCAAACAAAGGAATCTTTGTTTACAACATACAAGGAGATCACAGGGAATAAGTTCCAAAGCCTTGACTGTTTGAACAGGAGAGAGATTTTTATTTAGTATTTAAGATGAATACTCAGAAGGGAGAGTTTTATTATTCCATGTATGGTTGGTCATAAGGTTGTGGCTGCATGCACATCCACATATGTATTTGTGCAATATGTATTGCATGTTCACCTGAATGAAGCTTGTATTCCACCGAGGGCAGAAACTTCAACGTTAGAATAAAGCAGAGGTAACTGTTGGACAAGGGAAAGGGACTCTGCAGGCTTCAAGAGCAGATAGAAACTAGATGGGGTCTTGGGCTCATTTTCTGGGACAAGGAATGCAAGGCCTTGATTGCTTTTGAAATAGCACTAGGAGTTTTGCCACTGATTTATTGTCTCAATAGCTTAGGCTATTTCCTGGTCTGGTGGTGACTGTTAGTTTTCCCATTGCCTTGTTCCCTCAAAATCCTTAAGGAGTGAGGTTTTTGCATTTCTTTGTAAGAACCTCCCAGGAAGTTTTGGAAGAAGTGTGCTTGGGCAAGTACACAGGTGGGGTATAGATCATTGAAAATAGCTGGGGACAAAAAATGACTTTTCTTATGTCAGGAAAACTATATGTCATCTTAATTTTCTGGGAACCTCTAATTCTTTCTGCTGATGTTACCAGCAGGCTTCTGAGATATTACTGATTGTTCTCTTGAACCTAAGGAAAAAGAAATGTAGAAAGCAAAAGACAAAACTTTAAAATCTATCCTCCAACTCATCAATTCACTGCAGCCACCTCTCTGTCTTTCCCTTTCTCTTTTTCTTTATCTTTCTCTCTCACTTTCTCTCTCACATATGCACAACACACACAAATCATCTTAAAACAATTTTTAATTTTCCCTATTCCATTTTAATATAATTGAGGCATGATCATTTTCTTAGTAAATACAAGAAAAAAAAATCTAGGATTCCATCATTCTGTGTGATTAAAGTATAGAGGAATTTACTTCTAATAGCACTTATAAAAACACATTTTATTTATGTAATATTATATAATCAGGTGCCTGCATTTTTCTTATTCTCCAACTAGTGTTATTTGGCAATTAATATTTTGTCAATCAATATTCCCCTATATCTGAATGTGTGGGCAGTGAGAGATGAGTTAGAGGCAAGGATGGTGAACACTCCCAACAACTGCAGACTACATATATCTTAAGCCATGATTTTCTTTGCAAAGGTCAACATTGATAATGTTCTAGTCATACCTCCGTGTACCAGGAAAGAAGTAGCATATTTCTTGAAAGACACAGCTATCAAAGCTCCATTGAGAAACTGTAAAGATGGACAAGCGATTTCCAAATTACATATCTGATAATGGACATCTACTCTGATTATTTAAATATGAATAAAAATAAAAAACCTTACTAATAACCAAACAGAGTATCCAATTTTACATGTGAAGGAAATAATGGAAGAGACATGTCACCAAAAGTATATGGATGGCTTATAGGCACATGACAAATTTCTCAACATTTAGACATTAAAGAAATACAAATTAAAATCATAATGAGACATGCTTACATATCTATTAGAATGGCTAAAATTATAAAGGCTAATTGTACTTGGTCTGAGCTAGATTGAGAAGCAACCAAAAATCTACACTGTTGTTGGCATATATCATGATACAACCACTTTGGAAAATAGTTTGAAAATTTTTTTAAATGCAAAATATGTTGCAGTTACAAAAATAGCCATTTTACTTCTAGGCATTTAACCAAGAGAAACAAGCCCTATGTTCATACAGGGACTTGTATATGAATTTCATAGCAGCTTTATTTTTAAGAATTGAAAACAGTGGAAATGTTCATCAATGTCCATCCATAGAGCAAAGAAAAATTATGATCTATTCATTAAAGAGATTACTATTCAACATCAAAATGAACTATTTACAATTGGAGATTCTCAAAGTAATGATGCTGAGAAAAGAAAAGCCAGGCAATGAATAGTATATACAGTGTGATTCCATGACTATAAAAAATCTAGAAAATACAAATTTATATATAGTCACAGTCATCAAATATATTGGTGTGATTTTAGTGCCTTCTTCTGTGATCCTATAGCTTCCTACACTTGCATCTCTGAGCATTTGTTACACCATGTGAAAATATGAACTCTTTCTCTTCATTCTGTCTTACTAGAATAAGAGTCCTTGAAATTTTATGGACAATTGAACTCTCAGTTATTAGCAGAAATTCTATCACACAGTAAGTTTCCAAATATAAAAGCCAGAGTTTTACAATGACTTCTAAGCTTTTACATGATCTAGCCACTCATTTAACCTCTGTGACCTCTTTCCCTGCTACTCTTCAGTCACTCACAGTGGCCTCCTTGCTATTCCTCAGATATGCCAGGCATGATCCAACCTTATGGCCTTCAAGATAGCCAATTCCTTTGTCTGGAGTGACCTTATTGCTGATAGTTCTGCGCAAATTCATCACCTTTCCATACCTTTGTTCAATTGTCAGCTTCATTGTAACTACCCTGATCTTCCTATTAAAAATTTTAACTCCCCATCCCCTGCCTAGCAACCTTGATTTTTCTCACCCTGATCGAGTTTTTCTTTTTCCCCATTGTACTCATCCTTTTTGAATGCACTATGCAATTTTTATTAAGGTTTATAGCTTTGAATTGTCTCACCCATTAAAATAAAAGTTCTACAAAGCCAAGTATTTCATTTACCAGTGTAGTCTGAAGTAATATCTGCCATATAATAGTTCAGTAGACAACTGGTAAATTTCAAAATAAATTAATGTTGAGAATATACTGAATTTCACAAGTCATTTCAATATTTATTTCCAAAAAATAAACTATGTAAAACATACCTTAAATTTACTTTCAAAATATTTTATAGCATATAATGGACAATATACATAAGCCTTAAAGAAACAATCCTATAAATAACCATTTCATACCTACTTAAAAACTACATAATACCACACTCCTAGATCCTCTCTGAACGCTCTAAAATAACCCTAAAGGAAATACATTTTTAAAAATAACAGATTTTTTGTCAAATAATTTAATAAAATAAAAGTTTCATTCATCTATGTAGATCATAATAAATGTTTTTAATAAGCATGAAATTATAACTCTGAAGTGTGCTAAAATGAAACCACCTGCTAAGGGTGAGAGAATAAAAATAAACATCATGTTTCCAAATAAGAGGAATTTATTACCTTTGAATCAAAGCATGTGGATTTGTTCAAACTGGCAATAAAGGAATATGGAGACACAAACCATAGAAAGTCATATTTTAGATTTCTAAAAGACTTCGAAGTGAAGAGTATACATTCACTTCTCACTTATTGCTCCTACATATTCATGAATTTGAGAGAAAATATAGGCCCTGTGTGTCTTAGCATCTAATGGGATATTTTTTGATATTTACATGCTTACACATAGTATGTGTTATAGTCTTCTCTTTTACATGCTGTAAAAAGGTTAACCCCTTTTCTGCAGAGATCTGAAAATGTGAAACAGTGCCTGAGTAGCTGAATTCATCTAATTCAAATTTCTTGCAGGTCTAAGACCTATTGTTTTTCACTTGACTGCCTCCTTTTTCATCTGTCAATTGGTTACAAATTCTGGTACTGAAGAGAATACATTGGGGCTGGTGGCTCAGTGTGTTAAAGCCTCTGCCTTCAGTTCAGGTCATGATCTCAGGATCCTGGGATCGAGCTCCACATCGGGACATAATGTAACGACAGATAGTTTATATGGGAGCCCTTTGGGTACTCTGGTGGATGAATGTTTTTAAATTAGTTTTTCATGGACATGGGGAGTTAGAGACGAGAAGGGAGGTGGGGGAAATTGGAAGGGGAGCTGAATCATGAGAGACTATGGACTCTGAAAAACAATCTGAGGGTTTTGAAGGGGCGGGGGATTTGGAGGTTGGGGTACCAGGTGTTGGGTATCATAGAGGGCACTGCTTGCATGGAGCACTGGGTGTGGTGCAAAAAGAATGAATACTGTTATGCTGAAAATAAATAAAAAATTAATTTAAAAAATATTAGTTTTTCGTAAACTACAAAAAAAAAAAAAGAAAAGCGCTCCCATTTATAGCGTACACTTTATGGTTCACAAAGCACGTGCCAACAATAAAAATAATAATGGGTTACCGTTACACTTCATAGAAAAGGAGGTACAGGGAAATTGAATGAAAGGGAATAACAAAGTAGGTTCATAAGTCAATCTTCCTTGTAAAAAAATTAACGTGAAAGTGCGTTTCTGCCACCTCTCTCCTGTGTGACATTTTATCGATGGGAGATGGAAAATAAATGGTCTGGTTAACCTTTCCCTCCCCCTCAAAACCCATTATTTGAAAACACAAAAAGGGAAGTGAAGGGAGAAATCCTCCCACTCCCATCCCCACTCACCTCCATAGCCACCTCCTCTTCCAAGAACCTAGCAGACAAGGTGCCAAGAAGTGTTAGGTACCAGCAGTGGTCTCAGATCTCATTCAAGGATCATGGTGAAAGGCATTCAAAGAGATTGTGGGGGCACAGGGATCCAATTAAGGGGGACAAGTTTAAGGTTTGCCTGTTCCCCTAAAAACTAATGGCACTAGAGAAGATGACCTTTGGGAACTATAGCATAATGGATACAATGTGTAAAAAGCTTCAGTGAGTCATGGTGGGAAGAGGCCAAGAGGGCAGCAAACACAGTCTTAGATGATGTTATTAATAGCACTACAGGCTCTAGATTTCCTGTGGTGGTGTTCTTGGCAAGACCAGCCCGGCCAAAGTGGATACTCTCAACCTGGAACAGAGGGTCTTGGAGATGCCAGCACGTGAGGTATGATGAGAGGGTAAAATGATAGGAGGTGTCCTTTGGAAGGACTGACTCCTTGACTTTAAAAGGGAGAACCCAAATCTGTAGGTGAAATCTTTCTGGCTACAAAGAGGGCCAAGGCCTCCTAAGGTCAAGGTCTCCTCGTCACTTGCAAAGATGTCGAAGAACATATTCAGACATTTCAAAGATGTCCTCATATCATTGGTTCCCACTCTGGAATTCTATCAATAAGGTGAGAGTTCCTCTAGTTGAAAAAGAGATCTAAAAAGACTTCCCTTTCTCATGTAATTTCTGTAACCTCCAGGACACACCCACCTCCCCCTTCCAGCTCTGTAATGAAGCCACAGCTGGTGCCAATTTGTGGAACTCCTTAAAGGCTATTCTCCCTTATATACCCCGGGACCAAGTTCCCATGCTCCCTCACCCGATTTCCTGCACTCACCTCCCACCTGGTGTGTTCACACCTGCAAGTGCCTTTTACCAACCCCTTTGCCAAAAGGCAGCCAGAGTGACCTTTCAAAGACCTATCAGTTCCTGGCATTTGTCTCCATAGAAATCTGCACTGATCTTCTAACAAATTCTCAGTCCTCCAAAGGCACCCATAATCCTCCCATCAGTCTATTCATACCCCTCCAACTGACTGATGCCTGTTCTGCCCCATCTCTCTGCCCTTCAACCACACTGCCTCCTTCTTCCTGTGGAGACCTCTCATGGCACCTGCCTCCAAGCACAGGTGATTCCCATTGATGGGAAGACCCTCTTCTCTCCCCCATCTCCCCACTCCAGTTACTCCCACTTATTCGTGAGCTCACAAGCCCCATGGTACACACTCTCCATGCAGCCTGCTCTCTCTTTTCTAGCACTGGCCTCCGTTTCTAGCTGTGCTTGTGTCATGGATGTCCCTCCCCAGCTAGCCTCCAAGCTCTCTTTCCCTTTAGCTCCAACACCTGACACAGTGCCTGGCACGTAGTAAGCCCTGGCTAGCTTCTAAGAGCCTCACTGAGGGACTGAAAGCATTTTAAAAATGTCACCACGTAGGCTCCAAACTGTAGGCAGAAAAAGCTTTGCCTGGATTGACATTTTAGAGACGTATTGGTCAAGTTGGATGTGTTCACTGACTTTACCTTGTAAATTTAAAAAAAAAAAAAAAGTCCTCTGTATCGCTTCGCATCTACCGAAGGCGCATGTATACTCCTAGACCACGTTATGAGCTTAATGGAAGGAGACAAGATGTTTTCGCTAAGAAAATGTATAAGACTGTTGAGGTCAAGTGGGAGGAAACAGTCCGTTTGTTGGAGCATTGCTATCTTACTCTATCACAGCCACTCATAAAAATCTGACACGGGGTGAGTCAGAATTGTCTGTCGGAGATGAGTTAGATCTGGCTCATGTTCCTACAGACATGAAAGCCAGAAACGAAGAAGGAGGCTTTGAAAGCGTGGGTTGAGGAGGCCGTGTGGTTCACTGCGATGAGCTAAGTGCCCAGGGCCACCAGCAGACATGCTGGCCTGTATCCTTCCTTTGTTCTGGGGTCCCTCTTGCACCATGTGGTGAGGCTGGTGGCTGGGAGCAGCTCAGGACAGTACCCGGTGGCATCTTAATTCTCCCACCCTCCTGTGGGCTCCAGTGGGCTCCAGTAGGTCCCAAGGGACAGCCTGCCTTCCTTGAAAAGCCCAGTAGCACTGGGAGCAGAAACTGGGGCCAAAGAGTGAGCACCCTGTTTGACAAGCTGGAGCAGCCACCTCTTCTTCAGATGCAGGGGGAGCCCTGGCATGCTGACTCCTCCCTTCTCCCTTTCCCCTTTCCTCTCTTCCTCCCTCTTTCCTTCCCCTCTCTCCTTCCCTGGTGGTGCCCTTTCCCAATGCCCACTTCATCCCTTTTCCTTTCTACATACCTGTCTTCTAGAGTTTCTTCTTTTTCCTCCCCATTACTTCCCTTCATCTGAATCTCCTCTTTGGTCCCTTTGTCCCTGCTCTCTGCTCCTCCTCCCCTTCCCTGGCCCCTGTTCAGCTCCATACTGAATGCAGGCAGAGCTGGACTAACATGCTCACTTGCTAGCTCAGCCACCCTCCAGAGAAGTCACTCTTCGGTGGCCACCTTCCTGACCCCCTGGTTGCTTCTCCACTTGTTCAGATATTGCTCTGAAGTCTGAGGAGGACAGAGCGGGGCTGCCACAGAAGCAGGCCAGAGGAGAAACCAAAACATGTGTCCACACTGTCCCCCAGCACTGCTGCTCTGAGAGCTTTCAGAGTCCTCAACAGGGTTAGGATTTAGGGGCTTCTTCAGAACCGGGAGTGAAAACAACCATAGGTCAAAGGAAAAGCTATGGCACCCACAAAAAATAATAATCACAAATGAAAACTATGTTAACTCTGAGTCCCAAAGTCGAAAAATTGCCTTGAATCTGTCTCTAGAAAGCACCCAAGGCCTCACTCTCTGGGTTCTGGGTGCCCTGGAAATGGCAGGAGGCTCTGAAAAGCGCGTGGGGGTGCCGAACTATGGGGGCTAGCCTGCCCTCTGGCGGGGGGGGGGTACCTCCTGTGGCGCTGTCCGGGCCTGACCCCCTGCGGACAGGGTGTGGCACAGCGTCTGGGGTGGTCCTGGTGCCCTGGGGTTGGCGGGAGGCTGGGGCCCAAACATCCCACGCCCAGCTCCTGGACCGCGTTTTCTGCTTCACGTGAGGGCGCGTCGTGGTGTCACTTTACCTGTGAGCAGAGGGTCCTCCAGAGAAGCCATTGGGCGGGGAGGGGCAGCAGGCGGCGGGAAGGGGAACAGGACACCACGGCCTCATGGGCTAGGCTGGAGCATGAGAGTGCAGGGGCAGCTAGTATGGTGGGTCCTGCAGTCCCGAATGGGCTGCAGCACAGCACCCTGGCGCTGTGCGCCCCTCCTTCCCGCCTGAACAATTAGCAAAGCCCCTTCTCCCGGCCGCCCCCGACCCGCCCCCGCCCCCGCCCCCCTCCCTCCTGAGTCCTCTGAGAGCTCACTTCCAGCTTTGGAAATTAGCAAAGACCCTTCTCTACGCTGGCCCCACGCCCTCACTTCTGAGGCCGGAGCCCATGCTGGGGTGCGGGGCTAAGCCCTGGCATGCTGCTGCATTGCCAGCGCCTGCGCTGGGCAGCCGCCTAGCCTGGCTCCCTGAGCGGGTGTCCACGCGCAGCCTGGCTGCCAAAAGATCATCAGTCCTAAACGCCGGCTGCACTCTTGGGTCAGTTTGCTGGCTTCCAGTTTGCGCCCAAAGCCAGGAACCAGCTTCCCCAACACAGGCCTGGGCTGAGATGCCTGCCTGGGATCTGTCTGAGCAGTCTCCTCCACTCCAGGCAGGGATGGCACTTCGACCTGGATGTTTGAGTTTTTGGTTTGTTTTTTTGGTCATTGGTTATTACATGACCTCCAGGGTAGGTGCTCCACAAAGGGAGTGAAAACAGGACGGCATATATAGCATACAGCCATTCTAGAAAAATAGCTTGGGGTTCTCTCGGGAACGCGGCATTGGTCCTTGCACTATGGTTTAATAGAAAAGGGATTATGCACCAAGTTACTTAAATGAGCATAGGTTGAAATCGTTTACTGAGAGTAAATATTTTAAATAGTTATATTTTAACTAAATCTATTATCAATCATAAATCTATTACACGAAGGTTACAGGCAATTTAAAAGCAAGAGCACTCTCTTCAGGGTTTTAAATAACCCCTGTCTGTCTTGGCACAAGAAATGCAAAGATAGGAAATGGTTTGTAAAAGGTCATATAATAGATTTTACTAATTCTATTTATTTGACAGACAGAGATCACAAGTAGGCAGAGAGGCAGGCAGAGAGAAAGATGGGGAAGCAGGCTCCCGGTCAAGCAGAGAGCCTGATGAAGGGCTCGATCCCAGGACCCTGGGATCATGACCTGAGCCCAAGGCAGAGGCTTAACACACGGAGCCACCCAGGCGCCCCCAGATGAAATACATTTCTGACTTAGAAACTTCAGATAGAATTATTTTGTCCATGATGACAACTGAAGAAAATGTGTCATCCCTAAACCTAACCTTAAACCCTACCAACGCTGAAACCTAAGCTGACCTTAAAGCCCAAACTAGAACCCTGAATCCCAAACCTGGAATGGAACCCAAAGCCTGTACCTGAGCCCTGGATCCAAGCCCTGAACCAAGAACCCAAACCCTAAACCAGACCTCCAAGTCATGAAACCTGAACCCAAATCTCAGCATGAAGTCAAACCCCAAATTTGACCTTGAACTTTATCCCATAAGCCCTGAGTCTTAAAGCCTAAATCATAAACTTAAAGCCCTAAACTATAACTCTGTTCCCTTGTCCTTCACTCTAAATCCTCACCCTAACACTAAACCCAAAGCCTGATCTAGAACTCTGACTAAAACCTGAACCTGTACCCAAATTCAAATGCTTCACCACACTTTGCTTAGGCACTTGCCATTGATGGATATTTGCAGTTTCTACCTTTTGATTCTTGTGAACATTGTTTGGGTTGGGGGCTAGGGTTAGGGTCTTGGATTAGGGTAGGGTCCAGGCTTGAGACCAAGTTGAGGTCAGAGTGTGGGTCTGCATCAGGGCCATGTTCAGTGACACTGTTTGGGTCAAGGACTGTTGTAATTCCACATTGTTTCCAATTCATTGTTCCTTAGCTATTTGGGGGGAAGTTGGGGGGTATTGGGCTCCATGCAGCTTGAATTTCCGGAATGAAATGGCATCAGCTGGACCCCAGGAGGGAGCAGGACCTTCCACTGAAGGGTGAGCTCCCACAGTCCTGCACTGCCTTGCACCGCCTGCAGAGGGCGCCAGACCCCAGCTCCCGCCCTGAGCCCAGGCTGCACAGCCACAGCTGGGACCAGAGCCCCGCCTCTTCAGGACCCACTGTGGAGACTTCTGGAGAATGTGGGGCGCCTCCCACCCTGACAGGACAAGCTGAGGAGGGTGTGGCTCTGCATCCACACTGACCGGACCCGTTGTGGAGGACGCGCCCACACTGGCAGCAGTCCAACCTCCTAAGGACCAGATGCTGGAGGAGCTGAGGAGAAGCCGCCTGAGTGGACTGTCAAGGGGTTCGTGGTCTCAAGACCCCAAAGAGAAAGGGAGCCCTATGTAGACACTGGGGCTTCCGTCGTTTTGTGTGAGGAGACGTGGACTCCTGCTGTGCTGTGCGCGGGGCTGTGGGGTCCCCCCTTTCTGGGCTCGGGTGCTCCTAGGTCCTCATCTGTGTTTGTGTGCTCGCGGATTCGGTTCCTGGGGCTCCTCAGATGGTCTGAGGTCAGGGAGCGTCCGCCTGCTTCGGTGCTTGTGCTCTCCCCACCTCAGCCCTGCGGGGTCCTTCCCGTGTCCACACCCACTCCAGGCTTGCGCCGAGTCCGGAAATTCGGGAGCCAGAGTGAGGACTCTGTAGACGGTTTTGGGGAGAGTAGGTATTTTCCCAGTGTGGGTTCTACCCTGAGCACAGTGCCTCCCCATCTCCGTGTGTACCCCTCCCTGTCTTTCGTCATTGTTGCAGGGCTGTCAGATGACAGGTCTGTCACCTTCTTGGTTCAGGGGCCTCCCGGGTATCTTGCTGTCTTGGATGCAGGTGTAAATGAGATCGTTCTCAGCAGTCTCTTTTTGATGGTTCCTTCCGAGCACCTAGGAGTGCCACTAATTTGTGCATATTGATTTTGTTCCTTGCAAGTTTTTGAATTTATTAGTTCAATTGGCCTTAAACTCAATCTGCCAGTTATTTGACCAGCAGCATGGGTTTAATTGGGAAGAGCAGAGAATGGCAGTCTGGGCTGAGCAAGCTAAGGTCCCATCACAGGCAAGTGCGAGAAACAAAGGAGAGGAACATTATTTCATGGAGGAGGAAGAAGTTGGGAAGGGTGCTTGAAGGAAAGTCCCTTGGAGAAAGGCAGGGTGATGGAGAATTCTCACCAGCTGAGCTGCAAAGCTCCTACAAAAAGTCAGGAGATGAACCTCCAGCTTCCCGTGTGAGGCCTGGAATTGGTGAGTCTCTCCTGTGGGGGATTGCAATGTGGGGTCTGTAATGGGCACTGAGCACCAGGCGCTCCCTTCCAGCCTCCCCTTCTGGCATCCCCAGTCCACTTTACTGGGGCTTCCCTTCCTGCTTTTGCACAGTTCTACCCAGCTTGTGGTGGAACGTTGTGGAAAAACTGAAATTCCAAATCCACTGCTTCTACTGCACCTGTGATACAGGGGCCCATGATTTAATTCTCCCACGAGTCTCTTGCTAACATGTGTCCTCTCCATGTTGGGTGACCTGGATTGGGGAGGGCTTGGCCTCCATCCCAAAGTCTGATGTTCTCGCTGCTTCCGTGTCATCGTGCTAACATGGATATTGGGAAGATTCATTTCCTCTGTGGTGATTTCAAAGTGCAGTCAGCTTGTTATAGCAGCACAAATACGTGCTGTCTCCACACTCAGATTCCCCAGCCGTCATTTCTTTACCACGTTTGCCACTTCACACGGGATGCTTCAGTGTGTTTGATCCCACACCAGGACAATGTCCTGCAGAACCACCACATAACCTGAAATGAGGAGATCATTACAGAACCCATCCAAGGGTTAGTGTTAGGAACCAGGGACATGGCAGGGCTGATCTGAAGACCCCATGGAGAGCTGTCTGGGTGGCTGAGTTGACAGTGGAGGTGAGGGTGAGTGTCTGGCTCTGGCTTTGTGTCCAGGAGTCAGCTCTGTGTGGGTGTGTCCTTAGCTAGGCATGCAGATTTCTGCTCCTCTGAATCCTTTCCGGAGTTCCAAATGGCACAGTTTCCTTCTGGGCAGCAGGCTGAGTCCTCTGGGATTGCCCATGTGTCCCCAAATTGTAGGGCACCTACTGCAAGGCCTTTGGGGTCAGAATCTTGAAAAGCAAACCAAAGGTTATGGTTAGGGCCCACAACATGGCAGGCCCGATCTGCCAGCACTCTGTCCATCTTTCTGGGGGAGGGGGCAGTCGAGGGATTTGTTCAGGTTGAGTGTCAAGCTCCAGGTTTGCATCCAGGGGCCTGCTGAATATGGGGCTGTCCAGAGGTAGGAATGCAGATTTCAGTTCCTCTGAATCCTTTCTGGAGTTCCAAATGGCATGGTTCCTTTCAGGGTGGCAGGGTTAGTCCTATGGTGTTCCTCACTGTCCCCAATCTCTGAGGCTTTGGAGCCAGGCCGTCGGGGACAGACAAACACAGGCTGGAGAGCTTTAATGTCAGAAATGTATTTTCGCACAGATCTGGAGGCCAGAAGTTCCAGATCAAGGTGCCAGCAAGGTTGGTCTCCAGTGAGCTTTTTCTGGTTGTTCTATAGATCACTACCTTTTCAACTGTGCCCTCAGATGACCTCTTCTCTGTGGGCCCCCAGAGGGGAGGTAGGGGGAGTGCTTTCATGTGTTTCACCCTTATGAGGACACCAGTCCTAGCAGATTAGGACTCCTGTGACCTCACCAAGCCTTCAGTACCTCCTTCTAGGTAGGCCCTATCTCCAGATGCAGTCACACTGGAGATTAGGAATTCTTCATATGACTTTTGTGGGGACACAATTCAGTCCATAACAATTAGTACAGGAGAAAAGCCATGGAGAGAATTCTAGAGGAGTCACACGTTGATGTTATAAGGTAAGTGGGTATAAAAGAGCACCTCTGAAGTCCAATAGGTCATTAGAGCTAGAGGCTGACAGGAAAGTCCCGTACGTGCCACAGTTTTGAGTTTGATGCAAGCGCAACTCTGAAGGGAAGATATTTGGGAGGCCTTGGCCGACCACTACTTCCAGCCAGGGGTGATTCTGGAGGGAGTATCTCTCGGAGTGCTGCCTAGAATCAAGACTTTGGGGTTGGAAAAGTGCCACTTCCAAAGCTGGAGAAGGATGGTGCTGTAAGTTACTTGAAGAGTACTGTTCTGGGAGATAGGAGATCTGGGGTGTCTTCTTTGTTCTGCTGCTGACCAGATGTGAAAATGCAGATTAACTCCCTAACCATCTCAGTTCTACCACCATGTGCTGCTGTCATGTGTGCCAAGCCCCAGAGTTAGTTTGATCCATAAGCAGAAGCCGGTCTTTTAGTTCCCAATCTCTTAATCGGGCTGATCGTCACAATATATAGCGGACACGTGACAGCCACCGGGGAGAAGTAAGGGTTGTCTTCCCCTCAGGGAGAGTGGAAAAGCTCTAGGAGAGGGCATACCCGTAGACCAAAGGCAGCCAGTGCTGGGGAGTGGAGCCACGGGGAAGAGTGTGCTGATGACAGCCTTGTGGAGGGAGGGCAGAAAGAGCCACCACCATGACACTTGAGTTACAGATCGAGCTTGGGGATAGAGAAGGGATCAGGGCACGGTAGAGCAGCAGCTGGCAAAGTGATTCTGTTGAGCTTAAGCTCATAGTGCCTTAGCGAATTAGAATGGGAAATGCCTTGCTATTGTCTGTGACTCTGTGATTGTGTGAGTATGAGTGACAGAGTGGGGACAAAGAGAGAGGGAGAGAGAATACATTAAATTTTAAAGAAGGACAATAAGGGACGCCTGGGTAGCTTACTCAGTTAAGCATCTACCTTTGGTTCAGGTCATGATCCCAGGGTCCTGGGATTGGATCCCATACCAGGCTCTAGTGGGGGGCCTGCCTTCCCTCTGCCTGCAGCTCCCCTTGCTTGTGATCTCTCTCTTCCTCTGTAACAAATAATAGTAAAAAATAAACAAGGGCGATACGTTATGTTTACTTTTGTTTCTGATGCCAGACATGGGTTCAGAGGATTGAAGAGGGAGATCCAAGGAGCTAGCCTCTCAAGAGGAGTGAATACCTAGTCACTGGTAAGACCCCTGGTCCTGCAATACAATATGGCTCCTGTGATCTGGGTCCTGTTAAATGCCCCTCGCCATCCTTCACCCGATAGTTTGATTCTTCATTGCGTTCAGTGTGGGGAACTGGGAGAAGCTATGACACTTGGCCCTTTGTGGAGGAATGTTAGTAGTATAAATAGCAATAGTTATCAGTTCTGGAGCACTTCCATGACTCTGCTGCAGGCACTCTGCTGTGACCTGGGTTTATAGCAGTGAGATAAACATAGAAATAGATGTGGGCTCTGTTCCCAAGAATCTGAAACCCACTATTCTTCTTGTCCCCTTCCCATTCTGTCTTCTTCAGCCCTTGTGCAATCCCACCAAGCAGGAAGCTTGCTTCTCCCCTTCCCTCTCCTGCTCCCCCTGCTTGTGCTCTCATTCCCTCTCTCTGACATGTAAATAAATCAAATGTTTTAAAAAATTATAAAAAAGGCAAAACAAATAACCATTTTTGGAGAGTGATTTTCTGAATGCAGTTATGGGCAGTGCTGGGTACTGAAGAAGACGCTCTGCTGACCAGAGGAGTGGGGAAATTACAGAACAAATTCCACAGGTCATTGAATATATCACATTCATCACCCCACCCATAGCACTCATTAATCTCTAGCCCAGCCAATATGTTGGTTATAAAAATGAGCTTTCTCCAAACTGACAGGAAGTTCTCGTTTTAGCAATGTAAATCATTCTGATCTTTATCACTAATGTGATCTAATCCTGTCTAGTAAAGAAACTTGAGAGTTCTATATCTCTGTAAGCATTTAAGAAAAACAATGGACTCTACTCTAATTACTTTTTAACTAACTTGACTTGCCAAAGGAAGGAGAAAGTAAATATCAGAAATCTTACCACTAAGCACAAGTTGCAAGTTATACCTGCCAAAATGTGGTTCAAAATATAAGTAACCAGTCTCCTTAGAAGCCTTTTACTTTCTTATATCTGTTATGTTGGGTAAATGAGTAGTTACTAGAATACAGCTGGCTCAGTGATCACAATTCTGCTTACCCTCAGAAATATAAATAGATTACATGTTTAGCCCGGTAACTGGACACTGATATAGAATTATTCACTGGCTGATTCCTAGATCAGAAACCACAAAAAATTTTTCTTTTTTATGGAAGTATGGCTGTTACAATAGTCTCACCTGTACCTCATAGTGATTGACTTAACTACTCTATACGTTACAACTCTAGATGTAACATTTTAATAAAACAACAATATCTTTGATGGTATCATGGAAATGTAAGTGCCTTGTGCACTTTTCTTAATGTGTATAATTACCTAAACATCATAGTAAGTAAATCAAGGCCATTGTCAAGCTTCCGTCAAGGAGAGTCCTTAACTAGAGGGATTTCCCATTGCTCTCAGGATGATAACCTCTGAGTTACAGGTTCCGTTAGTTGGCCACACACATTTGGAGCCTTGTGGACTTTCTGACAGCTGAGCAGCATATCTGTTTCAAGCATTGTGATCCCTGTTCTTACTGCAAGAGTGACAGTTGTCACTTTTCCTTTGACCCCTGTCTTTAGGAAAGTGTCTGACTCAGAAAGTCGAGTCAGTACCCCCCAAAAATATTTTCAGGAGAACCACCTCAAAGATGATCACCTGAGATACTGTCAAGAAAAAAAAAACTGAAATTCTAAGCAACATCCATAAAAAGTATTTTCATGTTGATAAGGAAAGATTTTCCCCTAAATACCAGAGAGGCTCCATGAAAGTGAGATTTTTACCTATTTTGTTCACCGTGTCACCAGTCCCTAGAAGAGCGCCTAAGACATCACTCAAGATTAGGTTGCTTTGAATGAATCAAATGAATGAATGAACTGTAGCCTTTGATAGTGAGGTAGTTTATGGTCCTTAGGCAAGAGATGTGATTTGTGTTGGGATTTCAAGAATGGGAGGTGCCGAAGAGAAAATTGAGAAGCTAAATGTGAAAATATGCAATTTACTGACTGGAGTAGTTCTGAATATATTTCAAACATAATTAAACTATGGCTGTGGGTCTATATGCGTTTTCATAATTTTCCCTTGAAAATGTGAGGCATACAGATGTCATCTCCAATGAATTCTCCTTGTCCGTATACAGAATCACCAAAAAAAAAAAAAAAAAAAGGCATTCTGACAGTCTTCAGACCATCCACTCCAGGATTGTGACTCTTTCTTCTCCATGTTCTTTCTGACATCATGGACTTTCAGGTTGACCTCTCTCATCTTGGGTCCCACTCTCATTAGCTGTAGAAGTCATGCGATGTTTGTGATGTGAGGGTGGCAATACTCTCTGACTTTTGGTTACAATATGTCTTTGAAAGCCAGTGTTTATTCTGCTTTTACAGCATTTCTCCATTTGAATTGGCCACCTTTTAAGTGGTCATTAGCCACATGTGGCTACTAGCCATGGGACTTGGACAGCAGAGGTGTGGAAAGTCCGCACATTCTTCCACTCAAAGGATATTGTGAGTTATGCTACATCTTTTTTTTTGAAGTGCCTTTTTTAGATATTTAAATTCAATTAGCCATTAGATAGTACATCATTGGTTTCAGAGAATTCAGTAACTCATCAGTTGTGGATAACCCTTGGTGCTCATCACATCACGTGTCCTCCTTAATGCCTATCACCCAGTTTCTCCATGTCTCCCACTCCCCTCCCCCCCAGCAACTCTCAGTTTGTTTCCTATAGTTAAAGGTGCCTCATGGCTTGTCTCCCTTTCTGATGACTCCCATTCAGATTTCCCTCCCTTCCCTCTGATCCTCTGTACTACATCTTAATCTCAACAGTCAAGCAGTGGTAGTAATTCAGTCATGGAGTCATGCATATTCTAAATCTAATGAGGTGGATTCCCATACTGCCTTTGTCTCTTCCAGAGCGCTTACATTTGTTATATTATTGCTGCTGTGTTCATGTTTCTCGTTCACTGAATGTCTGATAAAAGAATTAGTAAAATGTGTGACTGCAGAAAATACAATGGTCATGGATGATGAAGATTTTCTCCTTGACCAGACTCGAGTCAAGTTCCTCTGAGTCCTCTTTCTGTCTACCTTGACCTTAGGCTCCGCCCACTTAGCCCAGTTTTAGCAAGAAATCTGCTTGGTCATTTTTCAGCAATCTTCTATCCTACTCTTGATATCTGATCAAATTCCTTATCTCTCACCCCTGGTATCTTACCACTTTTTTTTTTTTAAGATTTATTTATTTTCACAGAGAGAGAGCCTGAGCAGGGGGAATAGCAGAGGGAGAGAGAGAACCAGACTCCCCACTGAGCAGCAAGCCCAATGCCAGGCTTGATCCTGGGATCAGATCATGACCAAGCCAAAGCCAGAGATTTAACCAACTAAGCCACCCAGGTGCTTCAGTATCTATAACCCTTAATATCTGATCCAATCCCTTATTCCCAGGGCACCTGGTTGGTGCAGCTGGTTGAACGTTTGACTCTTGGTTTCTACTCTGGTCATGATCTCACGGTCCTGAGATTAAGCCTCACCTCAGGCTCTATGCTCAGTGAAGAGTCTGATTAAAATTCTCTTTCCCTCTCCCTCTACCCCTACCCCTGCTCCCTCTCTCTAAAATGTATTAATAAGTCTTTTAAAAAATTCCTTATCCCCTGATCTCAATAGTTTATGATCCTAGCCTTCCTTCAACAATATTACTGTCCAGATGGTTTAGCCAGAATCCCTTCATCCTTACCCTTGATGTTCCATCTTAATTTTACATTCAGTGATCCCCACCATGCTCTTTAGCTGTAAATCTCCATTTGTCTGAGCTGAGCCAGATTTCTCTCCCATACTATACAATAAAATCTCATCATAGTAGCATCCCTTGAATAAAATCTTCCTTACTCTCTTTAATGGGTGTCACAATATTTTTTTTTTCTTTAACAGTCAGGAGGGTGCTAATGGAGTACCATGACAAAAGGCCTAACTTCCTATAATGGACATTTCTTTGGTTTACCTGACAAATACTCTTTCTCTCTTCTAAGGAAAATTTCCGGTTCTCAGTATAACTGCCAACTGGCCCAGGGGTGGACAAGTGAGGCAGATGAGACCAAAATGAAAATTCTGTTGAGACACTGGACCTTGAGGATTCAAGCCAAGGACATAAAAGTGTTGGTACTCCATTATTCTGATGGTCCGTTAACTCTTGCTTTTTTGGTTCCTGTGTCTATCACTGCCCCTGCCTTTTTGAAGATAATGACCATTCATCTGAGTACACGGTTCACAGAATCCCTTTGCAGTGGCCCATGCGGGCCAAGGTAGTAGAACATAATAGATCTCTGTAAGTTTTTAAAAAATGTCTTTGTCCCTGTTGCCCATGGCCATTAAAGACCAAAGGTCAGGGGTAGGGGGATATTGGAAAAGGTGAAGTTATAGTTACTCACTGATTTTTTGATTGGTAGAGAGAAAGCAACACCTACATACAGGGCCAGTGGGTGAGTGGAGGAAACATCTTTGGCTCTAGGAGGAATGGGGGAAGGAGGAATATTAATAATCTTTGTCTTTGGAACTGCCCCTGAAGACTTCCCCACACAGGAAAATGACCTAGCGTGACTCTCCTAAACTTCGGCAAGCCCCTTAAATTTAACTGACTTCTAGATCTGATACTCCCTGCTGGATAACTCTGATCATTATTGGATTGTTACTTATTTTATTTTAAAATTATTTTTAAAGAAAATTTTAATCTAAATACAATTAATTAACATATAATACTAGTTTCAGACATACAGGTTAGTGATTCATCAGTCTTTTGTAACACCCAGTGCTCACTGTATCACATGCCTTCCTTAATGTCCATCATCCAGTTACCCCATCCACCCATCCCTCTCCCCTCCAAGAACCCTCAGTTTGTTTACTGTGATTAAGAGTCTCTTCTGAGGGGTACCTGGCTGGCTCAGTGGGTTAAAGCCTCTGCCTTCAACTCAGGTTATGATCTCAGGGTCCTGGGATCGAGCCCCACATCAGGCTCTCTGCTCCCTGGGGAGTCTGCATCCTCCTCTCTCGCTCTTCCTGCCTCTCTGCCTACTTGTGATCTCTGTTTGTCAAATAAGTAAATAAAAATCTTTTTTTTTAAAGTCTCTTCTGGTTTGTCTCCCTCTTTGACTTCATCTTGTTTTATTTTTTTCCTTTACTCCCCTATGATTCTGGTTTGTTTCTTGAACTCCACATATGAGTGAGATCATATGATAATTGTCTTTCTCTGACTGACTTATTTCGCTTGGCATAATACCCTCTACTTTCACCCCTGTCATTGCAAATAATTGCCATTTATTTTAACTCGACAGAGAAGGCCACTAGAAACAGCAGGTGATGGCCCCAGCTCCTGTTCCTCCATGCAGAACATCTGTCAACACCTGTGGACATCTTTTCCTCCCCCCATTCCTATGAATGTTGCTCAGTTGTTACATGGCATGGACAAATGCTGTTGGCTGGTGGCATGGACACACTGGACAAGCTTGGCCTTCGGTAAAACAAAGACTGGCTTCAATTACTCAAACTGAAACAGGAATGCTTGGATGAACAAGCCTGCCAGGAAGTCCCACTGGAGGTACTCAACCTGTGCCCCTTCCCTCCTTGGACCAAGAACCTGAACTTGAGAGATGAATGGCTTATCCAAGGTTATGGCAAGGTTACACAGACCTGAAACTAGACACAGGTGTACATGCCTATTGATCAAGGCTGGCTGAGAAATCGAACTGCCTCAAATCTTGATTCTTTTTGCCACTTCTTATTCTCTGACCCTGTTTTTCATAGATTAGGATGTAGGAATAATAAAAATATCAGCTAATGGGGTATCCTGACTTTTTGATCTTTTAGTTCTTGTCAGACATTTACCATAATGCTTAGCACATGGATATGTGTGTGCACACACGTGCACATGCATGACACTCAAAAAATTGTTCCCTGATATTAACTTTATCAGTACACTTTGCATCCACCACCAATTGGCTGTTTTGTCACAAACTGATTAAAGCAGAACTGTCAAGTGAGGAACTTCAAAGCCAAAGCATTAAGTGCTTTGAAAAACCAGCACCTGGGAGGATTTGTCTCAGCA
Source organism: Mustela nivalis (assembly GCF_964662115.1). Classification (NCBI taxonomy): domain Eukaryota; kingdom Metazoa; phylum Chordata; class Mammalia; order Carnivora; family Mustelidae; genus Mustela; species Mustela nivalis. Next base: position 658,387 of record NW_028136418.1, read on the forward strand.
TCTGTGATTAGAAGGCAGCAAAAAGAGACTTTGGGGACACAGTTCACCCCTTCATGAAGCAGCCATTCAGAACTTTCTCCGAAGGGCTAATGCCTAATCTTCCAAAGACCAGCAAGAACAAGCTTATGGTCTGTTAAAATCAGATTTTTAAAAGATTTTTATTTATTTATTTGAGAGGGAGAGAGAGAGAGTGAGAGTGAGAGCATGAGAGGGGAGAAGGTCAGAGGGAGAAGCGGACTCCCCATGAAGCTGGGAGCCTGATGCAGTCCTTGATCCTGGGACTCCAGAATCAAAATCAGTTTGATTGACTCAATACAGTCAGGGAGGACAGTCCTCAGGAGTCACAGAATGCTGGTTGCCATGAGGGAGGAGTCTTTTACAAAGTCTGGGCTCTCACAGAAGGAGTCTGAAGCGCGTGTATGGAAAGCAGAGGTCAGTTCTGGATTAGAAGCTCTTTCTGAGGGGAAATGAGTAGAAGCAGGGATTAACCAGGACTTGGGCTCTGCTTTATTCAGTTCAAGTTGCTGCAACAAATGATGACAGACTGGGTGGCTGAAACAGCAAAACATGTACTATTCCTTGCAGTTCTAGAGACTGAGAAGTCCAAAAGCAAGATCCTGGGAGATCTGATATCTAGCAAGAGACTGCTTCATTATCTACAAATGCCCATATTTCTGTTGTAGACTTGCATGGATGACAGCTGGCAGAACAATCTCTCAGGTCGTTTCTCAGAAGTGCTTTTATCTCATTCACAAGTGTTCCAATCTCATGACCTCACCACCTCTCAAAGCCCATACCTCCTGATGGCACTCCTTGAGGGTCAGGGCTTCAACATCTGAATTGGGACAAGACACAAACATTCAGTCCATTAGCAAGTGTTGTCATGAGGACAGCATAGCTTATCAACTGGGTATCCCCAGGAATCCATGGGACTAGCAAAGCAGAATCTGGGGGTGTCACTGGTAGGAAAGCAGGAGGTCCCCAAGAGACAGTCCTCATAGCATTTTACAGAGACAGCAGGACCCTTGAGAAACAATAGTTTCCGTGACCCATACACCAGCCTTTATCTATGCCTGTCCTCCCTGCTGGATTCACAGCAAGCCTACTTCTTTCTTTTCCAGTACAAATGGATTTCCACTCTCTGAATCCTGATGAATTTTTGCTCTTTTGCAGTTAGTAGGTTGTCCCTCAGGATTCTGCATGTCTGGATTTGCAATCGTGGAAACTGCCAAAGGTCTAGGGACCTGCATGGCAGAACCCGGCCTCTACCACTATTGCCCAAGGTAGGGACTCTGGTCCCTTGAGTGTCCTGTGCTGCTGTCAAAGGTCTGTGTGCATTGGCTTATTGTTTTTTTTTTTTTTTAATGTAATTGCTTATACGTGTGTTTCATCATGCTCAAGTGGCCTTTCTGTGAAAAAGTGGCCAAGCTACACCTAGAAGTCACTGAAGAAAGTTCTAAAAACTCCTGGTTAGTATGAGGCTAGAGAGAGAGAGAAAGAGAGAAAAGAAATCTGCCTCTCTGCATTTTGCAAGTCCCTGGGCAAAATCTGTTGGCTGTGCACTCCTCACACGAAGATTCCAGGCAGGGAGACCCTCCTGAGCCTCATCTCCCTGAGTTCCTCTTCCAGAAGCAATCCCTAGTTTGAGACCAGGGTTAGCGAAAATAGAGCAGCAAAGCAGGGTCCAGAAGGAAGGACTGCCACAGACCATGGAGCACCAGGGGGACAGGCTGGTACCTCCTCACGGTTGGGGTACAAATGGGCTCAGCTCAGCAGGTATAGGGGTGCCCTTGGCCCCTCTGGTGGGCTTTGCAGTGCCCCAATCTCAGGAAGAAAAAAGGCTGGCTCAGGTGACATATTTTTGACTGGGAAGGAGCTGACAGCAATGGAAATAAACAAGTAGGGAATGATGTTGTAAAGTTGGAGGGTTTGTCCTTTATATCTCAGCTTTCTCTCCTATCTTCCCCTGCTCTGTAGTGTGTTATCAAAGAAGTTTTTGGCATGATATTCCTGTTCACTGATTAACTCTTGAGCTGTGTCTTTTCTGCTGTTCAGCTCATCTGGTGAATTCTTTTACTGTAAAAAGTATCTTGCCCTTGCAAGGGCAATGGCAAGACCTGAGAAATCCCAGAGATTTCAGCTTGCCACCCAGAAGGAAACCAGGCTATTTGGAATGCTGGAAAGGATTCAGAGTAGGGGAAATCGTCTTGGACATCTGAGACCACCCCCACATTCAGCGGTCCACTGGACACAAACCCAGACCTTGATACTGATCCTGAACCATGCTCTCAACTCAGACCCCTGTGATCCTCGCCACAGTGCTTTCAGATCAGTGCAGCCATGCCCATAGGCACAAACTCTTAAGCCTAGATTCTGTCCTGAGAGGTGTGTCCCCGACGGCCTGGCTCCAAATCCTCAAAGATTGGGGACAGTGAGGAACACCATAGGACTCACCCTGCCACCCTGAAAGGAACCATGCCATTTGGAACTCCAGAAAGGATTCAGAGGAACTGAAATCTGCATTCCTACCTCTAGACACCCCCATATTCAGCAGGCCCCTGGATGCAAACCTGGAGCTTGACACTCACCCTGAACAAATCCCTCGACTGCTTCCTCCCCCAGAAAGATGGACAGAGTGCTGGCAGATCGGGCCTGCCATGTGGTGGGCCCTAACCATAACCTTTGGTTTGGTTCGGTTCTCAGGATTGTGACCCCAAAGGCCTTGCAGTAGGTGCCCTACAATTTGGGGACACATGGGCAATCCCAGAGGACTCAGCCTGCTGCCCAGAAGGAAACTGTGCCATTTGGAACTCCGGAAAGGATTCAGAGGAGCAGAAATCTGCATGCCTAGCTGAGGACACACCCACACAGACACAAAGCCAGAGCCAGACACTCACCCTCACCTCCACTGTCAACTCAGCCACCCTGACAGCTCTCCATGGGGTCTTCAGGTCAGTCCTGCCATGTCCCTGGTTCCTAACACTAACCCTTGGATGGGTTCTGTAATGATCTCCTCATTTCAGGTTATGTGGTGGTTCTGCAGGACATTGTCCTGGTGTGGGATCAAACACACTGAAGCATCCCGTGTGAAGTGGCAAACGTGGTAAAGAAATGACGGCTGGGGAATCTGAGTGTGGAGACAGCACGTATTTGTGCTGCTATAACAAGCTGACTGCACTTTGAAATCACCACAGAGGAAATGAATCTTCCAAACAACCATGTTAGCACGACGACACGGAAGCAGAGAGAACATCAGACTTTGGGATGGAGTCCAAGCCCTCCCAGATCCAGGTCACCCAACATGGAGAGGACACATGTTAGCAAGAGACTCGTGGGAGAATTAAATCATGGGCCCCTGTATCACAGGTGCAGTAGAAGCAGTGGATTTGGAATTTCAGTTTTTCCACAACGTTCCACCACAAGCTGGTTAGAACTGTGCAAAAGCAGGAAGGGAAGCCCCAGTAAAGTGGACTGGGGATGCCAGAAGGGGAGGCTGGAAGGGGGCGCCTGCTGCTCAGTGCCCATTACAGACTCCACATTGCAATTCCCCACAGGAGAGACTCACCAATTCCAGGCCCCACACGGGAAGCTGGAGGTTCATCTCCTGACTTTTTGTAGGAGCTTTGCAGCTCAGCTGGTGAGAATTCTCCATCACCCTGCCTTTCTCCAAGGGACTTTCCTTCAAGCACCCTTCCCAACTTCTTCCTCCTCCATGAAATAATGTTCCTCTCCTTTGTTTCTCGCACTTGCCTGTGATGGGACCTTAGCTTGCTCAGCCCAGACTGCCATTCTCTGCTCTTCCCAATTAAATCCATGCTGCTGGTCAAATAACTGGCAGATTGAGTTTAAGGCCAATCGAACAAATAAATTCAAGATCTTGCAAGGAACAAAATCAATATGCACAAATTAGTGGCACTCCTAGGTGCTCGGAAGGAACCATCAAAAAGAGACTGCGGAGAACGATCTCATTTACACCTGCATCCAAGACAGCAAGATACCCGGGAGGCCCCTGAACCAAGAAGGTGACAGACCTGTCATCTGACAGCCCTGCAACAATGGCGACAGACAGGGAGGGGTACACACGGAGATGGGGAGGCACTGTGCTCAGGGTAGAACCCACACTGGGAAAATACCTACTCTCCCCAAAACCGTCTACAGAGTCCTCACTCTGGCTCCCGAATTTCTGGACTTGGCGCAAGCCTGGAGTGGGTGTGGACACGGGAAGGACCCCGCAGGGCTGAGGTGGGGAGAGCACAAGCACCGAAGCAGGGGGACGCTCCCTGACTGCAGACCATCTGAGGAGCCCCAGGAACCGAATCCGCGAGCACACAAACACAGATGAGGACCTAGGAGCACCCGAGCCCAGAAAGGGGGGACCCCAGAGCCCCGTGCACAGCACAGCAGGAGGCCACGTCTCCTCACACAAAACGATGGAAGCCCCAGTGTCTACACAGGGCGCCCTTCCTCTGTGGGGTCCTGAGACCACGAACCCCTTGACAGTCCACTCAGGCGGCTTCTCCTCAGCTCCTCCAGCATCTGGTCCTTAGGAGGTTGGACTGCTGCCAGTGTGGGCGCGTCCTCCACAACGGGTCCGGTCAGTGTGGATGCAGAGCCACACCCTCCTCAGCTTGTCCTGTCAGGGTGGGAGGCGCCCCACATTCTCCAGAAGTCTCCACAGTGGGTCCTGAAGAGGCGGGGCTCTGGTCCCAGCTGTGGCTGTGCAGCCTTGGCTCAGGGCGGAGCTGGGGTCTGGCGCCCTCTGCAGGCGGTGCAAGGCAGTGCAGGACTGTGGGAGCTCACCCTTCAGTGGAAGGTCCTGCTCCCTCCTGGGGTCCAGCTGATGCCATTTCATTCCGGAAATTCAAGCTGCATGGAGCCCAATACCCCCCAACTTCCCCCCAAATAGCTAAGGAACAATGAATTGGAAACAATGTGGAATTACAACAGTCCTTGACCCAAACAGTGTCACTGAACATGGCCCTGATGCAGACCCACACTCTGACCTCAACTTGGTCTCAAGCCTGGACCCTACCCTAATCCAAGACCCTAACCCTAGCCCCCAACCCAAACAATGTTCACAAGAATCAAAAGGTAGAAACTGCAAATATCCATCAATGGCAAGTGCCTAAGCAAAGTGTGGTGAAGCATTTGAATTTGGGTACAGGTTCAGGTTTTAGTCAGAGTTCTAGATCAGGCTTTGGGTTTAGTGTTAGGGTGAGGGTTTAGAGTGAAGGACAAGGGAACAGAGTTATAGTTTAGGGCTTTAAGTTTATGATTTAGGCTTTAAGACTCAGGGCTTATGGGATAAAGTTCAAGGTCAAATTTGGGGTTTGACTTCATGCTGAGATTTGGGTTCAGGTTTCATGACTTGGAGGTCTGGTTTAGGGTTTGGGTTCGTGGTTCAGGGCTTGGATCCAGGGCTCAGGTACAGGCTTTGGGTTACATTCCAGGTTTGGGATTCAGGGTTCTAGTTTGGGCTTTAAGGTCAGCTTAGGTTTCAGCGTTGGTAGGGTTTAAGGTTAGGTTTAGGGATGACACATTTTCTTCAGTTGTCATCATGGACAAAATAATTCTATCTGAAGTTTCTAAGTCAGAAATGTATTTCATCTGGGGGCGCCTGGGTGGCTCCGTGTGTTAAGCCTCTGCCTTGGGCTCAGGTCATGATCTCAGGGTCCTGGGATCAAGCCCTTCATCAGACTCTCTGCTTGACCAGGAGCCTGCTTCCCCATCTTTCTCTCTGCCTGCCTCTCTGCCTACTTGTGATCTCTGTCTGTCAAATAAATAGAATTAGTAAAAGCTATTATATGATCTTTTACAAACCATTTCCTATCTTTGCATTCTCATGTGCCAAGACAGACAGGGATTATTTAAAACCCTGAAGAGAGTGCTCTTGCTTTTAAATTGCCTGTAACCTTCGTGTAATAGATTTATGATTGATGATAGATTTAGTTAAAATATAACTATTTAAAATATTTACTCTCAGTAAACGATTTCAACCTATGCTCATTTAAGTAACTTGGTGCATAATCCCTTTTCTATTAAACCATAGTGCAAGGACCAATGCAGCGTTTCCAGGAGAACCCCAAGCTATTTTTCTTGAATGGCTGTATGCTTATATATGGCGTCCTGTTTTCACTCCCTTTGTGGAGCACCTACCCTGGAAGTCATGTAATAACCAATGACCAAAAAAAACAAACAAAAAACCCAAACATCCAGGTCGAAGTGCCATCCCTGCCTGGAGTGGAGGAGACTGCTCAGACAGATCCCAGGCAGGCATCTCAGCCCAGGCCTGTGCTGGGGAAGCTGTTTCCTGGCTTTGGGCGCAATCTGGAAGCCAGCAAACTGACCCAAGAGTGCAGCCGGGGTTTAAGACTGATGATCTATTCGCAGCCAGGCTGCACGTGGACACCCGCTCAGGGAGCCCGGCTAGGAGGCTGCCCAGCGCTGGCGCTGGCAATGCAGTAGCATGCCAGGACTTAGCCCCGCACCCCAGCCATGGCTCAGGTTTCAGATGTGAGGGGGCGGGGCCAGCGCAGAGAAGGGTCTTTGCTAATTTCCAAAGCTGGAAGTGAGCTCTCAGAGGACTCAGGAGGGAAGGGGGGGGCGGGTCGGGGGCGGCCTTGAGCAGGGGTTTCGTTAATTGCCCAGGCGGGAAGGAGGGGCGCACAGCGCCAGGGTGCTGTGCTGCAGCCCATTCGGGACTGCAGGACACACCATACTCGCTGCCCCTGTGCTCCCACGCTGCAGCCTAGCCTCTGACGCCGCGGTGTCCCGTTCCCGTTCAGGCCTTCAGGCCCCCTGCTGCCCCTCCCCGCCCCATGGCTTCTCTGGAGGACCCTCTGCTCACAGGTAAAGTGACACCGCGACGCGCCCTCACCTGAAGCAGAAAACGCAGGACAGGAGCGGGGTGTGGGGTGGTCGGGGCCCAGCCTCCCGCCAACGCCAGGGCACCAGGACCACCCCTGACACCGCGCCACACCCTGTCCGCAGGGGGTCAGGCCAGGACAGCGCCACAGGAGGTACCCCCTCCTCCCCCCCCGCCAGCTGGCAGGCTAGCCCCCATAGTTCCGCACTCCCAGGCGCCTGTCAGAGCCTCCTGCCATTCCCAGGGCACCCAGAACCCAGAGAGTGAGGCCTTGGGTGCTTTCTAGTGACAGATTCAAGGCAACTTTTCGACTTTGGGACTCAGAGTTAACATAGTTTTCATTTGTGATTATTATTTTTGTGTGGGGGCCGTCGCTTTTCTTTTGACCTATGATTGTTTTCACTCCCGGTTCTGAAGAAGCCCCTAAATCCTAACCCTGTTGAGGACTCCGAAAGCTCTCAGAGCAGCAGTGCTGGGGGACAGTGTGGACACATGTTTTGGTTTCTCCTCTGGCCTGCTTCTGTGGCAGCCCCGCTCTGTCCTCCTCAGACTTCAGAGCAATATCTGAACAAGTGGAGAAGCGACCAGGGGGTCAGGAAGGTGGCCACCGAAGAGTGACTTCTCTGGAGGGTGGCTGAGCTAGCAAGTGAGCATGTTAATCCAGCTCTGCCTGCATTAGCGATGGAGCTGAACAGGAGCCAGGGAAGGGGAGGAGGAGCAGAGAGCAGGGACAAAGGAACCAAAGAGGAGATTCAGATGAAGGGAAGTAATGGGGAGGAAAGAGAAGAAACTCTAGAAGACAGGCATGTAGAAAGGAAAAGGGATGAAGTGGGCATTGGGAAAGGGCACCACCAGGGAAGGAGAGAGGGGAAGGAAAGAGGGAGGAAGAGAGGAAAGGGGAAAGGGAGAAGGGAGGAGTCAGCATGCCAGGGCTCCCCCTGCATCTGAAGAAGAGGTGGCTGGTCCAGCTTGTCAAACAGGGTGCTCACTCTTTGGCCCCAGTTTCTGCTCCCAGTGCTACTGGGCTTTTCAAGGAAGGCAGGCTGTCCCTTGGGACCTACTGGAGCCCACTGGAGCCCACAGGAGGGTGGGAGAGGTAAGATGCCACCAGGTCCTGTCCTGAGCTGCTCCCAGCCACCAGCCTCACCACATGGTGCAAGAGGGACCCCAGAACAAAGGAGGGACACAGGCCAGCATGTCTGCTGGTGGCCCTGGGCACTTAGCTCATCGCAGTGAACCACACGGCCTCCTCAACCCACGCTTTCAAAGCCTCCTTCTTCGTTTCTGGCTTTCATGTCTGTAGGAACATGAGCCAGATCTAACTCATCTCCGACAGACAATTCTGACTCACCCCGTGTCAGATTTTTAAGAGTGGCTGTGATAGAGTAAGATAGCAATGCTCCAACAAACGGACTGTTTCCTCCCACTTGACCTCAACAGTCTTATACATTTTCTTAGCGAAAACATCTTGTCTCCTTCCATTAAGCTCATAACGTGGTCTAGTAGTATACATGCGCCTTCGGTAGATGCGAAGCGATACAGAGGTCCTTTTTTTTTTTTTTAATTTTACAAGGCAAAATCAGTGAACACATCCAACTTGACCAATACGTCTCTAAAATGTCAATCCAGGCAAAGCTTTTTCTGCCTACAGTTTGGAGCCTACGTGGTGACATTTTTAAAATGCTTTCAGTCCCTCAGTGAGGCTCTTAGAAGCTAGCCAGGGCTTACTACGTGCCAGGCACTGTGTCAGGTGTTGGAGCTAAAGGGAAGGAGAGCTTGGAGGCTGGCTGGGGAAGGACATCCATGACACAACCACAGCTAGAAACGGAGGCCAGTGCTAGAAAAGAGAGAGCAGGCTGCATGGAGAGTGTGTACCATGGGGCTTGTGAGCTCACGAATAAGTGGGAGTAACTGGAGTGGGGAGATGGGGGAGAGAAGAGGGTCTTCCCATCAATGGGAATCACCTGTGCTTGGAGGCAGGTGCCATGAGAGGTCTCCACAGGAAGAAGGAGGCAGTGTGGTTGAAGGGCAGAGAGATGGGGCAGAACAGGCATCAGTCAGTTGGAGGGGTATGAATAGACTGATGGGAGGATTATGGGTGCCTTTGGAGGACTGAGAATTTGTTAGAAGATCAGTGCAGATTTCTATGGAGACAAATGCCAGGAACTGATAGGTCTTTGAAAGGTCACTCTGGCTGCCTTTTGGCAAAGGGGTTGGTAAAAGGCACTTGCAGGTGTGAACACACCAGGTGGGAGGTGAGTGCAGGAAACCGGGTGAGGGAGCATGGGAACTTGGTCCGGGGGTATATAAGGGAGAATAGCCTTTAAGGAGTTCCACAAATTGGCACCAGCTGTGGCTTCATTACAGAGCTGGAAGGGGGAGGTGGGTGTGTCCTGGAGGTTACAGAAATTACATGAGAAAGGGAAGTCTTTTTAGATCTCTTTTTCAACTAGAGGAACTCTCACCTTATTGATAGAATTCCAGAGTGGGAACCAATGATATGAGGACATCTTTGAAATGTCTGAATATATTCTTCGACATCTTTGAAAGTGACGAGGAGACCTTGGCCTTAGGAGGCCTTGGCCCTCTTTGTAGCCAGAAAGATTTCACGTACAGATTTGAGTTCTCCATTTTAAAGTCAAGGAGTCAGTCCTTCCAAAGGACACCTCCTATCATTTTACCCTCTCATCATACCTCACGTGCTGGCATCTCCAAGACCCTCTGTTCCAGGTTGAGAGTATCCACTTTGGCCAGGCTGGTCTTGCCAAGAACACCACCACAGGAAATCTAGAGCCTATAATGCTATTAATAACATCATCTAGGACTGTGTTTGCTGCCCTCATAGCCTCTTCCCACCATGACTCACTGAAGCTTTTAACACATTGTATCCATTAAGCTATAGTTCCCAAAGGTCATCTTCTCTAGTGCCATTAATTTTTAGGGGACCAGGCAAACCTTAAACTTGTCCCCCCTAATTGGACCCCTGTTCCCCCACAATCTATTTGAAAGCCTTTCACCATGATTCTTGAATGAGATCTGAGACCACTGCTGGTACCTAACACTTCTTGGCACCTTGTCTGTTAGGTTCTTGGAAGAGGAGATGGCTATGGAGGTGAGTGGGAATGGGAGTGGGAGGATTTCTCCCTTCACTTTGCTTTTTGTGTTTTCAAATAATGGGTTTTGAGGGGGCGGGAAAGTTTAACCAGACCATTTATTTTCCATCTCCCATCGATAAAAAGTTTACCACTCCCCACTGGAAGAATTTATATCTTTCCTTTGAATCTACAGGAAAATCTCCCAAACCCAGACCACCACCATGTGGATTCAGCCATCTTCTGATTCACCTCCAGATTGTCTCCTCCTAACTGCTCAAGCCACTGGTTAAGGGCGAAATGTTCAATGCCCAAGCAATTAAGTGGGGAACACGTTTATCTAAGCAATTGCATGCAGCTCTCTATCTGCATACAGGGGGTCTCTCCCAAGCCTTTCCAACCTCAGCAAAAGAAGACAAAGCCCCAGCAGTCTGGGGTATATATCATTCATTCATTCCTGTGTTCAACACTCATGGCGGATCCCCACCAAGACAGTGGGAGAGCAAGGACTGGAGAAATCCTGGAAGCTGAAGTCTGAGGAGGATTTCAAATTCAAGTCAGAGATGAAAGAAACATCTGGACTTGGTCCTCAGGTACATGCAGTATTCTGAACTGAGGCTAGAACCAGAGACCATTCTAATGAAAGGCCTCTACAGGTGGGCTCTCACAGGTGGGCCCCAACTCAGTTTCGTGTATATTCATTCATGAAATAGCTCTTTGGGTCAACATGCAGAAGAAAACCATTTCAGAAAACTGACAATGAGGAGAGTAAAGGGAAGCCAGAAGGCTTGTGAATGGGGAGAGAGGAGGAGCCAGGGCAGGAAACCAAGAATCCCTCCCTGCCCTCCTTGCTGCCAGGGAGGTCTGAGGGACTAGTTTCCACCTGGGATCCCAAGTCCAGAACAAAAGCAGCGGGGCCACGGCGGGGGAGGGAAGGGGGTCCTCAGCACGGGCGCATGGGGCTGCGGAAAGATGGGGGCTAGCGTGCCTGCTGGCGGGGGGCACCTCGCAAGGCGCTGTCCCCAGCCCGACCCCATGAGGACCCGGGTTTGGCGCAGCATCCGGGGTGGTCCCGGTGCCCTGGGGTTCGCGGGAGGCTGGGCCTCCACAACCCCCCTCTTCGCCCCTAGGTCGGGTCCGTGCTTTCTGCTCCAGGTGAGGGCGCGGCGCGGTGTCACTTTACCCCTGTGCAGAGGGTGGTCCGGAGAAGCCTTGGGGCAGGGAGGGGCAGCAGGCAGCAGGAGCGGGACAGCGGAGCCTCACATGGGAGCGTAAGGGCGGCGAGTCCGGTGGGTCCTGCAGTCCCGACTGAGCCGCAGCACAGCACCGCGGCGCTGCCCGCCCCTCCTCCGCCAGCCCCTCCACCTCCTCCCAGACTCTCAGCCACATCCTCTGTGAGCTCACTTCCAGCTTAGGCAATTAGCAAAGCGCCTTCTCCCCGCCGCCCTCCACCCGCCCCCGCCCCCCTCCCTCCTGAGTCCTCCGCGAGCTCCCTTTTCGCTTTGGCAATTAGCAAAGCCCCTTCTCCGCGCCGCCCCGCCCCCCTCCCTCCTGAGGCCCCGCCCTGGCTGGGGCGCGGGGGGAAGCCCCGGGGGCTGCAAGCTTTGCCAGCGCTGGCGCTGGGCAGCCTCCTAGCCTGGCTTCTTGAGCGGGTGTCCACCCGCGGCCTGGCTGCAAAAAGATCATCAGTCCTGTTAACCCTGGCTGCACTCTCCCGTCAGTTTGCTGGCTTCCAGATTGCGCCCAAAGCCAGGAACCAGCTTCCCCAGCACAGGCCTGGGCTGAGATGCCTGCCCAGGATCTGTTTGAGCAGTCTACTCATCTCCAGGCAAGGATGGCACTTCCACATGGATGTTTGGGTTTTTTTATTGTTTTTTGGTCATTGGTTGTTATTATTACATGACCTCCAGGGTAGGTGCTCCACAAAGGGAGTGAAAACAGGATGCATGATATACCCCTCACCTCCCATGCTGTCTTTCTCTTAAATAATAAGCACTGCTGAACTATCTTAGATTCTGTACCTTCTCTCCAGCCATGAACCTATCACTGTCTTTAACTCTTGAAAACTTCATTAGACAAATTAATGTGGTGAAGGAAGCAATATGAGAAAGCCTATTAATCTGATGAGCATGGAACTGAACAAACCCTATAGATACTTTCCCTTTGATTTCTAGCCTATCAATACCTACAGTGAGTCACATACACTCAAGATTATTGTTTTTATTGTATACTTCATATATTCATTGATTTTGGACTCGTTATCATTTCGTTGAAGTGTTAAACTATGGTAATAAACAAACTTTTAATTAACTTTTCCTCCTATGATACAAATATAACTTGCACTTGAGCTTTAGCTAATTTTATGTTCTAAAATTGCCAAAACAAAATGATCAAGGTTTCTAGATTATTTACTGTCTTTTCTACTATATAATATTGTTCTATCTCTTCTGTATAAAGAAAATGAATGCTTGGGGCTCTTGGGTGGCTCAGTGTGTTAAAGCCTCTGCCTTCTGCTCAGGTCATGATCCCAGAGTCCTGGGATAGAGCCCCACATCAGGCTCTCTGCTCAGCAGGGACCCTGCTTCCCTTCCTTTCTCTCTGCCTGCCTCTCTGTCTACTTGTGATCTCTGTCTGTCAAATAAATAAATAAAATCTTTAAAAAAAGAAAATGAATGCTTGATAACTAAATGAATGCTTTACTGAACAAATTAAATATGGCAATAGCATTTTATTTTATCATGCTTCACATATTAAACAATAATATTATATCACTAGTCTACAAATAATCTACTCGCATAGTCATTTGGAAGCTTTTAGCAAAAGAATTCTTCCTCCTGATTGTAGTATAAAAGCCACAGAAATATACAGAAGACTCCTAGGATAGAAAGTTAAATCCAGTTATCCGTGATGCCTTGAGGAGGACCTGACCTATGTATGTCCTGGGATGCACTAGTAACTGTTACATGTGATAGGATTATATTTAATATATACAGTTTCATTTACTTCACAAAGGACATATAAATTTGAGAATAAAATATTTGATGAATCTATAAAGTCTATATCTATTTGTAACTAATGTGGTAGAATTAAGATGTTAATTTGAAAAAAAATTCATTGAACACATACACATATTCAATTGTTTTTATATATATAAACAGCATTATTTATTTATGTAAATAAATGCATTGTCAGTAAAATCCATTTACTTATCAATCATAAGGGTAATTTTAAGTACTAAGAATAAGAAATATGTGAAAAGATAAGTGTTCAAGAGTGCAGTTTGTGGTAATTAATACAATATGATAGGCTCATAAAAATGATATATTACTTGAACTTAAAAGCTTCTATAATTAAGCGATGACCACTTGAAATTTGTAATTAGTCTTGCTGCAGTTTTTCCTTGCACTTATTGCCCTTCCCCAGAAGTTCATTAAGAATTTCTGTGAATGTCCTTATGTTTAATCTCATTCATAGATTCCACTGCTGCTCACAAAACAAAGCCAAAAAGAGAGGTAACTCTATGTGGCACTCCATCCACAAGCAATACATTCATAAATAATTAAAAAGCTCTCTACTTCATTTGTTACCCATTCAGCTGATAATTTAAATGAGTAACTGAGGCCATTTTATCAGCACTTTTAATAGAATGCGACTCAGAAACTTCACAGTGTTATTTAAGAAGAAATGCTCACGTGTTAAGGTTTTTATTTTTTTAAATCAACAAAATAATTTTCAAATATTAAAAGCAAATGTCTCCTTTTCCTCCAAGTTTCCTTGCTATGTCAAAGTTACAAATAAATATATTAAAATCGTATTTTGAGTAGTAGATAAAAACAAAAGTTTTGAAACTGTGGGTTCAGTGTCTGGGTTAACTTGTATAAATATCTGAACTCAATGTATTTAGACTTTATTAGATTTTTTTTTTAGACTATTTAAAAATACATGCTGAGATAATGACAACATTATTTTATTCATTTTAATAAATAAATTATTTTATTTAATTATGTTTAGATATTTATTTATTAAATTAATGATTTAATATTTAATAATCTAAATTTGAAATATTTTAAATTCTAAAAATATTTATTTAATTAAATTGATATATTTAATATAAATATTTAATAAATTATTTAACCATTATTATAATTATGCAATACATTATGTATTGTGTAATAATTGCATTTTAATAAATAAATAAATGTATTATTTACATTATTTTATTATATTTTATTTCGTTGACAAAGAGAGGGAGAACGCAAACAAAGGGAGCTGCAGGCAAAAGGAGAGGGAGAAGTAGGCTCCCAGCTGAGCAGAAAGTTCAACCTGGGGTTCCATCCCACGACCCTGGGATCACCACCTGAGTCGAAGGCAGATGCTTAAGTGACTGAGCCATCCAGATGCCCAAGGCTTTGTATTCTTCGCTTCTAAATATTGATGCTCCTTCATCTCTGGAGTTAGTAAATTGATGTTGAGAATTCATATCAAAGAATTGATAGTAGCTGTTAAACAGAAACATGTAATTTAGGGGAAAAAAAAGAACAGAAGGAAGAGAAAGGCCAAAAGTCAAAAGCACATTAATATAAAATTTAATTAGATAAAAAAGCTGATATTCCTGAAGGGGGCTAATAAAAGAGCTGCAAAGAGCTGATAGGATTAGGAAAATTGTCCACTCCTGGTCATTTCATAATTTTAAACTATTCCTTATTAATAAATATACATAGTTCCAGAAACACAAGCACATAGGAACATTTCCACCAAGTTTCCTCTAACAGCATTTACAAATTAGACGTTCAAACAATGCAGTTCATTACATGTTGCATCTGTATCTTAAAGTTTAAACACTTTCTGTGACACATTTTCTAACAATTAAAATTAAAATATATATATATATATATACCTTATCCCTAAATGGAAAAAAAAATATATATATATATATACATAGAAACCTTATTCCTAAATGAAACCTTTCTTTGTTTATTAGCTTAAATAGGTAAATTAGCAACAACAACAACAACAAACAGCTAATATTATAAAGGTAGGAACAATTTACCTTTTCATTTATTGCTATTTTCTAAAAATTCCTATTTTATTTTTTTCTCAAGTCTGTCATAATAATTTTCTAAATCTCCTGCCTTATTCAATTTTTTTCTTTTAGTGGAAATCTCTATTTCATATTTATTTTCTCTTCCTCCACTCTTTGCTCTAATAATTCAATGTATTATTAGATTTTCTGTTTTTCTCTTTATCCAGATATATCTTTTCTTTCTTTCTTTCTTTTTTAAATAATTTGATTTGCTGGCATTTTACATCAGTACATGCTTTCTTATGGATGTTAGAAATGTCTGTGGAACTACTAGAAGAATAAACTTTTTTACCTTTAAGAAGTTTACAGTCTAGAGTGCCTGGGTGGCTCAGTTGGTTAAGTGTCTTCCTTCAGCTTAGGTCATGATGCCAGGGTACTAGGATCCAGTCCTGCATCAGCTGCCTGCTCAGCAAGGAGTCTGGTTCTTCCTCTCCCTCTGCCCCTCCCTCTCTCTCTCTAATAAATAAATAAAATCTTTTAAAAAAAGACTTACTGAAATCTGAGACTGAATTACTAAATTCAGTCTTAATAGAAGACA
This sequence comes from Mustela nivalis, assembly GCF_964662115.1. Classification (NCBI taxonomy): domain Eukaryota; kingdom Metazoa; phylum Chordata; class Mammalia; order Carnivora; family Mustelidae; genus Mustela; species Mustela nivalis. The sequence goes on from NW_028136418.1 coordinate 673,965, forward strand.
GCTAAACAAAGCAATGATCACAACTGGAAAATTTAGCGAGATCATGGTTTAACATTTTTGGTTGACACAGGACCTCTTTCAGTAACAACTTTCCCTAAATATCAATTTCTTTGTAAGGCAAAAAATTTTGACAAGAAATCCAGATCCTTCTGATCGTTTTCATATCAATTTAATGTGACATCCTCAGAGTATATAATCAAATATGTAATTATTCTATCTGTTGCCTTGTATATTGCCTGTATCTTTTTCAGACTCAAAGTTCCATTGAGGTAGAGTTTTTTTTTTTTTAAAGCAGAGATTTTTAAAGTGTTTGATATATACAATATGCTTAATAAGTTTTTAAAAAACCTATGTATTACAGAAGCCTTAAACAGGCTTTAAAAAAAGAAGGTGATATTAGTGGTCATATCAAACAATTTTCAGGTTTCAGTCATGTAAATAACTACATTTCTCAGAGACAGAGAAACATACAAATGATCTGGGTCCAGTAGGATAATGCTAGCATGTGTTGTAAATTCTTTTATATGACCTTATTCTTGCAAGAATTGGTTATGTGGCAGAAAAAAAGGTATCACTATCTTATACTTTATTATTTAAAGAGATTTATGGAAGTCTTAATTTCTTACACTACCCCTTTGTTTCAGTGGACCCAATTTCCGTGGTAATGGTGAGAGGAAAGTAGGCAATTTAGGCAGCAGCCAAAATCACCTACAAGGCACTATAAAATAAGGCTTGTTCTAGATCATGGGTCTGTCCAAAGGGGAATGTTAAGGGGTAGAATGGATGATGGATGCATTGTGGACTTATAACTTTAAGATTAATACTGTTATGCCCCAATAATGGGTCTATGATTAAAGGAGCGAGACTGATGTAAAGCAAAGGTCAAGCAAAGCTTTATTTCATGCGAAGCATCAAGAATCTAACCGAACGTTTGGGGCCACACCTCTTATGAGAGAAGGCAACCCTTTGCTGTTCCACAGTCTAGCTTTTAAGGGCAAAGGCCATGCAGTCAGGCCTGGCCACGCACAGGTGACCAATGAGATTTTAACACACACAGGAAACTCCACAGTGAGGCTAGGTGACCAATTGAGGTTCAATTTACCCTAGTATAGACATTTGACCCAGCCTATTACACCTTGATTAGGATTAGTGCCAAAAAGGTTCCCAAAGAGCAGAGGAGTGGGGCATACTCATTAGTATCTAGGGAGACAATATGCAAACACCGCCCCCCTCCCGCTGATTGATGTCTCCACCTGGCCTGACCCACCCTTGTATATGGGCTTTGTTACCTGGAGCTGATTTCCAGGACTTGTTTTTAAGTGAATCCCCTGGGGGAAGGGGAGAAAGGACAGTTTAAGGGTTAACCTCAATGAAAGCCTCTTGCTAAAATATAAAAATATAAAATAGGTCCTTACATTACAACAACTCAGTAGGGAAAGTCCCAGTGTGGTGATAAAAGAAGTGAGGTAACTTGCATTGCACATTTTTTTTTAAAACGTGTAAGTTGTATTTTTCCGTGCCATTACATCATACTTTATCTTCATCTCTGTCTACTAGTTTAAAACTAGTTAAACAAACTCAACAATTTTTTAAAAAATATTTTATTTATTTATTTAAGAGCAAAAGCCAGAGAGAGAGAGAGAGAGCATGAGCAATATGGGGCTCGATGCCAGGACTCTTGAGATCCTGATCTGAGCCAAAGGCAGACACTTAACTGACTAAGCAAATGAGACTCCCACAAACTCAACAATTTCATAAAATTTTTATTTGTTGGGGTGCCTGTCTGGAACAGTCAGTAAAATATGTAAATCTTGATCGTGGGGTTGTACGTTTGAAATCCACCTTGGGTGTAGAGGTTTTATTTAAAAATAAAATCTTTAAAAATTTTTTTTTCATTTTTTTATTTAAGCCATTGTATGGCAGTGTTGATCACTATATTGTACACCTGAAAGTAATATTAACCTTATTTTAACTAACTACAATTTAAATAAAAACTTTAAAAATAAAATAAAAATAATAATCATAAAAATAAAAAAGAGGAAAAATTATTTGGCAGGCAATTTTCTTAATTGCATTATTATTTATTATTATCATAGTCTGTGTGTGTCGGTGGGAAGTGGCTGGTATTACAGTGAGTTCCATATCTGTGTTACACTGAGGTCCATGTCTGTAGTCAGTCTTTTTTTTCTTTTAGTTTATTTTCAGGGATCCAAAATTCATTGTTTATGCACCACACCCAGTGCTTCATGTAATAAATTCCCTCCTTAATACCCACCACTGGGCTCACCCAACCACCTGCCACCCTCCTCTTCAAAACCCTCAGTTTGTTTCTCAGAGTCCACAGTCTCTCATGGTTTGTCTCTCCCTCCGATTTCCCCCAGCACACTTCTCTCCATCTCCCAGTTTCCTCCACGTTATTCCTTATGTATTGAGTCTTATAAAAACTTTTATTTCTTTCCCTATTCTGCTTTGCATATGCTTACCTTAGATGTTAAAATGTTATAAACCTCTCCTGCCTGGTCCATTTTCTCTCTATTCTCTTATGATTTCTCATGCTCTCCCTGCCAACCCCACATGCCTTACAATATCTGGATATGACTAATTTCTTCCTGAGCTACTTTATTCTACTCTGCCATATGGTTGCCCTTCCCTCTTCTGTACCATAACTTCTATCCCCTGCATTTGTGCTTTAACAATACCTAATTCTTTTCACTGCATCTGTATCTTTGAGGTCAATACTCAGTAGTGCAATCGCGGGTCATAGGCTAGCTCTATTTTACTGGAAAGAAGGGCCATATGCACCCCAGTGTTCATAGCAGCAATGTCCACTATAGCCATTCTGTTGAAAGAGCCAAGATCCCCTTCAACAGACAAACGGATAAAGAAGATGTGATCTATGGATACAATGGAATATCACTCAGCCATCAGAAAGGATGAATACCCAACTTTTGCATCAACATGGATGGGAATGTAGGAGATTATGTTAAGTGAAATAAGTCAAGCAGTGAAAGTCAATCATCATATGGTTTCACTTATTTGTGGAACCTAAGGAATAGCATGGAGGACATTAGGAGAAGGAAAGGAAAAATGAAGTGGGGGGATTGGAAGGGGAAATGAAACATGAAAAACTATGGACTCCAAGAAACAAACTGAGGGTTTTAAAGATGAGAAGGATGTGGGGATGGGTGAGACTGGTGATGGGTACTAAGGAGTGCACATATTGCATGGGGCATTGGGTGTTTTACACAAACAATGAATCATGGAACACTACGTCAAAAACTAATGATGTATTGTATGGTAACTAACATAACATAATTAAAAAGAAAAGGAGGGGGACAATACCTAACATTCAATCTTTGCTAGTTTCTTGTTTACCTCCTTTTAAGAGTAAGCTCATTAGTGTTTTTTGTTTGTTTGTTTGTTTTTGTCTCAACTAAAAGAAGAAAAATAATACACATTATTTTGAAAACTTTTTGAACAGTGTACAAACGTTAGTCAAGTCCACAATGTCTCATCTCTTCTTCCTCCTAACATGGCTAAGATGAAAAACCCTTTATCTGGGAAAAGATCATTCTCCTGCCACCTTGTGTAAGATTTTGGCTTTAGCTTAGATTATCCTTTCTTTCCTTTTCTGAAAATAAGTTGAAAATATTAATAGCCTCAGTTTCTTCTTCCAAAATATGACTGCTTCTTTACCAAGTGCAAAAGCAACCCATTTTGACCATAGTAAACAGCTTGGACCTACTTTTTTTGGCTCACTGTTTTAGTGAGACAAGTGGAGTGAAGATGACACACCATTTCCAAATGTATTAATAATTGGTAGACCATACTTCTAAATTGAAGATTTGTTGCCATTAAACTATGACCAGACTCGCTATAATTACAGAGGTAAATTCTTTATATTTACTATATTTGAAATTACCATATAATACCAAAATAAAATTATGATTATGTGAAGAGTCTGTAATATTAAGAAGATGACTTTGAAATGATTGCTTATCTAAATGAAATTTCCCATTTTATAATCTTGTATAAGCTTCCGTTGTCATTTCCTATTTAAAATCTATTAGAAGGCACTCTTATTTTCCCTTAAGTGGGAAGTCAAATGTGGAACAAATTCATCCCAAAGGAACTGATTCTATGTTCCACTGAAGACCAGGTGGCTTCCATGTGGCATTTTGCCTCTTGCATATTGTTCATCTCCTACAACAAATGGGGGTATGCTCTTTAGTAAACTAATTCAACTCAATTAGAGGCATTGTCTTCAAGGGATAACATCATAGAGACTAGAATCAGAATCATACTTTTGGGAAAATTGGGCCCAGGATTTTTGTTTTGTTTTGTTTTAAGATTTTATTTATTTATTTGACAGGCAGAGACCACAAGTAGGCAAAGAGGCGGGGGGGGGGGGGAAGCAGGCTCCCTGCTGAACAGAGAGCCTGATGCAGAGCTTGATCCCAGGATCCTGAGATCATGGCCTGAGCCGAAGGCAGAGGCTTAACCCACTGAGCTACCCAGGGGCCCCTGGGCCCAGGTTTTGATGGCTTCTTTCCTCAATCTTATAAAACCTATTTGAACTCTACTGGATGCCAGAACTGCTTAAAAATATTTGGTCCCTTGTAATTTTAACCTTCCAGTATTCAATGCACCTGATCCATGTAATATCCTATAGTATTTTTGTCAAATGAAGACTCTCAAAGTGTGTTTCTTGGGAGACACTTTTCAATTGGTTGCTTACATTTCTGCATTTATTATTTGTTCTAGGCCATCCTTTGAAGATGGTTGTATTGAATAGACTTGGAAGACAGAAATAGTATCTTTTTTTTTAACTTAACCTGTTGTGTTTGCAAATATTATCTGCCTCTGTTTTGATTCTTCTTGTGGGAACTGAGGCTCAGAACTGATATATAACACCCATCCCTACACACACACAAACACACACACACACACACACACAAACACACACACACACACACACAAATAATGTTAATATTCTGGCTACCTCTATTGCTGTGAATAATAAACTATATTATTTCTGAAACATGAGTCTGCGTCTTCTATCAACACCCAAGAAACTACGGCAGACTCATACACCAGCTTTCAAATAAGGGAAAATAATCTCAGATGCTTTATATTTTTTGATAGTGTTACCTACTTCTGAACATATGACTGAACACATATAAAGCTGGAGCCCTTTCCATTTAGAGCTTCTTCTGTGGAAGAACTATGCATTCACTAGTAAACAAAAGTAGATTCATCTTTTTTTTTTTTTCCTCCTGACACCATTTCCTCTCTCACACTGTTGCTCAAATTGGATGGAGTCTAAGGTCCTTTGAGGAAATTTTTGTTTAATGACTCAAAATAAAATAGGAAGAGTCTAAAGTGCTAAAAATACTTCTAGATAAAAGGTATAAGATAATGCCAGAAAGGATAATAATTTTATCTAACAACTGCCTGTTCACCCCTTATTTGTTCATTAACTAATCTCCAAATTCCTGACTAAATCCCTTTTGTAAGCCAGAATGTGAGCTAAAAACTGGGATTTTAAAAAATGTTCATTTGAAATCCAGTTAGTTAACATATATGGTTGTATTAGTTTCATGTGTACAATATAACATATAGCACTCAGTGCTCATCATGACAAGTGCTCTAATTAACCCCCATCACTTATTTAATCCATCACTCCTTTCAGATCCCGTCAAGTAACCATCAGTTTGTTCTCTGTAATGAAATGTCTGTTTCTTGCTTTGTTTCTCTTTCTATGTCTTATTATTTCCCCTTTGCTTGTTTGTTTTGTTTCTTTTATTCCATATATGAGTAAAGGTATTTGTCTTTCTCTGACTGACTTATTTCACTTTTAGCATTATACTGTCTAGTTCCAACCATGTTATTGCAAATGGCAAGATTTCAGTCTTTTTTATGGCAGAATAATATTCCATTGTATATACATACCACTTATTCTTTATTTATTCATCAATTGATGGATACTTGGGCGCTTTCCATATCTTAGCTTTATAAATAATGCTGCTATAAACATAGGGGTGCTAGAATCCCTTTGAATAATTTTCTTATATTCATTGGGTAAATACACACCAACAGGTTTGTTGGATCACAAAGGACTTCTATTTTTAAATTTTATGGAAATTCCATACTGATTTCAAATATGGCTGTATCAGTTTGCATCACCACCAACAGTTCACAATTGTTACTTTTTTTTTTTAAGATTTTATTCATTTGACAGAGAGAGATCACAAGTAGAGAGAGAGAGAGGAGGGAGCAGGCTCCATGCCTGGCAGAGAGCCCGATGTGGGACTTGATCCCAGGACCCTGAGATCATGACCTGAGCTGAAGGCAGAGGCTTAACCCACTGAGCCACCCAGGCAGCCCCCACAAGTGTTACTTTTTCACATCCTCTCCAACACCTTTTGTTTCTTGTAGTGTTGATTTTAGCCATTCTGACAGGTGTGAGGTGGTATCTCTTTCTAGTTTTGCTTTGCAATTTCCTGATGATACATGATGATGGACATCTTTTCATGTATCTACTGAACATTTGAATGTGTGCTTTGGGGAAACACTTGTTCATGTCTTCTATCCATGGTTTTATTGTATTATTTGTTTTTGGATGTTGACTAAAAACTGGATATTAAGTAACACACAAGACAGGTTTCTTGAGCTTAAATTTTATTTGCATGAGTATCATTAACAGGAAAAAATATGCATATGTGTATGTACAAGTGTGTTTATGTATACATCTATCTATCTATCCTCTATCCCATGTCTTCTAATTGTGGTAAATCCTGTAAGGTGGGGAATGGGATAGTCTGAAGAAATATGCTTCTGGATATGCTGGGTAAGCAAATTTAATTGCACTCAGATGCATTGGATATAAGTGAATCACTCAAATGAGTTATTTAATATTATATAGAAACAAATTAAAAGTTTATGTAGTTGAAAATAATAGGTAGTTAAAATAATTTTTTTGTTTGTTGTTTTTGTGTCTTTTTTTGTTTATATATACTATGGTGTGAATGTTTATGTCTCCCAAAATCATATTATGGAATCTAACTCTGGAAGTGATAGTATTAAAACTTAGGGGCCTTTGGGAGGTGATTAGGTCATAAGTGGGATTACAGTCCTTTTAAAGGAGACCCCAGAGAGTTCTCTTGATTCATTCATCATGTACGTTTACAGTGAGAAGATAGCCATCTATGAGGAAGTGGGCTCTCCCTGGATCTGCCCATTCCTTAATCTTGAACTTCTCCGTTCTAGAACTGTGAGAAATAAATTCCTGTTCTTTATAAGCTATTAAGTCTATATCATGTCCGTTATAGCAGCCTGCATGCAGAAGGACACTATGACCTAAAATGAGAGCAATAAATATAAAGTTTCAGTAAAGTCAGTTGGTACAATGTTTTTTTTTTTTTACTTAGAGAAGACATGCTGCTTCATGTTAAACCTTGATATTGTATATGTTTCTTGAAGGGCCACTTCTTACTCCTTTGTGTGTTTTCCACAAAGTCCAGGATGATGCCTTACATAAAGGTAATATTTTATAAATACTGTTGGAAATATATACTTCTCTAAAATCTTATTTTGCCTACAGATTACTTGGATCCACTTTGCCTTGTGTAGAATATTTGAAATATATTAAGTAAAGAATGTCTCTCTAAATAACATTTAGAATCATCATTAGTTTATGACTCCTGACTCATTTGTTTATGCAGTGATACTTACTTCAAGAACACTGAAATTTGTAATATAATTTTGAATTAATCACCAAGCTAGTTTATTTTAACTTATGAAAAAATAATTTCTCATGTTGGTTTAATTCTGCTCTTATGTTATGGTCATGACATTTTCATTAAAATAAAGTAGAAAATAGAAGTAAATAATTAATGAAAAATAAAAAATAATAAATAAAAAATAAAAGCAAATCTCTTGTGAAATGTTAAACTTTTCTTACTTATTTTGTTTTGCTTTTCCTCTACCATGCTGGCAAAGCTGTATGTTGCAGATAAGTATAATTTTCTAGGTGGTAGGTTTGTTACTTTTACTAAAATTTTCAAAATATAAAGAGTTGAATAGTCATGGATTGTTTATTAAACTCCTTATCTACACATATAAAAATAAAACAATGATGGTGACCTGGGTATTTCTAAAATTGTATTCTGTTTTTCCATATTATGGTTTACAATGTAATTAATAAAGATTCTGCATATATTAACATCCATCCCCTTCTATCTCATCTGTATGTCCATACAGAGCATGTATGATTTCTATTCATTTCTATGTTGTGGTGAAGAGATTGTCTGAAGTAGCCTATATTTATGCAGGTAGATCTTAAGCTACGGTGCTCTTGTTTATTTGCTTGTTCGTGATCAGTATGTCTGAAAGATGATAACTATTGCATCAGGTGTGACGATTAAAAAATATTATTGGTGCCTGATACACTGTGATGAAATAGGTAAGTCAATTCATAATTTGTTAATTAAATTAGAAAAGAAATTCCTTTGGATTTGTTCTTTATTAAAGTTTTTTTTTAACGAATTCCTTGGGATGTTTTTTGTGTAATATATATCACATGCCTCAACCTTTAAATTTGAATGTAGAAAAGAGTTATCAGAATGAGCCTAGAAAATATTGTTATGGGGGCGCCTGGGTGGCTCAGTGGGTTAAGCCGCTGCCTTTGGCTCAGGTCATAATCTCAGAGTCCTGGGATCGAGTCCCACATTGGGCTCTCTGCTCAGCAGGGTGCCTGCTTCCTCCTCTCTTTCTGCCTGCCTCTCTGCCTACTTGTGATCTCTCTCTGTCAAATAAATAAACAAAATCTTAAAAAAAAGAAAACATTGTTTTGAAATATTTTTGTTCTGTTATATTATGTTAACTTAGGAAATAATGGTAGTTATTTTTATTAGCATTTCCTACTTTCCACATGCCCTTACAGATGAGATATCATGTTTTTCCTACTCTTTTTATCGTGGTTGTTATATTCTTCATGATCAATAACAATCAATAAAAATTCACAATATTAATTTTCTTTGGGAAAGTGATATTTTAGCTAGAATCCATGACCAAAAATTTTAGCTGTTGTTCTTCCAGGAGATGAGACTATCAATGTTCCCGAAATTTCAAGAAATAGAACTTATTAATTGTGTTGGTTGATGTTTATTGTCTCTGAACTTAGAGGTGCATAATTCAATTTAAAATTTATTTTGGGGGCACCTGGGTGGCTCAGTGGGTTAAAGCCTCTGCCTTTGGCTCAGGTCATGATCCCAGGGTCCTGGGATCGAGCCCCGCATCGGGCTCTCTGCCTAGCAGGGAGCCTGCTTCCTCTTCCCTCTCTCTCTGCCTGCCTCTCTGCCTACTTGTGATCTCTATCTGTCAAATAAAATAAATAAAATCTTAAAAAAAACGGAGTGGACCTTATGGGGGTGCTTATCTGAAATTGAGGGACATTATAAAAAAATAAAAAATAAAATTTATTTTGAATTGAAAACAAGATCTTACTGAAGTTTAGGCATCCCACTTTATATCAGGCCTCCAGTACATTCTAATTTATTTATAGAAAATATCATAAACATGAATGACACTTTTCCTATTGCATTTATATGAAACTACAATGACTCAAAGATGTCAGATTTGAAAAGCACTACCTTTCTATAATTTCTGTTTCCTAGGAGGAATGGATATACCATTTTAGCTCAATTATCCAACAGTATTCAAAACCACCATGAATTTTAAAACATAGTTATTACACCCTAAAAATCAAGTATGAAAATGTATAAACAACCAAATCTCTATCTGTAAATGAAATACTCCCACACAGACGGGTTTTAAAACTTTCTAACTTAAGGAATTTGATAGCACAGACTCAGGGTAGTAGTTTCAGTGCCTACAGTATACTTTCAGGGAGAGAGTAATGTAAGCTCTGAGTCACTTTCTGCCCAGAGATGACCTAATAGTGGTTCTGGCATTGTTTGTTTGTTTTTGAAAATACGTTCCTGGGCGTCATTCAGAAAATGCAGAGTTTGGCATCTATATAAATTAAGGATGATCTTTTTGAACTTTTGTCTTTCATTACATCAAATTACCATAATTGGACAGAAATTCCACTAAATTAAGCATTGTTAGGAAATGTGTAAATTGGAGCTACTCAAATTAGTTGCTCTTTGAACTATGTGCTGTTGGTTCAGGATTAGATAAGGATTTTGAAGGCAAACCTAAATCATTGCTTCCTTTTTTGAGAGATTCTCAGCATATTTTCTTAAAATTAGCTGAAATAAACAATGTGTTTAGTCGCAAAGTGATTTGCATTTTTGCACAAACTCCCTATCTCCTTGAGAATTATAACAGATATTTCATGAAACATCATTGATCTTTACTTTGTTACACTGCTGTAAAGTACATTCAGAGTTGCCAGTTAAAGGTGTTAGTGTTGAGATGAAATGTCATGCATTTTTCTTCACTTCCATGCAAATGAACACAGTAATTTATTAAGACACAATGAAGAAAAAAAAATTGACAATGAGTTCCAGATTTTAAAAATCACTTGCCATTCAATCCAAATTGTGAGTTTGATCGGTTACCGAACACTTTATAATGCACCCCCGGTAATTTTACAGAGATTACTTTTTTCTTACCAATTCTTGATTATTCTGTCTTGCAATGCAGAGAAAGCTAACTAATTTAAAATAAACTTCCGTTAATTTTGATTGTTATAAACTTAAAATTGACTAATTTCCATATACAGAGTTTAAAATGTTCACAATTTACATTAAATATATATTCTGTGTATACCTTGGAAAAATTATACTGAAAATTGAAATTAAAATGATGTTGTATATAGCTGCAAGAAGCCGCCTGTCCCATTTCATCTTACTATATAAGTTGTGTCAGGTAATTTATAAAATCCCTGCTGCATAACAAATCTATTTTTTGTTGGAATGGGTAGTAATGTTTCTTCTTATTTCGAAATAAGAGTTGGTCTATGAGTGCCTCTGCAACTGTATTTTTCCTAAGTGGCTTCATGGTCTTGAACTGAGAAAGTTCAGAGCATTAAACATCAAAGTAATATATTTTGACATAATTAGACATCAAGGAAATGCAATTAAAATGACACTGAGATATCACTACACACTTACCAGAATGGCTAAAATAAAATATAATGACAAGCCCAAAAGAAAAAAATATACCATTTGATGATACACAATGGCAAGTTGTACCATAACTTAACCATCTCTGACTAGTGTAGTGTTAAATTTGTTTTTCTAAGCCATGTTTTGGGTCACTTACCACTTTTCAAGGATATAAAGTGCTATCATTTTACGTAAAACTGTGAAATTTGGTCAGATTTAAATTTCAATTTATGTTAAAACATTCTGTAAACTGTGTTAGACTTTGACATTTGTTCCCTCAGTTCAGTGAATAACACTATATCATATTCTGAAAAATACGCTAATTTTTTATTATTTTGAAAAATATCCCTTTTTCCTCTTATGGTAATTATGAATATGAATTAATAGTAGAATTTGATATGGTCCAGTATGACCATAAATACTTTATTGTATATTATCAAATTTAATAATGAATATAATGTACTTCTTTGGACAATTTTTAAAGACCAGTCTACTCTTAAAACAAAAAAAATGGAGATGCACTTCTTTAGTTCACACAAATTTCATTTTATTATATATGACCTCAGATAAATTTCAACAAATCATAATTTATTAAAATCATGTCTACTTAAAAATCTCATAGAAGAGTTAAACCATCAAAAATAAAAATAAACACACACAACACACACACATCACCCATGTATTGGCAAATCACAATTGCTGTAACAATACATTAGGCATTCCACAGTTAAGGGCTATCAAAATTTCCATCAGTGACAAAAAGATTTGTATCCAAATGGACTGATTTTCCAGAATCCAAGAAAAAGTCTCCTAGGATTTATTTAAAGATAAATATTTGAACAAATACTTCTTAAATTTAGGAAATTCAGAACATACGATTAAAGAATATTTGCAGTGCAGACTATATTCAATCCTTCCTTCAAAATGTGCCTTTGAGTACATAATTCTGTTTTCTCGATCTAAATTGAGCTGTCTTCCAAGGAAGTTTTCCAAAATGTGTGTCTCTGTGTGATAAATGTTCTAAGACCTAACATGCTTCATTGTATTTTTACTGTGCTCTCAAATTTAATCAATAATTTGGATTGATGTATAATACCTAGTTTCAAATATCTTTTCCATCTATAAAAACTCCCAGCTGTCTCTTTATATGCTATTACTATTGAGAATTGTGCTGTCAGTATTATTCTTGTACATTTTAGGTGATCTGTTCTTCTCTTGGGCATCATTTATGCTCTTCTCTGTTTTTGATATTCTTAAAACTCACCATAATGTATACGAGTGGTTTTTAGTGTGTGTAGTTTTTGTTTTGTTTTGTTTCTGATATCTCATGTTTGGCATCATTTTAAGTCTGGTATCTTTTATCTTTCTTTAATTCTTCAAAATTTATCTCAGTACTTATTTAAATATTTTCTTTATTTTTTTTTTCTCTTCTGCTGTATTTGGGCAGAAGTCATTAATTTGTTTGTTTTCCCCAACTCATTTATTCATTTTACAGCTATATTCATCTTAGTCTCCATTTATTGTATTCTTTATTTCAACAATTTTCACTTAATTTATATTCACAGTATAGTATCTTTCTTTTCCTTGTATATGTATATCATTATTTTATCATATACTTTTAAGCTATTTTTAAAAATATTTTATTTATTTATTTGACAGTGAGAGATCACAAGTAGGCAGAGAGGTGGGCAGAGAGAGAGGAAGAGAAGCAGGCTACCTGCTGAGCAGAAAGCCCGATGTGGGGCTTGATCCCAGGACCCTGAGATCATGACCTGAACGGAAGGCAGCGGCTTAACCCACTGAGCCACCCAGGCGCTCCTTTTAAGCTATTTTTTAAAAGTACAGTCATTCTTTTTTTTTTTTTAAGATTTTATTTATTTATTTATTTGACAGAGAGAGATCACAAGTAGACAGAGGGCAGGCAGAGAGAGAGAGAGGGAAGCAGACTCCCTGCTGAGCAGAGAGCCTGATGCAGGACTTGATCCCAGGACCCTGAGATTATGACCTGAGCTGAAGGCAGTGGCTTAATCCACTGTGCCACCTAGGCGCCCCTAAGCTATTTTTTTAATTCCTGTTCCAATAACACTTGGATTGGCATATAAAGTTAACCACATCATATTTTTTAGGTAAGTAATTGTACTTTTTATGTGCATAGTTATTTTGGTCCATGAGTTCAGCTCTTCTTAGGATCATCAAATCTCTGTAAAGTCTGGGTATGCTAGGATTTTCTAAGCAACAATAAAATACATTGAAACCTGGTAGCTTAATTATAATAATGTTTTCTTTCTCAATCATTCATAATAGTATTCCATTCTGAGTAGCTTCCTTCTATTTTGCAGCTTTAGTGTTTGGAAAAACTTGAAATGTGATATTACTGTGATAATGTGAATTAGTCAGGGTTTTTCAGAGAATCGGGAAGAGAAAAAAAGGAAGATATTCTCCAGGGCCAACTCTAGAAGTGACTATTAAAACATCTGTCCAAATTCAATTGAACAAAACTCAGAAATGCCATCTCCAGTGAAATACAAAAAAGATTATATATAGTTCTGGGCACACACATCTCATTTGACCCAATGATGTATATCAATGAAAGACTGAAGGCCAATCACCACTCCATGGGAGAATTTAAAAATAAATTTACTAATGAGGCCAAGAATTCAGAATCACCAATACTTCAGAACTAATAATAACTGCCTTCACTTGATTTTATTCTATAAGATAAATCCTATGATCAAGTTTCAATTTTAAATTCTTACAATTTTAAATTCTTAAATCCTTATGAAGAAGCATCATTTGGAGGGAGCAGTTTTCATAATTTATCATCCATCAGCTTTTTTTAAAAGATTTTATTTATTTATTGGACACAGAGAGAGAGAAAGAGAGAGAGAGAGAGATCACAAGTAAGCAGAGAGGCAGGCAAGCAGGGAGGGAAGCAGGCTTCCTTTTGAGCAGTGCCCGATGTGGGGCTGGATCCCAGGACCCAGAGACCATGACTTGAGATGAAGGCAGAGGCTTAACCCACCACCCACGTGATGAGAGAGCCACTCAGGTGCCCCTCATCCATCAGTCTTAATTGATTGGAGGAAAATGTGTGGAGGAATAATGCCTTAGGGAGCTAATCTCTCTAAAGAATTTTCAAGTCTTTACCCCTTGAAGGTTTTTGTAAAGTTCTGATAGCCTCTAAACATCTAGTGGATTTCTACAGTGACAGGCCTGTTAAAACCTGTCTTCAAACCAGGAATAGAGCTTGAAACATACCAGTCAAGGGCAACTTTGAGTCCTTTAAGGAATTTATCATCATTTCTTTCTTTTTGGTTAATATCTGAAATAGTTCCATATTACACTGGCATAATTTCTCCAGAGCTGACTTTGAAGGAGGCATTCAGTTCCAGCTAGTTCCATATTTTGGCAAGAACTATACTTCTATATTAAAAAAAAAACATATTTTAGGGCGCCTGGGTGGCTCAGTGGGTTAAAATCTCTTCCTTCGGCTCAGGTCATGATTCCAGGTTCCTGGGATTGAGTCCTACAGTGGGCTCTCTTCTCAGCTGGGAGCATGCTTCCATTCCTCTCTCTCTGGCTGCCTCTCTGCCTTCCTATGATCTCTGTCAAGTAAATAAATAAAATTTTTAAAAAAACATATTTTATACCAGTTATCCATGTTTATTAACTAAGATATCACAATACAAATAATACAAACAGTTGCTCTTTATTAATACCTTCAACCAAGATCAAAAAATATGTCATATTTTCTCCAAAAATTTTATATCATCTGATAGGTCAGATATATATATAAATTACTTTTAAAGTTTTTAAAATATCAGCAAATATTTTCATTTAAATGCAAATTTGAAAAAAAATCTACTTTTCCAAACACGACTTTTT
Organism: Mustela nivalis; assembly: GCF_964662115.1. Lineage (NCBI taxonomy): Eukaryota > Metazoa > Chordata > Mammalia > Carnivora > Mustelidae > Mustela > Mustela nivalis. The sequence continues at coordinate 688,985 of NW_028136418.1, forward strand.
ATCCTATTTATTTTGAATTTTGTCAACAACTGATAAAATGTTTAGCGAGACTATAAATGTTAGATCGAAAAAAATGATTAATAGATGTAGGTTCAAATTATTATGTTCCATTAAAAATGATTTAGTCTTTGATGAACATCTGTTTGGTAATATGTTGTATCCAGATATAGTAAATTAAAGACATATATAAAATTATAGGGAAATGACATCTTCCGTTCCATTATGAGTAGAGCTTTTAAAATGCTATTTGCCACAACCTGTCATCTTGTCATTATGTAGCATTATGTAGCAATTAAAAAATGTATACTCTTCACTTAGAAGTCTTTTAGAAATCTAAAATATGACTTTCTATGGTTTGTGTCTCCATATTGCTTTATTGCCAGTTAAAACAAATCCACATGCTTTGATTCAAAGGTAATAAATTCCTCTTATTTGGAAAAAGGATGTTTATTTTTGTTCTCTCACCCTTAGCAGGTGGTTTCATTTTAGCACACTTCAGAGTTATAATTTCATGCTTATTAAAAACATTTATTTTGATCTACATAGATGAATGAAACTTTTATTTTATTAAATTATTTGCCAAAAAATCTGTGAGTTTTAAAAATGTATTTCCTTTGAAGGGTTATTTTAGAGCATTCAAAGAGGATCTAAGAGTGTGGTATTATGCAGTTTTTAAGTAGGTATGAAATGGTTAATTATAGGATTGTTTCTTTAGGCTTATGTATATTGTCCATTATATGCTATAAAATATTTTGAAAGTAAATTTAAAGTATGTTTTATGTAGTTTATTTTTTGGAAAAAATATTGAAATGACTTATGAAATTCAGTATACTCTCAACATTGATTTATTTTGAAATTTACCAGTTGTCTACTGAACTATTATATGGCAGATATTACTTCAGACTACACTGGTAAATGAAATACTTGGCTTTGTAGAACTTTTATTTTAATGGGTGAGACAATTCAAAGCTATAAACCTTAATAAAAATGGCATAGTGCATTCAAAAAGGAAGAGTACAATGGGGAAAAAGAAAAATTCGATCAGGGTGAGAAAAATCAAGGTTGCTAGGCAGGGGATGGGGAGTTAAATCTTTTAATAGAAAGATCAGGGTAGTTACAATGAAGCTGACAATTGAACAAATGTATGGAAAGGTGATGAATTTGCGCAGAACTATCAGCAATAAGGTCACTCCAGACAAAGGAATTGGCTATCTTGAAGGCCATAAGGTTGGATCATGCCTGGCATATCTGAGGAATAGCAAGGAGGCCACTGTGAGTGACTGAAGAGTAGCAGGGAAAGAGGTCACAGAGGTTAAATGAGTGGCTAGATCATGTAAAAGCTTCGAAGTCATTGTAAAACTCTGGCTTTTATATTTGGAAACTTACTGTGTGATAGAATTTTTGCTAATAACTGAGAGTTCAAATGTCCATAAAATTTCAAGGATTCTTATTCTAGTAAGACAGAATAAAGAGAAAGAGTTCATATTTTCACATGGTGTAAGAAATGCTCGGAGATCCAAGTGTAGGAAGCTATGGGAGCACAGAAGAAGGCACTAAAATCACACCATATATTTGATGACTGTGACTATATATAAATTTGTATTTTCTAGATTTTTTGTAGTCATGGAATCACACAGTATATACTATTCATGGCCTGGATTTTCTTTTCTCGGCATCATTACTTTGAGAATCTCCAATTGTCTTTGCTCTATTGATGGACATTGATGAACATTTCCACTGTTTTCAATTCTTAAAAATAAAGCTGCTATGAAATTCACATACAAGTCCTTGTATGAACATAGGGATTGTTTCTCTTGGTGAAATGCCTAGAATAAAATGGCTATTTGTGTAACTGCAACATATTTTTCATTTAAAAAAATTTTGAAACTATTTTCCAAAGTGGTTGTATCATGATATATGCCAACAACAGTTTAGATTTTTTGTTTCTTCTCAATCTAGCTCAGACCAAGTACAATTAGCCTTTATAATTTTAGCCATTCTAATCGATATGTAAGCATGTCTCATTATGATTTTAATTTTTATTTCTTTAATGTTTAAATGTTGAGAAATTGGCCATGTGCTTATAAGCCATCCATATACTTTTGGTGACATGTCTCTTCCATTATTTCCTTCACATGTAAAATTGGATACTCTGTTTGGTTATTAGTAAGGTTTTTTATTTTTATTCATTTTTAAATAATCAGAGTAGATGTCCATTATCAGATATTTAATTTGCAAATCCCTTCTCCATCTTTACGGATTCTCAATGGAGCTTTGATAGCTGTGTCTTTCAAGAAATATGCTACTTCTTTCCTGGTACACGGAGGTATGACTAGAACATTATCAATGTTGACCTTTGCAAAGAAAATCATGGCTTAAGATATATGTAGTCTGCAGTTGTTGGGAGTGTTCACCATCCTTGCCTCTAACTCATCTCTCACTGCCCACACATTCAGGTATAGGGGAATATTGATTGACAAAATATTAATTGCCAAATAACACTAGTTAGAGAATAAGAAAAATGCAGGCACCTGATTATATAATATTCCTTAAATAAAATATGTTTTTATAAGTGCTATTGGAAGTAAATTCCTCAATACTTTAATCACACAGAATGATGGAATCCTAGATTTTTTTTCCTTGTATTTACTAAGAAAATGATCATGCCTCAAGTATATTAAAATGGAATAGGGAAAATTAAAAATTGCTTTAAGTCGATTTGCGTGTGTTGTGCGTATGTGAGAGAGAAAGTGAGAGAGAAAGAGAAAGAGAGAAAAAGAGAAAGGGAAAGACAGAGAGGTGGCTGCAGTGAATTGATGAGTTGCAGGATAGATTTTAAAGTTTTTTCTTTTGCTTTCTACATTTCCTTTTCCTTAGGTTCAAGAGAACAATCAGTAATATCTCAGATGCCTGCTGGTAACATCAGCAGAAAGAGTTAGAGGTTCCTAGAAAATTAAAGAAGAGATATAGTTTTCCTGACATAAGAAAAGTCATTTTTTGTCCCCAGCTATTTTCAATGATCTATACCCCACCTGTGTACTTGCCCCAGCACACTTCTTCCAAAAATTCCTGGGAGGTTCTTACAAAGAAATGCAAAAACCTCACTCCTAAGGATTTTGAGGGAACAAGGCAATGGGAAAACTAACAGTCACCACCAGACCAGGAAATAGCCTAAGCTATTGAGACAATAAATCAGTGGTAAAACTCCTAGTGCTATTTCAAAAGCAATCAAGGCCTTTCATTCCTTGTCCCAGAAAATGAGCCCAAGACCCCATCTAGTTTCTATCTGCTCTTGAAGCCTGCAGAGTTCCTTTCCCTTGTCCAACAGTTACCTCTGCTTTATTCTAACGTTGAAGTTTCTGCCCTCGGTGGAATACAAGCTTCATTCAGGTGAACATGCAATACATATTGCACAAATACATATGTGGATGTGCATGCATCCACAACCTTATGACCAACCATACACGGGATAATAAAACTCTCCCTTCTGAGTATTCATCTTAAATACTAAATAAAAATCTCTCTCCTGTTCAAACAGTCAAGGCTTTGGAACTTATTCCCTGTGAACTCCTTGTATGTTGTAAACAAAGATTTCTTTGTTTGATAACTCCACCTGTTTCTGTGATTCACCAAAGACTGACCTCAGTTAGTTCAGTTACTGTAATGTAATATCAAGCATATCTAGTTAGTTGATCATTTTGTTCAAGTCTTACATATCTTACCAATATGATGACCATTTGTCTATGTAATCTTAAAATAAGGGTGTTGAAATTATTTTCCATTTGTCGTCCAAGGTAGAAGTTATGATTTTTGTTCTTAGTTTTTCCCTATATATCCCCAAATCTGTTGTTACGTATTAAAATTCAAGAATTATTATACTCCCGGGGCGCCTGGGTGGCTCAGTGGGTTAGGCCGCTGCCTTAGGCTCAGGTCATGATCTCTGGGTCCTGGGATCGAGTCCCGCATCGGGCTCTCTGCTCAGCAGGGAGCCTGCTTCCTCCTCTCTCTGTCTCTGCCTGCCTCTCTGCCTACTTGTGATCTCTCTCTGTCAAATAAATAAATAAAATCTTTAAAAAAAAAGAATTATTATACACCCTGATGAATTCATCCTTTTACTCTTCTGTAATTTTGACTTGATCTTTATGTCTGATAATGAAATTTGCTTTAAAATCACTTTTCATTATCTTGATATAACCACCAAAGTTATAGTGTGATTAGAGTTAATATAGCATATTTTTTCTTTTACTTTTTAAAGCACTTCTATATTGAATCCTGACAAAGAAACAAAACAGCTTTTTAACTCTGGAAGCATCTTTCTAAATTATCCCTTTTTTTTTTAATGAAGCAGTAGCAATTTTTGTTAAGGGACCTAAACTGAAAGTAGGTTTAGAAATTTATTTATTTTTTTATTTATTTAGTAAAAGATTTTATTTTATTTATTGACAGCAAGAGAGAGAGAGAGAGAGAGAGAAGAAGCACACAAACAGGGGGAATCATGTGCAAAGGGAGAGGAAGAAGCAAGCTCCTTGGGGTGCAAGTAGTCCCATGCAGGGCTGGATCCCTGTACACTGGAATCATGACCTCAGCCAAAGGCAAACATCTGCTTAAACAACTAAGTCATCCAGGCACCCCTAGAAAATTTAAAAAAAAAAAGGCCTTTTAAAACATTTTGTTTCTTTCTTGTTTTTTTTTTTAAATATTTTATTTATTTGACAGACAGAGAGACAGGAAGAGGAACTATAAGCAGGGCAGAGGGAAAAGGAGAAGCAGGTTTCCCACTGTGCAGAGAGCCTGATGTGGGGCTTCATCCCAGGACCCTGGGATCATGACCTGAAAAGAAGGGACACTTCTTGGAGGAAGCCACCCAGACACCTCTTTTCTTTGTTTTTAATATATGGCAACTGATGCTTCCCAGCCACGAGGAGCATATTACCCATTGATTAAATCTTTGATAACAACCTATTTAAAAAGGTGTGTAAATATATACTTACTCAGATTTATACACTTTGTGTTTTCTTCATAGTTTGGGGCTGGACCCCATGGTCACAACACTGCTTCCAGTCTTTGCCTTCCCATCTTTTGATACCAGGTATTTGGTCAGCAAAGCAAATTAGTATCAAAATTGATAAGCCCTTGGCACCATATCTCTGGAGCAGGGCTTGCTCTTAGCCAAGGCCCAGAGCAGTTGACCTTCCCTCACTAGTGCTATAGCCCCAAGGACTAGGTCCCTGCCACCAGAACTCAGTCTTACATGTTATGCTAAGCAGACAAAACCAAACCAGGAAAGCTCCGACAGCTTTCACTGGCATGCCTCATCTCCAACTCTCTCGACGTCTAGGCAGTACCAGATGACAGGGAGGGGTCTTGGTCCAACATATGGGAGGGAAGGAAGTAGCCACGAGCAAGTACCTGCCTCTCTGTTCCTTTCTTTCATGAGCAGGTTGTAAGGAGGAGGAAGAGGAAGGGGAAGAGAGGTGAACTTCAAGGGGTGAAGGCCTCAGGTAGGCAGCTGGCTCCTGCCAGTAGGAAAGGGACAAAGGAGAAGGCAGTGAGTCTTGCAGGGAGGGTGGGGGGTAAGGGTTACAGCTTATGACGGAATCTGGACAGGAGTAATAGGGATACTAGTCATTTGAGTCCACCATTGGCAAGCTGGGCTGGGTGTCAGGGCAGATAGGCCTCCCTGGGCAACGGCACATGAGAGAAGGTGGAATTCTTCTCTGAGGAGCAGGTGAAGCTTTGGGTGTTGGGAAAGCATAGACAGTATTGTTCCAGGGCCAAGGACAGGTCCGGGTACTCCTGGTTGGAGGTCAAGGCCACAGTATGATCCAGGTCTTCTACCAGCAGCTTGAAGGTACCACATGCCAGCCACCCCTCATTATTGTGTATAACTCTCTGGTGCACTTATTGGCTTATCCATCAAATGACTCCTTCAGCAGCTTGAAAACCACCTCCACAGGCACTCCAGGATATGGGAGGCTTCCAGAGTGAAAATTTTGCACAGGATCACCCCCAAAAGACCAGAAGTCACTCTGGTGGATGTAGATCTGGTCAAACATGGCCTTAGGGACCATCCACTTCACAGGCAGTCCACTGTTGGTTCTCATTTTATAGTAACTGATGTGGTGATATCTCTGGCAAGGCTGAAGTCTGAGATCTTCATCATGTTGTCCTTTGTCACCAGCACTTCCCTGGTGGCCAGGTCTTGGTGTATGCACTTCTTGGAGGCAAGGTACTCCATGCCTCAGGCTACCTGGTAGGCAAAGTATACCGGGTGCTTGGAGGAGAGTTGCTCTGCTGCATTGTGGCTGATATTGTAACAGTACTCCAGGTCAGGAGGCCTCTGGGCCTGCAGGTACTCCTGTATGTTGTCTTTGGAGGCATATTCCATGATAGTGTACGAAGGACCATCCTGTGTGCAGGACCCAGCAGGTTGATGGTGTCCTTGTGCTGTCCAATCATCTTCATCATCTCCATTTCTGAGATTAGGTTTGACAGGTCTTTCTCTGCTGCATCTGACTTCAACATCTTCACAGACACTTTAGTCAAATGGTTGGATTTGTCTTTGTCCAGCCCAATGGCCTCCTCCAACACCACCTGCCCAAAGTAGGCCTCTCTTAGGGGTCTGCCTAAACTGCCTACAACCAGCCTGCCTCAAGGCAGTTATGAACTCTAGATTATCCTCAAAAACATTAAACCACAAGCTAAAAATTCTCTTCACTAGGTCTCTGTCGCAGGTCTAATTTTCTTATCTTTCATCATTTATCTTTTTCCTAATTCTTATTTTCAGTATAGTTTATTTGGCTTCCAGGTGTTTCCCCGGGTTTCTGTATGCTGTTTCATAGGGAAGAATTATCCTGTCATAAAATTATTTCTTGAGCATTCATTACATCTCTCGGTTAAAATGGGTTCTTTTATGGTATTGATTCATTTGAGTTTTCTCAAAATGGGAAGAATTTTCAAAATGGTGTTTTCCTCAAGGTTCAGAGTATGTCTTAGCCTCATCTTTACTCTTTTTGAAATTCACTTTTCAAATTCTTGTCCCTCTTTTTATCTTTTTAAATTAAAATGTTTCCTTTTACTATTTTTTTATTTGAGTGTAGTTGATAGTCAGTGTTACATTGGTTTCAGGTTTTCAAGATCTCCATACATTATTCTATGATCACTACAAATATAGCCACCATCTGTCACCATATAACACTATTATAATATCATTGACTATATTCTCTACACTGTCCCATATCTCTTTTTAAAATCTCTGATTTTTATGTTTTCTGTTATTCCACTTTTCGACCTCATTTTACTTGGTTACTTTAATAAAATATGCCTGATTACACACTCTATGCTGAAAACCATAGCATTTGATTTATAGTAGTCTCCTATTTCTTCTTCTTCTTCTTCTTCTTCTTCTTCTTCTTCTTCTTCTTCTTCTTCTTCTTCTTTCTTCTTCTTAATTAACATATAATGTATTATTAGCCCCAGGGGTACAGGTCTGTGAATCGCCAGGTTTACACACTTCACAGCACTCACCACAGCACATACCCTCCCCAATGTTCATAACCCCACCACCCTCTCCCTAACCTCCCCACCCCCCCCCCCGGCAACTCTCAGTTTGTTTTGTGAGATTAAGAGTCCCTTATGGTTTGTCTCCCTCCCGATCCCATCTTGTTTCATTTACTCTTTTCCTGTTCCCCAAACCCCCCACATTGCACCTCCATTTCCTCATATCAGGGAGATCATATGATAGTGACTTTCTCTGGTTGACTTATTTTGCTAAGCATAATACCCTCCAGTTCCATCCATGTCAACGCAAATGGCAAGATTTCATTTATTTTGATGGCTGAATAGTATTCCATTGTGTGTGTATATATATATATATATATATATATATATATATATATATATATTTCATTTGTTGATGGACATCTAGGTTCTTTCCATAGTTTGGCTATTGTGGATATTAATGCTATAAACATTTGGTGCACGTGCCCCTTTGGATCATATACAGTCTTCTTTACCTCTATCAGAACCCCAGGAAGCTTTATTTATTTATTTACTCACATAAACAGATGATCCAACACAACGTTTTTTGATTTTCCAATGTATTATAATGTCTTACCGCTTAACACTATGCTTACTGCTCTCTTTCACTGTCTGACTAAATCCTCATCATCACTATGCCATTTAATGAGAAAGAACATTTGAACTCAGAGTTCTCTCCATATCAGGGAATGAAGACTCCACCCTTCTGTTTGTGCAGGTAAAATAAATGTTGATGTCTGTCCTGCACATACCCCATCCTGTTCACCAGAATATTCACCATCAAAATATATACACAATGAAAACCATACCTCACCACTTCTATTACCACCCAGCATGCTAAAAACACCATCATATGTTCCTGAATTATTGACTTGATTGATAACCCCACTTCCACACATACTGCACTCCTTTCTCCATGCAAATTTATTTTGGTACAGAATTTAACCTAAAAATCAAGTCATATGATTTTATTCTGCTGTTGAAAGACTTTTGGTATCTTCCCCTTTCATATTAAATAAAAACTGAAGGCGTTTCAATGTACTAGAAGGTCATACATCAATACGTTCTTCCTCTCTCCACCACTATGAACTCCTCATTGGCCTCCTTGCTTTTCCTCAAAAGTAACAGACAAGCTGTTCACACAAAGTCTATATACTTACTTGCTCTGCCTAGAGCAATCTTTTCCTTTAATATTTGTATAACACTCTCCTTCACTTCCTGGGTCTTTGTGCAAATAACATCTCATAAATGAGATATAACCACCCAAAACAAAATAAAATTAACTTTCATCCCAGCATTCCCCAATGGCTTTTACCTTTCTTGTATTTCTTTGTATCACTTATCACCATCAACCATCAATCATTATTCTATTACTGGTTTATTTTCTTATTTGAGACAGAGAGAGAGAATTGGGAGGGTGCGCAGTGGAAGAAGAAAACACCCCACTGCCTAGAAAGCCTGCTGGGGAGTTACATCCCAGGACCCTGAGATCATGACCCAAGCCAAAGGCAGTCACTCAATGGACTGAGCCACCCAGGTGCCCCTCTATTATTGGTTTATTTCACTATTATATTTCAAAAGAATGTGAGCTCTTTGTGGTCAGGTATTTTATATGTTTTATTAATTGAAGTATTCTCAGAAAGGTAGCTGGCAGATTGTAAGGGCTCACTAAACTGTATTTTGTTGTTATTATTGGGCTCCATTATGGGCTTTACCTCTTACGCTAGAAGTCTATCCTTCAGATGTAAGCGATAAGAATAGAGCCCTGCTGCCTGTTCAAATGTGTAAAAAGCCTGTATTAAGTGGATATTTTAAAAGCTAAATGAATGGCTTAATAGTTGTATATAGGGGAAAAGGGAACATATTTTCCACAGTTTAGAAGTGGAGTTCTTTTATAGAGTTCTTGTACAAGCCTACACTATGGAACGATAATGGGCAGTTGTACATTACAATTATACAAACACTTTGGTAATTTATATCCTTTTTTTGTAATTCTTGACTGGATCATTTAATTCCTTAGGAGCATTATAGCATTTCAACTTTTCATGTTCAATAAACTTATTGGGGTTGCTACCTTTTTTATTCAAATGGAGAAATAGTCATGATTTAATCTAAATAAAGTGTTATTGATTGTGTTGTTTTCTAGGAATGAGTCGCACATGCTAGTTTAAAAGTTTTGTTAAATTCCCAAGTCTGTCACTGATAAAAGCCTTTTGTAGATTAGTAACTTGATCAAAACAGAAAAGTTATGTATCACCTATTGTTATACTATCTTTGTTTCCATCTTGCATTGTAATAACACCCATCTTAACTCTATTTAAGACAAATCATTGCCAGATGGATTTCTGGCATTGATTGCAGGATATGAAATCTAGTATAACTAAAAGTTTTTGGTTTTAGTAGCATATAAATCAATTTAGAAAAATATATGTATTTGAATATAAGATAAAGTTTTAAATTATTTGGCAATAATAAACTAAACTTTTTTTTTGTAAATTTTTATTTTCTAAAATTTCATTGAGCTCTCTTGCAATAAGAAACAAGTTACAAAAAATTAAGGTTTATTTACCCCAATTCAAAATTATTAGGAATATAATCATAGAGGTTGAAGTATTTAAAATATTGAACCCAAAATGTTTTATTAGGTAAATTCATGAATGCTGAGCATTCACTGTTAAAATATACTAATACTATTGATAGACTGGTAGAAGCCTAAAATCAAATATTTATTAAATATTTATATCCACATCTTTTCATAGCTTGGTAATTCATTTCTCTAGCATTAAATAATATTCCATTGTTTGCATGTACTACACTTTCTTTGACCTTTCACTTATGGAAGGATATCTTGGTTGCTTCCAAGCTTTTGTCAGTTATGAATAAAACTACTATAGACATCTTTGTGGGTATAGATTTCATCTTCTTTGGATAAATACCAAGAGCTGCTACTGCTGAATCATCTGGCAAGAATATGTTTAGTTTTGTAAGAAACTGCCAAGTTGTTTTCCATTCTTTATTCTCAATACACATGGAAGAACATTCCTGTTGCTCCACATCCTCACCAACATTTCGTGTTCTGTTGTCAGTGCTCTGGATTCTGGGTATGTACTGGTGTCTCTTTTTTGTTTTAATTTGCATTTTCCTGATGACATGTGATGTGAAGCATCTTTTTATATGCTTATTTGCCATCTGTAATATTTTCTTTGGTGAGGTATCTGCTAAGGCCTTTGGCTCATTTTTAATCCGGTTTTTCCCCCATTGTTGAGTTTTTAGGGGTCTTTGTGTATTTTTGATTAACAGTCCTTTGCCAGATGTGTATTTTGCAAATTTTTTCTCATAGTCTGTGCTTTGCCTTTTCATTCTCTTGGCATTGTGTTTCACAGAGTAGACATTTTTAAATTCAGTGCTTGTGCTTTTGTAGCTAAAGTTATTGCGAAAACCAAGGTCATTTAAATTTTCTTCTATATTACCTTCTACATGTTTCATGTTTAGGTTTATAATCCAATCTGAGTTAATTTTTGTGAAGAGTGTAGGATATCTGCCTGGATTTATTTTATTTTATATTTTTAGATTTAGCTTCACCATTGCTACAGAACCATTTGTTTAAAAGATTGTATTTTGCTCTCTTGTATTGCTTTTGCTTTTCTATTAAATATAAAATATAATTGATAATATATATTCTGTTGCTTTAATCTAGTCTCTCTGTGGTATTACAATATCATGCTTACAATTATCGTTATGGTAAACTTTTTTTTAAGATTTTATTTATTTATTTGACAGAGAGAGAGATCACAAATGGGCAGAGAGACAGCCAGAGAGAGAGATGAGGAGAAGCAGGCTCCCTGCTGAGCAGAGAACCCAATGCCGGACTCGATCCCTGGCCCCTGGGATCATGACCTGAGCCGGAAGGCAGAGGCTTAACCAACTGAGCCACCCAGGCGCCCAATCACTTTAGTAAACTTTGAAGTCAGTCCTCAGTCTTTGTTCTCCTTCAACACTATGTTGACTATTGTGAGTCTTTGCCTCTCCATATAAACTTTAAAATAAGTTTGTTAATATTAAAAAAAAGAACTTGCTGGAATGCATTAATTGTATAGATAAACTTGGAAACCAGTGACCTCTTGAGCTTAGCAGGAGATAGACCATGGACATCAGTTGTCACAGTGGTGCCTCTGGCAGAACCTATTGCAAATCCCTAGGCAAAATGAGACCTCAAGGATCTGAGAGAATGTCTAAGAAGTACTTGATACATCCCTTGGGTATGGTTTATTGAAGTGTCCACCTGTCTGAAAGCTGGGGAATCTAGATAAGGGAGGGAAAATTAGTTATGATAAAACATATCAACAAACATCAATAAATTTTGTAAAACTAATTGTCATGGCTCATATACAATATGACCAACAGAGGGACCATCAGAAGGAAAGCATCAGTTATGTTTATTGTGAAATTTTTTATTCAAAATAAAGCAATGTGAGGGGAAGACACAATGAGAAAATTACCATTTTTTAAATGGTAAACATCTTACAAAATGGAATAGGTTTTATATTCTAAGTAGTATATTGAAAAGTAAAACATTGGGGCGCCTGGGTGGCGCAGTGGGTTGGGCTGCTGCCTTCAGCTCGGGTCATGATCTCAGGGTCCTTGGATTGAGCCCCGCATCGGGCTCTCTGCTCCGCAGGGAGCCTGCTTCCCCCTCTCTCTCTCTCTCTCTCTCACTGCCTGCCTCTCTGCCTACTTGTGATCTCTGTCTCTCAAATAAATAAATAAAATCTTTAAAAAAAAAGAAAAGAAAAGTAAAACATTAAAAAATAAAATTTCAATGAAAAAAATTATTTAATTTTTAAAAAGGTTAAAAATAGCAGAACCATTTTTCTTATAACTGGAAAATACACTGTATATACATCTATCAAAATAACTTGTCATGGGGGAGCCTGGGTGGCTCAGTAGGTTAAAGCATCTGCCTTCAGCTCAGGTCATGATTCCAGGATCCTTGGATCGGGGCTCTCAGCTCAGCAGGGAGCCTGCTTCCTCCTCTCTCTCTCTGCCTGACTCTGCCTTATTGTGATCTCTGTCAAATAAATAAATAAAAACTTTTATAATAAATATTTGAAAAATAACTTGCCATGTCTGGAATCAGAGCATATGGAAATAAATAATATCTGAGGACAATACTTCTGCCATGTTTTGTGCCTTGCTAATATTTTTAAACAGTCAGGCAAATTTTAGCCTTATTGAAATACCTGCTAAGATACCTGCAGTGCCTTTTGGAGCCCTATGACTATAAAAATTAATTGCAAATATTCAAAATGTTTACTATGGTGTCACTATTTAGGGCCACCACCAAGTATGTTTCAGAAGTAAGCATAACTGTTACTCTTCCATAAGGCAAAAGGGCATATTTTCAGGAGTTCCATCTGCTGTACCAGGAGGTGAATCAAGTAATGATTTTTGTCTATAAAATAATTCACTTTTCAATCTAACATTCCTCATTCCACATTATAATAATAAAAACTAGGAGGAGACTAAAACAAACAAACAAATACAACTACAACAACCAGCTTTTCCTACAGTGGAAAAGTAAATATAACCTTAGGAGTAGCCTGAAATTTATTTTTAAATATTTTAAGATAAACGTTTTTGTTAGAAAACCATATATTTTATATTACTAAGAAATAACAGGCAACGTTTTATGAACTTCTAAAAAGTCTAGTTACTTGTATTTATCTATTAACTCATCTCTTTATGAAGTAGAACATGATCACACCTCTTGTATCTACCCAAGTTTGTATGCTTTGGTTGTTTTATGTTTGCTATTTCCTTGCTTAATTTTTACAATATTTGATACATAATAGTATCTTTAAGTCCATCTATGATTTCACAGAATTTGTTTGAACTTCATAAAAATGTACCATACTTTTTGCACTGTCCTTGTTTTACTTCTCTATTAGCTTTCCAAGTTTTATTCACTTTAGAGTGTGTAGCTATCATTTATTTTTACTCCTCCATAATGCTATGTTTACAAATTTGTATTTATCTGTACTTTTAAAAATATCTTAATTATATACCATTTCTCATCTCACGTAACACTCATGTTACTTCTACACTTATCAGATATTATGTAACTGAAAACCACAACTCAGCAACAATAGAACACCATTTTTCAAAATTAAATGGCTTACCAGAATTCTTTAATTCTATCCTTTATTTGTATTAGATGACCCTTTATTCTGGTATTTGGCATTGTTCATATGGAGGAAAGCTTATAAGTTGATATTCCATAAATAGAAGGATTTTTATGATCGATTAATTATTTTCATTTAGAATGCATAGAATATGGTTGATTTAATATTTCTTTCTTACTCTCTGCCTGGAACATAGTGCTATCTATGCAATAGCCACTAAAATATTAAGTTAATTACCTAGACTTTAAACTGCATATTAATAGGAATAGCATACAGAACTCTTCTCAGATTGGGACACCTGGGTGGCTCAGTCAGTTAAACGCCTGAGCCTTTAGCTCGGGTCATGATCTTAGGGTCCTGGGACTCAGTTCTGCAACAGATTCCCTGCTTAGCCGGGAGTTTGCTTCTCCCTCATCCTGCTGCTCCCCCTGCTTGTGCTCTCTCTCACTCTCTCTCTTACAAATAAATAAAATTAAAAAAATAAATTCTTCTCAGATAGCTAATATAGAATATCGTCTTTGTATTCATCAAAGGGAAAGTGCCATATAATAATGAAATCCAGACTACTTCAAATTCATTTTTTAACCAGTAAGAAAGTACTGGAAACAAGCCAAAAATGTCTTCAATGAATTAAAGAAATAGATTGATTTTCAATATCTTAATGTTTCTAATGTTAAATTGCAAGATTTTTATACTAGATATCAGTGTAAATATTCATTATACAAGGATATTCTAAAAATAAACCTGAGAAAACTACTTGACATATATGATGACAAAAACCATTGTCAGTTTGGGTAAAACTTACAACACCTACCACCTGAAACTCTTGTTCTATATGGTGCCATCTTGTGATGCTGGGCAGCGGCAGTGAGCCACAGCTTCCAGTCAGCTAGAAGATTACAGGGGTGAACACCTGATATTCTTACAAGCATTCTATATATAGAATATATATATTCTTCTTTTTTAGTGTAATATTTAATAAATTGCATGTGATATTTGATACTTTGTTATAAAATAGGCTTTGCTTAAGATGATTTTGCCCAAATGCAGGCAAATGTAAGTGTTCTGAGTATGTTTAAATAAGCTTAAGGTAAGCTATGATATTTGATAGTTTTGGGGTATTAAATGCATTTTCAATTTTTTATGTGTTTCTCTGTACATAGCCCCCTTGTAAGCTGAGGAACATCTCTATATGTATATGTAGCCTTGGTATGGCTTACATATTATTGGCATGAAACATCTAGAACAGTACGTGTGCCATAGAATTGTCTACAACATCAAACAAGTTTCTTGAAAACTTGTGCCAAAGGGGTTATGTCTTTAAGGATTCTTATTTCAGAAGGGTTCTCTCAAACGTAAGATTTTTCAGAAGTTAAGTGAAAATCTGACCAAACTAAACATTTTTCCATTTTCCCTAGTGAGCAAAGATAGCTAAAATCTATCTGCCATTTTCAACACTGTACTCAACGATTGTAATTCTAATTTAAGAACAGATTATTTATATCAAAACCACATGTTGGCCTAATCTTATACAATATTCATAAGTCACACTCAGACCCTTGGACACTTTTATTTGTTGAGTCTATATGGTACTACGGACATTCATCTTTTTTGACCTCATAGCTTCATGTATGTCTATACTTTTGAAAATACATGCATCATAGTTCCATTGTAAAATGTCTGGGTTATAAAATGTGCTATGCTATCAAAATGGTAATAAGAACATACAAATGACCTGATGTAATGAACTGGACCAGATTGCCAGATATCACATTGCATACCAGAAAGATTCAGTGGTAAGTTTTAAAATGGCCAGCTATACACTGACTGAATTATAACTCATTTAGCTTCTTTCTTTGTGTACAGTATTATACATTAGTCAGTATTATAGTAGATAAGTACTTTGGACAGATGTAAATATGCTGTAATAAAAAATGTTTTTCTTCTTTCTTTTAGTCCTTTTTACTTGTAAGACTAGCCACAAATACCACGCCTCCCCCAAAATAATTTGCAATCCAAATTTATCTCTAAATGAATTTATTGCACAGAAAAATATGTATATATATATATATATATACACTTACAGAAGACATGTTCAAAAATAGTTACACAACAGCAGGGCCCTAAATGTAAGCAGTATAGTTGTTTTGTTTTGTTTCTTTTAAAAAAAGAGGTTATGTGAAATATTAGGATTTTATTTCCAGGCGTAGTATTTCAAGACAGTTAACTACACCTATGGTGTCAACAGCCTCTTGTTGGCAGTATGATTTTATTGGCTCCATGGAATAACAGCAAGAATTTACTATTGCTTCTTTCTTTTATGACACACACAGAAAAAAAAAATTGACACATTTGCTCAAGACCAACCAGAATCATTTTAACCTATCAAAATTGATGGGAGGCCTTCACTGCCAAAGTCACTGCTGCGTTTTCACAATTCACTGCAGACAATCTGCTACTCCCATTATGATAAAGGAGAGCAGAGTCATAATCAGGGAAGAAAGCTAGATTAATACTTGTAATTATCATTGAATATTTAGCCTGCTATAGGATTATTATTATTAGTGTCATTTGATAATTTTCTCTCATTTTATTAAACACAACTGTGAGTAATTACGCTACCTAATATTTCTCTGTATTGGCTGACTAGCTAGCAAACATTCATGAAAATATCCATTAGCCACACATATAAAATGCTGCATTATGATGCTGTTGAATCAGAACATACCACTACCTGATCCTGTAGCTCTTTGAGGATTTGCAAATCAATTAATTCTATGTTTATTGGATTCTTCCCATACAATTAGAAAATTTATAATCGAGTCCATGAACATTATTAGTTTTACCATTTTAAACCAGCAATCACACTTTGATTTTTACAACAAAAGCAGAAATATAAACACACACATTTGGATCAGTTTTCTCTTAGTCTGTCTGGACTTCAAAATCCTATTCCTCAAGATGATGCACACCAAAGTTCTGGATTAAACAAGAAATTAGATGGCACCTGAACACTTGGTTTAATATTCTCAAAAGGATTATGCAACTTCTTTCTTACAATATGACATTGTTTTACAAAGATCCACACTTTTATAATGTTAGTATTTATAATAATCAATAGTCAATTAATCATGATTAAAAATCAAACATAAAAATTTCTACTTTTTGCTTTTGCCCCCTCCATTTAGAACTTATTTATAGCCTGATATTCAAAGGTCCCTATGTTTATGAAAATCTGGACAGAAATAGCTCTAAGATCCCATTCAGAACTTGATATTAATCTAAGTCTTTTGGCTCCATTTATCCTGAGAGCAAAGAGTAGGACAAAGGATTTGAGTACTGTTAGTTTATCTGGGAGATTATCCAAGGTAGAAAAGAATGGGAAAGTGATACAGTGAAGAAGCAACTTTGTCAAAGAGGTACATTGTTGATATAATTGTTGTGGATAGAAAATGAAGGCTTGCTTTTACTGAAAGGTCCTGAGAAACTTCTTTAAGTTGTCCTCATGAAGACCTGAAAACTGACAATTTTACCTATGGTTCTTATTTCCACTTCACTGAGAGCTGTCCTCAGAGGACATTAACTCTCCTACACTTTCAGGTTGTGTTGGAGACATTCTAAAATGAGAGAGAGAACATGAGATGCTATCAGTGTTAAGTAACTGCAATTTCCCATGGAACTATCCACCACAGGTTTGGCTATAATCAGGTGTTGGGCCTTGATATCAGAGGGATTTGAGGCAGTATCATTTTAGGTTAATCATTATATCTGAAATTTCCAAAAACTTCAACTGATGAAACTTTGATTATAAACCTATAAATATAACAATAAATCTACAGTATTCAAATTATTTTCATAGAAATACACAAACAAAGCATCAACTGATTAATATTTAAATGTTACAAAATACTGAACTGAAAGAATTTGGTCATATAACAACGTGTAAGAAGTAGAGCTTAGGTTTAGGTTAGAAGTCAGGATGCATTTGGGACTCAGTTAAGAAATTGAATGGAGGGACGCCTGGGTGGCTCAGTGGGTTAAGCCACTGCCTTCGGCTCAGGTCATGATCCCAGGGTCCTGGGACCGAGCCCCAAATCAGGCTCTCTGCTCAGCAGGGAGACTGCTTCCTCCTCTCTCTCTGCCTGCCTCTCTGCCTGCTTGTCATCTCTCTCTGTCAAATAAATAAATAAAATCTTAAAAAAAAAGAAATTGAATGGATGTCTGACTATCTTATAGGTTTGCTAAAAATCAGTGACTTTGTGTTCACGTGTGGCTATGCGGGAATTTTTAACTTTCTCTAAGAAGTTATTAGATTGATTATATAATGGCAGTAAAGGATGGGGAAAAGCAAAGTACAAACCCCATAAAGACAAAGACACTGAGTATGAGAAAAGAGTAATAGATAAGAAGAATCAATGCATTTGAGGAAAATGGGAATTGAAATACACAATGATTGTTGATTTTTTTAAATGCAGAAATCAAAACTAGCTTGCAAGAAGGAAATAACAGAAGACATGTTGTGAAAAGGCAGTAACGTGGAATAAAGGAGTAGGGAGAGCATATCAGGTAATTTGGATAGGAAGGAGTTAGGAGATAACTGCTTGATAAATTTTATATGGCCCACTTAAATGCACAGATTTCTCTTCTTTAATTTATATGGAGAACAGGGTGTCGTTTCTCTTCCCTTTCAGAGCACCCGAGGTGTACTCTTTCAGACTGAAAACCTGAAAAGCTCAGGACTCAGTTGCTTAAGCACAGCTGAGAGGACATATTTCAATTAAGATTTACAGTTTGCTGTAGGTAGTAGACTGTCAAAAGTGGTTTAACCATATTTTTCATTTAACAAGAAGACTACAGAGAGTGTTTTCTGGTGTTGGTTCAGAGTCTTAAGAAAGTCAAGTGAACTATCTTAGAGGTTTTCATGGCTTTTTATTCACAGTTGCAAAAATTGCTGTTGGAGTTCTCACTATTAAGCCCACATTTCTGGCAGAAAGATAGAGGTAAAAGAGAATGATATCTTGTACGACTGATACTTTGTCATATGGTTACAATGTAACTAGAAAAGAGACAATAAAATATTTGATGTTGTTTTAAGTTTCCTTGTTGTCAATCCCTCAGTGCTTTCTGATACTAAAGGAAAAAGTAGATGGATATTGACCTGGCAACTATCAACACCTGTCAGTCTCTCTTGGATAACCAATATCTCTATAATCTCTTCTTCCCAGTAAAAAAAAAAATAAAATATATTCATAAACCACACTTTGCCATCTCAAGTTACTGCACCAAGATAAAATTACAATGATTTTCAGTTGTTCCAAATGGACAGAATACCCTTCCTTATGATATCATGTCTTATAAGATAGATAATTGGCTTGCTACCAATATACCCAGATGAGACTGTGGAAGAGACAGGAAAAAAATAATAATATTTATTTATTCCTTGGGTTGACCCTGTTTACACAGATGCATTACTATTAGAAAAGGTTGGTTTGGGACATTGGAATGAATTTACTTAATGGGTCTGTATGTAATTGGGTTGGAGAAAATTTTTAATTTCTACAAAAATTATTAGAATTCTATCTTATTCCCTTTTGATAATTTTCACATGTTAACAAAGCCAACGTTTTTGTCTAGCAGACAAGATCTTAAATCCTAACAAAACTCAATTTTTTCCTTTTTTTTTTAAGTTTGAGAGCCTCATGTTCTCTCATGCTGCTTTAAATACAACTCAAAAAAACAAAAGGAGCTAAATGGGGCAGTAAGCCCAGACTTTTTATTTTAATTTATTTATCTTATTTTTAATTAAAAAATTAAAGATTGTATTTATTTATTTGAGAGAGAGAGAGCATGAGTGGGGCAGGGGGATGTAGCTGCAGAGAGAGACTGAGAAGTATACTCCCTAATGAGCAGGAAGCCCGATATGGGGCTCGATCCCAGGATACTGACTGAGATCATGACCAGAGACAAAGGCAGATACATGTGCAAAATCCCTTTTTTTCTGGGAAACAATACTTTACAAGAGATGTTTGAAAAAGTACTGGGGAAACAACTTTAATCAGAGATACACAAATTTAATTGACTTCTGTAAAGCTACAGGGATCCAAATGATGGGAATCCCAGGCCGTTTAGGTTGTGGACCACAGAGTATTCTTCTTTGTAATATTTTATTTTCTTCCATGTCTACTAACTCCAGTCCAAGTTCACTGATCTCTTTTTAGATAGTGCAAAACATGGCAAAGAATACCAAACAAGTGCCCAATATTCTACATTTATTACATCATTTCTAACATATAGAAGTGTGTTACCAAGGCTGGTTCTTTGAACAAACCTAGTTATGCTAAAGTGTGTTTTGTTCTCCAAAAATTAAATTCATGATTATCACACAATTATAAAATACTTGTGTCAAGAATTTTTATTCAAAAATTAATAAGAGAAGCAGATATTAAAACTAGTTCACATGGTTATTTGGGATATAAGCAGAGTTGTGCAGCAGAAGTGCTCTGGGCCCATAATTTGGGTTATAGAATTTATGTTTTCTAATGAAAAATCACTAACTTGCATTATTGTTAACAAGAATCCTGTGCATTACCATCAGTTTTCTCCATTATAACCTCTTGCTCTACAGTTTGTAAATAACTTTGTCAATAGCAAGCTAATAAACGGGGTGACTCCAATGGATTGAGATAATCTCCAGAGTTTCTGCTACATAATGAACAGGACTCCATTGAAAGGACACCTAAGAGTTTATTTTGCCCAAAAATTTGATCACTTTTTTCACTGTCCTTACCTATTTTCCAAACCTAGTTCTTTTCAGTCTACAGACAACCCTGTATCTGACTGACTTGTTAATTCTGGGAATGTCTTGCAGATTAATTTGCTTGCCCGAGGTGGTTCCTCTAATTGATGTCTAAGAACCCTAATTAGTTAAGAAAACTTTTTTTTTAACATTTTCATGGCTATTTATTATTATTATTATTATTATTATTGCTAATATCTCTATTATAAATAATTCACAAGGGCATCTTTCTGACAAAAGACAAAGAGCTGGCTACTAGTAGAAAAAGTACATTTGACTCTGTCAGTGAAAGTGGTAAAGGGATTTGAGAAAATAAGGCAAAGCAGTGGAATTATGTGTTAAAACTTTAAATATTATAGACACATTTACTTAATTTCTAATACTGCTTATAATTAAAAAAGATGTTTTCCATGAACCACGCATTACAGCAAATATATTGTTTATACAGATTAAATTTTCATCAAAAGGGACGCCTGGGTGGCTCAGTTGGTTAAGCAGCTGCCTTTGGCTCAGGTCATGATCCCAGCATCCTGGGATCGAGTCCCGCATCTGGCTCCTTGCTCGGCCGGAGCCTGCTTCTCCCTCTACCTCTGCCTGCCATTCTGTCTGCCTGTGCTTGCTCTCTCACCCACTCTCTCTGATAAAGAAATAAAATCTTAAAATAAATAAATAAATTTTCATCAAAAAATTATAAGTGTATTTTTTTGTAGGATCATGATAAGCATTTTGCAGATGAGAAAAGTGAAATTTAGAAAAGTATGTCTCTTCAAATCCCTCATACAATATCTGGCCTAGATAGAAGGATATACTATCACAATTGAGGAAGATAATTGAGATTACTTAAAATGATAAACTTTACTGTATAGGGTTTTTTACAAGTTTGCCACAGATTCACATTTTTTAAAATATATATCTATTTGTGTAAAGAGAATGCACTGAGAAGTAAAAAGATAGTGATATATCAGTGCTACCAACTAATGGCTATAATATCATCACCTTATTTATGAACAATGAAACAGTGTGTAATATTTAAATAAATTTAAATAAATTCCCATTTATTTTATATATTTATAAATTTAAATGAATTCCTATTTATTTATTATTAAAGAAATTCCTCTAACAAACAGTATGTTTTGAAGGTTGCTAGCAGGAAAGTGTTGTACGACATGGAAGTAATCAGAAAATGTGATCTAAAATTCTGCTTTCAAGGGCGCCTGGGTGGCTCAGTGGGTTAAAATTCTGCTTTCAAGAAGCTATAACAGTAAGTACTGAGCATTAGCTATTATATGCTATGGATGAATAACTGAAATCTACATTTGAAACTATTGGTACACTATATGTTACCTAATTGAATTTTAAAAAGTTAATAAAAAAAACCACTATTTTATAAAACAATATTCCCAACAGGCTCTTTTGCTTTAAAATACTCACTTTGTTTCCTCTCCGAGAGAACACCAAATGGCGGATGACGCCGGTGCTGCGAGAGGGCCCGGAGGGCCCGGGGGCCCTGGAATGGGAGGCCGCGGCGGTTTCCGCGGTGGCTTTGGCAGCGGCATCCGGGGCCGGGGCGGGCCGGGGCCGTGGTCGGGGCCGGGGCCGAGGCCGCGGAGCTCGCGGGGGCAAGGCCGCGGACAAGGAGTGGATCCCCGTCACCAAGCTGGGCCGCCTGGTCAAAGACATGAAGATCAAGTCCCTGGAGGAGATCTATCTCTTCTCCCTGCCCATCAAGGAGTCTGAGATCATCGACTTCTTCCTGGGAGCCTCCCTCAAGGACGAGGTTTTGAAGATCATGCCTGTGCAGAAGCAGACGCGCGCGGGCCAGCGGACCAGGTTCAAGGCATTTGTCGCCATCGGAGATTACAATGGACACGTCGGTTTGGATGTCAAGTGTTCCAAGGAGGTAGCCACTGCCATCCGCGGAGCCATCATTCTGGCGAAGCTTTCCATTGTCCCTGTGCGGCGAGGCTACTGGGGGAACAAGATCGGCAAGCCCCACACTGTCCCGTGCAAGGTGACTGGCCGCTGTGGCTCTGTGCTGGTGCGTCTCATCCCCGCCCCCAGAGGCACTGGCATTGTCTCGGCCCCTGTGCCCAAGAAACTGCTGATGATGGCTGGTATTGACGACTGCTACACCTCGGCCAGGGGCTGCACTGCCACCCTAGGGAACTTTGCCAAGGCTACTTTCGATGCCATCTCCAAGACCTACAGCTATCTCACCCCTGATCTCTGGAAGGAGACTGTGTTCACCAAGTCTCCCTATCAGGAGTTCACGGACCATCTTGTGAAGACCCACACCAGAGTCTCTGTTCAGAGGACCCAGGCTCCAGCTGTGGCTACTACATAGTTTTATACAAGAAAAATAAACTGAACTAAAGCTTGAAAAAAAAATACTCACTTTGTAATGAGAGTCATTACTTTTGTCTAGCCAAATCTTATAGCACTGTTTATCCCTTCCCTGCTTTATCCCTTCCCAGTATCAATAAAGGCTCACTTGGGTTACCTAGAAGCCATGAGAAAGCTTGTAATAGATCTGGCTGGTTTTCACCAGCAATTTGACCACCATGTGCACAGGGAAGTCTATTGATAAAGGCTTTATTGCAATAAGTTGCAAATACATGGATGATTTTGAATTCTCTTTCTTGAGGTCTTGTTTCATGATAATAAATTTAGGGTGGCTTATTGGAATGGATGTTATTAACATATCTTCATAGTTATAAGCACATGGAATTGTAAAATAGATGAATGAATGTGGCATTACTGACAACTGTCCTCATTTTGAAATCAAATTACAGTGTACTAAGATGAGGAAGCAAAGCAGATTTGGGATTATGAGTGAAATAATTTTAAAAAGTATTAGGGGTATGGTCGGACTATTGGGTAATTCAGTAGAAAAATGTCTACTGATTGAGATTCTGTGTTCCCTGATTTCAGAGAGAAGTTAAGATAAATAAGTAACACGAGGAGACTAGGAAGCCAAACATAAGTGATAATTTTGTGCCAGGGTGTGTATACATCTGTTTATCTTCTTGCTTTACCACTAAGGTTGCTCCTAGAGGAGAGTTTAAATATGTGTTGGAGCTAATCTCTGTGGATTACACAAGAAACCACATCCTACAGCTCTCCCTGAAACACCCCTTATGATTTCAATGTAATTTGGTTTTTGCATTTTTAGAAATAACAAAA
Source organism: Mustela nivalis (assembly GCF_964662115.1). NCBI lineage: Eukaryota > Metazoa > Chordata > Mammalia > Carnivora > Mustelidae > Mustela > Mustela nivalis. The sequence goes on from NW_028136418.1 coordinate 712,685, forward strand.
TACTTTGCAAACTCATCTACTTTATTACCATCACAAGTGAGTCAGCTGACTCCACATTTTAACACAGTGACAGTCACAGAGGAATGGAGGAATGAGTAGAGTTATCAATATATGTGCTTTTAAGAAGTATGACAGGGTAGCAGCTATTTCCAGGAACCAAAACATGGGTCAGCAGCTGTGCAGGAAAAGTGATGGAATAAATGACTCATTTCAGAGGAGTTCTATAACATATTAGTTCTATAATGTATCTTCAGCCCCCAATTACCCGCTTTGATCTAAAGATAAGGATTTACAGTTAAGGTCCCATTTATGATTTGACTGGTAGGGTCTGAATCATGTTTACTATTGTTTTGACTATTACTTGAAACCTATAGTAGTACTTGGGATATGTGTTGTGTATTCTGTGAACATGTGCTATTTTTAGATTAGATAATTTCTGTCTCGAACCCCTGTTCATTTGTTTGTTTTTGTTTATTTGATAGTGGTTTCAGTAAATGGATATATCTGAAAAATTGCAAAGCCACTATTAAAACAAGTTATTATTATATATAGCATGGAATTGCACATTCCTCCTTTGAATCCGACAGAGCTTCACCATATCCTTAACAATTTGGGAAAAACATGCTATTATTTTTCTTTATAAAATTTCTCCTGTTAGGCTGTGATGGTTGTCATCAGCAGTAACTCCTCTGAAGGCTTTGTCAAAAGAGTTGAAAAAATTGGAAAGGTGTGTGAATGAAGCTGTTTGTTGAATATAAAGAAAAGAGCATTGAAATACAATTCACACTCTTACTTCTCCTTCTATGCTTTCAGATGTTTGTCATTTGAAAATTTTGCTTCTAGAAGAGATGCCCTATATAATTCTTACTTTAAGGAGCAAGTTGCTTTTATAATTTTTTTATTATTCTACCATTCCAGTATTTCCATTTAAATTAAATTCAATACCATTTAAAAAAAATCAAAAGTGCAGCCAGTATTCAATTCCTGGGCTAAATAATTTTAGAAAGCTTTGTGTTATTGAACCTACGGGGTTTTTATGTAGTTTTAACTCTTTCTTTCTGTGATTTTTCCCATTAGTCATGTAAGTGACTGCAAATTAACAGACATTGAGGATAAAGAAGGACTGAATAGAACAATCCTTGGCCTCATGAAGTTGAGAATCTAGCAAGGGAGTCAAACAATTCAATCATTCAGAGACAATTTATTGAGTGCCTGGCCTAAGATGAGCACAACAAAACCCCAGCCCAGAGGAATCATTTTAATGGGAGAGATAGATAATAGGTAAGCCAACTTTAAAAAAAAAAACGTACTGATTTTTCTTTAATAGAGATGCATATTTGAACTAAATAAGCACATTTTTAAAAGAGCAGTGATTGAGAAGAGGTTTTTAAACTGAGTGGTCCAAAAGGGCCTCCCTGAAAAAGTCTGTTTTGAACAGATTTCTGAATAATATCAGCTAGGAAGCTGCGTAAAAATCTCAGGGATGGGTGATTTTTCCAGTCGAAAAACTGTAAAGGCTCCAAAGTCACAATAGAGCTATAAGTTTCTCTAATAAAGTAACTTCTGACAAAGAATGAGAAGAAATAACTAACCCAGGTTTGAAAGAAAAGGGACAGACTTTCTATGGAATTCATATTTAATTAAAGCTCTAAAGGACAAAAATACAATAGAGCAAAATTCTGGTCACGCTGATATACCTAACGAAAGTTCATAAACAAGCTTTGGGTAGCAAAGAGTGTGTGGGAATGTTGGTAAGAACAGTGGGGAAGAGTCATCCCTGAACATGTTCTTAAATGAAGCAATTCTTGGGTTGTTTTAAAGGGTAAATTGGAGTTTGCCTAAGTGATTAGAGAAGGATGCCTCAGCTTATGGAAGTTCAAAGCCATAAAGATGTGATAAACTACTGCAGATATTTTCATGTATATTTGTTGTTGCTTCTAGTAATGGTGATCTAAAAACTCCTACTTAAGACAACTAAAAATCCAGACAAAATAGCTTTTAAAGTTAAAAATATCAGAATGATTATAAAAATAAGTGAGGGATTACTGGGCCAAAATACGAAATACAATGAGAGCCTAGAGATATATGCCCTGAAGCCATTTTAGCTATGAGAGCATTTGAAACTGCTAAAACACACTGAGCTGTGTTGTTCATAGACTCTTGATACTAGAGAAACAAAATTCAAAATCCAGCAGCAATCAAATTTGAGGACTTTGGTACAACCCAAATTTAACTTGAGATCCCCAAAGCACAAGGAGAAGCAGAAATAAGACTATAGCCTACCTTGCCTTCTGTGTAAACTGAGAAAGTCAATCACTGAATTTGGAGTATGATTGTCTTGTAGAGTCTCAGATATAAGAGAAAATCCTACCAAGGAGGACCATACCATTATTATAGCTCTTAATTATCCCTACTCAATAAGAGTTTCAAATATAATGTCTTGAACATAGCAAAATGTAACAAAGCACACAAAGAAAAACCATTAACAAGATTTGATAGACAAAATGGGATTAAGTATGATGTTAAAATGATCAATAAAGATTGTAAAATGGCTTGATTACTCTGCTCAAAGAAATGAGAGGGGAAGCAAATTGAACCAAAAACTGACACTAAAAATGATATTGAGAAAGGTTTTATAAATGAACCAAATGGATACTCTAGAACTTTAAAAATATGACAGCTAATTTAAGGTACCACAGGGGTGCCTGGGTGGCTCACTTAATTAAACCTCCAATTCTTTTTCCTTTTTTTTTTAACACCTTAATTTTATTTTATCTCTTTCATTTGGCTCAGGTCATGATGTCAGGGTTGTGAAATAGAGCCCAGAGTTGGGCTCTGTGCTGAGCCTGGAGCCTGCTTAAGATTCTTTTCCCTTCTTTTTCTATCCCTCCCTGCACTCTCACTTGCTCGCTCTCTCTTGCTTGCAAATAAATAGATAGATAGATAGATAATAGACAAAGAAAAATAAAAGCAGATTATGAAAATAAATATAAAGATTTTGAAATGAAAACAAGTTCAAAATAAAATAGAGAAGACCTACACAGCTTAAAGTTCATTCAGAAAATCTACTATTAAAGAAGTCAGTATGACACAATGTTAAGATATCAAAAGATTTGAGCATGCACTTTTCAGAAAGGGTAATCCAAATGGCCACTCATATATAAAAACTGTTTATCTTTATTATGAATCTGGAATTAAATTAAATTAAATTAATAATAAATTAAAACCTAAAATGACATACTATTACACACTTACCATATTGGGCAACAGTAAAATTGCCTTGCAAGAATGTGAAAGAATGAAAGTGCCCATAATAAAAACATTTGAGGTAAGTTGGACAATATTTAGAAAACTTAAAAATAAAAATAAAAATTTGGTCCATTCCTAGAAATACAACATGGAACTAAATGAATATTTTCACCAGGATATGCAAACAGATGATTATAGCTATTTCATTCATAACAGCAGATCAGTAGTGGTCTATTTGCACAATGTTACATTAAATAAGAGAGAATATTAACAAACTGGGAGGAGGGGCTAGGTTGTTATCAGAAACAGATCTTCTATGGTGCTGATTATGTTCTATTTCTCAAAATCTTTAAGTTAAAAAAGTTTTCACATTATATCTAGATAGATAGATGATAGATAGATATCCCAGAAGCTGCAATGCTAGGCTAAGACCAGGCTTTAAAGGGCTTTTCTATACTCTACTAAATACTTGAAACCATTCATTATATCATAGCTCAGTGTTCAAATCTCCATTTGTTTCCTCAGTTTCCTAATATTTACCTTAAGGTGACCTGATCCAGACTTTTGATCACCTTTGTCTAAATATTTCTATTTTAACAAAGTCCTTTTTAACACTGAGAGACTAAAACTTAGAAAAATACTCTTTTATCTCACTAGAGTGGAAAATATATAGTTACCCATTAACTAATGATATCCATGTCTACATTAGATCAATGACATTTTTAATTCTTGGGAGCTTTTGGTTAAATGAAATTTTTAAGCTTCCTTTAAATGAAGCTTTAAGCCATCACCACATGAATAAAATTAAAGAACCAAATGAAAACAGGCCAAGTATTTACAGAGTAATAGAATGTGCAATGGTAAGAGTACAATTCTGAAATCATAAAGCCTAAATTAGTGTGATGCATTTTTGCTACCCATGTAATCATAAACCAGTTATCCAAATGTGTTAGCCTCAGTTTTTTCACCCATGAAATGGTGATGATAATACTTATTATGCTGCGTTGTTGTGTGTATGTGATGAAGCATGGAGCATGAGAATCTCATATTCCATGCTAAAATGATAGCTATTTTTATACTTATAATAATTCTAGTAATAGTAATTAAATTGTTCAAAATGGTAATATTCATTTATATTGAGGCATTGTATTGACTATTCATAGACACATTTACCAAAATAAATTTCATTTTACTTTACCCCCTCTGAGGATATATATTCCCTAATTCAATATGAATCTCTTTATGAATAATAATTATCATAATAAATATGCTGATTTGTCTTCTATTTGTTTTTAGGGAGGTATCCTTTACTGTTGAACATGAAACTTAAGCAAGTCTGTCTTATTCAAAATTTGCATGCTGTTTTCTTATGAAACTAGATTATAGAGTTGTATGAAATAAATTCATGCAGTTAAGACATTGATGTTTGGAACACTGGGTGGTCAGTTTAGTATTTCAAAAGAAGATTTTAAATTTAAACCTTAAAACTGAGCTCTTTCAGCCTTATTTATAGACCATCCTTCATGTTTCATAAGTACTCTTCCATTGTAAACTAAGTAATACTTTTTGTCACAGTGTATATAATGAAAATGGATTTTATATTCTATTATTTCAGAGTTAGTTGCAGTTTCTACTGCCTTACTTCATTTTTTGAAAAATAGATTAATTCTACAAAAAGTTTTTTCCAGGTTTATTGAAAAAAATCGACATATTTGTAAATTTAAGAAATGATTTCTTATAACATTGCAAACCTTTAACATTGTGTAAATTTTGTACAATTTGATAAATTGGTATACATCTTTATTGCAATATAATCTACATAAAAATGTTAATACATCTACTATCTCGTATAGTTGCCACTGTTTTTTATGCATTTATCATAAGGAATTTTAAGATCTACTCTCTTAGCAACTTTTATGTATATAGTATAGTAGAGATAAACTTCAGAGGTCTTGTGGGTTTTGTTCCAGACTGCCTCAATAAAGTGATTATCTCAATAAACTAAGTCAAATTATTATATTTTTTGGTTTCCCAGTGCATATAAAAAATTATGTTTCCCAGTGCATATAAAAAATAAAAACTATACTGCACTGTTCAAAAGCATTATGTTTTTAAAGAAAAACAATGTATATACCTTAAGTACACTAGTTCTGAGTTTTCAGTGGGTCATAATTACTGATCACAGATCACCATAACAAATACAATAATAATGAAAAAACTTGATATATTGCAAGAATTACCAACATGTGACAAAGAGACACAAAATGAACAAATGTTGTTAGAAAAATGGTGGCAGCAGACCTCTTTTATACAAGATTGCTATAAACTTTCAACTTGTAAGAATGTGATATATGCAAAGTTTAATAAAGGGAAGCACAATAAAAAAAAGTATGTATATCTTATTAACTATGATCATCATGCTGTACATTAGATCCCCAGAACTTTTTCATATTATAGTTGCAAGTTTGCACCCTTGGACCACCTTACTCCACCCCAGGTTCACCCCTTGTCAACTCAACTCTAAGTTTCCATTAGTTTTCCTTTTCCTCAGATTCTGTATGTAAGGGATATCATAATACATAAATTAAAAAAATATACAAAATCTTTGAAATATTTCACTTAGAATAATACCTTCAAGATCCATCCATGCTGTTGTAAATGGCAGTATTTCTTAATTTTTCATGGTTAAGTAGTATTCCGTAGTATATATTTACCATACTTATTTTACTCATTCATCCATTAATGGATACTGAAGTTATTTCCATCTCTTGCTTAGAGTTAATAATTTTATAATAAACATAAGAGTGCAGATATGTCTTTGAACAGTGAACTTCGTTTTCTTTAGATAGATACCTAGAAGTGGGATTACTGAATCATATGGTAATTTTACTTTTAATAATATGAATAATCTCCATACTGTTTTCCATACAAATTTATATCCCTATTACAGTGCATAAGTTCCCCGTTTTCCCCAATATTTACCAAAATTGGTTAGTTTCAATTTTTTGGTAGTATATATTCTAATATCTTGCTGCGTTTTTCAGAGGTAAACAACAACAACAACAACATAAGGACTTTGCCCTGAGATTTTTACGTTGAGCACTTTTTAATGCTCCTGTTGGTCATTTATATAACTTTTTTGAAAAAAAAAAGTCTATTGAGATCCTTTTGCTATTTTTTTAATCATATATTTTTTTCTATTTGTATCTGTTGGTTATTAACCTCTTTTCAGATATAAGATTCGTAAGTATTTTCTTACATTCTGTGGATTGTGTTTTCATTCTCTCTCCCTTTTTTTGGCAATGCAGAAACGTTAGTTTGATGTAATACCATTTATTTATTTTTGCTTTTTTTGCTTGTGTTTTTAGTCTGGTATCCAAAAAACTATTGGCAAGACCAATGTCAAGGAGAATTTTTCCTATGTTTTCCTTTAGGAAATTTAGTTTCATGCATCACCTTTAAGTCTTTAATCTATTTCAAGTTCAGACTTATGAGTGATATAAGGTTCCCTTTTCATACTGTTTATGTGACTATTCAGTTTTAAATATCATTTATTGAACAGACTATCTTTCCCCATTACATATGTTGGCCCCTGTCAAATATTAGGTGACTGTATGAAAGGATTTATTTCTGGACTCTCAATTCTGTTCTACTTGTTTATTGGTCTGTTTTTATGCCAGTATACTTTATTGTTTTGAGCATGAGGGCTTTGTAGTATAGTTTCAAATCAAGAAGTGTAATCTCCCTTCTTCATTCTTTCTCAGAACTGCTTTGATTATTTGTTGTCTTTTATGGTCTCATATAAACTTTAGGATTCTTTACTTACTTCTGTAAAACAATAATATTGGATTTTTTTTTAAGATTTTTAATTTATTTATTTGACAGAGAGAGATGACAAGCAGGCAGAGAGGCAGGCAGAGAGAGAAGAGGAAGCAGGCTTCCTGCTGAGCAGAGAGCCTGATGCGGGGCTCGATCCCAGGACCCTGGGATCATGACCAGAGCCGAAGGCAGCGGCTTAACCCACTGAGCCACCCAGGCGCCCCTAACATTGGATTTTTGATAGGAATTGGATTTACAGATGGTTTACGGTAGTATGGACATTTTAACAATGTTAATTCTTACCATTCATAAATATGAGCTATCTTTCCATTTCTGTCACCTTCAATTTCTTTATCAATGTCATAGTTTATGGAGTACAGATCTTTCATCTTCTTAGTTAAATCTATTCCTAAGTATTTTATTATTTTTGATGCTATTGTGAATTAGATTGTTTTCTTTATTTTTTCAGATAGTTCATCATTAGAATGTTAAAATGCTCCTGTCTTGTGCTTACTTTGGCAGCACATATACTAAAATTGGAATGATGCAGAGAAGATTAGCGTGATCACTGAACAAGGATGACATGACAAACTGGGAAGCAGTCCATAAAAAAAAAAAGAAACAAAACAAAATTCTTTTCTTTTATATATTGATCTTGTATTTGGTAATTTTACTAAATTTGTTTATTCAAATTTTTTGTGAATTTTTTAGGATTTTTTAACATGTAAGTTCATGTTATCCAAAAAAAGAAAATTTTACTTCTTCCTTTTTTTTTTTTTTTTTTTTTGGAGTCTCTTATTTCTTTGTGTTCCTTGTTTCTCTGGCTAGGACATCCACTACTGTGTCAAATGAGAGTAGTGAAAATGGACACACTTGTCTTTCTTCTGATCTTTAAGGGGAAAACTTTCAAAAGTTTTGATTGAATATGAGATTAGCTCTGGGCTTGCAATCTGTGTTTTTTCTTTAATGGGTTTTTTAAATTATTTTTTAAAATTTTTTATATAATGTGTTTTTATCCCTAGGGGTACAGGTCTGTGATTCACAGCACTCACCATCACTCACCATAGCACCTGCCCTCTCCAATGTCCATACCCCCACCATCCTCTCCCAACACACCTCCCCCCAGCAACCCTCAGTCTGTTTTGTGAGATTCAGTCTTTTATGGTTTGTCTCCCTCCTAATACCATCTTTTTTTATTTTTTTTTCGTATGCCCGAAACTGCCTATGTTGCATCTCCACTTCATCATATCAGGGAGATCATATGATAGTTGTCTTTCTCAGATTGATTTATTTCGCCAAGCATAATACCCTCTAGTTCCATCCACGTCATCACAAATAGCAGGATTTCATTTTTTTTTGATGGCTGCATAGTATTCCATTGAACATATATACCACATCTTATTTATTGATTCATCTGTTGAAGGACATTTAGTTTCTTTCCATAGTTTAACTATTGTGGACATTGCTGCTATAAACATTTGGGTGCATGTGCCCCTTCAGAATGCCACGTTTGTATCTGTAGGGTATATACCCAGTACTACAAGCACTGGGTCATAGGGTAGTTCTATTTTCAGCTTTTTGAGGCACGTCCACGCTGTTTTCCAGAGTGGTTGCACCAGCTTGCATTCCCACATACAGTGTAGGAGGGTTGCCCTTTCTCCACATCCTCGCCAGCATCTGTCATTGACGGACTTGTTCATTTTAGCCATTCTTAACGGTGTGAGGTGGTATCTCATTCTGGTTTTGATTTGTATTTCCCTGATGCCGAGTGATGTGGAGCATTTTTTCATGTGTCTGTTGGCCATTTGAATGTATTCTTTGATGGAACATGATAGTGAGCTTAGGGAATCACCAAGTTAATGAAAGAGGTGCCTCTTGTAGGTGAAGTAAGAGTGAGAGAAAGAAAAGAGGGCTTATCCTAGATTGGAGAACTCGGGGCTGAAAAGGACCCTCATCTGGGAGCAGAGAAAGTGGTCCAGAATCAGAGGCACAGAGGACTCCCAACACCTTCCACAGAAGCGGAGCACCTAAAGACATAGTGCCATTACCCCTGAAAATCTAGGCATGGAGGTATTCTCTTTAGGCAAATAGGCATCGGAGAATAGTTTGTCCATAGCCCAGTCACTGACTTCAAGAGGAAAAGCTATACCAGCTCTCGAAGCAGGCCGGATAGCTCAAGCAACAGCAGCCAAGCCAAAATCCTTATCCCCTGCATTTCTGAACAATGACAGAGCAGCGGTTCTGTCTAGAACCAGGAGGTATTCAGAAGTCAATTGTTGGGTCCCGGGTTGTGTCCATCAGTTCAGACGCGGCCTTCAGATCAACTCATGATTCCAGGGCCTTGGCATTGACTCTGTTCTCAGGTTCTCTGCTCAGGGGCAAGTAAGCTTCTCCCTCTCCAGCTCCACCCCCTGATTGGGATCTCTCTGCCTCTCTGTCCAAACGTGCATGTGCATGTTCGATAAGATAACAAAGACAAAAACAGTGCACAATAATTGACTGGGGCCAAAGGATGTTTTATTGAATTTGGACCTAGGTTCCTATGGAGGGCAGCCAGGTATAGAGAACCTCCCACCATCCTAAAATGCCCGACCTTCGCTTGGAGCTTCCTTGTTCATTCTCCTGTTCTTTGCCTTCCTGGATCTCCTCACCAACCTGCAGCATCCGCTGTCTGTCGTGCTGTACTGACCCCTTGTTAACACATTGTGCATCCTCTCGGGGCTCCATTGGAACATGCCCATCTTCCTCAAGAGGCACTGTTTGCTTATCGCATGGAACCATTTGGGGGATGGTCATGAGAGGGTGAAGGCAGGCTTGTGCTGCCACATCTCCATGCAGTTCCACAGAGGGTAGCTGATCCACCATGAGGGAGTGCTCAAGGTTCTTCCACATTCGAATCCTCTTCAATGCGTCCTTTTGCACATACAAGTTGTCTTCCTGAAATGGGCACCGAAGTCTTTCAGTTGGCTTCATTGGGCTATGGGTCTCTTCCAACATGCTCTCCGTTGGCTTCTGTGGACTCCAAGAACATGAGTCCGTCCTGGACCTAAGGTTCTAGGGTGTAGACTCTGCCTTGGATGCATGGTCTTTTTGGAAGATTGGGAGGCCTTGTTGGCACCGTTTCTGGAGACCATTGAGGTACTCGTGTGCTTTCTGTGGAAGACTCCAGACATGTCTTTGGCACGGTTGCGGGGGTTCACTTTGAGCTTCCCTTGGGTGGACCTTTTCCTGTTGAGATGCTCCATGATTTGGTGGGAGGGTCTCACCCTTACGCAGGGCTCAGATTTCCTCCCCTGAGGCATTGCTTGCGGTCTGTTAGTTTCTTGGCTTGTCGGTGCTAAGATGGAATGCGGCATCTTGCCTTTCTCCGAGGTCCAGAGGGCTGGTGCTGACACTCACGACCAAATACTATGAATTGGGCCATGGAGAAGGTGACACCGACTCGCTTCGCAAACTGCCTTGGTGAGAGACCCAGGCGGCTCCAGCAGTTTGGGATGGCCTGGGGTCCTCTTGGCCCACCCATGACTACTCCAGTCAAGTGTAGTGATCAGGCCTGGGTTGATGAGGAGTGGTTGCTATGACCTCAAAGCTTTGTGACATCACAGATGCTGGCTTCACTGAAGCAGCTGTCCCTCTCCCATGACCTTGGTGTCCTATGGCTTTAAGTAGGAAGCCCCAGGAAGGACAAAACAAGAGCCCTCTGAACCTGATCAAGAACTCAGGATGTCTTGTGGTTTAATGTCAAACTTCCCCTTTCTGGAGACATAGAGGAAGGAAAATGACATTCAGTATACCTTCCTTTAGGCCAACATATCCCCGGAGACGGCAAGGTGTCCTTTTACACTACAATTTCTAGATATCTCAAGAAAAGGTGAGGTCGCGTGTATGAGCAGCTCTCTGTGGGGTTTCTCGTCCTGTGGGTGAGAGCGTACTTTGTCAGCGTCTTTTGCTTATGGGTCAGTGATGACTAAGGTACGGAAAGTCCCTTTCTGAGGTAAAAGGTGAGGGCATCGCTATATGGTGCCGTCTGTGTCCTCGTCTCCTAGTGTTCTGAAACACGCGGCTAAGGGATGAGGCCTCTGTCTACCTGGCTTTCCCTTAAATACCTTTGCAAAGTCTTTGAGGAGAGTGATATTCTGCATCTGAGCTAACTCTCAATGAAGAGGCCTGGACCGAAACCGTTGTCATTATTAGTTAACTGTACTTGTTGTGGTAACGGGTATAGACATGTGGACCAAGACTCTTTAGTCAGAAGGAAAGGGACGGCGTATATAGACGGCTTGCAAGGCCCATTCGAGCAGACCTTTGGAGTGAGCCGCAATGCCCTTGCAAGGACTAGTGGATCAGGAAGTTTGGGTCCATTTCGGCACCTCAGTATTCCTCTGCCATCGAAGTGAATGAACCCCTGGACCTTGCCTTGACATGAATGTCCCATGCCCTGCTGTTGGGAAATGGAAAAGGAAGGGAATACTGATGGGCAAAAAGTCAGAGAAGGAGACCTACCAGGAGTGACTCAGGACTCTGAGAATCCAGCTGAGGTTTACCAAAAAGAGAACTGCTTAATGGGTAGTCAGGAGTTGTGGAATATATTAAGAGGAGCACTGGACGTACATGCAACTAAAGCATCCCTGAATACTCTGTCAAAAACGGATGATGGATGATAGGCAGGCTTTCTCAACAGAACAGCAACAAGAACAACACTTATATAAGGCTCACTTGAACAGAACTGAGGATTGAGCTGCTATGTCCTTGCAAAGACTAGTGGATAAAGAAGGTGTGGTCCATATTGGCAACAGAGTATTCCTCAGCAATTAGGGAGGATGAACTCTTGATTCTTGCACTGGCATGAATGCCACAGGACTGGGTTTGTGAAATGAAATGGGCAAGGAGACATAGGGAAATATCATATGGCTTCTCTCATATGTGCCCTAGGACGAATACCACGGCCCTTAGTAGAAAGAAGGAAAAACTGAAGGGGATAAGTCAGAGAAGGAGACAAACCAAGAGTAACTCAGAACTCTGAGGAATCAAGCTGAGAGTCAAGGAAAAAAGAGACATGCAGGGAATGAGGGAACGGGCTAATGGGTGTTGAAGAGTTCTGGCATATCTTAGGCGGAGTACTAGGTCATATATGGAACTGAAGCATCAGTGAATACTCTGTCAAAAATGGATGATGGATGACAGGCTGGCTTCCTCAACAGTACAAAATAATACAAAAACAAGCTGGCCCTTTCAAATGCAGGTGAAGACAGACAGAGAAAAGGAAAGAATTATATTTTTATTATGTTTAATTATTGAAATGGAATATAATTTATTTCCTAAAATGTCATTATTTGAATTGGGTCTTTATACTAGTAAAGTGGAGTTCATCCACCTCCTCCATTTGTGGAATTGATGAGAAGAAAATGGCATTGCCTTCTCTAAATGTCTAGAAGAGTTGAACAGGAAATGATTTGCACCTCGCCATCTGTGTGTTGACAGGGGTTTGATTACTGCTTCAAACGCTTTAGTCACTACTACAGAGCTGAGATTTTGTAGGTTTCCTGACCTAATCTTTGGAGTGAATATGTGTCTTGGAATTTATCCTTTTCTCTCAGTTCTTTTCTTTTGGGTTTGCTTCATTAGTGCTATTCTTCACTTCCTCCCCATCTTTTGTGTGTCTTATCTGTGTGTGTGTGTGTGTGTGTGTGTGTGTGTGTGTGTGTGTGTGTGCTGAGTGTGTTTCAAATAACAATTATAATTAAATTGATGGAGATAGGAAGTCGGTATTTAATGGATAGCAGTTCCATTTGACATGCCTTGAAAACTCACATTCCCTCTCTTTCAGCCACATTTCCTACAAAGAATGTCATCTTTTGTCCTCTTTGATAAACACATATTTTCTCAAACCTGACCTCAACAAACACCACATTTTGTGTGCCTGGGTAGTGTCGTATTATTTGTCCATTTTTCCCTTGCTTTTTCATATGTCTCTTGACAGTCATGAGAGAGTGAAATTGTATGTTATTTGTCTTTCTGGGACTGATAGATGTGACGTAGGCTAATGCTCTCCACAATTCTGCCACATGAGGCAAGTGGAAAGAATTCATTCTTGCTTATGGCTGGGTAAGATTCTGTGGGGCTTTTTCAGGACAGTGAGATGGTAGTAGTGTCTGGTAACTCCAGACTTGTCTTTATCCAGGAACACAACAGGAAGATTACCACATCAACTTCAACATGGCAGAAATGAACTGGAGCCCACAAAGCAAACTCCATAGCAAAAGAGAGAATAAGTTGCAATCACTATGGGAGAAGACTGGAGACATGGTTTAGGGGAAAAGTGGAAAGTTGGTAATTCAGAAGGCAGTGAGACAATGCAATGGGCAAAGCCACAAGAGATCGGAGCACACTTGGAACCCACAAGGAGTACGTTCTCCAATTCCATTGATTCTGACCATCAGGGGGTCTGAATCATACTAGTTCATGCCAACAAAGGGCCTTGAGGCCTGGAGATTTTAGATCAGCAGCCTTGGCATATCAACTCAAAAGAACACTGTATTTCTCTGTCAGAGAACACCAACAAATAGCCAGGTGAAGACAGCCTGGAAACCACGATTAGAGACAATACCAGGTGACACAGTGGGAAGATGGTGGGTTCTGGCTGTACATTAGTGAGAGGCAGTGTTCTTGGAGATGATTTGATGGGGGCAAAAGAAATTTGGGGCTCTCGCACAGGCAGCATCAAGCCCGAGCTACTGGCCAAAGACAGGTTGGTGAGGGCTTTAATTGCCTCTCCTGCAAACACGAAATTCTCACCATGGAACACATAGGGTACTGTGTTCCTCAGTCCAACTTGCTTCATTTTAAGAGAACAGATTCTCCCATAGGGGACTAGAAGAAAGCCCTGTCCATAGGCTGTCCCCTGACCACAGAATGCTACAGGCATTCATTCTGTTGTGAAGGTTGAATTTCTCCTTTCACAGGCACACCAGATCCCACCAAGCTAAACCTCAGCCTATTCAGCCCAGACCCCAAACACACCAAAAGGCTGGCAAAGAGAGCCTCTGCAGATGACTGGTCTCAAGGACAGGGGGCAGCTATGATACAACAGCAGAGGGCATGCATGCCACACACACATACCTGAGACTCCCTCAAGGGCCAGCCCTTGGGCACTCCATGATATCTTATTTCTAAAGAAATTACCATCAGGATAAAAAACAGAATGGATTTTTCAAATACTGAGAAAGAGTCAGAGACCTATATCCAAGACAAAGATGGAAGAATCAATTGTTGCCAAGGAAGAAGACAAGAAATTATCATGGCCAGGTAATCGGAGTGAAACCTCACATATAACACGCCCAATGGAGGATTGAAAGCAGAAAGATATCAGGGAGTCTCAAAACACATAGATTAAACTGATAGAAATAAAATAAAGTAAAATAAAATAAAATAAAATAAAATAAATAAAGAATTTCTAAAGAAAAGATTGGTAGCAGACTGAAGGAAAAGTCCAAGAAGCTGGCAGAAGCAAAGGACCAAATTTTTGACCTGGCAGAAAAGGAATGGTAAATAAGGAAACAAATCCAAAGAAAGAAGGAAGAATGATGAAACATGACAATGAGCTTAGGAAAGTCATTGACTCCAAGGAATAGAAAGAGGTGCTTATTGTAGGAGAAGTAGGAGTGAGAGAAAAAAAAGAGGGCTGAACATGGATTTGAGAATTCAGAGCTAAAACTGTCCCTCATCTGGGAGCAGAAACAGAGATCCAGATTCAGAGGCAAGGAGGACTCACATCACCATCCACAGAAGCATGGAACCACAAGACATAGTTTCATTCAATGGAGGAATTCTCTTTACCTAAATATGCATGGGAGTGTAGTTTGTACATAGCCAAATCACTTACCTCAAGAGGACAAACTATACCAGCTCTCAAAGCAGGCCAGGTTGCTCAAGCAACACCAGCCCAAGCCAAAATCCATTTCCCCTTCATTTGTGAACAATGACAGAGCAGTGGTTCACGTCTAGAACTAGGACATATTCAGAAGTCAAAGGTTGTGTCATGGATTGTGTCTATCAGTTCAGAGGCGGCCTTCAGCTCAACTCATGATCCCAGGGTCTTGGCATCGACTCTGGTCTCAGGTTCCCTGCTCAGGGGTAAGTCAGCTTTTCCCTCTCCAGCTCTACACCCTGATTGTGATCTCTCTGTCTCTCTGTCAAATATGTGCATGTGCATTGTTTGACAAAAAGACAAAAACACAACCGGGGTACAAGGATTGACTGTGGCCAGGGGATGTTTTCTTTAATTTGGACCTAGATCTCTATGGAAGGCAGCCAGGTTCAGAGAACCTCCCATTATCTCAAATGCTAGACCTTCGCTCAGAGCTCCAATGTTCATTCTCCAGTTCCTTGTCTTCCTGAATATCCTCACCAACCTGTAGCATACGCTGTCTGTGGCTCTCTAATGGCCCTTTGTTGTCCCACTGTTCATCTTCTGCTGCCTCCATTAGAACACGCCCATCTTCCACAAGAGGCATTGTTTGCTTATCCCATGAAACTATTTGGGGGATGTTCATGAGAGGGTGAAGGCAGGCTTGTGCTGTCACATCTACATGTACTCCTCCAGAGGGTATCTGCACGACCCTGTGGGAATGCTCCAGGTTCTTTGACATTTGAATCCTCTTCAATGCGTCCTTTTGAAGATACAAGTTGTCTTCCTGAAACGGGCATGGAAGTCTTTCAGATGGCTTCACTTGGGCTATGGGTCTTTTCCAACATGCTCCATGCTTGCTCCTGTGGACTCCAAGTACATGAGTCCATTCTGGACCTAAGGTTCTAGGATGTAGAATCTGCTTTTGGTAAATCGTCAGTTTTGAAGATTTGGAAGTCATTTTGGCTCTATTTCTAGGGATGCTACAGCTACTCATTATAAGGTCCGCTAGGCCAGAGGGAGTCATTTTGTGTTTCTGCAGTAAACTTATATTGAACCCATGCTGTAAACAAAATTGACCCTACTCCTCCCAGAGGAGCTTACTCTCAAAGCCTAGATACAAGGGTGAATCAGGCCAGGTGAAGACATCCCATTAGAGGGGCACGCATATATCTACTAGGGTAAATTGAGATCCAATTGTCCACCCATGTGTTACCTAGCATTTTTGTTTTTGTGGTGTAGCAGACTTAGCACGACTGTGCAGTTTTTTCTGTATTGTTATCTCATTGGCCACGTCTGTATAGCCTGGCTAAACTACCGCTATAAATGTTAGTCTCTGAGGCTGGGAGGGGTTGCCTCTTTGCAAGAGAAGGCCCTGACCGGTCAATATGATTCTCGATGCTTTGTGCAAAATTAACGTTTGCTTGACCTTCACTTTGTATCAGTCTCGCTCTTTTGAATAAGGACCCTATCTTTGGAGGGCCACCCGAATTCAAATGATGAGAACTGAAACAGCATTGGAATTTTTGGAAAAGCCTCTGGAGGTAAGATTATGGGATCCTGCATGGAGCTGCAGTGTACAGTCTCCTGCCAATCTTCTCTTCAGGAGTTCTTTAGGTGCTTTTATCTTTATCAGTTTTATCTCTGTGGTTCGAGACTCTCTGATATCTCCTATGTTTTCTGACGTACAGCGAGTATCCAGGCCCCTGCTTTCAATCCCGCATCGGGCGTTTTCTATGTAGAGGGTTCACTCTGATTGCCTAGCCATAATCATTCCTTCTTCCTTTACCTGGGCATCAATTGATTTTTTCATCTTTGCATTGGATCTAAGTCTCTGTCACCTCTCTGTATTCGTTAAACTCATTCTGCTTTCTAACCTGAGGGTAATTTATTTAGGAGGAAGAGATCCGGAGTACCCAGGGCTGGCCCTTAAGGTTTGTTGAGTGCGTGCGTGTGTGTGTGTTTGTGAGTGTGTATGTGGCATGCATGCCACTGCTGTTTGTGTTGTGGCTGACCCTGTCCTGGAGGCCAGTCATTTGCTGTAGCTCTCCTTTCCGGCCGTTTGTTGTTTTTAGGGTCCGGGTTGAATATGCAGAGGTTTACCTTGGTGGGCTCTGGTGTGCCTGTGAAAGGAGAAATTCGAGCAACTCAGCAGAACGCAGGCCTGCAGAATGCTGTGTTCAGAAGAGAACATGTGGTCAAAGCTTTCTTCTCGTCCCCTATGGAAGAGTCGTTGTCCTTGGACTAAGCATCTTGGACTGAGGAAGGCAGTTTTCCAAGTATTCCACTGTCGGGATTTCGAGTTGGCTGGCTAGGCAGCCTATGTCCTCACATACCTGTCTTGGCCAGTAGCTTTGTCTTGATGCTGCTGTTGCGAGAGCCCAAAATTTATTATGTCCACATTGAGACATCTCCACGAACACTGCCTTTCACGGAATCACTCCCACTACTCACCATCTTCCCAGTGCGTCACTTAGTATTGTCTCTCTCTGATCATTGTCTCCAGGCTGTCTGCTCCTGGTCGCTTGTTGGTGTCATATGCAGGAAAAAGATGGTGTTCCTTCAAGTTGATGTGTGCCAAGCCTGCTGATAGGAAAACTTCAGACTTCAACACTTGTGTTGTAAAGTACTCGTGCCCTTCAGACCCTCTGCGTCTCACAGTCAACGGCACTGGGAAACAGGTTCCTTGTGGGTTCCCAGTGTGCCCTGCTCTCCTGTGCCTTGGTACTCTTCATGGGATCCAGCCCTCTGATCCACTAACCAACCAAATATCCCCTGAGCCATGTCTCCAACCTTCTCCCATCATCTCTGCAACTTCCGTTTTCTTTCGCTGTGGAGTTTATCTTGTAGGCTTCAGGTCAATTTCCACCCCAATGCAGTTGTTGTGTTCATCTTCCTGTTGCCTTCATAGCTGAAGACAAGCATGAGGTTATTAGACACTACTACCATCTCACTCTCCTCCATGTCACCGCAATTCGTACTGAGACATAAGCAAGAAGGAATTCTTCCACTTGTCTCTTATGGCAGTCTTGCGGAGAGCATTGGGCTTTGTCACATCTATCATTCTCAGAACGACATCAGACAGACGATTTCACTAACTCATGACACTCAAGAATCATACGAAAAAGAAAGGGTATTGGTACAAACAGTATGACTCTAATGAGAAATTCAAATGGTGCTGTTCTTTGGAAAGCAGTTTTGTGAGAACACGTGTTACTTGAAGAGGACAAGAGATGACATTCCTTGCAGGAGATTTCCTGAAACTGATGGAATGTGAGATTTCAAGGCATGTCAAATTGAATTGCTACCCACAAGAGACCGAATTCCATTCTCTCGTATTTTAATAATAATTGTGATGTGAAACACACACACACCACACAGCATTAACACATGCACATGCAAACACACAAAGATAAGACATGCAAAATATGGGAAGGAAGCGAGGAATCGTACCAATGAAGCAACCCCAAGAAAATACCATATAGGTGAAAGGCAAATAGAATCCAAGTCAGAAGCCAACCGAAATGAGAAAGTGAACTATTACCTATCAATAATACATTCAGTATCAGGACTAAAGTCTCCCGTCAATACAAACAGTTTGTAAGAGTGGTTGAAATTCCAAATTAAAAAAAAAAAAAAAGGTAGAAAACATCCATAAGAAAACAGCAAATATTAAACTAGCTCGTCCTTCTGTTGACCATAGGAGATTTCCTTCGACTATAAAGATACTCATAGCTTGCAAGTGAAGAAACAGGGAAGACATAGGTTATGCTATTCCCAAGGAGAAGAGAGCCAAAGTGTTTGTGCATAAGTCAGCGAGAGTCATTTTATGCCTTCGAGAGACAAAAGATAAGCGGAAGTTGTTTTGTCTTGATGGAGCATCAAAACAACAGAAACCTGGAAGAATTGCCAACATATACACCACGAACAAGGGTGTATCTAAACGTTGGAAGCCTATGAACACACAGGAATGGAGATGGCTGTTCTGCCCCATCTCTCTGCCCTTCAACCACACTGCCTCCTTCTTCCTGTGGAGACCTCTCATGGCACCTGCCTCCAAGCACAGCTGATTCCCATTGATGGGAAGACCCTCTTCTCTCCCCCATCTCCCCACTCCAGTTACTCCCACTTATTCGTGAGCTCACAAGCCCCATGGTACACACTCTCCATGCAGCATGCTCTCTCTTTTCTAGCATTGGCCTCCGTTTCTAGCTGTGCTTGTGTCATGGATGTCCCTCCCCAGCCAGCCTCCAAGCTCTCCTTCCCTTTAGCTCCAACACCTGACACAGTGCCTGGCACGTATCACTTTGAGCTTCCCTTGGGTGGACATTTTCCTGTTGAGATGCTCCACTGGGAGCTTAGCCCCGCACCCCAGCATGGGCTCCAGCCTCAGAAGTGAGGGGGCGGGGCCAGCGCAGAGAAGGGTCTTTGCTTATTTCCAAAGCTGGAAGTGAGCTCTCAGAGGACTCAGGAGGGAGGGGGGCGGGGGCGGCCGGAAGAGGGGCTTTGCTAATTGCCCAGGCGGGAAGGAGGGGCGCGCAGCGCCAGTGTGCTGTGCTGCAGCCCATTCGGGACTGCAGGACCCACCATACTCGCTGCCCCTGCACTCCCATGCTCCAGCCTAGCCCCTGAGGCCGCGGTGTCCTGTTCCCGTTCCCGCCGCCTGCTGCCCCTCCCCGACCCATGGCTTCTCTGGAGGACCCTCTGCTCACAGGTAAAGTGACACCACGACACGCCCTCACCTGAAGCAGAAAACGCAGTCCAGGAGCTGGGCGCAGCCTCCCGCCAACCCCAGGGCACCAGGACCACCCCAGACGCTGCGCCACACCCTGTCCGCAGGGGGTCAGGCCGGGACAGCGCCACAGGAGGTACCCCCCCCTGCCAGCGGGCAGGCTAGCCCCCATAGTTCTGCACCCCCACGCGCTTTTCAGAGCCTCCTGCCATTCCCAGGGCACCCAGAACCCAGAGAGTGAGGCCTTGGGTGTTCTCTAGTGACAGATTCAAGGCAATTTTTCGACTTTGGGACTCAGAGTTAACATAGTTTTCATTTGTGATTATTATTTTTGTGTGGGGGCCGTCGCTTTTCTTTTGACCTATGCTTGTTTTCACTCCCGGTTCTGAAGAAGCCCCTAAATCCTAACCCTTTGAGGACTCCGAAAGCTCTCAGAGCAGCAGTGCTGGGGGACAGTGTGGACACATGGTTTGGTTTTTCCTCTGGCCTGCTTCTGTGGCAGCCCCGCTCTGTCCTCCTCAGACTTCAGAGCAATATCTGAACAAGTGGAGAAGCAACCAGGGGGTCAGGAAGGTGGCCACCGAAGAGTGACTTCTCTGGAGGGTGGCTGAGCTAGCAAGTGAGCATGTTAGTCCAGCTCTGCCTGCATTCAGTATGGAGCTGAACAGGGGCCAGGGAAGGGGAGGAGGAGCAGAGAGCAGGGACAAAGGGACCAAAGAGGAGATTCAGATGAAGGGAAGTAATGGGGAGGAAAGAGAAGAAACTCTAGAAGACAGGTATGTAGAAAGGAAAAGGGATGAAGTGGGCATTGGGAAAGGGCACCACCAGGGAAGGAGAGAGGGGAAGAAAAGAGGGAGGAAAGAGGAAAGGGGAAAGGGAGAAGGGAGGAGTCAGCATGCCAGGGCTCCCCCTGCATCTGAAGAAGAGGTGGCTGGTCCAGCTTGTCAAACAGGGTGCTCACTCTTTGGCCCCAGTTTCTGCTCCCAGTGCTACTGGGCTTTTCAAGGAAGGCAGGCTGTCCCTTGGGACCTACTGGAGCCCACTGGAGCCCACAGGAGGGTGGGAGAGGTAAGATGCCACCAGGTCCTGTCCTGAGCTGCTCCCAGCCACCAGCCTCACCACATGGTGCAAGAGGGACCCCAGAACAAAGGAGGGACACAGGCCAGCATGTCTGCTGGTGGCCCTGGGCACTTAGCTCATCGCAGTGAACCACACGGCCTCCTCAACCCACGCTTTCAAAGCCTCCTTCTTCGCTTCTGGCTTTCATGTCTGTAGGAACATGAGCCAGATCTAACTCCTCTCCGACAGACAATTCTGACTCACCCCGTGTCAGATTTTTATGAGTGGCTGTGATAGAGTAAGATAGCAATGCTCCAAAAAACGGACTGTTTCCTCCCACTTGACCTCAACAGTCTTATACATTTTCTTAGCGAAAACATCTTGTCTCCTTCCATTAAGCTCATAACGTGGTCTAATAGTATACATGCGCCTTCCTTAGATGCGAAGCGATACAGAGGTCCTTTTTTTTTTTTAATTTTACAAGGTAAAGTCAGTGAACATATCCAACTTGACGAATACGTCTCTAAAATGTCAATCCAGGCAAAGCTTTTTCTGCCTACAGTTTCGAGCCTACATGGTGACATTTTTAAAATGCTTTCAGTCCCTCAGTGAGGCTCTTAGAAGCTAGCCAGGGCTTACTACGTGCCAGGCACTGTGTCAGGTGTTGGAGCTAAAGGGAAGGAGAGCTTGGAGGCTGGCTGGGGAGGGACATCCATGACACAACCACAGCTAGAAACGGAGGCCAATGCTAGAAAAGAGAGAGCAGGCTGCATGGAGAGTGTGTACCATGGGGCTTGTGAGCTCACGAATAAGTGGGAGTAACTGGAGTGGGGAGATGGGGGAGAGAAGAGGGTCTTCCCATCAATGGGAATCACCTGTGCTTGGAGGCAGGTGCCATGAGAGGTCTCCACAGGAAGAAGGAGGCAGTGTGGTTGAAGGGCAGAGAGATGGGGCAGAAGAGGCATCAGTCAGTTGGAGGGGTATGAATAGACTGATGGGAGGATTATGGGTGCCTTTGGAGGACTGAGAATTTGTTAGAAGATCAGTGCAGATTTCTATGGAGACAAATGCCAGGAACTGATAGGTCTTTGAAAGGTCACTCTGGCTGCCTTTTGGCAAAGGGGTTGGTAAAAGGCACTTGCAGGTGTGAACACACCAGGTGGGAGGTGAGTGCAGGAAATCGGGTGAGGGAGCATGGGAACTTGGTCCCGGGGTATATAAGGGAGAATAGCCTTTAAGGAGTTCCACAAATTGGCACCAGCTGTGGCTTCATTACAGAGCTGGAAGGGGGAGGTGGGTGTGTCCTGGAGGTTACAGAAATTACATGAGAAAGGGAAGTCTTTTTAGATCTCTTTTTCAACTAGAGGAACTCTCACCTTATTGATAGAATTCCAGAGTGGGAACCAATGATATGAGGACATCTTTGAAATGTCTGAATATGTTCTTCGACATCTTTGCAAGTGACGAGGAGACCTTGACCTTAGGAGGCCTTGGCCCTCTTTGTAGCCAGAAAGATATCACCTACAGATTTGGGTTCTCCCTTTTAAAGTCAAGGAGTCAGTCCTTCCAAAGGACACCTCCTATCATTTTACCCTCTCATCATACCTCACGTGCTGGCATCTCCAAGACCCTCTGTTCCAGGTTGAGAGTATCCACTTTGGCCGGGCTGGTCTTGCAAAGAACACCACAACAGGAAATCTAGAGCCTATAGTGCTATTAATAACATCATCTAAGACTGTGTTTGCTACCCTCTTGGCCTCTTCCCACCATGACTCACTGAAGCTTTTTACACATTGTATCCATTATGCTATAGTTCCCAAAGCTCATCTTCTCTAGTGCCATTAGTTTTTAGGGGACCAGGCAAACCTTAAACTTGTCCCCCTTAATTGGATCCCTGTGCCCCCACAATCTCTTTGAATGCCTTTCACCATGATTCTTGAATGAGATCTGAGACCACTGCTGGTACCTAACACTTCTTGGCACCTTGTCTGCTAGGTTCTTGGAAGAGGAGGTGGCTATGGAGGTGAGTGGGGATGGGAGTGGGAGGATTTCTCCCTTCACTTCCCTTTTTGTGTTTTCAAATAATGGGTTTTGAGGGGGAGGGAAAGGTTAACCAGACCATTTATTTTCCATCTCCCATCGATAAAATGTCACACAGGAGAGAGGTGGCAGAAACGCACTTTCACGTTAATTTTTTTACAAGGAAGATTGACTTATGAACCTACTTTGTTATTCCCTTTCATTCAATTTCCCTGTACCTCCTTTTCTATGAAGTGTAACGGTAACCCATTATTATTTTTATTGTTGGCACGTGCTTTGTGAACCATAAAGTGTACGCTATAAATGGGAGCGCTTTTCTTTTTTTTTTTTTGTAGTTTACGAAAAACTAATATTTTTTAAATTAATTTTTTATTTATTTTCAGCATAACAGTATTCATTCTTTTTGCACCACACCCAGTGCTCCATGCAAGCAGTGCCCTCTATGATACCCAACACCTGGTACCCCAACCTCCAAATCCCCCGCCCCTTCAAAACCCTCAGATTGTTTTTCAGAGTCCATAGTCTCTCATGATTCAGCTCCCCTTCCAATTTCCCCCACCTCCCTTCTCGTCTCTAACTCCCCATGTCCATGAAAAACTAATTTAAAAACATTCATCCACCAGAGTACCCAAAGGGCTCCCATATAAACTATCTGTCGTTACATTATGTCCCGATGTGGAGCTCGATCCCAGGATCCTGAGATCATGACCTGAACTGAAGGCAGAGGCTTTAACACACTGAGCCACCAGCCCCAATGTATTCTCTTCAGTACCAGAATTTGTAACCAATTGACAGATGAAAAAGGAGGCAGTCAAGTGAAAAACAATAGGTCTTAGACCTGCAAGAAATTTGAATTAGATGAATTCAGCTACTCAGGCACTGTTTCACATTTTCAGATCTCTGCAGAAAAGGGGTTAACCTTTTTACAGCATGTAAAAGAGAAGACTATAACACATACTATGTGTAAGCATGTAAATATCAAAAAATATCCCATTAGTTGCTAAGACACACAGGGCCTATATTTTCTCTCAAATTCATGAATATGTAGGAGCAATAAGTGAGAAGTGAATGTATACTTTTCACTTCGAAGTCTTTTAGAAATCTAAAATATGACTTTCTATGGTTTGTGTCTCCATATTCCTTTATTGCCAGTTTGAACAAATCCACATGCTTTGATTCAAAGGTAATAAATTCCTCTTATTTGGAAACATGATGTTTATTTTTATTCTCTCACCCTTAGCAGGTGGTTTCATTTTAGCACACTTCAGAGTTATAATTTCATGCTTATTAAAAACATTTATTATGATCTACATAGATGAATGAAACTTTTATTTTATTAAATTATTTGACAAAAAATCTGTTATTTTTAAAAATGTATTTCCTTTAGGGTTATTTTAGAGCGTTCAGAGAGGATCTAGGAGTGTGGTATTATGTAGTTTTTAAGTAGGTATGAAATGGTTATTTATAGGATTGTTTCTTTAAGGCTTATGTATATTGTCCATTATATGCTATAAAATATTTTGAAAGTAAATTTAAGGTATGTTTTACATAGTTTATTTTTTGGAAATAAATATTGAAATGACTTGTGAAATTCAGTATATTCTCAACATTAATTTATTTTGAAATTTACCAGTTGTCTACTGAACTATTATATGGCAGATATTACTTCAGACTACACTGGTAAATGAAATACTTGGCTTTGTAGAACTTTTATTTTAATGGGTGAGACAATTCAAAGCTATAAACCTTAATAAAAATTGCATAGTGCATTCAAAAAGGATGAGTACAATGGGGAAAAAGAAAAACTCGATCAGGGTGAGAAAAATCAAGGTTGCTAGGCAGGGGATGGGGAGTTAAAATTTTTAATAGGAAGATCAGGGTAGTTACAATGAAGCTGACAATTGAACAAAGGTATGGAAAGGTGATGAATTTGCGCAGAACTATCAGCAATAAGGTCACTCCAGACAAAGGAATTGGCTATCTTGAAGGCCATAAGGTTGGATCATGCCTGGCATATCTGAGGAATAGCAAGGAGGCCACTGTGAGTGACTGAAGAGTAGCAGGGAAAGAGGTCACAGAGGTTAAATGAGTGGCTAGATCATGTAAAAGCTTAGAAGTCATTGTAAAACTCTGGCTTTTATATTTGGAAACTTACTGTGTGATAGAATTTCTGCTAATAACTGAGAGTTCAATTGTCCATAAAATTTCAAGGACTCTTATTCTAGTAAGACAGAATGAAGAGAAAGAGTTCATATTTTCACATGGTGTAACAAATGCTCAGAGATGCAAGTGTAGGAAGCTATAGGATCACAGAAGAAGGCACTAAAATCACACCAATATATTTGATGACTGTGACTATATATAAATTTGTATTTTCTAGATTTTTTATAGTCATGGAATCACACTGTATATACTATTCATTGCCTGGCTTTTCTTTTCTCAGCATCATTACTTTGAGAATCTCCAATTGTAAATAGTTCATTTTGATGTTGAATAGTAATCTCTTTAATGAATAGATCATAATTTTTCTTTGCTCTATGGATGGACATTGATGAACATTTCCACTGTTTTCAATTCTTAAAAATAAAGCTGCTATGAAATTCATATACAAGTCCCTGTATGAACATAGGGCTTGTTTCTCTTGGTTAAATGCCTAGAAGTAAAATGGCTATTTTTGTAACTGCAACATATTTTGCATTTAAAAAAATTTTCAAACTATTTTCCAAAGTGGTTGTATCATGATATATGCCAACAACAGTTTAGATTTTTTGTTGCTTCTCAATCTAGCTCAGACCAAGTACAATTAGCCTTTATAATTTTAGCCATTCTAATAGATATGTAAGCATGTCTCATTATGATTTTAATTTGTATTTCTTTAATGTCTAAATGTTGAGAAATTTGTCATGTGCCTATAAGCCATCCATATACTTTTGGTGACATGTCTCTTCCATTATTTCCTTCACATGTAAAATTGGATACTCTGTTTGGTTATTAGTAAGGTTTTTTATTTTTATTCATATTTAAATAATCAGAGTAGATGTCCATTATCAGATATGTAATTTGGAAATCGCTTGTCCATCTTTACAGTTTCTCAATGGAGCTTTGATAGCTGTGTCTTTCAAGAAATATGCTACTTCTTTCCTGGTACACGGAGGTATGACTAGAACATTATCAATGTTGATCTTTGCAAAGAAAATCATGGCTTAAGATATATGTAGTCTGCAGTTGTTGGGAGTGTTCACCATCCTTGCCTCTAACTCATCTCTCACTGCCCACACATTCAGGTATAGGGGAATATTGATTGACAAAATATTAATTGCCAAATAACACTAGTTAGAGAATAAGAAAAATGCAGGCACCTGATTATATAATATTACATAAATAAAATGTGTTTTTATAAGTGCTATTGGAAGTAAATTCCTCAATACTTTAATCACACAGAATGATGGAATCCTAGATTTTTTTTCTTGTATTTACTAAGAAAATGATCATGCCTCAAGTATATTAAAATGGAATAGGGAAAATTAAAAATTGTTTTAAGATGATTTGCGTGTGTTGTGCGTATGTGAGAGAGAAAGTGAGAGAGAAAGAGAAAGAAAAAGAGAAAGGGAAAGACAGAGAGGTGGCTGCAGTGCATTGATGAGTTGCAGGATAGATTTTAAAGTTTTGTCTTTTGCTTTCTACATTTCTTTTTCCTTAGGTACAAGAGAACAATCAGTAATATCTCAGAAGCCTGCTGGTAACATCAGCAGAAAGAATTAGAGGTTCCCAGAAAATTAAGATGACATATAGTTTTCCTGACATAAGAAAATCATTTTTTGTCCCCAGCTATTTTCAATGATCTATACCCCACCTGTGTACTTGCCCAAGCACACTTCTTCCAAAACTTCCTGGGAGGTCTTACAAAGAAATGCAAAAACCTCACTCCTTAAGGATTTTGAGGGAACAAGGCAATGGGAAAACTAACAGTCACCACCAGACCAGGAAATAGCCTAAGCTATTGAGACAATAAATCAGTGGCAAAACTCCTAGTGCTATTTCAAAAGCAATCAAGGCCTTGCATTCCTTGTCCCAGAAAATGAGCCCAAGACCCCATCTAGTTTCTATCTGCTCTTGAAGCCTGCAGAGTCCCTTTCCCTTGTCCAACAGTTACCTCTGCTTTATTCTAACGTTGAAGTTTCTGCCCTCGGTGGAATACAAGCTTCATTCAGGTGAACATGCAATACATATTGCACAAATACATATGTGGATGTGCATGCATCCACAACCTTATGACCAACCATACACGGAATAATAAAACTCTCCCTTCTGAGTATTCATCTTAAATACTAAATAAAAATCTCTCTCCTGTTCAAACAGTCAAGGCTTTGGAACTTATTCCCTGTGATCTCCTTGTATGTTGTAAACAAAGATTCCTTTGTTTGACAACTCCACCTGTTTCTGTGATTCACCAAAGACTGACCTCAGTTAGTTCAGTTGCTGTAATGGCTTTCACTACTCTGATTCTACCTCTGCAAGTCTCCAAATTTAACTATTTTTTCTCCCAATTCTGCATGTTCTTGGCTTTAAACTGCAACTCTGAAGAGAAGATTTGCTTGTTTAAAAAAAAAAAATCAAGAAAAGGTAGTAGTAGTTAACATTGTTACTTTGAACTTCCTGCCCTAAGGGGCTCTCCTGTTCTTTCTCTTTGACTTCCTGGACTAAAACGACAGAAATTTGGCAATACATCACTCCCCAATCCAGATTACTGCCAGAACAGTTTATACTCTTAGAAAAATATTAGTTTAAAAGATCACATAATTAAATACTTAAGCATGTAGTGTAATATAGTGGTTTACAAGAAATATATTTTGGTCATCTGAATATTTGGTTTTCAACCATGGCTACTGACTCACAGCTCCTAAAACTCTTGGGATTTCCTGTGATAAGGGTGAGAGAGGTGTGTTTTGTTCTGTTAATGAAGTGACCTTCAGACCTCACTCAAGGCAAGGGCTGTTTGCCTGAAGGACCAACCACTTGGTGAAAGCCTTCACAACTTTTTGCCTCCCCTTCCTCCCAATACAGGATTATCTGGGGAGGGAAGAGGATCTGGAGATTAGATCAGCAAATGACAATGATTTAGTCAGTCATGACTATGTCATGAAGCCTCCACAGAAAAGCTGAAAGGACTGGGTTCAGAAAGCTTTTAGTTTGTTAAATGTATGAAAAGGCAGGAAGAGTGGCAGTCTTACAGAAGGTAATAGAAGCTCTGTGCCCATTCTCCATACCTTGCCCTGTGCACTTCTTTATCTATCTATTGATTTAAATCTTCTATTATATCTTTTAATAAGCTGGCAAACATAAAGTAAGTATTTTTCTGAGTTTTGTGAGTCCCTGTAGCAAATTAAAAGAACGTAAGAAGTAGGCCACTGGGACCTCCAACTTGTAGTTGCTCAGTCACAAGCACAGGTAATAACCTGGGGCCTACAGTGAGACTGGCATCTGAGGTGGGGTTGGAGATAGTCTTGGAGGACTGATCCATTAACTGATGAAATCTTACACTATGTTCAGGTAGATAGTGTCAGAATTTAGTTGAATTCTTGGAGATCCTGCTGTTGTCTGAAAATTATTTGGCATTGTTGGTATGATGTCCTAAAACCCAAAAAGATATAGCTACCTCAAAATAAGAATACGGTTGACAGCTTATATATAATAAGTGAGTATTTCAGGGATTTAAAATATACCCAATAAATAATGTAAGGAAATAAGGAAAGATTTTGAAATAAAAACAAGAATAAGAACCTAGTGGTACTAATAGATTAAATATATGTAATCTAGTTGAATTAAGAATACAATGGATAGAATACATAATGGATTCAATAGAGATAAGAAGTCACTTAAGGATATAGTCATCTGGATACCAGCAAAGCATTAAAATTATCAATATAAAAGAGGTGTAAGATGTAGGTGATGTGTGTGGAACAAAAGCTAGAGAAGAAATTAGATTTCCTTACTACTCATAGCCTGTTGACAAGTCCTTGAAGCTCCTCTGGGGACTCAGCTGCTTCCATGTGGACACATCCACTCAGGGCAAAAAGCATTCTTAGTCCACCCCCCAGGATACTGAAAATCTACTTTCACATGTAAAAATTACTTTGGAAACTTCTTTATCTCTACTCCCCACCCCTGCCCTCAAGATATACATTGGCAATCATCTCCCAAGCATATACCCACTGATACACATCAGAAGAGTCTCTTCCCTGAGTTTTTACTAAATAGTAATAAATGACCTTTCCCTAACAATAGCTAGCCCCCTCAAGGTCCTGGAAACCTTGTTTATAAAATACCTTGGAGGCTTGTGCTATCCCTAACCTCCTCCCAAATTGAAAGTATATAATCAGCCACTCTTCATGACCCTCTCTCTCTACTCCAAATAAATAAATAAATATTTTTAAATAAAATAAAATAAATGACTTTTTTTAAATGAAAGAAGAAAAAGGAAAGAAATATTTGAATATTAATGTACATCTATTTCTCAAGCATAAAATAGTCAAGACACTGGATTAAAACTTACATACAAGAAAAGAAAGAAAATATTCATAACTAGAGTTGACTCTATGAATCCCAAACTAGGGCATACATACCAAAGACACACAAAAAAAATCACAAGTGTTAGAGAGAAAAAAAATAATTCATTAATAAAGAAACAAGAATCAGACTGACAGAAATTTTTAAATAACATCAGATATAAAAAAGAATGAAGTAATAGCTTTATTATCTTGAAAAAAAATCACAAATGGAAACATTTAGATCCTTATAAAATGTCATTGGCATAGGAAGGCATAATAAAAAAAATATTTTCAGGAATACAGACCACAGATAATTTGCCTTAATTTGTGTAGGCAGCACTTAAATACTAATATTATTTTAACAGTTAAAATATACTCTATGATCTTTGAGGTTGGGGAAAAGAGGATGACCAAGTCATCTTGAAATAATTCAGTTTTATGAAAAAAGTAAAAAGATCAAAAAAAAGACTTGTAGAAAAGAGAGATAAAACATATGCATAATAAAAATAAATAAATAAATAAACAGCTGGAGTGCCTGGGTGACTTAGTCGGTTCAAGTGTCTGCCTTCAGCTCAGGTGATGATCCCAGGGTCCTGGTATTGAGCCCTGCATCAGGCTCCCTGCTCAGTGGAGAGTCTGCTTTTCCCTCCCATTGAGAAAAAAAATTTGACTTATTTATTTGAGAGAGATAATCTTTAAATTTTACTTATTTATTTGAGAGAGAGTGAGAAAAGAAAAACATGCACACAGCAGAGGGAATAACAGAGGGAGAGGGAGAAGCACGCCACTGAGCAGGGAACCCCCTGCGGGGCTCTATCCCAGGACCCGGGTATTATGACCTGAGCTATAGGTAGACACTTAACTCAGGTACCCCAATAAATACAATCTTTTAAAAAAAATAAATAATAATAAAAATAAATAATATTTCAGATAGTATGATTTTTTTAATGTGAGACTTGGTATAAAAACAGGATGACATACTTGTCTAATTATAGCAAAGACTTTGATAAGTTTAGATGCAGTAGTACATAAAAAATTTAACTTCTTTCATTAACTGATAATTTAATTAGATTAAATTAAGAGACATCAAAATTTAGAGAATCTAATAGTCCTGATCTATTAATAAATGTAGCCATCCTGACCCCAAAACAAGAGTCTTCAGTAAGTATATAAGCATAAGTTGAACATTTACACAAACAGGCCATTATTTAGGCCAGAAGTATATGCCAATAAATTCCTAGAGTTAAATATCAGGCTATATTTTCCAAGAATAAGGCAATAAAATTAGAAAACAATGACCAAAATATTAAATTCATATAATTGGAAGTTAACTTCATACCTAAAAAGAAATAATACAGCTAATTCAGGAATTTTTAGAATTACAGTACTTTGGTAATATCAACTCTCAAAATGAGTAACGGACAGGTGGGGCTAGCAAGAGACTCGTGGGAGGATTAAATCATGGGCCCCTGTATCTCAGGTGCAGTAGAAGCAGTGGATTTGGAATTTCAGTTTTTCCACAACGTTCCACCACAAGCTGGTTAGAACTGTGCAAAATCAGGAAGGGAAGCCCCAGTAAAGTGGACTGGGGATGCCAGAAGGGGAGGCTGGAAGGGAGCGCCTGGTGCTCAGTGCCCATTACAGACCCCACATTGCAATCCCCCACAGGAGAGACTCACCAATTCCAGGCCTCACACGGGAAGCTGGAGGTTCATCTCCTGACTTTTTGTAGGAGCTTTTCAGCTCAGCTGGTGAGAATTCTCCATCACCCTGCCTTTCTCCAAGGGACTTTCCTTCAAGCACCCTTCCCAACTTCTTCCTCCTCCATGAAATAATGTTCCTCTCCTTTGTTTCTCGCACTTGCCTGTGATGGGACCTTAGCTTGCTCAGCCCAGACTGCCATTCTCTGCTCTTCCCAATTAAACCCATGCTGCTGGTCAAATAACTGGCAGATTGAGTTTAAGGCCAATTGAACTAATAAATTCAAAAACTTGCAAGGAACAAAATCAATATGCACAAATTAGTGGCACTCCTAGGTGCTCGGAAGGACCCATCAGAAAGAGACTGCTGAGAACGATCTCATTTACACCTGCATCCAAGATAGCAAGATACCCAGGAGGCCCCTGAACCAAGAAAGTGACAGCCCTGCAACAATGACGACAGACAGGGAGGGGTACACACGGAGATGGGGAGGCACTGTGCTCAGGGAAGAACCCACACTGGGAAAATACCTACTCTCCCCAAAACCGGCTACAGAGTCCTCACTTTGGCTCCCGAATTTCCGGACTAGGCGCAAGCCTGGAGTGGGTGTGGACACGGGAAGGACCCCGCAGGGCTGAGGTGGGGAGAGCAGGAGCACCAAAGCAGGGGGACGCTCCCTGACTGCAGACCATCTGAGGAGCCCAAGGAACCGAATCCGCGAGCACACAAACACAGACAAGGACCAAGAATCACCCGAGCCCAGAAAGGGGGGACCCCACAGCCCCGCGCACAGCACAGCAGGAGGCCACGTCTCCTCACACAAAACGACGGAAGCCCCAGTGTCTACACAGGGCGCCCTTTCTCTGTGGGGTCCTGAGACCACGAACCCCTTGACAGTCCACTAAGGGACTTCTCCTCACCTCCTCCAGCGTCTGGTCCTTAGGAGGTTGGACTGCTGCCAGTGTGGGTGCGTTCTCCACAACGGGTCTGGTCAGTGTGGATGCAGAGCCACACCCTCCTCAGCTTGTCCTGTCAGGGTGGGAGGCGCCCCACATTCTCCAGAAGTCTCCACAGTGGGTCCTGAAAAGGCAGGGCTCAGGTCACAGCTGTGGCTGTGCAGCCTGGGCTCAGGGCGGGTGCTGGGGTCTGCCGCCCTCTGCAGGCGGTGGAAGGCAGTGCAGGACTGTGGGAGCTCACCCTTCAATGGAAGGTCCTGCTCCCTCCCGGGTCCAGCTGATGCCATTTCATTCCGGAAATTCAAGCTGCATGGAGCCCAATACCCCCCAACTTCCCCCCAAATAGCTAAGGAACAATGAATTGGAAACAATGTGGAATTACAACAGTCCTTGACCCAAACAGTGTCACTGAACATGGCCCTGATGCAGACCCACACTCTGACCTCAACTTGGTCTCAAGCCTGGACCCTACCCTAATCCAAGACCCTAACCCTAGCCCCCAACCCAAACAATGTTCACAAGAATCAAGAGGTACAAACTGCAAATATCCATCAATGGCAAGTGCATAAGCAAAGTGTGGTGAAGGGTTTGAATTTGGGTTCAGGTTCAGGTTTTAGTCAGAGTTCTAATCAGGCTTTGGGTTTAGTGTTAGGGTGAGGGTTTAGAGTGAAGGACAAGGGAACAGAGTTATAGTTTAGGGCTTTAAGTTTATGATTTAGGCTTTAAAACTCAGGACTTATGGGATAAAGTTCAAGGTCAAATTTGGGGTTTTACTTCATGCTGAGATTTGGGTTCAGGTTTCATGACTTGGAGGTCTTGTTTAGGGTTTGGGTTCGTGGTTCAGGGCTTGGATCCAGGGCTCAGGTACAGGCTTTGGGTTCCATTCCAGGTTTGGGATTCAGGGTTCTAGTTTGGGCTTTAAGGTCAGCTTAGGTTTCAGTGTTGGTAGGGTTTAAGGTTAGGTTTAGGGATGACACATTTTCTTCAGTTGTCATCATGGACAAAATAATTCTATCTGAAGTTTCTAAGTCAGAAATGTATTTCATCTGGGGGCGCCTGGGTGGCTCCGTGTGTTAAGCCTCTGCCTTGGGCTCAGGTCATGATCCCAGGGTCCTGGGATCGAGCCCTTCATCAGGCTCTCTGCTTGGCGGGGAGCCTGCTTCCCCATCTTTCTCTCTGCCTGCCTCTCTGCCTACTTGTGATCTCTGTCTGTCAAATAAATAGAATTAGTAAAAGCTATTATATGATCTTTTACAAACCATTTCGAATCTTTGCATTCTCATGTGCCAAGACAGACAGGGATTATTTAAAACCCTGAAGAGAGTGCTCTTGCTTTTAAATTGCCTGTAACCTTCGTGTAATAGATTTATGATTGATGATAGATTTAGTTAAAATATAACTATTTAAAATATTTACTCTCAGTAAACGATTTCAACCTATGCTCATTTAAGTAACTTGGTGCATAATCCCTTTTCTATTAAACCATAGTGCAAGGACCAATGCCGCGTTTCCGAGAGAACCCCAAGCTATTTTTCTAGAATGGCCATATGCATATATATCAGGCGTCCTGTTTTCACTCCCTTTGTGGAGCACCTACCCTGGAGGTCATGTAATAACAATGACCAAAAAAAACAAACCAAAAACCCAAACATCCAGGTTGAAGTGCCATCCCTGCCTGGAGTGGAGGAGACTGCTCAGACAGATCCCAGGCAGGCATCTCAGCCCAGGCCTGTGCTGGGGAAGCTGGTTCCTGGCTTTGGGCGCAATCTGGAAGCCAGCAAACTGACGCAAGAGTGCAGCTGGCCTTTAGGACTGATGATCTTTTTGCAGCCAGGCTGCCCGTGGACACCCGCTCAGAAAGCCAGGCTATGAGTCTGCCCAGCGCAGGCGCTGGCAATGGGGCAGCATGCTAGGGCATAGCCCTGCACCCCAGCCAGGGTTCAGGCCCCTGGAGTGAGGGGGCAGGGCCGGCGCAGAGAAGGGTCTTTGCTAATTTCCAAAGCTGGAAGTGAGCTCTCAGAGGACTCAGGAGGGAGGGGGGCGGGGGCGGGGCGGGGGGGGGGCCAGGAGAAGGGGCTTTGCTAATTGCCCAGGCGGGAAGGAGGGGCACACAGCTCCAGGGTGCTGTGCTGCAGCCCATTCGGGACTGCAGGACCCACCATACTCGCTGCCCCTGCGCTCCCACGCTCCAGCTTAGCCCCAGAGGCCACGGTGTCCCGTTCTCATTCCTGCTGCCTGCTGCCCCTCCCTGCCCCATGGCTTCTCTGGAGGACCCTCTGCTCACAGGTAAAGTGACACCTCGACGCGCCCTCACCTGAAGCAGAAAACGCAGGACAGGAGCGGGGGGGGGGGGGGGGGGGAGAGGGGAGTGGTCGGGGCCCAGGCTTCCAGCAACCCCAGGGCACCAGGACCACCCAGGACGCCGCGCCACACCCCCTACGCAGGGGGTTGTGCCAGGACAGCACCACAGGAGGTACCCCCCCCCTGCCAGCGGGCAGGCTAGCCCTCATAGTTCGGCACCCCCATGTGCATGTCAGAGCCTCCTGCCATTCCCAGGGCACCCAGAACCCAGAGAGTGAGGCCTTGGGTGCTTTCTAGTGACAGATTCAAGGCAATTCTTCGACTTTGGGACTTCAGAGTTAACATAGTTTTCATTTGTGATTATTATTTTTGTGTGGGGGCCGTCGCTTTTCTTTTGACCTATGCTTGTTTTCACTCCCGGTTCTGAAGAAGCCCCTAAATCCTAACCCTGTTGAGGACTCAGAAAGCTCTCAGAGCAGCAGTGCTGGGGGACAGTGTGGACACATGGTTTGGTTTCTCCTCTGGCCTGCTTCTGTGGCAGCCCCACTCTGTCCTCCTCAGACTTCAGAGCAATATCTGAACAAGTGGAGAAGCGACCAGGGGGTCAGGAAGGTGGCCACCGAAGAGTGACTTCTCTGGAGGTTGGCTGAGCAAGCAAGTGAGCATGTTAGTCCAGCTCTGCCTGCATTCAGTATGGAGCTGAACAGGGGCCAGGGAAGGGGAGGAGGAGCAGAGAGCAGGGACAAAGGGACCAAAGAGGAGATTCAGATGAAGGGAAGTAATGGGGAGGAAAGAGAAGAAACTCTAGAAGACAGGTATGTAGAAAGGAAAAGGGATGAAGTGGGCATTGGGAAAGGGCACCACAAGGGAAGGAGAGAGGGGAAGGAAAGAGGGAGGAAAGAGGAAAGGGGAAAGGGAGAAGGGAGGAGTCAGCATGCCAGGGCTCCCCCTGCATCTGAAGAAGAGGTGGCTGGTCCAGCTTGTCAAACAGGGTGCTCACTCTTTGGCCCCAGTTTCTGCTCCCAGTGCTACTGGGCTTTGCAAGGAAGGCAGGCTGTCCCTTGGGACCTACTGGAGCCCACTGGAGCCCACAGGAGGGTGGGAGAAATAAGATGCCACCAGGTCCTGTCCTGAGATTCTCCCAGCCACCAGCCTCACCACATGGTGCAAGAGGGACCCCAGAACAAAGGAAGGACAAAGGCCAGCATGTCTGCTGGTGGCCCTGGGCACTTAGCTCATCGCAGTGAACCACACCGCCTCCTCAACCCACGCTTTTAAAGCCTCCTTTTTCGTTTCTGGCTTTCATGTCTGTAGGAACATGAGCCAGATCTAACTCCTCTCCGACAGACAATTCTGACTCACCCCGTGTCAGATTTTTATGAGTGGCTGTGATAGAGTAAGATAGCAATGCTCCAACAAACGGACTGTTTCCTCCCACTTGACCTCAACAGTCTTATACATTTTCTTAGCGAAAACATCTTGTCTCCTTCCATTAAGCTCATAACGTGGTCTAATAGTATACATGCGCCTTCCTTAGATGCGAAGCGATACAGAGGTCCTTTTTTTTTTTTTAAATTTTACAAGGTAAAGTCAGTGAACACATCCAACTTGACGAATACGTCTCTAAAATGTCAATCCAGGCAAAGCTTTTTCTGCCTACAGTTTGGAGCCTACGTGGTGACATTTTTAAAATGCTTTCAGTCCCTCAGTGAGGCTCTTAGAAGCTAGCCAGGGCTTACTACGTGCCAGGCACTGTGTCAGGTGTTGGAGCTAAAGGGAAGGAGAGCTTGGAGGCTGGCTGGGGAGGGACATCCATGACACAAGCACAGCTAGAAACGGAGGCCAGTGCTAGAAAAGAGAGAGCAGGCTGCATGGAGAGTGTGTACCATGGGGCTTGTGAGCTCACGAATAAGTGGGAGTAACTGGAGTGGGGAGATGGGGGAGAGAAGAGGGTCTTCCCATCAATGGGAATCACCTGTGCTTGGAGGCAGGTGCCATGAGAGGTCTCCACAGGAAGAAGGAGGCAGTGTGGTTGAAGGGCAGAGAGATGGGGCAGAACAGGCATCAGTCAGTTGGACGGGTATGAATAGACTGATGGGAGGATTATGGGTGCCTTTGGAGGACTGAGAATTTGTTAGAAGTTCAGTGCAGATTTCTATGGAGACAAATGCCAGGAACTGATAGGTCTTTGAAAGGTCACTCTGGCTGCCTTTTGGCAAAGGGGTTGGTAAAAGGCACTTGCAGGTGTGAACACACCAGGTGGGAGGTGAGTGCAGGAAATCAGGTGAGGGAGCATGGGAACTTGGTCCCGGGGTATATAAGGGAGAATAGACTTTAAGGAGTTCCACAAATTGGCACCAGCTGTGGCTTCATTACAGAGCTGGAAGGGGGAGGTGGGTGTGTCCTGGAGGTTACAGAAATTACATGAGAAAGGGAAGTCTTTTTAGATCTCTTTTTCAACTAGAGGAACTCTCACCTTATTGATAGAATTCCAGAGTGGGAACCAATGATATGAGGACATCTTTGAAATGTCTGAATATGTTCTTCGACATCTTTGCAAGTGACGAGGAGACCTTGACCTTAGGAGGCCTTGGCCCTCTTTGTAGCCAGAAAGATTTCACCTACAGATTTGGGTTCTCCCTTTTAAAGTCAAGGAGTCAGTCCTTCCAAAGGACACCTCCTATCATTTTACCCTCTCATCATACCTCACGTGCTGGCATCTCCAAGACCCTCTGTTCCAGGTTGAGAGTATCCACTTTGGCCGGGCTGGTCTTGCCAAGAACACCACCACAGGAAATCTAGAGCCTGTAGTGCTATTAATAACATCATCTAAGACTGTGTTTGCTGCCCTCTTGGCCTCTTCCCACCATGACTCACTGAAGCTTTTTACACATTGTATCCATTAAGCTATAGTTCCCAAAGCTCATCTTCTCTAGTGCCATTAATTTTTAGGGGACCAGGCAAACCTTAAACTTGTCCCCCCCTAATTGGATCCCTGTTCCCCCACAATCTATTTGAAAGCCTTTCACCATGATTCTTGAATGAGATCTGAGACCACTGCTGGTACCTAACACTTCTTGGCACCTTGTCTGTTAGGTTCTTGGAAGAGGAGATGGCTATGGAGGTGAGTGGGAATGGGAGTGGGAGGATTTCTCCCTTCACTTCCCTTTTTGTGTTTTCAAATAATGGGTTTTGAGGGGGCGGGAAAGTTTAACCAGACCATTTATTTTCCATCTCCCATCGATAAAATGTTTACCACTCCACACTGGAAGAATTTATATCTTTCCTTTGAATCTCCAGGAAAATCTCCCAAACCCAGACCACCACCATGTGGATTCAGCCATCTTCTGATTCACCTCCAGATTGTCTCCTCCTAACTGCTCAAGCCACTGGTTAAGGGCGAAATGTTCAATGCCCAAGCAATTAAGTGGGGAACACGTTTATCTAAGCAATTGCATGCAGCTCTCTATCTGCATACAGGGGGTCTCTCCCAAGCCTTTCCAACCTCAGCAAAAGAAGACAAAGCCCCAGCAGTCTGGGGTATATATCATTCATTCATTCCTGTGTTCAACACTCATGGCGGATCCCCAGCAAGACAGTGGGAGAGCAAGGACTGGAGAAATCCTGGAAGCTGAAGTCTGAGGAGGATTTCAAATTCAAGTCAGAGATGAAAGAAACATCTGGACTTGGTCCTCAGGTACATGCAGTATTCTGAACTGAGGCTAGAACCAGAGACCATTCTAATGAAAGGCCTCTACAGGTGGGCTCCAACTCAGTTTCGTGTATATTCATTCATGAAATAGCTCTTTGGGTCAACATGCAGAAGAAAACCATTTCAGAAAACTGACAATGAGGAGAGTAAAGGGAAGCCAGAAGGCTTGTGAATGGGGAGAGAGGAGGAGCCAGGGCAGGAAACCAAGAATCCCTCCCTGCCCTCCTTGCTGCCAGGGAGGTCTGAGGGACTAGTTTCCACCTGGGATCCCAAGTCCAGAACAAAAGCAGCGGGGCCACGGCGGGGGAGGGAAGGGGATCCTCAGCACGGGCGCATGGGGCTGCGGAAAGATGGGGGCTAGCGTGCCTGCTGGCGGGGGGCACCTCGCAAGGCGCTGTCCCCAGCCCGACCCCATGAGGACCCGGGTTTGGCGCAGCGTCCGGGGTGGTCCCGGTGCCCTGGGGTTCGCGGGAGGCTGGGCCTCCACAACCCCCCTCTTCGCCCCCAGGTCGGGTCCGCGCTTTCTGCTCCAGGTGAGGGCGCGGCGCGGTGTCACTTTACCCCTGTGCAGAGGGTGGTCCGGAGAAGCCTTGGGGCGGGGAGGGGCAGCAGGCAGCAGGAGCGGGACAGCGGAGCCTCACATGGGAGCGTATGGGCGGCGAGTCCGGTGGGTCCTGCAGTCCCGACTGAGCCGCAGCACAGCACCGCGGCGCTGCCCGCCCCTCCTCCGCCAGCCCCTCCACCTCCTCCCAGACTCTCAGCCACATCCTCTGTGAGCTCACTTCCAGCTTCGGCAATTAGCAAAGCGCCTTCTCCCCGCCGCCCTCCACCCGCCCCCGCCCCCCTCCCTCCTGAGTCCTCCGCGAGCTCCCTTTTCGCTTTGGCAATTAGCAAAGCCCCTTCTCTGCCCTGCCCCCGCCCCCTCCCTCCTGAGTCCCCGCCCTGGCTGGGGCGCGGGGGAAGCCCCGGGGGCTACAAGCTTGACCAGCGCTGGCGCTGGGCAGCCTCCTAGCCTGGCTCCTTGAGCGGGTGTCCACCCGCGGCCTGGCTGCAAAAAGATCATCAGTCCTGTTAACCCTGGCTGCACTCTCCCGTCAGTTTGCTGGCTTCCAGATTGCGCCCAAAGCCAGGAACCAGCTTCCCCAACACAGGCCTGGGCTGAGATGCCTGCCCAGGATCTGTTTGAGCAGTCTACTCAT
The DNA here is from genome assembly GCF_964662115.1 of Mustela nivalis. Taxonomy (NCBI): domain Eukaryota; kingdom Metazoa; phylum Chordata; class Mammalia; order Carnivora; family Mustelidae; genus Mustela; species Mustela nivalis. Next base: position 751,907 of record NW_028136418.1, read on the forward strand.
CTCCAGGCAGGGATGGCACTTCCACATGGATGTTTGGGTTTTTTTATTGTTTTTTGGTCATTGGTTATTATTACATGACCTCCAGGGTAGGTGCTCCACAAAGGGAGTGAAAACAGGATGCATGATATACCCCTCACCTCCCATGCTGTCTTTCTCTTAAATAATAAGCACTGCTGAACTATCTTAGATTCTGTACCTTCTCTCCAGCCATGAACCTATCACTGTCTTTAACTCTTGAAAACTTCATTAGACAAATTAATGTGGTGAAGGAAGCAATATGAGAAAGCCTATTAATCTGATGAGCATGGAACTGAACAAACCCTATAGATACTTTCCCTTTGATTTCTAGCCTATCAATACCTACAGTGAGTCACATACACTCAAGATTATTGTTTTTATTGTATACTTCATATATTCATTGATTTTGGACTCGTTATCATTTCGTTGAAGTGTTAAACTATGGTAATAAACAATCTTTTAATTAACTTTTCCTCCTATGATACAAATATAACTTGCACTTGAGCTTTAGCTAATTTTATGTTCTAAAATTGCCAAAACAAAATGATCAAGGTTTCTAGATTATTTACTGTCTTTTCTACTATATAATATTGTTCTATCTCTTCTGTATAAAGAAAATGAATGCTTGGGGCTCTTGGGTGGCTCAGTGTGTTAAAGCCTCTGCCTTCTGCTCAGGTCATGATCCCAGAGTCCTGGGATAGAGCCCCACATCAGGCTCTCTGCTCAGCAGGGACCCTGCTTCCCTTCCTTTCTCTCTGCCTGCCTCTCTGTCTACTTGTGATCTCTGTCTGTCAAATAAATAAATAAAATCTTTAAAAAAAGAAAATGAATGCTTGATAACTAAATGAATGCTTTACTGAACAAATTAAATATGGCAATGGCATTTTATTTTATCATGCTTCACATATTAAACTATAATATTATATCACTAGTCTACAAATAATCTACTCGCATAGTCATTTGGAAGCTTTTAGCAAAAGAATTCTTCCTCCTGATTGTAGTATAAAAGCCACAGAAATATACAGAAGACTCCTAGGATAGAAAGTTAAATCCAGTTATCCGTGATGCCTTGAGGAGGACCTGACCTATGTATGTCCTGGGATGCACTAGTAACTGTTACATGTGATAGGATTATATTTAATATATACAGTTTCATTTACTTCACAAAGGACATATAAATTTGAGAATAAAATATTTGATGAATCTATAAAGTCTATATCTATTTGTAACTAATGTGGTAGAATTAAGATGTTAATTTGAAAAAAAATTCATTGAACACATACACATATTCAATTGTTTTTATATATATAAACAGCATTATTTATTTATGTAAATAAATGCATTGTCAGTAAAATCCATTTACTTATCAATCATAAGGGTAATTTTAAGTACTAAGAATAAGAAATATGTGAAAAGATAAGTGTTCAAGAGTGCAGTTTGTGGTAATTAATACAATATGATAGGCTCATGAAAAAGATATATTACTTGAACTTAAAAGCTTCTATAATTAAGCGATGACCACTTGAAATTTGTAATTAGTCTTGCTGCAGTTTTTCCTTGCACTTATTGCCCTTCCCCAGAAGTTCATTAGGAATTTCTGTGAATGTCCTTATGTTTAATCTCATTCATAGATTCCACTGCTGCTCACAAAACAAAGCCAAAAAGAGAGGTAACTCTATGTGGCACTCCATCCACAAGCAATACATTCATAAATAATTAAAAAGCTCTCTACTTCATTTGTTACCCATTCAGCTGATAATTTAAATGAGTAACTGAGGCCATTTTATCAGCACTTTTAATAGAATGCGACTCAGAAACTTCACAGTGTTATTTAAGAAGAAATGCTCACGTGTTAAGGTTTTTATTTTTTTAAATCAACAAAATAATTTTCAAATATTAAAAGCAAATGTCTCCTTTTCCTCCAAGTTTCCTTGCTATGTCAAAGTTACAAATAAATACATTAAAATCGTATTTTGAGTAGTAGATAAAAACAAAAGTTTTGAAACTGTGGGTTCAGTGTCTGGGTTAACTTGTATAAATATCTGAACTCAATGTATTTAGACTTTATTAGATTTTTTTTAGACTATTTAAAAATACATGCTGAGATAATGACAACATTATTTTATTCATTTTAATAAATAAATTATTTTATTTAATTATGTTTAGATATTTATTTATTAAATTAATGATTTAATATTTAATAATCTAAATGTGAAATATTTTAAATTCTAAAAATATTTATTTAATTAAATTGATATATTTAATATAAATATTTAATAAATTATTTAATCATTATTATAATTATGCAATACATTATGTATTGTGTAATAATTGCATTTTAATAAATAAATAAATGTATTATTTACATTATTTTATTTTATTTTATTTTATTTACTTGACAAAGAGAGGGAGAACGCAAGCAAAGGGAGCTGCAGGCAGAAGGAGAGGGAGAAGTAGGCTCCCAGCTGAGTAGAAAGTTCAACCTGGGGTTCCATCCCACAACCCTGGGATCACCACCTGAGTCGAAGGCAGATGCTTAAGTGACTGAGCCATCCAGATGCCCAAGGCTTTGTATTCTTCGCTTCTAAATATTGATGCTCCTTCATCTCTGGAGTTAGTAAATTGATGTTGAGAATTCATATCAAAGAATTGATAGTAGCTGTTAAACAGAAACATGTAATTTAGGGGAAAAAAAAGAACAGAAGGAAGAGAAAGGCCAAAAGTCAAAAGCACATTAATATAAAATTTAATTAGATAAAAAAGCTGATATTCCTGAAGGGGGCTAATAAAAGAGCTGCAAAGAGCTGATAGGATTAGGAAAATTGTCCACTCCTGGTCATTTCATAATTTTAAACTATTCCTTATTAATAAATATACTTAGTTCCAGAAACACAAGCACATAAGAACATTTCCACCAAGTTTCCTCTAACAGCATTTACAAATTAGACGTTCAAACAATGCAGTTCATTACATGTTGCATCTGTATCTTAAAGTTTAAACACATTCTGTGACACATTTTCCAACAATTAAAATTAAAAAATATATATATACATATATATCTATGTATATATATATATACCTTATCCCTAAATGGAAAAAATATATATATAGAGAGAGAAACCTTATCCCTAAATGAAACCTTTCTTTGTTTATTAGATTAAATAGGTAAATTAGCAACAACAACAACAACAAACAGCTAATATTATAGAGGTAGGAACAATTTACCTTTTCATTCATTGCTATTTTCTAAAAATTCCTATTTTATTTTTTTCTCAAGTCTGTCATAATAATTTTCTAAATCTCCTGCCTTATTCAATTTTTTTCTTTTAGTGGAAATCTCTATTTCATATTTATTTTCTCTTCCTCCACTCTTTGCTCTAATAATTCAATGTATTATTAGATTTTCTGTTTTTCTCTTTATCCAGATATATCTTTTCTTTCTTTCTTTCTTTTTTAAATAATTTGATTTGCTGGCATTTTACATCAGTACATGCTTTCTTATGGATGTTAGAAATGTCTGTGGAACTACTAGAAGAATAAACTTTTTTACCTTTAAGAAGTTTACAGTCTAGAGTGCCTGGGTGGCTCAGTTGGTTAAGTGTCTTCCTTCAGCTTAGGTCATGATGCCAGGGTACTAGGATCCAGTCCTGCATCAGCTGCCTGCTCAGCAAGGAGTCTGGTTCTTCCTCTCCCTCTGCCCCTCCCTCTCTCTCTCTAATAAATAAATAAAATCTTTAAAAAAAAGACTTACTGAAATCTGAGACTGAATTACTAAATTCAGTCTTAATAGAAGACAGCTAAACAAAGCAATGATCACAACTGGAAAATTTAGTGAGATCATGGTTTAACATTTTTGGTTGACACAGGACCTCTTTCAGTAACAACTTTCCCTAAATATCAATTTCTTTGTAAGGCAAAAAATTTTGACAAGAAATCCAGATCCTTCTGATCATTTTCATATCAATTTAAGGTGACATCCTCAGAGTATATAATCAAATATGTAATTATTCTATCTGTTGCCTTGTATATTGCCTGTATCTTTTTCAGACTCAAAGTTCCATTGAGGTAGAGTTTTTTTTTTTTTAAGCAGAGATTTTTAAAGTGTTTGATATATACAAGATGCTTAATAAGTGTTTACAAAGCCTATGTATTACAGAAGCTTTAAACAGGCTTTAAAATAATGTAGGTGATATTAGTGGTCATATCAAACAATTTTTAGGTTTCAGTCATGTAAATAACTACATTTCTCAGAGACAGAGAAACATACAAATGGTCTGGGTCCAGTAGGATAATGCTAGCATGTGTTGTAAATTCTTTTATATGACCTTATTCTTGCAAGAATTGGTTATGTGGCAGAAAAAAAGGTATCACTATCTTATACTTTATTATTTAAAGAGATTTATGGAAGTCTTAATTTCTTACACTACCCCTTTGTTTCAGTGGACCCAATTTCCGTGGTAATGGTGAGAGGAAAGTAGGCAATTTAGGCAGCAGCCAAAATCTCCTACAAGGCACTATAAAATAAGGCTTGTTCTAGATCATGGGTCTGTCCAAAGGGGAATGTTAAGGGGTAGAATGGATGATGGATGCATTGTGGACTTATAACTTTAAGATTAATACTGTTATGCCCCAATAATGGGTCTATGATTAAAGGAGCGAGACTGATGTAAAGCAAAGGTCAAGCAAAGCTTTATTTCATGCCAAGCATCAAGAATCTAACCAAACGTTCGGGGCCACACCTCTTATGAGAGAAGGCAACCCTTTGCTGTTTCACAGTCTAGCTTTTAAGGGCAAAGGCCATGCAGTCAGGCCTGGCCACGCACAGGTGACCAATGAGATTTTAACACACACAGGAAACTGCACAGTGAGGCTAGGTGACCAATTGAGGTTCAATTTACCCTAGTATAGACATTTGACCCAGCCTATTACACCTTGATTAGGATTGGTGCAAAAAAGGTTCCCAAAGGGCGGAGGAGTGGGGCATACTCCTTAGTATCTAGGGAGACAATATGCAAACACCGCCCCCCTCCCGCTGATTGATGTCTCCACCTGGCCTGACCCACCCTTGTATATGGGCTTTGTTACCTGGAGCTGATTTCCAGGACTTGTTTTTAAGTGAATCCCCTGGGGGAAGGGGAGCAAGGACAGTTTAAGGGTTAACCTCAATGAAAGCCTCTTGCTAAAATATAAAAATATAAAATAGGTCCTTACATTACAACAACTCAGTAGGGAAAGTCCCAGTGTGGTGATAAAAGAAGTGAGGTAACTTGCATTGCACATTTTTTTTTAAAACGTGTAAGTTGTATTTTTCCGTGCCATTACATCATACTTTATCTTCATCTCTGTCTACTAGTTTAAAACTAGTTAAACAAACTCAACAATTTTTTAAAAAATATTTTATTTATTTATTTAAGAGCAAAAGCCAGAGAGAGAGAGAGAGAGCATGAGCAATATGGGGCTCGATGCCAGGACTCTTGAGATCCTGATCTGAGCCAAAGGAAGACACTTAACTGACTAAGCAAATGAGACTCCCACAAACTCAACAATTTTATAAAATTTTTATTTGTTGGGGTGCCTGGCTGGAACAGTCAGTAAAATATGTAAATCTTGATCGTGGGGTTGTACGTTTGAAATCCACCTTGGGTGTAGAGGTTTTATTTAAAAATAAAATCTTTAAAAATTTTTTTTTCATTTTTTTATTTAAGCCATTGTATGGCAGTGTTGATCACTATATTGTACACCTGAAAGTAATATTAACCTTATTTTAACTAACTACAATTTAAATAAAAACTTTAAAAATAAAATAAAAATAATAATCATAAAAATAAAAAAGAGGAAAAATTATTTGGCAGGCAATTTTCTTAATTGCATTATTATTTATTATTATCATAGTCTGTGTGTGTCGGTGGGAAGTGGCTGGTATTACAGTGAGTTCCATATCTGTGTTACACTGAGGTCCATGTCTGTAGTCAGTCTTTTTTTTCTTTTAGTTTATTTTCAGGGATCCAAAATTCATTGTTTATGCACCACACCCAGTGCTTCATGTAATAAATTCCCTCCTTAATACCCACCACTGGGCTCACCCAACCACCTGCCACCCTCCTCTTCAAAACCCTCAGTTTGTTTCTCAGAGTCCACAGTCTCTCATGGTTTGTCTCTCCCTCCGATTTCCCCCAGCACACTTCTCTCCATCTCCCAGTGTCCTCCACGTTATTCCTTATGTATTGAGTCTTATAAAAACTTTTATTTCTTTCCCTATTCTGCTTTGCATATGCTTACCTTAGATGTTAAAATGTTATAAACCTCTCCTGCCTGGTCCATTTTCTCTCTCTTCTCTCATGATTTCTCATGCTCTCCCTGCCAACCCCACATGCCTTACAATATCTGGATATGACTAATTTCTTCCTGAGCTACTTTATTCTACTCTGCCATATGGTTGCCCTTCCCTCTTCTGTACCATAACTTCTATCCCCTGCATTTGTGCTTTAACAATACCTAATTCTTTTCACTGCATCTTTATCTTTGAGGTCAATACTCAGTAGTGCAATCGCTGGGTCATAGGCTAGCTCTATTTTACTGGAAAGAAGGGCCATATGCACCCCAGTGTTCATAGCAGCAATGTCCACTATAGCCATTCTGTTGAAAGAGTCAAGATCCCCTACAACAGACAAACGGATAAAGAAGATGTGATCCAAGGATACAATGGAATATCACTCAGCCATCAGAAAGGATGAATACCCAACTTTTGCATCAACATGGATGGGAATGTAGGAGATTATGTTAAGTGAAATAAGTCAAGCAGTGAAAGTCAATCATCATATGGTTTCACTTATTTGTGGAACCTAAGGAATAGCATGGAGGACATTAGGAGAAGGAAAGGAAAAATGAAGTGGGGGTATTGGAGGGGGAAATGAAACATGAAAAACTATGGACTCCAAGAAACAAACTGAGGGTTTTAAAGATGAGAAGGATGTGGGGATGGGTGAGCCTGGTGATGGGTATTAAGGAGGGCACATATTGCATGGGGCACTGGGTGTTTTACACAAACAATGAATCATGGAACACTACTTCAAAAACTAATGATGTATTGTATGGTAACTAACATAACATAATTTAAAAAAAAAAAGGAGGGGGACAATACCTAACACTCAATCTTTGCTAGTTTCTTGTTTACCTCCTTTTAAGAGTAAGCTCATTAGTGTTTTTTTTTTTTGGTTTGTTTTTTTTTTTTTTTTGGTCTCAACTAAAAGAAGAAAAATAATACACATTATTTTGAAAACTTTTTGAACAGTGTACAAACGTTAGTCAAGTCCACAATGTCTCATCTCTTCTTCCTCCTAACATGGCTAAGTTGAAAAACCCTTTATCTGGGAAAAGATCATTGTCCAGCCACCTTGTGTAAGATTTTGGCTTTAGGTTAGATTATCCTTTCTTTCCTTTTCTGAAAATAAGTTGAAAATATTAATAGCCTCAGTTTTTCTTCCAAAATATGACTGCTTCTTTACCAAGTGCAAAAGCAACCCATTTTGACCATAGTAAACAGCTTGGACCTACTTTTTTTGGCTCACTGTTTTAGTGAGACAAGTGAAGTGAAGATGACACACCATTTCCAAATGTATTAATAATTGGTAGACCATACTTCTAAATTGAAGATTTGTTGCCATTAAACTACGACCAGACTCGCTATAATTACAGAGGTAAATTCTTTATATTTACTATATTTGAAATTACCATATAATACCAAAATAAAATTATGATTATGTGAAGAGTCTGTAATATTAAGAAGATGACTTTGAAATGATTGCTTATCTAAATGAAATTTCCCATTTTATAATCTTGTATAAGCTTCCGTTGTCATTTCCTATTTAAAATCTATTAGAAGGCACTCTTATTTTCCCTTAAGTGGGAAGTCAAATGTGGAACAAATTCATCCCAAAGGAACTGATTCTATGTTCCACTGAAGACAAGGTGGCTTCCATGTGGCATTTTGCCTCTTGCATATTGTTCATCTCCTACAACAAATGGGGGTATGCTCTTTAGTAAACTAATTCAACTCAATTAGAGACATTGTCTTCAAGGGATAACATCATAGAGACTAGAATCAGAATCATACTTTTGGGAAAATTGGGCCCAGGATTTTTGTTTTGTTTTGTTTTAAGATTTTATTTATTTATTTGACAGACAGAGACCACAAGTAAGCAAATAGCGGGGGGGGGGGGGAAGCAGGCTCCCTGCTGAACAGAGAGCCTGAGAGCCTGATGCAGAGCTCGATCCCAGGGCTCTGAGATCATGGCCTGAGCCGAAGGCAGAGGCTTAACCCACTGAGCTACACAGGTGCCCCTGGGCCCAGGTTTTGATGGCTTCTTTCCTCAATCTTATAAAACCTATTTGAACTCTACTGGATGCCAGAACTGCTTAAAAATATTTGGTCCCTTGTAATTTTAACCTTCCAGTATTCAATGCACCTGATCCATGTAATATCCTATAGTATTTTTGTCAAATGAAGACTCTCAAAGTGTGTTTCTTGGGAGACACTTTTCAATTGGTTGCTTACATTTCTGCATTTATTATTTGTTCTAGGCCATCCTTTGAAGATGGTTGTATTGAATAGACTTGGAAGACAGAAATAGTATTTTTTTTTTAACTTAACCTGTTGTGTTTGCAAATATTATCTGCCTCTGTTTTGATTCTTCTTGTGGGAACTGAGGCTCAGTACTGATATATAACTCCCATCCCTACACACACACAAACACACACACACACACACAAACACACACACACACACACACACACAAATAATGTTAATATTCTGGCTACCTCTATTGCTGTGAATAATAAACTATATTATTTCTGAAACATGAGTCTGCGTCTTCTATCAATACCCAAGAAACTACGGCAGACTCATACACCAGCTTTCAAATAAGGGAAAATAATCTCAGATGCTTTATATTTTTTGATAGTGTTACCTACTTCTGAACATATGACTGAGCACATATAAAGCTGGAGCCATGACCATTTAGAGCTTCTTCTGTGGAAGAACTATGCATTCACTAGTAAACAATAGTAGTTTCATCTTTTTTTTTTTTTCCTCCTGGACACCATTTCCTCTCTCAAACTGTTGCTCAAATTGGATGGAGTCTAAGGTCCTTTGAGGAAATTTTTGTTTAATGATTCAAAATAAAATAGGAAGAGTCTAAAGTGCTAAAAATACTTCTAGATAAAAGGTATAAGATCATGCCAGAAAGGATAGTAATTTTATCTAACAACTGCCTGTTCACCCCTTTTTTGTTCATTAACTAATCTCCAAATTCCTGACTAAATCCCTTTTGTAAGCCAGAATGTGAGCTAAAAACTGGGATTTTAAAAAATGTTCATTTGAAATCCAGTTAGTTAACATATATGGTTGTATTAGATTCATGTGTACAATATAACATATAGCACTCAGTGCTCATCATGACAAGTGCTCTAATTAACCCCCATCACTTATTTAATCCATCACTCCTTTCAGATCCCCTCAAGTAACCATCAGTTTGTTCTCCTTAATGAAATGTCTGTTTCTTGCTTTGTTTCTCTTTCTATGTCTTATTATTTCCCCTTTGCTTGTTTGTTTTGTTTCTTTTATTCCATATATGAGTAAAGGTATTTGTCTTTCTCTGACTGACTTATTTCACTTTTAGCATTATACTGTCTAGTTCCAACCATGTTATTGCAAATGGCAAGATTTCAGTCTTTTTTATGGCAGAATAATATTCCATTGTATATACATACCACTTATTCTTTATTTATTCATCAATTGATGGATACTTGGGCGCTTTCCATATCTTAGCTTTATAAATAATGCTGCTATAAATATAGGGGTGCTAGCATCCCTTTGAATAAGTTTTCTTATATTCATTGGGTAAATACACACCAACAGGTTTGTTGGATCAAAAAGGACTTCTATTTTTAAATTTTATGGAAATTCCATACTGTTTTCAAATATGGCTGTATCAGTTTGCATCACCACCAACAGTTCACAATTGTTACTTTTTCTTTTTTTTTTTTAAGATTTTATTCATTTGACAGAGAGAGATCACAAGTAGAGAGAGAGAGAGGAGGGAGCAGGCTCCATGCCTGGCAGAGAGCCCGATGTGGGACTTGATCCCAGGACCCTGAGATCATGGCCTGAGCTGAAGGCAGAGGCTTAACTTACTGAGCCACCCAGGCAGCCCCCACAAGTGTTACTTTTTCACATCCTCTCCAACACCTTTTGTTTCTTGTAGTGTTAATTTTAGCCATTCTGACAGGTGTGAGGTGGTATCTCTTTCTAGTTTTGCTTTGCAATTTCCTGATGATACATGATGATGGACATCTTTTCATGTATCTACTGAACATTTGAATGTGTTCTTTGGGGAAACACTTGTTCATGTCTTCTATCCATGTTTTTATTGGATTATTTGTTTTTGGATGTTGACTAAAAACTGGATATTAAGTAACACACAAGACAGGTTTCCTTGAGCTTAAATTTTATTTGCATGAGTGTCATTAACAGGAAAAAATATGCATATGGGTATGTACAAGTGTGTTTATGTATACATCTATCTATCTATCCTCTATCCCATGTCTTCTAATTGTGGTAAATCCTGTAAGGTGGGGAATGGGATAGTCTGAAGAAATATGCTTCTGGATATGCTGGGTAAGCAAATTTAATTGCACTCAGATGCATTGGATATAAGTGAATCACTCAAATGAGTTATTTAATATTATATAGAAACAAATTAAAAGTTTATGTAGTTGAAAATAATAGGTAGTTAAAATAATTTTTTTGTTTGTTGTTTTTGTGTCTTTTTTTGTTTATATATACTATGGTGTGAATGTTTATGTCTCCCAAAATCATATTATGAAATCTAACTCTGTAAGTGCTAGTATTAAAACATAGGGGCCTTTGGGAGGTGATTAGGGCATAAGTGGGATTACAGTCCTTTTAAAGGAGACCCCAGAGAGTTCTCTTGATTCATTCATCATGTACGTTTACAGTGAGAAGATAGCCATCTATGAGGAAGTGGGCTCTCCCTGGATCTGCCCATTCCTTAATCTTGAACTTCTCCGTTCTAGAACTGTGAGAAATAAATTCCTGTTCTTTATAAGCTATTAAGTCTATATCATGTCCGTTATAGCAGCCTGCATGCAGAAGGACACTATGACCTAAAATGAGAGCAATAAATATAAAGTTTCAGTAAAGTCAGTTGGTACAATGTTTTTTTTTTTTTTTTAATTACAGAAGACATGCTGCTTCATGTTAAACCTTGATATTGTATATGTTTCTTGAAGGGCCACTTCTTACTCCTTTGTGTGTTTTCCACAAAGTCCAGGATGATGCCTTACATAAAGGTAATATTTTATAAATACTGTTGGAAATATATACTTCTCTAAAATCTTATTTTGCCTACAGATTACTTGGATCCACTTTGTCTTGTGTAGAATATTTGAAATATATTAAGAACAGAATGTCTCTCTAAATAACATTTAGAATCATCATTAGTTTATGACTCCTGACTGATTTGTTTATGCAGTGATACTTACTGCAAGAACACTGAAGTTTGTAATATAATTTTGAATTAATCACCAAGCTAGTTTATTTTAACTTATGAAAAAATAATTTCTCATGTTGGTTTAATTCTGCTCTTATGTTATGGTCATGACATTTTCATTAAAATAAAGTAGAAAATAGAAGTAAATAATAAATGAAAAATAAAAATTAAAAAATAAAAAAATAAAAGTAAAACTCTTGTGAAATGTTAAACTTTTCTTACTTATTTTGTTTTGCTTTTCCTCTACCATGCTGGCAAAGCTGTATGTTGTAGATAGGTACAATTTTCTAGGTGCTAGGTTTGTTACTTTTGCTAAAATTTTCAAAATATAAGGAGTTGAATAGTCATGGATTGTTTATTAAACTCCTTATCTACACATATAAAAATAAAACAATGATGGTGACCTGGGTATTTCTAAAATTGTATTCTGTTTTTCCATATTATGGTTTACAATGTAATTAATAAAGATTCTGCATATATTAACATCATCCCATTCTATCTCATCTGTATGTCCATACAGAGCATGTATGATTTCTATTCATTGCTATGTTGTGGTGAAGAGATTGTCTGAAGTAGCCTATATTTATGCAGGTAGATCTTAAGCTACGGTGCTCTTGTTTATTTGCTTGTTCGTGATCAGTATGTTTGAAAGATGGTAACTATTGCATCAGGTGTGACGATTAAAAAATATTATTGGTGCCTGATACACTGTGATAAAATAGGTAAGTCAATTCATAATTTGTTAATTAAATTAGAAAAGAAATTCCTTTGGATTTGTTCTTTATTAAGAGTTTTTTTTTTTTAACGAATGCCTTGGGATGTTTTTTGTGTAATATATATCACATGCCTCAACCTTTAAATTTGAATGTAGAAAAGAGTTATCAGAATGAGCCTAGAAAATATTGTTATGGGGGCGCCTGGGTGGCTCAGTGGGTTAAGCCGCTGCCTTCGGCTCAGGTCATAATCTCAGAGTCCTGGGATTGAGTCCCACATTGGGCTCTCTGCTCAGCAGGGTGCCTGCTTCTTCCTCTCTCTCTGCCTGCCTCTCTGCCTACTTGTGATCTCTCTCTGTCAAATAAATAAATAAAATTAAAAAAAAAAAGAAAACATTGTTTTGAAATATTTTTGTTCTGTTGTATTATGTTAACTTAGGAAATAATGGTAGTTATTTTTATTAGCATTTCCTACTTTCCACATGCCCTTACAGATGAGATATCATGTTTTTCCTACTCTTTTTATCGTGGTTGTTATATTCTTCATGATCAATAACAATCAATGAAAATTCCTAACATTAATTTTCTTTGGGAAAGTGATATTTTAGCAGGAATCCATGACCTAAAATTTTAGCTGTTGTTCTTCCAGGAGATGAGACTATCAATGTTCCCGAAATTTCAAGAAATAGAACTTATTAATTGTGTTGGTTGATGTTTATTGTCTCTGAACTTAGAGGTGCATAATTCAATTTAAAATTTATTTTGGGGGCGCCTGGGTGGCTCAGTGGGTTAAAGCCTCTGCCTTTGGCTCAGGTCATGATCCCAGGGTCCTGGGATCGAGCCCCGCATCGGGCTCTCTGCCTAGCAGGGAGCCTGCTTCCTCTTCCCTCTCTCTCTGCCTGCCTCTCTGCCTACTTGTGATCTCTATCTGTCAAATAAAATAAATAAAATCTTAAAAAAAACGGAGTGGACCTTATGGGGGTGCTTATCTGAAATTGAGGGACATTATAAAAAAATAAAAAATAAAATTTATTTTGAATTGAAAACAAGATCTTACTGAAGTTTAGGCATCCCACTTTATATCAGGCCTCCAGTACATTCTAATTTATTTATAGAAAATATCATAAACATGAATGACACTTTTCCTATTGCATTTATATGAAACTGCAATGACTCAAAGATGTCAGATTTGAAAAGCACTACCTTTCTATAATTTCTGTTTCTTAGGAGGAATGGATATACCATTTTAGCTCAATTATCCAACAGTATTCAAAACCACCATGAATTTTAAAACATAGTTATTACACCCTAAAAATCAAGTATGAAAATGTATAAACAACCAAATCTCTATCTGTAAATGAAATACTCCCACACAGACGGGTTTTAAAACTTTCTAACTTAAGGAATTTGATAGCACAGACTCAGGGTAGTAGTTTCAGTGCCTACAGTATACTTTCAGGGAGAGAGTAATGTAAGCTCTGAGTCACTTTCTGCCTAGAGATGACCTAATAGTGGTTCTGGCATTGTTTGTTTGTTTTTGAAAATACGTTCCTGGGCGTCATTCAGAAAATGCAGATTTTGGCATCTATATAAATTAAGGATGATCTTTTTGAACTTTTGTCTTTCATTACATCAAATTACCATAATTGGACAGAAATTCCACTAAATTAAGCATTGTTAGGAAATGTGTAAATTGGAGCTACTCAAATTAGTTGCTCTTTGAACTATGGCTGTTGGTTCAGGATTAGATAAGGATTTTGAAGGCAAACCTAAATCATTGCTTCCTTTTTTGAGAGATTCTCAGCATATTTTCTTAAAATTAGCTGAAATAAACAATGTGTTTAGTCGCAAAGTGATTTGCATTTTTGCACAAACTCCCTATCTCCTTGAGAATTATAACAGATATTTCATGAAACATCATTGATCTTTACTTTGTTACACTGCTGTAAAGTACATTTAGAGTTGCCAGTTAAAGGTGTTAGTGTTGAGATGAAATGTCATGCATTTTTCTTCACTTCCATGCAAATGAACACAGTAAATTATTAAGACACAATGAAGAAAAAAAATTGACAATGAGTTCCAGATTTTAAAAATCACTTGCCATTCAATCCAAATTGTGAGTTTGATCAGTTACCGAACACTTTATAATGCACCCCCGGTAATTTTACAGAGATTACTTTTTTCTTACCAATTCTTGATTATTCTGTCTTGCAATGCAGAGAAAGCTAACTAATTTAAAATAAACTTCCGTTAATTTTGATTGTTATAAACTTAAAATTGACTAATTTCCATATACAGAGTTTAAAATGTTCACAATTTACATTAAATATATATTCTGTGTATACCTTGGAAAAATTATACTGAAAATTGAAATTAAAATGATGTTGTATATAGCTGCAAGAAGCCGCCTGTCCCATTTCATCTTACTATATAAGTTGTGTCAGGTAATTTATAAAATCCCTGCTGCATAACAAATCTATTTTTTGTTGGAATGGGTAGTAATGTTTCTTCTTATTTCGAAATAAGAGTTGGTCTATGAGTGCCTCTGCAACTGTATTTTTCCTAAGTGGCTTCATGGTCCTGAACTGAGAAAGCTCAGAGCATTAAACATCAAAGTAATATATTTTGACACAATTAGACATCAAGGAAATGCAATTAAAATGACACTGAGAGGGCGCCTGGGTGGCTCAGTGGGTTAAGCCGCTGCCTTCGGCTCAGGTCATGATCTCAGGGTCCTGGGATCGAGTCCCGCATCGGGCTCTCTGCTCAGCAGGGAGCCTGCTTCCCCCTCTCTCTCTCTGCCTGCCTCTCCATCTACTTGTGATTTCTCTCTGTCAAATAAACAAATAAAATCTTTAAAAAAAAATGACACTGAGATATCACTACACACTTACCAGAATGGCTAAAATAAAATATAATGACAAGCCCAAAAGAAAAAAATATACCATTTGATGATACACAATGGCAAGTTGTACCATAACTTAACCATCTCAGACTAGTGTAGTGTTAAATTTGTTTTTCTAAGCCATGTTTTGGGTCACTTACCACTTTTCAAGGATATAAAGTGCTATCATTTTACTTAAAACTGTGAAATTTGGTCAGATTTAAATTTCAATTTATGTTAAAACATTCTGTAAACTGTGTTAGACTTTGACATTTGTTCCCTCAGTTCAGTGAATAACACTATATCATATTCTGAAAAATACGCTAATTTTTATTTTGAAAAATATCCCTTTTTCCTCTTATGGTAATTATGAATATGAATTAATAGTAGAATTTGATATGGTCCAATATGACCATAAATACTTTATAGTATATTATCAAATTTAATAATGAATATAATGTACTTCTTTGGACAATTTTTAAAGACCAGTCTACTCTTAAAACAAAAAAAATGGAGATGCACTTCTTTAGTTCACACAAATTTCATTTTATTATATATGACCTCAGATAAATTTCAACAAATCATAATTTATTAAAATCATGTCTACTTAAAAATCTCATAGAAGAGTTAAACCATCAAAAATAAAAATAAACACACACAACACACACACATCACCCATGTATTGGCAAATCACAATTGCTGTAACAATACATTAGGCATTCCACAGTTAAGGGCTATCAAAATTTCCATCAGTGACAAAAAGATTTGTATCCAAATGGACTGATTTTCCAGAATCCAAGAAAAAGTCTCCTAGGATTTATTTAAAGGTAAATATTTGAACAAATACTTCTTAAATTTAGGATATTCAGAACATACGATTAAAGAATATTTGCAGTGCAGACTATATTCAATCCTTCCTTCAAAATGTGCCTTTGAGTACATAATTCTGTTTTCTCGATCTCAATTGAGCTGTCTTCCAAGGAAGTTTTCCAAAATGTGTGTCTCTGTGTGATAAATGTTCTAAGACCTAACATGCTTCATTGTATTTTTACTGTGCTCTCAAATTTAATCAATAATTTGGATTGATGTATAATACCTAGTTTCAAATATCTTTTCCATCTATAAAAACTCCCAGCTGTCTCTTTATATGCTATTACTATTGAGAATTGTGCTGTCAGTATTATTCTTGTACATTTTAGGTGATCTGTTCTTCTCTTGGGCATCATTTATGCTCTTCTCTGTTTTTGATATTCTTAAAACTCACCATAATGTATACGAGTGGTTTTTAGTGTGTGTAGTTTTTGTTTTGTTTTGTTTTGTTTCTGATATCTCATGTTTGGCATCATTTTAAGTCTGGTATCTTTTATCTTTCTTTAATTCTCCAAAATTTATCTCAGTACTTATTTAAATATTTTCTTTATTTTTTTTTCTCTTCTGCTGTATTTGGGCAGAAGTCATTAATTTGTTTGTTTGTTTTTCCCAACTCATTTATTCATTTTACAGCTATATTCATCTTAGTCTCCATTTATTGTATTCTTTATTTCAACAATTTTCACTTAATTTATATTCACAGTATAGTATCTTTCTTTTCCTTGTATATGTATATCATTATTTTATCATATACTTTTAAGCTATTTTTAAAAATATTTTATTTATTTATTTGACAGTGAGAGATCACAAGTAGGCAGAGAGGTGGGCAGAGAGAGAGGAAGAGAAGCAGGCTACCTGCTGAGCAGAAAGCCTGATGTGGGGCTTGATCCCAGGACCCTGAGATCATGACCTGAACGGAAGGCAGCGGCTTAACCCACTGAGCCACCCAGGCGCTCCTTTTAAGCTATTTTTTAAAAGTACAGTCATTCTTTTTTTTTTAAGATTTTATTTATTTATTTATTTGACAGAGAGAGATCACAAGTAGACAGAGGGCAGGCAGAGAGAGAGAGAGGGAAGCAGACTCCCTGCTGAGCAGAGAGCCTGATGCAGGACTTGATCCCAGGACCCTGAGATTATGACCTGAGCTGAAGGCAGTGGCTTAATCCACTGTGCCACCTAGGCGCCCCTAAGCTATTTTTTTAATTCCTGTTCCCATAACACTTGGATTGGCATATAAAGTTAACCACATCATATTTTTTAGGTAAGTAATTGTACTTTTTATGTGCATAGTTATTTTGGTCCATGAGTTCAGCTCTTCTTAGGATCATCAAATCTCTGTAAAGTCTGGGTATGCTAGGATTTTCTAAGCAACAATAAAATACATTGAAACCTGGTAGCTTAATTATAATAATGTTTTCTTTCTCAATCATTCACAATAGTATTCCATTCTGAGTAGCTTCCTTCTATTTTGCAGCTATAGTGTTTGGAAAAACTTGAATTATGATATTACTGTGATAATGTGAATTAGTCAGGGTTTTTCAGAGAATCGGGAAGAGAAAAAAAGGAAGATATTCTCCAGGGCCAACTCTAGAAGTGACTATTAAAACATCTGTCCAAATTCAATTGAACAAAACTCAGAAATGCCATCTCCAGTGAAATACAAAAAAGATTATATATAGTTCTGGGCACACACATCTCATTTGACCCAATGATGTATATCAATGAAAGACTGAAGGCCAATCACCACTCCATGGGAGAATTTAAAAATAAATTTACTAATGAGGCCAAGAATTCAGAATCACAAATACTTCAGAACTAATAATAACTGCCTTCACTTGATGTTATTCTATAAGATAAATCCTACGGTCAAGTTTCAATTTTAAATTCTTAAATCCTTATGAAGAAGCATCATTTGGAGGGAGCAGTTTTCATAATTTATCATCCATCAGCCTTTTTTAAAAGATTTTATTTATTTATTGGACACAGAGAGAGAGAAAGCGAGCAAGAGAGAGAGATCACAAGTAAGCAGAGAGGCAGGCAAGCAGGGAGGGAAGCAGGCTTCCTTTTGAGCAGTGCCCGATGTGGGGCTGGATCCCAGGACCCAGAGACCATGACTTGAGATGAAGGCAGAGGCTTAACCCACCACCCACGTGATGAGAGAGCCACTCAGGTGCCCCTCATCCATCAGTCTTAATTGATTGGAGGAAAATGTGTGGAGGAATAATGCCTTAG
Source organism: Mustela nivalis (assembly GCF_964662115.1). Lineage (NCBI taxonomy): Eukaryota > Metazoa > Chordata > Mammalia > Carnivora > Mustelidae > Mustela > Mustela nivalis. The sequence goes on from NW_028136418.1 coordinate 770,194, forward strand.
GGAGCTAATCTCTCTAAAGAATTTTCAAGTCTTTACCCCTTCAAGGTTTTGTACAGTTCTGATAGCCTCTAAACATCCAGCGGATTTCTACAGTGACAGGCCTGTTAAAACCTGTCTTCAAACCAGGAATAGAGCTTGAAACATACCAGTCAAGGGCAACTTTGAGTATTTTAAGGCGTTTATCATCATTTCTTTGTTTTTGGTTAATATCTGAAATAGTTCCATATTACACTTGCATAATTTCTCCAGAGCTGACTTTGAAGGAGGCATTCAGTTCCAGCTAGTTCCATATTTTGGCAAGAACTATACTTCTATATTAAAAAAAAAAAACATATTTTAGGGCGCCTGGGTGGCTCAGTGGGTTAAAATCTCTGCCTTCGGCTCAGGTCATGATTCCAGGTTCCTGGGATTGAGTCCCACAGTGGGCTCTCTTCTCAGCTGGGAGCATGCTTCCATTCCTCTCTCTCTGGCTGCCTCTCTGCCTTCCTATGATCTCTGTCAAGTAAATAAATAAAATTTTTAAAAAAACATATTTTATACCAGTTATTCATGTTTATTAACTAAGATATCACAATACAAATAATACAAACAGTTGCTCTTTATTAATACCTTCAACCAAGATCAAAAAATATGTCATATTTTCTCCAAAAATTTTATATCATCTGATAGGTCAGATATATATAAAATTACATTTAAAGTTTTAAAAATATCAGCAAATATTTTCATTTAAATGCCAATTTGAAAAGAAATCTACTTTTCCAAACACGACTTTTTATCCTATTTATTTTGAATTTTGTCAACAACTGATAAAATGTTTAGCGAGACTATAAATGTTAGATCGAAAAAAATGATTAATAGATGTAGGTTCAAATTATTATGTTCCATTAAAAATGATTTAGTCTTTGATGAACATCTGTTTGGTAATATGTTGTATCCAGATATAGTAAATTAAAGACATATATAAAATTATAGGGAAATGACATCTTCCGTTCCATTATGAGTAGAGCTTTTAAAATGCTATTTGCCACAACCTGTCATCTTGTCATTATGTAGCATTATGTAGCAATTAAAAAATGTATACTCTTCACTTAGAAGTCTTTTAGAAATCTAAAATATGACTTTCTATGGTTTGTGTCTCCATATTGCTTTATTGCCAGTTAAAACAAATCCACATGCTTTGATTCAAAGGTAATAAATTCCTCTTATTTGGAAAAAGGATGTTTATTTTTGTTCTCTCACCCTTAGCAGGTGGTTTCATTTTAGCACACTTCAGAGTTATAATTTCATGCTTATTAAAAACATTTATTTTGATCTACATAGATGAATGAAACTTTTATTTTATTAAATTATTTGCCAAAAAATCTGTGAGTTTTTAAAATGTATTTCCTTTGAAGGGTTATTTTAGAGCATTCAAAGAGGATCTAAGAGTGTGGTATTATGCAGTTTTTAAGTAGGTATGAAATGGTTAATTATAGGATTGTTTCTTTAGGCTTATGTATATTGTCCATTATATGCTATAAAATATTTTGAAAGTAAATTTAAAGTATGTTTTATGTAGTTTATTTTTTGGAAAAAATATTGAAATGACTTATGAAATTCAGTATACTCTCAACATTAATTTATTTTGAAATTTACCAGTTGTCTACTGAACTACTATATGGCAGATATTACTTCAGACTACACTGGTAAATGAAATACTTGGCTTTGTAGAACTTTTATTTTAATGGGTGAGACAACTCAAAGCTATAAACCTTAATAAAAATGGCATAGTGCATTCAAAAAGGAAGAGTACAATGGGGAAAAAGAAAAATTCGATCAGGGTGAGAAAAATCAAGGTTGCTAGGCAGGGGATGGGGAGTTAAATCTTTTAATAGAAAGATCAGGGTACTTACAATGAAGCTGACAATTGAACAAATGTATGGAAAGGTGATGAATTTGCGCAGAACTATCAGCAATAAGGTCACTCCAGACAAAGGAATTGGCTATCTTGAAGGCCATAAGGTTGGATCATGCCTGGCATATCTGAGGAATAGCAAGGAGGCCACTGTGAGTGACTGAAGAGTAGCAGGGAAAGAGGTCACAGAGGTTAAATGAGTGGCTAGATCATGTAAAAGCTTAGAAGTCATTGTAAAACTCTGGCTTTTATATTTGGAAACTTACTGTGTGATAGAATTTCTGCTAATAACTGAGAGTTCAATTGTCCATAAACTTTCAAGGATTCTTATTCTAGTAAGACAGAATAAAGAGAAAGAGTTCATATTTTCACATGGTGTAACAAATGCTCGGAGATACAAGTGTAGGAAGCTATGGGAGCACAGAAGAAGGCACTAAAATCACACCATATATTTGATGACTGTGACTATATATAAATTTGTATTTTCTAGATTTTTTGTAGTCATGGAATCACACAGTATATACTATTCATTGCCTGGCTTTTCTTTTCTCAGCATCATTACTTTGAGAATCTCCAATTGTCTTTGCTCTATTGATGGACATTGATGAACATTTCCACTGTTTTCAATTCTTAAAAATAAAGCTGATATGAAATTCACATACAAGTCCTTGTATGAACATAGGGTTTGTTTTTCTTGGTTAAATGCCTAGAATAAAATGGCTATTTGTGTAACTGCAACATATTTTTCATTTAAAAATTTTTGAAACTATTTTCCAAAGTGGTTGTATCATGATATATGCCAACAACAGTTTAGATTTTTTGTTGCTTCTCAATCTAGCTCAGACCAAGTACAATTAGCCTTTATAATTTTAGCCATTCTAATAGATATGTAAGCATGTCTCATTATGATTTTAATTTGTATTTCTTTAATGTTTAAATGTTGAGAAATTGGCCATGTGCTTATAAGCCATCCATATACTTTTGGTGACATGTCTCTTCCATTATTTCCTTCACATGTAAAATTGGATACTCTGTTTGGTTATTAGTAAGGTTTTTTATTTTTATTCATTTTTAAATAATCAGAGTAGATGTCCATTATCAGATATTTAATTTGCAAATCCCTTCTCCATCTTTATGGTTTCTCAATGGAGCTTTGATAGCTGTGTCTTTCAAGAAATATGCTACTTCTTTCCTGGTACACGGAGGTATGACTAGAACATTATCAATGTTGACCTTTGCAAAGAAAATCATGGCTTAAGATATATGTAGTCTGCAGTTGTTGGGAGTGTTCACCATCCTTGCCTCTAACTCATCTCTCACTGCCCACACATTCAGGTATAGGGGAATATTGATTGACAAAATATTAATTGCCAAATAACACTAGTTAGAGAATAAGAAAAATGCAGGCACCTGATTATATAATATTCCTTAAATAAAATATGTTTTTATAAGTGCTATTGGAAGTAAATTCCTCAATACTTTAATCACACAGAATGATGGAATCCTAGATTTTTTTTCCTTGTATTTACTAAGAAAATGATCATGCCTCAAGTATATTAAAATGGAATAGGGAAAATTAAAAATTGCTTTAAGTCGATTTGCGTGTGTTGTGCGTATGTGAGAGAGAAAGTGAGAGAGAAAGAGAAAGAGAGAAAAAGAGAAAGGGAAAGACAGAGAGGTGGCTGCAGTGAATTGATGAGTTGCAGGATAGATTTTAAAGTTTTTTCTTTTGCTTTCTACATTTCCTTTTCCTTAGGTTCAAGAGAACAATCAGTAATATCTCAGATGCCTGCTGGTAACATCAGCAGAAAGAGTTAGAGGTTCCTAGAAAATTAAAGAAGAGATAGAGTTTTCCTGACATAAGAAAAGTCATTTTTTTGTCCCCAGCTATTTTCAATGATCTATACCCCACCTGTGTACTTGCCCCAGCACACTTCTTCCAAAAATTCCTGGGAGGTTCTTACAAAGAAATGCAAAAACCTCACTCCTAAGGATTTTGAGGGAACAAGGCAATGGGAAAACTAACAGTCACCACCAGACCAGGAAATAGCCTAAGCTATTGAGACAATAAATCAGTGGTAAAACTCCTAGTGCTATTTCAAAAGCAATCAAGGCCTTTCATTCCTTGTCCCAGAAAATGAGCCCAAGACCCAATCTAGTTTCTATCTGCTCTTGAAGCCTGCAGAGTTCCTTTCCCTTGTCCAACAGTTACCTCTGCTTTATTCTAACGTTGAAGTTTCTGCCCTCGGTGGAATACAAGCTTCATTCAGGTGAACATGCAATACATATTGCACAAATACATATGTGGATGTGCATGCATCCACAACCTTATGACCAACCATACACGGGATAATAAAACTCTCCCTTCTGAGTATTCATCTTAAATACTAAATAAAAATCTCTCTCCTGTTCAAACAGTCAAGGCTTTGGAACTTATTCCCTGTGAACTCCTTGTATGTTGTAAACAAAGATTCCTTTGTTTGACAACTCCACCTGTTTCTGTGATTCACCAAAGACTGACCTCAGTTAGTTCAGTTACTGTAATGTAATATCAAGCATATCTAGTTAGTTGATCATTTTGTTCAAGTCTTACATATCTTACCAATATGATGACCATTTGTCTATGTAATCTTAAAATAAGGGTGTTGAAATTATTTTCCATTTGTCGTCCAAGGTAGAAGTTATGATTTTTGTTCTTAGTTTTTCCCTATATATCCCCAAATCTGTTGTTACGTATTAAAATTCAAGAATTATTATACTCCCGGGGCGCCTGGGTGGCTCAGTGGGTTAGGCCGCTGCCTTAGGCTCAGGTCATGATCTCAGGGTCCTGGGATCGAGTCCCGCATCGGGCTCTCTGCTCAGCAGGGAGCCTGCTTCCTCCTCTCTCTGTCTCTGCCTGCCTCTCTGCCTACTTGTGATCTCTCTCTGTCAAATAAATAAATAAAATCTTTAAAAAAAAAAAAGAATTATTATACTCCCTGATGAATTCATCCTTTTACTCTTCTGTAATTTTGACTTGATCTTTATGTCTGATAATGAAATTTGCTTTAAAATCACTTTTCATTATCTTGATATAACCACCAAAGTTATAGTGTGATTAGAGTTAATATAGCATATTTTTTCTTTTACTTTTTAAAGCACTTCTATATTGAATCCTGACAAAGAAACAAAACAGCTTTTTAACTCTGGAAGCATCTTTCTAAATTATCCTTTTTTTTTTTTTAATGAAGCAGTAGCAATTTTTGTTAAGGGACCTAAACTGAAAGTAGGTTTAGAAATTTATTTATTTTTTTATTTATTTAGTAAAAGATTTTATTTTATTTATTGACAGCAAGAGAGAGAGAGAGAGAGAGAAGAAGCACACAAACAGGGGGAATCATGTGCAAAGGGAGAGGAAGAAGCAAGCTCCTTGGGGTGCAAGTAGTCCCATGCAGGGCTGGATCCCTGTACACTGGAATCATGACCTCAGCCAAAGGCAAACATCTGCTTAAACAACTAAGTCATCCAGGCACCCCTAGAAAATTAAAAAAAAAAAGGCCTTTTAAAACATTTTGTTTCTTTCTTGTTTTTTTTAAAAATATTTTATTTATTTGACAGACAGAGAGACAGGAAGAGGAACTATAAGCAGGGCAGAGGGAAAAGGAGAAGCAGGTTTCCCACTGTGCAGAGAGCCTGATGTGGGGCTTCATCCCAGGACCCTGGGATCATGACCTGAAAAGAAGGGACACTTCTTGGAGGAAGCCACCCAGACACCTCTTTTCTTTGTTTTTAATATATGGCAACTGATGCTTCCCAGCCACGAGGAGCATATTACCCATTGATTAAATCTTTGATAACAACCTATTTAAAAAGGTGTGTAAATATATACTTACTCAGATTTATACACTTTGTGTTTTCTTCATAGTTTGGGGCTGGACCCCATGGTCACAACACTGCTTCCAGTCTTTGCCTTCCCATCTTTTGATACCAGGTATTTGGTCAGCAAAGCAAATTAGTATCAAAATTGATAAGCCCTTGGCACCATATCTCTGGAGCAGGGCTTGCTCTTAGCCAAGGCCCAGAGCAGTTGACCTCCCCTCACTAGTGCTATAGCCCCAAGGACTAGGTCCCTGCCACCAGAACTCAGTCTTACATGTTATGCTAAGCAGACAAAACCAAACCAGGAAAGCTCCGACAGCTTTCACTGGCATGCCTCATCTCCAACTCTCTCGACGTCTAGGCAGTACCAGATGACAGGGAGGGGTCTTGGTCCAACATATGGGAGGGAAGGAAGTAGCCACGAGCAAGTACCTGCCTCTCTGTTCCTTTCTTTCATGAGCAGGTTGTAAGGAGGAGGAAGAGGAAGGGGAAGAGAGGTGAACTTCAAGGGGTGAAGGCCTCAGGTAGGCAGCTGGCTCCTGCCAGTAGGAAAGGGACAAAGGAGAAGGCAGTGAGTCTTGCAGGGAGGGTGGGGGGTAAGGGTTACAGCTTATGACGGAATCTGGACAGGAGTAATAGGGATACTAGTCATTTGAGTCCACCATTGGCAAGCTGGGCTGGGTGTCAGGGCAGATAGGCCTCCCTGGGCAACGGCACATGAGAGAAGGTGGAATTCTTCTCTGAGGAGCAGGTGAAGCTTTGGGTGTTGGGAAAGCATAGACAGTATTGTTCCAGGGCCAAGGACAGGTCCGGGTACTCCTGGTTGGAGGTCAAGGCCACAGTATGATCCAGGTCTTCTACCAGCAGCTTGAAGGTACCACATGCCAGCCACCCCTCATTATTGTGTATAACTCTCTGGTGCACTTATTGGCTTATCCATCAAATGACTCCTTCAGCAGCTTGAAAACCACCTCCACAGGCACTCCAGGATATGGGAGGCTTCCAGAGTGAAAATTTTGCACAGGATCACCCCCAAAAGACCAGAAGTCACTCTGGTGGATGTAGATCTGGTCAAACATGGCCTTAGGGACCATCCACTTCACAGGCAGTCCACTGTTGGTTCTCATTTTATAGTAACTGATGTGGTGATATCTCTGGCAAGGCTGAAGTCTGAGATCTTCATCATGTTGTCCTTTGTCACCAGCACTTCCCTGGTGGCCAGGTCTTGGTGTATGCACTTCTTGGAGGCAAGGTACTCCATGCCTCAGGCTACCTGGTAGGCAAAGTATACCGGGTGCTTGGAGGAGAGTTGCTCTGCTGCATTGTGGCTGATATTGTAACAGTACTCCAGGTCAGGAGGCCTCTGGGCCTGCAGGTACTCCTGTATGTTGTCTTTGGAGGCATATTCCATGATAGTGTACGAAGGACCATCCTGTGTGCAGGACCCAGCAGGTTGATGGTGTCCTTGTGCTGTCCAATCATCTTCATCATCTCCATTTCTGAGATTAGGTTTGACAGGTCTTTCTCTGCTGCATCTGACTTCAACATCTTCACAGACACTTTAGTCAAATGGTTGGATTTGTCTTTGTCCAGCCCAATGGCCTCCTCCAACACCACCTGCCCAAAGTAGGCCTCTCTTAGGGGTCTGCCTAAACTGCCTACAACCAGCCTGCCTCAAGGCAGTTATGAACTCTAGATTATCCTCAAAAACATTAAACCACAAGCTAAAAATTCTCTTCACTAGGTCTCTGTCGCAGGTCTAATTTTCTTATCTTTCATCATTTATCTTTTTCCTAATTCTTATTTTCAGTATAGTTTATTTGGCTTCCAGGTGTTTCCCCGGGTTTCTGTATGCTGTTTCATAGGGAAGAATTATCCTGTCATAAAATTATTTCTTGAGCATTCATTACATCTCTCAGTTAAAATGGGTTCTTTTATGGTTTTGATTCATTTGAGTTTTCTCAAAATGGGAAGAATTTTCAAAATGGTGTTTTCCTCAAGGTTCAGAGTATGTCTTAGCCTCATCTTTACTCTTTTTGAAATTCACTTTTCAAATTCTTGTCCCTCTTTTTATCTTTTTAAATTAAAATGTTTTATTTTTACTATTTTTTTATTTGAGTGTAGTTGATAGTCAGTGTTACATTTGTTTCAGGTTTTCAATATCTCCATACATTATTCTATGATCACTACAAATATAGCCGCCATCTGTCACCATATAACACTATTATAATATCATTGACTATATTCTCTACACTGTCCCATATCTCTTTTTAAAATCTCTGATTTTTATGTTTTCTGTTATTCCAGTTTTCGACCATCATTTTACTTGGTTACTTTAATAAAATATGCCTGATTACACACTCTATGCTGAAAACCATAGCATTTGATTTATAGTAGTCTTTTTCTTCTTCTTCTTCTTCTTCTTCTTCTTCTTCTTCTTCTTCTTCTTCTTCTTCTTCTTCTTCTTCATTAACATATAATGTATTATTAGCCCCAGGGGTACAGGTCTGTGAATCACCAGGTTTACACACTTCACAGCACTCACCACAGCACATACCCTCCCCAATGTTCATAACCCCACCACCCTCTCCCTAACCTCCCCACCCCCCCCCCGGCAACTCTCAGTTTGTTTTGTGAGATTAAGAGTCTCTTATGGTTTGTCTCCCTCCCGATCCCATCTTGTTTCATTTACTCTTTTCCTGTTCCCCAAACCCCCCACATTGCACCTCCATTTCCTCATATCAGGGAGATCATATGATAGTGCCTTTCTCTGGTTGACTTATTTTGCTAAGCATAATACCCTCCAGTTCCATCCATGTCAACGCAAATGGCAAGATTTCATTTCTTTTGATGGCTGAGTAGTATTCCATTGTGTGTGTATATATATATATATATATATATATATATATATATATATATATCATTCATTTGTTGATGGACATCTATGTTCTTTCCATAGTTTGCCTATTGTGGATATTACTGCTATAAACATTTGGTGCACGTGCCCCTTTGGATCATATAGCAGTCTTCTTTACCTCTATCAGAACCCCAGGAAGCTTTATTTATTTATTTACTCACATAAACAGATGATCCAACACAACGTTTTTTGATGTTCCAATGTATTATAATGTCTTACCGCTTAACACTATGCTTACTGCTCTCTTTCACTGTCTGACTAAATCCTCATCATCACTATGCCATTTAATGAGAAAGAACATTTGAACTCAGAGTTCTCTCCATATCAGGGAATGAAGACTCCACCCTTCTGTTTGTGCAGGTAAAATAAATGTTGATGTCTGTCCTGCACATACCCCATCCTGTTCACCAGAATATTCACCATCAAAATATATACACAATGAAAACCATACCTCACCACTTCTATTACCACCCAGCATGCTAAAAACACCATCATATGTTCCTGAATTATTGACTTGATTGATAACCCCACTTCCGCACAAACTGCACTCCTTTCTCCCTGCAAATTTATTTTGGTACAGCAATTTAACCTAAAAATCAAGTCAGATGATTTTATTCTGCTGTTGAGGGTCTTTTGGTATCTTCCCCTTTCATATTAAATAAAAACTGAAGGCGTTTTAATGTACTAGAAGGTCATACATCAATACATTCTTCCTCTCTCCACCACTATGAACTCCTCATTGGCCTCCTTGCTTTTCCTCAAAAGTAACAGACAAGCTGTTCACACAAAGTCTATATACTTACTTGCTCTGCCTAGAGCAAACTTTTCCTTTAATATTTGTATAACACTCTCCTTCACTTCCTGGGTCTTTGTGCAAATAACATCTCATAAATGAGATATAACCACCCAACACAAAATAAAATTAACTTTCATCCCAGCATTCTCCAATGGCTTTTACCTTTCTTGTATTTCTTTGTATCACTTATCACCATCAACCATCAATCATTATTCTATTACTGGTTTATTTTCTTATTTGAGACAGAGAGAGAGAGAATTGGGAGGGTGCACAGAGGAAGAAGAAAACACCCCACTGCCTAGAAAGCCTGCTGGGGAGTTACATCCCAGGACCCTGAGATCATGACCCAAGCCAAAGGCAGTCACTCAATGGACTGAGCCACCAAGGTGCCCCTCTATTATTGGTTTATTTCACTATTATATTTCAAAAGAATGTAAGCTCTTTGTGGTCAGGTATTTTATATGTTTTATTAATTGAAGTATTCTCAGAAAGGTAGCTGGCAGATTGTAAGGGCTCACTAAACTGTATTTTGTTGTTATTATTGGGCTCCTTTATGGGCTTTACCTCTTACGCTAGAAGTCTATCCTTCAGATGTAAGCGATAAGAATAGAGCCCTGCTGCCTGTTCAAATGTGTAAAAAGCCTGTATTAAGTGGATATTTTAAAAGCCAAATGAATGGCTTAATATTTGTATATAGGGGGAAAGGGAACATATTTTCCACAGTTTAGAAGTGGAGTTCTTTTATAGAGTTCTTGTACAAGCCTACACTATGGAACGATAATGGGCAGTTGTACATTACAATTATACAAACACTTTGGTAATTTATATCCTTTTTTTGTAATTCTTGACTGGATCATTTAATTCCTTAGGAGCATTATAGCATTTCAACTTTTCATGTTCAATAAACTTATTGGGGTTGCTACCTTTTTTATTCAAATGGAGAAATAGTCATGATTTAATCTAAATAAAGTGTTATTGATTGTGTTGTTTTCTAGGAATGAGTCGCACATGCTAGTTTAAAAGTTTTGTTAAAGTCCCAAGTCTGTCACTGATAAAAGCCTTTTGTAGATTAGTAACTTGATCAAAACGGAAAAGTTATGTAACACCAATTGTTATACTATCTTTGTTTCCATCTTGCATTGTAATAACACCCATCTTAACTCTATTTAAGACAAATCATTGCCAGATGGATTTCTGGCATTGATTGCAGGATATGAAATCTAGTATAACTAAAAGTTTTTGGTTTTAGTAGCATATAAATCAATTTAGAAAAATATATGTATTTGAATATAAGATAAAGTTTTAAATTATTTGGCAATAGTAAACTAAACTTTTTTTTTGTAAATTTTTATTTTCTAAAATTTCATTGAGCTCTCTTGCAATAAGAAACAAGTTACAAAAAATTAAGGTTTATTTACCCCAATTCAAAATTATTAGGAATATAATCATAGAGGTTGAAGTATTTAAAATATTGAACCCAAAATGTTTTATTAGGTAAATTCATGAATGCTGAGCATTCACTGTTAAAATATACTAATAACATTGATAGACTTGTAGAAGCCTAAAATCAAATATTTATTAAATATTTATATCCATATATTTTCATAGCTTGGTAATTCATTTCTCTAGCATTAAATAATATTCCATTGTTTGCATGTACTACACTTTCTTTGACCTTTCACTTATGGAAGGATATCTTGGTTGCTTCCAAGCTTTTGTCAGTTATGAATAAAACTACTATAGACATCTTTGTGGGTATAGATTTCATCTTCTTTGGATAAATACCAAGAGCTGCTACTGCTGAATCATCTGGCAAGAATATGTTTAGTTATGTAAGAAACTGCCAAGTTGTTTTCCATTCTTTATTCTCAATACACATGGAAGAACATTCCTGTTGCTCCACATCCTCACCAACATTTCATGTTCTGTTGTCAGTGCTCTGGATTCTGGGTATGTACTGGTGTCTCTTTTTTGTTTTAATTTGCATTTTCCTGATGACCTTTGATGTGAAGCATCTTTTTATATGCTTATTTGCCATCTGTAATATTTTCTTTTGTGAGGTATCTGCTAAGGTCTTTGGCTCATTTTTAATCAGGTTTTTCCCCCATTGTTGAGTTTTAAGGGGTCTTTGTGTATTTTTGATTAACAGTCCTTTGCCAGATGTGTATTTTGCAAATTTTTTTTCATAGTCTGTGCTTTGCCTTTTCATTCTCTTGGCATTGTGTTTCACAGAGTAGACATTTTTAAATTCAGTGCTTGTGTTTTTTAGCTAAAGTTATTGCGAAAACCAAGGTCATTTAAATTTTCTTCTATATTACCTTCTACATGTTTCATGTTTAGGTTTATAATCCAATCTGAGTTCATTTTTGTGAAGAGTGTAGGATATCTGCCTGGATTTATTTTATTTTATATTTTTAGATTTAGCTTCACCATTGCTACAGAACCATTTGTTTAAAAGATTGTATTTTGCTCTCTTGTATTGCTTTTGCTTTTCTATTATATATAAAATATAATTGATAATATATATTCTGTTGCTTTAATCTAGTCTTTCTGTGGTATTACAATATCATGCTTACAATTATCGTTATGGTAAACTTTTTTTTAAGATTTTATTTATTTATTTGACAGAGAGAGAGATCACAAATGGGCAGAGAGACAGCCAGAGAGAGAGATGAGGAGAAGCAGGCTCCCTGCTGAGCAGAGAACCCAATGCCGGACTCGATCCCTGGCCCCTGGGATCATGACCTGAGCCGGAAGGCAGAGGCTTAACCCACTGAGCCACCCAGGCGCCCAATCGTTATGGTAAACTTTGAAGTCAGTCCTCAGTCTTTGTTCTCCTTCAACACTATGTTGACTATTGTGAGTCTTTGCCTCTCCATATAAACTTTAAAATAAGTTTGTTAATATTAAAAAAAAAGAACTTGCTGCTATGCATTAATTGTATAGATAAACTTGGAAACCAGTGACCTCTTGAGCTTAGCAGGAGATAGACCATGGACATCAGTTGTCACAGTGGTGCCTCTGGCAGAACCTATTGCAAATCCCTAGGCAAAATGACACCTCAAGGATCTGAGAGAATGTCTAAGAAGTACTTGATACATCCCTTGGGTATGGTTTATTGAAGTGTCCACCTGTCTGAAAGCTGGGGAATCTAGATAAGGGAGGGAAAATTAGTTATGATAAAACATATCAACAAACATCAATAAATTTTGTAAAACTAATTGTCATGGCTCATATACAATATGACCAACAGAGGGACCATCAGAAGGAAAGCATCAGTTATGTTTATTGTGAAATTTTTTATTCAAAATAAAGCAATGTGAGGGGAAGACACAATGAGAAAATTACCAGCTTTTAAATGGTAAACATCTTACAAAATGGAATAGGTTTTATATTCTAAGTAGTATATTGAAAAGTAAAACATTGGGGCGCCTGGGTTGCGCAGTGGGTTGGGCTGCTGCCTTCAGCTCGGGTCATGATCTCAGGGTCCTTGGATTGAGCCCCGCATCTGGCTCTCTGCTCCGCAGGGAGCCTGCTTCCCCCCCCCTCTCTCTCTGCCTGCCTCTCTGCCTACTTGTGATCTCTGTCTCTCAAATAAATATATAAAATCTTTAAAAAAAAAAGAAAAGAGAAGTAAAACATTAAAAAATAAAATTTCAATGAAAAAAATTATTTAATTTTAAAAAAAGGTTAAAAATAGCAGAACCATTTTTCTTATAACTGGAAAATACACTGTATATACATCTATCAAAATAACTTGTCATGGGGGAGCCTGGGTGGCTCAGTAGGTAAAAGCATCTGCCTTCGGCTCAGGTCATGATCCTAGGATCCTTGGATCGAGGCCCACATCGGGCTCTCAGCTCAGCAGGGAGCCTGCTTCCTCCTCTCTCTCTCTGCCTGACTCTGCCTAATTGTGATCTCTGTCAAATAAATAAATAAAAACTTTTATAATAAATATTTGAAAAAATAACTTGTCATGTGTGAAATCAGGAGCATATGGAAAAAAATAATATCTGAGGACAATACTTCTGCCATGTTTTGTGCCTTGCTAATATTTTTAAACAGTCAGGCAACTTTTAGCCTTATTGAAATACCTGCTAAGATACCTGCAGTGCCTTTTGGAGCCCTATGACTATAAAAATTAATTGCAAATATTCAAAATGTTTACTATGGTGTCACTATTTAGGGCCACCACCAAGTATGTTTCAGAAGTAAGCATAACTGTTACTCTTCCATAAGGCAAAAGGGCATATTTTCAGGAGTTCCATCTGCTGTACCAGGAGGTGAATCAAGTAATGATTTTTGTCTATAAAATAATTCACTTTTCAATCTAACATTCCTCATTCCACATTATAATAATAAAAACTAGGAGGAGACTAAAACAAACAAACAACTACAACTACAACAACCAGCTTTTCCCACAGTGGAAAAGTAAATATAACCTTAGGAGTAGCCTGAAATTTATTTTTAAATATTTTTAAGATAAACGTTTTTGTTAGAAAACCATATATTTTATATTACTAAGAAATAACAGGCAACGTTTTATGAACTTCTAAAAAGTCTAGTTACTTGTATTTATCTATTAACTCATCTCTTTATGAAGTAGAACATGATCACACCTCTTGTATCTACCCAAGTTTGTATGCTTTGGTTGTTTTATGTTTGCTATTTCCTTGCTTAATTTTTACAATATTTGATACATAATAGTATCTTTAAGTCCATCTATGGTTTCACAGAATTTGTTTGAACTTCATAAAAATGTACCATACTTTTTGCACTGTCCTTGTTTTACTTCTCTATTAGCTTTCCAAGTTTTATTCACTTTAGAGTGTGTAGCTATCATTTATTTTTACTCCTCCATAATGCTATGTTTACAAATTTGTATTTATTTGTACTTTTAAAAATATCTTAATTATATACCATTTCTCATCTCACGTAACACTCATGTTACTTCTACACTTATCAGATATTATGTAACGGAAAACCACAACTCAGCAACAATAGAACACCATTTTTCAAAATTAAATGGCTTACCAGAATTCTTTAATTCTATCCTTTATTTGTATTAGATGACCCTTTATTCTGGTATTTGGCATTGTTCATATGGAGGAAAGCTTATAAGTTGATATTCCATAAATAGAAGGATTTATTATGATTGATTAATTATTTTCATTTAGAATGCATAGAATATGGTTGATTTAATATTTCTTTCTTACTCTCTGCCTGGAACATAGTGCTATCTATACAATAGCCACTAAAATATTAAGTTAATTACCTAGACTTTAAACTGCATATTAATAGGAATAGCATACAGAACTCTTCTCAGATTGGGACACCTGGGTGGCTCAGTCAGTTAAACGCCTGAGCCTTTAGCTCGGGTCATGATCTTAGGGTCCTGGGACTCAGTTCTGCAACAGATTTCCTGCTTAGCCGGGAGTTTGCTTCTCCCTCATCCTGCTGCTCCCCCTGCTTGTGCTCTCTCTCACTCTCTCTCTTACAAATAAATAAAATTAAAAAAATAAATTCTTCTCAGATAGCTAATATAGAATATCGTCTTTGTATTCATCAAAGGGAAAGTGCCATATAATAATGAAATCCAGACTTCTTCAAATTCACTTTTTAACCAGTAAGAAAGTACTGGAAACAAGCCAAAAATGTCTTCAATGAATTAAAGAAATAGATTGATTTTCAATATCTTAATGTTTCTAATGTTAAATTGCAAGATTTTTATACTAGATATCAGTGTAAATATTCATTATACAAGGATACTCTAAAAATAAACCCGAGAAAACTACTTGATATATATGATGACAAAAACGAGTTTGACCAATGTCAGTTTGGGTAAAATTTACAACACCTACCACCTGAAACTCTTGTTCTATATGGTGCCATCTTGTGATGCTGGGCAGCGGCAGTGAGCCACAGCTCCCAGTCAGCTAGAAGATTACAGGGGTGAACACCTGATATTCTTACAAGCATTCTATATATAGAATATATATATAGAATATATATATTCTTCTTTTTTTAATGTAATATTTAATAAATTGCATGTGATATTTGATACTTTGTTATAAAATAGGCTTTGCTTAAGATGATTTTGCCCAAATGCAGGCAAATGTAAGTGTTCTGAGTATGTTTAAATAAGCTTAAGGTAAGCTATGATATTTGATTGTTTAGGGGTATTAAATGCATTTTCAATTTTTTATGTGTTTCTCTGTACATAGCCCCCTTGTAAGCTGAGGAACATCTCTATATGTATATGTAGCCTTGGTATGGCTTACATATTATTGGCATGAAACATCTAGAACAGTACGTGTGCCATAGAATTGTCTACAACATCAAACAAGTTTCTTGAAAACTTGTGCCAAAGGGGTTATGTCTTTAAGGATTCTTATTTCAGAAGGGTTCTCTCAAACGTAAGATTTTTCAGAAGTTAAGTGAAAATCTGACCAAACTAAACATTTTTCCATTTTCCCTAGTGAGCAAAGATAGCTAAAATCTATCTGCCATTTTCAACACTGTACTCAACGATTGTAATTCTAATTTAAGAACAGATTATTTATATCAAAACCACATGTTGGCCTAATCTTATACAATATTCATAAGTCACACTCAGACCCTTGGACACTTTTATTTGTTGAGTCTATATGGTACTACGGACATTCATCTTTTTTGACCTCATAGCTTCATGTATGTCTATACTTTTGAAAATACATGCATCATAGTTCCATTGTAAAATGTCTGGGTTATAAAATGTGCTATGCTATCAAAATGGTAATAAGAACATACAAATGACCTGATGTAATGAACTGGACCAGATTGCCAGATATCACATTGCATACCAGAAAGATTCAGTGGTAAGTTTTAAAATGGCCAGCTATACACTGACTGAATTATAACTCATTTAGCTTCTTTCTTTGTGTACAGTATTATACATTAGTCAGTATTATAGTAGATAAGTACTTTGGACAGATGTAAATATGCTGTAATAAAAAATGTTTTTCTTCTTTCTTTTAGTCCTTTTTACTTGTAAGACTAGCCACAAATACCACGCCTCCCCCAAAATAATTTGCAATCCAAATTTATCTCTAAATGAATTTATTGCACAGAAAAATATGTATATATATATACATATATATATATATATATATATACACTTACAGAAGACATGTTCAAAAATAGTTACACAACAGCAGGGCCCTAAATGTAAGCAGTATAGTTGTTTTGTTTTGTTTTGTTTTGTTTCTTTTAAAAAAAGAGGTTATGTGAAATATTAGGATTTTATTTCCAGGCGTAGTATTTCAAGACAGTTAACTACACCTATGGTGTCAACAGCCTCTTGTTGGCAGTATGATTTTATTGGCTCCATGGAATAACAGCAAGAATTTACTATTGCTTCTTTCTTTTATGACACACACAGAATAAAAAAATTGACACATTTGCTCAAGACCAACCAGAATCCTTTTAACCTATCAAAATTGATGGGAGGCCTTCACTGCCAAAGTCACTGCTGGGTTTTCACAATTCATTGCAGACAATGTGCTACTCCCATTATGATAAAGGAGAGAAGAGTCATAATCAGGGAAGAAAGCTAGATTAATACTTGTAATTATCATTGAATTATTTAGCCTGCTATAGGATTATTATTATTAGTGCCATTTGATAATTTTCTCTCATTATATTAAACACAACTGTGAGTAATTACCCTACCTAATATTTCTCTGTATTGGCTGACTAGCTAGCAAACATTCATGAAAATATCCATTAGCCACACATATAAAATGCTGCATTATGATGCTGTTGAATCAGAACATACCACTACCTGATCCTGTAGCTCTTTGAGGATTTGCAAATCAATTAATTCTATCTTTGTTGGATTCTTCCCATACAATTAGAAAATTTATAATCGAGTCCATGAACATTATTAGTTTTACCATTTTAAACCAGCAATCACACTTTGATTTTTACAACAAAAGCAGAAATATAAACACACACATTTGGATCAGTTTTCTCTTAGTCTGTCTGGACTTCAAAATCCTATTCCTCAAGATGATGCACACCAAAGTTCTGGATTAAACAAGAAATTAGATGGCACCTGAACACTTGGTTTAATATTCTCAAAAGGACTATGCAACTTCTTTCTAACATTAAGACATTGTTTTACAAAGATCCACACTTTTATAATGTTAGTATTTTTAATAATCAATAAAGTCAATTAATCATGATTAAAAATCAAACATAAAAATTTCTACTTTTTGCTTTTGCCCCCTCCATTTAGAACTTATTTATAGCCTGATAATTCAAAGGTCCCTATGTTTATGAAAATCTGGACAGAAATAGCTCTAAGATCCCATTCAGAACTTGATATTAATCTAAGTCTTTTGGCTCCATTTATCCTGAGAGCAAAGATTAGGACAAAGGATTTGAGTACTGTTAGTTTATCTGGGAGATTATCCAAGGTAGAAAAGAATGGGAAAGTGATACAGTGAAGAAGCAACTTTGTCAAAGAGGTACATTGTTGATATAATTGTTGTGGATAGAAAATGAAGGCTTGCTTTTACTGAAAGGTCCTGAGAAACTTCTTTAAGTTGTCCTCATGAAGACCTGAAAACTGACAATTTTACCTATGGTTCTTATTTCCACTTCACTGAGAGCTGTCCTCAGAGGACATTAACTCTCCTACACTTTTGGGTTGTGTTGGAGACATTCCAAAATGAGAGAGAGAACATGAGATCCTATCAGTGTTAAGTAACTGCAATTTCCCATGGAACTATCCACCACAGGTTTGGCTATAATCAGGAGTTGGGCCTTGATATCAGAGGGATTTGAGGCAGTATCATTTTAGGTTAATCATTATATCTGAAATTTCCAAAAACTTCAACTGATGAAACTTTGATTATAAACCTATAAATATAACAATAAATCTACAGTATTCAAATTATTTTCATAGAAATACACAAACAAAGCATCAATTGACTAATATTTAAATGTTACAAAATACTGAACTGAAAGAATTTGGTCATATAACAACGTGTAAGAAGTAGAACTTAGGTTTAGGTTAGAAGTCAGGATGCATTTGGGACTCAGTTAAGAAATTGAATGGAGGGACGCCTGGGTGGCTCAGTGGGTTAAGCCGCTGCCTTCGGCTCAGGTCATGATCCCAGGGTCCTGGGACCGAGCCCCAAATCAGGCTCTCTGCTCAGCAGGGAGCCTGCTTCCTCCTCTCTCTCTGCCTGCCTCTCTGCCTGCTTTTCATCCCTCTCTGTCAAATAAATAAATAAAATCTTAAAAAGAAATTGAATGGATGTCTGACTATCTTATAGGTTTGCTAAAAATCAGTGACTTTGTGTTCACGTGTGGCTATGCAGGAATTTTTAACTTTCTCTAAGAAGTTATTAGATTTGATTATATAATGGCAGTAAAGAATGGGGAAAAGCAAAGTACAAACCCCATAAAGACAAAGACACTGAGTATGAGAAAAGAGTAATAGATAAGAAGAATCAATGCATTTGAGGAAAATGGGAATTGAAATACACAATGATTGTTGATTTTTTTAGATGGAGAAAACAAAACTAGCTTGCAAGAAGGAAATAACAGAAGACATGCTGTGATGTGATACAGAATCCTGGAAAAGGCAGTAACGTGGAATAAAGGAGTAGGGAGAGCATATCAGGTAATTTGGATAGGAAGGAGTTAGGAGATAATTGCTTGATAAATTTTATATGGCCCACTTAAATGCACAGATTTCTCTTCTTTAATTTATATGGAGAACAGGGTGTCCTTTCTCTTCCCTTTCAGAGCACCCGAGGTGTACTCTTTCAGACTGAAAACCTAAAAAGCTCAGGACTCAGTTGCTTAAGCACAGCTGAGAGGACATATTTCAATTAAGATTTACAGTTTGCTGTAGGTAGTAGACTGTCAAAAGTGGTTTAACCATATTTTTCATTTAACAAGAAGACTACAGAGAGTGTTTTCTGGTGTTGGTTCAGAGTCTTAAGAAAGTCAAGTGAACTATCTTAGAGGTTTTCATGGCTTTTCATTCACAGTTGCAAAAATGTAATGTGTTGGTTCAGAGTCTTAAGAAAGTCAAGTGAACTATCTTAGAGGTTTTCATGGCTTTTTATTCACAGTTGCAAAAATTGCTGTTGGAGTTCTCACTATTAAGCCCACATTTCTGGCAGAAAGATAGAGGTAAAAGAGAATGATATCTTGTACGACTGATACTTTGTCATAAGGTTACAATGTAACTAGAAAAGAGACAATAAAATATTTGATGTTGTTTTAAGTTTCCTTGTTGTCAATCCCTCAGTGCTTTCTGATATTAAAGGAAAGAGTAGATGGATATTGACCTGGCAACTATCAACACCTGTCAGTCTCTCTTGGATAACCAATATCTCTATAATCTCTTCTTCCCAGTAAAAAAAATAAAATATATTCATAACCCACACTGTGCCATCTCAAGTTACTGCACCAAGATAAAATTACAATGATTTTCAGTTGTTCCAAATGGACAGAATAACCTTCCTTATGATATCATGTCTTATAAGATAGATAATTGGCTTGCTACCAATATACCCAGATGTGACTGTGGAAGAGACAGGAAAAAAAATAATAATATTTATTTATTCCTTGGGTTGACCCTGTTTACACAGATGCATTACTATTAGAAAAGGTTGGTTTGGGACATTGGAATGAATTTACTTAATGGGTCTGTATGTAATTGGGTTGGAGGAAATTTTTAATTTCTACAAAAATTATTAGAATTCGATCTTATTCTCTTTTGTTGATTTTCACATGTTAACAAAGCCAACGTTTTTGTCTAGCAGACAAGATCTTAAATCCTAACAAAACTCAATTTTTTCCTTTTTTTTTTAAAGTTTGAGAGCCTCATGTTCTCTCATGCTGCTTTAAATACAACTCAAAAAAACAAAAGGAGCTAAATGGGGCAGTAAGACCAGACTTTTTATTTTATTTTATTTATCTTATTTTTAATTAAAAAATTAAAGATTGTATTTATTTATTTGAGAGAGAGAGAGAGCATGAGTGGGGCAGGGGGATGTAGCTGCAGAGAGAGACTGAGAAATATACTCCCTAATGAGCAGGAAGCCCGAAATGGGGCTCGATCCCAGGATCCTGACTGAGATCATGACCAGAGACAAAGGCAGATACATGTGCAAAATCCCTTTTTTTCTGGGAAACAATACTTTACAAGAGATGTTTGAAAAAGTACTGGGGAATCAACTTTAATCGGAGATACAAAAATTTAATTGACTTTTGTAAAGCTACAGGGATCCAAATGATGGGAATCCCAGCCCGTTTAGGTTGTGGACCACAGAGTATTCTTCTCTGTAATATTTTATTTTCTTCCATGTCTACTAACTCCAGTCCAAGTTCACTGATCTCTTTTTAGATAGTGCAAAACATGGCAAAGAATACCAAACAAGTGCCCAATATTCTACATTTATTACATCATTTCTAACATATAGAAGTGTGTTATCAAGGCTGGTTCTGTGAACGAACCTAGTTATGCTAAAGTGTGTTTCGTTCTCCAAGAAATTAAATGCATGGTTATCACACAATTATAAAATACTTGTGTCAAGAATTTTTATTCAAAAATTAATAAGAGAAGCAGATATTAAAACTAGTTCACATGGTTATTTGGGATATAAGCAGAGTTGTGCAGCAGAAGTGCTCTGGGCCCATAATTTGGGTTATAGAATTTATGTTTTCTAATGAAAAATCACTAACTTGCATTATTGTTAACAAGAATCCTGTGCATTACCATCAGTTTTCTACATTATAACCTCTTGCTCTACAGTTTGTAAATAACTTTGTCAATAGCAAGCTAATAAATGGGGTGACTCCAATGGATTGAGATAATCTCTAGAGTTTCTGCTACATAATGAACAGGACTCCATTGAAAGGACACCTAAGAGTTTATTTTGCCCCAAAATTTGATCACTTTTTTCACTGTCCTTACCTATTTTCCAAACCTAGTCCTTTTGCTTCACCTTTCAGTCTACGGACAACCCTGTATCTGACTGACTTGTTAATTCTGGGAATGTCTTGCAGATTAATTTGCTTGCCCGAGGTGGTTCCTCTAATTGATGTCTAAGAACCCTAATTAGTTAAGAAAACTTTTTTTTAACATTTTCATTGCTATTTATTATTATTATTATTATTGCTAATATCTCTATTATAAATAATTCACAAGGGCATCTTTCTGACAAAAGACAAAGAGCTGGCTACTAGTAGAAAAAGTACATTTGACTCTGTCAGTGAAAGTGGTAAAGGGATTTGAGAAAATAAGGCAAAGCAGTGGAATTATGTGTTAAAACTTTAAATATTATAGACACATTTACTTAATTTCTAATACTGTTGTTGCTTATAATTAAATAAGATGTTTTCCATGAACCACGCATTACAGCAAATATATTGTTTATACAGATTAAATTTTCATCAAAAGGGACGCCTGGGTGGCTCAGTTGGTTAAGCAGCTGCCTTTGGCTCAGGTCATGATCCCAGCGTCCTGGGATCGAGTCCCGCATCGGGCTCCTTGCTCGGCCGGGAGCCTGCTTCTCCCTCTGCCTCTGCCTGCCATTCTGTCTGCCTGTGCTTGCTCTCTCGCCCACTCTCTCTGATAAAGAAATAAAATCTTAAAATAAATAAATAAATTTTCATCAAAAAATTGTAAGTGTATTTTATTGTAGGATATGATAAGCATTTTGCAGATGAGAAAAGTGAAATTTAGAAAAGTATGTCTTTTCAAATCCCTCATACAATATCTGGCCTAGATAGAAGGATATACTATCACAATTGAGGAAGATAATTGAGATTACTTAAAATGATAAACTTTACTGTATAGGGTTTTTTACAAGTTTGCCACAGATTCAGATTCTTTTAAAATATATATCTATTTTGTGTAAAGAGAATGCACTGAGAAGTAAAAAGAAAGTGATATATCAGTGCTACCAACTAATGGCTATAATATCATCACCTTATTTATGAACAATGAAACAGTGTGCAATATTTAAATAAATTTAAATAAATTCCTATTTATTTTATATATTTATAAATTTAAATAAATTTCTATTTATTTATTATTAAAGAAATTCCTCTAACAAACAGTATGTTTTGAAGGTTGCTAGCAGGAAAGTGTTGTACGACATGGAAGTAATCAGAAAATGTGATCTAAAATTCTGCTTTCAAGGGCGCCTGGGTGGCTCAGTGGGTTAAAATTCTGCTTTCAAGAAGCTATCACAGTAAGTACTGAGCATTAGCTATTATATGCTATGGATGAATAACTGAAATCTACATTTGAAACTAATGGTACACTATATGTTACCTAATTGAATTTTAAAAAGTTAATAAAAAAACCACTATTTTATAAAACAATATTCCCAACAGGCTCTTTTGCTTTAAAATACTCACTTTGTAATGAGAGTCATTACTTTTGTCTAGCCAATTCTTACAGCACTGTTTATCCCTTCCCTGCTTTATCCCTTCCCAGTATCAATAAAGGCTCACTTGGGTTACCTAGAAGCCATGAGAAAGCTTGTAATAGATCTGGCTGGTTTTCACCAGCAATTTGACCACCATGTGCACAGGGAAGTCTATTGATAAAGGCTTTATTGCAATAAGTTGCAAATACATGTATGATTTTGAATTCTCTTTCTTGAGGTCTTGTTTCATGATAATAAATTTAGGGTGGCTTATTGGAATGGATGTTATTAACATATCTTCATAGTTATAAGCACATGGAATTGTAAAATAGATGAACGAATGTGGCATTACTGACAACTGTCCTCATTTTGAAATCAAATTACAGTGTACTAAGATGAGGAAGCAAAGCAGATTTGGGATTATGAGTGAAATAATTTAAAAAAGTCTTGGGGTATGATCAGACTATTGGGTAATTCAGTAGAAAAATGTCAACTGATTGAGATTCTGTGTTCCCTGATTTCAGAGAGAAGTTAAGATAAATAAGTAACACGAGGAGACTAGGAAGCCAAACATAAGTGATAATTTTGTGCCAGGGTGTGTTTACATCTGTTTATCTTCTTGCTTTACCACTAAGGTTGCTCCTAGAGGAGAGTTTAAATATGTGTTGGAGCTAATCTCTGTGGATTACACAAGAAACCACATCCTACAGCTCTCCCTGAAACACCCCTTATGATTTCAATGTAATTTGGTTTTTGCATTTTTTAGAAATAACAAAATACTTTGCAAACTCATCTACTTTATTACCATCACAAGTGAGTCAGCTGACTCCACATTTTAACACAGTGACAGTCACAGAGAATGGAGGAATGAGTAGAGTTATCAATATATGTGCTTTTAAGAAGTATGACAGGGTAGCAGCTATTTCCAGGAACCAAAACATGGGTCAGCAGCTGTGCAGGAAAAGTGATGGAATAAATGACTCATTTCAGAGGAGTTCTATAACATATTAGTTCTATAATGTATCTTCAGCCCCCAATTACCCGCTTTGATCTAAAGATAAGGATTTACAGTTAAGGTCCCATTTATGATTTGACTGGTGTGGTCTGAATCATTTTTACTATTGTTTTGACTATTACTTGAAACCTATAGTAGTACTTGGGATATGTGTTGTGTATTCTGTGAACATGTGCTATTTTTAGATTAGATAATTTCTGTCTCGAACCCCTGTTCATTTCTTTGTTTTTGTTTATTTGATAGTGGTTTCAGTAAATGGATATATCTGAAAAATTGCAAAGCCACTATTAAAACAAGTTATTATTATATATAGCATGGAATTGCACATTCCTCCTTTGAATCCGACAGAGCTTCACCATATCCTTAACAATTTGGGAAAAACATGCTATTATTTTTCTTTATAAAATTTCTCCTGTTAGGCTGTGATGGTTGTCATCAGCAGTAACTCCTCTGAAGGCTTTGTCAAAAGAGTTGAAAAAATTGGAAAGGTGTGTGAATGAAGCTGTTTGCTGAATATAAAGAAAAGAGCATTGAAGTACAATTCACACTCTTACTTCTCCTTCTATGCTTTCAGATGTTTGACATTTGAAAATTTTGCTTCTAGAAGAGATGCCCTATATAATTCTTACTTTAAGGAGCAAGTTGCTTTTATAATTTTTTTATTATTCTACCATTCCAGTATTTCCATTTAAATTAAATTCAATACCATTTAAAAAAAATCAAAAGTGCAGCCAGTATTCAATTCCTGGGCTAAATAATTTTAGAAAGCTTTGTGTTATTGAACCTACAGGGTTTTTCTGTAGTTTTAACTCTTTCTTTCTGTGATTTTTCCCATTAGTCACGTAAGTGACTGCAATATAACAGACATTGAGGATAAAGAAGGACTGAATAGAACAATCCTTGGCCTCATGAAGTTGAGAATCTAGCAAGGGAGTCAAACAATTCAATCATTCAGTGACAATTTATTGAGTGCCTGGCCTAAAATGAGCACAACAAAACCCCAGGCCAGAGGAATCATTTTAATGGGAGAGATAGATAATAGGTAAGCCAACTTTAAAAAAAAAAATCGTACTGCTTTTTCTTTAATAGAGATGCATATTTGAACTAAATAAGCACATTTTTAAAAGAGCAGTGATTGAGAAGAGGTTTTTTAACTGAGTGGTCCGAAAGGGCCTCCCTGAAAAAGTCTGTTTTGAACAGATTTCTGAATAATATCAGCTAGGAAGCTGCGTAAAAATCTCAGGGATGGGTGATTTTTCCAGTCGAAAAACTGTAAAGGCTCCAAAGTCACAATAGAGCTATAAGTTTCTCTAATAAAGTAACTTCTGACAAAGAATGAGAAGAAATAACTAACCCAGGTTTGAAAGAAAAGGGACAGACTTTCTATGGAATTCATATTTAATTAAAGCTCTAAAGGACAAAAATACAATAGAGCAAAATTCTGGTCACGCTGATATACCTAACGAAAGTTCATAAACAAGGTGTGGGTAGCAAAGAGTGTGTGGGAATGTTGGTAAGAACAGTGGGGAAGAGTCATCCCTGAACATGTTCTTAAATGAAGCAATTCTTGTGTTGTATTAAAGGTTAAATTGGAGTTTGCCTAAGTGATTAGAGAAGGATGCCTCAGCTTATGGAAGTTCAAAGCCATAAAGATGTGATAAACTACTGCAGATATTTTCATGTATATTTGTTGTTGCTTCTAGTAATGGTGATCTAAAAACTCCTACTTAAGACAACTAAAAATCCAGACAAAATAGCTTTTAAAGTTAAAAATATCAGAATGATTATAAAAATAAGTGAGGGATTACTGGGCCAAAATACGAAATACAATGAGAGCCTAGAGATATATGCCCTGAAGCCATTTTAGCTATGAGAGCATTTGAAACTGCTAAAACACACTGAGCTGTGTTGTTCATAGACTCTTGATACTAGAGAAACAAATCCAGCAGCAATCAAATTTGAGGACTTTGGTACAACCCAAATTTAAGTTGAGATCCCCAAAGCACAAGGAGAAGCAGAAATAAGACTATAGCCTACCTTGCCTTCTGTGTAAACTGAGAAAGCCAATCACTGAATTTGGAGTATGATTGTCTTGTAGAGTCTCAGATATAAGAGAAAATCCTACCAAGGAGGACCATACCGTTATTATAGCTCTTAATTATCCCTACTCAATAAGAGTTTCAAATATAATGTCTTGAACATAGCAAAATGTAACAAAGCACACAAAGAAAAACCATTAACAAGATTGGATAGACAAAATGGGATTAAGTATGATGTTAAAATGATCAATAAAGATTGTAAAATGGCTTGATTACTCTGCTCAAAGAAATGAGAGGGGAAGCAAATTGAACAAAAAGCTGACACTAAAAATGATATTGAGAAAGGTTTTATAAATGAACCAAATGGATACTCTAGAACTTTAAAGATATGACAGCTAATTTAAGATACCACAGGGGTGCCTGGGTGGCTCACTTAATTAAACCTCCAATTCTTTTTCCTTTTTTTTTTAACACCTTAATTTTATTTTATCTCTTTCAATTTGGCTCAGGTCATGATGTCATGGTTGTGAAATAGAGCCCAGAGTTGGGCTCTGTGCTGAGCCTGGAGCCTGCTTAAGATTCTTTTCCCTTCTTTTTCTATCCCTCCCTGCACTCTCACTTGCTCACTCTCTCTTGCTTGCAAATAAATAGATAGATAGATAGATAATAGACAAAGCAAAATAAAAGCAGATTATGAAAATAAATATAAAGATTTTGAAATGAAAACAAGTTCAAAATAAAATAGAGAAGACCTACACAGCTAAAAGTTCATTCAGAAAATCTACTATTAAAGAAGTCAGTATGACACAGTGTTAAGATATCAAAAGATTTGAGCATGTACTTTACAGAAAGGGTAATCCAAATGGCCACTCATAGGTAAAAACTCTTTATCTTTATTATGAATCTGGAATTAAATTAAATTAAATTAAAAATAAATTAAAACCTAAAATGACATACTATTACACACTTACCATTTTGGGCAACAGTAAAATTGCCTTGCAAGAATGTGAAAGAATGAAAGTGCCCATAATAAAAACATTTGAGGTAAGTTGGACAATATTTAGAAAACTTAAAAATAAAAATAAAAATTTGGTCCATTCCTAGAAATACAACATGGAACTAAATGAATATTTTCACCAGGATATGCAAACAGATGATTATAGCTATTTCATTCATAACGGCAGATCAGTAGTGGTCTATTTGCACAATGTTACATTAAATAAGAGAGAATATTAACAAACTGGGAGGAGGGGCTAGGTTGTTATCAGAAACAGATCTTCTATGGTGCTGATTATGTTCTATTTCTCAAAATCTTTAAGTTAAAAAAGTTTTCAAATTTATATCTAGATAGATAGATGATAGATAGACAGATATCCCAGAAGCTGCAATGCTAGGCTAAGACCAGGCTTTAAAGGGATTTTCTATACTCTACTAAATACTTGAAACCATTCATTATATCATAGCTCAGTGTTCAAATCTCCATTTGTTTCCTCAGGTTCCTAATATTTACCTTAAGGTGACCTGATTCAGACTTTTGATCACCTTTGTCTAAATATTTCTATTTTAACAAAGTGCTTTTTAACACTGAGAGACTAAAACTTAGAAAAATACTCTGATTGTTATCTCACTAGGGTGGAAAATATATAGTTACCCATTAACTAATGATATCCATGTCTACATTAGATCCGTGGCATTTTTAATTCTTGGGAGCTTTTGGTTAAATGAAATTTTTAAGCTTCCTTTAAAGGAAGCTTTAAGCCATCACCACATGAATAAAATTAAAGAACCAAATGAAAACAGGCCAAGTATTTACAGAGTAATAGAATGTGCAGTGGAAAGAGTACAATTCTGAAATCATAAAGCCTAAATTAGTGTGATGCATTTTTGCTACCCATGTAATCATAAACCAGTTATCTAAATGTGTTAGCCTCAGTTTTTTCACCCATGAAATGGTGATGATAATACTTATTATGCAGCGTTGTTGTGTGGATGTGATGAAGCATGGAGCATGAGAGTCTCATATTCCATGCTAAAATGATAGCTATTTTTATACTTATAATAATTCTAGTAATAGTAATTAAATTGTTCAAAATGGTAATATTCATTTATATTGAGGCATTGTATTGACTATTATTAGACACATTTACCAACATAAATTTCATTTTACTTTACCCCCTCTGAGGATATATATTCCCTAATTCAATATGAATCTCCTTATGAATAATAATTATCATAATAAATATGCTGATTTTTCTTCTATTTGTTTTTAAGGAGGTATCCTTTACTGTTGAACATAATGAAACTTAAGCAAGTCTGTCTTATTCAAACTTTGCATGCTGCTTTCTTATGAAACTAGATTATAGAGTTGTATGAAATAAATTCATGCAGTTAAGACATTGATGTTTGGAACACTGGGTGGTCAGTTTAGTATTTCAAAAGAAGATTTTAAATTTAAACCTTAAAACTGAGCTCTTTCAGCCTTTTTTATAGACCATCCTTCATGCTTCATAAGTACTCCTCCATTGTAAACTAAGTAATAGTTTTTGTCACAGTGTATATAACAAAAATGGATTTTATATTCTATTATTTCAGAGTTAGTTGCAGTTTCTACTGCCTTACTTCCTTTTTTGAAAAATAGATTAATTCTACAAAAAGTTTTTTCCAGCTTTATTGAAAAAAATCGACATATTTGTAAATTTAAGAAATGATTTCTTATAACATTGCAAACTTTTAACATTGTGTAAATTTTGTACAATTTGATAAATTGGTATACATCTTTATTGCAATATAATCTACACAAAAATGTTAATACATCTACTATCTCGTATAGTTGCCACTGATTTTTATGCATGTATCGTAAGGAATTTTAAGATCTACTCTCTTAGCAACTTTTATGTATATAGTATAGTAGAGATAAACTTCAGAGGTCTTGTGGGTTTTGTTCCAGACTGCCTCAATAAAGTGATTATCTCAATAAACTAAGTCAAATTATTATTTTTTATGGTTTCCCAGTGCATATAAAAAATAGACACTATACTGTACTGTTCAAAAGCATTATGTTTTTAAAGAAAAACAATGTATATACCTTAAGTAAACTAGTTCTGAGTTTTCAGTGGGTCATAATTACTGATCACAGTTCACCATAACAAATACAATAATAATGTAAAAAACTTGAAATATTGCAAGAATTACCAACATGTGACAGAGAGACACAAAATGAACAAATGTTGTTAGAGAAATGGTGGCAGCAGACTTTTTTTATACAAGATTGCTATAAACTTTCAACTTGTAAGAATGTGATATATGCAAAGTTTAATAAAGGGAAGCACAATAAAAAAAGTATGTATATTTTATTAACTATGATCATCATGCTGTACATTAGATCCCCAGAACTTTTTCATATTATAGTTGCAAGTTTGCACCCTTGGACCACCTTACTCCACCCCAGGTTCACCCCTTGTCAACTCAACTCTAAGTTTCCATTAGTTTTCCTTTTCCTCAGATTCTGTATGTAAGGGATATCATAATACATAAAATTAAAAAATATATAAAATCTTTGAAATATTTCACTTAGTATAATACCTTCAAGATCCATCCATGCTGTTGTAAATGGCAGTATTTCTTAATTTTTCATGGTTAAGTAGTATTCCGTAGTATATATTTACCATACTTATTTTATTCTTTCATCCATTAATGGATACTGAAGTTATTTCCATCTCTTGCTTAGAGTTAATAATTTTATAATAAACATAAGAGTGCAGATATGTCTTTGAACAGTGACTTCGTTTCCTTTAGATAGATACCTAGAAGTGGGATTACTGAATCATATGGTAATTTTACTTTTAATAATATGAATAAACTCCATACTGTTTTCCATACAAATTTATATCCCTATTACAGTGCATAAGTTCCCCGTTTTCCCCAATATTTACCAAAATTGGTTAGTTTCAATTTTTTGGTAGTATATATTCTAATATCTTGCTGTGTTTTTCAGAGGTAAACAACAACAACAACAACATAAGGACTTTGCCCTGAGATTTTTACGTTGAGCACTTTTTAATGCTCCTGTTGGTCATTTATATAACTTTTTTGAATAAAAAAGTCTATTGAGATCCTTTTGCTATTTTTTTAATCATATATTTTTTTCTATTTGTATCTGTTGGTTATTAACCTCTTTTCAGATATAAGATTCGTAAGTATTTTCTTACATTCTGTGGATTGTGTTTTCATTCTCTCTCCCTTTTTTTTGGCAATGCAGAAACGTTAGTTTGATGTAATACCATTTATTTATTTTTGCTTTTTTTGCTTGTGTTTTTAGTCTGGTATCCAAAAAACTATTGGCAAGACCAATGTCAAGGAGAATTTTTCCTATGTTTTCCTTTAGGAAATTTAGTTTCATGCATCACCTTTAAGTCTTTAATCTATTTCAAGTTCAGACTTATGAGTGATATAAGGTTCCCTTTTCATACTGTTTATGTGACTATTCAGTTTTAAATATCATTTATTGAACAGGCTATCTTTCCCCATTACATATGTTGGCCCCTGTCAAATATTAGGTGACTGTATGAAAGGATTTATTTCTGGACTCTCAATTCTGTCTACTTGTTTATTGGTCTGTTTTTATGCCAGTATACTTTATTGTTTTGAGCATGAGGGCTTTGTAGTATAGTTTCAAATCAAGAAGTGTAATCTCCCTTCTTCATTCTTTCTCAGAACTGCTTTGATTATTTGTTGTCTTTCATGGTCTCATATAAACTTTAGGATTCTTTACTTACTTCTGTAAAACAATAATATTGGATTTTTTTAAAGATTTTTAATTTATTTATTTGACAGAGAGAGATGACAAGCAGGCAGAGAGGCAGGCAGAGAGATAAGAGGAAGCAGGCTTCCTGCTGAGCAGAGAGCCTGATGCGGGGCTCGATCCCAGGACCCTGGGATCATGACCAGAGCCGAAGGCAGCGGCTTAACCCACTGAGCCACCCAGGCGCCCCTAACATTGGATTTTTGATAGGAATTGGATTTACAGATGGTTTACGGTAGTATGGACATTTTAACAATGTTAATTCTTACCATTCATAAATATGAGCTATCTTTCCATTTCTGTCACCTTCAATTTCTTTATCAATTCAATTTCTTTATGTCATAGTTTATGGAGTACAGATCTTTCATCTTCTTAGTTAAATCTATTCCTAAGTATTTTATTATTTTTGATGCTATTGTGAATTAGATTGTTTTCTTTATTTTTTCAGATAGTTCATCATTAGAATGTTAAAATGCTCCTGTCTTGTGCTTACTTTGGCAGCACATACACTAAAATTGGAATGATGCAGAGAAGATTAGCGTGATCACTGAACAAGGATGACATGACAAACTGGGAAGCAGTCCATAAAAAAAAAAAAAGAAACAAAACAAAATTCTTTTCTTTTATATATTGATCTTGTATTTGGTAATTTTACTAAATTTGTTTATTCAAATTTTTTGTGAATTTTTTAGGATTTTTTAACATGTAAGTTCATGTTATCCAAAAAAAGAAAATTTTACTTCTTCCTTTTTTTTTTTTTTTGGAGACTCTTGTTTCTTTGTGTTCCTTGTTTCTCTGGCTAGGACATCCACTACTGTGTCAAATGAGAGTAGTGAAAATGGACACACTTGTCTTTCTTCTGATCGTTAAGGGGAAAACTTTCAAAAGTTTTGATTGAATATGAGATTAGCTCTGGGCTTGCAATCTGTGTTTTTTCTTTAATGGGTTTTTTAAATTATTTTTTAAAATTTTTTATATAATGTGTTTTAATCCCTAGGGGTACAGGTCTGTGAATCACCAGGTTTACACATTTCACAGCACTCACCATCACTCACCATAGCACCTGCCCTCTCCAATGTCCATACCCCCACCATCCTCTCCCAACACACCTCCCCCCAGCAACCCTCAGTCTGTTTTTTGAGATTCAGTCTTTTATGGTTTGTCTCCCTCCTAATACCATCTTTTTTTTATTTTTCTTTTCGTACGCCCGAAACTGCCTATGTTGCATCTCCACTTCATCATATCAGGGAGATCATATGATAGTTGTCTTTCTCAGATTGATTTATTTCTCCAAGCATAATACCCTCTAGTTCCATCCACGTCATCACAAATAGCAGGATTTCATTTCTTTTGATGGCTGCATAGTATTCCATTGAACATATATACCACATCTTATTTATTGATTCATCTGTTGAAGGACATTTAGTTTCTTTCCATAGTTTAACTATTGTGGACATTGCTGCTATAAACATTTGGGTGCATGTGCCCCTTCAGAATGCCACGTTTGTATCTGTAGGGTATATACCCAGTACTACAAGCACTGGGTCATAGGGTAGTTCTATTTTCAGCTTTTTGAGGCACGTCCACGCTGTTTTCCAGAGTGGTTGCACCAGCTTGCATTCCCACATACAGTGTAGGAGGGTTGCCCTTTCTCCACATCCTCGCCAGCATCTGTCATTGACTGACTTGTTCATTTTAGCCATTCTGAACGGTGTGAGGTGGTATCTCATTCTGGTTTTGATTTGTATTTCCCTGATGCCGAGTGATGTGGAGCATTTTTTCATGTGTCTGTTGGCCATTTGGATGTATTCTTTGCAGAAATGTCTGTTCATGTCCTCTGCCCATTTCTTCATTGGATTATTTGTTTTTAGGGTGTTGAGTTTGATAAGCTCTTTATAGATTTTGGATACTGGCCCTTTATCTGGTATGTCATTTGCAAATATCTTCTCCCAGATAACTTCTGACAGTGATCTTTTGGCTTTGTTAACTGTTTCCTTTGCAGTGCAAAAGCTTTTGGATCTGATGAAATCCCAATAGTTCATTCTTGCCCTTGCTTCCCTTGCCTTTCGCGATGTTCCTAGGAAGAAGTTGCTGCTGCTGAGGTCAAAGAAGTTGCTACCTGTTCTCTCCTCAAGGACTATGATGGATTCCTTTCTCACATTATGCTTCTTCATCCATTTCCAGTCGATTATAATGTATGGTGTTAGGATGGTCCAATTTCATTTTCTGCATGTGGCTGTTCAATTTTCCAGACCCCAAGGCCAATGGCTCCTTCTCTTCCCCAGGGACAGTGTGCTGTGCCTTCCCCACACTTGCTCCTGGGGAGCGCAGTGACAGACGTGTGCAACCATGCATCTCTCCCATGCAGAGGGGATGCCCAGGCAAAGAGGATTTCGCTCCATGCGGGTTTATTACACCGTGCTGTGGAGACTAGCTCCGGCAAGCAGCAGGCAGCATCCCACAGACCCGACTCTGATTTCCCAAAGAATGCTGTGCTTTCCCAGAGGGGATGCCCGGGCAAAGAGGCTTTCGCTCTATGCGGGTTTCTCCAAAAGTGCTGCGAATACTAGGCTAAGGCAAGCAACAAAAGCAGCCCACAGAACCGACTCTGATTTCCCAGCGACGGCCATGTTTTCGCAGAGGTTTTCAGCTTGGCGTGAAACGCACTTCGCTGCTGCTTCCTCAGCAAGGCTGTGGTTGTTTGCTCTGTCGCGGCAGGAAAGAAGAGCCGCGGGAGAGCTGGTGCCTCTTGGTCCTTGCTTTCCCGGGCTCCATGTTCGCGCCCGGGGTTCACCTTGCTAAGCCGAACTAAGCAGACACAGTCACAACCCTGCAGCAGCGTGCGTGGCCTAGCATGGCACTCGATGCCTATTACCATCTCCTGGCGTAGGTAAGGCTTTGCCTTTTGCTCCGGCGCTCGGGCAGACTCGGGGTCTACGCCAGTGCCTTCACCATAGGAGAGAGGAGGCGACAGGATTCCTGCACCGGGCCCGAGCACTGGGATGGGGAACAGTGGGGACTGTCTCCACTCTTTCCCCGGCACACCCCCTGCCACCCACAATGCTGCCATATCTTGATGGAAGACGGCATCTGACTGCACGTTTCTCCATGGGGTTGTTTCTGCGAGTTCCGGGTATGGCAACTGGTGGCAAGCCCAAGTCTGCCCTTGGGACAGGTGGCCAAAAAAATGCTTTCCCCTTGGGACCAGAGGCACAGGACAGGCCTGCCTTCTGCCCAGACTCCTTCCTCAGAGTGGAGCACGCACCATGCCCTTGTCGTCCGCTCATGTCTCCTTAGCAGCAAGGCTTCAATCTCTCCGCACAGGGAGCAGAGGACACTTGTCTTCTCATGGCCTGCTATTCGTGCCTCGGCAGGCTATTCTGACTCCCGAGCGTTTCCAGACCCCTCGGCCAAGGGATCCTTCTCTTCCCCGTGGGCGGCGTGCTGTGCCTTCCCCAAAATTGCTCCTGGGGAGCGCGGTGACAGACGTGTGCAACCATGCTTCTCTCTCAGGCAGAGGGGATGCTAGGGCAAAGAGGATTTCGCTCCATGCGGGTATCTTCCACCATGTTGCCGAGACTCGCTCAGGCAAGCAGCAGCAGCATCCCCAAACCCAACTCTGATTTCCCAACGAATGCTGTGCTTTCCTAAGGGAGAGGTCCAGGCAAAGAGGCTTTCGCTGTATGCGGGTTTCTCCCACCGCGAGACTGGGCTCAGGGAAGCAGCAGCAGGCCTGACAACATTTCTCAGCGAATGCTGTGCTTTCGCAGAGGCTTTGGTTGGAGCGAACCGCACTTCGCTGCTGCTTCCTCAGCAAGGCTTTGGTCGTTCGCTCTTTCGCAGCAGGGACGAAGAGCCGCGGGAGAGCTGGTGCCTCTTGGGCCTTGCTTTCGCGGGCTCCAAGTTCGCGCCTGGGTTTCACTTTGCTAAGCCGAACTAGGCAGACACAGTCACAACCCTGCAGCAGCGTGCGTGGCCTAGCATGGCACTCTATGCCTAATTCCATCTCCTGGCCTAGGTAAGGCTTTGCCTTTTGCTCCGGCGCTCGGGCAGACTCGGGGTCGAGGCCAGTGCCTTCACCACAGGAGAGAAGAGGCAACAGGATCCCTGCACACGGCCCGGGCACTGGGATGGGGAACTGTGGGGGACTGTCTCCACTCCTTCCCCGCCGCACCGCCTGTCTCCTACAATGCTGCCACATCTTGGTGGAAGATGGCATCTGACTGACCGTTTCTCCATGGGGTTGTTTCTGCAAGTTCCAGATATGGCACCTGGTGGCAAGCCCAAGTCTGCCCTTGGGACAGGTGGCCAAAGAGATGCTTTCCCCTTGGGACAAGAGGCACAGGACAGGCCTGCCATCTGCACAGACTCCTTCCTCAGAGTGGAGCACGCGCCCCTGCCTAGTCATCCCCTCATGTCTCCTTAGCAGCCAGGCTCCCATCTCTCCGCACAGGGAGCGGGTGACACATGTCTGGCCACTGGCCTGCATTTCGTGCCACGGAAGGCTATCCTGTCCCGAGCGTTTCCCGACCCCAAGGCCAAGGGATCCTTCTCTTCCCCGGGGGCGGCGTGCTGTGCCTTCCCCACACTTGCTCCTGGGGAGCGTGGTGACAGACGTGAGCAACCATGCTTCTCTCTCAGGCAGAAAGGATGCTAGGGCAAAGAGGATTTCGCTCCATGCGGGTATCTTCCAACATGCTGCGGAGACTCGATTAGGCAAGCACCAGCAGCATCCCCAAACCCAACTCTGATTTCCCAACGAATGCTGTGCTTTCCAAGGGGAGATGCCAAGGCAAAGGGGCTTTCGCTGTATGCGGGTTTCTCCCACCGCGAGACTGGGCTCAGGCACGCAGCAGCAGCCCCCAAAACATTTCTCGGGGAATGCTGTCCTTTCGCAGAGGCTTTGGTTTGGAGCAAACAGCCCTTCGCCACTGCTTCCTCAGCAAGGCTTCTGTCGCGTCTGGGAAGAAGAGCTGCGGGAGAGCTGGTGCCTCTTG
Organism: Mustela nivalis; assembly: GCF_964662115.1. Taxonomy (NCBI): domain Eukaryota; kingdom Metazoa; phylum Chordata; class Mammalia; order Carnivora; family Mustelidae; genus Mustela; species Mustela nivalis. Next base: position 805,953 of record NW_028136418.1, read on the forward strand.
GGCCTTGCTTTCCCTGGCTCCATGTTCGCGTCCTGGGTTCACCCTGCCAGGCCGAACTATGCAGACACAGTCACAACCGTGCAGTAGCGCGCTTAGCCTAGGATGGCACTCCATGCACACTACCATCTCCCGGTGTAGGCATCGCTTGGCCTTTTACTCTGGCGCTCAGGCCGACTCGCGGACTAGGCCTGTGCTTTCCCCACAGGAAAGGAGAGGTGACAGGATCCCTGCACACCGCCCGTGACTGAATAGGGAGCTTTGGGGGACTGTCACCACTCCTTCCCCTAAAACCCGGGCCTCCTCCAAGCTTCTACATCCCGGAGGAAGACGGCATCTGATGGCCAGGTCTTTCTGGGAGTTGTTTCTCGAGTTTAGGGTAGGCGCCTGGTGGCAAGCCCATGGCTCCACCACGGTCAGGTGGCCAAGGAGTTGCTGTCTCCTTGGGCCCAAAGGCTCAGGACAGGCAAGCTTTCTGCCCAGACTCCTTCCTCAGAGTGGAGCCCTTTCCCCTGCCCTAATCTTCCCCTCGTGTCTCCTTAGCAGCCCGGCTTCCTTCGCTCTGCAGGGACAGATGTGTCCCTTTCCTTAAGGCTCTTTCCACAGGCACCACCGCGCTTCTCTCTCAAACAGAGCGGATGCCCAGGCAAAGAGAATTTCGCTCCATGCGGGTTTATTCCACCGTGCAGGGGAGACTAGCTCCGGCAAGCAGCAGGCAGCATCCCACAGACCCGACTCTGATTTCCCAGAGAATGCTGTGCTTTCCCAGAGGGGATGCCCCGGCAAAGAAGCTTTCGCTCTATGCGGGTTTCTTCCATCGTGCTGCGAATACTCGGCTAAGGCAAGCAACAAAGCAGCCCACAGAACCGACTCTGATTTCCCAGCGACTGCTATGCTTTCGCAGAGGTTTTCAGCTTGGCGCAAACCGCACTTCGCTTCTGCTTCCTCAGCAAGGCTTTGGTCTTTCGCTCTGTCGCGGCCTTGTTTTCCCGGGCTCCAAGTTCGCGCCCGGGGTTCACCTTGCTAAGCCGAAATAAGCAGACACAGTCACAACCCTGCAGCAGCGTGCGTGGCCTAGCATGACACTCTATGCCTATTACCATCTCCTGGCGTAGGTAAGGCTTTGCCTTTTGCTCCGGCGCTCGGCAGAATCGGGGTCTAGGCCAGTGCATTCACCACAGGAGAGAAGAGGCGACAATATATCAGATTTGGTTTCGGGGAGGCTGCTGCTGCTTGCCTAAGCGAGTCTCCGCAGCATGTGGAAGATACCCGCATGGAGCGAAATCCTCTTTGCCCTAGCATCCTTTCTGCCTGAGAGAGAACCATGGTTGCACACGTCTGTCAACGCGCTCCCCAGGAGCAATTTTGTGGAAGGCACAGCACGCAGCCCCCGGGGAAGAGAAGGATCCCTTGGCCTTGGGGTCTAGAAACGTTCGGGAAGCAGAATAGCCTGCCGAGGCACGAACAGCAGGCCATGAGAAGACAAGTGTCCTCTGCTCACTGTGCGGAGAGATTGAAGCCTGGCTGCTAAGGAGACATGAGGGGAAGACAAGGGCATGGGTGCGTGCTCCACTCTGAGGAAGGAGTCTGGGCAGAAGGCAGGCCTGTCCTGTGCCTCTTGTCCCAAGGGGAAAGCATTTTTTTGGCCACCTGTCCCAAGGGCAGACTTGGGCTTGACACCAGGTGCCATACCCGGAACTCGCAGAAACAACCCCATGGAGAAACGTGCAGTCATATGCCCTCTTCCACCAAGATGTGGCAGCATTGTGGGTGGCCGGGGTGTGCCGGGGAAAGCGTGGAGACAGTCCCCACCGTTCCCCATCCCAGTGCTCAGGCCCTGTGCAGGGATCCTGTTGCCTCCTCTCTCCTGTGGTGAAGGCACTGGCCTTGACCCCGAGTCTGCCCGAGCGCCGGAGCAAAAGGCAAAGCCTTACCTACGCCAGGAGATGGTAATAGGCATAGAGTGTCATGCTAGGCCACGCACGCCTTTGCAGGGTAGTGACTGTGTCTGCTTAGTTCGGCTTAGCAAGGTGAACCCCGGGCGCGAACTTGGAGCCCTGGAAAACAAGGCCCAAGAGGCACCAGCTCTCCCGCGGCACTTCTTTCCTGCAACGACAGAGCGAACGACCAAAGCCTTGCTGAGGAAGCAGAAGCGAAGTGCGGTTTGCGCCAAGCTGAAAACCTCTGCGAAAGCATAGCAGTCGCTGGGAAATCAGAGTCGGTTCTGTGGGCTGCTTTTGTTGCTTGCCTTAGCTAGTATTCGCAGCACAATGGGAAAAACCCGCATAGAGCGAAAGCTTCTTTGCCGGGGCATCCCCTCTGGGAAAGCACAGCATTCTTTGCGAAATCAGAGTCGGGTCTGTGGGATGCTGCCTGCTGCTTGCCGGAGCTAGTCTCCACTGCACGGTGGAATAAACCCGCATGGAGCGAAATCCTCTTTGCCTGGGCTTCCGCTCTGCCTGAGAGAGAAGCGCGGTGGTGCCTGTGGAAAGAGCCTTAAGGAAAGGGACACATCTGTCCCTGAAGAGCGAAGGAAGCCGGGCTGCTAAGGAGACACGAGGGGAAGATTAGGGCAGGGGAAAGGGCTCCACTCTGAGGAAGGAGTCTGGGCAGAAAGCATGCCTGTCCTGAGCCTTTGGGCCCAAGGAGACAGCAGCTCCTTGGCCACCTGACCGTGGTGGAGCCATGGGCTTGCCACCAGGCGCCTACCCTAAACTCGAGAAACAACTCCCAGAAAGACCTGGCCATCAGATGCCGTCTTCCTCCGGGATGTAGAAGCTTGGAGGAGGCCCGGGTTTTAAGGGGAAGGAGTGGTGACAGTCCCCCAAAGCTCCCTATTCAGTCACGGGCGGTGTGCAGGGATCCTGTCACCTCTCCTTTCCTGTGGGGAAAGCACAGGCCTAGTCCGCGAGTCGGCCTGAGCGCCAGAGTAAAAGGCCAAGCGATGCCTACACCGGGAGATGGTAGTGTGCATGGAGTGCCATCCTAGGCTAAGCGCGCTACTGCACGGTTGCGACTGTGTCTGCGTAGTTCGGCCTGGCAGGGTGAACCCAGGACGCGAACATGGAGCCAGGGAAAGCAAGGCCCAAGAGGCACCAGCTCTCCCGCAGCTCTTCTTCCCAGACGCGACAGAAGCCTTGCTGAGGAAGCAGTGGCGAAGGGCTGTTTGCTCCAAACCAAAGCCTCTGCGAAAGGACAGCATTCCCCGAGAAATGTTTTGGGGGCTGCCGCTGCGTGCCTGAGCCCAGTCTCGCGGTGGGAGAAACCCGCATACAGCGAAAGCCCCTTTGCCTGGGCATCTCCCCTTGGAAAGCACAGCATTCGTTGGGAAATCAGAGTTGGGTTTGGGGATGCTGCTGGTGCTTGCCTAATCGAGTCTCCGCAGCATGTTGGAAGATACCCGCATGGAGCGAAATCCTCTTTGCCCTAGCATCCTTTCTGCCTGAGAGAGAAGCATGGTTGCTCACGTCTGTCACCGCGCTCCCCAGGAGCAATTTTGGGGAAGGCACAGCACGCCGCCCCCGGGGAAGAGAAGGATCCCTTGGCCTTGGGTCTGGAAACGCTCGGGAAGCAGAATAGCCTGCCGAGGCACCAACAGCCGGCCATGAGAAGACAAGTGTCCTCTGCTCCCTGAGCGGAGAGATTGAAGCCTGGCTGCTAAGGAGACATGAGGGGAAGAGAAGGGCATGGGTGCACTGGCCTTGACCCCGAGTCTGCCCGAGCACCGGAGCAAAAGGCAAAGCCTTACCAGAGCAGGAGATGGAATTAGGAATAGAGTGCCATGCTAGGCCACGCACGCTGCTGCAGGGTTGTGACTGTGTCTGCCTAGTTCGGCTTAGCAAAGTGAAATCCCGGCGCGAACATGGAGCCAGGGAAAGCAAGGCCCAAGAGGCATCAGCTCTCCCGCAGCTCTTCTTCCCTGACGCGACAGAAGCCTTGCTGAGGAAGCAGTGGCTAAGGGCTTTTTGCTCCAAACCAAAGCCTCTGCGAAAGGACAGCATTCCCCGAGAAATGTTTTGGGGGCTGCTGCTGCGTGCCTGAGCCCAGTCTCGCGGTGGGAGAAACCCGCATACATTGAAAGCCCCTTTGCCTGGGCATCTCCCCTTGGAAAGCACAGCATTCGTTGGGAAATCAGAGTTGGGTTTGGGGATGCTGTTGCTGCTTGCCTAAGCGAGTCTCCGCAGCATGTTGGAAGATACCCGCATGGAGCGAAATCCTCTTTGCCCTAGCATCCTTTCTGCCTGAGAGAGAAGCATGGTTGCTCACGTCTGTCACCACGCTCCCCAGGAGCAAGTGTGGGGAAGCCACAGCACGCCGCCCCAGGGAAGAGAAGGATCCCTTGGCCTTGGGGTCTGGAAACGCTCGGGAAGCAGAATAGCCTGCCGAGGCACGAACAGCAGGCCATGAGAAGACAAGTGTCCTCTCCTCCCTGTGCGGAGAGATTGAAGCCTGGCTGCTAAGGAGACATGAGGGGAAGACAAGGGCATGGGTGCGTGCTCCACTCTGAGGAAGGAGTCTGGGCAGAAGGCAGGCCTGTCCTGTGCCTCTTGTCCCAAGGGGAAAGCATCTGTTTGGCCACCTGTCCCAAGGGCAGACTTGGGCTTGCCACCAGGTGCCATACCCGGAACTCGCAGAAACAACCCCATGGAGAAACGTGCAGTCAGATGCCGTCTTCCACCAAGATATGGCAGCATTGTGGGTGGCCGGGGGTGTGCCGGGGAAAGAGTGGAGACAGTCCCCACCGTTCCCCATCCCAGTGCTCGGGCCCTGTGCAGGGATCCTGTCGCCTCTTCTCTCCTGTGGTGAAGGCACTGGCCTTGACCCCGAGTCTGCCCGAGCGCCGGAGCAAAAGGCAAAGCCTTACCTACGCCAGGAGATGGTAATTGGCAAAGAGTGTCATGCTAGGCAACGCACGCTGCTGCAGGGTTGTGACTGTGTCTGCTTAGATCGGCTTAGCAAGGTGAACCCCGGGCGCGAAATGGAGCCCGGGAAAACAAGGCCCAAGAGGCACCAGCTCTCCCGCGGCTCTTCTTTCCAGCCGCGACAGAGCAAACGACGAAAGCCTTGCTGAGGAAGCAGCAGCGAAGTGCGGTTGGCGCCAAGCTGAAAACCTCTGCGAAAGCATAGCAGTCGCTGGGAAATCAGAGTCGGTTCTGTGGGATGCTGCCTGCTGCTTGCCGGAGCTAGTCTCCACTGCACGGTGGAATAAACCCGCATGGAGCGAAATCCTCTTTGCCTGGGCTTCCGCTCTGCCTGAGAGAGAAGCGCGGTGGTGCCTGTGGAAAGAGCCTTAAGGAAAGGGACACATCTGTCACTGAAGAGCGAAGGAAGCCGGGCTGCTAAGGAGACACGAGGGGAAGATTAGGGCAGGGGAAAGGGCTCCACTCTGAGGAAGGAGTCTGGGCAGAAAGCATGCCTGTCCTGAGCCTTTGGGCCCAAGGAGACAGCAGCTCCTAGGCCACCTGACCGTGGTGGAGCCATGGGCTTGCCACCAGGCGCCTACCCTAAACTCGAGAAACAACTCCCAGAAAGACCTGGCCATCAGATGCCGTCTTCCTCCGGGATGTAGAAGCTTGGAGGAGGCCCGGGTTTTAAGGGGAAGGAGTGGTGACAGTCCCCCAAAGCTCCCTATTCAGTCACGGGCGGTGTGCAGGGATCCTGTCACCTCTCCTTTCCTGTGGGGAAAGCACAGGCCTAGTCCGCGAGTCGGCCTGAGCGCCAGAGTAAAAGGCCAAGCGATGCCTACACCGGGAGATGGTAGTGTGCATGGAGTGCCATCCTAGGCTAAGCGCGCTACTGCACGGTTGCGACTGTGTCTGCGTAGTTCGGCCTGGCAGGGTGAACCCAGGACGCGAACATGGAGCCAGGGAAAGCAAGGCCCAAGAGGCACCAGCTCTCCTGCAGCTCTTCTTCCCAGACGCGACCGAAGCCTTGCTGAGGAAGCAGTGGCGAAGTGCTGTTTGCTACAAACCAAAGCCTCTGCGAAAGGACAGCATTCCCCGAGAAATGTTTTGGGGGCTGCTGCTGCGTGCCTGAGCCCATTCTCGCGGTGGGAGAAACCCGCATACAGCAAAAGCCCCTTTGCCTTGGCATCTCCCCTTGGAAAGCACAGCATTCTTTGGGAAATCAGAGTTGGGTTTGGGGATGCTGCTGCTGCTTGCCTAAGCGAGTCTCCGCAGCATGTTGGAAGACACCCGCATGGAGCGAAATCCTCTTTGCCCTAGCATCCTTTCTGCCTGAGAGAGAAGCATGGTTGCTCACGTCTGTCACCACGCTCCCCAGGAGCTAGTGTGGGGAAGGCACAGCACGCCGCCCCCGGGGAAGAGAAGGATCCCTTGGCCTTGGGGTCGGGAAACGCTCGGGAATAGGATAGCCTGCCGCGGCACGAAATGCAGGCCGGTGGCCAGACATGTGTCACCCGCTCCCTGTGCGGAGAGATGGAAGCCTGGCTGCTAAGGAGACATGAGGGGACGACTAGGGCAGGGGCGCGTGCTCCACTCTAAGGAGTCTGGGCAGAAGGCAGGCCTGTCCTGTGCCTCTGTTACCAAGGGGACACCATCTCCTTGGCCACCTGTCCCAAGGGCAGACTTGGGCTTGCCACCAGGTGCCATACCCGGAACTCGCAGAAACAACCCCATGGAGAAACGTGCAGTCAGATGCCGTCTTCCACCAAGATGTGGCAGCATTGTGGGTGGCCGGGGTGTGCCGGGGAAAGAGTGGAGAAAGTCCCCACTGTTCCCCATCCCAGTGCTCGGGCCTTGTGCAGGGATCCTGTTGCCTCCTCTCTCCTGTGGTGAAGGCACTGGCCTTGACCCCGAGTCTGCCCGAGCGCCGGAGCAAAAGGCAAAGCCTTACCTACGCCAGGAGATGGTAATAGGCAAAGAGTGTCATGCTAGGCAACGCACGCTGCTGCAGGGTTGTGACTGTGTCTGCTTAGATCGGCTTAGCAAGGTGAACCCCGGGCGCGAACTTGGAGCCCGGGAAAACAAGGCCCAAGAGGCACCAGCTCTCCCGCGGCTCTTCTTTCCAGCCGCGACAGAGCGAACGACCAAAGCCTTGCTGAGGAAGCAGAAGCGAAGTGCGGTTTGCGCCAAGCTGAAAACCTCTGCGAAAGCATAGCAGTCGCTGGGAAATCAGAGTCGGTTCTGTGGGCTGCTTTTGTTGCTTGCCTTAGCCTAGTATTCGCAGCACAATGGGAAAAACCCGCATAGAGCGAAAGCTTCTTGGCCGGGGCATCCCCTCTGGGAAAGCACAGCATTCTCTGGGAAATCAGAGTCGGGTCTGTGGGATGCTGCCTGCTGCTTGCCGGAGCTAGTCTCCCCTGCACGGTGGAATAAACCCGCATGGAGCGAAATTCTCTTTGCCTGGGCATCCGCTCTGTTTGAGAGAGAAGCGCGGTGGTGCCTGTGGAAAGAGCCTTAAGGAAAGGGACACATCTGTCCCTGCAGAGCGAAGGAAGCCGGGCTGCTAAGGAGACACGAGGGGAAGATTAGGGCAGGGGAAAGGGCTCCACTCTGAGGAAGGAGTCTGGGCAGAAAGCATGCCTGTCCTGAGCCTTTGGGCCCAAGGAGACAGCAGCTCCTTGGCCACCTGACCGTGGTGGAGCCATGGGCTTGCCACCAGGCGCCTACCCTAAACTCGAGAAACAACTCCCAGAAAGACCTGGCCATCAGATGCCGTCTTCCTCCAGGATGTAGAAGCTTGGAGGAGGCCCGGGTTTTAAGGGGAAGGAGTGGTGACAGTCCCCCAAAGCTCCCTATTCAGTCACGGGCGGTGTGCAGGGATCCTGTCACCTCTCCTTTCCTGTGGGGAAAGCACAGGCCTAGTCCGCGAGTCGGCCTGAGCGCCAGAGTAAAAGGCCAAGCGATGCCTACACCGGGAGATGGTATTGTGCATGGAGTGCCATCCTAGGCTAAGCGCGCTACTGCACGGTTGCGACTGTGTCTGCGTAGTTCGGCCTGTCAGGGTGAACCCAGGACGCGAACATGGAGCCAGGGAAAGCAAGGCCCAAGAGGCACCAGCTCTCCCGCAGCTCTTCTTCCCAGACGCGACCGAAGCCTTGCTGAGGAAGCAGTGGCGAAGTGCTGTTTGCTACAAACCAAAGCCTCTGCGAAAGGACAGCATTCCCCGAGAAATGTTTTGGGGGCTGCTGCTGCGTGCCTGAGCCCATTCTCGCGGTGGGAGAAACCCGCATACAGCAAAAGCCCCTTTGCCTTGGCATCTCCCCTTGGAAAGCACAGCATTCTTTGGGAAATCAGAGTTGGGTTTGGGGATGCTGCTGCTGCTTGCCTAAGCGAGTCTCCGCAGCATGTTGGAAGACACCCGCATGGAGCGAAATCCTCTTTGCCCTAGCATCCTTTCTGCCTGAGAGAGAAGCATGGTTGCTCACGTCTGTCACCACGCTCCCCAGGAGCTAGTGTGGGGAAGGCACAGCACGCCGCCCCCGGGGAAGAGAAGGATCCCTTGGCCTTGGGGTCGGGAAACGCTCGGGAATAGGATAGCCTGCCGCGGCACGAAATGCAGGCCGGTGGCCAGACATGTGTCACCCGCTCCCTGTGCGGAGAGATGGAAGCCTGGCTGCTAAGGAGACATGAGGGGACGACTAGGGCAGGGGCGCGTGCTCCACTCTAAGGAGTCTGGGCAGAAGGCAGGCCTGTCCTGTGCCTCTGTTACCAAGGGGACACCATCTCCTTGGCCACCTGTCCCAAGGGCAGACTTGGGCTTGCCACCAGGTGCCATACCCGGAACTCGCAGAAACAACCCCATGGAGAAACGTGCAGTCAGATGCCGTCTTCCACCAAGATGTGGCAGCATTGTGGGTGGCCGGGGTGTGCCGGGGAAAGAGTGGAGAAAGTCCCCACTGTTCCCCATCCCAGTGCTCGGGCCTTGTGCAGGGATCCTGTTGCCTCCTCTCTCCTGTGGTGAAGGCACTGGCCTTGACCCCGAGTCTGCCCGAGCGCCGGAGCAAAAGGCAAAGCCTTACCTACGCCAGGAGATGGTAATAGGCAAAGAGTGTCATGCTAGGCAACGCACGCTGCTGCAGGGTTGTGACTGTGTCTGCTTAGATCGGCTTAGCAAGGTGAACCCCGGGCGCGAACTTGGAGCCCGGGAAAACAAGGCCCAAGAGGCACCAGCTCTCCCGCGGCTCTTCTTTCCAGCCGCGACAGAGCGAACGACCAAAGCCTTGCTGAGGAAGCAGAAGCGAAGTGCGGTTTGCGCCAAGCTGAAAACCTCTGCGAAAGCATAGCAGTCGCTGGGAAATCAGAGTCGGTTCTGTGGGCTGCTTTTGTTGCTTGCCTTAGCCTAGTATTCGCAGCACAATGCGAAAAACCCGCATAGAGCGAAAGCTTCTTGGCCGGGGCATCCCCTCTGGGAAAGCACAGCATTCTCTGGGAAATCAGAGTCGGGTCTGTGGGATGCTGCCTGCTGCTTGCCGGAGCTAGTCTCCCCTGCACGGTGGAATAAACCCGCATGGAGCGAAATTCTCTTTGCCTGGGCATCCGCTCTGTTTGAGAGAGAAGCGCGGTGGTGCCTGTGGAAAGAGCCTTAAGGAAAGGGACACATCTGTCCCTGCAGAGCGAAGGAAGCCGGGCTGCTAAGGAGACACGAGGGGAAGATTAGGGCAGGGGAAAGGGCTCCACTCTGAGGAAGGAGTCTGGGCAGAAAGCATGCCTGTCCTGAGCCTTTGGGCCCAAGGAGACAGCAGCTCCTTGGCCACCTGACCGTGGTGGAGCCATGGGCTTGCCACCAGGCGCCTACCCTAAACTCGAGAAACAACTCCCAGAAAGACCTGGCCATCAGATGCCGTCTTCCTCCGGGATGTAGAAGCTTGGAGGAGGCCCGGGTTTTAAGGGGAAGGAGTGGTGACAGTCCCCCAAAGCTCCCTATTCAGTCACGGGCGGTGTGCAGGGATCCTGTCACCTCTCCTTTCCTGTGGGGAAAGCACAGGCCTAGTCCGCGAGTCGGCCTGAGCGCCAGAGTAAAAGGCCAAGCGATGCCTACACCGGGAGATGGTAGTGTGCATGGAGTGCCATCCTAGGCTAAGCGCGCTACTGCACGGTTGCGACTGTGTCTGCGTAGTTCGGCCTGGCAGGGTGAACCCAGGACGCGAACATGGAGCCAGGGAAAGCAAGGCCCAAGAGGCACCAGCTCTCCCGCAGCTCTTCTTCCCAGACGCGACAGAAGCCTTGCTGAGGAAGCAGTGGCGAAGTGCTGTTTGCTCCAAACCAAAGCCTCTGCGAAAGGACAGCATTCCCCGAGAAATGTTTTGGGGGCTGCTGCTGCGTGCCTGAGCCCATTCTCGCGGTGGGAGAAACCCGCATACAGCGAAAGCCCCTTTGCCTTGGCATCTCCCCTTGGAAAGCACAGCATTCTTTGGGAAATCAGAGTTGGGTTTGGGGATGCTGCTGCTGCTTGCCTAAGCGAGTCTCCGCAGCATGTTGGAAGACACCCGCATGGAGCGAAATCCTCTTTGCCCTAGCATCCTTTCTGCCTGAGAGAGAAGCATGGTTGCTCACGTCTGTCACCACGCTCCCCAGGAGCAAGTGTGGGGAAGGCACAGCACGCCGCCCCCGGGGAAGAGAAGGATCCCTTGGCCTTGGGGTCGGGAAACGCTCGGGAACAGGATAGCCTGCCGCGGCACGAAATGCAGGCCGGTGGCCAGACATGTGTCACCCGCTCCCTGTGCGGAGAGATGGAAGCCTGGCTGCTAAGGAGACATGAGGGGACGACTAGGGCAGGGGCGCATGCTCCACTCTAAGGAGTCTGGGCAGAAGGCAGGCCTGTCCTGTGCCTCTGTTACCAAGGGGACACCATCTCCTTGGCCACCTGTCCCAAGGGCAGACTTGGGCTTGCCACCAGGTGCCATACCCGGAACTCGCAGAAACAACCCCATGGAGAAACGTGCAGTCAGATGCCGTCTTCCACCAAGATGTGGCAGCATTGTGGGTGGCCGGGGTGTGCCGGGGAAAGAGTGGAGAAAGTCCCCACTGTTCCCCATCCCAGTGCTCGGGCCTTGTGCAGGGATCCTGTTGCCTCCTCTCTCCTGTGGTGAAGGCACTGGCCTTGACCCCGAGTCTGCCCGAGCGCCGGAGCAAAAGGCAAAGCCTTACCTACGCCAGGAGATGGTAATAGGCAAAGAGTGTCATGCTAGGCAACGCACGCTGCTGCAGGGTTGTGACTGTGTCTGCTTAGATCGGCTTAGCAAGGTGAACCCCGGGCGCGAACTTGGAGCCCGGGAAAACAAGGCCCAAGAGGCACCAGCTCGCCCGCGGCTCTTCTTTCCAGCCGCGACAGAGCGAACGACCAAAACCTTGCTGAGGAAGCAGAAGCGAAGTGCGGTTTGCGCCAAGCTGAAAACCTCTGCGAAAGCATAGCAGTCGCTGGGAAATCAGAGTCGGTTCTGTGGGCTGCTTTTGTTGCTTGCCTTAGCCTAGTATTCGCAGCACAATGGGAAAAACCCGCATAGAGCGAAAGCTTCTTGGCCGGGGCATCCCCTCTGGGAAAGCACAGCATTCTCTGGGAAATCAGAGTCGGGTCTGTGGGATGCTGCCTGCTGCTTGCCGGAGCTAGTCTCCCCTGCACGGTGGAATAAACCCGCATGGGGCGAAATTCTCTTTGCCTGGGCTTCCGCTCTGCCTGAGAGAGAAGCGCGGTGGTGCCTGTGGAAAGAGCCTTAAGGAAAGGGACACATCTGTCCCTGCAGAGCGAAGGAAGCCGGGCTGCTAAGGAGACACGAGGGGAAGATTAGGGCAGGGGAAACGGCTCCACTCTGAGGAAGGAGTCTGGGCAGAAAGCTTGCCTGTCCTGAGCCTTTGGGCCCAAGGAGACAGCAGCTCCTTGGCCACCTGACCGTGGTGGAGCCATGGGCTTGCCACCAGGCGCCTACCCTAAACTCGAGAAACAACTCCCAGAAAGACCTGGCCATCAGATGCCGTCTTCCTCCGGGATGTAGAAGCTTGGAGGAGGCCCGGGTTTTAAGGGGAAGGAGTGGTGACAGTCCCCCAAAGCTCCCTATTCAGTCACGGGCGGTGTGCAGGGATCCTGTCACCTCTCCTTTCCTGTGGGGAAAGCACAGGCCTAGTCCGCGAGTCGGCCTGAGCGCCAGAGTAAAAGGCCAAGCGATGCCTACACCGGGAGATGGTAGTGTGCATGGAGTGCCATCCTAGGCTAAGCGCGCTACTGCACGGTTGCGACTGTGTCTGCGTAGTTCGGCCTGGCAGGGTGAACCCAGGACGCGAACATGGAGCCAGGGAAAGCAAGGCCCAAGAGGCACCAGCTCTCCCACAGCTCTTCTTCCCAGACGCGACAGAAGCCTTGCTGAGGAAGGAGTGGAGAAGTGCTGTTTGCTCCAAACCAAAGCCTCTGCGAAAGGACAGCATTCCCCGAGAAATGTTTTGGGGGCTGCTGCTGCGTGCCTGAGCCCATTCTCGCGGTGGGAGAAACCCGCATACAGCGAAAGCCCCTTTGCCTTGGCATCTCCCCTTGGAAAGCACAGCATTCTTTGGGAAATCAAAGTTGGGTTTGGGGATGCTGCTGCTGCTTGCCTAAGCGAGTCTCCGCAGCATGTTGGAAGACACCCGCATGGAGCGAAATCCTCTTTGCCCTAGCATCCTTTCTGCCTGAGAGAGAAGCATGGTTGCTCACGTCTGTCACCACGCTCCCCAGGAGCAAGTGTGGGGAAGGCACAGCACGCCGCCCCCGGGGAAGAGAAGGATCCCTTGGCCTTGGGGTCGGGAAACGCTCGGGAACAGGATAGCCTGCCGCGGCACGAAATGCAGGCCGGTGGCCAGACATGTGTCACCCGCTCCCTGTGCGGAGAGATGGAAGCCTGGCTGCTAAGGAGACATGAGGGGACGACTAGGGCAGGGGCGCGTGCTCCACTCTAAGGAGTCTGGGCAGAAGGCAGGCCTGTCCTGTGCCTCTGTTACCAAGGGGACACCATCTCCTTGGCCACCTGTCCCAAGGGCAGACTTGGGCTTGCCACCAGGTGCCATACCCGGAACTCGCAGAAACAACCCCATGGAGAAACGTGCAGTCAGATGCCGTCTTCCACCAAGATGTGGCAGCATTGTGGGTGGCCGGGGTGTGCCGGGGAAAGAGTGGAGAAAGTCCCCACTGTTCCCCATCCCAGTGCTCGGGCCTTGTGCAGGGATCCTGTTGCCTCCTCTCTCCTGTGGTGAAGGCACTGGCCTTGACCCCGAGTCTGCCCGAGCGCCGGAGCAAAAGGCAAAGCCTTACCTACGCCAGGAGATGGTAATAGGCAAAGAGTGTCATGCTAGGCAACGCACGCTGCTGCAGGGTTGTGACTGTGTCTGCTTAGATCGGCTTAGCAAGGTGAACCCCGGGCGCGAACTTGGAGCCCGGGAAAACAAGGCCCAAGAGGCACCAGCTCGCCCGCGGCTCTTCTTTCCAGCCGCGACAGAGCAAACGACCAAAACCTTGCTGAGGAAGCAGAAGCGAAGTGCGGTTTGCGCCAAGCTGAAAACCTCTGCGAAAGCATAGCAGTCGCTGGGAAATCAGAGTCGGTTCTGTGGGCTGCTTTTGTTGCTTGCCTTAGCCTAGTATTCGCAGCACAATGGGAAAAACCCGCATAGAGCGAAAGCTTCTTGGCCGGGGCATCGCCTCTGGGAAAGCACAGCATTCTCTGGGAAATCAGAGTCGGGTCTGTGGGATGCTGCCTACTGCTTGCCGGAGCTAGTCTCCCCTGCACGGTGGAATAAACCCGCATGGGTCGAAATTCTCTTTGCCTGGGCTTCCGCTCTGCCTGAGAGAGAAGCGCGGTGGTGCCTGTGGAAAGAGCCTTAAGGAAAGGGACACATCTGTCCCTGCAGAGCGAAGGAAGCCGGGCTGCTAAGGAGACACGAGGGGAAGATTAGGGCAGGGGAAACGGCTCCACTCTGAGGAAGGAGTCTGGGCAGAAAGCTTGCCTGTCCTGAGCCTTTGGGCCCAAGGAGACAGCAGCTCCTTGGCCACCTGACCGTGGTGGAGCCATGGGCTTGCCACCAGGCGCCTACCCTAAACTCGAGAAACAACTCCCAGAAAGACCTGGCCATCAGATGCCGTCTTCCTCCGGGATGTAGAAGCTTGGAGGAGGCCCGGGTTTTAAGGGGAAGGAGTGGTGACAGTCCCCCAAAGCTCCCTATTCAGTGCACGGGCGGTGTGCAGGGATCCTGTCACCTCTCCTTTCCTGTGGGGAAAGCACAGGCCTAGTCCGCGAGTCGGCCTGAGCGCCAGAGTAAAAGGCCAAGCGATGCCTACACCGGGAGATGGTAGTGTGCATGGAGTGCCATCCTAGGCTAAGCGCGCTACTGCACGGTTGCGACTGTGTCTGCGTAGTTCGGCCTGGCAGGGTTAACCCAGGACGCGAACATGGAGCCAGGGAAAGCAAGGCCCAAGAGGCACCAGCTCTCCCGCAGCTCTTCTTCCCAGACGCGACAGAAGCCTTGCTGAGGAAGCAGTGGCGAAGGGCTGTTTGCTCCAAACCAAAGCCTCTGCGAAAGGACAGCATTCCCCGAGAAATGTTTTGGGGGCTGCTGCTGCGTGCCTGAGCCCACTCTCGCGGTGGGAGAAACCCGCATACAGCGAAAGCCCCTTTGCCTTGGCATCTCCCCTTGGAAAGCACAGCATTCTTTGGGAATTCAAAGTTGGGTTTGGGGATGCTGCTGCTGCTTGCCTAAGCGAGTCTCCGCAGCATGTTGGAAGACACCCGCATGGAGCGAAATCCTCTTTGCCCTAGCATCCTTTCTGCCTGAGAGAGAAGCATGGTTGCTCACGTCTGTCACCACGCTCCCCAGGAGCAAGTGTGGGGAAGGCACAGCACGCCGCCCCCGGGGAAGAGAAGGATCCCTTGGCCTTGGGGTCGGGAAACGCTCGGGAACAGGATAGCCTGCCGCGGCACGAAATGCAGGCCGGTGGCCAGACATGTGTCACCCGCTCCCTGTGCGGAGAGATGGAAGCCTGGCTGCTAAGGAGACATGAGGGGACGACTAGGGCAGGGGCGCATGCTCCACTCTAAGGAGTCTGGGCAGAAGGCAGGCCTGTCCTGTGCCTCTGTTACCAAGGGGACACCATCTCCTTGGCCACCTGTCCCAAGGGCAGACTTGGGCTTGCCACCAGGTGCCATACCCGGAACTCGCAGAAACAACCCCATGGAGAAACGTGCAGTCAGATGCCGTCTTCCACCAAGATGTGGCAGCATTGTGGGTGGCCGGGGTGTGCCGGGGAAAGAGTGGAGAAAGTCCCCACTGTTCCCCATCCCAGTGCTCGGGCCTTGTGCAGGGATCCTGTTGCCTCCTCTCTCCTGTGGTGAAGGCACTGGCCTTGACCCCGAGTCTGCCCGAGCGCCGGAGCAAAAGGCAAAGCCTTACCTACGCCAGGAGATGGTAATAGGCAAAGAGTGTCATGCTAGGCAACGCACGCTGCTGCAGGGTTGTGACTGTGTCTGCTTAGATCGGCTTAGCAAGGTGAACCCCGGGCGCGAACTTGGAGCCCGGGAAAACAAGGCCCAAGAGGCACCAGCTCGCCCGCGGCTCTTCTTTCCAGCCGCGACAGAGCAAACGACCAAAACCTTGCTGAGGAAGCAGAAGCGAAGTGCGGTTTGCGCCAAGCTGAAAACCTCTGCGAAAGCATAGCAGTCGCTGGGAAATCAGAGTCGGTTCTGTGGGCTGCTTTTGTTGCTTGCCTTAGCCTAGTATTCGCAGCACAATGGGAAAAACCCGCATAGAGCGAAAGCTTCTTGGCCGGGGCATCCCCTCTGGGAAAGCACAGCATTCTCTGGGAAATCAGAGTCGGGTCTGTGGGATGCTGCCTGCTGCTTGCCGGAGCTAGTCTCCCCTGCACGGTGGAATAAACCCGCATGGGGCGAAATTCTCTTTGCCTGGGCTTCCGCTCTGCCTGAGAGAGAAGCGCGGTGGTGCCTGTGGAAAGAGCCTTAAGGAAAGGGACACATCTGTCCCTGCAGAGCGAAGGAAGCCGGGCTGCTAAGGAGACACGAGGGGAAGATTAGGGCAGGGGAAACGGCTCCACTCTGAGGAAGGAGTCTGGGCAGAAAGCTTGCCTGTCCTGAGCCTTTGGGCCCAAGGAGACAGCAGCTCCTTGGCCACCTGACCGTGGTGGAGCCATGGGCTTGCCACCAGGCGCCTACCCTAAACTCGAGAAACAACTCCCAGAAAGACCTGGCCATCAGATGCCGTCTTCCTCCGGGATGTAGAAGCTTGGAGGAGGCCCGGGTTTTAAGGGGAAGGAGTGGTGACAGTCCCCCAAAGCTCCCTATTCAGTGCACGGGCGGTGTGCAGGGATCCTGTCACCTCTCCTTTCCTGTGGGGAAAGCACAGGCCTAGTCCGCGAGTCGGCCTGAGCGCCAGAGTAAAAGGCCAAGCGATGCCTACACCGGGAGATGGTAGTGTGCATGGAGTGCCATCCTAGGCTAAGCGCGCTACTGCACGGTTGCGACTGTGTCTGCGTAGTTCGGCCTGGCAGGGTGAACCCAGGACGCGAACATGGAGCCAGGGAAAGCAAGGCCCAAGAGGCACCAGCTCTCCCGCAGCTCTTCTTCCCAGACACGACAGAAGCCTTGCTGAGGAAGCAGTGGCGAAGTGCTGTTTGCTCCAAACCAAAGCCTCTGCGAAAGGACAGCATTCCCCGAGAAATGTTTTGGGGGCTGCTGCTGCGTGCCTGAGCCCATTCTCGCGGTGGGAGAAACCCGCATACAGCGAAAGCCCCTTTGCCTTGGCATCTCCCCTTGGAAAGCACAGCATTCTTTGGGAAATCAGAGTTGGGTTTGGGGATGCTGCTGCTGCTTGCCTAAGCGAGTCTCCGCAGCATGTTGGAAGACACCCGCATGGAGCGAAATCCTCTTTGCCCTAGCATCCTTTCTGCCTGAGAGAGAAGCATGGTTGCTCACGTCTGTCACCACGCTCCCCAGGAGCAAGTGTGGGGAAGGCACAGCACGCCGCCCCCGGGGAAGAGAAGGATCCCTTGGCCTTGGGGTCGGGAAACGCTCGGGAACAGGATAGCCTGCCGCGGCACGAAATGCAGGCCGGTGGCCAGACATGTGTCACCCGCTCCCTGTGCGGAGAGATGGAAGCCTGGCTGCTAAGGAGACATGAGGGGACGACTAGGGCAGGGGCGCATGCTCCACTCTAAGGAGTCTGGGCAGAAGGCAGGCCTGTCCTGTGCCTCTGTTACCAAGGGGACACCATCTCCTTGGCCACCTGTCCCAAGGGCAGACTTGGGCTTGCCACCAGGTGCCATACCCGGAACTCGCAGAAACAACCCCATGGAGAAACGTGCAGTCAGATGCCGTCTTCCACCAAGATGTGGCAGCATTGTGGGTGGCCGGGGTGTGCCGGGGAAAGAGTGGAGAAAGTCCCCACTGTTCCCCATCCCAGTGCTCGGGCCTTGTGCAGGGATCCTGTTGCCTCCTCTCTCCTGTGGTGAAGGCACTGGCCTTGACCCCGAGTCTGCCCGAGCGCCGGAGCAAAAGGCAAAGCCTTACCTACGCCAGGAGATGGTAATAGGCAAAGAGTGTCATGCTAGGCAACGCACGCTGCTGCAGGGTTGTGACTGTGTCTGCTTAGATCGGCTTAGCAAGGTGAACCCCGGGCGCGAACTTGGAGCCCGGGAAAACAAGGCCCAAGAGGCACCAGCTCGCCCGCGGCTCTTCTTTCCAGCCGCGACAGAGCAAACGACCAAAACCTTGCTGAGGAAGCAGAAGCGAAGTGCGGTTTGCGCCAAGCTGAAAACCTCTGCGAAAGCATAGCAGTCGCTGGGAAATCAGAGTCGGTTCTGTGGGCTGCTTTTGTTGCTTGCCTTAGCCTAGTATTCGCAGCACAATGGGAAAAACCCGCATAGAGCGAAAGCTTCTTGGCCGGGGCATCCCCTCTGGGAAAGCACAGCATTCTCTGGGAAATCAGAGTCGGGTCTGTGGGATGCTGCCTGCTGCTTGCCGGAGCTAGTCTCCCCTGCACGGTGGAATAAACCCGCATGGGGCGAAATTCTCTTTGCCTGGGCTTCCGCTCTGCCTGAGAGAGAAGCGCGGTGGTGCCTGTGGAAAGAGCCTTAAGGAAAGGGACACATCTGTCCCTGCAGAGCGAAGGAAGCCGGGCTGCTAAGGAGACACGAGGGGAAGATTAGGGCAGGGGAAACGGCTCCACTCTGAGGAAGGAGTCTGGGCAGAAAGCTTGCCTGTCCTGAGCCTTTGGGCCCAAGGAGACAGCAGCTCCTTGGCCACCTGACCGTGGTGGAGCCATGGGCTTGCCACCAGGCGCCTACCCTAAACTCGAGAAACAACTCCCAGAAAGACCTGGCCATCAGATGCCGTCTTCCTCCGGGATGTAGAAGCTTGGAGGAGGCCCGGGTTTTAAGGGGAAGGAGTGGTGACAGTCCCCCAAAGCTCCCTATTCAGTGCACGGGCGGTGTGCAGGGATCCTGTCACCTCTCCTTTCCTGTGGGGAAAGCACAGGCCTAGTCCGCGAGTCGGCCTGAGCGCCAGAGTAAAAGGCCAAGCGATGCCTACACCGGGAGATGGTAGTGTGCATGGAGTGCCATCCTAGGCTAAGCGCGCTACTGCACGGTTGCGACTGTGTCTGCGTAGTTCGGCCTGGCAGGGTGAACCCAGGACGCGAACATGGAGCCAGGGAAAGCAAGGCCCAAGAGGCACCAGCTCTCCCGCAGCTCTTCTTCCCAGACGCGACAGAAGCCTTGCTGAGGAAGCAGTGGCGAAGGGCTGTTTGCTCCAAACCAAAGCCTCTGCGAAAGGACAGCATTCCCCGAGAAATGTTTTGGGGGCTGCTGCTGCGTGCCTGAGCCCACTCTCGCGGTGGGAGAAACCCGCATACAGCGAAAGCCCCTTTGCCTTGGCATCTCCCCTTGGAAAGCACAGCATTCTTTGGGAATTCAAAGTTGGGTTTGGGGATGCTGCTGCTGCTTGCCTAAGCGAGTCTCCGCAGCATGTTGGAAGACACCCGCATGGAGCGAAATCCTCTTTGCCCTAGCATCCTTTCTGCCTGAGAGAGAAGCATGGTTGCTCACGTCTGTCACCACGCTCCCCAGGAGCAAGTGTGGGGAAGGCACAGCACGCCGCCCCCGGGGAAGAGAAGGATCCCTTGGCCTTGGGGTCGGGAAACGCTCGGGAACAGGATAGCCTGCCGCGGCACGAAATGCAGGCCGGTGGCCAGACATGTGTCACCCGCTCCCTGTGCGGAGAGATGGAAGCCTGGCTGCTAAGGAGACATGAGGGGACGACTAGGGCAGGGGCGCATGCTCCACTCTAAGGAGTCTGGGCAGAAGGCAGGCCTGTCCTGTGCCTCTGTTACCAAGGGGACACCATCTCCTTGGCCACCTGTCCCAAGGGCAGACTTGGGCTTGCCACCAGGTGCCATACCCGGAACTCGCAGAAACAACCCCATGGAGAAACGTGCAGTCAGATGCCGTCTTCCACCAAGATGTGGCAGCATTGTGGGTGGCCGGGGTGTGCCGGGGAAAGAGTGGAGAAAGTCCCCACTGTTCCCCATCCCAGTGCTCGGGCCTTGTGCAGGGATCCTGTTGCCTCCTCTCTCCTGTGGTGAAGGCACTGGCCTTGACCCCGAGTCTGCCCGAGCGCCGGAGCAAAAGGCAAAGCCTTACCTACGCCAGGAGATGGTAATAGGCAAAGAGTGTCATGCTAGGCAACGCACGCTGCTGCAGGGTTGTGACTGTGTCTGCTTAGATCGGCTTAGCAAGGTGAACCCCGGGCGCGAACTTGGAGCCCGGGAAAACAAGGCCCAAGAGGCACCAGCTCGCCCGCGGCTCTTCTTTCCAGCCGCGACAGAGCAAACGACCAAAACCTTGCTGAGGAAGCAGAAGCGAAGTGCGGTTTGCGCCAAGCTGAAAACCTCTGCGAAAGCATAGCAGTCGCTGGGAAATCAGAGTCGGTTCTGTGGGCTGCTTTTGTTGCTTGCCTTAGCCTAGTATTCGCAGCACAATGGGAAAAACCCGCATAGAGCGAAAGCTTCTTGGCCGGGGCATCCCCTCTGGGAAAGCACAGCATTCTCTGGGAAATCAGAGTCGGGTCTGTGGGATGCTGCCTGCTGCTTGCCGGAGCTAGTCTCCCCTGCACGGTGGAATAAACCCGCATGGGGCGAAATTCTCTTTGCCTGGGCTTCCGCTCTGCCTGAGAGAGAAGCGCGGTGGTGCCTGTGGAAAGAGCCTTAAGGAAAGGGACACATCTGTCCCTGCAGAGCGAAGGAAGCCGGGCTGCTAAGGAGACACGAGGGGAAGATTAGGGCAGGGGAAACGGCTCCACTCTGAGGAAGGAGTCTGGGCAGAAAGCTTGCCTGTCCTGAGCCTTTGGGCCCAAGGAGACAGCAGCTCCTTGGCCACCTGACCGTGGTGGAGCCATGGGCTTGCCACCAGGCGCCTACCCTAAACTCGAGAAACAACTCCCAGAAAGACCTGGCCATCAGATGCCGTCTTCCTCCGGGATGTAGAAGCTTGGAGGAGGCCCGGGTTTTAAGGGGAAGGAGTGGTGACAGTCCCCCAAAGCTCCCTATTCAGTGCACGGGCGGTGTGCAGGGATCCTGTCACCTCTCCTTTCCTGTGGGGAAAGCACAGGCCTAGTCCGCGAGTCGGCCTGAGCGCCAGAGTAAAAGGCCAAGCGATGCCTACACCGGGAGATGGTAGTGTGCATGGAGTGCCATCCTAGGCTAAGCGCGCTACTGCACGGTTGCGACTGTGTCTGCGTAGTTCGGCCTGGCAGGGTGAACCCAGGACGCGAACATGGAGCCAGGGAAAGCAAGGCCCAAGAGGCACCAGCTCTCCCGCAGCTCTTCTTCCCAGACACGACAGAAGCCTTGCTGAGGAAGCAGTGGCGAAGTGCTGTTTGCTCCAAACCAAAGCCTCTGCGAAAGGACAGCATTCCCCGAGAAATGTTTTGGGGGCTGCTGCTGCGTGCCTGAGCCCATTCTCGCGGTGGGAGAAACCCGCATACAGCGAAAGCCCCTTTGCCTTGGCATCTCCCCTTGGAAAGCACAGCATTCTTTGGGAAATCAGAGTTGGGTTTGGGGATGCTGCTGCTGCTTGCCTAAGCGAGTCTCCGCAGCATGTTGGAAGACACCCGCATGGAGCGAAATCCTCTTTGCCCTAGCATCCTTTCTGCCTGAGAGAGAAGCATGGTTGCTCACGTCTGTCACCACGCTCCCCAGGAGCAAGTGTGGGGAAGGCACAGCACGCCGCCCCCGGGGAAGAGAAGGATCCCTTGGCCTTGGGGTCGGGAAACGCTCGGGAACAGGATAGCCTGCCGCGGCACGAAATGCAGGCCGGTGGCCAGACATGTGTCACCCGCTCCCTGTGCGGAGAGATGGAAGCCTGGCTGCTAAGGAGACATGAGGGGACGACTAGGGCAGGGGCGCATGCTCCACTCTAAGGAGTCTGGGCAGAAGGCAGGCCTGTCCTGTGCCTCTGTTACCAAGGGGACACCATCTCCTTGGCCACCTGTCCCAAGGGCAGACTTGGGCTTGCCACCAGGTGCCATACCCGGAACTCGCAGAAACAACCCCATGGAGAAACGTGCAGTCAGATGCCGTCTTCCACCAAGATGTGGCAGCATTGTGGGTGGCCGGGGTGTGCCGGGGAAAGAGTGGAGAAAGTCCCCACTGTTCCCCATCCCAGTGCTCGGGCCTTGTGCAGGGATCCTGTTGCCTCCTCTCTCCTGTGGTGAAGGCACTGGCCTTGACCCCGAGTCTGCCCGAGCGCCGGAGCAAAAGGCAAAGCCTTACCTACGCCAGGAGATGGTAATAGGCAAAGAGTGTCATGCTAGGCAACGCACGCTGCTGCAGGGTTGTGACTGTGTCTGCTTAGATCGGCTTAGCAAGGTGAACCCCGGGCGCGAACTTGGAGCCCGGGAAAACAAGGCCCAAGAGGCACCAGCTCGCCCGCGGCTCTTCTTTCCAGCCGCGACAGAGCAAACGACCAAAACCTTGCTGAGGAAGCAGAAGCGAAGTGCGGTTTGCGCCAAGCTGAAAACCTCTGCGAAAGCATAGCAGTCGCTGGGAAATCAGAGTCGGTTCTGTGGGCTGCTTTTGTTGCTTGCCTTAGCCTAGTATTCGCAGCACAATGGGAAAAACCCGCATAGAGCGAAAGCTTCTTGGCCGGGGCATCCCCTCTGGGAAAGCACAGCATTCTCTGGGAAATCAGAGTCGGGTCTGTGGGATGCTGCCTGCTGCTTGCCGGAGCTAGTCTCCCCTGCACGGTGGAATAAACCCGCATGGGGCGAAATTCTCTTTGCCTGGGCTTCCGCTCTGCCTGAGAGAGAAGCGCGGTGGTGCCTGTGGAAAGAGCCTTAAGGAAAGGGACACATCTGTCCCTGCAGAGCGAAGGAAGCCGGGCTGCTAAGGAGACACGAGGGGAAGATTAGGGCAGGGGAAACGGCTCCACTCTGAGGAAGGAGTCTGGGCAGAAAGCTTGCCTGTCCTGAGCCTTTGGGCCCAAGGAGACAGCAGCTCCTTGGCCACCTGACCGTGGTGGAGCCATGGGCTTGCCACCAGGCGCCTACCCTAAACTCGAGAAACAACTCCCAGAAAGACCTGGCCATCAGATGCCGTCTTCCTCCGGGATGTAGAAGCTTGGAGGAGGCCCGGGTTTTAAGGGGAAGGAGTGGTGACAGTCCCCCAAAGCTCCCTATTCAGTGCACGGGCGGTGTGCAGGGATCCTGTCACCTCTCCTTTCCTGTGGGGAAAGCACAGGCCTAGTCCGCGAGTCGGCCTGAGCGCCAGAGTAAAAGGCCAAGCAATGCCTACACCGGGAGATGGTAGTGTGCATGGAGTGCCATCCTAGGCTAAGCGCGCTACTGCACGGTTGCGACTGTGTCTGCGTAGTTCGGCCTGGCAGGGTGAACCCAGGACGCGAACATGGAGCCAGGGAAAGCAAGGCCCAAGAGGCACCAGCTCTCCCGCAGCTCTTCTTCCCAGACGCGACAGAAGCCTTGCTGAGGAAGCAGTGGCGAAGGGCTGTTTGCTCCAAACCAAAGCCTCTGCGAAAGGACAGCATTCCCCGAGAAATGTTTTGGGGGCTGCTGCTGCGTGCCTGAGCCCATTCTCGCGGTGGGAGAAACCCGCATACAGCGAAAGCCCCTTTGCCTTGGCATCTCCCCTTGGAAAGCACAGCATTCTTGGGAATTCAAAGTTGGGTTTGGGGATGCTGCTGCTGCTTGCCTAAGCGAGTCTCCGCAGCATGTTGGAAGACACCCGCATGGAGCGAAATCCTCTTTGCCCTAGCATCCTTTCTGCCTGAGAGAGAAGCATGGTTGCTCACGTCTGTCACCACGCTCCCCAGGAGCAAGTGTGGGGAAGGCACAGCACGCCGCCCCCGGGGAAGAGAAGGATCCCTTGGCCTTGGGGTCGGGAAACGCTCGGGAACAGGATAGCCTGCCGCGGCACGAAATGCAGGCCGGTGGCCAGACATGTGTCACCCGCTCCCTGTGCGGAGAGATGGAAGCCTGGCTGCTAAGGAGACATGAGGGGACGACTAGGGCAGGGGCGCATGCTCCACTCTAAGGAGTCTGGGCAGAAGGCAGGCCTGTCCTGTGCCTCTGTTACCAAGGGGACACCATCTCCTTGGCCACCTGTCCCAAGGGCAGACTTGGGCTTGCCACCAGGTGCCATACCCGGAACTCGCAGAAACAACCCCATGGAGAAACGTGCAGTCAGATGCCGTCTTCCACCAAGATGTGGCAGCATTGTGGGTGGCCGGGGTGTGCCGGGGAAAGAGTGGAGAAAGTCCCCACTGTTCCCCATCCCAGTGCTCGGGCCTTGTGCAGGGATCCTGTTGCCTCCTCTCTCCTGTGGTGAAGGCACTGGCCTTGACCCCGAGTCTGCCCGAGCGCCGGAGCAAAAGGCAAAGCCTTACCTACGCCAGGAGATGGTAATAGGCAAAGAGTGTCATGCTAGGCAACGCACGCTGCTGCAGGGTTGTGACTGTGTCTGCTTAGATCGGCTTAGCAAGGTGAACCCCGGGCGCGAACTTGGAGCCCGGGAAAACAAGGCCCAAGAGGCACCAGCTCGCCCGCGGCTCTTCTTTCCAGCCGCGACAGAGCAAACGACCAAAACCTTGCTGAGGAAGCAGAAGCGAAGTGCGGTTTGCGCCAAGCTGAAAACCTCTGCGAAAGCATAGCAGTCGCTGGGAAATCAGAGTCGGTTCTGTGGGCTGCTTTTGTTGCTTGCCTTAGCCTAGTATTCGCAGCACAATGGGAAAAACCCGCATAGAGCGAAAGCTTCTTGGCCGGGGCATCCCCTCTGGGAAAGCACAGCATTCTCTGGGAAATCAGAGTCGGGTCTGTGGGATGCTGCCTGCTGCTTGCCGGAGCTAGTCTCCCCTGCACGGTGGAATAAACTCGCATGGGGCGAAATTCTCTTTGCCTGGGCTTCCGCTCTGCCTGAGAGAGAAGCGCGGTGGTGCCTGTGGAAAGAGCCTTAAGGAAAGGGACACATCTGTCCCTGCAGAGCGAAGGAAGCCGGGCTGCTAAGGAGACACGAGGGGAAGATTAGGGCAGGGGAAACGGCTCCACTCTGAGGAAGGAGTCTGGGCAGAAAGCTTGCCTGTCCTGAGCCTTTGGGCCCAAGGAGACAGCAGCTCCTTGGCCACCTGACCGTGGTGGAGCCATGGGCTTGCCACCAGGCGCCTACCCTAAACTCGAGAAACAACTCCCAGAAAGACCTGGCCATCAGATGCCGTCTTCCTCCGGGATGTAGAAGCTTGGAGGAGGCCCGGGTTTTAAGGGGAAGGAGTGGTGACAGTCCCCCAAAGCTCCCTATTCAGTGCACGGGCGGTGTGCAGGGATCCTGTCACCTCTCCTTTCCTGTGGGGAAAGCACAGGCCTAGTCCGCGAGTCGGCCTGAGCGCCAGAGTAAAAGGCCAAGCGATGCCTACACCGGGAGATGGTAGTGTGCATGGAGTGCCATCCTAGGCTAAGCGCGCTACTGCACGGTTGCGACTGTGTCTGCGTAGTTCGGCCTGGCAGGGTGAACCCAGGACGCGAACATGGAGCCAGGGAAAGCAAGGCCCAAGAGGCACCAGCTCTCCCGCAGCTCTTCTTCCCAGACACGACAGAAGCCTTGCTGAGGAAGCAGTGGCGAAGTGCTGTTTGCTCCAAACCAAAGCCTCTGCGAAAGGACAGCATTCCCCGAGAAATGTTTTGGGGGCTGCTGCTGCGTGCCTGAGCCCATTCTCGCGGTGGGAGAAACCCGCATACAGCGAAAGCCCCTTTGCCTTGGCATCTCCCCTTGGAAAGCACAGCATTCTTTGGGAAATCAGAGTTGGGTTTGGGGATGCTGCTGCTGCTTGCCTAAGCGAGTCTCCGCAGCATGTTGGAAGACACCCGCATGGAGCGAAATCCTCTTTGCCCTAGCATCCTTTCTGCCTGAGAGAGAAGCATGGTTGCTCACGTCTGTCACCACGCTCCCCAGGAGCAAGTGTGGGGAAGGCACAGCACGCCGCCCCCGGGGAAGAGAAGGATCCCTTGGCCTTGGGGTCGGGAAACGCTCGGGAACAGGATAGCCTGCCGCGGCACGAAATGCAGGCCGGTGGCCAGACATGTGTCACCCGCTCCCTGTGCGGAGAGATGGAAGCCTGGCTGCTAAGGAGACATGAGGGGACGACTAGGGCAGGGGCGCATGCTCCACTCTAAGGAGTCTGGGCAGAAGGCAGGCCTGTCCTGTGCCTCTGTTACCAAGGGGACACCATCTCCTTGGCCACCTGTCCCAAGGGCAGACTTGGGCTTGCCACCAGGTGCCATACCCGGAACTCGCAGAAACAACCCCATGGAGAAACGTGCAGTCAGATGCCGTCTTCCACCAAGATGTGGCAGCATTGTGGGTGGCCGGGGTGTGCCGGGGAAAGAGTGGAGAAAGTCCCCACTGTTCCCCATCCCAGTGCTCGGGCCTTGTGCAGGGATCCTGTTGCCTCCTCTCTCCTGTGGTGAAGGCACTGGCCTTGACCCCGAGTCTGCCCGAGCGCCGGAGCAAAAGGCAAAGCCTTACCTACGCCAGGAGATGGTAATAGGCAAAGAGTGTCATGCTAGGCAACGCACGCTGCTGCAGGGTTGTGACTGTGTCTGCTTAGATCGGCTTAGCAAGGTGAACCCCGGGCGCGAACTTGGAGCCCGGGAAAACAAGGCCCAAGAGGCACCAGCTCGCCCGCGGCTCTTCTTTCCAGCCGCGACAGAGCAAACGACCAAAACCTTGCTGAGGAAGCAGAAGCGAAGTGCGGTTTGCGCCAAGCTGAAAACCTCTGCGAAAGCATAGCAGTCGCTGGGAAATCAGAGTCGGTTCTGTGGGCTGCTTTTGTTGCTTGCCTTAGCCTAGTATTCGCAGCACAATGGGAAAAACCCGCATAGAGCGAAAGCTTCTTGGCCGGGGCATCCCCTCTGGGAAAGCACAGCATTCTCTGGGAAATCAGAGTCGGGTCTGTGGGATGCTGCCTGCTGCTTGCCGGAGCTAGTCTCCCCTGCACGGTGGAATAAACCCGCATGGGGCGAAATTCTCTTTGCCTGGGCTTCCGCTCTGCCTGAGAGAGAAGCGCGGTGGTGCCTGTGGAAAGAGCCTTAAGGAAAGGGACACATCTGTCCCTGCAGAGCGAAGGAAGCCGGGCTGCTAAGGAGACGAGGGGAAGATTAGGGCAGGGGAAACGGCTCCACTCTGAGGAAGGAGTCTGGGCAGAAAGCTTGCCTGTCCTGAGCCTTTGGGCCCAAGGAGACAGCAGCTCCTTGGCCACCTGACCGTGGTGGAGCCATGGGCTTGCCACCAGGCGCCTACCCTAAACTCGAGAAACAACTCCCAGAAAGACCTGGCCATCAGATGCCGTCTTCCTCCGGGATGTAGAAGCTTGGAGGAGGCCCGGGTTTTAAGGGGAAGGAGTGGTGACAGTCCCCCAAAGCTCCCTATTCAGTGCACGGGCGGTGTGCAGGGATCCTGTCACCTCTCCTTTCCTGTGGGGAAAGCACAGGCCTAGTCCGCGAGTCGGCCTGAGCGCCAGAGTAAAAGGCCAAGCGATGCCTACACCGGGAGATGGTAGTGTGCATGGAGTGCCATCCTAGGCTAAGCGCGCTACTGCACGGTTGCGACTGTGTCTGCGTAGTTCGGCCTGGCAGGGTGAACCCAGGACGCGAACATGGAGCCAGGGAAAGCAAGGCCCAAGAGGCACCAGCTCTCCCGCAGCTCTTCTTCCCAGACACGACAGAAGCCTTGCTGAGGAAGCAGTGGCGAAGTGCTGTTTGCTCCAAACCAAAGCCTCTGCGAAAGGACAGCATTCCCCGAGAAATGTTTTGGGGGCTGCTGCTGCGTGCCTGAGCCCATTCTCGCGGTGGGAGAAACCCGCATACAGCGAAAGCCCCTTTGCCTTGGCATCTCCCCTTGGAAAGCACAGCATTCTTTGGGAAATCAGAGTTGGGTTTGGGGATGCTGCTGCTGCTTGCCTAAGCGAGTCTCCGCAGCATGTTGGAAGACACCCGCATGGAGCGAAATCCTCTTTGCCCTAGCATCCTTTCTGCCTGAGAGAGAAGCATGGTTGCTCACGTCTGTCACCACGCTCCCCAGGAGCAAGTGTGGGGAAGGCACAGCACGCCGCCCCCGGGGAAGAGAAGGATCCCTTGGCCTTGGGGTCGGGAAACGCTCGGGAACAGGATAGCCTGCCGCGGCACGAAATGCAGGCCGGTGGCCAGACATGTGTCACCCGCTCCCTGTGCGGAGAGATGGAAGCCTGGCTGCTAAGGAGACATGAGGGGACGACTAGGGCAGGGGCGCGTGCTCCACTCTAAGGAGTCTGGGCAGAAGGCAGGCCTGTCCTGTGCCTCTGTTACCAAGGGGACACCATCTCCTTGGCCACCTGTCCCAAGGGCAGACTTGGGCTTGCCACCAGGTGCCATACCCGGAACTCGCAGAAACAACCCCATGGAGAAACGTGCAGTCAGATGCCGTCTTCCACCAAGATGTGGCAGCATTTTGGGTGGCCGGGGTGTGCCGGGGAAAGAGTGGAGAAAGTCCCCACTGTTCCCCATCCCAGTGCTCGGGCCTTGTGCAGGGATCCTGTTGCCTCCTCTCTCCTGTGGTGAAGGCACTGGCCTTGACCCCGAGTCTGCCCGAGCGCCGGAGCAAAAGGCAAAGCCTTACCTACGCCAGGAGATGGTAATAGGCAAAGAGTGTCATGCTAGGCAACGCACGCTGCTGCAGGGTTGTGACTGTGTCTGCTTAGATCGGCTTAGCAAGGTGAACCCCGGGCGCGAACTTGGAGCCCGGGAAAACAAGGCCCAAGAGGCACCAGCTCTCCCGCGGCTCTTCTTTCCAGCCGCTACAGAGCAAACGACCAAAGCCTTGCTGAGGAAGCAGAAGCGAAGTGCGGTTTGCGCCAAGCTGAAAACCTCTGCGAAAGCATAGCAGTCGCTGGGAAATCAGAGTCGGTTCTGTGGGCTGCTTTTGTTGCTTGCCTTAGCCTAGTATTCGCAGCACAATGGGAAAAACCCGCATAGAGCGAAAGCTTCTTGGCCGGGGCATCCCCTCTGGGAAAGCACAGCATTCTCTGGGAAATCAGAGTCGGGTCTGTGGGATGCTGCCTGCTGCTTGCCGGAGCTAGTCTCCCCTGCACGGTGGAATAAACCCGCATGGGGCGAAATTCTCTTTGCCTGGGCTTCCGCTCTGCCTGAGAGAGAAGCGCGGTGGTGCCTGTGGAAAGAGCCTTAAGGAAAGGGACACATCTGTCCCTGCAGAGCGAAGGAAGCCGGGCTGCTAAGGAGACACGAGGGGAAGATTAGGGCAGGGGAAAGGGCTCCACTCTGAGGAAGGAGTCTGGGCAGAAAGCTTGCCTGTCCTGAGCCTTTGGGCCCAAGGAGACAGCAGCTCCTTGGCCACCTGACCGTGGTGGAGCCATGGGCTTGCCACCAGGCGCCTACCCTAAACTCGAGAAACAACTCCCAGAAAGACCTGGCCATCAGATGCCGTCTTCCTCCGGGATGTAGAAGCTTGGAGGAGGCCCGGGTTTTAAGGGGAAGGAGTGGTGACAGTCCCCCCAAAGCTCCCTATTCAGTGCACGGGCGGTGTGCAGGGATCCTGTCACCTCTCCTTTCCTGTGGGGAAAGCACAGGCCTAGTCCGCGAGTCGGCCTGAGCGCCAGAGTAAAAGGCCAAGCGATGCCTACACCGGGAGATGGTAGTGTGCATGGAGTGCCATCCTAGGCTAAGCGCGCTACTGCACGGTTGCGACTGTGTCTGCGTAGTTCGGCCTGGCAGGGTGAACCCAGGACGCGAACATGGAGCCAGGGAAAGCAAGGCCCAAGAGGCACCAGCTCTCCCGCAGCTCTTCTTCCCAGACGCGACAGAAGCCTTGCTGAGGAAGCAGTGGCGAAGGGCTGTTTGCTCCAAACCAAAGCCTCTGCGAAAGGACAGCATTACCCGAGAAATGTTTTGGGGGCTGCTGCTGCGTGCCTGAGCCCACTCTCGCGGTGGGAGAAACCCGCATACAGCGAAAGCCCTTTGCCTGGGCATCTCCCCTTGGAAAGCACAGCATTCTTTGGGAAATCAGAGTTGGGTTTGGGGATGCTGCTGCTGCTTGCCTAAGCGAGTCTCCGCAGCATGTTGGAAGATACCCGCATGGAGCGAAATCCTCTTGCCCTAGCATCCTTTCTGCTTGAGAGGAAGTATGGTTGCTCACGTCTGTCACCACGCTCCCCAGGAGCAAGTGTGGGGAAGGCACAGCACGCCGCCCCCGGGGAAGAGAAGGATCCCTTGGCCTTGGGGTCGGGAAACGCTCGGGAACAGGATAGCCTGCCGCGGCACGAAATGCAGGCCGGTGGCCAGACATGTGTCACCCGCTCCCTGTGCGGAGAGATGGAAGCCTGGCTGCTAAGGAGACATGAGGGGACGACTAGGGCAGGGGCGCGTGCTCCACTCTAAGGAGTCTGGGCAGAAGGCAGGCCTGTCCTGTGCCTCTGTTACCAAGGGGACAGCATCTCCTTGGCCACCTGTCCCAAGGGCAGACTTGGGCTTGCCACCAGGTGCCATACCTGGAACTTGCAGAAACAACCCCATGTAGAAACGGTCACTCAGATGCCATCTTCCACCAAGATGTGGCAGCATTGTGGGTGACAGGGGGTGCGGCGAGGAAGGAGTGGAGACAGGCCCCACAGTTCCCCATCCCAGTGCCCGGGCCGTGTGCAGGGATCCTGTTGCCTCCTTTCTCATGTGGTGAAGGCACTGGCCTAGACCCCGAGTCTGCCCGAGCACCGGATCAAAAGGCAAAGCCTTACCAGAGCAGGAGATGGAATTAGGAATAGAGTGCCATGCTAGGCCACGCACGCTGCTGCAGGGTTGTGACTGTGTCTGTCTAGTTCGGCTTAGCAAAGTGAAATCCGGGCGCGAACATGGAGCCAGGGAAAGCAAGGCCCAAGAGGCAACAGCTCTCCCGCAGCTCTTCTTCCCTGACTCGACTGAAGCTTTGCTGAGGAAGCAGCGGCGAAGTGCTGTTCGCTCCAAACCAAAGCCTCTGCGAAAGCACAGCATTCGCTGAGAAATGTTGTGCGGGCTGCTGCTGTTTCCTTGAGTCCAGTCTTGCGGTGGGAGAAACCCGCATACAGCGAAAGCCTCTTTTCCTGGACCTCTCCCTTAGGAAAGCACAGCATTCGTTGGGAAATCAGAGTTGGGTTTGGGGATGCTGCTGCTGCTTGCCTGAGCGAGTCTCGGCAACATGGTGGAAGATACCCGCATGGAGCGAAATCCTCTTTGCCCTAGCATCCTTTCTGCCTGAGAGAGAAGCATGGTTGCTCACGTCTGTCACCGCGCTCCCCAGGAGCAATTTTGGGGAAGGCAAAGCACGCCGCCCCCGGGGAAGAGAAGGATCCCTTGGCCTTGGGGTCTGGAAAAGCTCGGGAAGCAGAATAGCCTGCCGAGGCACGAACAGCAGGCCATGAGAAGACAAGTGTCCTCTCCTCCCTGTGCGGAGAGATTGAAGCCTGGCTGCTAAGGAGACATGAGGGGAAGACAAGGGCATGGGTGCGTGCTCCACTCTGAGGAAGGAGTCTGGGCAGAAGGCAGGCCTGTCCTGTGCCTCTTGTCCCAAGGGAAAAGCATCTCTTTAGCCACCTGACCCAAGGACAGACTTGGGCTTGCCACCAGGTGCCATACCCGGAACTCGCAGAAACAACCCCATGGAGAAACGTGCAGTCAGATGCCGTCTTCCACCAAGATATGGCAGCATTGTGGGTGGCCGGGGGTGTGCCGGGGAAAGAGTGGAGACAGTCCCCACCGTTCCCCATCCCAGTGCTCGGGCCCTGTGCAGGGATCCTGTCGCCTCCTCTCTCCTGTGGTCAAGGCACTGGCCTTGACCCCGAGTCTGCCCGAGCGCCGGAGCAAAAGGCAAAGCCTTACATACGCTAGGAGATGGTAATAGGCATAGAGTGTCATGCTAGGCCACGCACTCTGCTGCAGGGTTGTGACTGTGTCTGCTTAGTTTGGCTTAGCAAGGTGAACCCCGGGCGCGAACTTGGACCCCGGGAAAACAAGGCCCAAGAGGCACCAGCTCTCCCGCGGCTCTTCTTTCCTGCCGCGACAGAGCGAAAGACCAAAGCCTTGCTGAGGAAGCAGCAGCGAAGTGCAGTTTGCGCCAAGCAGAAAACCTCTGCGAAAGCATAGCAGTCGCTGGGAAATCAGAGTCGGTTCTGTGGGCTAGTTTTGTTGCTTGCCTTAGCCTAGTATTCGCAGCACGATGGGAGAAACCCGCATAGAGTGAAAGCTTCTTTGCCGGGGCATCCTCTCTGGGAAAGCACAGCATTCTCTGGGAAATCAGAGTCGGGTCTTGGGATGCTGCCTGCTGCTTGCCGGAGCTAGTCTCCACTGCACGGTGGAATAGACCCGCATGGAGCGAAATCCTCTTTGCCTGGGCATCCGCTCTGCCTGAGAGAGAAGCGCGGTGGTGCCTGTGGAAAGAGCCTTAAGGAAAGGGACACATCTGTCCCTGCAGAGCGAAGGAAGCCGGGCTGCTAAGGAGACACGAGGGGGAGATTAGGGCAGGGGAAAGGGCTCCACTCTGAGGAAGGAGTCTGGGCAGAAAGCATGCCTGTCCTGAGACTTTGGGCCCAAGGAGACAGCAGCTCCTTGGCCACCTGACCGTGGTGGAGCCATGAGCTTGCCACCAGGCGCCTACCCTAAACTCGAGAAACAACTCCCAGAAAGACCTGGCCATCAGATGCCGTCTTCCTCCGGGATGTAGAAGCTTGGAGGAGGCCCGGGTTTTAAGGGGAAGGAGTGGTGACAGTCCCCCAAAGCTCCCTATTCAGTGCACGGGCGGTGTGCAGGGATCCTGTCACCTCTCCTTTCCTGTGGGGAAAGCACAGGCCTAGTCCGCAAGTCGGCCTGAGCGCCAGAGTAAAAGGCCAAGCTATGCCTACACCGGGAGATGGTAGTGTGCAATGGAGTGCCATCCTAGGCTAAGCGCGCTACTGCACGGTTGTGACTGTGTCTGCGTAGTTCGGCCTGGCAGGGTGAACCCAGGACGCGAACATGGAGCCAGGGAAAGCAAGGCCCAAGAGGCACCAGCTCTCCCGCAGCTCTTCTTCCCTGACGCGACAGAAGCCTTGCTGAGGAAGCAGTGGCGAAGTGCTGTTTGCTCCAAACCAAAGCCTCTGCGAAAGGACAGCATTCCCCGAGAAATGTTTTGGGGGCTGCTGCTGCGTGCCTGAGCCCAGTCTCGCGGTGGGAGAAACCCGCATACAGCGAAAGCCCCTTTGCCTTGGCATCGCCCCTTGGAAAGCACAGCATTCGTTGGGAAATCAGAGTTGGGTTTGGGGATGCTGCTGCTGCTTGCCTAAGCGAGTCTCCGCAGCATGTTGGAAGACACCCGCATGGAGCGAAATCCTCTTTGCCCTAGCATCCTTTCTGCCTGAGAGAGAAGCATGGTTGCTCACGTCTGTCACCACGCTCCCCAGGAGCAAGTGTGGGGAAGGCACAGCACGCCGCCCCCGGGGAAGAGAAGGATCCCTTGGCCTTGGGGTCGGGAAACGCTCGGGACAGGATAGCCTTCCGCGGCACGAAATGCAGGCCGGTGGCTAGACATGTGTCACCCGCTCCCTGTGCGGAGAGATGGGAGCCTGGCTGCTAAGGAGACATGAGGGGATGACTAGGCTGGGTCGCGTGCTCCACTCTGAGGAAGGAGTCTGTGCAGAAGGCAGGCCTGTCCTGTGCCTCTTGTCCCAAGGGGAAAGCATCTCTTTGGCCACCTGTCCCAAGGGCAGAATTGGGCTTGCCACCAGGTGCCATACCTGGAACTTGCAGAAACAACCCCATGGAGAAACGGTCAGTCAGATGCCATCTTCCACCAAGATGTGGCAGCATTGTAGGAGACAGGGGGTGCGGCAGGGAAAGAGTGGAGACAGTCCCCCACAGTTCCCCATCCCAGTGCCCGGGCCGTGTGCAGGATCCTGTTGCCTCTTCTCTCCTGTGGTGAAGGCACTGGCCTAGACCCCGAGTCTGCCCGAGCGCCGGAGCAAAAGGCAAAGCCTTACCTAGGCCAGGAGTTGGAATTAGGCATAGAGTGCCATGCTAGGCCACGCACGCTGCTGCAGGGTTGTGACTGTGTCTGCCTAGTTCGGCTTAGCAAAGTGAAACCCAGGCGCGAACTTGGAGCCCGCGAAAGCAAGGCCCAAGAGGCACCAGCTCTCCCGCGGCTCTTCGTCCCTGCTGCGAAAGAGCGAACGACCAAAGCCTTGCTGAGGAAGCAGCAGCGAAGTGCGGTTCGCTCCAACCAAAGCCTCTGCGAAAGCACAGCATTCGCTGAGAAATGTTGTCAGGCCTGCTGCTGCTTCCCTGAGCCCAGTCTCGCGGTGGGAGAAACCCGCATACAGCGAAAGCCTCTTTGCCTGGACCTCTCCCTTAGGAAAGCACAGCATTCATTGGGAAATCTGAGTTGGGTTTGGGAATGCTGCTGCTGCTTGCCTGAGCGAGTCTCGGCAACATGGTGGAAGATACCCGCATGGAGCGAAATCCTCTTTGCCCTAGCATCCCCTCTGCCTGAGAGAGAAGCATGGTTGCACACGTCTGTCACCGTGCTCCCCAGGAGCAATTTTGGGGAAGGCACAGCACGCCGCCCACGGGGAAGAGAAGGATCCCTTGGCCGAGGGGTCTGGAAACGCTCGGGAGTCAGAATAGCCTGCCGAGGCACGAATAGCAGGCCATGAGAAGACAAGTGTCCTCTGCTCCCTGTGCGGAGAGATTGAAGCCTGGCTGCTAAGGAGACATGAGGGGATGACAAGGGCATGGGTGCGTGCTCCACTCTGAGGAAGGAGTCTAGGCAGAAGGCAGGCCTGTCCTGTGCCTCTGGTCCCAAGGGGAAAGCATTTTTTTGGCCACCTGTCCCAAGGGCAGACTTGGGCTTGCCACCAGTTGCCATACCCGGAACTCGCAGAAACAACCCCATGGAGAAACGTGCAGTCAGATGCCGTCTTCCATCAAGATATGGCAGCATTGTGGGTGGCAGGGGGTGTGCCGGGGAAAGAGTGGCGACAGTCCCCACTGTTCCCCATCCCAGTGCTCGGGCCCGGTGCAGGAATCCTGTCGCCTCCTCTCTCCTATGGTGAAGGCACTGGCCTAGACCCCGAGTCTGCCCGAGTGCCGGAGCAAAAGGCAAAGCCTTACCTACGCCAGGAGATGGTAATAGGCATAGAGTGCCATGCTAGGCCACGCACGCTGCTGCAGGGTTGTGACTGTGTCTGCTTAGTTCGGCTTAGCAAGGTGAACCCCGGGCGCGAACTTGGAGCCCGGGAAAGCAAGGACCAAGAGGCACCAGCTCTCCCGCGGCTCTTCTTTCCTGCCGCGACAGAGCAAACGACCACAGCCTTGCTGAGGAAGCAGTAGCGAAGTGCGGTTCGCGCCAAGCTGAAAACCTCTGCAAAGCATGGCCGTCGCTGGGAAATCAGAGTCGGTTCTGTGGGCTGCTTTTGTTGCTTGCCTTAGCCTAGTATTCACAGCACTTTTGGAGAAACCCGCATAGAGCGAAAGCCTCTTTGCCCGGGCATCCCCTCTGGGAAAGCACAGCATTCTTTGGGAAATCAGAGTCGGGTCTGTGGGATGCTGCCTGCTGCTTGCCGGAGCTAGTCTCCACAGCACGGTGTAATAAACCCGCATGGAGCGAAATCCTCTTTGCCTGGGCATCCCCTCTGCATGGGAGAGATGCATGGTTGCACACGTCTGTCACTGCGCTCCCCAGGAGCAAGTGTGGGGAAGGCACAGCACACTGTCCCTGGGGAAGAGAAGGAGCCATTGGCCTTGGGGTCTGGAAAATTGAACAGCCACATGCAGAAAATGAAATTGGACCATCCTAACACCATACATTATAATCGACTGGAAATGGATGAAGAAGCATAATGTGAGAAAGGAATCCATCATAGTCCTTGAGGAGAGAACAGGTAGCAACTTCTTTGACCTCAGCAGCAGCAACTTCTTCCTAGGAACATCGCGAAAGGCCAGGGAAGCAAGGGCAAGAATGAACTATTGGGATTTCATCAGATCCAAAAGCTTTTGCACTGCAAAGGAAACAGTTAACAAAGCCAAAAGATCACTGTCAGAAGTTATCTGGGAGAAGATATTTGCAAATGACATACCAGATAAAGGGCCAGTATCCAAAATCTATAAAGAGCTTATCAAACTCAACACCCTAAAAACAAATAATCCAATGAAGAAATGGGCAGAGGACATGAACAGACATTTCTGCAAAGAATACATCCAAATGGCCAACAGACACATGAAAAAATGCTCCACATCACTCGGCATCAGGGAAATACAAATCAAAACCAGAATGAGATACCACCTCACACCGTTCAGAATGGCTAAAATGAACAAGTCAGTCAATGACAGATGCTGGCGAGGATGTGGAGAAAGGGCAACCCTCCTACACTGTATGTGGGAATGCAAGCTGGTGCAACCACTCTGGAAAACAGCGTGGACGTGCCTCAAAAAGCTGAAAATAGAACTACCCTATGACCCAGTGCTTGTAGTACTGGGTATATACCCTACAGATACAAACGTGGCATTCTGAAGGGGCACATGCACCCAAATGTTTATAGCAGCAATGTCCACAATAGTTAAACTATGGAAAGAAACTAAATGTCCTTCAACAGATGAATCAATAAATAAGATGTGGTATATATGTTCAATGGAATACTATGCAGCCATCAAAAGAAATGAAATCCTGCTATTTGTGATGACGTGGATGGAACTAGAGGGTATTATGCTTGATGAAATATTTCAAAGATTTTATATATTTTTTTAATTTATGTATTATGATATCCCTTACATACAGAATCTGAGGAAAAGGAAAACTAATGGAAACTTAGAGTTGAGTTGACAAGGGGTGAACCTGGTCATGATCCCAGGGTCCTGGGATCGAGCCCCGCATCAGGCTCTCTGCTCAGCAGGAAGCCTGCTTCCTCTTCTCTCTCTGCCTGCCTCTCTGCCTGCTTGTCATCTCTCTCTGTCAAATAAATAAATTAAAAATCTTTAAAAAAATCCAATATTATTGTTTTACAGAAGTAAGTAAAGAATCCTAAAGTTTATATGAGACCATGAAAGACAACAAATAATCAAAGCAGTTCTGAGAAAGAATGAAGAAGGGAGATTACACTTCTTGATTTGAAACTATACTACAAAGCCCTCATGCTCAAAACAATAAAGTATACTGGCATAAAAACAGACCAATAAACAAGTAGAACAGAATTGAGAGTCCAGAAATAAATCCTTTCATACAGTCACCTAATATTTGACAGGGGCCAACATATGTAATGGGGAAAGATAGCCTGTTCAATAAATGATATTTAAAACTGAATAGTCACATAAACAGTATGAAAAGGGAACCTTATATCACTCATAAGTCTGAACTTGAAATAGATTAAAGACTTAAAGGTGATGCATGAAACTAAATTTCCTAAAGGAAAACATAGGAAAAATTCTCCTTGACATTGGTATTGCCAATAGTTTTTTGGATACCAGACCAAAAACACAAGCAAAAAAAGCAAAAATAAATAAATGGTATTACATCAAACTAACGTTTCTGCATTGCCAAAAAAAGGGAGAGAGAATGAAAACACAATCCACAGAATGTAAGAAAATACTTACGAATCTTATATCTGAAAAGAGGTTAATAACCAACAGATACAAATAGAAAAAAAATATATGATTAAAAAAATAGCAAAAGGATCTCAATAGACTTTTTTTTCAAAAAAGTTATATAAATGACCAACAGGAGCATTAAAAAGTGCTCAACGTAAAAATCTCAGGGCAAAGTCCTTATGTTGTTGTTGTTGTTGTTTACCTCTGAAAAACGCATTAAGATATTAGAATATATACTACCAAAAAATTGAAACTAACCAATTTTGGTAAATATTGGAAAAACGGGGAACTTATGCACTGTAATAGAGATATAAATTTGTATGGAAAACAGTATGGAGATTATTCATATTAAAAGTAAAATTACCATATGATTCAGTAATCCCACTTCTAGGTATCTATCTAAAGAAAACAAAGTTCACTGTTCAAAGACATATCTGCACTCTTATGTTTATTATAAAATTATTAACTCTAAGCAAGAGATGGAAATAACTTCAGTATCCATTAATGGATGAATGAGTAAAATAAGTATGGTAAATATATACTACGGAATACTACTTAACCATGAAAAATTAAGAAATACTGCCATTTACAACAGCATGGATGGATCTTGAAGGTATTATTCTAAGTGAAATATTTCAAAGATTTTATATATTTTTTTAATTTATGTATTATGATATCCCTTACATACAGAATCTGAGGAAAAGGAAAACTAATGGAAACTTAGAGTTGAGTTGACAAGGGGTGAACCTGGGGTGGAGTAAGGTGGTCCAAGGGTGCAAACTTGCAACTATAATATGAAAAAGTTCTGGGGATCTAATGTACAGCATGATGATCATAGTTAATAAGATATACATACTTTTTATTTATTGTGCTTCCCTTTAATAAACTTTGCATATATCACATTCTTACAAGTTGAAAGTTTATAGTAATCTTGTATAAAAGAGGTCTGCTGCCACCATTTTTCTAACAACATTTGTTCATTTTGTGTCTCTTTGTCACATGTTGGTAATTCTTGCAATATATCAAGTTTTTTCATTATTATTGTATTTGTTATGGTGATCTGTGATCAGTAATTATGACCCACTGAAAACTCAGAACTAGTGTACTTAAGGTATATACATTGATTTTCTTTAAAAACCTAATGCTTTTGAACAGTGCAGTATAGTTTTTATTTTTTATATGCACTGGGAAACATAATTTTTTATATGCACTGGGAAACCAAAAAATATAATAATTTGACTTAGTTTATTGAGATAATCACTTTATTGAGGCAGTCTGGAATAAAACCCACAAGACCTCTGAAGTTTATCTCTACTATACTATATACATAAAAGTTGCTAAGAGAGTAGATCTTAAAATTCCTTACGATACATGCATAAAAAACAGTGGCAACTATACGAGATAGTAGATGTATTAACATTTTTGTGTAGATTATATTGCAATAAAAATGTATACCAATTTATCAAATTGTACAAAATTTACACAATGTTAAAAGTTTGCAATGTTATAAGAAATCATTTCTTAAATTTACAAATATGTCGATTTTTTTCAATAAAGCTGGAAAAAACTTTTTGTAGAATTAATCTATTTTTCAAAAAAGGAAGTAAGGCAGTAGAAACTGCAACTAACTCTGAAATAATAGAATATAAAATCCATTTTTGTTATATACACTGTGACAAAAACTATTACTTAGTTTACAATGGAGGAGTACTTATGAAGCATGAAGGATGGTCTATAAAAAAGGCTGAAAGAGCTCAGTTTTAAGGTTTAAATTTAAAATCTTCTTTTGAAATACTAAACTGACCACCCAGTGTTCCAAACATCAATGTCTTAACTGCATGAATTTATTTCATACAACTCTATAATCTAGTTTCATAAGAAAGCAGCATGCAAAGTTTGAATAAGACAGACTTGCTTAAGTTTCTTTATGTTCAACAGTAAAGGATACCTCCTTAAAAACAAATAGAAGAAAAATCAGCATATTTATTATGATAATTATTATTCATAAGGAGATTCATATTGAATTAGGGAATATATATCCTCAGAGGGGGTAAAGTAAAATGAAATTTATGTTGGT
The DNA here is from genome assembly GCF_964662115.1 of Mustela nivalis. Lineage (NCBI taxonomy): Eukaryota > Metazoa > Chordata > Mammalia > Carnivora > Mustelidae > Mustela > Mustela nivalis. The sequence goes on from NW_028136418.1 coordinate 845,141, forward strand.
AAATGTGTCTAATAATAGTCAATACAATGCCTCAATATAAATGAATATTACCATTTTGAACAATTTAATTACTATTACTAGAATTATTATAAGTATAAAAATAGCTATCATTTTAGCATGGAATATGAGACTCTCATGCTCCATGCTTCATCACATCCACACAACAACGCTGCATAATAAGTATTATCATCACCATTTCATGGGTGAAAAAACTGAGGCTAACACATTTAGATAACTGGTTTATGATTACATGGGTAGCAAAAATGCATCACACTAATTTAGGCTTTATGATTTCAGAATTGTACTCTTTCCACTGCACATTCTATTACTCTGTAAATACTTGGCCTGTTTTCATTTGGTTCTTTAATTTTATTCATGTGGTGATGGCTTAAAGCTTCCTTTAAAGGAAGCTTAAAAATTTCATTTAACCAAAAGCTCCCAAGAATTAAAAATGCCACGGATCTAATGTAGACATGGATATCATTAGTTAATGGGTAACTATATATTTTCCACCCTAGTGAGATAACAATCAGAGTATTTTTCTAAGTTTTAGTCTCTCAGTGTTAAAAAGCACTTTGTTAAAATAGAAATATTTAGACAAAGGTGATCAAAAGTCTGAATCAGGTCACCTTAAGGTAAATATTAGGAACCTGAGGAAACAAATGGAGATTTGAACACTGAGCTATGATATAATGAATGGTTTCAAGTATTTAGTAGAGTATAGAAAAGCCCTTTAAAGCCTGGTCTTAGCCTAGCATTGCAGCTTCTGGGATATCTGTCTATCTATCATCTATCTATCTAGATATAAATTTGAAAACTTTTTTAACTTAAAGATTTTGAGAAATAGAACATAATCAGCACCATAGAAGATCTGTTTCTGATAACAACCTAGCCCCTCCTCCCAGTTTGTTAATATTCTCTCTTATTTAATGTAACATTGTGCAAATAGACCACTACTGATCTGCTGTTATGAATGAAATAGCTATAATCATCTGTTTGCATATCCTGGTGAAAATATTCATTTAGTTCCATGTTGTATTTCTAGGAATGGACCAAATTTTTATTTTTATTTTTAAGTTTTCTAAATATTGTCCAACTTACCTCAAATGTTTTTATTATGGGCACTTTCATTCTTTCACATTCTTGCAAGGCAATTTTACTGTTGCCCAATATGGTAAGTGTGTAATAGTATGTCATTTTAGGTTTTAATTTATTTTTAATTTAATTTAATTTAATTCCAGATTCATAATAAAGATAAACAGTTTTTACCTATGAGTGGCCATTTGGATTACCCTTTCTGTAAAGTACATGCTCAAATCTTTTGATATCTTAACACTGTGTCATACTGACTTCTTTAATAGTAGATTTTCTGAATGAACTTTTAGCTGTGTAGGTCTTCTCTATTTTATTTTGAACTTGTTTTCATTTCAAAATCTTTATATTTATTTTCATAATCTGCTTTTATTTTGCTTTGTCTATTATCTATCTATCTATCTATTTATTTGCAAGCAAGAGAGAGTGAGCAAGTGAGAGTGCAGGGAGGGATAGAAAAAGAAGGGAAAAGAATCTTAAGCAGGCTCCAGGCTCAGCACAGAGCCCAACTCTGGGCTCTATTTCACAACCATGACATCATGACCTGAGCCAAATTGAAAGAGATAAAATAAAATTAAGGTGTTAAAAAAAAAAGGAAAAAGAATTGGAGGTTTAATTAAGTGAGCCACCCAGGCACCCCTGTGGTATCTTAAATTAGCTGTCATATCTTTAAAGTTCTAGAGTATCCATTTGGTTCATTTATAAAACCTTTCTCAATATCATTTTTAGTGTCAGTTTTTTGTTCAATTTGCTTCCCCTCTCATTTCTTTGAGCAGAGTAATCAAGCCATTTTACAATCTTTATTGATCATTTTAACATCATACTTAATCCCATTTTGTCTATCAAATCTTGTTAATGGTTTTTCTTTGTGTGCTTTGTTACATTTTGCTATGTTCAAGACATTATATTTGAAACTCTTATTGAGTAGGGATAATTAAGAGCTATAATAATGGTATGGTCCTCCTTGGTAGAATTTTCTCTTATATCTGAGACTCTACAAGACAATCATACTCCAAATTCAGTGATTGACTTTCTCAGTTTACACAGAAGGCAAGGTAGGCTATAGTCTTATTTCTGCTTCTCCTTGTGCTTTGGGGATCTCAACTTAAATTTGGGTTGTACCAAAGTCCTCAAATTTGATTGCTGCTGGATTTGTTTCTCTAGTATCAAGAGTCTATGAACAACACAGCTCAGTGTGTTTTAGCAGTTTCAAATGCTCTCATAGCTAAAATGGCTTCAGGGCATATATCTCTAGGCTCTCATTGTATTTCGTATTTTGGCCCAGTAATCCCTCACTTATTTTTATAATCATTCTGATATTTTTAACTTTAAAAGCTATTTTGTCTGGGTTTTTAGTTGTCTTAAGTAGGAGTTTTTAGATCACCATTACTAGAAGCAACAACAAATATACATGAAAATATCTGCAGTAGTTTATCACATCTTTATGGCTTTGAACTTCCATAAGCTGAGGCATCCTTCTCTAATCACTTAGGCAAACTCCAATTTAACCTTTAATACAACACAAGAATTGCTTCATTTAAGAACATGTTCAGGGATGACTCTTCCCCACTGTTCTTACCAACATTCCCACACACTCTTTGCTACCCACACCTTGTTTATGAACTTTCGTTAGGTATATCAGCGTGACCAGAATTTTGCTCTATTGTATTTTTGTCCTTTAGAGCTTTAATTAAATATGAATTCCATAGAAAGTCTGTCCCTTTTCTTTCAAACCTGGGTTAGTTATTTCTTCTCATTCTTTGTCAGAAGTTACTTTATTAGAGAAACTTATAGCTCTATTGTGACTTTGGAGCCTTTACAGTTTTTCGACTGGAAAAATCACCCATCCCTGAGATTTTTACGCAGCTTCCTAGCTGATATTATTCAGAAATCTGTTCAAAACAGACTTTTTCAGGGAGGCCCTTTCGGACCACTCAGTTAAAAAACCTCTTCTCAATCACTGCTCTTTTAAAAATGTGCTTATTTAGTTCAAATATGCATCTCTATTAAAGAAAAAGCAGTACGATTTTTTTTTTAAAGTTGGCTTACCTATTATCTATCTCTCCCATTAAAATGATTCCTCTGGCCTGGGGTTTTGTTGTGCTCATTTTAGGCCAGGCACTCAATAAATTGTCACTGAATAATTGAATTGTTTGACTCCCTTGCTAGATTCTCAACTTCATGAGGCCAAGGATTGTTCTATTCAGTCCTTCTTTATTCTCAATGTCTGTTATATTGCAGTCACTTATGTGACTAATGGGAAAAATCACAGAAAGAAAGAGTTAAAACTACAGAAAAACCCTGTAGGTTCAATAACACAAAGCTTTCTAAAATTATTTAGCCCAGGAATTGAATACTGGCTGCACTTTTGATTTTTTTTAAATGGTATTGAATTTAATTTAAATGGAAATACTGGAATGGTAGAATAATAAAAAAATTATAAAAGCAACTTGCTCCTTAAAGTAAGAATTATATAGGGCATCTCTTCTAGAAGCAAAATTTTCAAATGTCAAACATCTGAAAGCATAGAAGGAGAAGTAAGAGTGTGAATTGTACTTCAATGCTCTTTTCTTTATATTCAGCAAACAGCTTCATTCACACACCTTTCCAATTTTTTCAACTCTTTTGACAAAGCCTTCAGAGGAGTTACTGCTGATGACAACCATCACAGCCTAACAGGAGAAATTTTATAAAGAAAAATAATAGCATGTTTTTCCCAAATTGTTAAGGATATGGTGAAGCTCTGTCGGATTCAAAGGAGGAATGTGCAATTCCATGCTATATATAATAATAACTTGTTTTAATAGTGGCTTTGCAATTTTTCAGATATATCCATTTACTGAAACCACTATCAAATAAACAAAAACAAAGAAATGAACAGGGGTTCGAGACAGAAATTATCTAATCTAAAAATAGCACATGTTCACAGAATACACAACACATATCCCAAGTACTACTATAGGTTTCAAGTAATAGTCAAAACAATAGTAAAAATGATTCAGACCACACCAGTCAAATCATAAATGGGACCTTAACTGTAAATCCTTATCTTTAGATCAAAGCGGGTAATTGGGGGCTGAAGATACATTATAGAACTAATATGTTATAGAACTCCTCTGAAATGAGTCATTTATTCCATCACTTTTCCTGCACAGCTGCTGACCCATGTTTTGGTTCCTGGAAATAGCTGCTACCCTGTCATACTTCTTAAAAGCACATATATTGATAACTCTACTCATTCCTCCATTCTCTGTGACTGTCACTGTGTTAAAATGTGGAGTCAGCTGACTCACTTGTGATGGTAATAAAGTAGATGAGTTTGCAAAGTATTTTGTTATTTCTAAAAATGCAAAAACCAAATTACATTGAAATCATAAGGGGTGTTTCAGGGAGAGCTGTAGGATGTGGTTTCTTGTGTAATCCACAGAGATTAGCTCCAACACATATTTAAACTCTCCTCTAGGAGCAACCTTAGTGGTAAAGCAAGAAGATAAACAGATGTAAACACACCCTGGCACAAAATTATCACTTATGTTTGGCTTCCTAGTCTCCTCGTGTTACTTATTTATCTTAACTTCTCTCTGAAATCAGGGAACACAGAATCTCAATCAGTTGACATTTTTCTACTGAATTACCCAATAGTCTGATCATACCCCAAGACTTTTTTAAATTATTTCACTCATAATCCCAAATCTGCTTTGCTTCCTCATCTTAGTACACTGTAATTTGATTTCAAAATGAGGACAGTTGTCAGTAATGCCACATTCGTTCATCTATTTTACAATTCCATGTGCTTATAACTATGAAGATATGTTAATAACATCCATTCCAATAAGCCACCCTAAATTTATTATCATGAAACAAGACCTCAAGAAAGAGAATTCAAAATCATACATGTATTTGCAACTTATTGCAATAAAGCCTTTATCAATAGACTTCCCTGTGCACATGGTGGTCAAATTGCTGGTGAAAACCAGCCAGATCTATTACAAGCTTTCTCATGGCTTCTAGGTAACCCAAGTGAGCCTTTATTGATACTGGGAAGGGATAAAGCAGGGAAGGGATAAACAGTGCTGTAAGAATTGGCTAGACAAAAGTAATGACTCTCATTACAAAGTGAGTATTTTAAAGCAAAAGAGCCTGTTGGGAATATTGTTTTATAAAATAGTGGTTTTTTTATTAACTTTTTAAAATTCAATTAGGTAACATATAGTGTACCATTAGTTTCAAATGTAGATTTCAGTTATTCATCCATAGCATATAATAGCTAATGCTCAGTACTTACTGTGATAGCTTCTTGAAAGCAGAATTTTAACCCACTGAGCCACCCAGGCGCCCTTGAAAGCAGAATTTTAGATCACATTTTCTGATTACTTCCATGTCGTACAACACTTTCCTGCTAGCAACCTTCAAAACATACTGTTTGTTAGAGGAATTTCTTTAATAATAAATAAATAGAAATTTATTTAAATTTATAAATATATAAAATAAATAGGAATTTATTTAAATTTATTTAAATATTGCACACTGTTTCATTGTTCATAAATAAGGTGATGATATTATAGCCATTAGTTGGTAGCACTGATATATCACTTTCTTTTTACTTCTCAGTGCATTCTCTTTACACAAAATAGATATATATTTTAAAAGAATCTGAATCTGTGGCAAACTTGTAAAAAACCCTATACAGTAAAGTTTATCATTTTAAGTAATCTCAATTATCTTCCTCAATTGTGATAGTATATCCTTCTATCTAGGCCAGATATTGTATGAGGGATTTGAAAAGACATACTTTTCTAAATTTCACTTTTCTCATCTGCAAAATGCTTATCATATCCTACAATAAAATACACTTACAATTTTTTGATGAAAATTTATTTATTTATTTTAAGATTTTATTTCTTTATCAGAGAGAGTGGGCGAGAGAGCAAGCACAGGCAGACAGAATGGCAGGCAGAGGCAGAGGGAGAAGCAGGCTCCCGGCCGAGCAAGGAGCCCGATGCGGGACTCGATCCCAGGACGCTGGGATCATGACCTGAGCCAAAGGCAGCTGCTTAACCAACTGAGCCACCCAGGCGTCCCTTTTGATGAAAATTTAATCTGTATAAACAATATATTTGCTGTAATGCGTGGTTCATGGAAAACATCTTATTTAATTATAAGCAACAACAGTATTAGAAATTAAGTAAATGTGTCTATAATATTTAAAGTTTTAACACATAATTCCACTGCTTTGCCTTATTTTCTCAAATCCCTTTACCACTTTCACTGACAGAGTCAAATGTACTTTTTCTACTAGTAGCCAGCTCTTTGTCTTTTGTCAGAAAGATGCCCTTGTGAATTATTTATAATAGAGATATTAGCAATAATAATAATAATAATAAATAGCAATGAAAATGTTAAAAAAAAGTTTTCTTAACTAATTAGGGTTCTTAGACATCAATTAGAGGAACCACCTCGGGCAAGCAAATTAATCTGCAAGACATTCCCAGAATTAACAAGTCAGTCAGATACAGGGTTGTCCGTAGACTGAAAGGTGAAGCAAAAGGACTAGGTTTGGAAAATAGGTAAGGACAGTGAAAAAAGTGATCAAATTTTGGGGCAAAATAAACTCTTAGGTGTCCTTTCAATGGAGTCCTGTTCATTATGTAGCAGAAACTCTAGAGATTATCTCAATCCATTGGAGTCACCCCATTTATTAGCTTGCTATTGACAAAGTTATTTACAAACTGTAGAGCAAGAGGTTATAATGTAGAAAACTGATGGTAATGCACAGGATTCTTGTTAACAATAATGCAAGTTAGTGATTTTTCATTAGAAAACATAAATTCTATAACCCAAATTATGGGCCCAGAGCACTTCTGCTGCACAACTCTGCTTATATCCCAAATAACCATGTGAACTAGTTTTAATATCTGCTTCTCTTATTAATTTTTGAATAAAAATTCTTGACACAAGTATTTTATAATTGTGTGATAACCATGCATTTAATTTCTTGGAGAACGAAACACACTTTAGCATAACTAGGTTCGTTCACAGAACCAGCCTTGATAACACACTTCTATATGTTAGAAATGATGTAATAAATGTAGAATATTGGGCACTTGTTTGGTATTCTTTGCCATGTTTTGCACTATCTAAAAAGAGATCAGTGAACTTGGACTGGAGTTAGTAGACATGGAAGAAAATAAAATATTACAGAGAAGAATACTCTGTGGTCCACAACCTAAACGGGCTGGGATTCCCATCATTTGGATCCCTGTAGCTTTACAAAAGTCAATTAAATTTTTGTATCTCCGATTAAAGTTGATTCCCCAGTACTTTTTCAAACATCTCTTGTAAAGTATTGTTTCCCAGAAAAAAAGGGATTTTGCACATGTATCTGCCTTTGTCTCTGGTCATGATCTCAGTCAGGATCCTGGGATCGAGCCCCATTTCGGGCTTCCTGCTCATTAGGGAGTATATTTCTCAGTCTCTCTCTGCAGCTACATCCCCCTGCCCCACTCATGCTCTCTCTCTCTCTCAAATAAATAAATACAATCTTTAATTTTTTAATTAAAAATAAGATAAATAAAATAAAATAAAAAGTCTGGTCTTACTGCCCCATTTAGCTCCTTTTGTTTTTTTGAGTTGTATTTAAAGCAGCATGAGAGAACATGAGGCTCTCAAACTTTAAAAAAAAAAGGAAAAAATTGAGTTTTGTTAGGATTTAAGATCTTGTCTGCTAGACAAAAACGTTGGCTTTGTTAACATGTGAAAATCAACAAAAGAGAATAAGATCGAATTCTAATAATTTTTGTAGAAATTAAAAATTTCCTCCAACCCAATTACATACAGACCCATTAAGTAAATTCATTCCAATGTCCCAAACCAACCTTTTCTAATAGTAATGCATCTGTGTAAACAGGGTCAACCCAAGGAATAAATAAATATTATTATTTTTTTTCCTGTCTCTTCCACAGTCACATCTGGGTATATTGGTAGCAAGCCAATTATCTATCTTATAAGACATGATATCATAAGGAAGGTTATTCTGTCCATTTGGAACAACTGAAAATCATTGTAATTTTATCTTGGTGCAGTAACTTGAGATGGCACAGTGTGGGTTATGAATATATTTTATTTTTTTTACTGGGAAGAAGAGATTATAGAGATATTGGTTATCCAAGAGAGACTGACAGGTGTTGATAGTTGCCAGGTCAATATCCATCTACTCTTTCCTTTAATATCAGAAAGCACTGAGGGATTGACAACAAGGAAACTTAAAACAACATCAAATATTTTATTGTCTCTTTTCTAGTTACATTGTAACCTTATGACAAAGTATCAGTCGTACAAGATATCATTCTCTTTTACCTCTATCTTTCTGCCAGAAATGTGGGCTTAATAGTGAGAACTCCAACAGCAATTTTTGCAACTGTGAATAAAAAGCCATGAAAACCTCTAAGATAGTTCACTTGACTTTCTTAAGACTCTGAACCAACACATTACATTTTTGCAACTGTGAATGAAAAGCCATGAAAACCTCTAAGATAGTTCACTTGACTTTCTTAAGACTCTGAACCAACACCAGAAAACACTCTCTGTAGTCTTCTTGTTAAATGAAAAATATGGTTAAACCACTTTTGACAGTCTACTACCTACAGCAAACTGTAAATCTTAATTGAAATATGTCCTCTCAGCTGTGCTTAAGCAACTGAGTCCTGAGCTTTTTAGGTTTTCAGTCTGAAAGAGTACACCTCGGGTGCTCTGAAAGGGAAGAGAAAGGACACCCTGTTCTCCATATAAATTAAAGAAGAGAAATCTGTGCATTTAAGTGGGCCATATAAAATTTATCAAGCAATTATCTCCTAACTCCTTCCTATCCAAATTACCTGATATGCTCTCCCTACTCCTTTATTCCACGTTACTGCCTTTTCCAGGATTCTGTATCACATCACAGCATGTCTTCTGTTATTTCCTTCTTGCAAGCTAGTTTTGTTTTCTCCATCTAAAAAAATCAACAAACATTGTGTATTTCAATTCCCATTTTCCTCAAATGCATTGATTCTTCTTATCTATTACTCTTTTCTCATACTCAGTGTCTTTGTCTTTATGGGGTTTGTACTTTGCTTTTCCCCATTCTTTACTGCCATTATATAATCAAATCTAATAACTTCTTAGAGAAAGTTAAAAATTCCTGCATAGCCACACGTGAACACAAAGTCACTGATTTTTAGCAAACCTATAAGATAGTCAGACATCCATTCAATTTCTTTTTAAGATTTTATTTATTTATTTGACAGAGAGGGATGAAAAGCAGGCAGAGAGGCAGGCAGAGAGAGAGGAGGAAGCAGGCTCCCTGCTGAGCAGAGAGCCTGATTTGGGGCTCGGTCCCAGGACCCTGGGATCATGACCTGAGCCGAAGGCAGCGGCTTAACCCACTGAGCCACCCAGGCGTCCCTCCATTCAATTTCTTAACTGAGTCCCAAATGCATCCTGACTTCTAACCTAAACCTAAGTTCTACTTCTTACACGTTGTTATATGACCAAATTCTTTCAGTTCAGTATTTTGTAACATTTAAATATTAGTCAATTGATGCTTTGTTTGTGTATTTCTATGAAAATAATTTGAATACTGTAGATTTATTGTTATATTTATAGGTTTATAATCAAAGTTTCATCAGTTGAAGTTTTTGGAAATTTCAGATATAATGATTAACCTAAAATGATACTGCCTCAAATCCCTCTGATATCAAGGCCCAACTCCTGATTATAGCCAAACCTGTGGTGGATAGTTCCATGGGAAATTGCAGTTACTTAACACTGATAGGATCTCATGTTCTCTCTCTCATTTTGGAATGTCTCCAACACAACCCAAAAGTGTAGGAGAGTTAATGTCCTCTGAGGACAGCTCTCAGTGAAGTGGAAATAAGAACCATAGGTAAAATTGTCAGTTTTCAGGTCTTCATGAGGACAACTTAAAGAAGTTTCTCAGGACCTTTCAGTAAAAGCAAGCCTTCATTTTCTATCCACAACAATTATATCAACAATGTACCTCTTTGACAAAGTTGCTTCTTCACTGTATCACTTTCCCATTCTTTTCTACCTTGGATAATCTCCCAGATAAACTAACAGTACTCAAATCCTTTGTCCTAATCTTTGCTCTCAGGATAAATGGAGCCAAAAGACTTAGATTAATATCAAGTTCTGAATGGGATCTTAGAGCTATTTCTGTCCAGATTTTCATAAACATAGGGACCTTTGAATTATCAGGCTATAAATAAGTTCTAAATGGAGGGGGCAAAAGCAAAAAGTAGAAATTTTTATGTTTGATTTTTAATCATGATTAATTGACTTTATTGATTATTAAAAATACTAACATTATAAAAGTGTGGATCTTTGTAAAACAATGTCTTAATGTAAGAAAGAAGTTGCATAGTCCTTTTGAGAATATTAAACCAAGTGTTCAGGTGCCATCTAATTTCTTGTTTAATCCAGAACTTTGGTGTGCATCATCTTGAGGAATAGGATTTTGAAGTCCAGACAGACTAAGAGAAAACTGATCCAAATGTGTGTGTTTATATTTCTGCTTTTGTTGTAAAAATCAAAGTGTGATTGCTGGTTTAAAATGGTAAAACTAATAATGTTCATGGACTCGATTATAAATTTTCTAATTGTATGGGAAGAATCCAACAAAGATAGAATTAATTGATTTGCAAATCCTCAAAGAGCTACAGGATCAGGTAGTGGTATGTTCTGATTCAACAGCATCATAATGCAGCATTTTATATGTGTGGCTAATGGATATTTTCATGAATGTTTGCTAGCTAGTCAGCCAATACAGAGAAATATTAGGTAGGGTAATTACTCACAGTTGTGTTTAATATAATGAGAGAAAATTATCAAATGGCACTAATAATAATAATCCTATAGCAGGCTAAATAATTCAATGATAATTACAAGTATTAATCTAGCTTTCTTCCCTGATTATGACTCTTCTCTCCTTTATCATAATGGGAGTAGCACATTGTCTGCAATGAATTGTGAAAACCCAGCAGTGACTTTGGCAGTGAAGGCCTCCCATCAATTTTGATAGGTTAAAAGGATTCTGGTTGGTCTTGAGCAAATGTGTCAATTTTTTTATTCTGTGTGTGTCATAAAAGAAAGAAGCAATAGTAAATTCTTGCTGTTATTCCATGGAGCCAATAAAATCATACTGCCAACAAGAGGCTGTTGACACCATAGGTGTAGTTAACTGTCTTGAAATACTACGCCTGGAAATAAAATCCTAATATTTCACATAACCTCTTTTTTTAAAAGAAACAAAACAAAACAAAACAAAACAACTATACTGCTTACATTTAGGGCCCTGCTGTTGTGTAACTATTTTTGAACATGTCTTCTGTAAGTGTATATATATATATATATATATATATATATATATATATATATACATATTTTTCTGTGCAATAAATTCATTTAGAGATAAATTTGGATTGCAAATTATTTTGGGGGAGGCGTGGTATTTGTGGCTAGTCTTACAAGTAAAAAGGACTAAAAGAAAGAAGAAAAACATTTTTTATTACAGCATATTTACATCTGTCCAAAGTACTTATCTACTATAATACTGACTAATGTATAATACTGTACACAAAGAAAGAAGCTAAATGAGTTATAATTCAGTCAGTGTATAGCTGGCCATTTTAAAACTTACCACTGAATCTTTCTGGTATGCAATGTGATATCTGGCAATCTGGTCCAGTTCATTACATCAGGTCATTTGTATGTTCTTATTACCATTTTGATAGCATAGCACATTTTATAACCCAGACATTTTACAATGGAACTATGATGCATGTATTTTCAAAAGTATAGACATACATGAAGCTATGAGGTCAAAAAAGATGAATGTCCGTAGTACCATATAGACTCAACAAATAAAAGTGTCCAAGGGTCTGAGTGTGACTTATGAATATTGTATAAGATTAGGCCAACATGTGGTTTTGATATAAATAATCTGTTCTTAAATTAGAATTACAATCGTTGAGTACAGTGTTGAAAATGGCAGATAGATTTTAGCTATCTTTGCTCACTAGGGAAAATGGAAAAATGTTTAGTTTGGTCAGATTTTCACTTAACTTCTGAAAAATCTTACGTTTGAGAGAACCCTTCTGAAATAAGAATCCTTAAAGACATAACCCCTTTGGCACAAGTTTTCAAGAAACTTGTTTGATGTTGTAGACAATTCTATGGCACACGTACTGTTCTAGATGTTTCATGCCAATAATATGTAAGCCATACCAAGGCTACATATACATATAGAGATGTTCCTCAGCTTACAAGGGGGCTATGTACAGAGAAACACATAAAAAATTGAAAATGCATTTAATACCCCTAAACAATCAAATATCATAGCTTACCTTAAGCTTATTTAAACATACTCAGAACACTTACATTTGCCTGCATTTGGGCAAAATCATCTTAAGCAAAGCCTATTTTATAACAAAGTATCAAATATCACATGCAATTTATTAAATATTACATTAAAAAAAGAAGAATATATATATTCTATATATATATTCTATATATAGAATGCTTGTAAGAATATCAGGTGTTCACCCCTGTAATCTTCTAGCTGACTGGGAGCTGTGGCTCACTGCCGCTGCCCAGCATCACAAGATGGCACCATATAGAACAAGAGTTTCAGGTGGTAGGTGTTGTAAATTTTACCCAAACTGACATTGGTCAAACTCGTTTTTGTCATCATATATATCAAGTAGTTTTCTCGGGTTTATTTTTAGAATATCCTTGTATAATGAATATTTACACTGATATCTAGTATAAAAATCTTGCAATTTAACATTAGAAACATTAAGATATTGAAAATCAATCTATTTCTTTAATTCATTGAAGACATTTTTGGCTTGTTTCCAGTACTTTCTTACTGGTTAAAAAGTGAATTTGAAGAAGTCTGGATTTCATTATTATATGGCACTTTCCCTTTGATGAATACAAAGACGATATTCTATATTAGCTATCTGAGAAGAATTTATTTTTTTAATTTTATTTATTTGTAAGAGAGAGAGTGAGAGAGAGCACAAGCAGGGGGAGCAGCAGGATGAGGGAGAAGCAAACTCCCGGCTAAGCAGGAAATCTGTTGCAGAACTGAGTCCCAGGACCCTAAGATCATGACCCGAGCTAAAGGCTCAGGCGTTTAACTGACTGAGCCACCCAGGTGTCCCAATCTGAGAAGAGTTCTGTATGCTATTCCTATTAATATGCAGTTTAAAGTCTAGGTAATTAACTTAATATTTTAGTGGCTATTGTATAGATAGCACTATGTTCCAGGCAGAGAGTAAGAAAGAAATATTAAATCAACCATATTCTATGCATTCTAAAGGAAAATAATTAATCAATCATAATAAATCCTTCTATTTATGGAATATCAACTTATAAGCTTTCCTCCATATGAACAATGCCAAATACCAGAATAAAGGGTCATCTAATACAAATAAAGGATAGAATTAAAGAATTCTGGTAAGCCATTTAATTTTGAAAAATGGTGTTCTATTGTTGCTGAGTTGTGGTTTTCCGTTACATAATATCTGATAAGTGTAGAAGTAACATGAGTGTTACGTGAGATGAGAAATGGTATATAATTAAGATATTTTTAAAAGTACAAATAAATACAAATTTGTAAACATAGCATTATGGAGGAGTAAAAATAAATGATAGCTACACACTCTAAAGTGAATAAAACTTGGAAAGCTAATAGAGAAGTAAAACAAGGACAGTGCAAAAAGTATGGTACATTTTTATGAAGTTCAAACAAATTCTGTGAAACCATAGATGGACTTAAAGATACTATTATGTATCAAATATTGTAAAAATTAAGCAAGGAAATAGCAAACATAAAACAACCAAAGCATACAAACTTGGGTAGATACAAGAGGTGTGATCATGTTCTACTTCATAAAGAGATGAGTTAATAGATAAATACAAGTAACTAGACTTTTTAGAAGTTCATAAAACGTTGCCTGTTATTTCTTAGTAATATAAAATATATGGTTTTCTAACAAAAACGTTTATCTTAAAAATATTTAAAAATAAATTTCAGGCTACTCCTAAGGTTATATTTACTTTTCCACTGTGGGAAAAGCTGGTTGTTGTAGTTGTAGTTGTTTGTTTGTTTTAGTCTCCTCCTAGTTTTTATTATTATAATGTGGAATGAGGAATGTTAGATTGAAAAGTGAATTATTTTATAGACAAAAATCATTACTTGATTCACCTCCTGGTACAGCAGATGGAACTCCTGAAAATATGCCCTTTTGCCTTATGGAAGAGTAACAGTTATGCTTACTTCTGAAACATACTTGGTGGTGGCCCTAAATAGTGACACCATAGTAAACATTTTGAATATTTGCAATTAATTTTTATAGTCATAGGGCTCCAAAAGGCACTGCAGGTATCTTAGCAGGTATTTCAATAAGGCTAAAAGTTGCCTGACTGTTTAAAAATATTAGCAAGGCACAAAACATGGCAGAAGTATTGTCCTCAGATATTATTTTTTTCCATATGCTCCTGATTTCACACATGACAAGTTATTTTTTCAAATATTTATTATAAAAGTTTTTATTTATTTATTTGACAGAGATCACAATTAGGCAGAGTCAGGCAGAGAGAGAGAGGAGGAAGCAGGCTCCCTGCTGAGCTGAGAGCCCGATGTGGGCCTCGATCCAAGGATCCTAGGATCATGACCTGAGCCGAAGGCAGATGCTTTTACCTACTGAGCCACCCAGGCTCCCCCATGACAAGTTATTTTGATAGATGTATATACAGTGTATTTTCCAGTTATAAGAAAAATGGTTCTGCTATTTTTAACCTTTTTTTAAAATTAAATAATTTTTTTCATTGAAATTTTATTTTTTAATGTTTTACTTCTCTTTTCTTTTTTTTTTAAAGATTTTATATATTTATTTGAGAGACAGAGATCACAAGTAGGCAGAGAGGCAGGCAGAGAGAGAGGGGGGGGGAAGCAGGCTCCCTGCGGAGCAGAGAGCCAGATGCGGGGCTCAATCCAAGGACCCTGAGATCATGACCCGAGCTGAAGGCAGCAGCCCAACCCACTGCGCAACCCAGGCGCCCCAATGTTTTACTTTTCAATATACTACTTAGAATATAAAACCTATTCCATTTTGTAAGATGTTTACCATTTAAAAAATGGTAATTTTCTCATTGTGTCTTCCCCTCACATTGCTTTATTTTGAATAAAAAATTTCACAATAAACATAACTGATGCTTTCCTTCTGATGGTCCCTCTGTTGGTCATATTGTATATGAGCCATGACAATTAGTTTTACAAAATTTATTGATGTTTGTTGATATGTTTTATCATAACTAATTTTCCCTCCCTTATCTAGATTCCCCAGCTTTCAGACAGGTGGACACTTCAATAAACCATACCCAAGGGATGTATCAAGTACTTCTTAGACATTCTCTCAGATCCTTGAGGTGTCATTTTGCCTAGGGATTTGCAATAGGTTCTGCCAGAGGCACCACTGTGACAACTGATGTCCATGGTCTATCTCCTGCTAAGCTCAAGAGGTCACTGGTTTCCAAGTTTATCTATACAATTAATGCATACCAGCAAGTTCTTTTTTTTTAATATTAACAAACTTATTTTAAAGTTTATATGGAGAGGCAAAGACTCACAATAGTCAACATAGTGTTGAAGGAGAACAAAGACTGAGGACTGACTTCAAAGTTTACCATAACGATTGGGCGCCTGGGTGGCTCAGTGGGTTAAGCCTCTGCCTTCCAGCTCAGGTCATGATCCCAGGGGCCAGGGATCGAGTCCCGCATTGGGTTCTCTGCTCAGCAGGGAGCCTGCTTCTCCTCATCTCTCTCTCTGGCTGTCTCTCTGCCCATTTGTGATCTCTCTCTCTGTCAAATAAATAAATAAAATCTTTAAAAAAAGTTTACCATAACGATAATTGTAAGCATGATATTGTAATACCACAGAAAGACTAGATTAAAGCAACAGAATATATATTATCAATTATATTTTATATATAATAGAAAAGCAAAAGCAATACAAGAGAGCAAAATACAATCTTTTAAACAAATGGTTCTGTAGCAATGGTGAAGCTAAATCTAAAAATATAAAATAAAATAAATCCAGGCAGATATCCTACACTCTTCACAAAAATGAACTCAGATTGGATTATAAACCTAAACATGAAACATGTAGAAGGTAATATAGAAGAAAATTTAAATGACCTTGGTTTTCGCAATAACTTTAGCTAAAAAACACAAGCACTGAATTTAAAAATGTCTACTCTGTGAAACACAATGCCAAGAGAATGAAAAGGCAAAGCACAGACTATGAAAAAAAATTTGCAAAATACACATCTGGCAAAGGACTGTTAATCAAAAATACACAAAGACCCCTTAAAACTCAACAATGGGGGAAAAACCGGATTAAAAATGAGCCAAAGACCTTAGCAGATACCTCACAAAAGAAAATATTACAGATGGCAAATAAGCATATAAAAAGATGCTTCACATCAAAGGTCATCAGGAAAATGCAAATTAAAACAAAAAAGAGACACCAGTACATACCCAGAATCCAGAGCACTGACAACAGAACATGAAATGTTGGTGAGGATGTGGAGCAACAGGAATGTTCTTCCATGTGTATTGAGAATAAAGAATGGAAAACAACTTGGCAGTTTCTTACATAACTAAACATATTCTTGCCAGATTATTCAGCAGTAGCAGCTCTTGGTATTTATCCAAAGAAGATGAAATCTATACCCACAAAGATGTCTATAGTAGTTTTATTCATAACTGACAAAAGCTTGGAAGCAACCAAGATATCCTTCCATAAGTGAAAGGTCAAAGAAAGTGTAGTACATGCAAACAATGGAATATTATTTAATGCTAGAGAAATGAATTACCAAGCTATGAAAAGATATGGATATAAATATTTAATAAATATTTGATTTTAGGCTTCTATCAATAGTATTAGTATATTTTAACAGTGAATGCTCAGCATTCATGAATTTACCTAATAAAACATTTTGGGTTCAATATTTTAAATACTTCAACCTCTATGATTATATTCCTAATAATTTTGAATTGGGGTAAATAAACCTTAATTTTTTGTAACTTGTTTCTTATTGCAAGAGAGCTCAATGAAATTTTAGAAAATAAAAATTTACAAAAAAAAAGTTTAGTTTATTATTGCCAAATAATTTAAAACTTTATCTTATATTCAAATACGTATATTTTTCTAAATTGATTTATATGCTACTAAAACCAAAAACTTTTAGTTATACTAGATTTCATATCCTGCAATCAATGCCAGAAATCCATCTGGCAATGATTTGTCTTAAATAGAGTTAAGATGGGTGTTATTACAATGCAAGATGGAAACAAAGATAGTATAACAATTGGTGTTACATAACTTTTCCGTTTTGATCAAGTTACTAATCTACAAAAGGCTTTTATCAGTGACAGACTTGGGAATTTAACAAAACTTTTAAACTAGCATGTGCGACTCATTCCTAGAAAACAACACAATCAATAACACTTTATTTAGATTAAATCATGACTATTTCTCCATTTGAATAAAAAAGGTAGCAACCCCAATAAGTTTATTGAACATGAAAAGTTGAAATGCTATAATGCTCCTAAGGAATTAAATGATCCAGTCAAGAATAACTAAAAAAGGATATAAATTACCAAAGTGTTTGTATAATTGTAATGTACAACTGCCCATTATCGTTCCATAGTGTAGGCTTGTACAAGAACTCTATAAAAGAACTCCACTTCTAAACTGTGGAAAAAATGTTCCCTTTCCCCCTATATACAAATATTAAGCCATTCATTTAGCTTTTAAAATATCCACTTAATACAGGCTTTTTACACATTTGAACAGGCAGCAGGGCTCTATTCTTATCGCTTACATCTGAAGGATAGACTTCTAGCGTAAGAGGTAAAGCCCATAAAGGAGCCCAATAATAACAACAAAATACAGTTTAGTGAGCCCTTACAATCTGCCAGCTACTTTTCTGAGAATACTTCAATTAATAAAACATATAAAATACCTGACCACAAAGAGCTTACATTCTTTTGAAATATAATAGTGAAATAAACCAATAATAGAGGGGCACCTGGGTGGCTCAGTCCATTGAGTGACTGCCTTTGGCTTGGGTCATGATCTCAGGGTCCTGGGATGTAACTCCCCAGCAGGCTTTCTAGGCAGTGGGGTGTTTTCTTCTTCCTCTGCGCACCCTCCCAATTCTCTCTCTCTCTGTCTCAAATAAGAAAATAAACCAGTAATAGAATAATGATTGATGGTTGATGGTGATAAGTGATACAAAGAAATACAAGAAAGGTAAAAGCCATTGGAGAATGCTGGGATGAAAGTTAATTTTATTTTGTGTTGGGTGGTTATATCTCATTTATGAGATGTTATTTGCACAAAGACCCAGGAAGTGAAGGAGAGTGTTATACAAATATTAAAGGAAAAGATTGCTCTAGGCAGAGCAAGTAAGTATATAGACTTTGTGTGAACAGCTTGTCTGTTACTTTTGAGGAAAAGCAAGGAGGCCAATGAGGAGTTCATAGTGGTGGAGAGAGGAAGAACGTATTGATGTATGACCTTGGGAAGATACCAAAAGACCCTCAACAGCAGAATAAAATCATCTGACTTGATTTTTAGGTTAAATTGCTGTACCAAAATAAATTTGCAGGGAGAAAGGAGTGCAGTTTGTGTGGAAGTGGGGTTATCAATCAAGTCAATAATTCAGGAACATATGATGGTGTTTTTAGCATGCTGGGTGGTAATAGAAGTGGTGAGGTATGGTTTTCATTGTGTATATATTTTGATGGTGAATATTCTGGTGAACAGGATGGGGTATGTGCAGGACAGACATCAACATTTATTTTACCTGCACAAACAGAAGGGTGGAGTCTTCATTCCCTGATATGGAGAGAACTCTGAGTTCAAATGTTCTTTCTCATTAAATGGCATAGTGATGATGAGGATTTAGTCAGACAGTGAAAGAGAGCAGTAAGCATAGTGTTAAGCGGTAAGACATTATAATACATTTGAACATCAAAAAACGTTGTGTTGGATCATCTGTTTATGTGAGTAAATAAATAAATAAAGCTTCCTGGGGTTCTGATAGAGGTAAAGAAGACTGCTATATGATCCAAAGGGGCACGTGCACCAAATGTTTATAGCAGTAATATCCACAATAGGCAAACTATGGAAAGAACATAGATGTCCATCAACAAATGAATTATATATATATATATATATATATATATATATATATATATATATATACACACAATGGAATACTACTCAGCCATCAAAAGAAATGAAATCTTGCCATTTGCGTTGACATGGATGGAACTGGAGGGTATTATGCTTAGCAAAATAAGTCAACCAGAGAAAGGCACTATCATATGATCTCCCTGATATGAGGAAATGGAGGTGCAATGTGGGGGGTTTGGGGAACAGGAAAAGAGTAAATGAAACAAGATGGGATCGGGAGGGAGACAAACCATAAGAGACTCTTAATCTCACAAAACAAACTGAGAGTTGCCGGGGGGGGGGTGGGGAGGTTAGGGAGAGGGTGGTGGGGTTATGAACATTGGGGAGGGTATGTGCTGTGGTGAGTGCTGTGAAGTGTGTAAACCTGGTGATTCACAGACCTGTACCCCTGGGGCTAATAATACATTATATGTTAATGAAGAAGAAGAAGAAGAAGAAGAAGAAGAAGAAGAAGAAGAAGAAGAAGAAGAAGAAGAAAAAGACTACTATAAATCAAATGCTATGGTTTTCAGCATAGAGTGTGTAATCAGGCATATTTTATTAAAGTAACCAAGTAAAATGATGGTCGAAAACTGGAATAACAGAAAAAATAAAAATCAGAGATTTTAAAAAGAGATATGGGACAGTGTAGAGAATATAGTCAATGATATTATAATAGTGTTACATGGTGACAGATGGCGGCTATATTTGTAGTGATCATAGAATAATGTATGGAGATATTGAAAACCTGAAACCAATGTAACACTGACTATCAACTACACTCAAATAAAAAAATAGTAAAAATAAAACATTTTAATTTAAGAAGATAAAAAGAGGGACAAGAATTTGAAAAGTGAATTTCAAAAAGAGTAAAGATGAGGCTAAGACATACTCTGAACCTTGAGGAAAACACCATTTTGAAAATTCTTCCCATTTTGAGAAAACTCAAATGAATCAAAACCATAAAAGAACCCATTTTAACTGAGAGATGTAATGAATGCTCAAGAAATAATTTTATGACAGGATAATTCTTCCCTATGAAACAGCATACAGAAACCCGGGGAAACACCTGGAAGCCAAATAAACTATACTGAAAATAAGAATTAGGAAAAAGATAAATGATGAAAGATAAGAAAATTAGACCTGCGACAGAGACCTAGTGAAGAGAATTTTTAGCTTGTGGTTTAAAGTTTTTGAGGATAATCTAGAGTTCATAACTGCCTTGAGGCAGGCTGGTTGTAGGCAGTTTAGGCAGACCCCTAAGAGAGGCCTACTTTGGGCAAGTGGTGTTGGAGGAGGCCATTGGGCTGGACAAAGACAAATCCAACCATTTGACTAAAGTGTCTGTGAAGATGTTGAAGTCAGATGCAGCAGAGAAAGACCTGTCAAACCTAATCTCAGAAATGGAGATGATGAAGATGATTGGACAGCACAAGGACACCATCAACCTGCTGGGTCCTGCACACAGGATGGTCCTTCGTACACTATCATGGAATATGCCTCCAAAGACAACATACAGGAGTACCTGCAGGCCCAGAGGCCTCCTGACCTGGAGTACTGTTACAATATCAGCCACAATGCAGCAGAGCAACTCTCCTCCAAGCACCCGGTATTCTTTGCCTACCAGGTAGCCTGAGGCATGGAGTACCTTGCCTCCAAGAAGTGCATACACCAAGACCTGGCCACCAGGGAAGTGCTGGTGACAAAGGACAACATGATGAAGATCTCAGACTTCAGCCTTGCCAGAGATATCACCACATCAGTTACTATAAAATGAGAACCAACAGTGGACTGCCTGTGAAGTGGATGGTCCCTAAGGCCATGTTTGACCAGATCTACATCCACCAGAGTGACTTCTGGTCTTTTGGGGGTGATCCTGTGCAAAATTTTCACTCTGGAAGCCTCCCATATCCTGGAGTGCCTGTGGAGGTGGTTTTTAAGCTGCTGAAGGAGTCATTTGATGGATAAGCCAATAAGTGCACCAGAGAGTTATACACAATAATGAGGGGTGGCTGGCATGTGGTACCTTCAAGCTGCTGGTAGAAGACCTGGATCATACTGTGGCCTTGACCTCCAACCAGGAGTACCCGGACCTGTCCTTGGCCCTGGAACAATACTGTCTATGCTTTCCCAACACCCAAAGCTTCACCTGCTCCTCAGAGAAGAATTCCACCTTCTCTCATGTGCCGTTGCCCAGGGAGGCCTATCTGCCCTGACACCCAGCCCAGCTTGCCAATGGTGGACTCAAATGACTAGTATCCCTATTACTCCTGTCCAGATTCCGTCATAAGCTGTAACCCTTACCCCCCACCCTCCCTGCAAGACTCACTGCCTTCTCCTTTGTCCCTTTCCTACTGGCAGGAGCCAGCTGCCTACCTGAGGCCTTCACCCCTTGAAGTTCACCTCTCTTCCCCTTCCTCTTCCTCCTCCTTACAACCTGCTCATGAAAGAAAGGAACAGAGAGGCAGGTACTTGCTCGTGGCTACTTCCTTCCCTCCCATATGTTGGACCAAGACCCCTCCCTGTCATCTGGTACTGCCTAGACGTCGAGAGAGTTGGAGATGAGGCAGGCCAGTGAAAGCTGTTGGAGCTTTCCTGGTTTGGTTTTGTCTGCTTAGCATAACATGTAAGACTGAGTTCTGGTGGCAGGGACCTAGTCCTTGGGGCTATAGCACTAGCGAGGGGAGGTCAACTGCTCTGGGCCTTGGCTAAGAGCAAGCCCTGCTCCAGAGATATGGTGCCAAGGGCTTATTAATTTTGATACTAATTTGCTTTGCTGACCAAATACCTGGTATCAAAAGATGGGAAGGCAAAGACTGGAAGCAGTGTTGTGACCATGGGGTCCAGCCCCAAACTATGAAGAAAACACAAAGTGTATAAATCTGAGTAAGTATATATTTACACACCTTTTTAAATAGGTTGTTATCAGAGATTTAATCAATGGGTAATATGCTCCTCGTGGCTGGGAAGCATCAGTTGCCATATATTAAAAACAAAGAAAAGAGGTGTCTGGGTGGCTTCCTCCAAGAAGTGTCCCTTCTTTTCAGGTCATGATCCCAGGGTCCTGGGATGGAGCCCCACATCAGGCTCTCTGCTCAGTGGGAAACCTGCTTCTCCTTTTCCCTCTGCCCTGCTTATAGTTCCTCTTCCTGTCTCTCTGTTTGTCAAATAAATAAAATATTAAAAAAAAAACAAGAAAGAAACAAAATGTTTTTAAAAGGTCTTTTTTTTTTTTTAAATTTTCTAGGGGTGCCTGGATGACTTAGTTGTTTAAGCAGATGTTTGCCTTTGGCTGAGGTCATGATTCCAGTGTACAGGGATCCAGCCCTGCATGGGACTACTTGCACCCCAAGGAGCTTGCTTCTTCCTCTCCCTTTGCACATGATTCCCCCTGTTTGTGTGCTTCTTCTCTCTCTCTCTCTCTCTCTTGCTGTCAATAAATAAAATAAAATCTTTTACTAAATAAATAAAAAAATAAATAAATTTCTAAACCTACTTTCAGTTTAGGTCCCTTAACAAAAATTGCTACTGCTTCATTAAAAAAAAAAAAAAAGATAATTTAGAAAGATGCTTCCAGAGTTAAAAAGTTGTTTTGTTTCTTTGTCAGGATTCAATATAGAAGTGCTTTAAAAAGTAAAAGAAAAAATATGCTATATTAACTCTAATCACACTATAACTTTCGTGGTTATATCAAGATAATGAAAAGTGATTTTAAAGCAAATTTCATTATTAGACATAAAGATCAAGTCAAAATTACAGAAGAGTAAAAGGATGAATTCATCAGGGAGTATAATAATTCTTTTTTTTTTAAGATTTTATTTATTTATTTGACAGAGAGAGATCACAAGTAGGCAGAGAGGCAGGCAGAGAGAGAGAGAGAGGAGGAAGCAGGCTCCCTGCTGAGCAGAGAGCCCGATGCAGGACTCGATCCCAGGACCCTGAGATCATGACCTGAGCCTAAGGCAGCGGCCTAACCCACTGAGCCACCCAGGCGCCCCGGGAGTATAATAATTCTTGAATTTTAATACGTAACAACAGATTTGGGGATATATAGGGAAAAACTAAGAACAAAAATCATAACTTCTACCTTGGACGACAAATGGAAAATAATTTCAACACCCTTATTTTAAGATTACATAGACAAATGGTCATCATATTGGTAAGATATGTAAGACTTGAACAAAATGATCAACTAACTAGATATGCTTGATATTACATTACAGTAACTGAACTAACTGAGGTCAGTCTTTGGTGAATCACAGAAACAGGTGGAGTTGTCAAACAAAGGAATCTTTGTTTACAACATACAAGGAGTTCACAGGGAATAAGTTCCAAAGCCTTGACTGTTTGAACAGGAGAGAGATTTTTATTTAGTATTTAAGATGAATACTCAGAAGGGAGAGTTTTATTATCCCGTGTATGGTTGGTCATAAGGTTGTGGATGCATGCACATCCACATATGTATTTGTGCAATATGTATTGCATGTTCACCTGAATGAAGCTTGTATTCCACCGAGGGCAGAAACTTCAACGTTAGAATAAAGCAGAGGTAACTGTTGGACAAGGGAAAGGGACTCTGCAGGCTTCAAGAGCAGATAGAAACTAGATGGGGTCTTGGGCTCATTTTCTGGGACAAGGAATGAAAGGCCTTGATTGCTTTTGAAATAGCACTAGGAGTTTTACCACTGATTTATTGTCTCAATAGCTTAGGCTATTTCCTGCTCTGGTGGTGACTGTTAGTTTTCCCATTGCCTTGTTCCCTCAAAATCCTTAGGAGTGAGGTTTTTGCATTTCTTTGTAAGAACCTCCCAGGAATTTTTGGAAGAAGTGTGCTGGGGCAAGTACACAGGTGGGGTATAGATCATTGAAAATAGCTGGGGACAAAAAATGACTTTTCTTATGTCAGGAAAACTATATCTCTTCTTTAATTTTCTAGGAACCTCTAACTCTTTCTGCTGATGTTACCAGCAGGCATCTGAGATATTACTGATTGTTCTCTTGAACCTAAGGAAAA
Organism: Mustela nivalis; assembly: GCF_964662115.1. Classification (NCBI taxonomy): domain Eukaryota; kingdom Metazoa; phylum Chordata; class Mammalia; order Carnivora; family Mustelidae; genus Mustela; species Mustela nivalis. The sequence goes on from NW_028136418.1 coordinate 869,557, forward strand.
GGAAATGTAGAAAGCAAAAGACAAAACTTTAAAATCTATCCTCCAACTCATCAATTCACTGCAGCCACCTCTCTGTCTTTCCCTTTCTCTTTTTCTCTCTTTCTCTTTCTCTCTCACTTTCTCTCTCACATACGCACAACACACGCAAATCGACTTAAAGCAATATTTAATTTTCCCTATTCCATTTTAATATACTTGAGGCATGATCATTTTCTTAGTAAATACAAGAAAAAAAAATCTAGGATTCCATCATTCTGTGTGATTAAAGTATTGAGGAATTTACTTCCAATAGCACTTATAAAAACATATTTTATTTAAGGAATATTATATAATCAGGTGCCTGCATTTTTCTTATTCTCTAACTAGTGTTATTTGGCAATTAATATTTTGTCAATCAATATTCCCCTATACCTGAATGTGTGGGCAGTGAGAGATGAGTTAGAGGCAAGGATGGTGAACACTCCCAACAACTGCAGACTACATATATCTTAAGCCATGATTTTCTTTGCAAAGGTCAACATTGATAATGTTCTAGTCATACCTCCGTGTACCAGGAAAGAAGTAGCATATTTCTTGAAAGACACAGCTATCAAAGCTCCATTGAGAAACCATAAAGATGGAGAAGGGATTTGCAAATTAAATATCTGATAATGGACATGTACTCTGATTATTTAAAAATGAATAAAAATAAAAAACCTTACTAATAACCAAACAGAGTATCCAATTTTACATGTGAAGGAAATAATGGAAGAGACATGTCACCAAAAGTATATGGATGGCTTATAAGCACATGGCCAATTTCTCAACATTTAAACATTAAAGAAATACAAATTAAAATCATAATGAGACATGCTTACATATCTATTAGAATGGCTAAAATTATAAAGGCTAATTGTACTTGGTCTGAGCTAGATTGAGAAGCAACAAAAAATCTAAACTGTTGTTGGCATATATCATGATACAACCACTTTGGAAAATAGTTTCAAAAATTTTTAAATGAAAAATATGTTGCAGTTACACAAATAGCCATTTTATTCTAGGCATTTAACCAAGAAAAACAAACCCTATGTTCATACAAGGACTTGTATGTGAATTTCATATCAGCTTTATTTTTAAGAATTGAAAACAGTGGAAATGTTCATCAATGTCCATCAATAGAGCAAAGACAATTGGAGATTCTCAAAGTAATGATGCTGAGAAAAGAAAATCCAGGCAATGAATAGTATATACTGTGTGATTCCATGACTACAAAAAATCTAGAAAATACAAATTTATATATAGTCACAGTCATCAAATATATGGTGTGATTTTAGTGCCTTCTTCTGTGCTCCCATAGCTTCCTACACTTGTATCTCCGAGCATTTGTTACACCATGTGAAAATATGAACTCTTTCTCTTTATTCTGTCTTACTAGAATAAGAATCCTTGAAAGTTTATGGACAATTGAACTCTCAGTTATTAGCAGAAATTCTATCACACAGTAAGTTTCCAAATATAAAAGCCAGAGTTTTACAATGACTTCTAAGCTTTTACATGATCTAGCCACTCATTTAACCTCTGTGACCTCTTTCCCTGCTACTCTTCAGTCACTCACAGTGGCCTCCTTGCTATTCCTCAGATATGCCAGGCATGATCCAACCTTATGGCCTTCAAGATAGCCAATTCCTTTGTCTGGAGTGACCTTATTGCTGATAGTTCTGCGCAAATTCATCACCTTTCCATACATTTGTTCAATTGTCAGCTTCATTGTAAGTACCCTGATCTTTCTATTAAAAGATTTAACTCCCCATCCCCTGCCTAGCAACCTTGATTTTTCTCACCCTGATCGAATTTTTCTTTTTCCCCATTGTACTCTTCCTTTTTGAATGCACTATGCCATTTTTATTAAGGTTTATAGCTTTGAGTTGTCTCACCCATTAAAATAAAAGTTCTACAAAGCCAAGTATTTCATTTACCAGTGTAGTCTGAAGTAATATCTGCCATATAGTAGTTCAGTAGACAACTGGTAAATTTCAAAATAAATTAATGTTGAGAGTATACTGAATTTCATAAGTCATTTCAATATTTTTTCCAAAAAATAAACTACATAAAACATACTTTAAATTTACTTTCAAAATATTTTATAGCATATAATGGACAATATACATAAGCCTAAAGAAACAATCCTATAATTAACCATTTCATACCTACTTAAAAACTGCATAATACCACACTCTTAGATCCTCTTTGAATGCTCTAAAATAACCCTTCAAAGGAAATACATTTTTAAAACTCACAGATTTTTTGGCAAATAATTTAATAAAATAAAAGTTTCATTCATCTATGTAGATCAAAATAAATGTTTTTAATAAGCATGAAATTATAACTCTGAAGTGTGCTAAAATGAAACCACCTGCTAAGGGTGAGAGAACAAAAATAAACATCCTTTTTCCAAATAAGAGGAATTTATTACCTTTGAATCAAAGCATGTGGATTTGTTTTAACTGGCAATAAAGCAATATGGAGACACAAACCATAGAAAGTCATATTTTAGATTTCCAAAAGACTTCTAAGTGAAGAGTATACATTTTTTAATTGCTACATAATGCTACATAATGACAAGATGACAGGTTGTGGCAAATAGCATTTTAAAAGCTCTACTCATAATGGAACGGAAGATGTCATTTCCCTATAATTTTATATATGTCTTTAATTTACTATATCTGGATACAACATATTACCAAACAGATGTTCATCAAAGACTAAATCATTTTTAATGGAACATAATAATTTGAACCTACATCTATTAATCATTTTTTTCGATCTAACATTTATAGTCTCGCTAAACATTTTATCAGTTGTTGTCAAAATTCAAAATAAATAGGATAAAAAGTCGTGTTTGGAAAAGTAGATTTCTTTTCAAATTGGCATTTAAATGAAAATATTTGCTGATATTTTTTAAACTTTAAATGTAATTTTATATATATATCTGACCTATCAGATGATATAAAATTTTTGGAGAAAATATGACATATTTTTTGATCTTGGTTGAAGGTATTAATAAAGAGCAACTGTTTGTATTATTTGTATTGTGATATCTTAGTTAATAAACATGAATAACTGGTATAAAATATGTTTTTTTTTAAATTTTATTTATTTACTTGACAGAGATCATAGGAAGGCAGAGAGGCAGCCAGAGAGAGAGGAATGGAAGCATGCTCCCAGCTGAGAAGAGAGCCCACTGTGGGACTCAATCCCAGGAACCTGGAATCATGACCTGAGCCGAAGGCAGAGATTTTAACCCACTGAGCCACCCAGGCGCCCTAAAATATGTTTTTTTTTTTAATATAGAAGTATAGTTCTTGCCAAAATATGGAACTAGCTGGAACTGAATGCCTCCTTCAAAGTCAGCTCTGGAGAAATTATGCAAGTGTAATATGGAACTATTTCAGATATTAACCAAAAACAAAGAAATGATGATAAACGCCTTAAAATACTCAAAGTTGCCCTTGACTGGTATGTTTCAAGCTCTATTCCTGGTTTGAAGACAGGTTTTAACAGGCCTGTCACTGTAGAAATCCGCTGGATGTTTAGAGGCTATCAGAACTGTACAAAACCTTGAAGGGGTAAAGACTTGAAAATTCTTTAGAGAGATTAGCTCCCTAAGGCATTATTCCTCCACACATTTTCCTCCAATCAATTAAGACTGATGGATGAGGGGCACCTGAGTGGCTCTCTCATCACGTGGGTGGTGGGTTAAGCCTCTGCCTTCATCTCAAGTCATGGTCTCTGGGTCCTGGGATCCAGCCCCACATCGGGCACTGCTCAAAAGGAAGCCTGCTTCCCTCCCTGCTTGCCTGCCTCTCTGCTTACTTGTGATCTCTCTCTCTCGCTCTCTTTCTCTCTCTCTGTGTCCAATAAATAAATAAAATCTTTTAAAAAAGGCTGATGGATGATAAATTATGAAAACTGCTCCCTCCAAATGATGCTTCTTCATAAGGATTTAAGAATTTAAAATTGAAACTTGACCGTAGGATTTATCTTATAGAATAACATCAAGTGAAGGCAGTTTTTATTAGTTCTGAAGTATTTGTGATTCTGAATTCTTGGCCTCATTAGTAAATTTATTTTTAAATTCTCCCATGGAGTGGTGATTGGCCTTCAGTCTTTCATTGATATACATCATTGGGTCAAATGAGATGTGTGTGCCCAGAACTATATATAATCTTTTTTGTATTTCACTGGAGATGGCATTTCTGAGTTTTGTTCAATTGAATTTGGACAGATGTTTTAATAGTCACTTCTAGAGTTGGACCTGGAGAATATCTTCCTTTTTTTCTCTTCCCGATTCTCTGAAAAACCCTGACTAATTCACATTATCACAGTAATATCATAATTCAAGTTTTTCCAAACACTATAGCTGCAAAATAGAAGGAAGCTACTCAGAATGGAATACTATTGTGAATGATTGAGAAAGAAAACATTATTATAATTAAGCTACCAGGTTTCAATGTATTTTATTGTTGCTTAGAAAATCCTAGCATACCCAGACTTTACAGAGATTTGATGATCCTAAGAAGAGCTGAACTCATGGACCAAAATAACTATGCACATAAAAAGTACAATTACTTACCTAAAAAATATGATGTGGTTAACTTTATATGCCAATCCAAGTGTTATGGGAACAGGAATTAAAAAAATAGCTTAGGGGCGCCTAGGTGGCTCAGTGGATTAAGCCACTGCCTTCAGCTCAGGTCATCATCTCAGGGTCCTGGGATCAAGTCCTGCATCAGGCTCTCTGCTCAGCAGGGAGTCTGCTTCCCTCTCTTTCTCTCTGCCTGCCCTCTGTCTACTTGTGATCTCTCTCTGTCAAATAAATAAATAAATAAAATCTTAAAAAAAAAAGAATGACTGTACTTTTAAAAAATAGCTTAAAAGGAGCGCCTGGGTGGCTCAGTGGGTTAAGCCGCTGCCTTCCGTTCAGGTCATGATCTCAGGGTCCTGGGATCAAGCCCCACATCAGGCTTTCTGCTCAGCAGGTAGCCTGCTTCTCTTCCTCTCTTTCTGCCCACCTCTCTGCCTACTTGTGATCTCTCACTGTCAAATAAATAAATAAAATATTTTTAAAAATAGCTTAAAAGTATATGATAAAATAATGATATACATATACAAGGAAAAGAAAGATACTATACTGTGAATATAAATTAAGTGAAAATTGTTGAAATAAAGAATACAATAAATGGAGACTAAGATGAATATAGCTGTAAAATGAATAAATGAGTTGGGAAAAACAAACAAACAAATTAATGACTTCTGCCCAAATACAGCAGAAGAGAAAAAAAAATAAAGAAAATATTTAAATAAGTACTGAGATAAATTTTGGAGAATTAAAGAAAGATAAAAGATACCAGACTTAAAATGATGCCAAACACGAGATATCAGAAACAAAACAAAACAAAACAAAAACTACACACACTAAAAACCACTCGTATACATTATGGTGAGTTTTAAGAATATCAAAAACAGAGAAGAGCATAAATGATGCCCAAGAGAAGAACAGATCACCTAAAATGTACAAGAATAATACTGACAGCACAATTCTCAATAGTAATAGCATATAAAGAGACAGCTGGGAGTTTTTATAGATGGAAAAGATATTTGAAACTAGGTATTATACATCAATCCAAATTATTGGGACGCCTGGGTGGCTCAGGTGGTTGGGCAGGTGCCTTCGGCTCAGGTCATGATCCCAGTGTCCTGGGATCGAGTCCCACATCGGGCTCCTTGCCCTCCGCAGGGAGCCTGCTTCTCCCTCTGACTCTGCCTTCCACTTTGTCTGCCTATGCTCGCTCTCGCTCACTCTCTCTCTGACAAATAAATAAATAAAATCTTTAAAAAAAAAAAATTTGAGAGCACAGTAAAAATACAATGAAGCATGTTAGGTCTTAGAACATTTATCACACAGAGACACACATTTTGGAAAACTACCTTGGAAGACAGCTCAATTGAGATCGAGAAAACAGAATTATGTACTCAAAGGCACATTTTGAAGGAAGGATTGAATATAGTCTGCACTGCAAATATTCTTTAATCGTATGTTCTGAATATCCTAAATTTAAGAAGTATTTGTTCAAATATTTACCTTTAAATAAATCCTAGGAGACTTTTTCTTGGATTCTGGAAAATCAGTCCATTTGGATACAAATCTTTTTGTCACTGATGGAAATTTTGATAGCCCTTAACTGTGGAATGCCTAATGTATTGTTACAGCAATTGTGATTTGCCAATACATGGGTGATGTGTGTGTGTTGTGTGTGTTTATTTTTATTTTTGATGGTTTAACTCTTCTATGAGATTTTTAAGTAGACATGATTTTAATAAATTATGATTTGTTGAAATTTATCTGAGGTTATATATAATAAAATGAAATTTGTGTGAACTAAAGAAGTGCATCTCCATTTTTTTTGTTTTAAGAGTAGACTGGTCTTTAAAAATTGTCCAAAGAAGTACATTATATTCATTATTAAATTTGATAATATACTATAAAGTATTTATGGTCATATTGGACCATATCAAATTCTACTATTAATTCATATTAATAATTACCATAAGAGGAAAAAGGGATATTTTTCAAAATAAAAATTAGCGTATTTTTCAGAATATGATATAGTGTTATTCACTGAACTGAGGGAACAAATGTCAAAGTCTAACACAGTTTACAGAATGTTTTAACATAAATTGAAATTTAAATCTGACCAAATTTCACAGTTTTAAGTAAAATGATAGCACTTTATATCCTTGAAAAGTGGTAAGTGACCCAAAACATGGCTTAGAAAAACAAATTTAACACTACACTAGTCTGAGATGGTTAAGTTATGGTACAACTTGCCATTGTGTATCATCAAATGGTATATTTTTTTCTTTTGGGCTTGTCATTATATTTTATTTTAGCCATTCTGGTAAGTGTGTAGTGATATCTCAGTGTCATTTTTTTAAAGATTTTATTTGTTTATTTGACAGAGAGAAATCACAAGTAGATGGAGAGGCAGGCAGAGAGAGAGAGGGGGAAGCAGGCTCCCTGCTGAGCAGAGAGCCCGATGCGGGACTCGATCCCAGGACCCTGAGATCATGACCTGAGCCGAAGGCAGCGGCTTAACCCACTGAGCCACCCAGGCGCCCTCTCAGTGTCATTTTAATTGCATTTCCTTGATGTCTAATTGTGTCAAAATATATTACTTTGATGTTTAATGCTCTGAGCTTTCTCAGTTCAGGACCATGAAGCCACTTAGGAAAAATACAGTTGCAGAGGCACTCATAGACCAACTCTTATTTCGAAATAAGAAGAAACATTACTACCCATTCCAACAAAAAATAGATTTGTTATGCAGCAGGGATTTTATAAATTACCTGACACAACTTATATAGTAAGATGAAATGGGACAGGCGGCTTCTTGCAGCTATATACAACATCATTTTAATTTCAATTTTCAGTATAATTTTTCCAAGGTATACACAGAATATATATTTAATGTAAATTGTGAACATTTTAAACTCTCTATATGGAAATTAATCAATTTTAAGTTTATAACAATCAAAATTAACGGAAGTTTATTTTAAATTAGTTAGCTTTCTCTGCATTGCAAGACAGAATAATCAAGAATTGGTAAGAAAAAAGTAATCTCTGTAAAATTACCGGGGGTGCATTATAAAGTGTTCGGTAACTCACAATTTGGATTGAATGGCAAGTGATTTTTAAAATCTGGAACTCATTGTCAATTTTTTTTTCTTCATTGTGTCTTAATAATTTACTGTGTTCATTTGCATGGAAGTGAAGAAAAATGCATGACATTTCATCTCAACACTAACACCTTTAACTGGCAACTCTAAATGTACTTTACAGCAGTGTAACAAAGTAAAGATCAATGATGTTTCATGAAATATCTGTTATAATTCTCAAGGAGATAGGGAGTTTGTGCAAAAATGCAAATCACTTTGCGACTAAACACATTGTTTATTTCAGCTAATTTTAAGAAAATATGCTGAGAATCTCTCAAAAAAGGAAGCAATGATTTAGGTTTGCCTTCAAACTCCTTATCTAATCCTGAACCAACAGCACATAGTTCAAAGAGCAACTAATTTGAGTAGCTCCAATTTACACATTTCCTAACAATGCTTAATTTAGTGGAATTTCTGTCCAATTATGTTAATTTGATGTAATGAAAGACAAAAGTTCAAAAAGATCATCCTTAATTTATATAGATGCCAAACTCTGCATTTTCTGAATGACGCCCAGGAACGTATTTTCAAAAACAAACAAACAATGCCAGAACCACTATTAGGTCATCTCTAGGCAGAAAGTGACTCAGAGCTTACATTACTCTCTCCCTGAAAGTATACTGTAGGCACTGAAACTACTACCCTGAGTCTGTGCTATCAAATTCCTTAAGTTAGAAAGTTTTAAAACCCGTCTGTGTGGGAGTATTTCATTTACAGATAGAGATTTGGTTGTTTATACATTTTCATACTTGATTTTTAGGGTGTAATAACTATGTTTTAAAATTCATGGTGGTTTTGAATACTGTTGGATAATTGAGCTAAAATGGTATATCCATTCCTCCTAAGAAACAGAAATTATAGAAAGGTAGTGCTTTTCAGATCTGACATCTTTGAGTCATTGCAGTTTCATATAAATGCAATAGGAAAAGTGTCATTCATGTTTATGATATTTTCTACAAATAAATTAGAATGTACTGGAGGCCTGATATAAAGTGGGATGCCTAAACTTCAGTAAGATCTTGTTTTCAATTCAAAATAAATTTTATTTTTTATTTTTTTATAATGTCCCTCAATTTCAGATAAGCACCCCCATAAGGTCCACTCCGTTTTTTTAAAGATTTTATTTATTTTATTTGACAGATAGAGATCACAAGTAGGCAGAGAGGCAGGCAGAGAGAGAGGGAAGAGGAAGCAGGCTCCCTGCTAGGCAGAGAGCCCGATGCGGGGCTCGATCACAGGACCCTGGGATCATGACCTGAGCCAAAGGCAGAGGCTTTAACCCACTGAGCCACCCAGGCGCCCCCAAAATAAATTTTAAATTGAATTATGCACCTCTAAGTTCAGAGACAATAAACATCAACCAACACAATTAATAAGTTCTATTTCTTGAAATTTCGGGAACATTGATAGTCTCATCTCCTGGAAGAACAACAGCTAAAATTTTAGGTCATGGATTCCTGCTAAAATATCACTTTCCCAAAGAAAATTAATGTTAGGAATTTTCATTGATTGTTATTGATCATGAAGAATATAACAACCACGATAAAAAGAGTAGGAAAAACATGATATCTCATCTGTAAGGGCATGTGGAAAGTAGGAAATGCTAATAAAAATAACTACCATTATTTCCTAAGTTAACATAATACAACAGAACAAAAATATTTCAAAACAATGTTTTCTTTTTTTTTAATTTTATTTATTTATTTGACAGAGAGAGATCACAAGTAGGCAGAGAGGCAGGCAGAGAGAGAGGAAGAAGCAGGCACCCTGCTGAGCAGAGAGCCCAATGTGGGACTCAATCCCAGGACTCTGAGATTATGACCTGAGCCGAAGGCAGCGGCTTAACCCACTGAGCCACCCAGGCGCCCCCATAACAATATTTTCTAGGCTCATTCTGATAACTCTTTTCTACATTCAAATTTAAAGGTTGAGGCATGTGATATATATTACACAAAAAACATCCCAAGGCATTCGTTAAAAAAAAAAAAACTCTTAATAAAGAACAAATCCAAAGGAATTTCTTTTCTAATTTAATTAACAAATTATGAATTGACTTACCTATTTTATCACAGTGTATCAGGCACCAATAATATTTTTTAATCGTCACACCTGATGCAATAGTTACCATCTTTCAAACATACTGATCACGAACAAGCAAATAAACAAGAGCACCGTAGCTTAAGATCTACCTGCATAAATATAGGCTACTTCAGACAATCTCTTCACCACAACATAGCAATGAATAGAAATCATACATGCTCTGTATGGACATACAGATGAGATAGAATGGGATGATGTTAATATATGCAGAATCTTTATTAATTACATTGTAAACCATAATATGGAAAAACAGAATACAATTTTAGAAATACCCAGGTCACCATCATTGTTTTATTTTTATATGTGTAGATAAGGAGTTTAATAAACAATCCATGACTATTCAACTCCTTATATTTTGAAAATTTTAGCAAAAGTAACAAACCTAGCACCTAGAAAATTGTACCTATCTGCAATATACAGCTTTGCCAGCATGGTAGAAGAAAAGCAAAACAAAATAAGTAAGAAAAGTTTAACATTTCACAAGAGATTTGCTTTTATTTTTTTATTTTTTAATTTTTATTTTTCATTTATTATTTACTTCTATTTTCTACTTTATTTTAATGAAAATGTCATGACCATAACATAAGAGCAGAATTAAACCAACATGAGAAATTATTTTTCATAAGTTAAAATAAACTAGCTTGGTGATTAATTCAAAATTATATTACAAACTTCAGTGTTCTTGCAGTAAGTATCACTGCATAAACAAATCAGTCAGGAGTCATAAACTAATGATGATTCTAAATGTTATTTAGAGAGACATTCTGTTCTTAATATATTTCAAATATTCTACACAAGGCAAAGTGGATCCAAGTAATCTGTAGGCAAAATAAGATTTTAGAGAAGTATATATTTCCAACAGTATTTATAAAATATTACCTTTATGTAAGGCATCATCCTGGACTTTGTGGAAAACACACAAAGGAGTAAGAAGTGGCCCTTCAAGAAACATATACAATATCAAGGTTTAACATGAAGCAGCATGTCTTCTCTAATTAAAAAAAAAAAACATTGTACCAACTGACTTTACTGAAACTTTATATTTATTGCTCTCATTTTAGGTCATAGTGTCCTTCTGCATGCAGGCTGCTATAACGGACATGATATAGACTTAATAGCTTATAAAGAACAGGAATTTATTTCTCACAGTTCTAGAATGGAGAAGTTCAAGTTTAAGGAATGGGCAGATCCAGGGAGAGCCCACTTCCTCATAGATGGCTATCTTCTCACTGTAAACGTACATGATGAATGAATCAAGAGAACTCACTGGGGTCTCCTTTAAAAGGACTGTAATCCCACTTATGACCTAATCACCTCCCAAAGGCCCCTATGTTTTAATACTAGCACTTACAGACTTAGATTTCATAATATGATTTTGGGAGACATAAACATTCACACCATAGTATATATAAACAAAAAAAGACACAAAAAAAACAAACAAAAAAATTATTTTAACTACCTATTATTTTCAACTACATAAACTTTTAATTTGTTTCTATATAATATTAAATAACTCATTTGAGTGATTCACTTATATCCAATGCATCTGAGTGCAATTAAATTTGCTTACCCAGCATATCCAGAAGCATATTTCTTCAGACTATCCCATTCCCCACCTTACAGGATTTACCACAATTAGAAGACATGGGATAGAGGATAGATAGATAGATGTATACATAAACACACTTGTACATACCCATATGCATATTTTTTCCTGTTAATGATACTCATGCAAATAAAATTTAAGCTCAAGGAACCCTGTCTTGTGTGTTACTTAATATCCAGTTTTTAGTCAACATCCAAAAACAAATAATCCAATAAAAACATGGATAGAAGACATGAACAAGTGTTTCCCCAAAGAACACATTCAAATGTTCAGTAGATACATGAAAAGATGTCCATCATCATGTATCATCAGGAAATTGCAAAGCAAAACTAGAAAGAGATACCACCTCACACCTGTCAGAATGGCTAAAATTAACACTACAAGAAACAAAAGGTGTTGGAGAGGATGTGAAAAAGTAACACTTGTGGGGGCTGCCTGGGTGGCTCAGTGGGTTAAGACACTGCCTTCAGCTCAGGCCATGATCTCAGGGTCCTGGGATCAAGTCCCACATCGGGCTCTCTGCCAGGCATGGAGCCTGCTCCCTCCTCTCTCTCTCTCTACTTGTGATCTCTCTCTGTCAAATGAATAAAATCTTAAAAAAAAAAGAAAAAGTAACAATTGTGAACTGTTGGTGGTGATGCAAACTGATACAGCCATATTTGAAAACAGTATGGAATTTCCATAAAATTTAAAAATAGAAGTCCTTTTTGATCCAACAAACCTGTTGGTGTGTATTTACCCAATGAATATAAGAAAACTTATTCAAAGGGATGCTAGCACCCCTATGTTTATAGCAGCATTATTTATAAAGCTAAGATATGGAAAGCGCCCAAGTATCCATCAATTGATGAATAAATAAAGAATAAGTGGTATGTATATACAATGGAATATTATTCTGCCATAAAAAAGACTGAAATCTTGCCATTTGCAATAACATGGTTGGAACTAGACAGTATAATGCTAAAAGTGAAATAAGTCAGTCAGAGAAAGACAAATACCTTTACTCATATATGGAATAAAAGAAACAAAACAAACAAGCAAAGGGGAAATAATAAGACATAGAAAGAGAAACAAAGCAAGAAACAGACATTTCATTACGGAGAACAAACTGATGGTTACTTGACGGGATCTGAAAGGAGTGATGGATTAAATAAGTGATGGGGGTTAATTAGAGCACTTGTCATGATGAGCACTGAGTGCTATATGTTATATTGTACACATGAATCTAATACAACCATATATGTTAACTAACTGGATTTCAAATGAACATTTTTTAAAATCCCAGTTTTTAGCTCACATTCTGGCTTACAAAAGGGATTTAGTCAGGAATTTGGAGATTAGTTAATGAACAAAAAAGGGGTGAACAGGCAGTTGTTAGATAAAATTACTATCCTTTCTGGCATGATCTTATACCTTTTATCTAGAAGTATTTTTAGCACTTTAGACTCTTCCTATTTTATTTTGAATCATTAAACAAAAATTTCCTCAAAGGACCTTAGACTCCATCCAATTTGAGCAACAGTTTGAGAGAGGAAATGGTGTCCAGGAGGAAAAAAAAAATGATGAAACTACTATTGTTTACTAGTGAATGCATAGTTCTTCCACAGAAGAAGCTCTAAATGGTCATGGCTCCAGCTTTATATGTGCTCAGTCATATGTTCAGAAGTAGGTAACACTATCAAAAAATATAAAGCATCTGAAATTATTTTCCCTTATTTGAAAGCTGGTGTATGAGTCTGCCGTAGTTTCTTGGGTGTTGATAGAAGACGCAGACTCATGTTTCAGAAATAATATAGTTTATTATTCACAGCAATAGAGGTAGCCAGAATATTAACATTATTTGTGTGTGTGTGTGTGTGTGTGTGTGTTTGTGTGTGTGTGTGTGTGTTTGTGTGTGTGTAGGGATGGGTGTTATATATCAGTTCTGAGCCTCAGTTCCCACAAGAAGAATCAAAACAGAGGCAGATAATATTTGCAAACACAACAGGTTAAGTTAAAAAAAAAGATACTATTTCTGTCTTCCAAGTCTATTCAATACAACCATCTTCAAAGGATAGCCTAGAACAAATAATAAATGCAGAAATGTAAGCAACCAATTGAAAAGTGTCTCCCAAGAAACACACTTTGAGAGTCTTCATTTGACAAAAATACTATAGGATATTACATGGATCAGGTGCATTGAATACTGGAAGGTTAAAATTACAAGGGACCAAATATTTTTAAGCAGTTCTGGCATCCAGTAGAGTTCAAATAGGTTTTATAAGATTGAGGAAAGAAGCCATCAAAACCTGGGCCCAGGGGCACCTGGGTAGCTCAGTGGGTTAAGCCTCTGCCTTCGGCTCAGGCCATGATCTCAGAGCCCTGGGATCGAGCTCTGCATCAGGCTCTCTGTTCAGCAGGGAGCCTGCTCCCCCCCCCCCGCTATTTGCTTACTTGTGGTCTCTGTCTGTCAAATAAATAAATAAAATCTTAAAACAAAACAAAACAAAACAAAACAAAAATCCTGGGCCCAATTTTCCCAAAAGTATGATTCTGATTCTAGTCTCTATGATGTTATCCCTTGAAGACAATGCCTCTAATTGAGTTGAATTAGTTTACTAAAGAGCATACCCCCATTTGTTGTAGGAGATGAACAATATGCAAGAGGCAAAATGCCACATGGAAGCCACCTTGTCTTCAGTGGAACATAGAATCAGTTCCTTTGGGATGAATTTGTTCCACATTTGACTTCCCACTTAAGGGAAAATAAGAGTGCCTTCTAATAGATTTTAAATAGGAAATGACAACGGAAGCTTATACAAGATTATAAAATGGGAAATTTCATTTAGATAAGCAATCATTTCAAAGTCATCTTCTTAATATTACAGCCTCTTCACATAATCATAATTTTATTTTGGTATTATATGGTAATTTCAAATATAGTAAATATAAAGAATTTACCTCTGTAATTATAGCGAGTCTGGTCGTAGTTTAATGGCAACAAATCTTCAATTTAGAAGTATGGTCTACCAATTATTAATACATTTGGAAATGGTGTGTCATCTTCACTCCACTTGTCTCACTAAAACAGTGAGCCAAAAAAAGTAGGTCCAAGCTGTTTACTATGGTCAAAATGGGTTGCTTTTGCACTTGGTAAAGAAGCAGTCATATTTTGGAAGAAAAACTGAGGCTATTAATATTTTCAACTTATTTTCAGAAAAGGAAAGAAAGGATAATCTAACCTAAAGCCAAAATCTTACACAAGGTGGCTGGACAATGATCTTTTCCCAGATAAAGGGTTTTTCAACTTAGCCATGTTAGGAGGAAGAAGAGATGAGACATTGTGGACTTGACTAACGTTTGTACACTGTTCAAAAAGTTTTCAAAATAATGTGTATTATTTTTCTTCTTTTAGTTGAGACAAAAAAAAAAAAAACAAACCAAAAAAAAAAAAACCCACTAATGAGCTTACTCTTAAAAGGAGGTAAACAAGAAACTAGCAAAGATTGAGTGTTAGGTATTGTCCCCCTCCTTTTTTTTTTTAAATTATGTTATGTTAGTTACCATACAATACATCATTAGTTTTTGAAGTAGTGTTCCATGATTCATTGTTTGTGTAAAACACCCAGTGCCCCATGCAATATGTGCCCTCCTTAATACCCATCACCAGGCTCACCCATCCCCACATCCTTCTCATCTTTAAAACCCTCAGTTTGTTTCTTGGAGTCCATAGTTTTTCATGTTTCATTTCCCCCTCCAATACCCCCACTTCATTTTTCCTTTCCTTCTCCTAATGTCCTCCATGCTATTCCTTAGGTTCCACAAATAAGTGAAACCATATGATGATTGACTTTCACTGCTTGGCTTATTTCACTTAACATAATCTCCTACAGTCCCATCCATGTTGATGCAAAAGTTGGGTATTCATCCTTTCTGATGGCTGAGTGATATTCCATTGTATCCTTGGATCACATCTTCTTTATCCGTTTGTCTGTTGTAGGGGATCTTGACTCTTTCAACAGAATGGCTATAGTGGACATTGCTGCTATGAACACTGGGGTGCATATGGCCCTTCTTTCCAGTAAAATAGAGCTAGCCTATGACCCAGCGATTGCACTACTGAGTATTGACCTCAAAGATACAGATGTAGTGAAAAGAATTAGGTATTGTTAAAGCACAAATGCAGGGGATAGAAGTTATGGTACAGAAGAGGGAAGGGCAACCATATGGCAGAGTAGAATAAAGTAGCTCAGGAAGAAATTAGTCATATCCAGATATTGTAAGGCATGTGGTGTTGGCAGGGAGAGCATGAGAAATCATGAGAGAAGAGAGAGAAAATGGACCAGGCAGGAGAGGTTTATAACATTTTAACATCTAAGGTAAGCATATGCAAAGCAGAATAGGGAAAGAAATAAAAGTTTTTATAAGACTCAATACATAAGGAATAACGTGGAGGACACTGGGAGATGGAGAGAAGTGTGCTGGGGGAAATCGGAGGGAGAGACAAACCATGAGAGACTGTGGACTCTGAGAAACAAACTGAGGGTCTTGAAGAGGAGGGTGGCAGGT
This sequence comes from Mustela nivalis, assembly GCF_964662115.1. Taxonomy (NCBI): domain Eukaryota; kingdom Metazoa; phylum Chordata; class Mammalia; order Carnivora; family Mustelidae; genus Mustela; species Mustela nivalis. The sequence goes on from NW_028136418.1 coordinate 885,566, forward strand.
GGTTGGGTGAGCCCAGTGGTGGGTATTAAGGAGGGAATTTATTACATGAAGCACTGGGTGTGGTGCATAAACAATGAATTTTGGATCCCTGAAAATAAACTAAAAGAAAAAAAAGACTGACTACAGACATGGACCTCAGTGTAACACAGATATGGAACTCACTGTAATACCAGCCACTTCCCACCGACACACACAGACTATGATAATAATAAATAATAATGCAATTAAGAAAATTGCCTGCCAAATAATTTTTCCTCTTTTTTATTTTTATGATTATTATTTTTATTTTATTTTTAACGTTTTTATTTAAATTGTAGTTAGTTAAAATAAGGTTAATATTACTTTCAGGTGTACAATATAGTAATCAACACTGCCATACAATGGCTTAAATAAAAAAATGAAAAAAAAATTTTAAAGATTTTATTTTTAAATAAAACCTCTACACCCAAGGTGGATTTCAAACGTACAACCCCACGATCAAGATTTACATATTTTACTGACTGTTCCAGCCAGGCACCCCAACAAATAAAAATTTTATAAAATTGTTGAGTTTGTGGGAGTCTCATTTGCTTAGTCAGTTAAGTGTCTGCCTTTGGCTCAGATCAGGATCTCAAGAGTCCTGGCATCGAGCCCCATATTGCTCATGCTCTCTCTCTCTCTCTCTCTGGCTTTTGCTCTTAAATAAATAAATAAAATATTTTTTAAAAAATTGTTGAGTTTGTTTAACTAGTTTTAAACTAGTAGACAGAGATGAAGATAAAGTATGATGTAATGGCACGGAAAAATACAACTTACACGTTTTAAAAAAAAATGTGCAATGCAAGTTACCTCACTTCTTTTATCACCACACTGGGACTTTCCCTACTGAGTTGTTGTAATGTAAGGACCTATTTTATATTTTTATATTTTAGCAAGAGGCTTTCATTGAGGTTAACCCTTAAACTGTCCTTGTTCCCCTTCCCCCAGGGGATTCACTTAAAAACAAGTCCTGGAAATCAGCTCCAGGTAACAAAGCCCATATACAAGGGTGGGTCAGGCCAGGTGGAGACATCAATCAGCGGGAGGGGGGCGGTGTTTGCATATTGTCTCCCTAGATACTAAGGAGTATGCCCCACTCCTCCGCCCTTTGGGAACCTTTTTTGCACCAATCCTAATCAAGGTGTAATAGGCTGGGTCAAATGTCTATACTAGGGTAAATTGAACCTCAATTGGTCACCTAGCCTCACTGTGCAGTTTCCTGTGTGTGTTAAAATCTCATTGGTCACCTGTGCGTGGCCAGGCCTGACTGCATGGCCTTTGCCCTTAAAAGCTAGACTGTGAAACAGCAAAGGGTTGCCTTCTCTCATAAGAGGTGTGGCCCCAAACGTTCGGTTAGATTCTTGATGCTTGGCATGAAATAAAGCTTTGCTTGACCTTTGCTTTACATCAGTCTCGCTCCTTTAATCATAGACCCATTATTGGGGCATAACAGTATTAATCTTAAAGTTATAAGTCCACAATGCATCCATCATCCATTCTACCCCTTAACATTCCCCTTTGGACAGACCCATGATCTAGAACAAGCCTTATTTTATAGTGCCTTGTAGGTGATTTTGGCTGCTGCCTAAATTGCCTACTTTCCTCTCACCATTACCACGGAAATTGGGTCCACTGAAACAAAGGGGTAGTGTAAGAAATTAAGACTTCCATAAATCTCTTTAAATAATAAAGTATAAGATAGTGATACCTTTTTTTCTGCCACATAACCAATTCTTGCAAGAATAAGGTCATATAAAAGAATTTACAACACATGCTAGCATTATCCTACTGGACCCAGACCATTTGTATGTTTCTCTGTCTCTGAGAAATGTAGTTATTTACATGACTGAAACCTAAAAATTGTTTGATATGACCACTAATATCACCTACATTATTTTAAAGCCTGTTTAAGGCTTCTGTAATACATAGGCTTTGTAAACACTTATTAAGCATCTTGTATATATCAAACACTTTAAAAAAAAATCTCTGCTTTAAAAAAAAAAAAAACTCTACCTCAATGGAACTTTGAGTCTGAAAAAGATACAGGCAATATACAAGGCAACAGATAGAATAATTACATATTTGATTATATACTCTGAGGATGTCACCTTAAATTGATATGAAAATGATCAGAAGGATCTGGATTTCTTGTCAAAATTTTTTGCCTTAAAAAGAAATTGATATTTAGGGAAAGTTGTTACTGAAAGAGGTCCTGTGTCAACCAAAAATGTTAAACCATGATCTCGCTAAATTTTCCAGTTGTGATCATTGCTTTGTTTAGCTGTCTTCTATTAAGACTGAATTTAGTAATTCAGTCTCAGATTTCAGTAAGTCTTTTTTTTAAAGATTTTATTTATTTATTAGAGAGAGAGAGGGAGGGGCAGAGGGAGAGGAAGAACCAGACTCCTTGCTGAGCAGGCAGCTGATGCAGGACTGGATCCTAGTACCCTGGCATCATGGCCTAAGCTGAAGGAAGACACTTAACCAACTGAGCCACCCAGGCACTCTAGACTGTAAACTTCTTAAAGGTAAAAAAGTTTATTCTTCTAGTAGTTCCACAGACATTTCTAACATCCATAAGAAAGCATGTACTGATGTAAAATGCCAGCAAATCAAATTATTTAAAAAAGAAAGAAAGAAAGAAAAGATATATCTGGATAAAGAGAAAAACAGAAAATCTAATAATACATTGAATTATTAGAGCAAAGAGTGGAGGAAGAGAAAATAAATATGAAATAGAGATTTCCACTAAAAGAAAAAAATTGAATAAGGCAGGAGATTTAGAAAATTATTATGACAGACTTGAGAAAAAAATAAAATAGGAATTTTTAGAAAATAGCAATGAATGAAAAGGTCAATTGTTCCTACCTCTATAATATTAGCTGTTTGTTGTTGTTGTTGTTGCTAATTTACCTATTTATGCTAATAAACAAAGAAAGGTTTCATTTAGGGATAAGGTTTCTCTCTCTATATATATATTTTTTCCATTTAGGGATAAGGTATATGTATATATACATAGATATATATGTATATATATATATATTTTTTTAATTTTAATTGTTAGAAAATGTGTCACAGAAAGTGTTTAAACTTTAAGATACAGATGCAACATGTAATGAACTGCATTGTTTGAACGTCTAATTTGTAAATGCTGTTAGAGGAAACTTGGTGGAAATGTTCTTATGTGCTTGTGTTTCTGGAACTAAGTATATTTATTAATAAGGAATAGTTTAAAATTATGAAATGACCAGGAGCGGACAATTTTCCTAATCCTATCAGCTCTTTGCAGCTCTTTTATTAGCCCCCTTCAGGAATATCAGCTTTTTTATCTAATTAAATTTTATATTAATGTGCTTTTTTACTTTTGGCCTTTCTCTTCCTTCTGCTCTTTTTTTCCCCCTAAATTACATGTTTCTGTTTAACAGCTACTATCAATTCTTTGATATGAATTCTCAACATCAATTTACTAACTCCAGAGATGAAGGAGCATCAATATTTAGAAGCGAAGAATACAAAGCCTTGGGCATCTGGATGGCTCAGTCACTTAAGCATCTGCCTTCGACTCAGGTGGTGATCCCAGGGTCGTGGGATGGAACCCCAGGTTGAACTTTCTACTCAGCTGGGAGCCTACTTCTCCCTCTCCTTCTACCTGCAGCTCCCTTTGCTTGCGTTCTCCCTCTCTTTGTCAAGTAAATAAAATAAAATAAAATAAAATAAAATAATGTAAATAAATTTATTTAATGTAAATAAATTTATTTATTAAAATGCAATTATTACACAATACATAATGTATTGCATAATTATAATAATGATTAAATAATTTATTAAATATTTATATTAAATATATCAATTTAATTAAATAAATATTTTTAGAATTTAAAATATTTCAAATTTAGATTATTAAATATTAAATCATTAATTTAATAAATAAATATCTAAACATAATTAAATAAAATAATTTATTTATTAAAATGAATAAAATAATGTTGTCATTATCTCAGCATGTATTTTTAAATAGTCTAAAAAAAAATCTAATAAAGTCTAAATACATTGAGTTCAGATATTTATACAAGTTAACCCAGACACTCAACCCACAGTTTCAAAACTTTTGTTTTTATCTACTACTCAAAATACAATTTTAATGTATTTATTTGTAACTTTGACATAGCAAGGAAACTTGGAGGAAAAGGAGACATTTGCTTTTAATATTTGAAAATTATTTTGTTGATTTAAAAAAATAAAAACCTTAACACGTGAGCATTTCTTCTTAAATAACACTGTGAAGTTTCTGAGTCGCATTCTATTAAAAGTGCTGATAAAATGGCCTCAGTTACTCATTTAAATTATCAGCTGAATGGGTAACAAATGAAGTAGAGAGCTTTTTAATTATTTATGAATGTATTGCTTGTGGATGGAGTGCCACATAGAGTTACCTCTCTTTTTGGCTTTGTTTTGTGAGCAGCAGTGGAATCTATGAATGAGATTAAACATAAGGACATTCACAGAAATTCTTAATGAACTTCTGGGGAAGGGCAATAAGTGCAAGGAAAAACTGCAGCAAGACTAATTACAAATTTCAAGTGGTCATCGCTTAATTATAGAAGCTTTTAAGTTCAAGTAATATATCTTTTTCATGAGCCTATCATATTGTATTAATTACCACAAACTGCACTCTTGAACACTTATCTTTTCACATATTTCTTATTCTTAGTACTTAAAATTACCCTTATGATTGATAAGTAAATGGATTTTACTGACAATGCATTTATTTACATAAATAAATAATGCTGTTTATATATATAAAAACAATTGAATATGTGTATGTGTTCAATGAATTTTTTTTCAAATTAACATCTTAATTCTACCACATTAGTTACAAATAGATATAGACTTTATAGATTCATCAAATATTTTTTTCTCAAATTTATATGTCCTTTGTGAAGTAAATGAAACTGTATATATTAAATATAATCCTATCACATGTAACAGTTACTAGTGCATCCCAGGACATACATAGGTCAGGTCCTACTCAAGGCATCACGGATAACTGGATTTAACTTTCTATCCTAGGAGTCTTCTGTATATTTCTGTGGCTTTTATACTACAATCAGGAGGAAGAATTCTTTTGCTAAAAGCTTCCAAATGACTATGCGAGTAGATTATTTGTAGACTAGTGATATAATATTATAGTTTAATATGTGAAGCATGATAAAATAAAATGCCATTGCCATATTTAATTTGTTCAGTAAAGCATTCATTTAGTTATCAAGCATTCATTTTCTTTTTTTAAAGATTTTATTTATTTATTTGACAGACAGAGATCACAAGTAGACAGAGAGGCAGGCAGAGAGAAAGGAAGGGAAGCAGGGTCCCTGCTGAGCAGAGAGCCTGATGTGGGGCTCTATCCCAGGACTCTGGGATCATGACCTGAGCAGAAGGCAGAGGCTTTAACACACTGAGCCACCCAAGAGCCCCAAGCATTCATTTTCTTTATACAGAAGAGATAGAACAATATTATATAGTAGAAAAGACAGTAAATAATCTAGAAACCTTGATCATTTTGTTTTGGCAATTTTAGAACATAAAATTAGCTAAAGCTCAAGTGCAAGTTATATTTGTATCATAGGAGGAAAAGTTAATTAAAAGTTTGTTTATTACCATAGTTTAACACTTCAACGAAATGATAACGAGTCCAAAATCAATGAATATATGAAGTATACAATAAAAACAATAATCTTGAGTGTATGTGACTCACTGTAGGTATTGATAGGCTAGAAATCAAAGGGAAAGTATCTATAGGGTTTGTTCAGTTCCATGCTCATCAGATTAATAGGCTTTCTCATATTGCTTCCTTCACCACATTAATTTGTCTAATGAAGTTTTCAAGAGTTAAAGACAGTGATAGGTTCATGGCTGGAGAGAAGGTACAGAATCTAAGATAGTTCAGCAGTGCTTATTATTTAAGAGAAAGACAGCATGGGAGGTGAGGGGTATATCATGCATCCTGTTTTCACTCCCTTTGTGGAGCACCTACCCTGGAGGTCATGTAATAATAACCAATGACCAAAAAACAATAAAAAAACCCAAACATCCATGTGGAAGTGCCATCCCTGCCTGGAGATGAGTAGACTGCTCAAACAGATCCTGGGCAGGCATCTCAGCCCAGGCCTGTGTTGGGGAAGCTGGTTCCTGGCTTTGGGCGCAATCAGGAAGCCAGCAAACTGACGGGAGAGTGCAGCCAGGGTTAACAGGACTGATGATCTTTTTGCAGCCAGGCCGCGGGTGGACACCCGCTCAAGGAGCCAGGCTAGGAGGCTGCCCAGCGCCAGCGCTGGTCAAGCTTGCAGCCCCCGGGGCTTCCCCCGCGCCCCAGCCAGGGCGGGGCCTCAGGAGGGAGGGGGCGGGGGCGGGGCAGAGAAGGGGCTTTACTAATTGCCAAAGCGAAAAGGGAGCTCGCGGAGGACTCAGGAGGGAGGGGGGCGGGGGCGGGTGGAGGGCGGCGGGGAGAAGGCGCTTTGCTAATTGCCTAAGCTGGAAGTGAGCTCACAGAGGATGTGGCTGAGAGTCTGGGAGGAGGTGGAGGGGCTGGCGGAGGAGGGGCGGGCAGCGCCTCGGTGCTGTGCTGCGGCTCAGTCGGGACTGCAGGACCCACCGGACTCGCCGCCCGTAAGCTCCCATGTGAGGCTCCGCTGTCCCGCTCCTGCTGCCTGCTGCCCCTCCCCGCCCCAAGGCTTCTCCGGACCACCCTCTGCACAGGGGTAAAGTGACACCGCGCCGCGCCCTCACCTGGAGCAGAAAGCGCGGACCCGACCTGGGGGCGGAGAGGGAGGTTGTGGAGGCCCAGCCTCCCGGAACCCCAGGGCACCGGGACCACCCCGGACGCTGCGCCAAACCCGGGTCCTCATGGGGTCGGGCTGGGGACAGCGCCTTGCGAGGTGCCCCCCGCCAGCAGGCACGCTAGCCCCCATCTTTCCGCAGCCCCATGCGCCCGTGCTGAGGACCCCCTTCCCTCCCCCGCCGTGGCCCCGCTGCTTTTGTTCTGGACTTGGGATCCCAGGTGGAAACTAGTCCCTCAGACCTCCCTGGCAGCAAGGAGGGCAGGGAGGGATTCTTGGTTTCCTGCCCTGGGTCCTCCTCTCTCCCCATTCACAAGCCTTCTGGCTTCCCTTTACTCTCCTCATTGTCAGTTTTCTGAAATGGTTTTCTTCTGCATGTTGACCCAAAGAGCTATTTCATGAATGAATATACACGAAACTGAGTTGGAGCCCACCTGTAGAGGCCTTTCATTAGAATGGTCTCTGGTTCTAGCCTCAGTTCAGAATACTGCATGTACCTGAGGACCAAGTCCAGATGTTTCTTTCATCTCTGACTTGAATTTGAAATCCTCCTCAGACTTCAGCTTCCAGGATTTCTCCAGTCCTTGCTCTCCCACTGTCTTGGTGGGGATCCGCCATGAGTGTTGAACACAGGAATGAATGAATGATATATACCCCAGACTGCTGGGGCTTTGTCTTCTTTTGCGGAGGTTGGAAAGGCTTGGGAGAGACCCCCTGTATGCAGATAGAGAGCTGCATGCAATTGCTTAGATAAACGTGTTCCCCACTTAATTGCTTGGGCATTGAACATTTTGCCCTTAACCAGTGGCTTGAGCAGTTAGGAGGAGACAATCTGGAGGTGAATCAGAAGATGGCTGAATCCACATGGTGGTGGTCTGGGTTTGGGAGATTTTCCTGGAGATTCAAAGGAAAAATATAAATTCTTCCAGTGTGGAGTGGTAAACATTTTATCGATGGGAGATGGAAAATAAATGGTCTGGTTAAACTTTCCCGCCCCCTCAAAACCCATTATTTGAAAACACAAAAAGGGAAGTGAAGGGAGAAATCCTCCCACTCCCATTCCCACTCACCTCCATAGCCATCTCCTCTTCCAAGAACCTAACAGACAAGGTGCCAAGAAGTGTTAGGTACCAGCAGTGGTCTCAGATCTCATTCAAGAATCATGGTGAAAGGCTTTCAAATAGATTGTGGGGGAACAGGGATCCAATTAGGGGGGACAAGTTTAAGGTTTGCCTGGTCCCCTAAAAATTAATGGCACTAGAGAAGATGAGCTTTGGGAACTATAGCATAATGGATACAATGTGTTAAAAGCTTCAGTGAGTCATGGTGGGAAGAGGCCAAGAGGGCAGCAAACACAGTCTTAGATGATGTTATTAATAGCACTACAGGCTCTAGATTTCCTGTGGTGGTGTTCTTGGCAAGACCAGCCCGGCCAAAGTGGATACTCTCAACCTGGAACAGAGGGTCTTGGAGATGCCAGCACGTGAGGTATGATGAGAGGGTAAAATGATAGGAGGTGTCCTTTGGAAGGACTGACTCCTTGACTTTAAAAGGGAGAACCCAAATCTGTAGGTGAAACCTTTCTGGCTACAAAGAGGGCCAAGGCCTCCTAAGGTCAAGGTCTCCTCGTCACTTGCAAAGATGTCGAAGAACATATTCAGACATTTCAAAGATGTCCTCATATCATTGGTTCCCACTCTGGAATTCTATCAATAAGGTGAGAGTTCCTCTAGTTGAAAAAGAGATCTAAAAAGACTTCCCTTTCTCATGTAATTTCTGTAACCTCCAGGACACACCCACCTCCCCCTTCCAGCTCTGTAATGAAGCCACAGCTGGTGCCAATTTGTGGAACTCCTTAAAGGCTATTCTCCCATATATACCCCCGGACCAAGTTCCCATGCTCCCTCACCCGATTTCCTGCACTCACCTCCCACCTGGTGTGTTCACACCTGCAAGTGCCTTTTACCAACCCCTTTGCCAAAAGGCAGCCAGAGTGACCTTTCAAAGACCTATCAGTTCCTGGCATTTGTCTCCATAGAAATCTGCACTGATCTTCTAACAAATTCTCAGTCCTCCAAAGGCACCCATAATCCTCCCATCAGTCTATTCATACCCCTCCAACTGACTGATGCCTGTTCTGCCCCATCTCTCTGCCCTTCAACCACACTGCCTCCTTCTTCCTGTGGAGACCTCTCATGGCACCTGCCTCCAAGCACAGGTGATTCCCATTGATGGGAAGACCCTCTTCTCTCCCCCATCTCCCCACTCCAGTTACTCCCACTTATTCGTGAGCTCACAAGCCCCATGGTACACACTCTCCATGCAGCCTGCTCTCTCTTTTCTAGCACTGGCCTCCGTTTCTAGCTGTGCTTGTGTCATGGATGTCCCTCCCCAGCCAGCCTCCAAGCTCTCCTTCCCTTTAGCTCCAACACCTGACACAGTGCCTGGCACGTAGTAAGCCCTGGCTAGCTTCTAAGAGCCTCACTGAGGGACTGAAAGCATTTTAAAAATGTCACCACGTAGGCTCGAAACTGTAGGCAGAAAAAGCTTTGCCTGGATTGACATTTTAGAGACGTATTCGTCAAGTTGGATATGTTCACTGACTTTACCTTGTAAAATTAAAAAAAAAAAAGGACCTCTGTATCGCTTCGCATCTAAGGAAGGCGCATGTATACTATTAGACCACGTTATGAGCTTAATGGAAGGAGACAAGATGTTTTCGCTAAGAAAATGTATAAGACTGTTGAGGTCAAGTGGGAGGAAACAGTCCGTTTGTTGGAGCATTGCTATCTTACTCTATCACAGCCACTCATAAAAATCTGACACGGGGTGAGTCAGAATTGTCTGTCGGAGATGAGTTAGATCTGGCTCATGTTCCTACAGACATGAAAGCCAGAAGCGAAGAAGGAGGCTTTGAAAGCGTGGGTTGAGGAGGCCGTGTGGTTCACTGCGATGAGCTAAGTGCCCAGGGCCACCAGCAGACATGCTGGCCTGTGTCCGTCCTTTGTTCTGGGGTCCCTCTTGCACCATGTGGTGAGGCTGGTGGCTGGGAGCAGCTCAGGACAGGACCTGGTGGCATCTTACCTCTCCCACCCTCCTGTGGGCTCCAGTGGGCTCCAGTAGGTCCCAAGGGACAGCCTGCCTTCCTTGCAAAGCCCAGTAGCACTGGGAGCAGAAACTGGGGCCAAAGAGTGAGCACCCTGTTTGACAAGCTGGACCAGCCACCTCTTCTTCAGATGCAGGGGGAGCCCTGGCATGCTGACTCCTCCCTTCTCCCTTTCCCCTTTCCTCTTTCCTCCCTCTTTTCTTCCCCTCTCTCCTTCCCTGGTGGTGCCCTTTCCCAATGCCCACTTCATCCCTTTTCCTTTCTACATACCTGTCTTCTAGAGTTTCTTCTCTTTCCTCCCCATTACTTCCCTTCATCTGAATCTCCTCTTTGGTCCCTTTGTCCCTGCTCTCTGCTCCTCCTCCCCTTCCCTGGCCCCTGTTCAGCTCCATACTGAATGCAGGCAGAGCTGGACTAACATGCTCACTTGCTAGCTCAGCCACCCTCCAGAGAAGTCACTCTTTGGTGGCCACCTTCCTGACCCCCTGGTTGCTTCTCCACTTGTTCAGATATTGCTCTGAAGTCTGAGGAGGACAGAGCGGGGCTGCCACAGAAGCAGGCCAGAGGAGAAACCAAACCATGTGTCCACACTGTCCCCCAGCACTGCTGCTCTGAGAGCTTTCAGAGTCCTCAACAGGGTTAGGATTTAGGGGCTTCTTCAGAACGGGGAGTGAAAACAAGCATAGGTCAAAAAAAAAGCGACGGCCCCCACACAAAAATAATAATCACAAATGAAAACTATGTTAACTCTGAGTCCCAAAGTCGAAAAATTGCCTTGAATCTGTCACTAGAGAACACCCAAGGCCTCACTCTCTGGGTTCTGGGTGCCCTGGGAATGGCAGGAGGCTCTGAAAAGCGCGTGGGGGTGCAGAACTATGGGGGCTAGCCTGCCCGCTGGCAGGGGGGGGGTACCTCCTGTGGCGCTGTCCCGGCCTGACCCCCTGCGGACAGGGTGTGGCGCAGCGTCTGGGGTGGTCCTGGTGCCCTGGGGTTGGCGGGAGGCTGCGCCCAGCTCCTGGACTGCGTTTTCTGCTTCAGGTGAGGGCGTGTCGTGGTGTCACTTTACCTGTGAGCAGAGGGTCCTCCAGAGAAGCCATGGGTCGGGGAGGGGCAGCAGGCGGCAGGAACGGGAACAGGACACCGCGGCCTCAGGGGCTAGGCTGGAGCATGGGAGTGCAGGGGCAGCGAGTATGGTGGGTCCTGCAGTCCCAAATGGGCTGCAGCACAGCACACTGGCGCTGCGCGCCCCTCCTTCCCGCCTGGGCAATTAGCAAAGCCCCTCTCCCGGCCGCCCCCGCCCCCCTCCCTCCTGAGTCCTCTGAGAGCTCACTTCCAGCTTTGGAAATTAGCAAAGACCCTTCTCTGCGCTGGCCCCGCCCCCTCACTTCTGAGGCCGGAGCCCATGCTGGGGTGCGGGGCTAAGCCCTGGCATGCTGCTGCATTGCCAGCGCCTGCCCTGGGCAGCCTCCTAGCCTGGCTCCCTGAGCGGGTGTCCACGCGCAGCCTGGCTGCGAAAAGATCATCAGTCCTAAACGCCAGCTGCACTCTTGGGTCAGTTTGCTGGCTTCCAGATTGCGCCCAAAGCCAGGAACCAGCTTCCCCAGCACAGGCCTGGGCTGAGATGCCTGCCTGGGATCTGTCTGAGCAGTCTCCTCCACTCCAGGCAGGGATGGCACTTCGACCTGGATGTTTGGGTTTCTTGTTTGTTTTTTTGGTCATTGGTTATTACATGACCTCCAGGGTAGGTGCTCCACAAAGGGAGTGAAAACAGGACGCCATATATAGCATACAGCCATTCTAGAAAAATAGCTTGGGGTTCTCTCAGAAACGCGGCATTGGTCCTTGCACTATGGTTTAATAGAAAAGGGATTATGCACCAAGTTACTTAAATGAGCATAGGTTGAAATCGTTTACTGAGAGTAAATATTTTAAATAGTTATATTTTAACTAAATCTATCATCAATCATAAATCTATTACACGAAGGTTACAGGCAATTTAAAAGCAAGAGCACTCTCTTCAGGGTTTTAAATAATCCTTGTCTGTCTTGGCACATGAGAATGCAAAGATAGGAAATGGTTTGTAAAAGATCATATAATAGCTTTTACTAATTCTATTTATTTGACAGACAGAGATCACAAGTAGGCAGAGAGGCAGGCAGAGAGAAAGATGGGGAAGCAGGCTCCCCGTCAAGCAGAGAGCCTGATGAAGGGCTCGATCCCAGGACCCTGAGATCATGACCTGAGCCCAAGGCAGAGGCTTAACACACGGAGCCACCCAGGCGCCCCCAGATGAAATACATTTCTGACTTAGAAACTTCAGATAGAATTATTTTGTCCATGATGACAACTGAAGAAAATGTGTCATCCCTAAACCTAACCTTAAACCCTACCAACGCTGAAACCTAAGCTGACCTTAAAGCCCAAACTAGAACCCTGAATCCCAAACCTGGAATGGAACCCAAAGCCTGTACCTGAGCCCTGGATCCAAGCCCTGAACCACGAACCCAAACCCTAAACCAGACCTCCAAGTCATGAAACCTGAACCCAAATCTCAGCATGAAGTCAAACCCCAAATTTGACCTTGAACTTTATCCCATAAGCCCTGAGTCTTAAAGCCTAAATCATAAACTTAAAGCCCTAAACTATAACTCTGTTCCCTTGTCCTTCACTCTAAACCCTCACCCTAACACTAAACCCAAAGCCTGATCTAGAACTCTGACTAAAACCTGAACCTGTACCCAAATTCAAATGCTTCACCACACTTTGCTTATGCACTTGCCATTGATGGATATTTGCAGTTTCTACCTTTTGATTCTTGTGAACATTGTTTGGGTTGGGGGCTAGGGTTAGGGTCTTGGATTAGGGTAGGGACCAGGCTTGAGACCAAGTTGAGGTCAGAGTGTGGGTCTGCATCAGGGCCATGTTCAGTGACACTGTTTGGGTCAAGGACTGTTGTAATTCCACATTGTTTCCAATTCATTGTTCCTTAGCTATTTGGGGGGAAGTTGGGGGGTATTGGGCTCCATGCAGCTTGAATTTCCGGAATGAAATGGCATCAGCTGGACCCCAGGAGGGAGCAGGACCTTCCACTGAAGGGTGAGCTCCCACAGTCCTGCACTGCCTTGCACCGCCTGCAGAGGGCGCCAGACCCCAGCTCCGCCCTGAGCCAAGGCTGCACAGCCACAGCTGGGACCAGAGCCCCGCCTCTTCAGGACCCACTGTGGAGACTTCTGGAGAATGTGGGGCGCCTCCCACCCTGACAGGACAAGCTGAGGAGGGTGTGGCTCTGCATCCACACTGACCGGACCCGTTGTGGAGGACGCGCCCACACTGGCAGCAGTCCAACCTCCTAAGGACCAGATGCTGGAGGAGCTGAGGAGAAGCCGCCTGAGTGCACTGTCAAGGGGTTCGTGGTCTCAGGACCCCACAGAGGAAGGGCGCCCTGTGTAGACACTGGGGCTTCCGTCGTTTTGTGTGAGGAGACGTGGCCTCCTGCTGTGCTGTGCGCGGGGCTGTGGGGTCCCCCCTTTCTGGGCTCGGGTGCTCCTAGGTCCTCATCTGTGTTTGTGTGCTCGCGGATTAGGTTCCTTGGGCTCCTCAGATGGTCTGCAGTCAGGGAGCGTCCCCCTGCTTCGGTGCTTGTGCTCTCCCCACCTCAGCCCTGCGGGGTCCTTCCCGTGTCCACACCCACTCCAGGCTTGCACCGAGTCCGGAAATTCGGGAGCCAGAGTGAGGACTCTGTAGACGGTTTTGGGGAGAGTAGGTATTTTCCCAGTGTGGGTTCTTCCCTGAGCACAGTGCCTCCCCATCTCTGTGTGTACCCCTCCCTGTCTGTCGTCATTGTTGCAGGGCTGTCAGAGGACAGGTCTGTCACCTTCTTGGTTCAGGGGCCTCCCAGGTATCTTGCTGTCTTGGATGCAGGTGTAAATGAGATCGTTTTCCGCAGTCTCTTTCTGATGGTTCCTTCGGAGCACCTAGGAGTGCCACTAATTTGTGCATATTGATTTTGTTCCTTGCAAGTTCTTGAATTTATTAGTTCAATTGGCCTTAAACTCAATCTGCCAGTTATTTGACCAGCAGCATGGGTTTAATTGGGAAGAGCAGAGAATGGCAGTCTGGGCTGAGCAAGCTAAGGTCCCATCACAGGCAAGTGCGAGAAACAAAGGAGAGGAACATTATTTCATGGAGGAGGAAGAAGTTGGGAAGGGTGCTTGAGGAAAAGTCCCTTGGAGAAAGGCAGGGTGATGGAGAATTCTCACCAGCTGAGCTGCAAAGCTCCTACAAAAAGTCAGGAGATGAACCTCCAGCTTCCCCTGTGGGGCCTAAAATTGGTGAGTCTCTCCTGTGGGGGATTGCAATGTGGGGTCTGTAATGGGCACTGAGCACCAGGCGCCCCCTTCCAGCCTCCCCTTCTGGCATCCCCAGTCCACTTTACTGGGGCTTCCCTTCCTGCTTTTGCACAGTTCTAACCAGCTTGTGGTGGAACGTTGTGGAAAAACTGAAATTCCAAATCCACTGCTTCTACTGCACCTGAGATACAGGGGCCCATGATTTAATCCTCCCACGAGTCTCTTGCTAGCCCCACCTGTCCGTTACTCATTTTGAGAGTTGATATTACCAAAGTACTGTAATTCTAAAAATTTCTGAATTAGCTGTATTATTTCTTTTTAGGTATGAAGTTAACTTCCAATTATATGAATTTAATATTTTGGTCATTGTTTTCTAATTTTATTGCCTTATTCTTGGAAAATATAGCCTGATATTTAACTCTAGGAATTTATTGGCATATACTTCTGGCCTAAATAATGGCCTGTTTGTGTAAATGTTCAACTTATGCTTATATACTTACTGAAGACTCTTGTTTTGGGGTTAGGATGGCTACATTTATTAATAGATCAGGACTATTAGATTCTCTAAATTTTGATGTCTCTTAATTTAATCTAATTAAATTATCAGTTAATGAAAGAAGTTAAATTTTTTATGTACTACTGCATCTAAACTTATCAAAGTCTTTGCTATAATTAGACAAGTATGTCATCCTGTTTTTATACCAAGTCTTACATTAAAAAAATCATACTATCTGAAATATTATTTATTTTTATTATTATTTATTTTTTTTAAAAGATTGTATTTATTAGGGTACCTCTGTTATTCCCTCTGCTGTGTGCATGTTTTTCTTTTCTCACTCTCTCTCAAATAAATAAGTAAAATTTAAAGATTATCTCTCTCAAATAAATAAGTCAAATTTTTTTTCTCAATGGGAGGGAGAAGCAGACTCTCCACTGAGCAGGGAGCCTGATGCAGGGCTCAATACCAGGACCCTGGGATCATCACCTGAGCTGAAGGCAGACACTTGAACCGACTAAGTCACCCAGGCACTCCAGCTGTTTATTTATTTATTTATTTTTATTATGCATATGTTTTATCTCTCTTTTCTACAAGTCTTTTTTTTGATCTTTTTACTTTTTTCATAAAACTGAATTATTTCAAGATGACTTGGTCATCCTCTTTTCCCCAACCTCAAAGATCATAGAGTATATTTTAACTGTTAAAATAATATTAGTATTTAAGTGCTGCCTACACAAATTAAGGCAAATTATCTGTGATCTGTATTCCTGAAAATATTTTTTTTATTATGCCTTCCTATGCCAATGACATTTTATAAGGATCTAAATGTTTCCATTTGTGATTTTTTTTCAAGATAATAAAGCTATTACTTTATTCTTTTTTATATCTGATGTTATTTAAAAAATTTCTGTCAGTCTGATTCTTGTTTCTTTATTAATGAATTATTTTTTTTCTCTCTAACACTTGTGATTTTTTTTGTGTGTCTTTGGTATGTATGCCCTAGTTTGGGATTCATAGAGTCAACTCTAGTTATGAATATTTTCTTTCTTTTCTTGTATGTAAGTTTTAATCCAGTGTCTTGACTATTTTATGCTTGAGAAATAGATGTACATTAATATTCAAATATTTCTTTCCTTTTTCTTCTTTCATTTAAAAAAAGTCATTTATTTTATTTTATTTAAAAATATTTATTTATTTATTTGGAGTAGAGAGAGAGGGTCATGAAGAGTGGCTGATTATATACTTTCAATTTGGGAGGAGGTTAGGGATAGCACAAGCCTCCAAGGTATTTTATAAACAAGGTTTCCAGGACCTTGAGGGGGCTAGCTATTGTTAGGGAAAGGTCATTTATTACTATTTAGTAAAAACTCAGGGAAGAGACTCTTCTGATGTGTATCAGTGGGTATATGCTTGGGAGATGATTGCCAATGTATATCTTGAGGGCAGGGGTGGGGAGTAGAGATAAAGAAGTTTCCAAAGTAATTTTTACATGTGAAAGTAGATTTTCAGTATCCTGGGGGGTGGACTAAGAATGCTTTTTGCCCTGAGTGGATGTGTCCACATGGAAGCAGCTGAGTCCCCAGAGGAGCTTCAAGGACTTGTCAACAGGCTATGAGTAGTAAGGAAATCTAATTTCTTCTCTAGCTTTTGTTCCACACACATCACCTACATCTTACACCTCTTTTATATTGATAATTTTAATGCTTTGCTGGTATCCAGATGACTATATCCTTAAGTGACTTCTTATCTCTATTGAATCCATTACGTATTCTATCCATTGTATTCTTAATTCAACTAGATTACATATATTTAATCTATTAGTACCACTAGGTTCTTATTCTTGTTTTTATTTCAAAATCTTTCCTTATTTCCTTACATTATTTATTGGGTATATTTTAAATCCCTGAAATACTCACTTATTATATATAAGCTGTCAACCGTATTCTTATTTTGAGGTAGCTATATCTTTTTGGGTTTTAGGACATCATACCAACAATGCCAAATAATTTTCAGACAACAGCAGGATCTCCAAGAATTCAACTAAATTCTGACACTATCTACCTGAACATAGTGTAAGATTTCATCAGTTAATGGATCAGTCCTCCAAGACTATCTCCAACCCCACCTCAGATGCCAGTCTCACTGTAGGCCCCAGGTTATTACCTGTGCTTGTGACTGAGCAACTACAGGTTGGAGGTCCCAGTGGCCTACTTCTTACGTTCTTTTAATTTGCTACAGGGACTCACAAAACTCAGAAAAATACTTACTTTATGTTTGCCAGCTTATTAAAAGATATAATAGAAGATTTAAATCAATAGATAGATAAAGAAGTGCACAGGGCAAGGTATGGAGAATGGGCACAGAGCTTCTATTACCTTCTGTAAGACTGCCACTCTTCCTGCCTTTTCATACATTTCACAAACTAAAAGCTTTCTGAACCCAGTCCTTTCAGCTTTTCTGTGGAGGCTTCATGACATAGTCATGACTGACTAAATCATTGTCATTTGCTGATCTAATCTCCAGATCCTCTTCCCTCCCCAGATAATCCTGTATTGGGAGGAAGGGGAGGCAAAAAGTTGTGAAGGCTTTCACCAAGTGGTTGGTCCTTCAGGCAAACAGCCCTTGCCTTGAGTGAGGTCTGAAGGTCACTTCATTAACAGAACAAAACACACCTCTCTCACCCTTATCACAGGAAATCCCAAGAGTTTTAGGAGCTGTGAGTCAGTAGCAATGGTTGAAAACCAAATATTCAGATGACCAAAATATATTTCTTGTAAACCACTATATTACACTACATGCTTAAGTATTTAATTATGTGATCTTTTAAACTAATATTTTTCTAAGAGTATAAACTGTTCTGGCAGTAATCTGGATTGGGGAGTGATGTATTGCCAAATTTCTGTCGTTTTAGTCCAGGAAGTCAAAGAGAAAGAACAGGAGAGCCCCTTAGGGCAGGAAGTTCAAAGTAACAATGTTAACTACTACTACCTTTTCTTGATTTTTTTTTTTAAACAAGCAAATCTTCTCTTCAGAGTTGCAGTTTAAAGCCAAGAACATGCAGAATTGGGAGAAAAAATAGTTAAATTTGGAGACTTGCAGAGGTAGAATCAGAGTAGTGAAAGCCATTACAGCAACTGAACTAACTGAGGTCAGTCTTTGGTGAATCACAGAAACAGGTGGAGTTGTCAAACAAAGGAATCTTTGTTTACAACATACAAGGAGATCACAGGGAATAAGTTCCAAAGCCTTGACTGTTTGAACAGGAGAGAGATTTTTATTTAGTATTTAAGATGAATACTCAGAAGGGAGAGTTTTATTATTCCGTGTATGGTTGGTCATAAGGTTGTGGCTGCATGCACATCCACATATGTATTTGTGCAATATGTATTGCATGTTCACCTGAATGAAGCTTGTATTCCACCGAGGGCAGAAACTTCAACGTTAGAATAAAGCAGAGGTAACTGTTGGACAAGGGAAAGGGACTCTGCAGGCTTCAAGAGCAGATAGAAACTAGATGGGGTCTTGGGCTCATTTTCTGGGACAAGGAATGCAAGGCCTTGATTGTTTTTGAAATAGCACTAGGAGTTTTACCACTGATTTATTGTCTCAATAGCTTAGGCTATTTCCTGGTCTGGTGGTGACTGTTAGTTTTCCCATTGCCTTGTTCCCTCAAAATCCTTAAGGAGTGAGGTTTTTGCATTTCTTTTTAAGAACCTCCCAGGAAGTTTTGGAAGAAGTGTGCTTGGGCAAGTACACAGGTGGGGTATAGATCATTGAAAATAGCTGGGGACAAAAAATGATTTTCTTATGTCAGGAAAACTATATGTCATCTTAATTTTCTGGGAACCTCTAATTCTTTCTGCTGATGTTACCAGCAGGCTTCTGAGATATTACTGATTGTTCTCTTGTACCTAAGGAAAAAGAAATGTAGAAAGCAAAAGACAAAACTTTAAAATCTATCCTCCAACTCATCAATTCACTGCAGCCACCTCTCTGTCTTTCCCTTTCTCTTTTTCTTTCTCTTTCTCTCTCACTTTCTCTCTCACATACGCACAACACACGCAAATCATCTTAAAACAATTTTTAATTTTCCCTATTCCATTTTAATATACTTGAGGCATGATCATTTTCTTAGTAAATACAAGAAAAAAAAATCTAGGATTCCATCATTCTGTGTGATTAAAGTATTGAGGAATTTCCTTCCAATAGCACTTATAAAAACACATTTTATTTATGTAATATTATATAATCAGGTGCCTGCATTTTTCTTATTCTCTAACTAGTGTTATTTGGCAATTAATATTTTGTCAATCAATATTCCCCTATACCTGAATGTGTGGGCAGTGAGAGATGAGTTAGAGGCAAGGATGGTGAACACTCCCAACAACTGCAGACTACATATATCTTAAGCCATGATTTTCTTTGCAAAGGTCAACATTGATAATGTTCTAGTCATACCTCCGTGTACCAGGAAAGAAGTAGCATATTTCTTGAAAGACACAGCTATCAAAGCTCCATTGAGAAACCATAAAGATGGAGAAGGGATTTGCAAATTAAATATCTGATAATGGACATCTACTCTGATTATTTAAAAATGAATAAAAATAAAAAACCTTACTAATAACCAAACAGAGTATCCAATTTTACATGTGAAGGAAATAATGGAAGAGACATGTCACCAAAAGTATATGGATGGCTTATAAGCACATGGCCAATTTCTCAACATTTAAACATTAAAGAAATACAAATTAAAATCATAATGAGACATGCTTACATATCTATTAGAATGGCTAAAATTATAAAGGCTAATTGTACTTGGTCTGAGCTAGATTGAGAAGCAACAAAAAATCTAAACTGTTGTTGGCATATATCATGATACAACCACTTTGGAAAATAGTTTGAAAATTTTTTTAAATGCAAAATATGTTGCAGTTACAAAAATAGCCATTTTACTTCTAGGCATTTAACCAAGAGAAACAAGCCCTATGTTCATACAGGGACTTGTATATGAATTTCATAGCAGCTTTATTTTTAAGAATTGAAAACAGTGGAAATGTTCATCAATGTCCATCCATAGAGCAAAGAAAAATTATGATCTATTCATTAAAGAGATTACTATTCAACATCAAAATGAACTATTTACAATTGGAGATTCTCAAAGTAATGATGCTGAGAAAAGAAAAGCCAGGCAATGAATAGTATATACAGTGTGATTCCATGACTATAAAAAATCTAGAAAATACAAATTTATATATAGTCACAGTCATCAAATATATTGGTGTGATTTTAGTGCCTTCTTCTGTGATCCTATAGCTTCCTACACTTGCATCTCTGAGCATTTGTTACACCATGTGAAAATATGAACTCTTTCTCTTCATTCTGTCTTACTAGAATAAGAGTCCTTGAAATTTTATGGACAATTGAACTCTCAGTTATTAGCAGAAATTCTATCACACAGTAAGTTTCCAAATATAAAAGCCAGAGTTTTACAATGACTTCTAAGCTTTTACATGATCTAGCCACTCATTTAACCTCTGTGACCTCTTTCCCTGCTACTCTTCAGTCACTCACAGTGGCCTCCTTGCTATTCCTCAGATATGCCAGGCATGATCCAACCTTATGGCCTTCAAGATAGCCAATTCCTTTGTCTGGAGTGACCTTATTGCTGATAGTTCTGCGCAAATTCATCACCTTTCCATACCTTTGTTCAATTGTCAGCTTCATTGTAACTACCCTGATCTTCCTATTAAAAATTTTAACTCCCCATCCCCTGCCTAGCAACCTTGATTTTTCTCACCCTGATCGAGTTTTTCTTTTTCCCCATTGTACTCATCCTTTTTGAATGCACTATGCAATTTTTATTAAGGTTTATAGCTTTGAATTGTCTCACCCATTAAAATAAAAGTTCTACAAAGCCAAGTATTTCATTTACCAGTGTAGTCTGAAGTAATATCTGCCATATAATAGTTCAGTAGACAACTGGTAAATTTCAAAATAAATTAAAGAATATACTGAATTTCACAAGTCATTTCAATATTTATTTCCAAAAAATAAACTATGTAAAACATACCTTAAATTTACTTTCGAAATATTTTATAGCATATAATGGACAATATACATAAGCCTTAAAGAAACAATCCTATAAATAACCATTTCATACCTACTTAAAAACTACATAATACCACACTCCTAGATCCTCTCTGAACGCTCTAAAATAACCCTAAAGGAAATACATTTTTAAAAATAACAGATTTTTTGTCAAATAATTTAATAAAATAAAAGTTTCATTCATCTATGTAGATCATAATAAATGTTTTTAATAAGCATGAAATTATAACTCTGAAGTGTGCTAAAATGAAACCACCTGCTAAGGGTGAGAGAATAAAAATAAACATCATGTTTCCAAATAAGAGGAATTTATTACCTTTGAATCAAAGCATGTGGATTTGTTCAAACTGGCAATAAAGGAATATGGAGACACAAACCATAGAAAGTCATATTTTAGATTTCTAAAAGACTTCGAAGTGAAAAGTATACATTCACTTCTCACTTATTGCTCCTACATATTCATGAATTTGAGAGAAAATATAGGCCCTGTGTGTCTTAGCAACTAATGGGATATTTTTTGATATTTACATGCTTACACATAGTATGTGTTATAGTCTTCTCTTTTACATGCTGTAAAAAGGTTAACCCCTTTTCTGCAGAGATCTGAAAATGTGAAACAGTGCTTGAGTAGCTGAATTCATCTAATTCAAATTTCTTGCAGGTCTAAGACCTATTGATTTTCACTTGACTGCCTCCTTTTTCATCTGTCAATTGGTTACAAATTCTGGTACTGAAGAGAATACATTGGGGCTGGTGGCTCAGTGTGTTAAAGCCTCTGCCTTCAGTTCAGGTCATTATCTCAGGATCCTGGGATCGAGCTCCACATCGGGACATAATGTAACGACAGATAGTTTATATGGGAGCCCTTTGGGTACTCTGGTGGATGAATGTTTTTAAATTAGTTTTTCATGGACATGGGGAGTTAGAGACGAGAAGGGAGGTGGGGGAAATTGGAAGGGGAGCTGAATCATGAGAGACTATGGACTCTGAAAAACAATCTGAGGGTTTTGAAGGGGCGGGGGATTTGGAGGTTGGGGTACCAGGTGTTGGGTATCATAGAGGGCACTGCTTGCATGGAGCACTGGGTGTGGTGCAAAAAGAATGAATACTGTTATGCTGAAAATAAATAAAAAATTAATTTAAAAAATATTAGTTTTTCGTAAACTACAAAAAAAAAAAAAAAAAGAAAAGCGCTCCCATTTATAGCGTACACTTTATGGTTCACAAAGCACGTGCCAACAATAAAAATAATAATGGGTTACCGTTACACTTCATAGAAAAGGAGGTACAGGGAAATTGAATGAAAGGGAATAACAAAGTAGGTTCATAAGTCAATCTTCCTTGTAAAAAAATTAACGTGAAAGTGCGTTTCTGCCACCTCTCTCCTGTGTGACATTTTATCGATGGGAGATGGAAAATAAATGGTCTGGTTAACCTTTCCCTCCCCCTCAAAACCCATTATTTGAAAACACAAAAAGGGAAGTGAAGGGAGAAATCCTCCCACTCCCATCCCCACTCACCTCCATAGCCACCTCCTCTTCCAAGAACCTAGCAGACAAGGTGCCAAGAAGTGTTAGGTACCAGCAGTGGTCTCAGATCTCATTCAAGAATCATGGTGAAAGGCATTCAAAGAGATTGTGGGGGCACAGGGATCCAATTAAGGGGGACAAGTTTAAGGTTTGCCTGGTCCCCTAAAAACTAATGGCACTAGAGAAGATGAGCTTTGGGAACTATAGCATAATGGATACAATGTGTAAAAAGCTTCAGTGAGTCATGGTGGGAAGAGGCCAAGAGGGTAGCAAACACAGTCTTAGATGATGTTATTAATAGCACTATAGGCTCTAGATTTCCTGTTGTGGTGTTCTTTGCAAGACCAGCCCGGCCAAAGTGGATACTCTCAACCTGGAACAGAGGGTCTTGGAGATGCCAGCACGTGAGGTATGATGAGAGGGTAAAATGATAGGAGGTGTCCTTTGGAAGGACTGACTCCTTGACTTTAAAAGGGAGAACCCAAATCTGTAGGTGATATCTTTCTGGCTACAAAGAGGGCCAAGGCCTCCTAAGGTCAAGGTCTCCTCGTCACTTGCAAAGATGTCGAAGAACATATTCAGACATTTCAAAGATGTCCTCATATCATTGGTTCCCACTCTGGAATTCTATCAATAAGGTGAGAGTTCCTCTAGTTGAAAAAGAGATCTAAAAAGACTTCCCTTTCTCATGTAATTTCTGTAACCTCCAGGACACACCCACCTCCCCCTTCCAGCTCTGTAATGAAGCCACAGCTGGTGCCAATTTGTGGAACTCCTTAAAGGCTATTCTCCCTTATATACCCCGGGACCAAGTTCCCATGCTCCCTCACCCGATTTCCTGCACTCACCTCCCACCTGGTGTGTTCACACCTGCAAGTGCCTTTTACCAACCCCTTTGCCAAAAGGCAGCCAGAGTGACCTTTCAAAGACCTATCAGTTCCTGGCATTTGTCTCCATAGAAATCTGCACTGATCTTCTAACAAATTCTCAGTCCTCCAAAGGCACCCATAATCCTCCCATCAGTCTATTCATACCCCTCCAACTGACTGATGCCTCTTCTGCCCCATCTCTCTGCCCTTCAACCACACTGCCTCCTTCTTCCTGTGGAGACCTCTCATGGCACCTGCCTCCAAGCACAGGTGATTCCCATTGATGGGAAGACCCTCTTCTCTCCCCCATCTCCCCACTCCAGTTACTCCCACTTATTCGTGAGCTCACAAGCCCCATGGTACACACTCTCCATGCAGCCTGCTCTCTCTTTTCTAGCACTGGCCTCCGTTTCTAGCTGTGCTTGTGTCATGGATGTCCCTCCCCAGCCAGCCTCCAAGCTCTCCTTCCCTTTAGCTCCAACACCTGACACAGTGCCTGGCACGTAGTAAGCCCTGGCTAGCTTCTAAGAGCCTCACTGAGGGACTGAAAGCATTTTAAAAATGTCACCACGTAGGCTCGAAACTGTAGGCAGAAAAAGCTTTGCCTGGATTGACATTTTAGAGACGTATTCGCCAAGTTGGATATGTTCACTGACTTTACCTTGTAAAATTAAAAAAAAAAAAGGACCTCTGTATCGCTTCGCATCTAAGGAAGGCGCATGTATACTATTAGACCACGTTATGAGCTTAATGGAAGGAGACAAGATGTTTTCGCTAAGAAAATGTATAAGACTGTTGAGGTCAAGTGGGAGGAAACAGTCCGTTTGTTGGAGCATTGCTATCTTACTCTATCACAGCCACTCATAAAAATCTGACACGGGGTGAGTCAGAATTGTCTGTCAGAGATGAGTTAGATCTGGCTCATGTTCCTACAGACATGAAAGCCAGAAGCGAAGAAGGAGGCTTTGAAAGCGTGGGTTGAGGAGGCCGTGTGGTTCACTGCGATGAGCTAAGTGCCCAGGGCCACCAGCAGACATGCTGGCCTGTGTCCGTCCTTTGTTCTGGGGTCCCTCTTGCACCATGTGGTGAGGCTGGTGGCTGGGAGCAGCTCAGGACAGGACCTGGTGGCATCTTACCTCTCCCACCCTCCTGTGGGCTCCAGTGGGCTCCAGTAGGTCCCAAGGGACAGCCTGCCTTCCTTGCAAAGCCCAGTAGCACTGGGAGCAGAAACTGGGGCCAAAGAGTGAGCACCCTGTTTGACAAGCTGGACCAGCCACCTCTTCTTCAGATGCAGGGGGAGCCCTGGCATGCTGACTCCTCCCTTCTCCCTTTCCCCTTTCCTCTTTCCTCCCTCTTTTCTTCCCCTCTCTCCTTCCCTGGTGGTGCCCTTTCCCAATGCCCACTTCATCCCTTTTCCTTTCTACATACCTGTCTTCTAGAGTTTCTTCTCTTTCCTCCCCATTACTTCCCTTCATCTGAATCTCCTCTTTGGTCCCTTTGTCCCTGCTCTCTGCTCCTCCTCCCCTTCCCTGGCCCCTGTTCAGCTCCATACTGAATGCAGGCAGAGCTGGACTAACATGCTCACTTGCTAGCTCAGCCACCCTCCAGAGAAGTCACTCTTCGGTGGCCACCTTCCTGACCCCCTGGTTGCTTCTCCACTTGTTCAGATATTGCTCTGAAGTCTGAGGAGGACAGAGCGGGGCTGCCACAGAAGCAGGCCAGAGGAGAAACCAAACCATGTGTCCACACTGTCCCCCAGCACTGCTGCTCTGAGAGCTTTCGGAGTCCTCAACAGGGTTAGGATTTAGGGGCTTCTTCAGAACCGGGAGTGAAAACAAGCATAGGTCAAAAGAAAAGCGACGGCCCCCACACAAAAATAATAATCACAAATGAAAACTATGTTAACTCTGAGTCCCAAAGTCGAAAAATTGCCTTGAATCTGTCACTAGAGAACACCCAAGGCCTCACTCTCTGGGTTCTGGGTGCCCTGGGAATGGCAGGAGGCTCTGAAAAGCGCGTGGGGGTGCAGAACTATGGGGGCTAGCCTGCCCGCTGGCAGGGGGGGGGTACCTCCTGTGGCGCTGTCCCGGCCTGACCCCCTGCGGACAGGGTGTGGCGCAGCGTCTGGGGTGGTCCTGGTGCCCTGGGGTTGGCGGGAGGCTGCGCCCAGCTCCTGGACTGCGTTTTCTGCTTCAGGTGAGGGCGTGTCGTGGTGTCACTTTACCTGTGAGCAGAGGGTCCTCCAGAGAAGCCATGGGTCGGGGAGGGGCAGCAGGCGGCGGGAACGGGAACAGGACACCGCGGCCTCAGGGGCTAGGCTGGAGCATGGGAGTGCAGGGGCAGCGAGTATGGTGGGTCCTGCAGTCCCAAATGGGCTGCAGCACAGCACACTGGCGCTGCGCGCCCCTCCTTCCCGCCTGGGCAATTAGCAAAGCCCCTCTCCCGGCCGCCCCCGCCCCCCTCCCTCCTGAGTCCTCTGAGAGCTCACTTCCAGCTTTGGAAATTAGCAAAGACCCTTCTCTGCGCTGGCCCCGCCCCCTCACTTCTGAGGCCGGAGCCCATGCTGGGGTGCGGGGCTAAGCCCTGGCATGCTGCTGCATTGCCAGCGCCTGCCCTGGGCAGCCTCCTAGCCTGGCTCCCTGAGCGGGTGTCCACGCGCAGCCTGGCTGCGAAAAGATCATCAGTCCTAAACGCCAGCTGCACTCTTGGGTCAGTTTGCTGGCTTCCAGATTGCGCCCAAAGCCAGGAACCAGCTTCCCCAGCACAGGCCTGGGCTGAGATGCCTGCCTGGGATCTGTCTGAGCAGTCTCCTCCACTCCAGGCAGGGATGGCACTTCGACCTGGATGTTTGGGTTTCTTGTTTGTTTTTTTGGTCATTGGTTATTACATGACCTCCAGGGTAGGTGCTCCACAAAGGGAGTGAAAACAGGACGCCATATATAGCATACAGCCATTCTAGAAAAATAGCTTGGGGTTCTCTCAGAAACGCGGCATTGGTCCTTGCACTATGGTTTAATAGAAAAGGGATTATGCACCAAGTTACTTAAATGAGCATAGGTTGAAATCGTTTACTGAGAGTAAATATTTTAAATAGTTATATTTTAACTAAATCTATTATCAATCATAAATCTATTACACGAAGGTTACAGGCAATTTAAAAGCCAGAGCTTTCTCTTCAGGGTTTTAAATAACCCCTGTCTCTCTTGCCACATGAGAATGCAAAGATAGGAAATGGTTTGTAAAAGATCATATAATAGCTTTTACTAATTCTATTTATTTGACAGACAGAGATCACAAGTAGGCAGAGAGGCAGGCAGAGAGAAAGATGGGGAAGCAGGCTCCCCGTCAAGCAGAGAGCCTGATGAAGGGCTCGATCCCAGGACCCTGAGATCATGACCTGAGCCCAAGGCAGAGGCTTAACACACGGAGCCACCCAGGCGCCCCCAGATGAAATACATTTCTGACTTAGAAACTTCAGATAGAATTATTTTGTCCATGATGACAACTGAAGAAAATGTGTCATCCCTAAACCTAACCTTAAACCCTACCAACGCTGAAACCTAAGCTGACCTTAAAGCCCAAACTAGAACCCTGAATCCCAAACCTGGAATGGAACCCAAAGCCTGTACCTGAGCCCTGGATCCAAGCCCTGAACCACGAACCCAAACCCTAAACCAGACCTCCAAGTCATGAAACCTGAACCCAAATCTCAGCATGAAGTCAAACCCCAAATTTGACCTTGAACTTTATCCCATAAGCCCTGAGTCTTAAAGCCTAAATCATAAACTTAAAGCCCTAAACTATAACTCTGTTCCCTTGTCCTTCACTCTAAACCCTCACCCTAACACTAAACCCAAAGCCTGATCTAGAACTCTGACTAAAACCTGAACCTGTACCCAAATTCAAATGCTTCACCACACTTTGCTTATGCACTTGCCATTGATGGATATTTGCAGTTTCTACCTTTTGATTCTTGTGAACATTGTTTGGGTTGGGGGCTAGGGTTAGGGTCTTGGATTAGGGTAGGGACCAGGCTTGAGACCAAGTTGAGGTCAGAGTGTGGGTCTGCATCAGGGCCATGTTCAGTGACACTGTTTGGGTCAAGGACTGTTGTAATTCCACATTGTTTCCAATTCATTGTTCCTTAGCTATTTGGGGGGAAGTTGGGGGGTATTGGGCTCCATGCAGCTTGAATTTCCGGAATGAAATGGCATCAGCTGGACCCCAGGAGGGAGCAGGACCTTCCACTGAAGGGTGAGCTCCCACAGTCCTGCAGTGCCTTGCACCGCCTGTAGAGGGCGCCAGACCCCAGCTCCGCCCTGAGCCAAGGCTGCACAGCCACAGCTGGGACCAGAGCCCCGCCTCTTCAGGACCCACTGTGGAGACTTCTGGAGAATGTGGGGCGCCTCCCACCCTGACAGGACAAGCTGAGGAGGGTGTGGCTCTGCATCCACACTGACCGGACCCGTTGTGGAGGACGCGCCCACACTGGCAGCAGTCCAACCTCCTAAGGACCAGATGCTGGAGGAGCTGAGGAGAAGCCGCCTGAGTGCACTGTCAAGGGGTTCGTGGTCTCAGGACCCCACAGAGGAAGGGCGCCCTGTGTAGACACTGGGGCTTCCGTCGTTTTGTGTGAGGAGACGTGGCCTCCTGCTGTGCTGTGCGCGGGGCTGTGGGGTCCCCCCTTTCTGGGCTCGGGTGCTCCTAGGTCCTCATCTGTGTTTGTGTGCTCGCGGATTAGGTTCCTTGGGCTCCTCAGATGGTCTGCAGTCAGGGAGCGTCCCCCTGCTTCGGTGCTTGTGCTCTCCCCACCTCAGCCCTGCGGGGTCCTTCCCGTGTCCACACCCACTCCAGGCTTGCACCGAGTCCGGAAATTCGGGAGCCAGAGTGAGGACTCTGTAGACGGTTTTGGGGAGAGTAGGTATTTTCCCAGTGTGGGTTCTTCCCTGAGCACAGTGCCTCCCCATCTCTGTGTGTACCCCTCCCTGTCTGTCGTCATTGTTGCAGGGCTGTCAGAGGACAGGTCTGTCACCTTCTTGGTTCAGGGGCCTCCCAGGTATCTTGCTGTCTTGGATGCAGGTGTAAATGA
The DNA here is from genome assembly GCF_964662115.1 of Mustela nivalis. Taxonomy (NCBI): domain Eukaryota; kingdom Metazoa; phylum Chordata; class Mammalia; order Carnivora; family Mustelidae; genus Mustela; species Mustela nivalis. The sequence continues at coordinate 913,969 of NW_028136418.1, forward strand.
GATCGTTCTCCGCAGTCTCTTACTGATGGTTCCTTTGGAGCACCTAGGAGTGCCACTAATTTGTGCATATTGATTTTGTTCCTTGCAAATTCTTGAATTTATTAGTTCAATTGGCCTTAAACTCAATCTGCCAGTTATTTGACCAGCAGCATGGGTTTAAATTGGGAAGAGCAGAGAATGGCAGTCTGGGCTGAGCAAGCTAAGGTCCCATCACAGGCAAGTGCGAGAAACAAAGGAGAGGAACATTATTTCATGGAGGAGGAAGAAGATGGGAAGGGTGCTTGAAGAAAAGTCCCTTGGAGAAAGGCAGGGTGATGGAGAATTCTCACCAGCTGAGCTGCAAAGATCCTACAAAAAGTCAGGAGATGAACCTCCAGCTTCCCCTGTGGGGCCTAAAATTGATGAGTCTCTCCTGTGGGGGATTGCAATGTGGGGTCTGTAATGGGCACTGAGCACCAGGCGCCCCCTTCCAGCCTCCCCTTCTGGCATCCCCAGTCCACTTTACTGGGGCTTCCCTTCCTGCTTTTGCACAGTTCTAACCAGCTTGTGGTGGAACGTTGTGGAAAAACTGAAATTCCAAATCCACTGCTTCTACTGCACCTGAGATACAGGGGCCCATGATTTAATTCTCCCACGAGTCTCTTGCTAACATGTGTCCTCTCCATGTTGGGTGACCTGGATCTGGGAGGGCTTGGCCTCCATCCCAAAGTCTGATGTTCTCTCTGCTTCCGTGTCATCGTGCTAACATGGATGTTTGGAAGATTCATTTCCTCTGTGGTGATTTCAAAGTGCAGTCAGCTTGTTATAGCAGCACAAATACGTGCTGTCTCCACACTCAGATTCCCCAGCCGTCATTTCTTTACCACGTTTGCCACTTCACACGGGATGCTTCAGTGTGTTTGATCCCACACCAGGACAATGTCCTGCAGAACCACCACATAACCTGAAATGAGGAGATCATTACAGAACCCATCCAAGGGTTAGTGTTAGGAACCAGGGACATGGCAGGACTGACCTGAAGACCCCATGGAGAGCTGTCTGGGTGGCTGAGTTGACAGTGGAGGTGAGGGTGAGTGTCTGGCTCTGGCTTTGTGTCCAGGAGTCAGCTCTGTGTGGGTGTGTCCTCAGCTAGGCATGCAGATTTCTGCTCCTCTGAATCCTTTCCGGAGTTCCAAATGGCACAGTTTCCTTCTGGGCAGCAGGCTGAGTCCTCTGGGATTGCCCATGTGTCCCCAAATTGTAGGGCACCTACTGCAAGGCCTTTGGGGTCAGTATCTTGAAAACCAAACCAAAGGTTATGGTTAGGGACCACCACATGGCAGGCCCGATCTGCTAGCACTCTGTCCATCTTTCTGGGGGAGGAAGCAGTCGAGGGATTTGTTCAGGTTGAGTGTCAAGCTCCAGGTTTGCATCCAGGGGCCTGCTGAATATGGGGGTGTCCAGAGGTAGGAATGCAGATTTCAGTTCCTCTGAATCCTTTCTGGAGTTCCAAATGGCATGGTTCCTTTCAGGGTGGCAGGTTGAGTCCTATGGTGTTCCTCACTGTCCCCATTTTTCTGAGGCTTTGGAGCCAGGCCGTCGGGGACAGACAAACACAGGCTGGAGAGCTTTAATGTCAGAAATGTATTTTCTCACAGATCTGGAGGCCAGAAGTTCCAGATCAAGGTGCCAGCAAGGTTGGTCTCCAGTGAGCCTTTTCTTGTTGGTCTATAGATCACTACCTTTTCAACTGTGCCCTCAGATGACCTCTTCTCTGTGGACCCCCAGAGGGGAGGTAGGGGGAGTGCTTTCATGTGTTTCACCCTTATGAGGACACCAGTCCTAGCAGATTAGGACTCCTGTGACCTCACCAAGCCTTCAGTACCTCCTTCTAGGTAGGCCCTATCTCCAGATGCAGTCACACCGGAGATTAGGAATTCTTCATATGACTTTTGTGGGGACACAATTCAGTCCATAACAATTAGTACAGGAGAAAAGCCATGGAGAGAATTCTAGAGGAGTCACACGTTGATGTTATAAGGTAAGTGGGTATAAAAGAGCACCTCTGAAGTCCAATAGGTCATTAGAGCTAGAGGCCGACAGGAAAGTCCTGTACGTGCCACAGTTTTGAGTTTGATGCAAGTGCAACTCTGAAGGGAAGATATTTGGGAGGCCTTGGCCGACCACTACTTCCAGCCAGGGGTGATTCTGGAGGGAGTATCTCTCGGAGTGCTGCCTAGAATCAAGACTTTGGGGTTGGAAAAGTGCCACTTCCAAAGCTGGAGAAGGATGGTGCTGTAAGTTATTTGAAGAGTACTGTTCTGGGAGATAGGAGATCTGGGGTGTCTTCTTTGTTCTGCTGCTGACCAGATGTGAAAATGCAGATTAACTCCCTAACCATCTCAGTTCTACCACCATGTGCTGCTGTCATGTGTCCCAAGCCCCAGAGTTAGTTTGATCCATAAGCAGAAGCCAGTCTTTTAGTTCCCAATCTCTTAATCGGGCTGATCGTCACAATATATAGCGGACACGTGACAGCCACCGGGGAGAAGTAAGGGTTGTCTTCCCCTCAGGGAGAGTGGAAAAGCTCTAGGAGAGGGCATACCCGTAGACCAAAGGCAGCCAGTGCTGGAGAGTGGAGCCACGGGGAAGAGTGTGCTGATGACAGCCTTGTGGAGGGAGGGCAGAAAGAGCCACCACCATGACACTTGAGTTACAGATCGAGCTTGGGGATAGAGAAGGGATCAGGGCACGGTAGAGCAGCAGCTGGCAAAGTGATTCTGTTGAGCTTAAGCTCACAGTGCCTTAGCGAATTAGAATGGGAAATGCCTTGCTATTGTCTGTGACTCTGTGATTGTGTGAGTATGAGTGACAGAGTGGGGACAAAGAGAGAGGGAGAGAGAATACATTAAATTTTAAAGAAGGACAATAAGGGACGCCTGGGTAGCTTACTCAGTTAAGCATCTACCTTTGGTTCAGGTCATGATCCCAGGGTCCTGGGATTGGATCCCATACCAGGCTCTAGTGGGGGGCCTGCCTTCCCTCTGCCTGCAGCTCCCCTTGCTTGTGATCTCTCTCTTCCTCTGTAACAAATAATAGTAAAAAATAAACAAGGGCGATACGTTATGTTTACTTTTGTTTCTGATGCCAGACATGGGTTCAGAGGATTGAAGAGGGAGATCCAAGGAGCTAGCCTCTCAAGAGGAGTGAATACCTAGTCACTGGTAAGACCCCTGGTCCTGCAATACAATATGGCTCCTGTGATCTGGGTCCTGTTAAATGCCCCTCGCCATCCTTCACCCGATAGTTTGATTCTTCATTGCGTTCAGTGTGGGGAACTGGGAGAAGCTATGACACTTGGCCCTTTGTGGAGGAATGTTAGTAGTATAAATAGCAATAGTTATCAGTTCTGGAGCACTTCCATGACTCTGCTGCAGGCACTCTGCTGTGACCTGGGTTTATAGCAGTGAGATAAACATAGAAATAGATGTGGGCTCTGTTCCCAAGAATCTGAAACCCACTATTCTTCTTGTCCCCTTCCCATTCTGTCTTCTTCAGCCCTTGTGCAGGAAGCTTGCTGCTTCTCCCCTTCCCTCTCCTGCTCCCCCTGCTTGTGCTCTCATTCCCTCTCTCTGACATGTAAATAAATCAAATGTTTTAAAAAATTATAAAAAAGGCAAAACAAATAACCATTTTTGGAGAGTGATTTTCTGAATGCAGTTATGGGCAGTGCTGGGTACTGAAGAAGACGCTCTGCTGACCAGAGGAGTGGGGAAATTACAGAACAAATTCCACAGGTCATTGAATATATCACATTCATCACCCCACCCATAGCACTTATTAATCTCTAGCCCAGCCAATATGTTGGTTATAAAAATGAGCTTTCTCCAAACTGACAGGAAGTTCTCGTTTTAGCAATGTAAATCATTCTGATCTTTATCACTAATGTGATCTAATCCTGTCTAGTAAAGAAACTTGAGAGTTCTATATCTCTGTAAGCATTTAAGAAAAACAATGGACTCTACTCTAATTACTTTTTAACTAACTTGACTTGCCAAAGGAAGGAGAAAGTAAATATCAGAAATCTTACCACTAAGCACAAGTTGCAAGTTATACCTGCCAAAATGTGGTTCAAAATATAAGTAACCAGTCTCCTTAGAAGCCTTTTACCTTCTTATATCTGTTATGTTGGGTAAATGAGTAGTTACTAGAATACAGCTGGCTCAGTGATCACAATTCTGCTTACCCTCAGAAATATAAATAGATTACATGTTTAGCCCGGTAACTGGACACTGATATAGAATTATTCACTGGCTGATTCCTAGATCAGAAACCACAAAAAATTTTTCTTTTTTATGGAAGTATGGCTGTTACAATAGTCTCACCTGTACCTCATAGTGATTGACTTAACTACTCTATACGTTACAACTCTAGATGTAACATTTTAATAAAACAACAATATCTTTGATGGTATCATGGAAATGTAAGTGCCTTGTGCACTTTTCTTAATGTGTATAATTACCTAAACATCATAGTAAGTAAATCAAGGCCATTGTCAAGCTTCCGTCAAGGAGAGTCCTTAACTAGAGGGATTTCCCATTGCTCTCAGGATGATAACCTCTGAGTTACAGGTTCCGTTAGTTGGCCACACACATTTGGAGCCTTGTGGACTTTCTGACAGCTGAGCAGCATATCTGTTTCAAGCATTGTGATCCCTGTTCTTACTGCAAGAGTGACAGTTGTCACTTTTCCTTTGACCCCTGTCTTTAGGAAAGTGTCTGACTCAGAAAGTCGAGTCAGTACCCCCCAAAAATATTTTCAGGAGAACCACCTCAAAGATGATCACCTGAGATACTGTCAAGAAAAAAAAAAACTGAAATTCTAAGCAACATCCATAAAAAGTATTTTCATGTTGATAAGGAAAGATTTTCCCCTAAATACCAGAGAGGCTCCATGAAAGTGAGATTTTTACCTATTTTGTTCACCGTGTCACCAGTCCCTAGAAGAGCGCCTAAGACATCACTCAAGATTAGGTTGCTTTGAATGAATCAAATGAATGAATGAACTGTAGCCTTTGATAGTGAGGTAGTTTATGGTCCTTAGGCAAGAGATGTGATTTGTGTTGGGATTTCAAGAATGGGAGGTGCCGAAGAGAAAATTGAGAAGCTAAATGTGAAAATATGCAATTTACTGACTGGAGTAGTTCTGAATATATTTCAAACATAATTAAACTATGGCTGTGGGTCTATATGCGTTTTCATAATTTTCCCTTGAAAATGTGAGGCATACAGATGTCATCTCCAGTGAATTCTCCTTGTCCGTATACAGAATCACCAAAAAAAAAAAAAAGGCATTCTGACAGTCCTCAGCCCATCCACTCCAGGATTGTGACTCTTTCTTCTCCATGTTCTTTCTGACATCATGGACTTTCAGGTTGACCTCTCTCATCTTGGGTCCCACTCTCATTAGCTGTAGAAGTCATGCGATGTTTGTGATGTGAGGGTGGCAATACTCTCTGACTTTTGGTTACAATATGTCTTTGAAAGCCAGTGTTTATTCTGCTTTTACAGCATTTCTCCATTTGAATTGGCCACCTTTTAAGTGGTCATTAGCCACATGTGGCTACTAGCCATGGGACTTGGACAGCAGAGGTGTGGAAAGTCCGCACATTCTTCCACTCAAAGGATATTGTGAGTTATGCTACATCTTTTTTTTTGAAGTGCCTTTTTTAGATATTTAAATTCAATTAGCCATTAGATAGTACATCATTGGTTTCAGAGAATTTAGTAACTCATCAGTTGTGGATAACCCTTGGTGCTCATCACATCACGTGTCCTCCTTAATGCCTATCACCCAGTTTCTCCATGTCTCCCACTCCCCTCCCCCCCAGCAACTCTCAGTCTGTTTCCTATAGTTAAAGGTGCCTCATGGCTTGTCTCCCTTTCTGATGACTCCCATTCAGATTTCCCTCCCTTCCCTCTGATCCTCTGTACTACATCTTAATCTCAACAGTCAAGCAGTGGTAGTAATTCAGTCATGGAGTCATGCATATTCTAAATCTGATGAGGTGGATTCCCATACTGCCTTTGTCTCTTCTAGAGCGCTTACATTTGTTATATTATTGCTGCTGCGTTCATGTTTCTCGTTCACTGAATGTCTGATAAAAGAATTAGTAAAATGTGTGACTGCAGAAAATACAATGGTCATGGATGATGAAGATTTTCTCCTTGACCAGACTCGAGTCAAGTTCCTTTGAGTCCTCTTTCTGACTACCTTGACCTTAGGCTCCGCCCACTTAGCCCAGTTTTAGCAAGAAATCTGCTTGGTCATTTTTCAGCAATCTTCTATCCTACTCTTGATATCTGATCAAATTCCTTATCTCTCACCCCTGGTATCTTACCACTTTTTTTTTTTTAAGATTTATTTATTTTGACAGAGAGAGAGCCTGAGCAGGGGGAATAGCAGAGGGAGAGAGAGAACCAGACTCCCCACTGAGCAGCAAGCCCAATGCCAGGCTTGATCCTGGGATCAGATCATGACCAAGCCAAAGCCAGAGATTTAACCAACTAAGCCACCCTGGTGCTTCAGTATCTATAACCCTTAATATCTGATCCAATCCCTTATTCCCAGGGCACCTGGTTGGTGCAGCTGGTTGAACGTTTGACTCTTGGTTTCTACTCTGGTCATGATCTCACGGTCCTGAGATTAAGCCTCACCTCAGGCTCTATGCTCAGTGAAGAGTCTGATTAAAATTCTCTTTCCCTCTCCCTCTACCCCTACCCCTGCTCCCTCTCTTTAAAATGTATTAATAAGTCTTTTAAAAAATTCCTTATCCCCTGATCTCAATAGTTTATGACCCTAGCCTTCCTTCAACAATATTACTGTCCAGATGGTTTAGCCAGAATCCCTTCATCCTTACCCTTGATGTTCCATCTTAATTTTACATTCAGTGATCCCCACCATGCTCTTTAGCTGTAAATCTCCATTTGTCTGAGCTGAGCCAGATTTCTCTCCCATACTATACAATAAAATCTCATCATAGTAGCATCCCTTGATTAAAATCTTCCTTACTCTCTTTAATGGGTGTCACAATATTTTTTTTTTCTTTAACAGTCAGGAGGGTGCTAATGGAGTACCATGACAAAAGGCCTAACTTCCTGTAATGGACATTTCCTTGGTTTACCTGACAAATACTCTTTCTCTCTTCTAAGGAAAATTTCCGGTTCTCAGTATAACTGCCAACTGGCCCAGGGGTGGACAAGTGAGGCAGATGAGACCAAAATGAAAATTCTGTTGAGACACTGGACCTTGAGGATTCAAGCCAAGGACATAAAAGTGTTGGTACTCCATTATTCTGATGGTCCGTTAACTCTTGCTTTTTTGGTTCCTGTGTCTATCACTGCCCCTGCCTTTTTGAAGATAATGACCATTCATCTGAGTACACGGTTCACAGAATCCCTTTGCAGTGGCCCATGCGGGCCAAGGTAGTAGAGCATAATAGATCTCTGTAAGTTTTTAAAAAATGTCTTTGTCCCTGTTGCCCATGGCCATTAAAGACCAAAGGTCGGGGGTAGGGGGATATTGGAAAAGGTGAAGTTATAGTTACTCACTGATTTTTTGATTGGTAGAGAGAAAGCAACACCTACATACAGGGCCAGTGGGTGAGTGGAGGAAACATCTTTGGCTCTAGGAGGAATGGGGGAAGGAGAAATATTAATAATCTTTGTCTTTGGAACTGCCCCTGAAGACTTCCCCACACAGGAAAATGACCTAGCGTGACTCTCCTAAACTTCGGCAAGCCCCTTAAATTTAACTGACTTCTAGATCTGATACTCCCTGCTGGATAACTCTGATCATTATTGGATTGTTACTTATTTTATTTTAAAATTATTTTTAAAGAAAATTTTAATCTAAATACAATTAATTAACATATAATACTAGTTTCAGACATACAGGTTAGTGATTCATCAGTCTTTTGTAACACCCAGTGCTCACTGTATCACATGCCTTCCTTAATGTCCATCACCCAGTTACCCCATCCACCCATCCCTCTCCCCTCCAAGAACCCTCAGTTTGTTTACTGTGATTAAGAGTCTCTTCTGAGGGGTACCTGGCTGGCTCAGTGGGTTAAAGCCTCTGCCTTCAACTCAGGTTATGATCTCAGGGTCCTGGGATCGAGCCCCACATCAGGCTCTCTGCTCCCTGGGGAGTCTGCATCCTCCTCTCTCGCTCTTCCTGCCTCTCTGCCTACTTGTGATCTCTGTTTGTCAAATAAGTAAATAAAAATCTTTTTTTTTAAAGTCTCTTCTGGTTTGTCTCCCTCTTTGACTTCATCTTGTTTTATTTTTTTCCTTTACTCCCCTATGATTCTGGTTTGTTTCTTGAACTCCACATATGAGTGAGATCATATGATAATTGTCTTTCTCTGACTGACTTATTTCGCTTGGCATAATACCCTCTACTTTCACCCCTGTCATTGCAAATAATTGCCATTTATTTTAACTCGACAGAGAAGGCCACTAGAAACAGCAGGTGATGGCCCCAGCTCCTGTTCCTCCATGCAGAACATCTGTCAACACCTGTGGACATCTTTTCCTCCCCCCATTCCTATGAATGTTGCTCAGTTGTTACATGGCATGGACAAATGCTGTTGGCTGGTGGCATGGACACACTGGACAAGCTTGGCCTTCGGTAAAACAAAGACTGGCTTCAATTACTCAAACTGAAACAGGAATGCTTGGATGAACAAGCCTGCCAGGAAGTCCCACTGGAGGTACTCAACCTGTGCCCCTTCCCTCCTTGGACCAAGAACCTGAACTTGAGAGATGAATGGCTTATCCAAGGTTATGGCAAGGTTACACAGAGCTGAAACTAGACACAGGTGTACATGCCTATTGATCAAGGCTGGCTGAGAAATCGAACTGCCTCAAATCTTGATTCTTTTTGCCACTTCTTATTCTCTGACCCTGTTTTTCATAGATTAGGATGTAGGAATAATAAAAATATCAGCTAATGGGGTATCCTGACTTTTTGATGTTTTAGTTCTTGTCAGACATTTACCATAATGCTTAGCACATGGATATGTGTGTGCACACACGTGCACATGCATGACACTCAAAAAATTGTTCCCTGATATTAACTTTATCAGTGCACTTTGCATCCACCACCAATTGGCTGTTTTGTCACAAACTGATTAAAGCAGAACTGTCAAGTGAGGAACTTCAAAGCCAAAGCATTAAGTGCTTTGAAAAACCAGCACCTGGGAGGATTTGTCTCAGCATCTGTGATTAGAAGGCAGCAAAAAGAGACTTTGGGGACACAGTTCACCCCTTCATGAAGCAGCCATTCAGAACTTTCTCCGAAGGGCTAATGCCTAATCTTCCAAAGACCAGCAAGAACAAGCTTATGGTCTGTTAAAATCAGATTTTTAAAAGATTTTTATTTATTTATTTGAGAGGGAGAGAGAGAGAGTGAGAGAGAGAGCATGAGAGGGGAGAAGGTCAGAGGGAGAAGCGGACTCCCCATGAAGCTGGGAGCCTGATGCAGTCCTTGATCCTGGGACTCCAGAATCAAAATCAGTTTGATTGACTCAATACAGTCAGGGAGGACAGTCCTCAGGAGTCACAGAATGCTGGTTGCCATGAGGGAGGAGTCTTTTACAAAGTCTGGGCTCTCACAGAAGGAGTCTGAAGCACGTGTATGGAAAGCAGAGGTCAGTTCTGGATTAGAAGCTCTTTCTGAGGGGAAATGAGTAGAAGCAGGGATTAACCAGGACTTGGGCTCTGCTTTATTCAGTTCAAGTTGCTGCAACAAATGATGACAGACTGGGTGGCTGAAACAGCAAAACATGTACTATTCCTTGCAGTTCTAGAGACTGAGAAGTCCAAAAGCAAGATCCTGGGAGATCTGATATCTAGCAAGAGACTGCTTCATTATCTACAAATGCCCATATTTCTGTTGTAGACTTGCATGGATGACAGCTGGCAGAACAATCTCTCAGGTCGTTTCTCAGAAGTGCTTTTATCTCATTCACAAGTGTTCCAATCTCATGACCTCACCACCTCTCAAAGCCCATACCTCCTGATGGCACTCCTTGAGGGTCAGGGCTTCAACATCTGAATTGGGACAAGACACAAACATTCAGTCCATTAGCAAGTGTTGTCATGAGGACAGCATAGCTTATCAACTGGGTATCCCCAGGAATCCATGGGACTAGCAAAGCAGAATCTGGGGGTGTCACTGGTAGGAAAGCAGGAGGTCCCCAAGAGACAGTCCTCATAGCATTTTACAGAGACAGCAGGACCCTTGAGAAACAATAGTTTCCGTGACGCATACACCAGCCTTTATCTATGCCTGTCCTCCCTGCTGGATTCACAGCAAGCCTACTTCTTTCTTTTCCAGTACAAATGGATTTCCACTCTCTGAATCCTGATGAATTTTTGCTCTTTTGCAGTTAGTAGGTTGTCCCTCAGGATTCTGCATGTCTGGATTTGCAATCGTGGAAACTGCCAAAGGTCTAGGGACCTGCATGGCAGAACCCGGCCTCTACCACTATTGCCCAAGGTAGGGACTCTGGTCCCTTGAGCGTCCTGTGCTGCTGTCAAAGGTCTGTGTACATTGGCTTATTGTTTTTTTTTTTAATGTAATTGCTTATATGTGTGTTTCATCATGCTCAAGTGGCCTTTCTGTGAAAAAGTGGCCAAGCTACACCTAAAAGTCACTGAAGAAAGTTCTAAGAACTCCTGGTTAGTATGAGGCTAGAGAGAGAGAGAAAGAGAGGAAAGAAATCTGCCTCTCTGCATTTTGCAAGTCCCTGGGCAAAATCTGTTGGCTGTGCACTCCTCACACGACGATTCCAGGCAGGGAGACCCTCCTGAGCCTCATCTCCCTGAGTTCCTCTTCCAGGAGCAATCCCTAGTTTGAGACCAGGGTTATCGAAAATAGAGCAGCAAAGCAGTGTCCAGAAGGAAGGACTGCCACAGACCATGGAGCACCAGGGGGACAGGCTGGTACCTCCTCACGGTTGGGGTACAAATGGGCTCAGCTCAGCAGGTATAGGGGTGCCCTTGGCCCCTCTGGTGGGCTTTACAGTGCCCCAATCTCAGGAAGAAAAAAGGCTGGCTCATGTGACTTATTTTTGACTGGGAATGAGCTGACAGCAATGGAAATAAACAAGTAGGGAATGATGTTGGAAAGTTGGAGGGTTTGTCCTTTATATCTCAGCTTTCTCTCCTATCTTCCCTTGCTCTGTAGTGTGTTATCAAAGAAGTTTTTGGCATGATATTCCTGTTCACTGATTAACTCTTGAGCTGTGTCTTTTCTGCTGTTCAGCTCATCTGGTGAATTCTTTTACTGTAAAAAGTATCTTGCCCTTGCAAGGGCAATGGCAAGACCTGAGAAATCCCAGAGATTTCAGCTTGCCACCCAGAAGGAAACCAGGCTATTTGGAATGCTGGAAAGGATTCAGAGTAGGGGAAATCGTCTTGGACATCTGAGACCACCCCCACATTCAGCGGTCCACTGGACACAAACCCAGACCTTGATACTGATCCTGAACCATGCTCTCAACTCAGACCCCTGTGATCCTCGCCACAGTGCTTTCAGATCAGTGCAGCCATGCCCATAGGCACAAACTCTTAAGCCTAGATTCTGTCCTGAGAGGTCTGTCCCCGACGGCCTGGCTCTAAAGCCTCAGAGATTGGGGACAGTGAGGAACACCATAGGACTCACCCTGCCACCCTGAAAGGAACCATGCCATTTGGAACTCCAGAAAGGATTCAGAGGAACTGAAATCTGCATTCCTACCTGGGACACCCCATATTCAGCAGGCCACTGGATGCAAACCTGGAGCTTGACACTCAACCTGAACAAATCCCTCGACTGCTTCCTCCCCCAGAAAGATGGACAGAGTGCTGGCAGATCGGGCCTGCCATGTGGTGGGCCCTAACCATAACCTTTGGTTTGGTTCGGTTCTCAGGATTGTGACCCCAAAGGCCTTGCAGTAGGTGCCCTACAATTTGGGGACACATGGGCAATCCCAGAGGACTCAGCCTGCTGCCCAGAAGGAAACTGTGCCATTTGGAACTCCGGAAAGGATTCAGAGGAGCAGAAATCTGCATGCCTAGCTGAGGACACACCCACACAGAGCTGACTCCTGGACACAAAGCCAGAGCCAGACACTCACCCTCACCTCCACTGTCAACTCAGCCACCCAGACAGCTCTCCATGGGGTCTTCAGGTCAGTCCTGCCATGTCCCTGGTTCCTAACACTAACCCTTGGATGGGTTCTGTAATGATCTCCTCATTTCAGGTTATGTGGTGGTTCTGCAGGACATTGTCCTGGTGTGGGATCAAACACACTGAAGCATCCCGTGTGAAGTGGCAAACGTGGTAAAGAAATGACGGCTGGGGAATCTGAGTGTGGAGACAGCACGTATTTGTGCTGCTATAACAAGCTGACTGCACTTTGAAATCACCACAGAGGAAATGAATCTTCCAAACATCCATGTTAGCACGACGACACGGAAGCAGAGAGAACATCAGACTTTGGGATGGAGGCCAAGCCCTCCCAGATCCAGGTCACCCAACATGGAGAGGACACATGTTAGCAAGAGACTCGTGGGAGAATTAAATCATGGGCCCCTGTATCTCAGGTGCAGTAGAAGCAGTGGATTTGGAATTTCAGTTTTTCCACAACGTTCCACCACAAGCTGGTTAGAACTGTGCAAAAGCAGGAAGGGAAGCCCCAGTAAAGTGGACTGGGGATGCCAGAAGGGGAGGCTGGAAGGGGGCGCCTGCTGCTCAGTGCCCATTACAGACTCCACATTGCAATCCCCCACAGGAGAGACTCACCAATTTTAGGCCCCACAGGGGAAGCTGGAGGTTCATCTCCTGACTTTTTGTAGGAGCTTTGCAGCTCAGCTGGTGAGAATTCTCCATCACCCTGCCTTTCTCCAAGGGACTTTCCTTCAAGCACCCTTCCCAACTTCTTCCTCCTCCATGAAATAATGTTAATCTCCTTTGTTTCTCACACTTGCCTGTGATGGGACCTTAGCTTGCTCAGCCCAGAATGCCATTCTCTGCTCTTCCCAATTAAATACATTCTGCTGGTCAAATAACTGGGAGATTGAGTTTAAGGCCAATCGAACAAATAAATACAAGAACTTGCAAGGAACAAAATCAATATGCACAAATTAGTGGCACTCCTACGTGCTCGGAAGGAACCATCAAATAGAGACTGCAGAGAACGATCTCATTTACAACTGCATCCAAGACAGCAAGATACCCGGGAGGCCCCTGAACCAAGAAGGTGACAGACCTGTCCTCTGACAGCCCTGCAACAATGACGACAGACAGGGAGGGGTACACACAGAGATGGGGAGGCACTGTGCTCAGGGAAGAACCCACACTGGGAAAATACCTACTCTCCCCAAAACCGTCTACAGAGTCCTCACTCTGGCTCCCGAATTTCCGGACTCGGTGCAAGCCTGGAGTGGGTGTGGACACGGGAAGGACCCCGCAGGGCTGAGGTGGGGAGAGCACAAGCACCGAAGCAGGGGGACGCTCCCTGACTGCAGACCATCTGAGGAGCCCAAGGAACCTAATCCGTGAGCACACAAACACAGATGAGGACCTAGGAGCACCCGAGCCCAGAAAGGGGGGACCCCACAGCCCCGCGCACAGCACAGCAGGAGGCCACGTCTCCTCACACAAAACGACGGAAGCCCCAGTGTCTACACAGGGCGCCCTTCCTCTGTGGGGTCCTGAGACCACGAACCCCTTGACAGTGCACTCAGGCGGCTTCTCCTCAGCTCCTCCAGCATCTGGTCCTTAGGAGGTTGGACTGCTGCCAGTGTGGGCGCGTCCTCCACAACGGGTCCGGTCAGTGTGGATGCAGAGCCACACCCTCCTCAGCTTGTCCTGTCAGGGTGGGAGGCGCCCCACATTCTCCAGAAGTCTCCACAGTGGGTCCTGAAGAGGCGGGGCTCTGGTCCCAGCTGTGGCTGTGCAGCCTTGGCTCAGGGCGGAGCTGGGGTCTGGCGCCCTCTGCAGGCGGTGCAAGGCAGTGCAGGACTGTGGGAGCTCACCCTTCAGTGGAAGGTCCTGCTCCCTCCTGGGGTCCAGCTGATGCCATTTCATTCCGGAAATTCAAGCTGCATGGAGCCCAATACCCCCCAACTTCCCCCCAAATAGCTAAGGAACAATGAATTGGAAACAATGTGGAATTACAACAGTCCTTGACCCAAACAGTGTCACTGAACATGGCCCTGATGCAGACCCACACTCTGACCTCAACTTGGTCTCAAGCCTGGACCCTACCCTAATCCAAGACCCTAACCCTAGCCCCCAACCCAAACAATGTTCACAAGAATCAAAAGGTAGAAACTGCAAATATCCATCAATGGCAAGTGCCTAAGCAAAGTGTGGTGAAGCATTTGAATTTGGGTACAGGTTCAGGTTTTAGTCAGAGTTCTAGATCAGGCTTTGGGTTTAGTGTTAGGGTGAGGGTTTAGAGTGAAGGACAAGGGAACAGAGTTATAGTTTAGGGCTTTAAGTTTATGATTTAGGCTTTAAGACTCAGGGCTTATGGGATAAAGTTCAAGGTCAAATTTGGGGTTTGACTTCATGCTGAGATTTGGGTTCAGGTTTCATGACTTGGAGGTCTGGTTTAGGGTTTGGGTTCGTGGTTCAGGGCTTGGATCCAGGGCTCAGGTACAGGCTTTGGGTTCCATTCCAGGTTTGGGATTCAGGGTTCTAGTTTGGGCTTTAAGGTCAGCTTAGGTTTCAGCGTTGGTAGGGTTTAAGGTTAGGTTTAGGGATGACACATTTTCTTCAGTTGTCATCATGGACAAAATAATTCTATCTGAAGTTTCTAAGTCAGAAATGTATTTCATCTGGGGGCGCCTGGGTGGCTCCGTGTGTTAAGCCTCTGCCTTGGGCTCAGGTCATGATCTCAGGGTCCTGGGATCGAGCCCTTCATCAGGCTCTCTGCTTGATGGGGAGCCTGCTTCCCCATCTTTCTCTCTGCCTGCCTCTCTGCCTACTTGTGATCTCTGTCTGTCAAATAAATAGAATTAGTAAAAGCTATTATATGATCTTTTACAAACCATTTCCTATCTTTGCATTCTCATGTGCCAAGAGAGACAGGGGTTATTTAAAACCCTGAAGAGAGTGCTCTTGCTTTAAATTGCCTGTAACCTTCGTGTAATAGATTTATGATTGATGATAGATTTAGTTAAAATATAACTATTTAAAATATTTACTCTCAGTAAACGATTTCAACCTATGCTCATTTAAGTAACTTGGTGCATAATCCCTTTTCTATTAAACCATAGTGCAAGGACCAATGCCGCTTTTCCAGGAGAACCCCAAGCTATTTTTCTAGAATGGCTGTATGCTTATATATGGCGTCCTGTTTTCACTCCCTTTGTGGAGCACCTACCCTGGAGGTCATGTAATAACCAAGACCAAAAAAAACAAACAGAAAACCCAAACATCCAGGTCGAAGTGCCATCCCTGCCTGGAGTGAAGGAGACTGCTCAGACAGATCCAGGGCATGCATCTCAGCCCAGGCCTGTGCTGGGGAAGCTGGTTCCTGGCTTTGGGCGCAATCTGGAAGCCAGCAAACTGACCCAAGAGTGCAGCCGGCGTTTAAGACTGATGATCTATTCGCAGCCAGGCTGCACGTGGACAGCCGCTCAGGGAGCCAGGCTAGGAGGCTGCCCAGCCCAGGTGCTGGCAATGCAGTAGCATGCCAGTGCTCAGGCCTCAGGAGTGAGGGGGCGGGGCCAGCGCAGAGAAGGGTCTTTGCTAATTTCCAAAGCTGGAAGTGAGCTCTCAGAGGACTCAGGAGGGAGGGGGGCGGGGGCGGGTCGGGGGCGGCCTGGAGAAGGGGCTTTGCTAATTGCCCAGGCGGGAAGGAGGGGCGCGCAGCGCCAGGGTGCAGTGCTGCAGCCCATTCGGGACTGCAGGACCCACCATACTCGCTGCCCCTGCGCTCCCACGCTCCAGCCTAGCCTCAGACGCTGCAGTGTCCCATTCCCGTTCAGGCCGCCTGCTGCCCCTCCCCGCCCCATGGCTTCTCTGGAGGACCCTCTGTTCACAGGTAAAGTGACACCGCGACGCGCCCTCACCTGAAGCAGAAAACACGAGCCAAGAGCAGGGTGTGGGGTGGTGGGGCCCAGCCTCCCGCCAACCCCAGTGCACCAGGACCACACTGGATGCCGCGCCACACCGTGTCCGCAGGGGGTCGGGCCAGGACAGTGCCACAGGGGGTACCGCCTCACCCCCGCCAGCGGGCAGGCTAGCCCCCATAGTTCGGCACTCCCACGCGCCTGTCAGAGCCTCCTGCCATTCCCAGGGCACCCAGAACCCAGAGAGTGAGGCCTTGGGTGCTTTCTAGTGACAGATTCAAGGCAATTTTTCGACTTTGGGACTCAGAGTTAACATAGTTTTCATTTGTGATTATTATTTTTGTGTGGGGGCCGTCGCTTTTCTTTTGACCTATGCTTGTTTTCACTCCCGGTTCTGAAGAAGCCCCTAAATCCTAACCCTTTGAGGACTCCGAAAGCTCTCAGAGCAGCAGTGCTGGGGGACAGTGTGGACACATGGTTTGGTTTCTCCTCTGGCCTGCTTCTGTGGCAGCCCCGCTCTGTCCTCCTCAGACTTCAGAGCAATATCTGAACAAGTGGAGAAGCGACCAGGGGGTCAGGAAGGTGGCCACCAAAGAGTGACTTCTCTGGAGGGTGGCTGAGCTAGCAAGTGAGCATGTTAGTCCAGCTCTGCCTGCATTCAGTATGGAGCTGAACAGGGGCCAGGGAAGGGGAGGAGGAGCAGAGAGCAGAGACAAAGGGACCAAAGAGGAGATTCAGATGAAGGGAAGTAATGGGGAGGAAAGAGAAGAAACTCAGGAAGACAGGTATGTAGAAAGGAAAAGGGATGAAGAGGGCATTGGGAAAGGGCACCACCAGGGAAGGAGAGAGGGGAAAGAAAGAGGGAGGAAGAGAGGAAAGGGGAAAGGGAGAAGGGAGGAGTCAGCATGCCAGGGCTCCCCCTGCATCTGAAGAAGAAGTGGCTGGTCCAGCTTGTCAAACAGGGTGCTCACTCTTTGGTCCCAGTTTCTGCTCCCAGTGCTACTGGGCTTTTCAAAGAAGGCAGGCTGTCCCTTGGGACCTACTGGAGCCCACTGGAGCCCACAGGAGGGTGGGAGAGGTAAGATGCCACCAGGTACTGTCTGAGCTGCTCCCAGCCACCACCTCACCACATGGTGCAAGAGGGACCCCAGAACAAAGGAAGGACACAGGCCAGCATGTCTGCTGGTGGCCCTGGGCACTTAGCTCATCGTAGTGATCCACACCGCCTCCTCAACCCACGCTTTCAAAGCCTCCTTCTTTGTTTTTGGCTTTCATGTCTGTAGGAACATGAGCCAGATCTAACTCATCTCCGACAGACAATTCTGACTCACCCCGTGTCAGATTTTTAAGAGTGGCTGTGATAGAGTAAGATAGCAATGCTCCAACAAATGGACTGTTTCCTCCCACTTGACCTCAACAGTCTTATACATTTTCTTAGCGAAAACATCTTGTCTCCTTCCATTAAGCTCATAACGTGGTCTACGAGTATACATGCGCCTTTGGTAGATGCGAAGCGATACAGAGGTCCTTTTTTTTTTTTTTTTAATTTTACAAGGCAAAGTCAGTGAACACATCCAACTTGACGAATACGTCTCTAAAATGTCAATCCAGGCAAAGCTTTTTCTGCCTACAGTTTGGAGCCTACGTAGTGACATTTTAAAAATGCTTTCAGTCCCTCAGTGAGGCTCTTTGAAGCTAGGAGGGCTTACTACGTGCCAGGCACTGTGTCAGGTGTTGGAGCTAAAGGGAAGGAGAGCTTGCAGGCTGGCTGGGGAGGGACATCCATGACACAAGCACAGCTAGAAACGGAGGCCAGTGCTAAGAAAAGAGAGAGCAGGCTGCATGGAGAGTGTGTACCATGGGGCTTGTGAGCTCACGAATAAATGGGAGTAACTGGAGTGGGGAGATGGGGGAGAGAAGAGGGTCTTCCCATCAATGGGAATCACCTGTGCTTGGAGGCAGGTGGCATGAGAGGTCTCCACAGGAAGAAGGAGGCAGTGTGGTTGAAGGGCAGAGAGATGGGGCAGAACAGGCATCAGTCAGTTGGAGGGGTATGAAGAGACTAATGGGAGGATTATGGGTGCCTTTGGAGGACTGAGAATTTGTTAGAAGATCAGTGCAGATTTCTATGGAGACAAATGCCAGGAACTGATAGGTCTTTGAAAGGTCACTCTGGCTGCCTTTTGGCAAAGGGGTTGGTAAAAGGCACTTGCAGGTGTGAACACACCAGGTGGGAGGTGAGTGCAGGAAATCAGGTGAGGGAGCATGGGAACTTGGTCCCGGGGTATATAAGGGAGAATAGCCTTTAAGGAGTTCCACAAATTGGCACCAGCTGTGGCTTCATTACAGAGCTGGAAGGGGGAGGTGGGTGTGTCCTGGAGGTTACAGAAATTACATGAGAAAGGGAAGTCTTTTTAGATCTCTTTTTCAACTAGAGGAACTCTCACCTTATTTATAGAATTCCAGAGTGGGAACCAATGATATGAGGACATCTTTGAAATGTCTGAATATGTTCTTCGACATCTTTGCAAGTGACGAGGAGACCTTGACCTTAGGAGGCCTTGGCCCTCTTTGTAGCCAGAAAGATTTCACCTACAGATTTGGGTTCTCCCTTTTAAAGTCAAGGAGTCAGTCCTTCCAAAGGACACCTCCTATCATTTTACCCTCTCATCATACCTCACGTGCTGGCATCTCCAAGACCCTCTGTTCCAGGTTGAGAGTATCCACTTTGGCCGGGCTGGTCTTGCCAAGAACACCACCACAGGAAATCTAGAGCCTGTAGTGCTATTAATAACATCATCTAAGACTGTGTTTGCTGCCCTCATAGCCTCTTCCCACCATGACTCACTGAAGCTTTTAACACATTGTATCCATTAAGCTATAGTTCCCAAAGCTCATCTTCTCTAGTGCCAGTAATTTTTAGGGGACCAGGCAAACCTTAAACTTGTTCCCCTTAACTGGATCCCTGTGCCCCCACAATCTCTTTGAATGCCTTTCACCATGATCCTTGAATGAGATCATGCTGAGTACCTGAGACCACTGCTGGTACCTAACACTTCTTGGCACCTTGTCTGCTAGGTTCTTGGAAGAGGAGGTGGCTATGGAGGTGAGTGGGGATGGGAGTGGGAGGATTTCTCCCTTCACTTCCCTTTTTGTGTTTTCAAATAATGGGTTTTGAGGGGGAGGGAAAGGTTAACCAGACCATTTATTTTCCATCTCCCATCGATAAAATGTTTACCACTCCCCACTGGAAGAATTTAGATCTTTCCTTTGAATCTCCAGGAAAATCTCCCAAACTCAGACCACCACCATGTGGATTCAGCCATCTACTGATTCACCTCCAGATTGTCTCCTCCTAACTGCTCCAGCCACAGGTTAAGGGCGAAATGTTCAATGCCCAAGCAATTAAGTGGGGAACACGTTTATCTAAGCAATTGCATGCAGCTCTCTATCTGCTTACAGGGGGTCTCTACCAAGCCTTTCCAACCTCAGCAAAACATGAGAAAGCCCCAGCAATCTGGGGTATATATCATTCATTCATTCCTGTGTTCAACACTCATGGCGGATCCCCACCAAGACAGTGGGAGAGCAAGGACTGGAGAAATCCTGGAAGCTGAAGTCTGAGGAGGATTTCAAATTCAAGTCAGAGATGAAAGAAACATCTGGACTTGATCCTCAGGTACATGCAGTATTCTGAACTGAGGCTAGAACCAGAGACCATTCTAATGAACGGCCACTACAGTTGGGCTCTCACAGGTGGGCTCCAACTCAGTTTCGTGTATATTCATTCATGAAATAGCTCTTCGGGTCAACATGCAGAAGAAAACCATTTAAGAAAACTGACAATGAGGAGAGGAAAGGGAAGCCAGAAGGCATGTGAATGGGGAGAGAGGAGGAGCCAGGGCAGAAAACCAAGAATCCCTCCCTGCCCTCCTTGCTGCCAGGGAGGTCTGAGGGACTAGTTTCCACCTGGGATCCCAAGTCCAGAACAAAAGCAGCGGGGCCACGGTGGGGGAGGGAAGGGGGTCCTCAGCAGGGGCGCATGGGGCTGCCAAAAGATGGCGGCTAGCGCGCCCGCTAGCGTGGGGCACCTCGCAAGGCGCTGTCCCCAGCCCGACCCCATGCGGACCTGGGTTTGGCGCAGCGTCTGGGGTGGTCCCGGTGCCCTGGGGTTCGCGGGCGGCTGGGCCTCCACAACCCCCCTCTCCGCCCCCAGGTCGGGTCCGCGCTTTCTGCTCCAGGTGAGGGCGCGGCGCGGTGTCACTTTACCTGTGTGCAGAGGGTGGTCCTGAAAAGCCTTGGGGCGGGGAGGGGCAGCAGGCAGCAGGAGCGGGACAGCGAGGCCTCACATGGGAGCGCACGGGGGGCGAGTCCGGTGGGTCCTGCAGTCCCGACTGGGCCGCAGCACAGCACCGCGGCGCTGCCCGCCCCTCCTCCGCCAGCCCCTCCACCTCCTCCCAGACTCTCAGCCACATCCTCTGTGAGCTCACAATTAGCAAAGCGCCTTCTCCCCGCCTCCCTCCACCCGCCCCCGCCCCCCTCCCTCCTGAGTCCTCCGCGAGCTCCCTTTTCGCTTTGGTAATTAGCAAAGCCCCTTCTCCGCGCTGCCCCGCTCCCCTCCCTCCTGAGGCCCCGCCCTGGCTGGGGCGCGGGGGGAAGCCCCGGGGGCTGCAAGCTTTGCCAGCGCTGGCGCTGGGCAGCCTCCTAGCCTGGCTCCTTGAGCGGGTGTCCACCCGCGGCCTGGCTGCAAAAAGATCATCAGTCCTGTTAACCCTGGCTGCACTCTCCCGTCAGTTTGCTGGCTTCCTGATTGCGCCCAAAGCCATGAACCAGCTTCCCCAGCACAGGCCTGGGCTGAGATGCCTGCCCAGGATCTGTTTGAGCAGTCTACTCATCTCCAGGCAGGGATGGCACTTCCACATGGATGTTTGGGTTTTTTTATTGTTTTTTGGTCATTGGTTATTATTACATGACCTCCAGGGTAGGTGCTCCACAAAGGGAGTGAAAACAGGATGCATGATATACCCCTCACCTCCCATGCTGTCTTTCTCTTAAATAATAAGCACTGCTGAACTATCTTAGATTCTGGACCTTCTCTCCAGCCATGAACCTATCACTGTCTTTAACTCTTGAAAACTTCATTAGACAAATTAATGTGGTGAAGGAAGCAATATGAGAAAGCCTATTAATCTGATGAGCATGGAACTGAACAAACCCTATAGATACTTTCCCTTTGATTTCTAGCCTATCAATACCTACAGTGAGTCACATACACTCAAGATTATTGTTTTTATTGTATACTTCATATATTCATTGATTTTGGACTCGTTATCATTTTGTTGAAGTGTTAAACTATGGTAATAAACAAACTTTTAATTAACTTTCCTCCTATGATACAAATATAACTTGCACTTGAGCTTTAGCTAATTTTATGTTCTAAAATTGCCAAAACAAAATGATCAAGGTTTCTAGATTATTTACTGTATTTTCTACTATATAATATTTTTCTATCTCTTCTGTATAAAGAAAATGAATGCTTGGGGCTCTTGGGTAGCTCAGTGCATTAAAGCCTCTGCCTTCTGCTCAGGTCATGATCCCAGAGTCCTGGGATAGTGTCCCACATCAGGCTCTCTGCTCAGCAGGTACCCTGCTCCCCTTCCTTTCTCTCTGCCTGCCTCTCTGTCTACTCGTGATCTCTGTCTGTCAAATAAATAAATAAAATCTTTAAAAAAAGAAAATGAATGCTTGATAACTAAATGAATGCTTTACTGAACAAATTAAATATGGCAATGGCATTTTATTTTATCATGCTTCACATATTAAACTATAATATTATATCACTAGTCTACAAATAATCTACTCGCATAGTCATTTGGAAGCTTTTAGCAAAAGAATTCTTCCTCCTGATTGTAGTATAAAAGCCACAGAAATATACAGAAGACTCCTAGGATAGAAAGTTAAATCCAGTTATCCGTGATGCCTTGAGGAGGACCTGACCTATGTATGTCCTGGGATGCACTAGTAACTGTTACATGTGATAGGATTATATTTAATATATACAGTTTCATTTACTTCACAAAGGACATATAAATTTGAGAATAAAATATTTGATGAATCTATAAAGTCTATATTTATTTGTAACTAATGTGGTAGAATTAAGATGTTAATTTGAAAAAAAATTCATTGAACACATACACATATTCAATTGTTTTTATATATATAAACAGCATTATTTATTTATGTAAATAAATGCATTGTCAGTAAAATCCATTTACTTATCAATCATAAGGGTAATTTTAAGTACTAAGAATAAGAAATATGTGAAAAGATAAGTGTTCAAGAGTGCATTTTGTGTTAATTAATACAATATGATAGGCTCATAAAAATGATATATTACTTGAACTTAAAAGCTTCTATAATTAAGTGATGACCACTTGAAATTTGTAATTAGTCTTGCTGCAGTTTTTCCTTGCACTTATTGCCCTTCCCCAGAAGTTCATTAAGAATTTCTGTGAATGTCCTTATATTTAATCACATTCATAGATTCCACTACTGCTCACAAAACAAAGCCAAAAAGAGAGGTAACTCTATGTGGCACTCCATCCACAAGCAATACATTCATAAATAATTAAAAAGCTCTCTACTTCATTTGTTACCCATTCAGCTGATAATTTAAATGAGTAACTGAGGCCATTTTATCAGCACTTTTAATAGAATGCGACTCAGAAACTTCACAGTGTTATTTAAGAAGAAATGCTCACGTGTTAAGGTTTTTATTTATTTTAAATCACCAAATAATTTTCAAATATTAAAAGCAAATGTCTCCTTTTCCTCCAAGTTTCCTTGCTATGTCAAAGTTACAAATAAATACATTAAAATCGTATTTTGAGTAGTAGATAAAAACAAATGTTTTGAAACTGTCTGTGGGTTGAGTGTCTGGGTTAACTTGTATAAATATCTAAACTCAATGTATGTAGACTTTATTACATGGTTTTTTTTAGACTATTTAAAAATACATGCTCAGATAATGACATTATTTTATTCATTTTAATAAATAAATTATTTTATTTAATTATGTTTAGATATTTATTTATTAAATTAATGATTTAATATTTAATAATCTAAATGTGAAATATTTTAAATTCTAAAAATATTTATTTAATTAAATTGATATATTTAATATAAATATTTAATAAATTATTTAGTCATTATTATAATTATGCGATACATTATGTATTGTGTAATAATTGCATTTTAATAAATAAATAAATGTATTATTTACATTATTTTATTATATTTTATTTAGTTGACAAAGAGAGGGAGAACGCAAACAAAGGGAGCTGCAGGCAGAAGGAGAGGGAGAAGTAGGCTCCCAGCTGAGCAGAAAGTTCAACCTGGGGTTCCATCCCACGACCCTGGGATCACCACCTGAGTCGAAGGCAGATTCTTAAGTGACTGAGCCATCCAGATGTCGAAGGCTTTGTATTCTTCGCTTCTAAATATTGATGCTCCTTCATCTCTGGAGTTAGTAAATTGATGTTGAGAATTCATATCAAAGAATTGATAGTAGTAGTTAAACAGAAACATGTAATTTAGGGGAAAAAAAGAGCAGAAGGAAGAGAAAGGCCAAAAGTCAAAAGCACATTAATATAAAATTTAATTAGATAAAAAAGCTGATATTCCTGAAGGGGGCTAATAAAAGAGCTGCAAAGAGCTGATAGGATTAGGAAAATTGTCCGCTCCTGGTCATTTCATAATTTTAGACTATTCCTTATTAATAAATATACTTAGTTCCAGAAACACAATCACATAAGAACATTTCCACCAAGTTTCCTCTAACAGCATTTACAAATTAGACGTTCAAACAATGCAGTTCATTACATGTTGCATCTGTATCTTAAAGTTTAAACACTTTCTGTGACACATTTTCTAACAATTAAAATTAAAAAAATATATATATACATATATATATATATGTATATATACATATACCTTATCCCTAAATGGAAAAAATATATATATAGAGAGAGAAACCTTATCCCTAAATGAAACCTTTCTTTGTTTATTAGCATAAGTAGGTAAATTAGCAACAACAACAACAACAAACAGCTAATATTATAGAGGTAGGAACAATTTACCTTTTCATTCATTGCTATTTTCTAAAAATTCCTATTTTATTTTTTTCTCAAGTCTGTCATAATAATTTTCTAAATCTCCTGCCTTATTCAATTTTTTTCTTTTAGTGGAAATTTCTATCTCATATTTATTTTCTCTTCCTCCACTCTTTGCTGTAATAATTCAATGTATTATTAGATTTTCTGTTTTTCTCTTTATCCAGATATATCTTTTCTTTCTTTCTTTCTTTTTTAAATAATTTGATTTGCTGGCATTTTACATCAGTACATGCTTTTTTATGGATGTTAGAAATGTCTGTGGAACTACTAGAAGAATAAACTTTTTTACCTTTAAGAAGTTTACAGTCTAGAGTGCCTGGGTGGCTCAGTTGGTTAAGTGTCTTCCTTCAGCTTAGGTCATGATGCCAGGGTACTAGGATCCAGTCCTGCATCAGCTGCCTGCTCAGCAAGGAGTCTGGTTCTTCCTCTCCCTCTGCCCCTCCCTCTCTCTCTCTAATAAATAAATAAAATCTTTAAAAATAAGACTTACTGAATCTGAGACTGAATTACTAAATTCAGTCTTAATAGAAGACAGCTAAACAAAGCAATGATCACAACTGGAAAATTTAGCGAGATCATGGTTTAACATTTTTGGTTGACACAGGACCTCTTTCAGTAACAACTTTCCCTAAATACCAATTTCTTTTTAAGGCAAAAAATTTTGACAAGAAATCAAGATCCTTCTGATCATTTTCATATCAATTTAATGTGACATCCTCAGAGTATATAATCAAATATGTAATTATTCTATCTGTTGCCTTGTATATTGCCTGTATCTTTTTCAGACTCAAAGTTCCATTGAGGTAGAGTTTTTTTTTTTTAAAGCAGAGATTTTTAAAGTGTTTGATATATACAAGATGCCTAATAAGTGTTTACAATGCCTATGTATTACAGAAGCCTTAAACAGGCTTTAAAATAATGTAGGTGATATTAGTGGTCATATCAAACAATTTTTAGGTTTCAGTCATGTAAGTATCTACATTTCTCAGAGACAGAGAAACATACAAATGGTCTGGGTCCAGTAGGATAATGCTAGCATGTGTTGTAAATTCTCTTATATGACCTTATTCTTGCAAGAATTGGTTATGTGGCAGAAAAAAAGGTATCACTATCTTATACTTTATTATTTAAAGAGATTTATGGAAGTCTTAATTTCTTACACTACACCTTTGTTTCAGTGGACCCAATTTCCGTGGTAATGGTGAGAGGAAAGTAGGCAATTTAGGAAGCAGCAAAAATCTCCTACAAGGCACTATAAAATAAGGCTTGTTCTAGATCATGGGTCTGTCCAAAGGGGAATGTTAAGGGGTAGAATGGATGATGGATGCATTGTGGACTTATAACTTTAAGATTAATACTGTTATGCCCCAATAATGGGTCTATGATTAAAGGAGCGAGACTGATGTAAAGCAAAGGTCAAGCAAAGCTTTATTTCATGCCAAGCATCAAGAATCTAACCGAACGTTTGGGGCCACACCTCTTATGAGAGAAGGCAACCCTTTGCTGTTTCACAGTCTAGCTTTTAAGGGCAAAGGCCATGCAGTCAGGCCTGGCCACGCACAGGTGACCAATGAGATTTTAACACACACAGGAAACTGCACAGTGAGGCTAGATGACCAATTGAGGTTCAATTTACCCTAGTATAGACATTTGACCCAGCCTATTACACCTTGATTAGGATTAGTGCCAAAAAGGTTCCCAAAGGGTGGAGGAGTGGGGCATACTCCTTAGTATCTAGGGAGACAATATGCAAACACCGCCCTTCCCCTTCTGCTCATTGATGTCTCCACCTGGCCTGACCCACCCTTGTATATGGGCTTTGTTACCTGGAGCTGATTACCAGGACTTGTTTTTAAGTGAACCCCCTGGGGGAAGGGGAGCAAGGACAGTTTAAGGGTTAACCTCAATGAAAGCCTCTTGCTAAAATATAAAAATATAAAATAGGTCCTTACATTACAACAACTCAGTAGGGAAAGTTCCAGTGTGGTGATAAAAGAAGTGAGGTAACTTGCATTGCACATTTTTTTTTAAAACGTGTAAGTTGTATTTTTCCGTGCCATTACATCATACTTTATCTTCATCTCTGTCTACTAGTTTAAAACTAGTTAAACAAATTCAACAATTTTTTTAAAAATATTTTATTTATTTATTTAAGAGCAAAAGCCAGAGAGAGAGAGAGAGAGAGCATGAGCAATATGGGGCTCGATCCCAGGACTCTTGAGATCCTGATCTGAGCCAAAGGCAGACACTTAACTGACTAAGCAAATGAGACTCTCACAAACTCAACAATTTTATAAAATTTTTATTTGTTGGGGTGCCTGGCTGGAACAGTCAGTAAAATATGTAAATCTTGATCGTGGGGTTGTACGTTTGAAATCCACCTTGGGTGTAGAGGTTTTATTTAAAAATAAAATCTTTAAAAAAATTTTTTTTCATTTTTTTATTTAAGCCATTGTATGGCAGTGTTGATCACTATATTGTACACCTGAAAGTAATATTAACCTTATTTTAACTAACTACAATTTAAATAAAAACTTTAAAAATAAAATAAAAATAATAATCATAAAAATAAAAAAGAGGAAAAATTATTTGGCAGGCAATTTTCTTAATTGCATTATTATTTATTATTATCATAGTCTGTGTGTGTCGGTGGGAAGTGGCTGGTATTACAGTGAGTTCCATATCTGTGTTACACTGAGGTCCATGTCTGTAGTCAGTCTTTTTTTTCTTTTAGTTTATTTTCAGGGATCCAAAATTCATTGTTTATGCACCACACCCAGTGCTTCATGTAATAAATTCCCTCCTTAATACCCACCACTGGGCTCACCCAACCACCTGCCACCCTCCTCTTCAAAACCCTCAGTTTGTTTCTCAGAGTCCACAGTCTCTCATGGTTTGTCTCTCCCTCCGATTTCCCCCAGCACACTTCTCTCCATCTCCCAGTGTCCTCCACGTTATTCCTTATGTATTGAGTCTTATAAAAACTTTTATTTCTTTCCCTATTCTGCTTTGCATATGCTTACCTTAGATGTTAAAATGTTATAAACCTCTCCTGCCTGGTCCATTTTCTCTCTCTTCTCTCATGATTTCTCATGCTCTCCCTGCCAACCCCACATGCCTTACAATATCTGGATATGACTAATTTCTTCCTGAGCTACTTTATTCTACTCTGCCATATGGTCGCCCTTCCCTCTTCTGTACCATATCTTCTATCCCCTGCATTTGTGCTTTAACAATACCTAATTCTTTTCACTACATCTGTATCTTTGAGGTCAATACTCAGTAGTGCAATCGCTGGGTCATACGCTAGCTCTATTTTACTGGAAAGAAGGGCCATATGCACCCCAGTGTTCATAGCAGCAATGTCCACTATAGCCATTCTGTTGAAAGAGCCAAGATCCCCTACAACAGACAAACGGATAAAGAAGATGTGATCCAAGGATACAATGGAATATCACTCAGCCATCAGAAAGGATGAATACCCAACTTTTGCATCAACATGGATGGGACTGTAGGAGATTATGTTAAGTAAAATAAGTCAAGCAGTGAAAGTCAATCATCATATGGTTTCACTTATTTGTGGAACCTAAGGAATAGCATGGAGGACATTAGGAGAAGGAAAGGAAAAATGAAGTGGGGGTATTGGAGGGGGAAATGAAACATGAAAAACTATGGACTCCAAGAAACAAACTGAGGGTTTTAAAGATGAGAAGGATGTGGGGATGGGTGAGCATGGTGATGGGTATTAAGGAGGGCACATATTGCATGGGGCACTGGGTGTTTTACACAAACAATGAATCATGGAACACTACTTCAAAAACTAATGATGTATTGTATGGTAACTAGCATAACAGAATTAAAAAAAAAAAGGAGGGGGACAATACCTAACACTCAATCTTTGCTAGTTTCTTGTTTACCTCCTTTTAAGAGTAAGCTCATTAGTGTTTTTTTTTTTTTTGGTTTGTTTGCTTTTTTTGTCTCAACTAAAAGAAGAAAAATAATACACATTATTTTGAAAACTTTTTGAACAGTGTACAAACGTTAGTCAAGTCCACAATGTCTCATCTCTTCTTCCTCCTAACATGGCTAAGTTGAAAAACCCTTTATCTGGGAAAAGATCATTCTCCAGCCACCTTGTGTAAGATTTTGGCTTTAGCTTAGATTATCCTTTCTTTCCTTTTCTGAAAATAAGTTGAAAATATTAATAGCCTCAGTTTCTTCTTCCAAAATATGACTGCTTCTTTACCAAGTGCAAAAGCAACCCATTTTGACCATAGTAAACAGCTTGGACCTACTTTTTTTGGCTCACTGTTTTAGTGAGACAAGTGGAGTGAAGATGACACACCATTTCCAAATGTATTAATAATTGGTAGACCATACTTCTAAATTGAAGTTTTGTTGCCAGTAAACTACGACCAGACTCGCTATAATTACAGAGGTAAATTCTTTATATTTACTATATTTGAAATTACCATATAATACCAAAATAAAATTATTATTATGTGAAGAGTCTGTAATATTAAGAAGATGACTTTGAAATGATTGCTTATCTAAATGAAATTTCCCATTTTATAATCTTGTATAAGCTTCCATTGTCATTTCTATTTAAAATCTATTAGAAGGCACTCTTATTTTCCCTTAAGTGGGAAGTCAAATGTGGAACAAATTCATCCCAAAGGAACTGATTCTATATTCCACTGAAGACCAGGTGGCTTCCATGTGGCATTTTGCCTCTTGCATATTGTTCATCTCCTACAACAAATGAGGGTATGCTCTTTAGTAAACTAATTCAACTCAATTAGAGACATTGTCTTCAAGGATAACATTATAGAGACTAGAATCAGAATCATACTTTTGGGAAAATTGGGCCCAGGATTTTTGTTTTGTTTTGTTTTGTTTTAAGATTTTATTTATTTATTTGACAGACAGAGACCACAAGTAGGCAAAGAGGCAGGGGGGGGGGTGGGAAGCAGGCTCCCTGCTGAACAGAGAGCCTGATGCAGAGCTCGATCCCAGGACCCTGAGATCATGGCCTGAGCCGAAGGCAGAGGCTTAACCCACTGAGCTACCCAGGTGCCCCTGGGCCCAGGTTTTGATGGCTTCTTTCCTCAATCTTATAAAACCTATGTGAACTCTACTGGATGCCAGAACTGCTTAAAAATATTTGGTCCCTTGTAATTTTAACCTTCCAGTATTCAATGCACCTGATCCATGTAATATCCTATAGTATTTTTGTCAAATGAAGACTCTCAAAGTGTGTTTCTTGGGAGACACTTTTCAATTGGTTGCTTACATTTCTGCATTTATTATTTGTTCTAGGCCATCCTTTGAAGATGGTTGTATTGAATATACTTAGAAGACAGAAATAGTATCTTTTTTTTAACTTAACCTGTTGTGTTTGCAAATATTATCTGCCTCTGTTTTGATTCTTCTTGTGGGAACTGAGGCTCAGAACTGATATATAACTCCCACCCCTACACACACACACACACACACACACACACACACACACAAATACTGTTAATATTCTGGCTACCTCTATTGCTGTGAATATTAAACTATATTATTTCTGAACCATGAGTCTGCGTCTTCTATCAACACCCAAGAAACTATGGCAGACTCATACACCAGCTTTCAAATAAGGGAAAATAATCTCAGATGCTTTATATTTTTTGATAGTGTTACCTACTTCTGAACATATGACTGAACACATATAAAGCTGGAGCCCTGACCATTTAGAGCTTATTCTGTGGAAGAACTATGCATTCACTAGTAAGCAAAAGTAGTTTCATCTTTTTATTTTCCTCCTGGACACCATTTCCTCTCTCACACTGTTGCTCAAATTGGATGGAGTCTAAGGTCCTTTGAGGAAATTTTTGTTTAATGACTCAAAATAAAATAGGAAGAGTCTAAAGTGCTAAAAATAATTCTAGATAAAAGGTATAAGATCATGCCAGAAAGGATAGTAATTTTATCTAACAACTTCCTGTTCACCCCTTATTTGTTCATTAACTAATCTCCAAATTCCTGACTAAATCCCTTTTGTAAGCCAGAATGTGAGCTAAAAACTGGGATTTTAAAAAATTTTCATTTGAAATCCAGTTAGTTAACATATATGGTTGTATTAGTTTCATGTGTACAATATAACATATAGCACTCAGTGCTCATCATGACAAGTGCTCTAATTAACCCCATCACTTATTTAATCCATCACTCCTTTCAGATCCCGTCAAGTAACCATCAGTTTGTTCTCCTTAATGAAATGTCTGTTTCTTGCTTTGTTTCTCTTTCTATGTCTTATTATTTCCCCTTTGCTTGTTTGTTTTGTTTCTTTTATTCCATATATGAGTAAAGGTATTTGTCTTTCTCTGACTGACTTATTTCACTTTTAGCATTATACTGTCTAGTTCCAACCATGTTATTGCAAATGGCAAGATTTCAGTCTTTTTTATGGCAGAATAATATTCCATTGTATATACATACCACTTATTCTTTATTTATTCATCAATTGATGGATACTTGGGCGCTTTCCATATCTTAGCTTTATAAATAATGCTGCTATAAACATAGGGGTGCTAGCATCCCTTTGAATAAGTTTTCTTATATTCATTGGGTAAATACACACCAACAGGATTGTTGGATCACAAAGGACTTCTATTTTTAAATTTTATGGAAATTCCATACTGTTTTCAAATATGGCTGTATCAGTTTGCATCACCACCAACAGTTCACAATTGTTACTTTTTCTTTTTTTTTTAAGATTTTATTCATTTGACAGAGAGAGATCACAAGTAGAGAGAGAGAGAGGAGGGAGCAGGCTCCATGCCTGGCAGAGAGCCTGATGTGGGACTTGATCCCAGGACCCTGAGATCATGACCTGAGCTGAAGGCAGAGGCTTAACCCACTGAGCCACCCAGGCAGCCCCCACAAGTGTTACTTTTTCACATCCTCTCCAACACCTTTTGTTTCTTGTAGTGTTGATTTTAGCCATTCTGACAGGTTTGAGGTGGTATCTCTTTCTAGTTTTGCTTTGCAATTTCCTGATGATACATGATGATGGACATCTTTTCATGTATCTACTGAACATTTGAATGTGTTCTTTGGGGAAACACTTGTTCATGTCTTCTATCCATGGTTTTATTGGATTATTTGTTTTTGGATGTTGACTAAAAACTGGATATTAAGTAACACACAAGACAGGTTTCCTTGAGCTTAAATTTTATTTGCATGAGTATCATTAACAGGAAAAAATATGCATATGGGTATGTACAAGTGTGTTTATGTATACATCTATCTATCTATCCTCTATCCCATGTCTTCTAATTGTGGTAAATCCTGTAAGGTGGGGAATGGGATAGTCTGAAGAAATATGCTTCTGGATATGCTGGGTAAGCAAATTTAATTGCACTCAGATGCATTGGATATAAGTGAATCACTCAAATGAGTTATTTAATATTATATAGAAACAAATTAAAAGTTTATGTAGTTGAAAATAATAGGTAGTTAAAATAATTTTTTTGTTTGTTGTTTTTGTGTCTTTTTTTGTTTATATATACTATGGTGTGAATGTTTATGTCTCCCAAAATCATATTATGGAATCTAACTCTGGAAGTGATAGTATTAAAACTTAGGGGCCTTTGGGAGGTGATTAGGTCATAAGTGGGATTACAGTCCTTTTAAAGGAGACCCCAGTGAGTTCTCTTGATTCATTCATCATGTACGTTTACAGTGAGAAGATAGCCATCTATGAGGAAGTGGGCTCTCCCTGGATCTGCCCATTCCTTAATCTTGAACTTCTCCGTTCTAGAACTGTGAGAAATAAATTCCTGTTCTTTATAAGCTATTAAGTCTATATCATGTCCGTTATAGCAGCCTGCATGCAGAAGGACACTATGACCTAAAATGAGAGCAATAAATATAAAGTTTCAGTAAAGTCAGTTGGTACAATGTTTTTTTTTTTACTTAGAGAAGACATGCTGCTTCATGTTAAACCTTGATATTGTATATGTTTCTTGAAGGGCCACTTCTTACTCCTTTGTGTGTTTTCCACAAAGTCCAGGATGATGCCTTACATAAAGGTAATATTTTATAAATACTGCTGGAAATATATACTTCTCTAAAATCTTATTTTGCCTACAGATTACTTGGATCCACTTTGTCTTGTGTAGAATATTTGAAATATATTAAGAACAGAATGTCTCTCTAAATAACATTTAGAATCATCATTAGTTTATGACTCCTGACTGATTTGTTTATGCAGTGATACTTACTGCAAGAACACTGAAGTTTGTAATATAATTTTGAATTAATCACCAAGCTAGTTTATTTTAACTTATGAAAAAATAATTTCTCAGGTTGGTTTAATTCTGCTCTTATGTTATGGTCATGACATTTTCATTAAAATAAAGTAGAAAATAGAAGTAAATAATTAATGAAAAATAAAAAATAATAAATAAAAAATAAAAGCAAATCTCTTGTGAAATGTTAAACTTTTCTTACTTATTTTGTTTTGCTTTTTCTCTACCATGCTGGCAAAGCTGTATGTTGCAGATAAGTATAATTTTCTAGGTGGTAGGTTTGTTACTTTTACTAAAATTTTCAAAATATAAGGAGTTGAATAGTCATAAATTGTTTATTAAACTCCTTATCTACACATATAAAAATAAAACAATGATGGTGACCTGGGTATTTCTAAAATTGTATTCTGTTTTTCCATATTATGGTTTACAATGTAATTAATAAAGATTCTGCATATATTAACATCCATCCCCTTCTATCTCATCTGTATGTCCATACAGAGCATGTATGATTTCTATTCATTTCTATGTTGTGGTGAAGAGATTGTCTGAAGTAGCCTATATTTATGCAGGTAGATCTTAAGCTACGGTGCTCTTGTTTATTTGCTTGTTCGTGATCAGTATGTCTGAAAGATGGTAACTATTGCATCAGGTGTGACGATTAAAAAATATTATTGGTGCCTGATACGCTGTGATTAAATAGGTAAGTCGATTCATAATTTGTTAATTAAATTAGAAAAAAAATTCCTTTGGATTTGTT
This sequence comes from Mustela nivalis, assembly GCF_964662115.1. Classification (NCBI taxonomy): domain Eukaryota; kingdom Metazoa; phylum Chordata; class Mammalia; order Carnivora; family Mustelidae; genus Mustela; species Mustela nivalis. The sequence continues at coordinate 947,312 of NW_028136418.1, forward strand.
CTTTATTAAGAGTTTTTTTTTTTAACGAATGCCTTGGGATGTTTTTTGTGTAATATATATCACATGCCTCAACCTTTAAATTTGAATGTAGAAAAGAGTTATCAGAATGAGCCTAGAAAATATTGTTATGGGGGTTCCTGGGTGGCTCAGTGGGTAAAGCCGCTGCCTTCGGCTCAGGTCATAATCTCAGAGTCCTGGGATCGAGTCCCACATTGGGCTCTCTGCTCAGCAGGGTGCCTGCTTCCTCCTCTCTTTCTGCCTGCCTCTCTGCCTACTTGTGATCTCTCTCTGTCAAATAAATAAATAAAATCTTAAAAAAAAAAGAAAACATTGTTTTGAAATATTTTTGTTCTGTTATATTATGTTAACTTAGGAAATAATGGTAGTTATTTTTATTAGCATTTCCTACTTTCCACATGCCCTTACAGATGAGATATCATGTTTTTCCTACTCTTTTTATCGTGGTTGTTATATTCTTCATGATCAATAACAATCAATAAAAATTCATAACATTAATTTTCTTTGGGAAAGTGATATTTTAGCAAGAATCCATGACCAAAAATTTTAGCTGTTGTTCTTCCAGGAGATGAGACTATCAATGTTCCCGAAATTTCAAGAAATAGAACTTATTAATTGTGTTGGTTGATGTTTATTGTCTCTGAACTTAGAGGTGCATAATTCAATTTAAAATTTATTTTGGGGGCTCCTGGGTGGCTCAGTGGGTTAAAGCCTCTGCCTTTGGCTCAGGTCATGATCCCAGGGTCCTGGGATCGAGCCCCGCATCGGGCTCTCTGCCTAGCAGGGAGCCTGCTTCCTCCTCTCTTTCTGCCTGCCTCTCTGCCTACTTGTGATCTCTATCTGTCAAATAAAATAAATAAATTCTTAAAAAAAAACAGAGTGGACCTAATGGGGGTGCTTATCTGAAATTGAGGGACATTATAAAAAAATAAAAAATAAAATTTATTTTGAATTGAAAACAAGATCTTACTGAAGTTTAGGCATCCCACTTTATATCAGGCCTCCAGTACATTCTAATTTATTTGTAGAAAATATCATAAACATGAATGACACTTTTCCTATTGCATTTATATGAAACTGCAATGACTCAAAGATGTCAGATTTGAAAAGCACTACCTTTCTATAATTTCTGTTTCCTCGGAGGAATGGATATACCATTTTAGCACAATTATCCAACAGTATTCAAAACCACCATGAATTTTAAAACATAGTTATTACATCCTAAAAATCAAGTATGAAAATGTATAAACAACCAAATCTCTATCTGTAAATGAAATACTCCCACACAGACGGGTTTTAAAACTTTCTAACTTAAGGAATTTGATAGCACAGACTCAGGGTAGTAGTTTCAGTGCCTACAGTATACTTTCAGGGAGAGAGTAATGTAAGCTCTGAGTCACTTTCTGCCTAGAGATGACCTAATAGTGGTTCTGGCATTGTTTGTTTGTTTTTGAAAATACGTTCCTGGGCGTCATTCAGAAAATGCAGAGTTTGGCATCTATATAAATTAAGGATGATCTTTTTGAACTTTTGTCTTTCATTACATCAAATTACCATAATTGGACAGAAATTCCACTAAATTAAGCATTGTTAGGAAATGTGTAAATTGGAGCTACTCAAATTAGTTGCTCTTTGAACTATGTGCTGTTGGTTCAGGATTAGATAAGGAGTTTGAAGGCAAACCTAAATCATTGCTTCCTTTTTTGAGAGATTCTCAGCATATTTTCTTAAAATTAGCTGAAATAAACAATGTGTTTAGTCGCAAAGTGATTTGCATTTTTGCACAAACTCCCTATCTCCTTGAGAATTATAACAAATATTTCATGAAACATCATCGATCTTTACTTTGTTACACTGCTGTAAAGTACATTCAGAGTTGCCAGTTAAAGGTGTTAGTGTTGAGATGAAATGTCATGCATTTTTCTTCACTTCCATGCAAATGAAGAAAGTAATTTATTAAGACACAATGAAGAAAAAAAATTGACAATGAGTTCCAGATTTTAAAAATCACTTGCCATTCAATCCAAATTGTGAGTTTGATCGGTTACCGAACACTTTATAATGCACCCCTGGTAATTTTACAGAGATTACGTTTTTCTTACCAATTCTTGATTATTCTGTCTTGCAATGCAGAGAAAGCTAACTAATTTAAAATAAACTTCCGTTAATTTTGATTGTTATAAACTTAAAATTGACTAATTTCCATATACAGAGTTTAAAATGTTCACAATTTACATTAAATATATATTCTGTGTATACCTTGGAAAAATTATACTGAAAATTGAAATTAAAATGATGTTGTATATAGCTGCAAGAAGCCGCCTGTCCCATTTCATCTTACTATATTAGTTGTGTCAGGTAATTTATAAAATCCCTGCTGCATAACAAATCTAATTTTTGTTGGAATGGGTAGTAATGTTTCTTCTTATTTCGAAATAAGAGTTGGTCTATGAGTGCCTCTGCAACTGTATTTTTCCTAAGTGGCTTCATGGTCTTGAACTGAGAAAGCTCAGAGCATTAAACATCAAAGTAATATATTTTGACATAATTAGACATCAAGGAAATGCAATTAAAATGACACTGAGATATCACTACACACTTACCAGAATGGCTAAAATAAAATATAATGACAAGCCCAAAAGAAAAAAATATACCATTTGACGATACACAATGGCAAGTTGTACCATAACTTAACCATCTCAGACTAGTGTAGTGTTAAATTTGTTTTTCTAAGCCATGTTTTGGGTCACTTACCACTTTTCAAGGATATAAAGTGCTATCATTTTACTTAAAACTGTGAAATTTGGTCAGATTTAAATTTCAATTTATGTTAAAACATTCTGTAAACTGTGTTAGACTTTGACATTTGTTCCCTCAGTTCAGTGAATAACACTATATCATATTCTGAAAAATACGCTAATTTTTATTTTGAAAAATATCCCTTTTTCCTCTATGAATTGGGCCATGGAGAAGGTGACACCGACTCGCTTCGCAAACTGCCTTGGTGAGAGTCCCAGGCAGCTCCAGAGGTTTGGGACGGCCTGGGGTCCTCTGGGCCCACCCATGACTACTCCAGTCAAGTGTAGTGATCAGGCCTGGGTTGATGAGGAGTGGTTGCTATGACCTCAAAGCTTTGTGACATCACAGATGCTGGCTTCACTGAAGCAGCTGTCCCTCTCCCATGACCTTGGTGTCCTATGGCTTTAAGTAGGAAGCTCCGGGAAGGACAGAACAAGAGCCCTCTGAACCTGATCAAGAACTCAGGATGTCTTGTGGGTTAATGTCCAACTTCCCCTTTCTGGAGACATAGAGGAAGGAAAATGACATTCAGTATACCTTCCTTTAGGCCAACATATCCCCGGAGATGGCAAGGTGTCCTTTTCCACTACAATTTCTAGATATCTCAAGAAAAGGTGAGGCCTCGCGGGTATGAATAGCTCTCCGTGGGTTTTCTCGTCCTGTGGGTGAGAGCGTACTTTGTCAGCGTCTTTCGCCTATGCGTCTGTGATGACTAAGGTACGGAAAGTCCCTTTCCGAGGTAAAAGGTGATGGCATCGATATATGGTGCTGTCTGGGGCCTAGTCTCCTAGTGTTCTGAAACACACGGCTAAGGGATGAGGCCTCTGTCTACCTGGCTTTCCCTTAAATACCTTTGCAAAGTCTTTGAGGAGAGTGATATTCTGCATCTGAGCTAACTCTCAATGAAGAGGCCTGGACCGAAAACGTTGTCATTATTAGTTAACTGTACTTGTTGTGGTAACGGGTATAGACATGTGGACCAAGTCTCTTTAGTCAGAAGGAAAGGGACGGCCTATACCGACGGCTTGCAAGGCCCATTCGAGCAGACTTTTGGAGTGAGCCGCAATGCCTTTGCAAGGACTAGTGGATCAGGAAGTTTGGGTCCATTTCGGCACCACAGTATTCCTCTGTCGTCGAAGTGAATGAACCCCTGGACCTTGCCTTGACATGAATGTCCCATGCCCTGCTGTTGGGAAATGGAAAAGGAAGGGAATACTGACGGGCAAGAAGTCAGAGAAGGAGACCCACCAGGAGTGACTCAGGACTCTGAGAATCCAGCTGAGGTTTACCAAAAAGAGAACTGCTTAATGGGTAGTCAGGAGTTGTGGAATATATTAAGAGGAGCACTGGACGTACATGCAACTAAAGCATCCCTGAATACTCTGTCAAAAACGGATGATGGATGATAGGCAGGCTTTCTCAACAGAACAGCAACAAGAACAACATAATTTCAGAGGAAAACATTATGGCCCTCTCTAAACCAAAGGCAGTCACAGGAGAAAAGGAAAGAATTATATTGTTTATTGTCTTTCCTTTATTGAAATGACATTCAATTGGTTTCCTAAAATGTCCTTTTTTGAATTGGGTCTTTATCCTTGTGAATTAGAGTTTACCCACCTCTTCCATCTCTGGATTTGATGAGAGGACATCACAATGCCTTCACTAAATACCTAGAGGAGTGGCTCAAGAAAATGTCTTGACCTGGCCTTCTCTGTGTTGGCTGGGGTTGGATTACTGCTTCAAATGGTTCCGTCACTACTAGAGCTGAGATTTTGTAGGATTACTGACCTAACTTGGATGTTCCTATGTGTCTGCGAATTTATCCTTTTCTCTCAGTTCTTGGATTTGCTAGCATAAATGTGTGGATGTGCCTCTTCGGTTTTTCTTTTTTCCTTTCTCCGAGTTGTCATGTGGTTTCATACTTGCAGCTGTGTGCTTGTCTCCCTGTTTTATCCCAGTAATGGCTTCTGTGGTTTGTTCGTGTTGTGAAAACTGAAGTGTGAGGTCTCCTGATTCATTTCCTATTGGTTTGTTTGTATTTCCTTAATTTTGATAATCACATGTATGATTTCAATTTTTCTGTTAACTTTGGAGTTCGGTTTTTCTTCATCTTGTTCCTTCAGTCGTCCTTATAGGGGGATTTCTTTTTCAGTGTTTTTAAATTTTGGAAATGCATGCTTTTAACCCTATATGGTTTCCCCATAAAATGTTTTGGCATCCTCCTCTAAGTTTCTTAGAATTCCTTCGTTCATGGCTCTTCTTTTCCTTTGGATTTTCTTTCTTGCATTCATTGCAGTTCGTGAATGTGTTGTGTTTTCGACTTTAGTGTCTGGCTGTATTTCCAATTTGAAAGTGATATCTTCCTGTTTTCATACCTTCGTGATGATAAGTGCACAGGATAGGTTTTGACTTCTCTTCCATGAATTATGACTGGATTTGGACTCGAGCTCATGACCTGCGATAGACAAAGTTAGGTCTGCTGCTGGGAAGAACATATCTTATTGTCCTCAGAGACGCAATCTTTCTCATCGATCCCCAAAGTTCAGGTGGTCTCGAGAGCCCATGTGGACGTCTGTTATTCCTTAGCACCTTCCCATCCAGATGATCTGTCCTGTGCTTAACGTAGATATCATAATTGCCAACAGTATTGGATAAAATTTACCATCTCTCTTCCTGTGTGTTCATACCTTCCAACGTTTAGATACACCCTTGTTCGTGGTGTATATGTTGGCAATTCTTCCAGGTTTCTGTTGTTTTGATGCTCCATCAAGACAAAACAACTTCCGCTTATCTTTTGTCTCTCGAAGGCATAAAATGACTCTCGCTGACTTAGGCACAAACACTTTGGCTCTCTTCTCCTTGGGAATAGCATAACCTACATCTTCCCTGTTTCTTCACTTGCAAGCTATGAGTATCTTTATAGTCGAAGGAAATCTCCTATGGTCAACAGAAGGACGAGCTAGTTTAATATTTGTTGTTTTCTTATGGATGTTTTCTACCTTTTTTTTTTTTTTTTTGATTTGGAATTTCAACCACTGTTACAAACTGTTTGTATTGACGGGAGTCTTTAGTCCTGAGTACTGAATGTATTATTGATAGGTAATAGTTCACTTTCTCATTTCGGTTGGCTTCTGACTTGGATTCTATTTGCCTTTCACCTATATGGTATTTTCTTGGGGTTGCTTCATTGGTACGATTCCTCGCTTCCTTCCCATATTTTGCATGTCTTATCTTTGTGTGTTTGCATGTGCATGTGTTAATGCTGTGTGGTGTGTGTGTGTTTCACATCACAATTATTATTAAAATACGAGAGAATGGAATTCGGTCTCTTGTGGGTAGCAATTCAATTTGACATGCCTTGAAATCTCACATTCCATCAGTTTCAGGAAATCTCCTGCAAGGAATGTCATCTCTTGTCCTCTTCAAGTAACACGTGTTCTCACAAAACTGCTTTCCAAAGAACAGCACCATTTGAATTTCTCATTAGAGTCATACTGTTTGTACCAATACCCTTTCTTTTTCGTATGATTCTTGAGTGTCATGAGTTAGTGAAATCGTCTGTCTGATGTCGTTCTGAGAATGATAGATGTGACAAAGCCCAATGCTCTCCGCAAGACTGCCATAAGAGACAAGTGGAAGAATTCCTTCTTGCTTATGTCTCAGTACGAATTGCGGTGACATGGAGGAGAGTGAGATGGTAGTAGTGTCTAATAACCTCATGCTTGTCTTCAGCTATGAAGGCAACAGGAAGATGAACACAACAACTGCATTGGGGTGGAAATTGACCTGAAGCCTACAAGATAAACTCCACAGCGAAAGAAAACGGAAGTTGCAGAGATGATGGGAGAAGGTTGGAGACATGGCTCAGGGGATATTTGGTTGGTTAGTGGATCAGAGGGCTGGATCCCATGAAGAGTACCAAGGCACAGGAGAGCAGGGCACACTGGGAACCCACAAGGAACCTGTTTCCCAGTGCCGTTGACTGTGAGACGCAGAGGGTCTGAAGGGCACGAGTACTTTACAACACAAGTGTTGAAGGCTGAAGTTTTCCTATCAGCAGGCTTGGCACACATCAACTTGAAGGAACACCATCTTTTTCCTGCATATGACACCAACAAGCGACCAGGAGCAGACAGCCTGGAGACAATGATCAGAGAGAGACAATACTAAGTGACGCACTGGGAAGATGGTGAGTAGTGGGAGTGATTCCGTGAAAGGCAGTGTTCGTGGAGATGTCTCAATGTGGACATAATAAATTTTGGGCTCTCGCAACAGCAGCATCAAGACAAAGCTACTGGCCAAGACAGGTATGTGAGGACATAGGCTGCCTAGCCAGCCAACTCGAAATCCCGACAGTGGAATACTTGGAAAACTGCCTTCCTCAGTCCAAGATGCTTAGTCCAAGGACAACGACTCTCCCATAGGGGACGAGAAGAAAGCTTTGACCACATGTTCTCTTCTGAACACAGCATTCTGCAGGCCTGCGTTCTGCTGAGTTGCTCGAATTTCTCCTTTCACAGGCACACCAGAGCCCACCAAGGTAAACCTCTGCATATTCAACCTGGACCCTAAAAACAACAAACGGCCGGAAAGGAGAGCTACAGCAAATGACTGGCCTCCAGGACAGGGTCAGCCACAACACAAACAGCAATGGCATGCATGCCACATACACACTCACAAACACACACACACGCACGCACTCAACAAACCTTAAGGGCCAGCCCTGGGTACTCCGGATCTCTTCCTCCTAAATAAATTACCCTCAGGTTAGAAAGCAGAATGAGTTTAACGAATACAGAGAGGTGACAGAGACTTAGATCCAATGCAAAGATGAAAAAATCAATTGATGCCCAGGTAAAGGAAGAAGGAATGATTATGGCTAGGCAATCAGAGTGAACCCTCTACATAGAAAACGCCCGATGCAGGATTGAAAGCAGGGGCCTGGATACTCGCTGTACGTCAGAAAACATAGGAGATATCAGAGAGTCTCGAACCACAGAGATAAAACTGATAAAGATAAAAGCACCTAAAGAACTCCTGAAGAGAAGATTGGTAGGAGACTGTACACTGCAGCTCCATGCAGGATCCCATGATCTTACCTCCAGAGGCTTTTCCAAAAATTCCAATGCTGTTTCAGTTCTCATCATTTGAATTCGGGTGGCCCTCCAAAGATAGGGTCCTTATTCAAAAGAGCGAGACTGATACAAAGTGAAGGTCAAGCAAACGTTAATTTTGCACAAAGCATCGAGAATCATATTGACCGGTCAGGGCCTTCTCTTGCAAAGAGGCAACCCCTCCCAGCCTCAGAGACTAACATTTATAGCGGTAGTTTAGCCAGGCTATACAGACGTGGCCAATGAGATAACAATACAGAAAAAACTGCACAGTCGTGCTAAGTCTGCTACACCACAAAAACAAAAATGCTAGGTAACACATGGGTGGACAATTGGATCTCAATTTACCCTAGTAGATATATGTGTGCCCCTCTAATGGGATGTCTTCACCTGGCCTGATTCACCCTTGTATCTAGGCTTTGAGAGTAAGCTCCTCTGGGAGGAGTAGGGTCAATTTTGTTTACAGCATGGGTTCAATATAAGTTTACTGCAGAAACACAAAATGACTCCCTCTGGCCTAGCGGACCTTATAATGAGTAGCTGTAGCTTCCCTAGAAATAGAGCCAAAATGACTTCCAAATCTTCAAAACTGACGATTTACCAAAAGCAGATTCTACATCCTAGAACCTTAGGTCCAGAATGGACTCATGTACTTGGAGTCCACAGGAGCAAGCATGGAGCATGTTGGAAAAGACCCATAGCCCAAGTGAAGCCATCTGAAAGACTTCCGTGCCCGTTTCAGGAAGACAACTTGTATCTTCAAAAGGACGCATTGAAGAGGATTCAAATGTCAAAGAACCTGGAGCATTCCCACAGGGTCGTGCAGATACCCTCTGGAGGAGTACATGTAGATGTGACAGCACAAGCCTGCCTTCACCCTCTCATGAACATCCCCCAAATAGTTTCATGGGATAAGCAAACAATGCCTCTTGTGGAAGATGGGCGTGTTCTAATGGAGGCAGCAGAAGATGAACAGTGGGACAACAAAGGGCCATTAGAGAGCCACAGACAGCACAGTTAACTAATAATGACATGAGTCTGCGTCTTCTATCAACACCCAAGAAACTATGGCAGACTCATACACCAGCTTTCAAATAAGGGAAAATAATCTCAGATGCTTTATATTTTTTGATAGTGTTACCTACTTCTGAACATATGACTGAACACATATAAAGCTGGAGCCCTGACCATTTAGAGCTTATTCTGTGGAAGAACTATGCATTCACTAGTAAGCAAAAGTAGTTTCATCTTTTTATTTTCCTCCTGGACACCATTTCCTCTCTCACACTGTTGCTCAAATTGGATGGAGTCTAAGGTCCTTTGAGGAAATTTTTGTTTAATGACTCAAAATAAAATAGGAAGAGTCTAAAGTGCTAAAAATAATTCTAGATAAAAGGTATAAGATCATGCCAGAAAGGATAGTAATTTTATCTAACAACTGCCTGTTCACCCCTTATTTGTTCATTAACTAATCTCCAAATTCCTGACTAAATCCCTTTTGTAAGCCAGAATGTGAGCTAAAAACTGGGATTTTAAAAAATTTTCATTTGAAATCCAGTTAGTTAACATATATGGTTGTATTAGTTTCATGTGTACAATATAACATATAGCACTCAGTGCTCATCATGACAAGTGCTCTAATTAACCCCATCACTTATTTAATCCATCACTCCTTTCAGATCCCGTCAAGTAACCATCAGTTTGTTCTCCTTAATGAAATGTCTGTTTCTTGCTTTGTTTCTCTTTCTATGTCTTATTATTTCCCCTTTGCTTGTTTGTTTTGTTTCTTTTATTCCATATATGAGTAAAGGTATTTGTCTTTCTCTGACTGACTTATTTCACTTTTAGCATTATACTGTCTAGTTCCAACCATGTTATTGCAAATGGCAAGATTTCAGTCTTTTTTATGGCAGAATAATATTCCATTGTATATACATACCACTTATTCTTTATTTATTCATCAATTGATGGATACTTGGGCGCTTTCCATATCTTAGCTTTATAAATAATGCTGCTATAAACATAGGGGTGCTAGCATCCCTTTGAATAAGTTTTCTTATATTCATTGGGTAAATACACACCAACAGGATTGTTGGATCACAAAGGACTTCTATTTTTAAATTTTATGGAAATTCCATACTGTTTTCAAATATGGCTGTATCAGTTTGCATCACCACCAACAGTTCACAATTGTTACTTTTTCTTTTTTTTTTAAGATTTTATTCATTTGACAGAGAGAGATCACAAGTAGAGAGAGAGAGAGGAGGGAGCAGGCTCCATGCCTGGCAGAGAGCCTGATGTGGGACTTGATCCCAGGACCCTGAGATCATGACCTGAGCTGAAGGCAGAGGCTTAACCCACTGAGCCACCCAGGCAGCCCCCACAAGTGTTACTTTTTCACATCCTCTCCAACACCTTTTGTTTCTTGTAGTGTTGATTTTAGCCATTCTGACAGGTTTGAGGTGGTATCTCTTTCTAGTTTTGCTTTGCAATTTCCTGATGATACATGATGATGGACATCTTTTCATGTATCTACTGAACATTTGAATGTGTTCTTTGGGGAAACACTTGTTCATGTCTTCTATCCATGGTTTTATTGGATTATTTGTTTTTGGATGTTGACTAAAAACTGGATATTAAGTAACACACAAGACAGGTTTCCTTGAGCTTAAATTTTATTTGCATGAGTATCATTAACAGGAAAAAATATGCATATGGGTATGTACAAGTGTGTTTATGTATACATCTATCTATCTATCCTCTATCCCATGTCTTCTAATTGTGGTAAATCCTGTAAGGTGGGGAATGGGATAGTCTGAAGAAATATGCTTCTGGATATGCTGGGTAAGCAAATTTAATTGCACTCAGATGCATTGGATATAAGTGAATCACTCAAATGAGTTATTTAATATTATATAGAAACAAATTAAAAGTTTATGTAGTTGAAAATAATAGGTAGTTAAAATAATTTTTTTGTTTGTTGTTTTTGTGTCTTTTTTTGTTTATATATACTATGGTGTGAATGTTTATGTCTCCCAAAATCATATTATGGAATCTAACTCTGGAAGTGATAGTATTAAAACTTAGGGGCCTTTGGGAGGTGATTAGGTCATAAGTGGGATTACAGTCCTTTTAAAGGAGACCCCAGTGAGTTCTCTTGATTCATTCATCATGTACGTTTACAGTGAGAAGATAGCCATCTATGAGGAAGTGGGCTCTCCCTGGATCTGCCCATTCCTTAATCTTGAACTTCTCCGTTCTAGAACTGTGAGAAATAAATTCCTGTTCTTTATAAGCTATTAAGTCTATATCATGTCCGTTATAGCAGCCTGCATGCAGAAGGACACTATGACCTAAAATGAGAGCAATAAATATAAAGTTTCAGTAAAGTCAGTTGGTACAATGTTTTTTTTTTTACTTAGAGAAGACATGCTGCTTCATGTTAAACCTTGATATTGTATATGTTTCTTGAAGGGCCACTTCTTACTCCTTTGTGTGTTTTCCACAAAGTCCAGGATGATGCCTTACATAAAGGTAATATTTTATAAATACTGCTGGAAATATATACTTCTCTAAAATCTTATTTTGCCTACAGATTACTTGGATCCACTTTGTCTTGTGTAGAATATTTGAAATATATTAAGAACAGAATGTCTCTCTAAATAACATTTAGAATCATCATTAGTTTATGACTCCTGACTGATTTGTTTATGCAGTGATACTTACTGCAAGAACACTGAAGTTTGTAATATAATTTTGAATTAATCACCAAGCTAGTTTATTTTAACTTATGAAAAAATAATTTCTCAGGTTGGTTTAATTCTGCTCTTATGTTATGGTCATGACATTTTCATTAAAATAAAGTAGAAAATAGAAGTAAATAATTAATGAAAAATAAAAAATAATAAATAAAAAATAAAAGCAAATCTCTTGTGAAATGTTAAACTTTTCTTACTTATTTTGTTTTGCTTTTTCTCTACCATGCTGGCAAAGCTGTATGTTGCAGATAAGTATAATTTTCTAGGTGGTAGGTTTGTTACTTTTACTAAAATTTTCAAAATATAAGGAGTTGAATAGTCATAAATTGTTTATTAAACTCCTTATCTACACATATAAAAATAAAACAATGATGGTGACCTGGGTATTTCTAAAATTGTATTCTGTTTTTCCATATTATGGTTTACAATGTAATTAATAAAGATTCTGCATATATTAACATCCATCCCCTTCTATCTCATCTGTATGTCCATACAGAGCATGTATGATTTCTATTCATTTCTATGTTGTGGTGAAGAGATTGTCTGAAGTAGCCTATATTTATGCAGGTAGATCTTAAGCTACGGTGCTCTTGTTTATTTGCTTGTTCGTGATCAGTATGTCTGAAAGATGGTAACTATTGCATCAGGTGTGACGATTAAAAAATATTATTGGTGCCTGATACGCTGTGATTAAATAGGTAAGTCGATTCATAATTTGTTAATTAAATTAGAAAAAAAATTCCTTTGGATTTGTTCTTTATTAAGAGTTTTTTTTTTTAACGAATGCCTTGGGATGTTTTTTGTGTAATATATATCACATGCCTCAACCTTTAAATTTGAATGTAGAAAAGAGTTATCAGAATGAGCCTAGAAAATATTGTTATGGGGGTTCCTGGGTGGCTCAGTGGGTAAAGCCGCTGCCTTCGGCTCAGGTCATAATCTCAGAGTCCTGGGATCGAGTCCCACATTGGGCTCTCTGCTCAGCAGGGTGCCTGCTTCCTCCTCTCTTTCTGCCTGCCTCTCTGCCTACTTGTGATCTCTCTCTGTCAAATAAATAAATAAAATCTTAAAAAAAAAAGAAAACATTGTTTTGAAATATTTTTGTTCTGTTATATTATGTTAACTTAGGAAATAATGGTAGTTATTTTTATTAGCATTTCCTACTTTCCACATGCCCTTACAGATGAGATATCATGTTTTTCCTACTCTTTTTATCGTGGTTGTTATATTCTTCATGATCAATAACAATCAATAAAAATTCATAACAGTATTGGATAAAATTTACCATCTCTCTTCCTGTGTGTTCATACCTTCCAACGTTTAGATACACCCTTGTTCGTGGTGTATATGTTGGCAATTCTTCCAGGTTTCTGTTGTTTTGATGCTCCATCAAGACAAAACAACTTCCGCTTATCTTTTGTCTCTCGAAGGCATAAAATGACTCTCGCTGACTTAGGCACAAACACTTTGGCTCTCTTCTCCTTGGGAATAGCATAACCTACATCTTCCCTGTTTCTTCACTTGCAAGCTATGAGTATCTTTATAGTCGAAGGAAATCTCCTATGGTCAACAGAAGGACGAGCTAGTTTAATATTTGTTGTTTTCTTATGGATGTTTTCTACCTTTTTTTTTTTTTTTTTGATTTGGAATTTCAACCACTGTTACAAACTGTTTGTATTGACGGGAGTCTTTAGTCCTGAGTACTGAATGTATTATTGATAGGTAATAGTTCACTTTCTCATTTCGGTTGGCTTCTGACTTGGATTCTATTTGCCTTTCACCTATATGGTATTTTCTTGGGGTTGCTTCATTGGTACGATTCCTCGCTTCCTTCCCATATTTTGCATGTCTTATCTTTGTGTGTTTGCATGTGCATGTGTTAATGCTGTGTGGTGTGTGTGTGTTTCACATCACAATTATTATTAAAATACGAGAGAATGGAATTCGGTCTCTTGTGGGTAGCAATTCAATTTGACATGCCTTGAAATCTCACATTCCATCAGTTTCAGGAAATCTCCTGCAAGGAATGTCATCTCTTGTCCTCTTCAAGTAACACGTGTTCTCACAAAACTGCTTTCCAAAGAACAGCACCATTTGAATTTCTCATTAGAGTCATACTGTTTGTACCAATACCCTTTCTTTTTCGTATGATTCTTGAGTGTCATGAGTTAGTGAAATCGTCTGTCTGATGTCGTTCTGAGAATGATAGATGTGACAAAGCCCAATGCTCTCCGCAAGACTGCCATAAGAGACAAGTGGAAGAATTCCTTCTTGCTTATGTCTCAGTACGAATTGCGGTGACATGGAGGAGAGTGAGATGGTAGTAGTGTCTAATAACCTCATGCTTGTCTTCAGCTATGAAGGCAACAGGAAGATGAACACAACAACTGCATTGGGGTGGAAATTGACCTGAAGCCTACAAGATAAACTCCACAGCGAAAGAAAACGGAAGTTGCAGAGATGATGGGAGAAGGTTGGAGACATGGCTCAGGGGATATTTGGTTGGTTAGTGGATCAGAGGGCTGGATCCCATGAAGAGTACCAAGGCACAGGAGAGCAGGGCACACTGGGAACCCACAAGGAACCTGTTTCCCAGTGCCGTTGACTGTGAGACGCAGAGGGTCTGAAGGGCACGAGTACTTTACAACACAAGTGTTGAAGGCTGAAGTTTTCCTATCAGCAGGCTTGGCACACATCAACTTGAAGGAACACCATCTTTTTCCTGCATATGACACCAACAAGCGACCAGGAGCAGACAGCCTGGAGACAATGATCAGAGAGAGACAATACTAAGTGACGCACTGGGAAGATGGTGAGTAGTGGGAGTGATTCCGTGAAAGGCAGTGTTCGTGGAGATGTCTCAATGTGGACATAATAAATTTTGGGCTCTCGCAACAGCAGCATCAAGACAAAGCTACTGGCCAAGACAGGTATGTGAGGACATAGGCTGCCTAGCCAGCCAACTCGAAATCCCGACAGTGGAATACTTGGAAAACTGCCTTCCTCAGTCCAAGATGCTTAGTCCAAGGACAACGACTCTCCCATAGGGGACGAGAAGAAAGCTTTGACCACATGTTCTCTTCTGAACACAGCATTCTGCAGGCCTGCGTTCTGCTGAGTTGCTCGAATTTCTCCTTTCACAGGCACACCAGAGCCCACCAAGGTAAACCTCTGCATATTCAACCTGGACCCTAAAAACAACAAACGGCCGGAAAGGAGAGCTACAGCAAATGACTGGCCTCCAGGACAGGGTCAGCCACAACACAAACAGCAATGGCATGCATGCCACATACACACTCACAAACACACACACACGCACGCACTCAACAAACCTTAAGGGCCAGCCCTGGGTACTCCGGATCTCTTCCTCCTAAATAAATTACCCTCAGGTTAGAAAGCAGAATGAGTTTAACGAATACAGAGAGGTGACAGAGACTTAGATCCAATGCAAAGATGAAAAAATCAATTGATGCCCAGGTAAAGGAAGAAGGAATGATTATGGCTAGGCAATCAGAGTGAACCCTCTACATAGAAAACGCCCGATGCAGGATTGAAAGCAGGGGCCTGGATACTCGCTGTACGTCAGAAAACATAGGAGATATCAGAGAGTCTCGAACCACAGAGATAAAACTGATAAAGATAAAAGCACCTAAAGAACTCCTGAAGAGAAGATTGGTAGGAGACTGTACACTGCAGCTCCATGCAGGATCCCATGATCTTACCTCCAGAGGCTTTTCCAAAAATTCCAATGCTGTTTCAGTTCTCATCATTTGAATTCGGGTGGCCCTCCAAAGATAGGGTCCTTATTCAAAAGAGCGAGACTGATACAAAGTGAAGGTCAAGCAAACGTTAATTTTGCACAAAGCATCGAGAATCATATTGACCGGTCAGGGCCTTCTCTTGCAAAGAGGCAACCCCTCCCAGCCTCAGAGACTAACATTTATAGCGGTAGTTTAGCCAGGCTATACAGACGTGGCCAATGAGATAACAATACAGAAAAAACTGCACAGTCGTGCTAAGTCTGCTACACCACAAAAACAAAAATGCTAGGTAACACATGGGTGGACAATTGGATCTCAATTTACCCTAGTAGATATATGTGTGCCCCTCTAATGGGATGTCTTCACCTGGCCTGATTCACCCTTGTATCTAGGCTTTGAGAGTAAGCTCCTCTGGGAGGAGTAGGGTCAATTTTGTTTACAGCATGGGTTCAATATAAGTTTACTGCAGAAACACAAAATGACTCCCTCTGGCCTAGCGGACCTTATAATGAGTAGCTGTAGCTTCCCTAGAAATAGAGCCAAAATGACTTCCAAATCTTCAAAACTGACGATTTACCAAAAGCAGATTCTACATCCTAGAACCTTAGGTCCAGAATGGACTCATGTACTTGGAGTCCACAGGAGCAAGCATGGAGCATGTTGGAAAAGACCCATAGCCCAAGTGAAGCCATCTGAAAGACTTCCGTGCCCGTTTCAGGAAGACAACTTGTATCTTCAAAAGGACGCATTGAAGAGGATTCAAATGTCAAAGAACCTGGAGCATTCCCACAGGGTCGTGCAGATACCCTCTGGAGGAGTACATGTAGATGTGACAGCACAAGCCTGCCTTCACCCTCTCATGAACATCCCCCAAATAGTTTCATGGGATAAGCAAACAATGCCTCTTGTGGAAGATGGGCGTGTTCTAATGGAGGCAGCAGAAGATGAACAGTGGGACAACAAAGGGCCATTAGAGAGCCACAGACAGCGTATGCTACAGGTTGGTGAGGATATTCAGGAAGACAAGGAACTGGAGAATGAACATTGGAGCTCTGAGCGAAGGTCTAGCATTTGAGGATGGTGGGAGGTTCTCTGAACCTGGCTGCCTTCCATAGAGATCTAGGTCCAAATTAAAGAAAACATCCCCTGGCCACAGTCAATCCTTGTACCCCGGTTGTGTTTTTGTCTTTTTGTCAAACAATGCACATGCACATATTTGACAGAGAGACAGAGAGATCACAATCAGGGTGTAGAGCTGGAGAGGGAAAAGCTGACTTACCCCTGAGCAGGGAACCTGAGACCAGAGTCGATGCCAAGACCCTGGGATCATGAGTTGAGCTGAAGGCCGCCTCTGAACTGATAGACACAATCCATGACACAACCTTTGACTTCTGAATACGTCCTAGTTCTAGACGTGAACCACTGCTCTGTCATTGTTCACAAATGAAGGGGAAATGGATTTTGGCTTGGGCTGGTGTTGCTTGAGCAACCTGGCCTGCTTTGAGAGCTGGTATAGTTTGTCCTCTTGAGGTAAGTGATTTGGCTATGTACAAACTACACTCCCACGCATATTTAGGTAAAGAGAATTCCTCCATTGAATGAAACTATGTCTTGTGGTTCCATGCTTCTGTGGATGGTGATGTGAGTCCTCCTTGCCTCTGAATCTGGATCTCTGTTTCTGCTCCCAGATGAGGGACAGTTTTAGCTCTGAATTCTCAAATCCATGTTCAGCCCTCTTTTTTTTCTCTCACTCCTACTTCTCCTACAATAAGCACCTCTTTCTATTCCTTGGAGTCAATGACTTTCCTAAGCTCATTGTCATGTTTCATCATTCTTCCTTCTTTCTTTGGATTTGTTTCCTTATTTACCATTCCTTTTCTGCCAGGTCAAAAATTTGGTCCTTTGCTTCTGCCAGCTTCTTGGACTTTTCCTTCAGTCTGCTACCAATCTTTTCTTTAGAAATTCTTTATTTATTTTATTTTATTTTATTTTATTTTACTTTATTTTATTTCTATCAGTTTAATCTATGTGTTTTGAGACTCCCTGATATCTTTCTGCTTTCAATCCTCCATTGGGCGTGTTATATGTGAGGTTTCACTCCGATTACCTGGCCATGATAATTTCTTGTCTTCTTCCTTGGCAACAATTGATTCTTCCATCTTTGTCTTGGATATAGGTCTCTGACTCTTTCTCAGTATTTGAAAAATCAATTCTGTTTTTTATCCTGATGGTAATTTCTTTAGAAATAAGATATCATGGAGTGCCCAAGGGCTGGCCCTTGAGGGAGTCTCAGGTATGTGTGTGTGGCATGCATGCCCTCTGCTGTTGTATCATAGCTGCCCCCTGTCCTTGAGACCAGTCATCTGCAGAGGCTCTCTTTGCCAGCCTTTTGGTGTGTTTGGGGTCTGGGCTGAATAGGCTGAGGTTTAGCTTGGTGGGATCTGGTGTGCCTGTGAAAGGAGAAATTCAACCTTCACAACAGAATGAATGCCTGTAGCATTCTGTGGTCAGGGGACAGCCTATGGACAGGGCTTTCTTCTAGTCCCCTATGGGAGAATCTGTTCTCTTAAAATGAAGCAAGTTGGACTGAGGAACACAGTACCCTATGTGTTCCATGGTTAGAATTTCGTGTTTGCAGGAGAGGCAATTAAAGCCCTCACCAACCTGTCTTTGGCCAGTAGCTCGGGCTTGATGCTGCCTGTGCGAGAGCCCCAAATTTCTTTTGCCCCCATCAAATCATCTCCAAGAACACTGCCTCTCACTAATGTACAGCCAGAACCCACCATCTTCCCACTGTGTCACCTGGTATTGTCTCTAATCGTGGTTTCCAGGCTGTCTTCACCTGGCTATTTGTTGGTGTTCTCTGACAGAGAAATACAGTGTTCTTTTGAGTTGATATGCCAAGGCTGCTGATCTAAAATCTCCAGGCCTCAAGGCCCTTTGTTGGCATGAACTAGTATGATTCAGACCCCCTGATGGTCAGAATCAATGGAATTGGAGAACGTACTCCTTGTGGGTTCCAAGTGTGCTCCGATCTCTTGTGGCTTTGCCCATTGCATTGTCTCACTGCCTTCTGAATTACCAACTTTCCACTTTTCCCCTAAACCATGTCTCCAGTCTTCTCCCATAGTGATTGCAACTTATTCTCTCTTTTGCTATGGAGTTTGCTTTGTGGGCTCCAGTTCATTTCTGCCATGTTGAAGTTGATGTGGTAATCTTCCTGTTGTGTTCCTGGATAAAGACAAGTCTGGAGTTACCAGACACTACTACCATCTCACTGTCCTGAAAAAGCCCCACAGAATCTTACCCAGCCATAAGCAAGAATGAATTCTTTCCACTTGCCTCATGTGGCAGAATTGTGGAGAGCATTAGCCTACGTCACATCTATCAGTCCCAGAAAGACAAATAACATACAATTTCACTCTCTCATGACTGTCAAGAGACATATGAAAAAGCAAGGGAAAAATGGACAAATAATACGACACTACCCAGGCACACAAAATGTGGTGTTTGTTGAGGTCAGGTTTGAGAAAATATGTGTTTATCAAAGAGGACAAAAGATGACATTCTTTGTAGGAAATGTGGCTGAAAGAGAGGGAATGTGAGTTTTCAAGGCATGTCAAATGGAACTGCTATCCATTAAATACCGACTTCCTATCTCCATCAATTTAATTATAATTGTTATTTGAAACACACTCAGCACACACACACACACACACACACACACACACACACACAGATAAGACACACAAAAGATGGGGAGGAAGTGAAGAATAGCACTAATGAAGCAAACCCAAAAGAAAAGAACTGAGAGAAAAGGATAAATTCCAAGACACATATTCACTCCAAAGATTAGGTCAGGAAACCTACAAAATCTCAGCTCTGTAGTAGTGACTAAAGCGTTTGAAGCAGTAATCAAACCCCTGTCAACACACAGATGGCGAGGTGCAAATCATTTCCTGTTCAACTCTTCTAGACATTTAGAGAAGGCAATGCCATTTTCTTCTCATCAATTCCACAAATGGAGGAGGTGGATGAACTCCACTTTACTAGTATAAAGACCCAATTCAAATAATGACATTTTAGGAAATAAATTATATTCCATTTCAATAATTAAACATAATAAAAATATAATTCTTTCCTTTTCTCTGTCTGTCTTCACCTGCATTTGAAAGGGCCAGCTTGTTTTTGTATTATTTTGTACTGTTGAGGAAGCCAGCCTGTCATCCATCATCCATTTTTGACAGAGTATTCACTGATGCTTCAGTTCCATATATGACCTAGTACTCCGCCTAAGATATGCCAGAACTCTTCAACACCCATTAGCCCGTTCCCTCATTCCCTGCATGTCTCTTTTTTCCTTGACTCTCAGCTTGATTCCTCAGAGTTCTGAGTTACTCCTGGTTTGTCTCCTTCTCTGACTTATCCCCTTCAGTTTTTCCTTCTTTCTACTAAGGGCCGTGGTATTCGTCCTAGGGCACATATGAGAGAAGCCATATGATATTTCCCTATGTCTCCTTGCCCATTTCATTTCACAAACCCAGTCCTGTGGCATTCATGCCAGTGCAAGAATCAAGAGTTCATCCTCCCTAATTGCTGAGGAATACTCTGTTGCCAATATGGACCACACCTTCTTTATCCACTAGTCTTTGCAAGGACATAGCAGCTCAATCCTCAGTTCTGTTCAAGTGAGCCTTGCAGACCATCGATATAAGCCATTAATTTTCCTTTGATTAAAGAGACTTGGTCAACAGGGTTATACCCATTAACACAGTAGGTAGAGATAAATAATGGTAACAAGGAGTGCTGTCCATTGCTCCTCCTTAAGGATTAGCTATAATGTATAATGTCACTCTCTCATGCAAAGGATGACAAAACTCAGAGAGACGGGATGATATACCAGAGGACTTGTTGTTTCTGATATCTCTAGATATTTCAGAGGAAATAGGAAAACTTTGCCATCTCTGGAGAAAGGTTGGCCTAAAAGATCATTTTCCTGGGCCACTCTTCTAGGTATTTAGTGAAGGCATTGTCATGTCCTCTCATCAAATCCAGAGATGGAAGAGGAGGGTAAGCTCTAATTCACAAGGATAAAGACCCAATTCAAAGAAGGACATTTTAGGAAACCCACCCAATGTCATTTCAATAAGGAAAGATAATAAACAATATAATTCTTTCCTTTTCTCCCTGTGACTTCCTTTGGTTTTGAGAGGGCCACATTGTTTTCCTATGAATTGATGTTGTTGTTGCTATCTGTTGAGAAAGCCTGCCTATCATCCATCATCCATTTTTGACAGAGTATTCACGGATGCTTTAGTTGCATGGACGTCCTAGTGCTCCTCCTAATATATGCCACAACTCCTGACCACCCATTAATCAGTTCTCTTTTCGGTAGCCCTCATCTGGATTCTCAGAGTCCTGAGTCACTCCTGGTGGGTCTCCTTCTCTGACTTCTTGCCCTTTATTATTCCCTTCCTTAAGTGGGCCAAGGTATTCCTCCCGAGGCACATATTGTGGGTAGCCATATGACATTTCCCTTTGTTTGCTTGCCTTTTCCATTTCCCAACAGCAGGGCATGGGACATTCATGTCAAGGCAAGGTCCAGGGGTTCATTCACTCGACGGCAGAGGAATACTGTGGTGCCGAAATGGACCCAAACTTTCTGATCCACTAGTCCTTGCAAGGGCATTGCGACTCACTCCAAAGTTCTGCTCGAATGGGCCTTGCAAGCCGTCGGTATAGGCCGTCCCTTTCCTTCTGACTAAAGAGTCTTGGTCCACATGTTTATACCCGTTACCACAACAAGTACAGTTAACTAATAATAACAACGGGTTCGGTCCAGGCCTCTTCATTGAGAGTTAGCTCAGATGCAGAATATCACTCTCCTCAAAGACTTTGCAAAGGTATTTAAGGGAAAGCCAGGTAGACAGAGGCCTCATCCCTTAGCCGCGTGTTTCAGAACACTAGGAGACGAGGCCACAGACAGCACCATATAGCGATGCCCTCACCTTTTACCTCCGAAAGGGACTTTCCGTATCTTAGTCATCACTGACCCATAGGCAAAAGACGCTGACAAAGTACGCTCTCACCCACAGGACGACAAACCCCACGGAGAGCTGCTTATACCCGCGAGGCCTCACCTTTTCTTGAGATATCTAGAAATTGTAGTGTAAAAGGACACCTTGCCGTCTCTGGGGATATGTTGGCCTAAAGGAAGGTATACTGAATGTCATTTTCCTTCCTCTATGTCTCCAGAAAGGGGAAGTTGGACATTAACCCACAAGACATCCTGAGTTCTTGATCAGGTTCAGAGGGCTCTTGTTCTGTCCTTCCCGGGGCTTCCTACTTAAAGCCATAGGACACCAAGGTCATGGGAGAGGGACAGCTGCTTCAGTGAAGCCAGCATCTGTGATGTCACAAAGCCTTGAGGTCATAGCAACCACTCCTCATCAACCCAGGCCTGATCACTACACTTGACTGGAGTAGTCATGGGTGGGCCAAGAGGACCCCAAGCCATCCCAAACCGCTGGAGCCGCCTGGGTCTCTCACCAAGGCAGTTTGTGAAGCGAGTCGGTGTCAACTTCTCCATGGCCCAATTCGTAGTATTTGGTCGTGAGTGTCAGCACCAGCCCTCTGGACCTCGGAGAAAGGCAAGGATCCCTCATTCCATCTTAGCCACGACAGGCCAAGAAACTAACAGACCACAAGCAAAGCCTCAGGGGAGGAAATCCGAGCCCTGCGTAAGGGTGAGACCCTCCCACCAAATCATGGAGCATCTCAACAGGAAAAGGTCCACCCAAGGGAAGCTCAAAGTGAACCCCCGCAACCGTGCCAAAGACATGTCTGGAATCTTCCACAGCAAGCACACGAGTACCTCGATGGTCTCCAGAAACGGTGCCAACAAGGCCTCCCAATCTTCCAAAAACACCATTCATCCAAGGCAGACTCTACACCCTAGAACCTTAGGTCCAGGACGGACTCATGTTCTTGGAGTCCACAGAAGCCAACGGAGAGCATGTTGGAAGAGACCCAAGCCCAAGTGAAGCCATCTGAAAGACTTCGGTGCCCATTTCAGGAAGACAACTTGTATGTGCAAAAGGACGCATTGAAGAGGATTCGAATGTGGAAGAACCTTGAGCACTCCCTCATGGTGGATCAGCTACCCTCTGTGGAACTGCATGGAGATGTGGCAGCACAAGCCTGCCTTCACCCTCTCATGACCATCCCCCAAATGGTTCCATGCGATAAGCAAACAGTGCCTCTTGAGGAAGATGGGCATGTTCCAATGGAGCCCCGAGAGGATGCACAATGTGTTAACAAGGGGTCAGTACAGCACGACAGACAGCGGATGCTGCAGGTTGGTGAGGAGATCCAGGAAGGCAAAGAACAGGAGAATGAACAAGGAAGCTCCAAGCGAAGGTCGGGCATTTTAGGATGGTGGGAGGTTCTCTATACCTGGCTGCCCTCCATAGGAACCTAGGTCCAAATTCAATAAAACATCCTTTGGCCCCAGTCAATTATTGTGCACTGTTTTTGTCTTTGTTATCTTATCGAACATGCACATGCACGTTTGGACAGAGAGGCAGAGAGATCCCAATCAGGGGGTGGAGCTGGAGAGGGAGAAGCTTACTTGCCCCTGAGCAGAGAACCTGAGAACAGAGTCAATGCCAAGGCCCTGGAATCATGAGTTGATCTGAAGGCCGCGTCTGAACTGATGGACACAACCCGGGACCCAACAATTGACTTCTGAATACCTCCTGGTTCAAGACAGAACCGCTGCTCTGTCATTGTTCAGAAATGCAGGGGATAAGGATTTTGGCTTGGCTGCTGTTGCTTGAGCTATCCGGCCTGCTTCGAGAGCTGGTATAGCTTTTCCTCTTGAAGTCAGTGACTGGGCTATGGACAAACTATTCTCCGATGCCTATTTGCCTAAAGAGAATACCTCCATGCCTAGATTTTCCGGGGGGAATGGCACTATGTCTTTAGGTGCTCCGCTTCTGTGGAAGGTGTTGGGAGTTCTCTGTGCCTCTGATTCTGGACCACTTTCTCTGCTCCCAGATGAGGGTCCTTTCCAGCCCCGAGTTCTCTAATCTAGGATCAGCCCTCTTTTCTTTCTCTCACTCTTAATTCACCTACAAGAGGCACCTCTTTCATTTCCTTAGAGATTCCCTAAGCTCACTATCATGTTCCATCATTCTGCCTTCTCTCTTAGAATTTGCATCCTTATTTTCTAGGCTTGTTCTTCTCGGTTCCTAATTGGATCCTCCACTTCTACCATGTTCCCGAACTTTGCATCCAGTCTCCTGCCAATCTTCTCTTCAGGAGTTCTTTAGGTGTTTTTATCTTTATCAGTTTTATCTCTGTGTTTCGAGACTCTCTGATATCTCCTATGTTTTCTGATGTACAGCGAGTATCCAGGCCACAGCTTTCTATCCCGCATCGGGCGTGCTCTATGTAGAGGTTTCACTCTGACTGCCTAGTCGTAATCACTCCTTCTTCCTTTACCTGGGAATCAATTGATTCTTCCATCTTTGCATTGGATCTAAGTCTCTGTCACCTCTCTGTATTCGTTAAACTCATTCTGTTTTCTAACCTGAGGGTAATTTATTTAGGAGGAAGTGATCCGTGAGTGACCCAGGGCTCGCCCTTAAGGTTTGTTGAGTGCATGCGTGTGTGTGTGTGTTTGTGAGAGTGTATGTGGCATGCATGCCACTGCTGTTTGTGTTGTGGCTGACCCTGTCCTGGAGGCCAGTCATTTGCAGTAGCTCTCCTTTCCGGCCGTTTGTTGTTTTTAGGGTCCGGGCTGAATATGCTGAGGTTTACCTTGGTGGGCTCTGGTGTGCCTGTGAAAGGAGAAACTCTACCAACTCAACAGAACGCAGGCCTGCAGAATGCTGTGTTCAGAAGAGAACATGTGGTCAAAGCTTTCTTCTCGTCCCGTATGGGAGAGTCTGTTCTCCTTGGACTAAGCATCTTGGACTGAGGAAGGCAATCCTCCAAGTGTTCCACTGTTGGTATTTTGTGTTGGCTGGCTAGGGAGTCTCTGTCCTCACATACCTGTCTTGGCCAAGCTCTGTCTTGATGCTGCTGTTGTGAGAGCCAAAATTTATTATGTCCACATTGAGTCATCTCCACGAACACTGCCTTTCACGGAATCACTCCCACGACTCATCATCTTCCCACTGCGTCTCTTGGTATTGTCTCTCTCTGATCATTGTCTCCAGGCTGTCTGCTCCTGGTCGCTTGTTGGTGTCATATGCAGGAAAAAGATGGTGTTCTTTCAAGTTGATGTCTGCCAAGCCTGCTGATAGGAAAACTTCAGCCCTCAACACTTGTGTTGTCAAGTACTCGTGCCCTTCAGACCCTCTGCGTCTCACAGTCAACGGCACTGGGAAACAGGGTCCTTGTGTGTTCCCAGGGTGCCCTGCTCTCCTGTGCTTTGGTCCTCTTCATGGACTCCAGCCCTCTGATCCACGAACCAACCAAATCTCCCCTGAGCCATGTCTCCAACCTTCTCCCATCATCTCTGCACCTTCCGTTCTATTTCGCTCTGGAGTTTACCTTGTAGGCTTCAGGTCAATTTCCACCCCACTGCAGTTGTTGTGGTCATCTTTTTGTTGCCTTCATGGTTGAAGAAGCATGAGGTTATTAGACACTACTACCATCTCAGTGTCTTCATGTCACCACAATTTGTACTGTGACATAAGCAAGAAGGAATTCTTCCACATGTCTCTTATGGCAGTCTTGCGGAGAGCATTGGACTTTGTCACATCTATCATTCTCAGAAAGACAATAAACAGACGATTTCACTAACTCATGACAGTCAAGAAACATACGAAAAAGAAAGGGTATTGGGACAAACATTATGACTCTAATGAGGAATTCAAATGGTGCTGTTTGTTGGAAGGCCGTTTTGTGAGAACACGGGATTCTTGAAGAGGACAAGAGATGACATTCCTTTAAGGAGATTTCCTGAAACTAATGGAATGTGAGATTTCAAGGCATGTCAAATTGAATTGCTACCCACAAGAGAACCGAATTCCATTCTCTCGTATTTTAATAATAATTGTGATGTGAAACACACACACACCACACAGCATTAACACATGCACATGCAAACACACAAAGATAAGACATGCAAAATATGGGAAGGAAGCGAGGAATCGTACCAATGAAGCAACCCCAAGAAAATACCATATAGGTGAAAGGCAAATAGAATCCAAGTCAGAAGCCAACCGAAATGAGAAAGTGAACTATTACCTATCAATAATACATTCAGTACTCAGGACTAAAGACTCCCGTCAATACAAACAGTTTGTAACAGTGGTTGAAATTCCAAATCAAAAAAAAAAAAAATAGAAACATCCATAAGAAAACAGCAAATATTAAACAGGCTCGTCCTTCTGTTGCCCATAGGAGATTTCCTTCGACTATAAAGATACTCATAGCTTGCAAGTGAAGAAACAGGGAAGATGTAGGTTATGCTATTCCCAAGGAGAAGAGAGCCAAAGTGTTTGTGCCTAAGTCAGCGAGAGTCATTTTATGCCTTCGAGAGAAAAAAGCTAAGCGGAAGGTGTTTTGTCTTGATGGAGCATCAAAACATCAGAAACCTGGAAGAATTGCCAACATATCCACCATGAAAAAAGGTGTATCTAAACGTTGGAAGCCTATGAACACACAGGAATGGAGATGGCGACGTTTATCCAATACTGTTGGCAACTATGATATCCAGGTTAAGCACAGGACAGATTATCTGGATGGGAAGGTGCTAAGGAATAACAGACGTCCACATGGGCATTCGAGACCACCTGAACTTTGGGGGGTCCATGAGTAAGATTGCGTCTCTGAGGACAATAAGATATGTTCTTCCCAGCAGCAGACCTAACTTTGTCTATCGCAGGTCATGAGCTCGAGTCCAAATCCAGTCATAATTCATGGAAGAGAAGTCAAAACCTATCCTGTGCACTTATCATCACGAAGGTATGAAAACAGGAAGATATCACTTTCAAATTGGAAATACAGCCAGACACTAAAGTGGAAAACACAACACATTCACGAACTGCAATGAATGCAAGAAAGAAAATCCAAAGGAAAAGAAGAGCCATGAACGAAGGAATTCTAAGAAACTTAGAGGAGGATGCCAAAACATTTTATGGGGAAACAATATAGGGTTAAATGTGTGCATTTCCAAAATTTAAAAACACCGAAAAAGAAAGCCACCTAAAAGGACGACTGAAGGAACAAGATGAAGAAAAACCGAACTCCAAAGTTAACAGAAAAATTGAAATCAGACATGTGATTATCAAAATTAAGGAAATACAAACAAACCAATAGGAAAAAAATCAGGAGATCTCACACTTGAGTTTTGACAACAGGAACAAACCGCAGAAGCCATTACTGGGATAAAACAGGGAGACAAGCACACAGCTGCAAGTATGAAACCACATCACAACTGGTAGCAAGGAAAAAAGAATAACCGAAAAGGCATAGCCACACATTTATGCTAGCAAATCCAAGAACTGAGAGAAAAGGATAAATTCCCAGACACATAGAAACTTCCAAGATTAGGTCAGGAAACCTACAAAATCTCAGCTCTCTAGTTTAGACGGAAGCCTTTGAAGCAGTAATCCAACCCCTGCCAACACACAGAAGGCCAGGTCAAGTCATTTGCTTGGGCCACTCTTCTATGTATTTAGTGAAGGCATTGTCATGTCCTCTCATCAAATCCAGAGATGGAAGAGGTGGGTAAACTCTAATTTACAAGGATAAAGACCCAATTCAAAGAAGGACATTTTAGGAAACCCACCCATGTCATTTCAATAAGGAAAGATAATAAACAATATAATTCTTTCCTTTTCTCCCTGTGACTTCCTTTGGTTTTGAGAGGGCCACATTGTTTTCCTATGAATTGATGTTGTTCTTGTTGCTGTTCTGTTGAGAAAGCCTGCCTATCATCCATCATCCATTTTTGACAGAGTATTCACGGATGCTTTAGTTGCATGGACGTCCTAGTGCTCCTCCTAATATATGCCACAACTCCTGACCACCCATTAATCAGTTCTCTTTTCGGTAGCCCTCATCTGGATTCTCAGAGTCCTGAGTCACTCCTGGTGGGTCTCCTTCTCTGACTTCTTGCCCTTTATTATTCCCTTCCTTAAGTGGGCCAAGGTATTCCTCCCGAGGCACATATTGTGGGTAGCCATATGACATTTCCCTTTGTTTGCTTGCCTTTTCCATTTCCCAACAGCAGGGCATGGGACATTCATGTCAAGGCAAGGTCCAGGGGTTCATTCACTCGACGGCAGAGGAATACTGTGGTGCCGAAATGGACCCAAACTTTCTGATCCACTAGTCCTTGCAAGGGCATTGCGACTCACTCCAAAGTTCTGCTCGAATGGGCCTTGCAAGCCTTCGGTATAGGCCGTCCCTTTCCTTCTGACTAAAGAGTCTTGGTCCACATGTTTATACCCGTTACCACAACAAGTACAGTTAACTAATAATAACAACGGGTTCGGTCCAGGCCTCTTCATTGAGAGTTAGCTCAGATGCAGAATATCACTCTCCTCAAAGACTTTGCAAAGGTATTTAAGGGAAAGCCAGGTAGACAGAGGCCTCATCCCTTAGCCGCGTGTTTCAGAACACTAGGAGACGAGGCCACAGACAGCACCATATAGC
Organism: Mustela nivalis; assembly: GCF_964662115.1. NCBI lineage: Eukaryota > Metazoa > Chordata > Mammalia > Carnivora > Mustelidae > Mustela > Mustela nivalis. Next base: position 975,437 of record NW_028136418.1, read on the forward strand.
GATGCCCTCACCTTTTACCTCCGAAAGGGACTTTCCGTATCTTAGTCATCACTGACCCATAGGCAAAAGACGCTGACAAAGTACGCTCTCACCCACAGGACGACAAACCCCACGGAGAGCTGCTTATACCCGCGAGGCCTCACCTTTTCTTGAGATATCTAGAAATTGTAGTGTAAAAGGACACCTTGCCGTCTCTGGGGATATGTTGGCCTAAAGGAAGGTATACTGAATGTCATTTTCCTTCCTCTATGTCTCCAGAAAGGGGAAGTTGGACATTAACCCACAAGACATCCTGAGTTCTTGATCAGGTTCAGAGGGCTCTTGTTCTGTCCTTCCCGGGGCTTCCTACTTAAAGCCATAGGACACCAAGGTCATGGGAGAGGGACAGCTGCTTCAGTGAAGCCAGCATCTGTGATGTCACAAAGCCTTGAGGTCATAGCAACCACTCCTCATCAACCCAGGCCTGATCACTACACTTGACTGGAGTAGTCATGGGTGGGCCAAGAGGACCCCAAGCCATCCCAAACCGCTGGAGCCGCCTGGGTCTCTCACCAAGGCAGTTTGCGAAGCGAGTCGGTGTCAACTTCTCCATGGCCCAATTCGTAGTATTTGGTCGTGAGTGTCAGCACCAGCCCTCTGGACCTCGGAGAAAGGCAAGGATCCCTCATTCCATCTTAGCCACGACAGGCCAAGAAACTAACAGACCACAAGCAAAGCCTCAGGGGAGGAAATCCGAGCCCTGCGTAAGGGTGAGACCCTCCCACCAAATCATGGAGCATCTCAACAGGAAAAGGTCCACCCAAGGGAAGCTCAAAGTGAACCCCCGCAACCGTGCCAAAGACATGTCTGGAATCTTCCACAGCAAGCACACGAGTACCTCGATGGTCTCCAGAAACGGTGCCAACAAGGCCTCCCAATCTTCCAAAAACACCATTCATCCAAGGCAGACTCTACACCCTAGAACCTTAGGTCCAGGACGGACTCATGTTCTTGGAGTCCACAGAAGCCAACGGAGAGCATGTTGGAAGAGACCCAAGCCCAAGTGAAGCCATCTGAAAGACTTCGGTGCCCATTTCAGGAAGACAACTTGTATGTGCAAAAGGACGCATTGAAGAGGATTCGAATGTGGAAGAACCTTGAGCACTCCCTCATGGTGGATCAGCTACCCTCTGTGGAACTGCATGGAGATGTGGCAGCACAAGCCTGCCTTCACCCTCTCATGACCATCCCCCAAATGGTTACATGCGATAAGCAAACAGTGCCTCTTGAGGAAGATGGGCATGTTCCAATGGAGCCCCGAGAGGATGCACAATGTGTTAACAAGGGGTCAGTACAGCACGACAGACAGCGGATGCTGCAGGTTGGTGAGGAGATCCAGGAAGGCAAAGAACAGGAGAATGAACAAGGAAGCTCCAAGCGAAGGTCGGGCATTTTAGGATGGTGGGAGGTTCTCTATACCTGGCTGCCCTCCATAGGAACCTAGGTCCAAATTCAATAAAACATCCTTTGGCCCCAGTCAATTATTGTGCACTGTTTTTGTCTTTGTTATCTTATCGAACATGCACATGCACGTTTGGACAGAGAGGCAGAGAGATCCCAATCAGGGGGTGGAGCTGGAGAGGGAGAAGCTTACTTGCCCCTGAGCAGAGAACCTGAGAACAGAGTCAATGCCAAGGCCCTGGAATCATGAGTTGATCTGAAGGCCGCGTCTGAACTGATGGACACAACCCGGGACCCAACAATTGACTTCTGAATACCTCCTGGTTCAAGACAGAACCGCTGCTCTGTCATTGTTCAGAAATGCAGGGGATAAGGATTTTGGCTTGGCTGCTGTTGCTTGAGCTATCCGGCCTGCTTCGAGAGCTGGTATAGCTTTTCCTCTTGAAGTCAGTGACTGGGCTATGGACAAACTATTCTCCGATGCCTATTTGCCTAAGAGAATACCTCCATGCCTAGATTTTCCGGGGGGAATGGCACTATGTCTTTAGGTGCTCCGCTTCTGTGGAAGGTGTTGGGAGTTCTCTGTGCCTCTGATTCTGGACCACTTTCTCTGCTCCCAGATGAGGGTCCTTTCCAGCCCCGAGTTCTCTAATCTAGGATCAGCCCTCTTTTCTTTCTCTCACTCTTAATTCACCTACAAGAGGCACCTCTTTCATTTCCTTAGAGATTCCCTAAGCTCACTATCATGTTCCATCATTCTGCCTTCTCTCTTAGAATTTGCATCCTTATTTTCTAGGCTTGTTCTTCTCGGTTCCTAATTGGATCCTCCACTTCTACCATGTTCCCGAACTTTGCATCCAGTCTCCTGCCAATCTTCTCTTCAGGAGTTCTTTAGGTGTTTTTATCTTTATCAGTTTTATCTCTGTGTTTCGAGACTCTCTGATATCTCCTATGTTTTCTGATGTACAGCGAGTATCCAGGCCACAGCTTTCTATCCCGCATCGGGCGTGCTCTATGTAGAGGTTTCACTCTGACTGCCTAGTCGTAATCACTCCTTCTTCCTTTACCTGGGAATCAATTGATTCTTCCATCTTTGCATTGGATCTAAGTCTCTGTCACCTCTCTGTATTCGTTAAACTCATTCTGTTTTCTAACCTGAGGGTAATTTATTTAGGAGGAAGTGATCCGTGAGTGACCCAGGGCTCGCCCTTAAGGTTTGTTGAGTGCATGCGTGTGTGTGTGTGTTTGTGAGAGTGTATGTGGCATGCATGCCACTGCTGTTTGTGTTGTGGCTGACCCTGTCCTGGAGGCCAGTCATTTGCAGTAGCTCTCCTTTCCGGCCGTTTGTTGTTTTTAGGGTCCGGGCTGAATATGCTGAGGTTTACCTTGGTGGGCTCTGGTGTGCCTGTGAAAGGAGAAACTCTACCAACTCAACAGAACGCAGGCCTGCAGAATGCTGTGTTCAGAAGAGAACATGTGGTCAAAGCTTTCTTCTCGTCCCGTATGGGAGAGTCTGTTCTCCTTGGACTAAGCATCTTGGACTGAGGAAGGCAATCCTCCAAGTGTTCCACTGTTGGTATTTTGTGTTGGCTGGCTAGGGAGTCTCTGTCCTCACATACCTGTCTTGGCCAAGCTCTGTCTTGATGCTGCTGTTGTGAGAGCCAAAATTTATTATGTCCACATTGAGTCATCTCCACGAACACTGCCTTTCACGGAATCACTCCCACGACTCATCATCTTCCCACTGCGTCTCTTGGTATTGTCTCTCTCTGATCATTGTCTCCAGGCTGTCTGCTCCTGGTCGCTTGTTGGTGTCATATGCAGGAAAAAGATGGTGTTCTTTCAAGTTGATGTCTGCCAAGCCTGCTGATAGGAAAACTTCAGCCCTCAACACTTGTGTTGTCAAGTACTCGTGCCCTTCAGACCCTCTGCGTCTCACAGTCAACGGCACTGGGAAACAGGGTCCTTGTGTGTTCCCAGGGTGCCCTGCTCTCCTGTGCTTTGGTCCTCTTCATGGACTCCAGCCCTCTGATCCACGAACCAACCAAATCTCCCCTGAGCCATGTCTCCAACCTTCTCCCATCATCTCTGCACCTTCCGTTCTATTTCGCTCTGGAGTTTACCTTGTAGGCTTCAGGTCAATTTCCACCCCACTGCAGTTGTTGTGGTCATCTTTTTGTTGCCTTCATGGTTGAAGAAGCATGAGGTTATTAGACACTACTACCATCTCAGTGTCTTCATGTCACCACAATTTGTACTGTGACATAAGCAAGAAGGAATTCTTCCACATGTCTCTTATGGCAGTCTTGCGGAGAGCATTGGACTTTGTCACATCTATCATTCTCAGAAAGACAATAAACAGACGATTTCACTAACTCATGACAGTCAAGAAACATACGAAAAAGAAAGGGTATTGGGACAAACATTATGACTCTAATGAGGAATTCAAATGGTGCTGTTTGTTGGAAGGCCGTTTTGTGAGAACACGGGATTCTTGAAGAGGACAAGAGATGACATTCCTTTAAGGAGATTTCCTGAAACTAATGGAATGTGAGATTTCAAGGCATGTCAAATTGAATTGCTACCCACAAGAGACCGAATTCCATTCTCTCGTATTTTAATAATAATTGTGATGTGAAACACACACACACCACACAGCATTAACACATGCACATGCAAACACACAAAGATAAGACATGCAAAATATGGGAAGGAAGCGAGGAATCGTACCAATGAAGCAACCCCAAGAAAATACCATATAGGTGAAAGGCAAATAGAATCCAAGTCAGAAGCCAACCGAAATGAGAAAGTGAACTATTACCTATCAATAATACATTCAGTACTCAGGACTAAAGACTCCCGTCAATACAAACAGTTTGTAACAGTGGTTGAAATTCCAAATCAAAAAAAAAAAAAAAATAGAAACATCCATAAGAAAACAGCAAATATTAAACAGGCTCGTCCTTCTGTTGCCCATAGGAGATTTCCTTCGACTATAAAGATACTCATAGCTTGCAAGTGAAGAAACAGGGAAGATGTAGGTTATGCTATTCCCAAGGAGAAGAGAGCCAAAGTGTTTGTGCCTAAGTCAGCGAGAGTCATTTTATGCCTTCGAGAGAAAAAAGCTAAGCGGAAGGTGTTTTGTCTTGATGGAGCATCAAAACATCAGAAACCTGGAAGAATTGCCAACATATCCACCATGAAAAAAGGTGTATCTAAACGTTGGAAGCCTATGAACACACAGGAATGGAGATGGCGACGTTTATCCAATACTGTTGGCAACTATGATATCCAGGTTAAGCACAGGACAGATTATCTGGATGGGAAGGTGCTAAGGAATAACAGACGTCCACATGGGCATTCGAGACCACCTGAACTTTGGGGGGTCCATGAGTAAGATTGCGTCTCTGAGGACAATAAGATATGTTCTTCCCAGCAGCAGACCTAACTTTGTCTATCGCAGGTCATGAGCTCGAGTCCAAATCCAGTCATAATTCATGGAAGAGAAGTCAAAACCTATCCTGTGCACTTATCATCACGAAGATATGAAAACAGGAAGATATCACTTTCAAATTGGAAATACAGCCAGACACTAAAGTGGAAAACACAACACATTCACGAACTGCAATGAATGCAAGAAAGAAAATCCAAAGGAAAAGAAGAGCCATGAACGAAGGAATTCTAAGAAACTTAGAGGAGGATGCCAAAACATTTTATGGGGAAACAATATAGGGTTAAATGTGTGCATTTCCAAAATTTAAAAACACCGAAAAAGAAAGCCACCTAAAAGGACGACTGAAGGAACAAGATGAAGAAAAACCGAACTCCAAAGTTAACAGAAAAATTGAAATCAGACATGTGATTATCAAAATTAAGGAAATACAAACAAACCAATAGGAAAAAAATCAGGAGATCTCACACTTGAGTTTTGACAACAGGAACAAACCGCAGAAGCCATTACTGGGATAAAACAGGGAGACAAGCACACAGCTGCAAGTATGAAACCACATCACAACTGGTAGCAAGGAAAAAAGAATAACCGAAAAGGCATAGCCACACATTTATGCTAGCAAATCCAAGAACTGAGAGAAAAGGATAAATTCCCAGACACATAGAAACTTCCAAGATTAGGTCAGGAAACCTACAAAATCTCAGCTCTCTAGTTTAGACGGAAGCCTTTGAAGCAGTAATCCAACCCCTGCCAACACACAGAAGGCCAGGTCAAGTCATTTGCTTGGGCCACTCTTCTATGTATTTAGTGAAGGCATTGTCATGTCCTCTCATCAAATCCAGAGATGGAAGAGGTGGGTAAACTCTAATTTACAAGGATAAAGACCCAATTCAAAGAAGGACATTTTAGGAAACCCACCCATGTCATTTCAATAAGGAAAGATAATAAACAATATAATTCTTTCCTTTTCTCCCTGTGACTTCCTTTGGTTTTGAGAGGGCCACATTGTTTTCCTATGAATTGATGTTGTTCTTGTTGCTGTTCTGTTGAGAAAGCCTGCCTATCATCCATCATCCATTTTTGACAGAGTATTCACGGATGCTTTAGTTGCATGGACGTCCTAGTGCTCCTCCTAATATATGCCACAACTCCTGACCACCCATTAATCAGTTCTCTTTTCGGTAGCCCTCATCTGGATTCTCAGAGTCCTGAGTCACTCCTGGTGGGTCTCCTTCTCTGACTTCTTGCCCTTTATTATTCCCTTCCTTAAGTGGGCCAAGGTATTCCTCCCGAGGCACATATTGTGGGTAGCCATATGACATTTCCCTTTGTTTGCTTGCCTTTTCCATTTCCCAACAGCAGGGCATGGGACATTCATGTCAAGGCAAGGTCCAGGGGTTCATTCACTCGACGGCAGAGGAATACTGTGGTGCCGAAATGGACCCAAACTTTCTGATCCACTAGTCCTTGCAAGGGCATTGCGACTCACTCCAAAGTTCTGCTCGAATGGGCCTTGCAAGCCTTCGGTATAGGCCGTCCCTTTCCTTCTGACTAAAGAGTCTTGGTCCACATGTTTATACCCGTTACCACAACAAGTACAGTTAACTAATAATAACAACGGGTTCGGTCCAGGCCTCTTCATTGAGAGTTAGCTCAGATGCAGAATATCACTCTCCTCAAAGACTTTGCAAAGGTATTTAAGGGAAAGCCAGGTAGACAGAGGCCTCATCCCTTAGCCGCGTGTTTCAGAACACTAGGAGACGAGGCCACAGACAGCACCATATAGCGATGCCCTCACCTTTTACCTCCGAAAGGGACTTTCCGTATCTTAGTCATCACTGACCCATAGGCAAAAGACGCTGACAAAGTACGCTCTCACCCACAGGACGACAAACCCCACGGAGAGCTGCTTATACCCGCGAGGCCTCACCTTTTCTTGAGATATCTAGAAATTGTAGTGTAAAAGGACACCTTGCCGTCTCTGGGGATATGTTGGCCTAAAGGAAGGTATACTGAATGTCATTTTCCTTCCTCTATGTCTCCAGAAAGGGGAAGTTGGACATTAACCCACAAGACATCCTGAGTTCTTGATCAGGTTCAGAGGGCTCTTGTTCTGTCCTTCCCGGGGCTTCCTACTTAAAGCCATAGGACACCAAGGTCATGGGAGAGGGACAGCTGCTTCAGTGAAGCCAGCATCTGTGATGTCACAAAGCCTTGAGGTCATAGCAACCACTCCTCATCAACCCAGGCCTGATCACTACACTTGACTGGAGTAGTCATGGGTGGGCCAAGAGGACCCCAAGCCATCCCAAACCGCTGGAGCCGCCTGGGTCTCTCACCAAGGCAGTTTGCGAAGCGAGTCGGTGTCAACTTCTCCATGGCCCAATTCGTAGTATTTGGTCGTGAGTGTCAGCACCAGCCCTCTGGACCTCGGAGAAAGGCAAGGATCCCTCATTCCATCTTAGCCACGACAGGCCAAGAAACTAACAGACCACAAGCAAAGCCTCAGGGGAGGAAATCCGAGCCCTGCGTAAGGGTGAGACCCTCCCACCAAATCATGGAGCATCTCAACAGGAAAAGGTCCACCCAAGGGAAGCTCAAAGTGAACCCCCGCAACCGTGCCAAAGACATGTCTGGAATCTTCCACAGCAAGCACACGAGTACCTCGATGGTCTCCAGAAACGGTGCCAACAAGGCCTCCCAATCTTCCAAAAACACCATTCATCCAAGGCAGACTCTACACCCTAGAACCTTAGGTCCAGGACGGACTCATGTTCTTGGAGTCCACAGAAGCCAACGGAGAGCATGTTGGAAGAGACCCAAGCCCAAGTGAAGCCATCTGAAAGACTTCGGTGCCCATTTCAGGAAGACAACTTGTATGTGCAAAAGGACGCATTGAAGAGGATTCGAATGTGGAAGAACCTTGAGCACTCCCTCATGGTGGATCAGCTACCCTCTGTGGAACTGCATGGAGATGTGGCAGCACAAGCCTGCCTTCACCCTCTCATGACCATCCCCCAAATGGTTCCATGCGATAAGCAAACAGTGCCTCTTGAGGAAGATGGGCATGTTCCAATGGAGCCCCGAGAGGATGCACAATGTGTTAACAAGGGGTCAGTACAGCACGACAGACAGCGGATGCTGCAGGTTGGTGAGGAGATCCAGGAAGGCAAAGAACAGGAGAATGAACAAGGAAGCTCCAAGCGAAGGTCGGGCATTTTAGGATGGTGGGAGGTTCTCTATACCTGGCTGCCCTCCATAGGAACCTAGGTCCAAATTCAATAAAACATCCTTTGGCCCCAGTCAATTATTGTGCACTGTTTTTGTCTTTGTTATCTTATCGAACATGCACATGCACGTTTGGACAGAGAGGCAGAGAGATCCCAATCAGGGGGTGGAGCTGGAGAGGGAGAAGCTTACTTGCCCCTGAGCAGAGAACCTGAGAACAGAGTCAATGCCAAGGCCCTGGAATCATGAGTTGATCTGAAGGCCGCGTCTGAACTGATGGACACAACCCGGGACCCAACAATTGACTTCTGAATACCTCCTGGTTCTAGACAGAACCGCTGCTCTGTCATTGTTCAGAAATGCAGGGGATAAGGATTTTGGCTTGGCTGCTGTTGCTTGAGCTATCCGGCCTGCTTCGAGAGCTGGTATAGCTTTTCCTCTTGAAGTCAGTGACTGGGCTATGGACAAACTATTCTCCGATGCCTATTTGCCTAAGAGAATACCTCCATGCCTAGATTTTCCGGGGGGAATGGCACTATGTCTTTAGGTGCTCCGCTTCTGTGGAAGGTGTTGGGAGTTCTCTGTGCCTCTGATTCTGGACCACTTTCTCTGCTCCCAGATGAGGGTCCTTTCCAGCCCCGAGTTCTCTAATCTAGGATCAGCCCTCTTTTCTTTCTCTCACTCTTAATTCACCTACAAGAGGCACCTCTTTCATTTCCTTAGAGATTCCCTAAGCTCACTATCATGTTCCATCATTCTGCCTTCTCTCTTAGAATTTGCATCCTTATTTTCTAGGCTTGTTCTTCTCGGTTCCTAATTGGATCCTCCACTTCTACCATGTTCCCGAACTTTGCATCCAGTCTCCTGCCAATCTTCTCTTCAGGAGTTCTTTAGGTGTTTTTATCTTTATCAGTTTTATCTCTGTGTTTCGAGACTCTCTGATATCTCCTATGTTTTCTGATGTACAGCGAGTATCCAGGCCACAGCTTTCTATCCCGCATCGGGCGTGCTCTATGTAGAGGTTTCACTCTGACTGCCTAGTCGTAATCACTCCTTCTTCCTTTACCTGGGAATCAATTGATTCTTCCATCTTTGCATTGGATCTAAGTCTCTGTCACCTCTCTGTATTCGTTAAACTCATTCTGTTTTCTAACCTGAGGGTAATTTATTTAGGAGGAAGTGATCCGTGAGTGACCCAGGGCTCGCCCTTAAGGTTTGTTGAGTGCATGCGTGTGTGTGTGTGTGTTTGTGAGAGTGTATGTGGCATGCATGCCACTGCTGTTTGTGTTGTGGCTGACCCTGTCCTGGAGGCCAGTCATTTGCAGTAGCTCTCCTTTCCGGCCGTTTGTTGTTTTTAGGGTCCGGGCTGAATATGCTGAGGTTTACCTTGGTGGGCTCTGGTGTGCCTGTGAAAGGAGAAACTCTACCAACTCAACAGAACGCAGGCCTGCAGAATGCTGTGTTCAGAAGAGAACATGTGGTCAAAGCTTTCTTCTCGTCCCGTATGGGAGAGTCTGTTCTCCTTGGACTAAGCATCTTGGACTGAGGAAGGCAATCCTCCAAGTGTTCCACTGTTGGTATTTTGTGTTGGCTGGCTAGGGAGTCTCTGTCCTCACATACCTGTCTTGGCCAAGCTCTGTCTTGATGCTGCTGTTGTGAGAGCCAAAATTTATTATGTCCACATTGAGTCATCTCCACGAACACTGCCTTTCACGGAATCACTCCCACGACTCATCATCTTCCCACTGCGTCTCTTGGTATTGTCTCTCTCTGATCATTGTCTCCAGGCTGTCTGCTCCTGGTCGCTTGTTGGTGTCATATGCAGGAAAAAGATGGTGTTCTTTCAAGTTGATGTCTGCCAAGCCTGCTGATAGGAAAACTTCAGCCCTCAACACTTGTGTTGTCAAGTACTCGTGCCCTTCAGACCCTCTGCGTCTCACAGTCAACGGCACTGGGAAACAGGGTCCTTGTGTGTTCCCAGGGTGCCCTGCTCTCCTGTGCTTTGGTCCTCTTCATGGACTCCAGCCCTCTGATCCACGAACCAACCAAATCTCCCCTGAGCCATGTCTCCAACCTTCTCCCATCATCTCTGCACCTTCCGTTCTATTTCGCTCTGGAGTTTACCTTGTAGGCTTCAGGTCAATTTCCACCCCACTGCAGTTGTTGTGGTCATCTTTTTGTTGCCTTCATGGTTGAAGAAGCATGAGGTTATTAGACACTACTACCATCTCAGTGTCTTCATGTCACCACAATTTGTACTGTGACATAAGCAAGAAGGAATTCTTCCACATGTCTCTTATGGCAGTCTTGCGGAGAGCATTGGACTTTGTCACATCTATCATTCTCAGAAAGACAATAAACAGACGATTTCACTAACTCATGACAGTCAAGAAACATACGAAAAAGAAAGGGTATTGGGACAAACATTATGACTCTAATGAGGAATTCAAATGGTGCTGTTTGTTGGAAGGCCGTTTTGTGAGAACACGGGATTCTTGAAGAGGACAAGAGATGACATTCCTTTAAGGAGATTTCCTGAAACTAATGGAATGTGAGATTTCAAGGCATGTCAAATTGAATTGCTACCCACAAGAGACCGAATTCCATTCTCTCGTATTTTAATAATAATTGTGATGTGAAACACACACACACCACACAGCATTAACACATGCACATGCAAACACACAAAGATAAGACATGCAAAATATGGGAAGGAAGCGAGGAATCGTACCAATGAAGCAACCCCAAGAAAATACCATATAGGTGAAAGGCAAATAGAATCCAAGTCAGAAGCCAACCGAAATGAGAAAGTGAACTATTACCTATCAATAATACATTCAGTACTCAGGACTAAAGACTCCCGTCAATACAAACAGTTTGTAACAGTGGTTGAAATTCCAAATCAAAAAAAAAAAAAAATAGAAACATCCATAAGAAAACAGCAAATATTAAACAGGCTCGTCCTTCTGTTGCCCATAGGAGATTTCCTTCGACTATAAAGATACTCATAGCTTGCAAGTGAAGAAACAGGGAAGATGTAGGTTATGCTATTCCCAAGGAGAAGAGAGCCAAAGTGTTTGTGCCTAAGTCAGCGAGAGTCATTTTATGCCTTCGAGAGAAAAAAGCTAAGCGGAAGGTGTTTTGTCTTGATGGAGCATCAAAACATCAGAAACCTGGAAGAATTGCCAACATATCCACCATGAAAAAAGGTGTATCTAAACGTTGGAAGCCTATGAACACACAGGAATGGAGATGGCGACGTTTATCCAATACTGTTGGCAACTATGATATCCAGGTTAAGCACAGGACAGATTATCTGGATGGGAAGGTGCTAAGGAATAACAGACGTCCACATGGGCATTCGAGACCACCTGAACTTTGGGGGGTCCATGAGTAAGATTGCGTCTCTGAGGACAATAAGATATGTTCTTCCCAGCAGCAGACCTAACTTTGTCTATCGCAGGTCATGAGCTCGAGTCCAAATCCAGTCATAATTCATGGAAGAGAAGTCAAAACCTATCCTGTGCACTTATCATCACGAAGGTATGAAAACAGGAAGATATCACTTTCAAATTGGAAATACAACCAGACACTAAAGTGGAAAACACAACACATTCACGAACTGCAATGAATGCAAGAAAGAAAATCCAAAGGAAAAGAAGAGCCATGAACGAAGGAATTCTAAGAAACTTAGAGGAGGATGCCAAAACATTTTATGGGGAAACAATATAGGGTTAAATGTGTGCATTTCCAAAATTTAAAAACACCGAAAAAGAAAGCCACCTAAAAGGACGACTGAAGGAACAAGATGAAGAAAAACCGAACTCCAAAGTTAACAGAAAAATTGAAATCAGACATGTGATTATCAAAATTAAGGAAATACAAACAAACCAATAGGAAAAAAATCAGGAGATCTCACACTTGAGTTTTGACAACAGGAACAAACCGCAGAAGCCATTACTGGGATAAAACAGGGAGACAAGCACACAGCTGCAAGTATGAAACCACATCACAACTGGTAGCAAGGAAAAAAGAATAACCGAAAAGGCATAGCCACACATTTATGCTAGCAAATCCAAGAACTGAGAGAAAAGGATAAATTCCCAGACACATAGAAACTTCCAAGATTAGGCCAGGAAACCTACAAAATCTCAGCTCTCTAGTTTAGACGGAAGCCTTTGAAGCAGTAATCCAACCCCTGCCAACACACAGAAGGCCAGGTCAAGTCATTTGCTTGGGCCACTCTTCTATGTATTTAGTGAAGGCATTGTCATGTCCTCTCATCAAATCCAGAGATGGAAGAGGTGGGTAAACTCTAATTTACAAGGATAAAGACCCAATTCAAAGAAGGACATTTTAGGAAACCCACCCATGTCATTTCAATAAGGAAAGATAATAAACAATATAATTCTTTCCTTTTCTCCCTGTGACTTCCTTTGGTTTTGAGAGGGCCACATTGTTTTCCTATGAATTGATGTTGTTCTTGTTGCTGTTCTGTTGAGAAAGCCTGCCTATCATCCATCATCCATTTTTGACAGAGTATTCACGGATGCTTTAGTTGCATGGACGTCCTAGTGCTCCTCCTAATATATGCCACAACTCCTGACCACCCATTAATCAGTTCTCTTTTCGGTAGCCCTCAGCTGGATTCTCAGAGTCCTGAGTCACTCCTGGTGGGTCTCCTTCTCTGACTTCTTGCCCTTTATTATTCCCTTCCTTAAGTGGGCCAAGGTATTCCTCCCGAGGCACATATTGTGGGTAGCCATATGACATTTCCCTTTGTTTGCTTGCCTTTTCCATTTCCCAACAGCAGGGCATGGGACATTCATGTCAAGGCAAGGTCCAGGGGTTCATTCACTCGACGGCAGAGGAATACTGTGGTGCCGAAATGGACCCAAACTTTCTGATCCACTAGTCCTTGCAAGGGCATTGCGACTCACTCCAAAGTTCTGCTCGAATGGGCCTTGCAAGCCTTCGGTATAGGCCGTCCCTTTCCTTCTGACTAAAGAGTCTTGGTCCACATGTTTATACCCGTTACCACAACAAGTACAGTTAACTAATAATAACAACGGGTTCGGTCCAGGCCTCTTCATTGAGAGTTAGCTCAGATGCAGAATATCACTCTCCTCAAAGACTTTGCAAAGGTATTTAAGGGAAAGCCAGGTAGACAGAGGCCTCATCCCTTAGCCGCGTGTTTCAGAACACTAGGAGACGAGGCCACAGACAGCACCATATAGCGATGCCCTCACCTTTTACCTCCGAAAGGGACTTTCCGTATCTTAGTCATCACTGACCCATAGGCAAAAGACGCTGACAAAGTACGCTCTCACCCACAGGACGACAAACCCCACGGAGAGCTGCTTATACCCGCGAGGCCTCACCTTTTCTTGAGATATCTAGAAATTGTAGTGTAAAAGGACACCTTGCCGTCTCTGGGGATATGTTGGCCTAAAGGAAGGTATACTGAATGTCATTTTCCTTCCTCTATGTCTCCAGAAAGGGGAAGTTGGACATTAACCCACAAGGCATCCTGAGTTCTTGATCAGGTTCAGAGGGCTCTTGTTCTGTCCTTCCCGGGGCTTCCTACTTAAAGCCATAGGACACCAAGGTCATGGGAGAGGGACAGCTGCTTCAGTGAAGCCAGCATCTGTGATGTCACAAAGCCTTGAGGTCATAGCAACCACTCCTCATCAACCCAGGCCTGATCACTACACTTGACTGGAGTAGTCATGGGTGGGCCAAGAGGACCCCAAGCCATCCCAAACCGCTGGAGCCGCCTGGGTCTCTCACCAAGGCAGTTTGCGAAGCGAGTCGGTGTCAACTTCTCCATGGCCCAATTCGTAGTATTTGGTCGTGAGTGTCAGCACCAGCCCTCTGGACCTCGGAGAAAGGCAAGGATCCCTCATTCCATCTTAGCCACGACAGGCCAAGAAACTAACAGACCACAAGCAAAGCCTCAGGGGAGGAAATCCGAGCCCTGCGTAAGGGTGAGACCCTCCCACCAAATCATGGAGCATCTCAACAGGAAAAGGTCCACCCAAGGGAAGCTCAAAGTGAACCCCCGCAACCGTGCCAAAGACATGTCTGGAATCTTCCACAGCAAGCACACGAGTACCTCGATGGTCTCCAGAAACGGTGCCAACAAGGCCTCCCAATCTTCCAAAAACACCATTCATCCAAGGCAGACTCTACACCCTAGAACCTTAGGTCCAGGACGGACTCATGTTCTTGGAGTCCACAGAAGCCAACGGAGAGCATGTTGGAAGAGACCCAAGCCCAAGTGAAGCCATCTGAAAGACTTCGGTGCCCATTTCAGGAAGACAACTTGTATGTGCAAAAGGACGCATTGAAGAGGATTCGAATGTGGAAGAACCTTGAGCACTCCCTCATGGTGGATCAGCTACCCTCTGTGGAACTGCATGGAGATGTGGCAGCACAAGCCTGCCTTCACCCTCTCATGACCATCCCCCAAATGGTTACATGCGATAAGCAAACAGTGCCTCTTGAGGAAGATGGGCATGTTCCAATGGAGCCCCGAGAGGATGCACAATGTGTTAACAAGGGGTCAGTACAGCACGACAGACAGCGGATGCTGCAGGTTGGTGAGGAGATCCAGGAAGGCAAAGAACAGGAGAATGAACAAGGAAGCTCCAAGCGAAGGTCGGGCATTTTAGGATGGTGGGAGGTTCTCTATACCTGGCTGCCCTCCATAGGAACCTAGGTCCAAATTCAATAAAACATCCTTTGGCCCCAGTCAATTATTGTGCACTGTTTTTGTCTTTGTTATCTTATCGAACATGCACATGCACGTTTGGACAGAGAGGCAGAGAGATCCCAATCAGGGGGTGGAGCTGGAGAGGGAGAAGCTTACTTGCCCCTGAGCAGAGAACCTGAGAACAGAGTCAATGCCAAGGCCCTGGAATCATGAGTTGATCTGAAGGCCGCGTCTGAACTGATGGACACAACCCGGGACCCAACAATTGACTTCTGAATACCTCCTGGTTCAAGACAGAACCGCTGCTCTGTCATTGTTCAGAAATGCAGGGGATAAGGATTTTGGCTTGGCTGCTGTTGCTTGAGCTATCCGGCCTGCTTCGAGAGCTGGTATAGCTTTTCCTCTTGAAGTCAGTGACTGGGCTATGGACAAACTATTCTCCGATGCCTATTTGCCTAAGAGAATACCTCCATGCCTAGATTTTCCGGGGGGAATGGCACTATGTCTTTAGGTGCTCCGCTTCTGTGGAAGGTGTTGGGAGTTCTCTGTGCCTCTGATTCTGGACCACTTTCTCTGCTCCCAGATGAGGGTCCTTTCCAGCCCCGAGTTCTCTAATCTAGGATCAGCCCTCTTTTCTTTCTCTCACTCTTAATTCACCTACAAGAGGCACCTCTTTCATTTCCTTAGAGATTCCCTAAGCTCACTATCATGTTCCATCATTCTGCCTTCTCTCTTAGAATTTGCATCCTTATTTTCTAGGCTTGTTCTTCTCGGTTCCTAATTGGATCCTCCACTTCTACCATGTTCCCGAACTTTGCATCCAGTCTCCTGCCAATCTTCTCTTCAGGAGTTCTTTAGGTGTTTTTATCTTTATCAGTTTTATCTCTGTGTTTCGAGACTCTCTGATATCTCCTATGTTTTCTGATGTACAGCGAGTATCCAGGCCACAGCTTTCTATCCCGCATCGGGCGTGCTCTATGTAGAGGTTTCACTCTGACTGCCTAGTCGTAATCACTCCTTCTTCCTTTACCTGGGAATCAATTGATTCTTCCATCTTTGCATTGGATCTAAGTCTCTGTCACCTCTCTGTATTCGTTAAACTCATTCTGTTTTCTAACCTGAGGGTAATTTATTTAGGAGGAAGTGATCCGTGAGTGACCCAGGGCTCGCCCTTAAGGTTTGTTGAGTGCATGCGTGTGTGTGTGTGTTTGTGAGAGTGTATGTGGCATGCATGCCACTGCTGTTTGTGTTGTGGCTGACCCTGTCCTGGAGGCCAGTCATTTGCAGTAGCTCTCCTTTCCGGCCGTTTGTTGTTTTTAGGGTCCGGGCTGAATATGCTGAGGTTTACCTTGGTGGGCTCTGGTGTGCCTGTGAAAGGAGAAACTCTACCAACTCAACAGAACGCAGGCCTGCAGAATGCTGTGTTCAGAAGAGAACATGTGGTCAAAGCTTTCTTCTCGTCCCGTATGGGAGAGTCTGTTCTCCTTGGACTAAGCATCTTGGACTGAGGAAGGCAATCCTCCAAGTGTTCCACTGTTGGTATTTTGTGTTGGCTGGCTAGGGAGTCTCTGTCCTCACATACCTGTCTTGGCCAAGCTCTGTCTTGATGCTGCTGTTGTGAGAGCCAAAATTTATTATGTCCACATTGAGTCATCTCCACGAACACTGCCTTTCACGGAATCACTCCCACGACTCATCATCTTCCCACTGCGTCTCTTGGTATTGTCTCTCTCTGATCATTGTCTCCAGGCTGTCTGCTCCTGGTCGCTTGTTGGTGTCATATGCAGGAAAAAGATGGTGTTCTTTCAAGTTGATGTCTGCCAAGCCTGCTGATAGGAAAACTTCAGCCCTCAACACTTGTGTTGTCAAGTACTCGTGCCCTTCAGACCCTCTGCGTCTCACAGTCAACGGCACTGGGAAACAGGGTCCTTGTGTGTTCCCAGGGTGCCCTGCTCTCCTGTGCTTTGGTCCTCTTCATGGACTCCAGCCCTCTGATCCACGAACCAACCAAATCTCCCCTGAGCCATGTCTCCAACCTTCTCCCATCATCTCTGCACCTTCCGTTCTATTTCGCTCTGGAGTTTACCTTGTAGGCTTCAGGTCAATTTCCACCCCACTGCAGTTGTTGTGGTCATCTTTTTGTTGCCTTCATGGTTGAAGAAGCATGAGGTTATTAGACACTACTACCATCTCAGTGTCTTCATGTCACCACAATTTGTACTGTGACATAAGCAAGAAGGAATTCTTCCACATGTCTCTTATGGCAGTCTTGCGGAGAGCATTGGACTTTGTCACATCTATCATTCTCAGAAAGACAATAAACAGACGATTTCACTAACTCATGACAGTCAAGAAACATACGAAAAAGAAAGGGTATTGGGACAAACATTATGACTCTAATGAGGAATTCAAATGGTGCTGTTTGTTGGAAGGCCGTTTTGTGAGAACACGGGATTCTTGAAGAGGACAAGAGATGACATTCCTTTAAGGAGATTTCCTGAAACTAATGGAATGTGAGATTTCAAGGCATGTCAAATTGAATTGCTACCCACAAGAGACCGAATTCCATTCTCTCGTATTTTAATAATAATTGTGATGTGAAACACACACACACCACACAGCATTAACACATGCACATGCAAACACACAAAGATAAGACATGCAAAATATGGGAAGGAAGCGAGGAATCGTACCAATGAAGCAACCCCAAGAAAATACCATATAGGTGAAAGGCAAATAGAATCCAAGTCAGAAGCCAACCGAAATGAGAAAGTGAACTATTACCTATCAATAATACATTCAGTACTCAGGACTAAAGACTCCCGTCAATACAAACAGTTTGTAACAGTGGTTGAAATTCCAAATCAAAAAAAAAAAAAAATAGAAACATCCATAAGAAAACAGCAAATATTAAACAGGCTCGTCCTTCTGTTGCCCATAGGAGATTTCCTTCGACTATAAAGATACTCATAGCTTGCAAGTGAAGAAACAGGGAAGATGTAGGTTATGCTATTCCCAAGGAGAAGAGAGCCAAAGTGTTTGTGCCTAAGTCAGCGAGAGTCATTTTATGCCTTCGAGAGAAAAAAGCTAAGCGGAAGGTGTTTTGTCTTGATGGAGCATCAAAACATCAGAAACCTGGAAGAATTGCCAACATATCCACCATGAAAAAAGGTGTATCTAAACGTTGGAAGCCTATGAACACACAGGAATGGAGATGGCGACGTTTATCCAATACTGTTGGCAACTATGATATCCAGGTTAAGCACAGGACAGATTATCTGGATGGGAAGGTGCTAAGGAATAACAGACGTCCACATGGGCATTCGAGACCACCTGAACTTTGGGGGGTCCATGAGTAAGATTGCGTCTCTGAGGACAATAAGATATGTTCTTCCCAGCAGCAGACCTAACTTTGTCTATCGCAGGTCATGAGCTCGAGTCCAAATCCAGTCATAATTCATGGAAGAGAAGTCAAAACCTATCCTGTGCACTTATCATCACGAAGGTATGAAAACAGGAAGATATCACTTTCAAATTGGAAATACAGCCAGACACTAAAGTGGAAAACACAACACATTCACGAACTGCAATGAATGCAAGAAAGAAAATCCAAAGGAAAAGAAGAGCCATGAACGAAGGAATTCTAAGAAACTTAGAGGAGGATGCCAAAACATTTTATGGGGAAACAATATAGGGTTAAATGTGTGCATTTCCAAAATTTAAAAACACCGAAAAAGAAAGCCACCTAAAAGGACGACTGAAGGAACAAGATGAAGAAAAACCGAACTCCAAAGTTAACAGAAAAATTGAAATCAGACATGTGATTATCAAAATTAAGGAAATACAAACAAACCAATAGGAAAAAAATCAGGAGATCTCACACTTGAGTTTTGACAACAGGAACAAACCGCAGAAGCCATTACTGGGATAAAACAGGGAGACAAGCACACAGCTGCAAGTATGAAACCACATCACAACTGGTAGCAAGGAAAAAAGAATAACCGAAAAGGCATAGCCACACATTTATGCTAGCAAATCCAAGAACTGAGAGAAAAGGATAAATTCCCAGACACATAGAAACTTCCAAGATTAGGTCAGGAAACCTACAAAATCTCAGCTCTCTAGTTTAGACGGAAGCCTTTGAAGCAGTAATCCAACCCCTGCCAACACACAGAAGGCCAGGTCAAGTCATTTGCTTGGGCCACTCTTCTATGTATTTAGTGAAGGCATTGTCATGTCCTCTCATCAAATCCAGAGATGGAAGAGGTGGGTAAACTCTAATTTACAAGGATAAAGACCCAATTCAAAGAAGGACATTTTAGGAAACCCACCCATGTCATTTCAATAAGGAAAGATAATAAACAATATAATTCTTTCCTTTTCTCCCTGTGACTTCCTTTGGTTTTGAGAGGGCCACATTGTTTTCCTATGAATTGATGTTGTTCTTGTTGCTGTTCTGTTGAGAAAGCCTGCCTATCATCCATCATCCATTTTTGACAGAGTATTCACGGATGCTTTAGTTGCATGGACGTCCTAGTGCTCCTCCTAATATATGCCACAACTCCTGACCACCCATTAATCAGTTCTCTTTTCGGTAGCCCTCATCTGGATTCTCAGAGTCCTGAGTCACTCCTGGTGGGTCTCCTTCTCTGACTTCTTGCCCTTTATTATTCCCTTCCTTAAGTGGGCCAAGGTATTCCTCCCGAGGCACATATTGTGGGTAGCCATATGACATTTCCCTTTGTTTGCTTGCCTTTTCCATTTCCCAACAGCAGGGCATGGGACATTCATGTCAAGGCAAGGTCCAGGGGTTCATTCACTCGACGGCAGAGGAATACTGTGGTGCCGAAATGGACCCAAACTTTCTGATCCACTAGTCCTTGCAAGGGCATTGCGACTCACTCCAAAGGTCTGCTCGAATGGGCCTTGCAAGCCTTCGGTATAGGCCGTCCCTTTCCTTCTGACTAAAGAGTCTTGGTCCACATGTTTATACCCGTTACCACAACAAGTACAGTTAACTAATAATAACAACGGGTTCGGTCCAGGCCTCTTCATTGAGAGTTAGCTCAGATGCAGAATATCACTCTCCTCAAAGACTTTGCAAAGGTATTTAAGGGAAAGCCAGGTAGACAGAGGCCTCATCCCTTAGCCGCGTGTTTCAGAACACTAGGAGACGAGGCCACAGACAGCACCATATAGCGATGCCCTCACCTTTTACCTCCGAAAGGGACTTTCCGTATCTTAGTCATCACTGACCCATAGGCAAAAGACGCTGACAAAGTACGCTCTCACCCACAGGACGACAAACCCCACGGAGAGCTGCTTATACCCGCGAGGCCTCACCTTTTCTTGAGATATCTAGAAATTGTAGTGTAAAAGGACACCTTGCCGTCTCTGGAGATATGTTGGCCTAAAGGAAGGTATACTGAATGTCATTTTCCTTCCTCTATGTCTCCAGAAAGGGGAAGTTGGACATTAACCCACAAGACATCCTGAGTTCTTGATCAGGTTCAGAGGGCTCTTGTTCTGTCCTTCCCGGGGCTTCCTACTTAAAGCCATAGGACACCAAGGTCATGGGAGAGGGACAGCTGCTTCAGTGAAGCCAGCATCTGTGATGTCACAAAGCCTTGAGGTCATAGCAACCACTCCTCATCAACCCAGGCCTGATCACTACACTTGACTGGAGTAGTCATGGGTGGGCCAAGAGGACCCCAAGCCATCCCAAACCGCTGGAGCCGCCTGGGTCTCTCACCAAGGCAGTTTGTGAAGCGAGTCGGTGTCAACTTCTCCATGGCCCAATTCGTAGTATTTGGTCGTGAGTGTCAGCACCAGCCCTCTGGACCTCGGAGAAAGGCAAGGATCCCTCATTCCATCTTAGCCACGACAGGCCAAGAAACTAACAGACCACAAGCAAAGCCTCAGGGGAGGAAATCCGAGCCCTGCGTAAGGGTGAGACCCTCCCACCAAATCATGGAGCATCTCAACAGGAAAAGGTCCACCCAAGGGAAGCTCAAAGTGAACCCCCGCAACCGTGCCAAAGACATGTCTGGAATCTTCCACAGCAAGCACACGAGTACCTCGATGGTCTCCAGAAACGGTGCCAACAAGGCCTCCCAATCTTCCAAAAACACCATTCATCCAAGGCAGACTCTACACCCTAGAACCTTAGGTCCAGGACGGACTCATGTTCTTGGAGTCCACAGAAGCCAACGGAGAGCATGTTGGAAGAGACCCAAGCCCAAGTGAAGCCATCTGAAAGACTTCAGTGCCCATTTCAGGAAGACAACTTGTATGTGCAAAAGGACGCATTGAAGAGGATTCGAATGTGGAAGAACCTTGAGCACTCCCTCATGGTGGATCAGCTACCCTCTGTGGAACTGCATGGAGATGTGGCAGCACAAGCCTGCCTTCACCCTCTCATGACCATCCCCCAAATGGTTCCATGCGATAAGCAAACAGTGCCTCTTGAGGAAGATGGGCATGTTCCAATGGAGCCCCGAGAGGATGCACAATGTGTTAACAAGGGGTCAGTACAGCACGACAGACAGCGGATGCTGCAGGTTGGTGAGGAGATCCAGGAAGGCAAAGAACAGGAGAATGAACAAGGAAGCTCCAAGCGAAGGTCGGGCATTTTAGGATGGTGGGAGGTTCTCTATACCTGGCTGCCCTCCATAGGAACCTAGGTCCAAATTCAATAAAACATCCTTTGGCCCCAGTCAATTATTGTGCACTGTTTTTGTCTTTGTTATCTTATCGAACATGCACATGCACGTTTGGACAGAGAGGCAGAGAGATCCCAATCAGGGGGTGGAGCTGGAGAGGGAGAA
Organism: Mustela nivalis; assembly: GCF_964662115.1. Taxonomy (NCBI): domain Eukaryota; kingdom Metazoa; phylum Chordata; class Mammalia; order Carnivora; family Mustelidae; genus Mustela; species Mustela nivalis. Next base: position 997,098 of record NW_028136418.1, read on the forward strand.
GCTTACTTGCCCCTGAGCAGAGAACCTGAGAACAGAGTCAATGCCAAGGCCCTGGAATCATGAGTTGATCTGAAGGCCACGTCTGAACTGATGGACACAACCCGGGACCCAACAATTGACTTCTGAATACCTCCTGGTTCAAGACAGAACCGCTGCTCTGTCATTGTTCAGAAATGCAGGGGATAAGGATTTTGGCTTGGCTGCTGTTGCTTGAGCTATCCGGCCTGCTTCGAGAGCTGGTATAGCTTTTCCTCTTGAAGTCAGTGACTGGGCTATGGACAAACTATTCTCCGATGCCTATTTGCCTAAAGAGAATACCTCCATGCCTAGATTTTCTGGGGGGAATGGCACTATGTCTTTAGGTGCTCCGCTTCTGTGGAAGGTGTTGGGAGTTCTCTGTGCCTCTGATTCTGGACCACTTTCTCTGCTCCCAGATGAGGGTCCTTTCCAGCCCCGAGTTCTCTAATCTAGGATCAGCCCTCTTTTCTTTCTCTCACTCTTAATTCACCTACAAGAGGCACCTCTTTCATTTCCTTAGAGATTCCCTAAGCTCACTATCATGTTCCATCATTCTGCCTTCTCTCTTAGAATTTGCATCCTTATTTTCTAGGCTTGTTCTTCTCGGTTCCTAATTGGATCCTCCACTTCTACCATGTTCCCGAACTTTGCATCCAGTCTCCTGCCAATCTTCTCTTCAGGAGTTCTTTAGGTGTTTTTATCTTTATCAGTTTTATCTCTGTGTTTCGAGACTCTCTGATATCTCCTATGTTTTCTGATGTACAGCGAGTATCCAGGCCACAGCTTTCTATCCCGCATCGGGCGTGCTCTATGTAGAGGTTTCACTCTGACTGCCTAGTCGTAATCACTCCTTCTTCCTTTACCTGGGAATCAATTGATTCTTCCATCTTTGCATTGGATCTAAGTCTCTGTCACCTCTCTGTATTCGTTAAACTCATTCTGTTTTCTAACCTGAGGGTAATTTATTTAGGAGGAAGTGATCCGTGAGTGACCCAGGGCTCGCCCTTAAGGTTTGTTGAGTGCATGCGTGTGTGTGTGTGTGTTTGTGAGAGTGTATGTGGCATGCATGCCACTGCTGTTTGTGTTGTGGCTGACCCTGTCCTGGAGGCCAGTCATTTGCAGTAGCTCTCCTTTCCGGCCGTTTGTTGTTTTTAGGGTCCGGGCTGAATATGCTGAGGTTTACCTTGGTGGGCTCTGGTGTGCCTGTGAAAGGAGAAACTCTACCAACTCAACAGAACGCAGGCCTGCAGAATGCTGTGTTCAGAAGAGAACATGTGGTCAAAGCTTTCTTCTCGTCCCGTATGGGAGAGTCTGTTCTCCTTGGACTAAGCATCTTGGACTGAGGAAGGCAATCCTCCAAGTGTTCCACTGTTGGTATTTTGTGTTGGCTGGCTAGGGAGTCTCTGTCCTCACATACCTGTCTTGGCCAAGCTCTGTCTTGATGCTGCTGTTGTGAGAGCCAAAATTTATTATGTCCACATTGAGTCATCTCCACGAACACTGCATTTCACGGAATCACTCCCACGACTCATCATCTTCCCACTGCGTCTCTTGGTATTGTCTCTCTCTGATCATTGTCTCCAGGCTGTCTGCTCCTGGTCGCTTGTTGGTGTCATATGCAGGAAAAAGATGGTGTTCTTTCAAGTTGATGTCTGCCAAGCCTGCTGATAGGAAAACTTCAGCCCTCAACACTTGTGTTGTCAAGTACTCGTGCCCTTCAGACCCTCTGCGTCTCACAGTCAACGGCACTGGGAAACAGGGTCCTTGTGTGTTCCCAGGGTGCCCTGCTCTCCTGTGCTTTGGTCCTCTTCATGGACTCCAGCCCTCTGATCCACGAACCAACCAAATCTCCCCTGAGCCATGTCTCCAACCTTCTCCCATCATCTCTGCACCTTCCGTTCTATTTCGCTCTGGAGTTTACCTTGTAGGCTTCAGGTCAATTTCCACCCCACTGCAGTTGTTGTGGTCATCTTTTTGTTGCCTTCATGGTTGAAGAAGCATGAGGTTATTAGACACTACTACCATCTCAGTGTCTTCATGTCACCACAATTTGTACTGTGACATAAGCAAGAAGGAATTCTTCCACATGTCTCTTATGGCAGTCTTGCGGAGAGCATTGGACTTTGTCACATCTATCATTCTCAGAAAGACAATAAACAGACGATTTCACTAACTCATGACAGTCAAGAAACATACGAAAAAGAAAGGGTATTGGGACAAACATTATGACTCTAATGAGGAATTCAAATGGTGCTGTTTGTTGGAAGGCCGTTTTGTGAGAACACGGGATTCTTGAAGAGGACAAGAGATGACATTCCTTTAAGGAGATTTCCTGAAACTAATGGAATGTGAGATTTCAAGGCATGTCAAATTGAATTGCTACCCACAAGAGACCGAATTCCATTCTCTCGTATTTTAATAATAATTGTGATGTGAAACACACACACACCACACAGCATTAACACATGCACATGCAAACACACAAAGATAAGACATGCAAAATATGGGAAGGAAGCGAGGAATCGTACCAATGAAGCAACCCCAAGAAAATACCATATAGGTGAAAGGCAAATAGAATCCAAGTCAGAAGCCAACCGAAATGAGAAAGTGAACTATTACCTATCAATAATACATTCAGTACTCAGGACTAAAGACTCCCGTCAATACAAACAGTTTGTAACAGTGGTTGAAATTCCAAATCAAAAAAAAAAAAAAAATAGAAACATCCATAAGAAAACAGCAAATATTAAACAGGCTCGTCCTTCTGTTGCCCATAGGAGATTTCCTTCGACTATAAAGATACTCATAGCTTGCAAGTGAAGAAACAGGGAAGATGTAGGTTATGCTATTCCCAAGGAGAAGAGAGCCAAAGTGTTTGTGCCTAAGTCAGCGAGAGTCATTTTATGCCTTCGAGAGAAAAAAGCTAAGCGGAAGGTGTTTTGTCTTGATGGAGCATCAAAACATCAGAAACCTGGAAGAATTGCCAACATATCCACCATGAAAAAAGGTGTATCTAAACGTTGGAAGCCTATGAACACACAGGAATGGAGATGGCGACGTTTATCCAATACTGTTGGCAACTATGATATCCAGGTTAAGCACAGGACAGATTATCTGGATGGGAAGGTGCTAAGGAATAACAGACGTCCACATGGGCATTCGAGACCACCTGAACTTTGGGGGTCCATGAGTAAGATTGCGTCTCTGAGGACAATAAGATATGTTCTTCCCAGCAGCAGACCTAACTTTGTCTATCGCAGGTCATGAGCTCGAGTCCAAATCCAGTCATAATTCATGGAAGAGAAGTCAAAACCTATCCTGTGCACTTATCATCACGAAGGTATGAAAACAGGAAGATATCACTTTCAAATTGGAAATACAGCCAGACACTAAAGTGGAAAACACAACACATTCACGAACTGCAATGAATGCAAGAAAGAAAATCCAAAGGAAAAGAAGAGCCATGAACGAAGGAATTCTAAGAAACTTAGAGGAGGATGCCAAAACATTTTATGGGGAAACAATATAGGGTTAAATGTGTGCATTTCCAAAATTTAAAAACACCGAAAAAGAAAGCCACCTAAAAGGACGACTGAAGGAACAAGATGAAGAAAAACCGAACTCCAAAGTTAACAGAAAAATTGAAATCAGACATGTGATTATCAAAATTAAGGAAATACAAACAAACCAATAGGAAAAAAATCAGGAGATCTCACACTTGAGTTTTGACAACAGGAACAAACCGCAGAAGCCATTACTGGGATAAAACAGGGAGACAAGCACACAGCTGCAAGTATGAAACCACATCACAACTGGTAGCAAGGAAAAAAGAATAACCGAAAAGGCATAGCCACACATTTATGCTAGCAAATCCAAGAACTGAGAGAAAAGGATAAATTCCCAGACACATAGAAACTTCCAAGATTAGGTCAGGAAACCTACAAAATCTCAGCTCTCTAGTTTAGACGGAAGCCTTTGAAGCAGTAATCCAACCCCTGCCAACACACAGAAGGCCAGGTCAAGTCATTTGCTTGGGCCACTCTTCTATGTATTTAGTGAAGGCATTGTCATGTCCTCTCATCAAATCCAGAGATGGAAGAGGTGGGTAAACTCTAATTTACAAGGATAAAGACCCAATTCAAAGAAGGACATTTTAGGAAACCCACCCATGTCATTTCAATAAGGAAAGATAATAAACAATATAATTCTTTCCTTTTCTCCCTGTGACTTCCTTTGGTTTTGAGAGGGCCACATTGTTTTCCTATGAATTGATGTTGTTCTTGTTGCTGTTCTGTTGAGAAAGCCTGCCTATCATCCATCATCCATTTTTGACAGAGTATTCACGGATGCTTTAGTTGCATGGACGTCCTAGTGCTCCTCCTAATATATGCCACAACTCCTGACCACCCATTAATCAGTTCTCTTTTCGGTAGCCCTCATCTGGATTCTCAGAGTCCTGAGTCACTCCTGGTGGGTCTCCTTCTCTGACTTCTTGCCCTTTATTATTCCCTTCCTTAAGTGGGCCAAGGTATTCCTCCCGAGGCACATATTGTGGGTAGCCATATGACATTTCCCTTTGTTTGCTTGCCTTTTCCATTTCCCAACAGCAGGGCATGGGACATTCATGTCAAGGCAAGGTCCAGGGGTTCATTCACTCGACGGCAGAGGAATACTGTGGTGCCGAAATGGACCCAAACTTTCTGATCCACTAGTCCTTGCAAGGGCATTGCGACTCACTCCAAAGTTCTGCTCGAATGGGCCTTGCAAGCCTTCGGTATAGGCCGTCCCTTTCCTTCTGACTAAAGAGTCTTGGTCCACATGTTTATACCCGTTACCACAACAAGTACAGTTAACTAATAATAACAACGGGTTCGGTCCAGGCCTCTTCATTGAGAGTTAGCTCAGATGCAGAATATCACTCTCCTCAAAGACTTTGCAAAGGTATTTAAGGGAAAGCCAGGTAGACAGAGGCCTCATCCCTTAGCCGCGTGTTTCAGAACACTAGGAGACGAGGCCACAGACAGCACCATATAGCGATGCCCTCACCTTTTACCTCCGAAAGGGACTTTCCGTATCTTAGTCATCACTGACCCATAGGCAAAAGACGCTGACAAAGTACGCTCTCACCCACAGGACGACAAACCCCACGGAGAGCTGCTTATACCCGCGAGGCCTCACCTTTTCTTGAGATATCTAGAAATTGTAGTGTAAAAGGACACCTTGCCGTCTCTGGGGATATGTTGGCCTAAAGGAAGGTATACTGAATGTCATTTTCCTTCCTCTATGTCTCCAGAAAGGGGAAGTTGGACATTAACCCACAAGGCATCCTGAGTTCTTGATCAGGTTCAGAGGGCTCTTGTTCTGTCCTTCCCGGGGCTTCCTACTTAAAGCCATAGGACACCAAGGTCATGGGAGAGGGACAGCTGCTTCAGTGAAGCCAGCATCTGTGATGTCACAAAGCCTTGAGGTCATAGCAACCACTCCTCATCAACCCAGGCCTGATCACTACACTTGACTGGAGTAGTCATGGGTGGGCCAAGAGGACCCCAAGCCATCCCAAACCGCTGGAGCCGCCTGGGTCTCTCACCAAGGCAGTTTGCGAAGCGAGTCGGTGTCAACTTCTCCATGGCCCAATTCGTAGTATTTGGTCGTGAGTGTCAGCACCAGCCCTCTGGACCTCGGAGAAAGGCAAGGATCCCTCATTCCATCTTAGCCACGACAGGCCAAGAAACTAACAGACCACAAGCAAAGCCTCAGGGGAGGAAATCCGAGCCCTGCGTAAGGGTGAGACCCTCCCACCAAATCATGGAGCATCTCAACAGGAAAAGGTCCACCCAAGGGAAGCTCAAAGTGAACCCCCGCAACCGTGCCAAAGACATGTCTGGAATCTTCCACAGCAAGCACACGAGTACCTCGATGGTCTCCAGAAACGGTGCCAACAAGGCCTCCCAATCTTCCAAAAACACCATTCATCCAAGGCAGACTCTACACCCTAGAACCTTAGGTCCAGGACGGACTCATGTTCTTGGAGTCCACAGAAGCCAACGGAGAGCATGTTGGAAGAGACCCAAGCCCAAGTGAAGCCATCTGAAAGACTTCGGTGCCCATTTCAGGAAGACAACTTGTATGTGCAAAAGGACGCATTGAAGAGGATTCGAATGTGGAAGAACCTTGAGCACTCCCTCATGGTGGATCAGCTACCCTCTGTGGAACTGCATGGAGATGTGGCAGCACAAGCCTGCCTTCACCCTCTCATGACCATCCCCCAAATGGTTACATGCGATAAGCAAACAGTGCCTCTTGAGGAAGATGGGCATGTTCCAATGGAGCCCCGAGAGGATGCACAATGTGTTAACAAGGGGTCAGTACAGCACGACAGACAGCGGATGCTGCAGGTTGGTGAGGAGATCCAGGAAGGCAAAGAACAGGAGAATGAACAAGGAAGCTCCAAGCGAAGGTCGGGCATTTTAGGATGGTGGGAGGTTCTCTATACCTGGCTGCCCTCCATAGGAACCTAGGTCCAAATTCAATAAAACATCCTTTGGCCCCAGTCAATTATTGTGCACTGTTTTTGTCTTTGTTATCTTATCGAACATGCACATGCACGTTTGGACAGAGAGGCAGAGAGATCCCAATCAGGGGGTGGAGCTGGAGAGGGAGAAGCTTACTTGCCCCTGAGCAGAGAACCTGAGAACAGAGTCAATGCCAAGGCCCTGGAATCATGAGTTGATCTGAAGGCCGCGTCTGAACTGATGGACACAACCCGGGACCCAACAATTGACTTCTGAATACCTCCTGGTTCAAGACAGAACCGCTGCTCTGTCATTGTTCAGAAATGCAGGGGATAAGGATTTTGGCTTGGCTGCTGTTGCTTGAGCTATCCGGCCTGCTTCGAGAGCTGGTATAGCTTTTCCTCTTGAAGTCAGTGACTGGGCTATGGACAAACTATTCTCCGATGCCTATTTGCCTAAAGAGAATACCTCCATGCCTAGATTTTCCGGGGGGAATGGCACTATGTCTTTAGGTGCTCCGCTTCTGTGGAAGGTGTTGGGAGTTCTCTGTGCCTCTGATTCTGGACCACTTTCTCTGCTCCCAGATGAGGGTCCTTTCCAGCCCCGAGTTCTCTAATCTAGGATCAGCCCTCTTTTCTTTCTCTCACTCTTAATTCACCTACAAGAGGCACCTCTTTCATTTCCTTAGAGATTCCCTAAGCTCACTATCATGTTCCATCATTCTGCCTTCTCTCTTAGAATTTGCATCCTTATTTTCTAGGCTTGTTCTTCTCGGTTCCTAATTGGATCCTCCACTTCTACCATGTTCCCGAACTTTGCATCCAGTCTCCTGCCAATCTTCTCTTCAGGAGTTCTTTAGGTGTTTTTATCTTTATCAGTTTTATCTCTGTGTTTCGAGACTCTCTGATATCTCCTATGTTTTCTGATGTACAGCGAGTATCCAGGCCACAGCTTTCTATCCCGCATCGGGCGTGCTCTATGTAGAGGTTTCACTCTGACTGCCTAGTCGTAATCACTCCTTCTTCCTTTACCTGGGAATCAATTGATTCTTCCATCTTTGCATTGGATCTAAGTCTCTGTCACCTCTCTGTATTCGTTAAACTCATTCTGTTTTCTAACCTGAGGGTAATTTATTTAGGAGGAAGTGATCCGTGAGTGACCCAGGGCTCGCCCTTAAGGTTTGTTGAGTGCATGCGTGTGTGTGTGTGTTTGTGAGAGTGTATGTGGCATGCATGCCACTGCTGTTTGTGTTGTGGCTGACCCTGTCCTGGAGGCCAGTCATTTGCAGTAGCTCTCCTTTCCGGCCGTTTGTTGTTTTTAGGGTCCGGGCTGAATATGCTGAGGTTTACCTTGGTGGGCTCTGGTGTGCCTGTGAAAGGAGAAACTCTACCAACTCAACAGAACGCAGGCCTGCAGAATTCTGTGTTCAGAAGAGAACATGTGGTCAAAGCTTTCTTCTCGTCCCGTATGGGAGAGTCTGTTCTCCTTGGACTAAGCATCTTGGACTGAGGAAGGCAATCCTCCAAGTGTTCCACTGTTGGTATTTTGTGTTGGCTGGCTAGGGAGTCTCTGTCCTCACATACCTGTCTTGGCCAAGCTCTGTCTTGATGCTGCTGTTGTGAGAGCCAAAATTTATTATGTCCACATTGAGTCATCTCCACGAACACTGCCTTTCACGGAATCACTCCCACGACTCATCATCTTCCCACTGCGTCTCTTGGTATTGTCTCTCTCTGATCATTGTCTCCAGGCTGTCTGCTCCTGGTCGCTTGTTGGTGTCATATGCAGGAAAAAGATGGTGTTCTTTCAAGTTGATGTCTGCCAAGCCTGCTGATAGGAAAACTTCAGCCCTCAACACTTGTGTTGTCAAGTACTCGTGCCCTTCAGACCCTCTGCGTCTCACAGTCAACGGCACTGGGAAACAGGTTCCTTGTGTGTTCCCAGGGTGCCCTGCTCTCCTGTGCTTTGGTCCTCTTCATGGACTCCAGCCCTCTGATCCACGAACCAACCAAATCTCCCCTGAGCCATGTCTCCAACCTTCTCCCATCATCTCTGCAACTTCCGTTCTATTTCGCTGTGGAGTTTACCTTGTAGGCTTCAGGTCAATTTCCACCCCACTGCAGTTGTTGTGGTCATCTTTTTGTTGCCTTCATGGTTGAAGAAGCATGAGGTTATTAGACACTACTACCATCTCAGTGTCTTCATGTCACCACAATTTGTACTGTGACATAAGCAAGAAGGAATTCTTCCACATGTCTCTTATGGCAGTCTTGCGGAGAGCATTGGACTTTGTCACATCTATCATTCTCAGAAAGACAATAAACAGACGATTTCACTAACTCATGACAGTCAAGAAACATACGAAAAAGAAAGGGTATTGGGACAAACATTATGACTCTAATGAGGAATTCAAATGGTGCTGTTTGTTGGAAGGCCGTTTTGTGAGAACACGGGATTCTTGAAGAGGACAAGAGATGACATTCCTTTAAGGAGATTTCCTGAAACTAATGGAATGTGAGATTTCAAGGCATGTCAAATTGAATTGCTACCCACAAGAGACCGAATTCCATTCTCTCGTATTTTAATAATAATTGTGATGTGAAACACACACACACCACACAGCATTAACACATGCACATGCAAACACACAAAGATAAGACATGCAAAATATGGGAAGGAAGCGAGGAATCGTACCAATGAAGCAACCCCAAGAAAATACCATATAGGTGAAAGGCAAATAGAATCCAAGTCAGAAGCCAACCGAAATGAGAAAGTGAACTATTACCTATCAATAATACATTCAGTACTCAGGACTAAAGACTCCCGTCAATACAAACAGTTTGTAACAGTGGTTGAAATTCCAAATCAAAAAAAAAAAAATAGAAACATCCATAAGAAAACAGCAAATATTAAACAGGCTCGTCCTTCTGTTGCCCATAGGAGATTTCCTTCGACTATAAAGATACTCATAGCTTGCAAGTGAAGAAACAGGGAAGATGTAGGTTATGCTATTCCCAAGGAGAAGAGAGCCAAAGTGTTTGTGCCTAAGTCAGCGAGAGTCATTTTATGCCTTCGAGAGAAAAAAGCTAAGCGGAAGGTGTTTTGTCTTGATGGAGCATCAAAACATCAGAAACCTGGAAGAATTGCCAACATATCCACCATGAAAAAAGGTGTATCTAAACGTTGGAAGCCTATGAACACACAGGAATGGAGATGGCGACGTTTATCCAATACTGTTGGCAACTATGATATCCAGGTTAAGCACAGGACAGATTATCTGGATGGGAAGGTGCTAAGGAATAACAGACGTCCACATGGGCATTCGAGACCACCTGAACTTTGGGGGTCCATGAGTAAGATTGCGTCTCTGAGGACAATAAGATATGTTCTTCCCAGCAGCAGACCTAACTTTGTCTATCGCAGGTCATGAGCTCGAGTCCAAATCCAGTCATAATTCATGGAAGAGAAGTCAAAACCTATCCTGTGCACTTATCATCACGAAGGTATGAAAACAGGAAGATATCACTTTCAAATTGGAAATACAGCCAGACACTAAAGTGGAAAACACAACACATTCACGAACTGCAATGAATGCAAGAAAGAAAATCCAAAGGAAAAGAAGAGCCATGAACGAAGGAATTCTAAGAAACTTAGAGGAGGATGCCAAAACATTTTATGGGGAAACAATATAGGGTTAAATGTGTGCATTTCCAAAATTTAAAAACACCGAAAAAGAAAGCCACCTAAAAGGACGACTGAAGGAACAAGATGAAGAAAAACCGAACTCCAAAGTTAACAGAAAAATTGAAATCAGACATGTGATTATCAAAATTAAGGAAATACAAACAAACCAATAGGAAAAAAATCAGGAGATCTCACACTTGAGTTTTGACAACAGGAACAAACCGCAGAAGCCATTACTGGGATAAAACAGGGAGACAAGCACACAGCTGCAAGTATGAAACCACATCACAACTGGTAGCAAGGAAAAAAGAATAACCGAAAAGGCATAGCCACACATTTATGCTAGCAAATCCAAGAACTGAGAGAAAAGGATAAATTCCCAGACACATAGAAACTTCCAAGATTAGGTCAGGAAACCTACAAAATCTCAGCTCTCTAGTTTAGACGGAAGCCTTTGAAGCAGTAATCCAACCCCTGCCAACACACAGAAGGCCAGGTCAAGTCATTTGCTTGGGCCACTCTTCTATGTATTTAGTGAAGGCATTGTCATGTCCTCTCATCAAATCCAGAGATGGAAGAGGTGGGTAAACTCTAATTTACAAGGATAAAGACCCAATTCAAAGAAGGACATTTTAGGAAACCCACCCATGTCATTTCAATAAGGAAAGATAATAAACAATATAATTCTTTCCTTTTCTCCCTGTGACTTCCTTTGGTTTTGAGAGGGCCACATTGTTTTCCTATGAATTGATGTTGTTCTTGTTGCTGTTCTGTTGAGAAAGCCTGCCTATCATCCATCATCCATTTTTGACAGAGTATTCACGGATGCTTTAGTTGCATGGACGTCCTAGTGCTCCTCCTAATATATGCCACAACTCCTGACCACCCATTAATCAGTTCTCTTTTCGGTAGCCCTCATCTGGATTCTCAGAGTCCTGAGTCACTCCTGGTGGGTCTCCTTCTCTGACTTCTTGCCCTTTATTATTCCCTTCCTTAAGTGGGCCAAGGTATTCCTCCCGAGGCACATATTGTGGGTAGCCATATGACATTTCCCTTTGTTTGCTTGCCTTTTCCATTTCCCAACAGCAGGGCATGGGACATTCATGTCAAGGCAAGGTCCAGGGGTTCATTCACTCGACGGCAGAGGAATACTGTGGTGCCGAAATGGACCCAAACTTTCTGATCCACTAGTCCTTGCAAGGGCATTGCGACTCACTCCAAAGGTCTGCTCGAATGGGCCTTGCAAGCCTTCGGTATAGGCCGTCCCTTTCCTTCTGACTAAAGAGTCTTGGTCCACATGTTTATACCCGTTACCACAACAAGTACAGTTAACTAATAATAACAACGGGTTCGGTCCAGGCCTCTTCATTGAGAGTTAGCTCAGATGCAGAATATCACTCTCCTCAAAGACTTTGCAAAGGTATTTAAGGGAAAGCCAGGTAGACAGAGGCCTCATCCCTTAGCCGCGTGTTTCAGAACACTAGGAGACGAGGCCACAGACAGCACCATATAGCGATGCCCTCACCTTTTACCTCCGAAAGGGACTTTCCGTATCTTAGTCATCACTGACCCATAGGCAAAAGACGCTGACAAAGTACGCTCTCACCCACAGGACGACAAACCCCACGGAGAGCTGCTTATACCCGCGAGGCCTCACCTTTTCTTGAGATATCTAGAAATTGTAGTGTAAAAGGACACCTTGCCGTCTCTGGGGATATGTTGGCCTAAAGGAAGGTATACTGAATGTCATTTTCCTTCCTCTATGTCTCCAGAAAGGGGAAGTTGGACATTAACCCACAAGACATCCTGAGTTCTTGATCAGGTTCAGAGGGCTCTTGTTCTGTCCTTCCCGGGGCTTCCTACTTAAAGCCATAGGACACCAAGGTCATGGGAGAGGGACAGCTGCTTCAGTGAAGCCAGCATCTGTGATGTCACAAAGCCTTGAGGTCATAGCAACCACTCCTCATCAACCCAGGCCTGATCACTACACTTGACTGGAGTAGTCATGGGTGGGCCAAGAGGACCCCAAGCCATCCCAAACCGCTGGAGCCGCCTGGGTCTCTCACCAAGGCAGTTTGCGAAGCGAGTCGGTGTCAACTTCTCCATGGCCCAATTCGTAGTATTTGGTCGTGAGTGTCAGCACCAGCCCTCTGGACCTCGGAGAAAGGCAAGGATCCCTCATTCCATCTTAGCCACGACAGGCCAAGAAACTAACAGACCACAAGCAAAGCCTCAGGGGAGGAAATCCGAGCCCTGCGTAAGGGTGAGACCCTCCCACCAAATCATGGAGCATCTCAACAGGAAAAGGTCCACCCAAGGGAAGCTCAAAGTGAACCCCCGCAACCGTGCCAAAGACATGTCTGGAATCTTCCACAGCAAGCACACGAGTACCTCGATGGTCTCCAGAAACGGTGCCAACAAGGCCTCCCAATCTTCCAAAAACACCATTCATCCAAGGCAGACTCTACACCCTAGAACCTTAGGTCCAGGACGGACTCATGTTCTTGGAGTCCACAGAAGCCAACGGAGAGCATGTTGGAAGAGACCCAAGCCCAAGTGAAGCCATCTGAAAGACTTCGGTGCCCATTTCAGGAAGACAACTTGTATGTGCAAAAGGACGCATTGAAGAGGATTCGAATGTGGAAGAACCTTGAGCACTCCCTCATGGTGGATCAGCTACCCTCTGTGGAACTGCATGGAGATGTGGCAGCACAAGCCTGCCTTCACCCTCTCATGACCATCCCCCAAATGGTTACATGCGATAAGCAAACAGTGCCTCTTGAGGAAGATGGGCATGTTCCAATGGAGCCCCGAGAGGATGCACAATGTGTTAACAAGGGGTCAGTACAGCACGACAGACAGCGGATGCTGCAGGTTGGTGAGGAGATCCAGGAAGGCAAAGAACAGGAGAATGAACAAGGAAGCTCCAAGCGAAGGTCGGGCATTTTAGGATGGTGGGAGGTTCTCTATACCTGGCTGCCCTCCATAGGAACCTAGGTCCAAATTCAATAAAACATCCTTTGGCCCCAGTCAATTATTGTGCACTGTTTTTGTCTTTGTTATCTTATCGAACATGCACATGCACGTTTGGACAGAGAGGCAGAGAGATCCCAATCAGGGGGTGGAGCTGGAGAGGGAGAAGCTTACTTGCCCCTGAGCAGAGAACCTGAGAACAGAGTCAATGCCAAGGCCCTGGAATCATGAGTTGATCTGAAGGCCGCGTCTGAACTGATGGACACAACCCGGGACCCAACAATTGACTTCTGAATACCTCCTGGTTCAAGACAGAACCGCTGCTCTGTCATTGTTCAGAAATGCAGGGGATAAGGATTTTGGCTTGGCTGCTGTTGCTTGAGCTATCCGGCCTGCTTCGAGAGCTGGTATAGCTTTTCCTCTTGAAGTCAGTGACTGGGCTATGGACAAACTATTCTCCGATGCCTATTTGCCTAAAGAGAATACCTCCATGCCTAGATTTTCCGGGGGGAATGGCACTATGTCTTTAGGTGCTCCGCTTCTGTGGAAGGTGTTGGGAGTTCTCTGTGCCTCTGATTCTGGACCACTTTCTCTGCTCCCAGATGAGGGTCCTTTCCAGCCCCGAGTTCTCTAATCTAGGATCAGCCCTCTTTTCTTTCTCTCACTCTTAATTCACCTACAAGAGGCACCTCTTTCATTTCCTTAGAGATTCCCTAAGCTCACTATCATGTTCCATCATTCTGCCTTCTCTCTTAGAATTTGCATCCTTATTTTCTAGGCTTGTTCTTCTCGGTTCCTAATTGGATCCTCCACTTCTACCATGTTCCCGAACTTTGCATCCAGTCTCCTGCCAATCTTCTCTTCAGGAGTTCTTTAGGTGTTTTTATCTTTATCAGTTTTATCTCTGTGTTTCGAGACTCTCTGATATCTCCTATGTTTTCTGATGTACAGCGAGTATCCAGGCCACAGCTTTCTATCCCGCATCGGGCGTGCTCTATGTAGAGGTTTCACTCTGACTGCCTAGTCGTAATCACTCCTTCTTCCTTTACCTGGGAATCAATTGATTCTTCCATCTTTGCATTGGATCTAAGTCTCTGTCACCTCTCTGTATTCGTTAAACTCATTCTGTTTTCTAACCTGAGGGTAATTTATTTAGGAGGAAGTGATCCGTGAGTGACCCAGGGCTCGCCCTTAAGGTTTGTTGAGTGCATGCGTGTGTGTGTGTGTGTTTGTGAGAGTGTATGTGGCATGCATGCCACTGCTGTTTGTGTTGTGGCTGACCCTGTCCTGGAGGCCAGTCATTTGCAGTAGCTCTCCTTTCCGGCCGTTTGTTGTTTTTAGGGTCCGGGCTGAATATGCTGAGGTTTACCTTGGTGGGCTCTGGTGTGCCTGTGAAAGGAGAAACTCTACCAACTCAACAGAACGCAGGCCTGCAGAATGCTGTGTTCAGAAGAGAACATGTGGTCAAAGCTTTCTTCTCGTCCCGTATGGGAGAGTCTGTTCTCCTTGGACTAAGCATCTTGGACTGAGGAAGGCAATCCTCCAAGTGTTCCACTGTTGGTATTTTGTGTTGGCTGGCTAGGGAGTCTCTGTCCTCACATACCTGTCTTGGCCAAGCTCTGTCTTGATGCTGCTGTTGTGAGAGCCAAAATTTATTATGTCCACATTGAGTCATCTCCACGAACACTGCCTTTCACGGAATCACTCCCACGACTCATCATCTTCCCACTGCGTCTCTTGGTATTGTCTCTCTCTGATCATTGTCTCCAGGCTGTCTGCTCCTGGTCGCTTGTTGGTGTCATATGCAGGAAAAAGATGGTGTTCTTTCAAGTTGATGTCTGCCAAGCCTGCTGATAGGAAAACTTCAGCCCTCAACACTTGTGTTGTCAAGTACTCGTGCCCTTCAGACCCTCTGCGTCTCACAGTCAACGGCACTGGGAAACAGGTTCCTTGTGTGTTCCCAGGGTGCCCTGCTCTCCTGTGCTTTGGTCCTCTTCATGGACTCCAGCCCTCTGATCCACGAACCAACCAAATCTCCCCTGAGCCATGTCTCCAACCTTCTCCCATCATCTCTGCAACTTCCGTTCTATTTCGCTGTGGAGTTTACCTTGTAGGCTTCAGGTCAATTTCCACCCCACTGCAGTTGTTGTGGTCATCTTTTTGTTGCCTTCATGGTTGAAGAAGCATGAGGTTATTAGACACTACTACCATCTCAGTGTCTTCATGTCACCACAATTTGTACTGTGACATAAGCAAGAAGGAATTCTTCCACATGTCTCTTATGGCAGTCTTGCGGAGAGCATTGGACTTTGTCACATCTATCATTCTCAGAAAGACAATAAACAGACGATTTCACTAACTCATGACAGTCAAGAAACATACGAAAAAGAAAGGGTATTGGGACAAACATTATGACTCTAATGAGGAATTCAAATGGTGCTGTTTGTTGGAAGGCCGTTTTGTGAGAACACGGGATTCTTGAAGAGGACAAGAGATGACATTCCTTTAAGGAGATTTCCTGAAACTAATGGAATGTGAGATTTCAAGGCATGTCAAATTGAATTGCTACCCACAAGAGACCGAATTCCATTCTCTCGTATTTTAATAATAATTGTGATGTGAAACACACACACACCACACAGCATTAACACATGCACATGCAAACACACAAAGATAAGACATGCAAAATATGGGAAGGAAGCGAGGAATCGTACCAATAAAGCAACCCCAAGAAAATACCATATAGGTGAAAGGCAAATAGAATCCAAGTCAGAAGCCAACCGAAATGAGAAAGTGAACTATTACCTATCAATAATACATTCAGTACTCAGGACTAAAGACTCCCGTCAATACAAACAGTTTGTAACAGTGGTTGAAATTCCAAATCAAAAAAAAAAAAAAAAATAGAAACATCCATAAGAAAACAGCAAATATTAAACAGGCTCGTCCTTCTGTTGCCCATAGGAGATTTCCTTCGACTATAAAGATACTCATAGCTTGCAAGTGAAGAAACAGGGAAGATGTAGGTTATGCTATTCCCAAGGAGAAGAGAGCCAAAGTGTTTGTGCCTAAGTCAGCGAGAGTCATTTTATGCCTTCGAGAGAAAAAAGCTAAGCGGAAGGTGTTTTGTCTTGATGGAGCATCAAAACATCAGAAACCTGGAAGAATTGCCAACATATCCACCATGAAAAAAGGTGTATCTAAACGTTGGAAGCCTATGAACACACAGGAATGGAGATGGCGACGTTTATCCAATACTGTTGGCAACTATGATATCCAGGTTAAGCACAGGACAGATTATCTGGATGGGAAGGTGCTAAGGAATAACAGACGTCCACATGGGCATTCGAGACCACCTGAACTTTGGGGGTCCATGAGTAAGATTGCGTCTCTGAGGACAATAAGATATGTTCTTCCCAGCAGCAGACCTAACTTTGTCTATCGCAGGTCATGAGCTCGAGTCCAAATCCAGTCATAATTCATGGAAGAGAAGTCAAAACCTATCCTGTGCACTTATCATCACGAAGGTATGAAAACAGGAAGATATCACTTTCAAATTGGAAATACAGCCAGACACTAAAGTGGAAAACACAACACATTCACGAACTGCAATGAATGCAAGAAAGAAAATCCAAAGGAAAAGAAGAGCCATGAACGAAGGAATTCTAAGAAACTTAGAGGAGGATGCCAAAACATTTTATGGGGAAACAATATAGGGTTAAATGTGTGCATTTCCAAAATTTAAAAACACCGAAAAAGAAAGCCACCTAAAAGGACGACTGAAGGAACAAGATGAAGAAAAACCGAACTCCAAAGTTAACAGAAAAATTGAAATCAGACATGTGATTATCAAAATTAAGGAAATACAAACAAACCAATAGGAAAAAAATCAGGAGATCTCACACTTGAGTTTTGACAACAGGAACAAACCGCAGAAGCCATTACTGGGATAAAACAGGGAGACAAGCACACAGCTGCAAGTATGAAACCACATCACAACTGGTAGCAAGGAAAAAAGAATAACCGAAAAGGCATAGCCACACATTTATGCTAGCAAATCCAAGAACTGAGAGAAAAGGATAAATTCCCAGACACATAGAAACTTCCAAGATTAGGTCAGGAAACCTACAAAATCTCAGCTCTCTAGTTTAGACGGAAGCCTTTGAAGCAGTAATCCAACCCCTGCCAACACACAGAAGGCCAGGTCAAGTCATTTGCTTGGGCCACTCTTCTATGTATTTAGTGAAGGCATTGTCATGTCCTCTCATCAAATCCAGAGATGGAAGAGGTGGGTAAACTCTAATTTACAAGGATAAAGACCCAATTCAAAGAAGGACATTTTAGGAAACCCACCCATGTCATTTCAATAAGGAAAGATAATAAACAATATAATTCTTTCCTTTTCTCCCTGTGACTTCCTTTGGTTTTGAGAGGGCCACATTGTTTTCCTATGAATTGATGTTGTTCTTGTTGCTGTTCTGTTGAGAAAGCCTGCCTATCATCCATCATCCATTTTTGACAGAGTATTCACGGATGCTTTAGTTGCATGGACGTCCTAGTGCTCCTCCTAATATATGCCACAACTCCTGACCACCCATTAATCAGTTCTCTTTTCGGTAGCCCTCATCTGGATTCTCAGAGTCCTGAGTCACTCCTGGTGGGTCTCCTTCTCTGACTTCTTGCCCTTTATTATTCCCTTCCTTAAGTGGGCCAAGGTATTCCTCCCGAGGCACATATTGTGGGTAGCCATATGACATTTCCCTTTGTTTGCTTGCCTTTTCCATTTCCCAACAGCAGGGCATGGGACATTCATGTCAAGGCAAGGTCCAGGGGTTCATTCACTCGACGGCAGAGGAATACTGTGGTGCCGAAATGGACCCAAACTTTCTGATCCACTAGTCCTTGCAAGGGCATTGCGACTCACTCCAAAGTTCTGCTCGAATGGGCCTTGCAAGCCTTCGGTATAGGCCGTCCCTTTCCTTCTGACTAAAGAGTCTTGGTCCACATGTTTATACCCGTTACCACAACAAGTACAGTTAACTAATAATAACAACGGGTTCGGTCCAGGCCTCTTCATTGAGAGTTAGCTCAGATGCAGAATATCACTCTCCTCAAAGACTTTGCAAAGGTATTTAAGGGAAAGCCAGGTAGACAGAGGCCTCATCCCTTAGCCGCGTGTTTCAGAACACTAGGAGACGAGGCCACAGACAGCACCATATAGCGATGCCCTCACCTTTTACCTCCGAAAGGGACTTTCCGTATCTTAGTCATCACTGACCCATAGGCAAAAGACGCTGACAAAGTACGCTCTCACCCACAGGACGACAAACCCCACGGAGAGCTGCTTATACCCGCGAGGCCTCACCTTTTCTTGAGATATCTAGAAATTGTAGTGTAAAAGGACACCTTGCCGTCTCTGGGGATATGTTGGCCTAAAGGAAGGTATACTGAATGTCATTTTCCTTCCTCTATGTCTCCAGAAAGGGGAAGTTGGACATTAACCCACAAGACATCCTGAGTTCTTGATCAGGTTCAGAGGGCTCTTGTTCTGTCCTTCCCGGGGCTTCCTACTTAAAGCCATAGGACACCAAGGTCATGGGAGAGGGACAGCTGCTTCAGTGAAGCCAGCATCTGTGATGTCACAAAGCCTTGAGGTCATAGCAACCACTCCTCATCAACCCAGGCCTGATCACTACACTTGACTGGAGTAGTCATGGGTGGGCCAAGAGGACCCCAAGCCATCCCAAACCGCTGGAGCCGCCTGGGTCTCTCACCAAGGCAGTTTGCGAAGCGAGTCGGTGTCAACTTCTCCATGGCCCAATTCGTAGTATTTGGTCGTGAGTGTCAGCACCAGCCCTCTGGACCTCGGAGAAAGGCAAGGATCCCTCATTCCATCTTAGCCACGACAGGCCAAGAAACTAACAGACCACAAGCAAAGCCTCAGGGGAGGAAATCCGAGCCCTGCGTAAGGGTGAGACCCTCCCACCAAATCATGGAGCATCTCAACAGGAAAAGGTCCACCCAAGGGAAGCTCAAAGTGAACCCCCGCAACTGTGCCAAAGACATGTCTGGAATCTTCCACAGCAAGCACACGAGTACCTCGATGGTCTCCAGAAACGGTGCCAACAAGGCCTCCCAATCTTCCAAAAACACCATTCATCCAAGGCAGACTCTACACCCTAGAACCTTAGGTCCAGGACGGACTCATGTTCTTGGAGTCCACAGAAGCCAACGGAGAGCATGTTGGAAGAGACCCAAGCCCAAGTGAAGCCATCTGAAAGACTTCGGTGCCCATTTCAGGAAGACAACTTGTATGTGCAAAAGGACGCATTGAAGAGGATTCGAATGTGGAAGAACCTTGAGCACTCCCTCATGGTGGATCAGCTACCCTCTGTGGAACTGCATGGAGATGTGGCAGCACAAGCCTGCCTTCACCCTCTCATGACCATCCCCCAAATGGTTACATGCGATAAGCAAACAGTGCCTCTTGAGGAAGATGGGCATGTTCCAATGGAGCCCCGAGAGGATGCACAATGTGTTAACAAGGGGTCAGTACAGCACGACAGACAGCGGATGCTGCAGGTTGGTGAGGAGATCCAGGAAGGCAAAGAACAGGAGAATGAACAAGGAAGCTCCAAGCGAAGGTCGGGCATTTTAGGATGGTGGGAGGTTCTCTATACCTGGCTGCCCTCCATAGGAACCTAGGTCCAAATTCAATAAAACATCCTTTGGCCCCAGTCAATTATTGTGCACTGTTTTTGTCTTTGTTATCTTATCGAACATGCACATGCACGTTTGGACAGAGAGGCAGAGAGATCCCAATCAGGGGGTGGAGCTGGAGAGGGAGAAGCTTACTTGCCCCTGAGCAGAGAACCTGAGAACAGAGTCAATGCCAAGGCCCTGGAATCATGAGTTGATCTGAAGGCCGCGTCTGAACTGATGGACACAACCCGGGACCCAACAATTGACTTCTGAATACCTCCTGGTTCAAGACAGAACCGCTGCTCTGTCATTGTTCAGAAATGCAGGGGATAAGGATTTTGGCTTGGCTGCTGTTGCTTGAGCTATCCGGCCTGCTTCGAGAGCTGGTATAGCTTTTCCTCTTGAAGTCAGTGACTGGGCTATGGACAAACTATTCTCCGATGCCTATTTGCCTAAAGAGAATACCTCCATGCCTAGATTTTCCGGGGGGAATGGCACTATGTCTTTAGGTGCTCCGCTTCTGTGGAAGGTGTTGGGAGTTCTCTGTGCCTCTGATTCTGGACCACTTTCTCTGCTCCCAGATGAGGGTCCTTTCCAGCCCCGAGTTCTCTAATCTAGGATCAGCCCTCTTTTCTTTCTCTCACTCTTAATTCACCTACAAGAGGCACCTCTTTCATTTCCTTAGAGATTCCCTAAGCTCACTATCATGTTCCATCATTCTGCCTTCTCTCTTAGAATTTGCATCCTTATTTTCTAGGCTTGTTCTTCTCGGTTCCTAATTGGATCCTCCACTTCTACCATGTTCCCGAACTTTGCATCCAGTCTCCTGCCAACCTTCTCTTCAGGAGTTCTTTAGGTGTTTTTATCTTTATCAGTTTTATCTCTGTGTTTCGAGACTCTCTGATATCTCCTATGTTTTCTGATGTACAGCGAGTATCCAGGCCACAGCTTTCTATCCCGCATCGGGCGTGCTCTATGTAGAGGTTTCACTCTGACTGCCTAGTCGTAATCACTCCTTCTTCCTTTACCTGGGAATCAATTGATTCTTCCATCTTTGCATTGGATCTAAGTCTCTGTCACCTCTCTGTATTCGTTAAACTCATTCTGTTTTCTAACCTGAGGGTAATTTATTTAGGAGGAAGTGATCCGTGAGTGACCCAGGGCTCGCCCTTAAGGTTTGTTGAGTGCATGCGTGTGTGTGTGTGTTTGTGAGAGTGTATGTGGCATGCATGCCACTGCTGTTTGTGTTGTGGCTGACCCTGTCCTGGAGGCCAGTCATTTGCAGTAGCTCTCCTTTCCGGCCGTTTGTTGTTTTTAGGGTCCGGGCTGAATATGCTGAGGTTTACCTTGGTGGGCTCTGGTGTGCCTGTGAAAGGAGAAACTCTACCAACTCAACAGAACGCAGGCCTGCAGAATGCTGTGTTCAGAAGAGAACATGTGGTCAAAGCTTTCTTCTCGTCCCGTATGGGAGAGTCTGTTCTCCTTGGACTAAGCATCTTGGACTGAGGAAGGCAATCCTCCAAGTGTTCCACTGTTGGTATTTTGTGTTGGCTGGCTAGGGAGTCTCTGTCCTCACATACCTGTCTTGGCCAAGCTCTGTCTTGATGCTGCTGTTGTGAGAGCCAAAATTTATTATGTCCACATTGAGTCATCTCCACGAACACTGCCTTTCACGGAATCACTCCCACGACTCATCATCTTCCCACTGCGTCTCTTGGTATTGTCTCTCTCTGATCATTGTCTCCAGGCTGTCTGCTCCTGGTCGCTTGTTGGTGTCATATGCAGGAAAAAGATGGTGTTCTTTCAAGTTGATGTCTGCCAAGCCTGCTGATAGGAAAACTTCAGCCCTCAACACTTGTGTTGTCAAGTACTCGTGCCCTTCAGACCCTCTGCGTCTCACAGTCAACGGCACTGGGAAACAGGTTCCTTGTGTGTTCCCAGGGTGCCCTGCTCTCCTGTGCTTTGGTCCTCTTCATGGACTCCAGCCCTCTGATCCACGAACCAACCAAATCTCCCCTGAGCCATGTCTCCAACCTTCTCCCATCATCTCTGCAACTTCCGTTCTATTTCGCTGTGGAGTTTACCTTGTAGGCTTCAGGTCAATTTCCACCCCACTGCAGTTGTTGTGGTCATCTTTTTGTTGCCTTCATGGTTGAAGAAGCATGAGGTTATTAGACACTACTACCATCTCAGTGTCTTCATGTCACCACAATTTGTACTGTGACATAAGCAAGAAGGAATTCTTCCACATGTCTCTTATGGCAGTCTTGCGGAGAGCATTGGACTTTGTCACATCTATCATTCTCAGAAAGACAATAAACAGACGATTTCACTAACTCATGACAGTCAAGAAACATACGAAAAAGAAAGGGTATTGGGACAAACATTATGACTCTAATGAGGAATTCAAATGGTGCTGTTTGTTGGAAGGCCGTTTTGTGAGAACACGGGATTCTTGAAGAGGACAAGAGATGACATTCCTTTAAGGAGATTTCCTGAAACTAATGGAATGTGAGATTTCAAGGCATGTCAAATTGAATTGCTACCCACAAGAGACCGAATTCCATTCTCTCGTATTTTAATAATAATTGTGATGTGAAACACACACACACCACACAGCATTAACACATGCACATGCAAACACACAAAGATAAGACATGCAAAATATGGGAAGGAAGCGAGGAATCGTACCAATAAAGCAACCCCAAGAAAATACCATATAGGTGAAAGGCAAATAGAATCCAAGTCAGAAGCCAACCGAAATGAGAAAGTGAACTATTACCTATCAATAATACATTCAGTACTCAGGACTAAAGACTCCCGTCAATACAAACAGTTTGTAACAGTGGTTGAAATTCCAAATCAAAAAAAAAAAAAAAATAGAAACATCCATAAGAAAACAGCAAATATTAAACAGGCTCGTCCTTCTGTTGCCCATAGGAGATTTCCTTCGACTATAAAGATACTCATAGCTTGCAAGTGAAGAAACAGGGAAGATGTAGGTTATGCTATTCCCAAGGAGAAGAGAGCCAAAGTGTTTGTGCCTAAGTCAGCGAGAGTCATTTTATGCCTTCGAGAGAAAAAAGCTAAGCGGAAGGTGTTTTGTCTTGATGGAGCATCAAAACATCAGAAACCTGGAAGAATTGCCAACATATCCACCATGAAAAAAGGTGTATCTAAACGTTGGAAGCCTATGAACACACAGGAATGGAGATGGCGACGTTTATCCAATACTGTTGGCAACTATGATATCCAGGTTAAGCACAGGACAGATTATCTGGATGGGAAGGTGCTAAGGAATAACAGACGTCCACATGGGCATTCGAGACCACCTGAACTTTGGGGGTCCATGAGTAAGATTGCGTCTCTGAGGACAATAAGATATGTTCTTCCCAGCAGCAGACCTAACTTTGTCTATCGCAGGTCATGAGCTCGAGTCCAAATCCAGTCATAATTCATGGAAGAGAAGTCAAAACCTATCCTGTGCACTTATCATCACGAAGGTATGAAAACAGGAAGATATCACTTTCAAATTGGAAATACAGCCAGACACTAAAGTGGAAAACACAACACATTCACGAACTGCAATGAATGCAAGAAAGAAAATCCAAAGGAAAAGAAGAGCCATGAACGAAGGAATTCTAAGAAACTTAGAGGAGGATGCCAAAACATTTTATGGGGAAACAATATAGGGTTAAATGTGTGCATTTCCAAAATTTAAAAACACCGAAAAAGAAAGCCACCTAAAAGGACGACTGAAGGAACAAGATGAAGAAAAACCGAACTCCAAAGTTAACAGAAAAATTGAAATCAGACATGTGATTATCAAAATTAAGGAAATACAAACAAACCAATAGGAAAAAAATCAGGAGATCTCACACTTGAGTTTTGACAACAGGAACAAACCGCAGAAGCCATTACTGGGATAAAACAGGGAGACAAGCACACAGCTGCAAGTATGAAACCACATCACAACTGGTAGCAAGGAAAAAAGAATAACCGAAAAGGCATAGCCACACATTTATGCTAGCAAATCCAAGAACTGAGAGAAAAGGATAAATTCCCAGACACATAGAAACTTCCAAGATTAGGTCAGGAAACCTACAAAATCTCAGCTCTCTAGTTTAGACGGAAGCCTTTGAAGCAGTAATCCAACCCCTGCCAACACACAGAAGGCCAGGTCAAGTCATTTGCTTGGGCCACTCTTCTATGTATTTAGTGAAGGCATTGTCATGTCCTCTCATCAAATCCAGAGATGGAAGAGGTGGGTAAACTCTAATTTACAAGGATAAAGACCCAATTCAAAGAAGGACATTTTAGGAAACCCACCCATGTCATTTCAATAAGGAAAGATAATAAACAATATAATTCTTTCCTTTTCTCCCTGTGACTTCCTTTGGTTTTGAGAGGGCCACATTGTTTTCCTATGAATTGATGTTGTTCTTGTTGCTGTTCTGTTGAGAAAGCCTGCCTATCATCCATCATCCATTTTTGACAGAGTATTCACGGATGCTTTAGTTGCATGGACGTCCTAGTGCTCCTCCTAATATATGCCACAACTCCTGACCACCCATTAATCAGTTCTCTTTTCGGTAGCCCTCATCTGGATTCTCAGAGTCCTGAGTCACTCCTGGTGGGTCTCCTTCTCTGACTTCTTGCCCTTTATTATTCCCTTCCTTAAGTGGGCCAAGGTATTCCTCCCGAGGCACATATTGTGGGTAGCCATATGACATTTCCCTTTGTTTGCTTGCCTTTTCCATTTCCCAACAGCAGGGCATGGGACATTCATGTCAAGGCAAGGTCCAGGGGTTCATTCACTCGACGGCAGAGGAATACTGTGGTGCCGAAATGGACCCAAACTTTCTGATCCACTAGTCCTTGCAAGGGCATTGCGACTCACTCCAAAGGTCTGCTCGAATGGGCCTTGCAAGCCTTCGGTATAGGCCGTCCCTTTCCTTCTGACTAAAGAGTCTTGGTCCACATGTTTATACCCGTTACCACAACAAGTACAGTTAACTAATAATAACAACGGGTTCGGTCCAGGCCTCTTCATTGAGAGTTAGCTCAGATGCAGAATATCACTCTCCTCAAAGACTTTGCAAAGGTATTTAAGGGAAAGCCAGGTAGACAGAGGCCTCATCCCTTAGCCGCGTGTTTCAGAACACTAGGAGACGAGGCCACAGACAGCACCATATAGCGATGCCCTCACCTTTTACCTCCGAAAGGGACTTTCCGTATCTTAGTCATCACTGACCCATAGGCAAAAGACGCTGACAAAGTACGCTCTCACCCACAGGACGACAAACCCCACGGAGAGCTGCTTATACCCGCGAGGCCTCACCTTTTCTTGAGATATCTAGAAATTGTAGTGTAAAAGGACACCTTGCCGTCTCTGGGGATATGTTGGCCTAAAGGAAGGTATACTGAATGTCATTTTCCTTCCTCTATGTCTCCAGAAAGGGGAAGTTGGACATTAACCCACAAGACATCCTGAGTTCTTGATCAGGTTCAGAGGGCTCTTGTTCTGTCCTTCCCGGGGCTTCCTACTTAAAGCCATAGGACACCAAGGTCATGGGAGAGGGACAGCTGCTTCAGTGAAGCCAGCATCTGTGATGTCACAAAGCCTTGAGGTCATAGCAACCACTCCTCATCAACCCAGGCCTGATCACTACACTTGACTGGAGTAGTCATGGGTGGGCCAAGAGGACCCCAAGCCATCCCAAACCGCTGGAGCCGCCTGGGTCTCTCACCAAGGCAGTTTGCGAAGCGAGTCGGTGTCAACTTCTCCATGGCCCAATTCGTAGTATTTGGTCGTGAGTGTCAGCACCAGCCCTCTGGACCTCGGAGAAAGGCAAGGATCCCTCATTCCATCTTAGCCACGACAGGCCAAGAAACTAACAGACCACAAGCAAAGCCTCAGGGGAGGAAATCCGAGCCCTGCGTAAGGGTGAGACCCTCCCACCAAATCATGGAGCATCTCAACAGGAAAAGGTCCACCCAAGGGAAGCTCAAAGTGAACCCCCGCAACTGTGCCAAAGACATGTCTGGAATCTTCCACAGCAAGCACACGAGTACCTCGATGGTCTCCAGAAACGGTGCCAACAAGGCCTCCCAATCTTCCAAAAACACCATTCATCCAAGGCAGACTCTACACCCTAGAACCTTAGGTCCAGGACGGACTCATGTTCTTGGAGTCCACAGAAGCCAACGGAGAGCATGTTGGAAGAGACCCAAGCCCAAGTGAAGCCATCTGAAAGACTTCGGTGCCCATTTCAGGAAGACAACTTGTATGTGCAAAAGGACGCATTGAAGAGGATTCGAATGTGGAAGAACCTTGAGCACTCCCTCATGGTGGATCAGCTACCCTCTGTGGAACTGCATGGAGATGTGGCAGCACAAGCCTGCCTTCACCCTCTCATGACCATCCCCCAAATGGTTACATGCGATAAGCAAACAGTGCCTCTTGAGGAAGATGGGCATGTTCCAATGGAGCCCCGAGAGGATGCACAATGTGTTAACAAGGGGTCAGTACAGCACGACAGACAGCGGATGCTGCAGGTTGGTGAGGAGATCCAGGAAGGCAAAGAACAGGAGAATGAACAAGGAAGCTCCAAGCGAAGGTCGGGCATTTTAGGATGGTGGGAGGTTCTCTATACCTGGCTGCCCTCCATAGGAACCTAGGTCCAAATTCAATAAAACATCCTTTGGCCCCAGTCAATTATTGTGCACTGTTTTTGTCTTTGTTATCTTATCGAACATGCACATGCACGTTTGGACAGAGAGGCAGAGAGATCCCAATCAGGGGGTGGAGCTGGAGAGGGAGAAGCTTACTTGCCCCTGAGCAGAGAACCTGAGAACAGAGTCAATGCCAAGGCCCTGGAATCATGAGTTGATCTGAAGGCCGCGTCTGAACTGATGGACACAACCCGGGACCCAACAATTGACTTCTGAATACCTCCTGGTTCAAGACAGAACCGCTGCTCTGTCATTGTTCAGAAATGCAGGGGATAAGGATTTTGGCTTGGCTGCTGTTGCTTGAGCTATCCGGCCTGCTTCGAGAGCTGGTATAGCTTTTCCTCTTGAAGTCAGTGACTGGGCTATGGACAAACTATTCTCCGATGCCTATTTGCCTAAAGAGAATACCTCCATGCCTAGATTTTCCGGGGGGAATGGCACTATGTCTTTAGGTGCTCCGCTTCTGTGGAAGGTGTTGGGAGTTCTCTGTGCCTCTGATTCTGGACCACTTTCTCTGCTCCCAGATGAGGGTCCTTTCCAGCCCCGAGTTCTCTAATCTAGGATCAGCCCTCTTTTCTTTCTCTCACTCTTAATTCACCTACAAGAGGCACCTCTTTCATTTCCTTAGAGATTCCCTAAGCTCACTATCATGTTCCATCATTCTGCCTTCTCTCTTAGAATTTGCATCCTTATTTTCTAGGCTTGTTCTTCTCGGTTCCTAATTGGATCCTCCACTTCTACCATGTTCCCGAACTTTGCATCCAGTCTCCTGCCAACCTTCTCTTCAGGAGTTCTTTAGGTGTTTTTATCTTTATCAGTTTTATCTCTGTGTTTCGAGACTCTCTGATATCTCCTATGTTTTCTGATGTACAGCGAGTATCCAGGCCACAGCTTTCTATCCCGCATCGGGCGTGCTCTATGTAGAGGTTTCACTCTGACTGCCTAGTCGTAATCACTCCTTCTTCCTTTACCTGGGAATCAATTGATTCTTCCATCTTTGCATTGGATCTAAGTCTCTGTCACCTCTCTGTATTCGTTAAACTCATTCTGTTTTCTAACCTGAGGGTAATTTATTTAGGAGGAAGTGATCCGTGAGTGACCCAGGGCTCGCCCTTAAGGTTTGTTGAGTGCATGCGTGTGTGTGTGTGTTTGTGAGAGTGTATGTGGCATGCATGCCACTGCTGTTTGTGTTGTGGCTGACCCTGTCCTGGAGGCCAGTCATTTGCAGTAGCTCTCCTTTCCGGCCGTTTGTTGTTTTTAGGGTCCGGGCTGAATATGCTGAGGTTTACCTTGGTGGGCTCTGGTGTGCCTGTGAAAGGAGAAACTCTACCAACTCAACAGAACGCAGGCCTGCAGAATGCTGTGTTCAGAAGAGAACATGTGGTCAAAGCTTTCTTCTCGTCCCGTATGGGAGAGTCTGTTCTCCTTGGACTAAGCATCTTGGACTGAGGAAGGCAATCCTCCAAGTGTTCCACTGTTGGTATTTTGTGTTGGCTGGCTAGGGAGTCTCTGTCCTCACATACCTGTCTTGGCCAAGCTCTGTCTTGATGCTGCTGTTGTGAGAGCCAAAATTTATTATGTCCACATTGAGTCATCTCCACGAACACTGCCTTTCACGGAATCACTCCCACGACTCATCATCTTCCCACTGCGTCTCTTGGTATTGTCTCTCTCTGATCATTGTCTCCAGGCTGTCTGCTCCTGGTCGCTTGTTGGTGTCATATGCAGGAAAAAGATGGTGTTCTTTCAAGTTGATGTCTGCCAAGCCTGCTGATAGGAAAACTTCAGCCCTCAACACTTGTGTTGTCAAGTACTCGTGCCCTTCAGACCCTCTGCGTCTCACAGTCAACGGCACTGGGAAACAGGTTCCTTGTGTGTTCCCAGGGTGCCCTGCTCTCCTGTGCTTTGGTCCTCTTCATGGACTCCAGCCCTCTGATCCACGAACCAACCAAATCTCCCCTGAGCCATGTCTCCAACCTTCTCCCATCATCTCTGCACCTTCCGTTCTATTTCGCTCTGGAGTTTACCTTATAGGCTTCAGGTCAATTTCCACCCCACTGCAGTTGTTGTGGTCATCTTTTTGTTGCCTTCATGGTTGAAGAAGCATGAGGTTATTAGACACTACTACCATCTCAGTGTCTTCATGTCACCACAATTTGTACTGTGACATAAGCAAGAAGGAATTCTTCCACATGTCTCTTATGGCAGTCTTGCGGAGAGCATTGGACTTTGTCACATCTATCATTCTCAGAAAGACAATAAACAGACGATTTCACTAACTCATGACAGTCAAGAAACATACGAAAAAGAAAGGGTATTGGGACAAACATTATGACTCTAATGAGGAATTCAAATGGTGCTGTTTGTTGGAAGGCCGTTTTGTGAGAACACGGGATTCTTGAAGAGGACAAGAGATGACATTCCTTTAAGGAGATTTCCTGAAACTAATGGAATGTGAGATTTCAAGGCATGTCAAATTGAATTGCTACCCACAAGAGACCGAATTCCATTCTCTCGTATTTTAATAATAATTGTGATGTGAAACACACACACACCACACAGCATTAACACATGCACATGCAAACACACAAAGATAAGACATGCAAAATATGGGAAGGAAGCGAGGAATCGTACCAATAAAGCAACCCCAAGAAAATACCATATAGGTGAAAGGCAAATAGAATCCAAGTCAGAAGCCAACCGAAATGAGAAAGTGAACTATTACCTATCAATAATACATTCAGTACTCAGGACTAAAGACTCCCGTCAATACAAACAGTTTGTAACAGTGGTTGAAATTCCAAATCAAAAAAAAAAAAAAAAATAGAAACATCCATAAGAAAACAGCAAATATTAAACAGGCTCGTCCTTCTGTTGCCCATAGGAGATTTCCTTCGACTATAAAGATACTCATAGCTTGCAAGTGAAGAAACAGGGAAGATGTAGGTTATGCTATTCCCAAGGAGAAGAGAGCCAAAGTGTTTGTGCCTAAGTCAGCGAGAGTCATTTTATGCCTTCGAGAGAAAAAAGCTAAGCGGAAGGTGTTTTGTCTTGATGGAGCATCAAAACATCAGAAACCTGGAAGAATTGCCAACATATCCACCATGAAAAAAGGTGTATCTAAACGTTGGAAGCCTATGAACACACAGGAATGGAGATGGCGACGTTTATCCAATACTGTTGGCAACCATGATATCCAGGTTAAGCACAGGACAGATTATCTGGATGGGAAGGTGCTAAGGAATAACAGACGTCCACATGGGCATTCGAGACCACCTGAACTTTTGGGGGTCCATGAGTAAGATTGCGTCTCTGGGGACAATAAGATATGCTCTTCCCAGCAGCAGACCTAACTTTGTCTATCGCAGGTCATGAGCTCGAGTCCAAATCCAGTCATAATTCATGGAAGAGAAGTCAAAACCTATCCTGTGCACTTATCATCACGAAGGTATGAAACCTTAACACGTGAGCATTTCTTCTTAAATAACACTGTGAAGTTTCTGAGTCGCATTCTATTAAAAGTGCTGATAAAATGGCCTCAGTTACTCATTTAAATTATCAGCTGAATGGGTAACAAATGAAGTAGAGAGCTTTTTAATTTTTTATGAATGTATTGCTTGTGGATGGAGTGCCACATAGAGTTACCTCTCTTTTTGGCTTTGTTTTGTGAGCAGCAGTGGAATCTATGAATGAGATTAAACATAAGGACATTCACAGAAATTCTTAATGAACTTCTGGGGAAGGGCAATAAGTGCAAGGAAAAACTGCAGCAAGACTAATTACAAATTTCAAGTGGTCATCGCTTAATTATAGAAGCTTTTAAGTTCAAGTAATATATCATTTTTATGAGCCTATCATATTGTATTAATTACCACAAACTGCACTCTTGAACACTTATCTTTTCACATATTTCTTATTCTTAGTACTTAAAATTACCCTTATGATTGATAAGTAAATGGATTTTACTGACAATGCATTTATTTACATAAATAAATAATGCTGTTTGTATATATAAAAACAATTGAATGTGTTCAATGAATTTTTTTTCAAATTAACATCTTAATTCTACCACATTAGTTACAAATAGATATAGACTTTATAGATTCATCAAATATTTTATTCTCAAATTTATATGTCCTTTGTGAAGTAAATGAAACTGTATATATTAAATATAATCCTATCACATGTAACAGTTACTAGTGCATCCCAGGACATACATAGGTCAGGTCCTCCTCAAGGCATCACGGATAACTGGATTTAACTTTCTATCCTAGGAGTCTTCTGTATATTTCTGTGGCTTTTATACTACAATCAGGAGGAAGAATTCTTTTGCTAAAAGCTTCCAAATGACTATGCGAGTAGATTATTTGTAGACTAGTGATATAATATTATAGTTTAATATGTGAAGCATGATAAAATAAAATGCCATTGCCATATTTAATTTGTTCAGTAAAGCATTCATTTAGTTATCAAGCATTCATTTTCTTTTTTTAAAGATTTTATTTATTTATTTGACAGACAGAGATCACAAGTAGACAGAGAGGCAGGCAGAGAGAAAGGAAGGGAAGCAGGGTCCCTGCTGAGCAGAGAGCCTGATGTGGGGCTCTATCCCAGGACTCTGGGATCATGACCTGAGCAGAAGGCAGAGGCTTTAACACACTGAGCCACCCAAGAGCCCCAAGCATTCATTTTCTTTATACAGAAGAGATAGAACAATATTATATAGTAGAAAAGACAGTAAATAATCTAGAAACCTTGATCATTTTGTTTTGGCAATTTTAGAACATAAAATTAGCTAAAGCTCAAGTGCAAGTTATATTTGTATCATAGGAGGAAAAGTTAATTAAAAGTTTGTTTATTACCATAGTTTAACACTTCAACGAAATGATAACGAGTCCAAAATCAATGAATATATGAAGTATACAATAAAAACAATAATCTTGAGTGTATGTGACTCACTGTAGGTATTGATAGGCTAGAAATCAAAGGGAAAGTATCTATAGGGTTTGTTCAGTTCCATGCTCATCAGATTAATAGGCTTTCTCATATTGCTTCCTTCACCACATTAATTTGTCTAATGAAGTTTTCAAGAGTTAAAGACAGTGATAGGTTCATGGCTGGAGAAAAGGTACAGAATCTAAGATAGTTCAGCAGTGCTTATTATTTAAGAGAAAGACAGCATGGGAGGTGAGGGGTATATCATGCATCCTGTTTTCACTCCCTTTGTGGAGCACCTACCCTGGAGGTCATGTAATAATAACCAATGACCAAAAAACAATAAAAAAACCCAAACATCCATGTGGAAGTGCCATCCCTGCCTGGAGATGAGTAGACTGCTCAAACAGATCCTGGGCAGGCATCTCAGCCCAGGCCTGTGCTGGGGAAGCTGGTTCCTGGCTTTGGGCGCAATCAGGAAGCCAGCAAACTGACGGGAGAGTGCAGCCAGGGTTAACAGGACTGATGATCTTTTTGCAGCCAGGCCGCGGGTGGACACCCGCTCAAGGAGCCAGGCTAGGAGGCTGCCCAGCGCCAGCGCTGGTCAAGCTTGCAGCCCCCGGGGCTTCCCCCGCGCCCCAGCCAGGGCGGGGCCTCAGGAGGGAGGGGGCGGGGGCGGGGCAGAGAAGGGGCTTTGCTAATTGCCAAAGCGAAAAGGGAGCTCGCGGAGGACTCAGGAGGGAGGGGGGCGGGGGCGGGTTGAGGGCGGCGGGGAGAAGGCGCTTTGCTAATTGCCGAAGCTGGAAGTGAGCTCACAGAGGATGTGGCTGAGAGTCTGGGAGGAGGTGGAGGTGCTGGCGGAGGAGGGGCGGGCAGCGCCGCTGTGCTGTGCTGCGGCCCAGTCGGGACTGCAGGACCCACCGGACTCGCCGCCCGTACGCTCCCATGTGAGGCTCCGCTGTCCCGCTCCTGCTGCCTGCTGCCCCTCCCTGCCCCAAGGCTTCTCCGGACCACCCTCTGCACAGGGGTAAAGTGACACCGCGCCGCGCCCTCACCTGGAGCAGAAAGCGCGGACCCGACCTGGGGGCGGAGAGGGAGGTTGTGGAGGCCCAGCCTCCCGGAACCCCAGGGCACCGGGACCACCCCGGACGCTGCGCCAAACCCGGGTCCTCATGGGGTCGGGCTGGGGACAGCGCCTTGCGCGGTGCCCCCCGCCAGCAGGCACGCTAGCCCCCATCTTAACGCAGCCCCATGCGCCCGTGCTGAGGACCCCCTTCCCTCCCCCGCCGTGGCCCCGCTGCTTTTGTTCTGGACTTGGGATCCCAGGTGGAAACTAGTCCCTCAGACCTCCCTGGCAGCAAGGAGGGCAGGGAGGGATTCTTGGTTTTCTGCCCTGGCTCCTCCTCTCTCCCCATTCACAAGCCTTTTGGCTTCCCTTTCCTCTCCTCATTGTCAGTTTTCTGAAATGGTTTTCTTCTGCATGTTGACCCAAAGAGCTATTTCATGAATGAATATACACGAAACTGAGTTGGGGCCCACCTGTGAGAGCCCACCTGTAGAGGCCTTTCATTAGAATGGTCTCTGGTTCTAGCCTCAGTTCAGAATACTGCATGTACCTGAGGACCAAGTCCAGATGTTTCTTTCATCTCTGACTTGAATTTGAAATCCTCCTCAGACTTCAGCTTCCAGGATTTCTCCAGTCCTTGCTCTCCCACTGTCTTGGTGGGGATCCGCCATGAGTGTTGAACACAGGAATGAATGAATGATATATACCCCAGACTGCTGGGGCTTTGTCTTCTTTTGCTGAGGTTGGAAAGGCTTGGGAGAGACCCCCTGTATGCAGATAGAGAGCTGCATGCAATTGCTTAGATAAACGTGTTCCCCACTTAACTGCTTGGGCATTGAACATTTCGCCCTTAACCTGTGGCTTGAGCAGTTAGGAGGAGACAATCTGGAGGTGAATCAGAAGATGGCTGAATCCACATGGTGGTGGTCTGGGTTTGGGAGATTTTCCTGGAGATTCAAAGGAAAGATATAAATTCTTCCAGTGGGGAGTGGTAAACTTTTTATCGATGGGAGATGGAAAATAAATGGTCTGGTTAAACTTTCCCGCCCCCTCAAAACCCATTATTTGAAAACACAAAAAGCAAAGTGAAGGGAGAAATCCTCCCACTCCCATTCCCACTCACCTCCATAGCCATCTCCTCTTCCAAGAACCTAACAGACAAGGTGCCAAGAAGTGTTAGGTACCAGCAGTGGTCTCAGATCTCATTCAAGAATCATGGTGAAAGGCTTTCAAATAGATTGTGGGGGAACAGGGGTCCAATTAGGGGGGACAAGTTTAAGGTTTGCCTGGTCCCCTAAAAATTAATGGCACTAGAGAAGATGACCTTTGGGAACTATAGCTTAATGGATACAATGTGTTAAAAGCTTCAGTGAGTCATGGTGGGAAGAGGCTATGAGGGCAGCAAACACAGTCCTAGATGATGTTATTAATAGCATTATAGGCTCTAGATTTCCTGTGGTGGTGTTCTTGGCAAGACCAGCCTGGCCAAAGTGGATACTCTCAACCTGGAACAGAGGGTCTTGGAGATGCCAGCACGTGAGGTATGATGAGAGGGTAAAATGATAGGAGGTGTCCTTTGGAAGGACTGACTCCTTGACTTTAAAATGGAGAACTCAAATCTGTACGTGAAATCTTTCTGGCTACAAAGAGGGCCAAGGCCTCCTAAGGCCAAGGTCTCCTCGTCACTTTCAAAGATGTCGAAGAATATATTCAGACATTTCAAAGATGTCCTCATATCATTGGTTCCCACTCTGGAATTCTATCAATAAGGTGAGAGTTCCTCTAGTTGAAAAAGAGATCTAAAAAGACTTCCCTTTCTCATGTAATTTCTGTAACCTCCAGGACACACCCCTTCCAGCTCTGTAATGAAGCCACAGCTGGTGCCAATTTGTGGAACTCCTTAAAGGCTATTCTCCCTTATATATCCCCGGACCAAGTTCCCATGCTCCCTCACCTGATTTCCTGCACTCACCTCCCACCTGGTGTGTTCACACCTGCAAGTGCCTTTTACCAACCCCTTTGCCAAAAGGCAGCCAGAGTGACCTTTCAAAGACCTATCAGTTCCTGGCATTTGTCTCCATAGAAATCTGCACTGATCTTCTAACAAATTCTCAGTCCTCCAAAGGCACCCATAATCCTCCCATCAGTCTATTCATACCCCTCCAACTGACTGATGCCTGTTCTGCCCCATCTCTCTGCCCTTCAACCACACTGCCTCCTTCTTCCTGTGGAGACCTCTCATGGCACCTGCCTCCAAGCACAGGTGATTCCCATTGATGGGAAGACCCTCTTCTCTCCCCCATCTCCCCACTCCAGTTACTCCCACTTATTCGTGAGCTCACAAGCCCCATGGTACACACTCTCCATGCAGCCTGCTCTCTCTTTTCTAGCACTGGCCTCCGTTTCTAGCTGTGCTTGTGTCATGGATGTCCCTCCCCAGCCAGCCTCCAAGCTCTCCTTCCCTTTAGCTCCAACACCTGACACAGTGCCTGGCACGTAGTAAGCCCTGGCTAGCTTCTAAGAGCCTCACTGAGGGACTGAAAGCATTTTAAAAATGTCACTACGTAGGCTCCAAACTGTAGGCAGAAAAAGCTTTGCCTGGATTGACATTTTAGAGACGTATTGGTCAAGTTGGATGTGTTCACTGACTTTGCCTTGTAAAATTAAAAAAAAAAAAAGGACCTCTGTATCGCTTCGCATCTACCGAAGGCGCATGTATACTCCTAGACCACGTTATGAGCTTAATGGAAGGAGACAAGATGTTTTCGCTAAGAAAATGTATAAGACTGTTGAGGTCAAGTGGGAGGAAACAGTCCGTTTGTTGGAGCATTGCTATCTTACTCTATCACAGCCACTCATAAAAATCTGACACGGGGTGAGTCAGAATTGTCTTTCGGAGATGAGTTAGATCTGGCTCATGTTCCTACAGACATGAAAGCCAGAAGCGAAGAAGGAGGCTTTGAAAGCGTGGGTTGAGGAGGCCGTGTGGTTCACTGCGATGAGCTAAGTGCCCAGGGCCACCAGCAGACATGCTGGCCTGTGTCCGTCCTTTGTTCTGGGGTCCCTCTTGCACCATGTGGTGAGGCTGGTGGCTGGGAGCAGCTCAGGACAGGACCTGGTGGCATCTTACCTCTCCCACCCTCCTGTGGGCTCCAGTAGGTCCCAAGGGACAGCCTGCCTTCCTTGCAAAGCCCAGTAGCACTGGGAGCAGAAACTGGGGCCAAAGAGTGAGCACCCTGTTTGACAAGCTGGAGCAGCCACCTCTTCTTCAGATGCAGGGGGAGCCCTGGCATGCTGACTCCTCCCTTCTCCCTTTCCCCTTTCCTCTCTTCCTCCCTCTTTCCTTCCCCTCTCTCCTTCCCTGGTGGTGCCCTTTCCCAATGCCCACTTCATCCCTTTTCCTTTCTACATGCCTGTCTTCTAGAGTTTCTTTTCTTTCCTCCCCATTACTTCCCTTCATCTGAATCTCCTCTTTGGTTCCTTTGTCCCTGCTCTCTGCTCCTCCTCCCCTTCCCTGGCTCCTGTTCTGCTCCATCACTAATGCAGGCAGAGCTGGATTAACATGCTCACTTGCTAGCTCAGCCACCCTCCAGAGAAGTCACTCTTCGGTGGCCACCTTCCTGACCCCCTGGTCGCTTCTCCACTTGTTCAGATATTGCTCTGAAGTCTGAGGAGGACAGAGCGGGGCTGCCACAGAAGCAGGCCAGAGGAGAAACCAAACCATGTGTCCACACTGTCCCCCAGCACTGCTGCTCTGAGAGCTTTCTGAGTCCTCAACAGGGTTAGGATTTAGGGGCTTCTTCAGAACTAGGAGTGAAAACAACCATAGGTCAAAAGAAAAGCTACGGCCCCCACACAAAAATAATAATCACAAATGAAAACTATGTTAACTCTGAGTCCCAAAGTCGAAAAATTGCCTTGAATCTGTCACTTGAAAGCACCCAAGGCCTCACTCTCTGGGTTCTGGGTGCCCTGGGAATGGCAGGAGGCTCTGACAGGCGCGTGGGAGTGCGGAACTATGGGGGCTAGCCTGCCGGCTGGCGGGGGTAGGAGGGGGTACCTCCTGTGGCGCCGTCCTGGCCCGACCCCCTGCGGACAGGGTGTGGTGCGGCGTCCGGGGTGGTCCTGGTGCCCTGGGGTTGGCGGGAGGCTGGGCCCCGACCACCCCACACCCCGCTCCTGTCCTGCGTTTTCTGCTTCAGGTGAGGGCGCGTCGCGGTGTCACTTTACTTGTGAGCAGAGGGTCCTCCAGAGAAGCCATGGGGTGGGGAGGGGCAGCAGGCGGCCTGAAGGCCTGAACGGGAACGGGACACCGCTGCGTCAGGGGCTAGGCTGCAGCGTGGGAGCACAGGGGCAGCTAGTATGGTGTGTCCTGCAGTCCCGAATGGGCTGCAGCACAGCACCCTGGCGCTGTGCGCCCCTCCTTCCCGCCTGGGCAATTAGCAAAACCCCTGCTCAAGGCCGCCCCCGACCCGCCCCCCCCTTCCCTCCTGAGTCCTCTGAGAGCTCACTTCCAGCTTCGGAAATTAGCAAAGACCCTTCTCTGCTCCGGCCCCGCCCCCTAAATTCTGAAACCTGAGCCATGGCTGGGGTGCGGGGCTAAGCCCTGGCATGCTACTGCATTGCCAGCGCCAGCGCTGGGCAGCCTCCTAGCCGGGCTCCCTGAGCGGGTGTCCACGCTCAGCCTGGCTGCGAATAGATCATCAGTCTTAAACGCCGGCTGCACTCTTGGGTCAGTTTGCTGGCTTCCAGATTGCGCCCAAAGCCAGGAACCAGCTTCCCCAGCACAGGCCTGGGCTGAGATGCCTGCCTGGGATCTGTCTGAGCAGTCTCCTCCACTCCAGGCAGGGATGGCACTTCGACCTGGATGTTTGGGTTTTTTGTTTGTTTTTTTTGGTCATTGGTTATTACATGACCTCCAGGGTAGGTGCTCCACAAAGGGAGTGAAAACAGGACGCCATATATAAGCATACAGCCATTCTAGAAAAATAGCTTGGGGTTCTCCTGGAAACACTGCATTGGTCCTTGCACTATGGTTTAATAGAAAAGGGATTATGCACCAAGTTACTTAAATGAGCATAGGTTGAAATCGTTTACTGAGAGTAAATATTTTAAATAGTTATATTTTAACTAAATCTATCATCAATCATAAATCTATTACACGAAGGTTACAGGCAATTTAAAAGCAAGAGCACTCTCTTCAGGGTTTTAAACAATCCCTGTCTGTCTTGGCACATGAGAATGCAAAGATAGGAAATGGTTTGTAAAAGATCATATAATAGCTTTTACTAATTCTATTTATTTGACAGACAGAGATCACAAGTAGGCAGAGAGGCAGGCAGAGAGAAAGATGGGGAAGCAGGCTCCCGGTCAAGCAGAGAGCCTGATGAAGGGCTCGATCCCAGGACCCTGAGATCATGACCTGAGCCCAAGGCAGAGGCTTAACACACGGAGCCACCCAGGCGCCCCCAGATGAAATACATTTCTGACTTAGAAACTTCAGATAGAATTATTTTGTCCATGATGACAACTGAAGAAAATGTGTCATCCCTAAACCTAACCTTAAACCCTACCAACGCTGAAACCTAAGCTGACCTTAAAGCCCAAACTAGAACCCTGAATCCCAAACCTGGAATGGAACCCAAAGCCTGTACCTGAGCCCTGGATCCAAGCCCTGAACCACGAACCCAAACCCTAAACCAGACCTCCAAGTCATGAAACCTGAACCCAAATCTCAGCATGAAGTCAAACCCCAAATTTGACCTTGAACTTTATCCCATAAGCCCTGAGTCTTAAAGCCTAAATCATAAACTTAAAGCCCTAAACTATAACTCTGTTCCCTTGTCCTTCACTCTAAACCCTCACCCTAACACTAAACCCAAAGCCTGATCTAGAACTCTGACTAAAACCTGAACCTGTACCCAAATTCAAATGCTTCACCACACTTTGCTTAGGCACTTGCCATTGATGGATATTTGCAGTTTCTACCTTTTGATTCTTGTGAACATTGTTTGGGTTGGGGGCTAGGGTTAGGGTCTTGGATTAGGGTAGGGTCCAGGCTTGAGACCAAGTTGAGGTCAGAGTGTGGGTCTGCATCAGGGCCATGTTCAGTGACACTGTTTGGGTCAAGGACTGTTGTAATTCCACATTGTTTCCAATTCATTGTTCCTTAGCTATTTGGGGGGATGTTGGGGGGTATTGGGCTCCATGCAGCTTGAATTTCCGGAATGAAATGGCATCAGCTGGACCCCAGGAGGGAGCAGGACCTTCCACTGAAGGGTGAGCTCCCACAGTCCTGCACTGCCTTGCACCGCCTGCAGAGGGCGCCAGACCCCAGCTCCCGCCCTGAGCCCAGGCTGCACAGCCACAGCTGGGACCAGAGCCCCGCCTCTTCAGGACCCACTGTGGAGACTTCTGGAGAATGTGGGGCGCCTCCCACCCTGACAGGACAAGCTGAGGAGGGTGTGGCTCTGCATCCACACTGACCGGACCCGTTGTGGAGGACGCGCCCACACTGGCAGCAGTCCAACCTCCTAAGGACCAGATGCTGGAGGAGCTGAGGAGAAGCCGCCTGAGTGCACTGTCAAGGGGTTCGTGGTCTCAGGACCCCACAGAGGAAGGGCGACCTGTGTAGACACTGGGGCTTCCGTCGTTTTGTGTGAGGAGACGTGGCCTCCTGCTGTGCTGTGCGCGGGGCTGTGGGGTCCCCCCTTTCTGGGCTCGGGTGCTCCTCGGTCCTCGTCTGTGTTTGTGTGCTCGCGGATTCGGTTCCTTGGGCTCCTCAGATGGTCTGCAGTCAGGGAGCATCAGCCTTCTTCGGTGTTTGTGCTCTCCCCACCTCAGCCCTGCGGGGTCCTTCCCGTGTCCACAACCACTCCAGGCTTGCGCCGAGTCCAGAAATTCGGGAGCCAGAGTGAGGACTCTGTAGACGGTTTTGGGGAGAGTAGGTATTTTCCCAGTGTGGGTTCTACCCTGAGCACAGTGCCTCCCCATCTCCGTGTGTACCCCTCCCTGTCTGTCGTCATTGTTGCAGGGCTTTCAGATGACAGGTCTGTCACCTTCTTGGTTCAGGGGCCTCCCGGGTATCTTGCTGTCTTGGATGCAGGTGTAAATGAGATCGTTCTCAGCAGTCTCTTTTTGATGGTTCCTTCCGAGCACCTAGGAGTGCCACTAATTTGTGCATATTGATTTTGTTCCTTGCAAGATCTTGAATTTATTTGTTCGATTGGCCTTAAACTCAATCTGCCAGTTATTTGACCAGCAGCATGGATTTAATTGGGAAGAGCAGAGAATGGCAGTCTGGGCTGAGCAAGCTAAGGTCCCATCACAGGCAAGTGCGAGAAACAAAGGAGAGGAACATTATTTCATTGAGGAGGAAGAAGTTGGGAAGGGTGCTTGAAGGAAAGTCCCTTGGAGAAAGGCAGGGTGATGGAGAATTCTCACCAGCTGAGCTGCAAAGCTCCTACAAATAGTCAGGAGATGAACCTCCAGCTTCCCGTGTGGGGCCTGGAATTGGTGAGTCTCTCCTGTGGGGAATTGCAATGTGGAGTCTGTAATGGGCACTGAGCAGCAGGCGCCCCCTTCCAGCCTCCCCTTCTGGCATCCCCAGTCCACTTTACTGGGGCTTCCCTTCCTGCTTTTGCACAGTTCTAACCAGCTTGTGGTGGAACGTTGTGGAAAAACTGAAATTCCAAATCCACTGCTTCTACTACACCTGTGATACAGGGGCCCATGATTTAATTCTCCCACGAGTCTCTTGCTAACATGTGTCCTCTCCATGTTGGGTGACCTGGATCTGGGAGGGCTTGGACTCCATCCCAAAGTCTGATGTTCTCTCTGCTTCCGTGTCGTCGTGCTAACATGGATGTTTGGAAGATTCATTTCCTCTGTGGTGATTTCAAAGTGCAGTCAGCTTGTTATAGCAGCACAAATACGTGCTGTCTCCACACTCAGATTCCCCAGCCGTCATTTCTTTACCACGTTTGCCACTTCACACGGGATGCTTCAGTGTGTTTGATCCCACACCAGGACAATGTCCTGCAGAACCACCACATAACCTGAAATGAGGAGATCATTACAGAACCCATCCAAGGGTTAGTGTTAGGAACCAGGGACATGGCAGGACTGACCTGAAGACCCCATGGAGAGCTGTCAGGGTGGCTGAGTTGACAGTGGAGGTGAGGGTGAGTGTCTGGCTCTGGCTTTGTGTCCAGGAGTCAGCTCTGTGTGGGTGTGTCCTCAGCTAGGCATGCAGATTTCTGCTCCTCTGAATCCTTTCCGGAGTTCCAAATGGCACAGTTTCCTTCTGGGCAGCAGGCTGAGTCCTCTGGGATTGCCCATGTGTCCCCAAATTGTAGGGCACCTACTGCAAGGCCTTTGGGGTCACAATCCTGAGAACTGAACCAAACCAAAGGTTATGGTTAGGGCCCACCACATGGCAGGCCCGATCTGCCAGCACTCTGTCCATCTTTCTGGGGGAGGAAGCAGTCGAGGGATTTGTTCAGGGTGAGTGTCAAGCTCCAGGTTTGCATCCAGGGGCCTGCTGAATATGGGGGTGTCCAGAGGTAGGAATGCAGATTTCAGTTCCTCTGAATCCTTTCTGGAGTTCCAAATGGCATGGTTCCTTTCAGGGTGGCAGGGTGAGTCCTATGGTGTTCCTCACTGTCCCCAATCTTTGAGGATTTGGAGCCAGGCCGTCGGGGACACACCTCTCAGGACAGAATCTAGGCTTAAGAGTTTGTGCCTATGGGCATGGCTGCACTGATCTGAAAGCACTGTGGCGAGGATCACAGGGGTCTGAGTTGAGAGCATGTTTCAGGATCAGTATCAAGGTCTGGGTTTGTGTCCAGTGGACCGCTGAATGTGGGGGTGGTCTCAGATGTCCAAGACGATTTCCCCTACTCTGAATCCTTTCCAGCATTCCAAATAGCCTGGTTTCCTTCTGGGTGGCAAGCTGAAATCTCTGGGATTTCTCAGGTCTTGCCATTGCCCTTGCAAGGGCAAGATACTTTTTACAGTAAAAGAATTCACCAGATGAGCTGAACAGCAGAAAAGACACAGCTCAAGAGTTAATCAGTGAACAGGAATATCATGCCAAAAACTTCTTTGATAACACACTACAGAGCAAGGGAAGATAGGAGAGAAAGCTGAGATATAAAGGACAAACCCTCCAACTTTACAACATCATTCCCTACTTGTTTATTTCCATTGCTGTCAGCTCCTTCCCAGTCAAAAATATGTCACCTGAGCCAGCCTTTTTTCTTCCTGAGATTGGGGCACTGCAAAGCCCACCAGAGGGGCCAAGGGCACCCCTATACCTGCTGAGCTGAGCCCATTTGTACCCCAACCGTGAGGAGGTACCAGCCTGTCCCCCTGGTGCTCCATGGTCTGTGGCAGTCCTTCCTTCTGGACCCTGCTTTGCTGCTCTATTTTCGCTAACCCTGGTCTCAAACTAGGGATTGCTTCTGGAAGAGGAACTCAGGGAGATGAGGCTCAGGAGGGTCTCCCTGCCTGGAATCTTCGTGTGAGGAGTGCACAGCCAACAGATTTTGCCCAGGGACTTGCAAAATGCAGAGAGGCAGATTTCTTTTCTCTCTTTCTCTCTCTCTCTAGCCTCATACTAACCAGGAGTTCTTAGAACTTTCTTCAGTGACTTCTAGGTGTAGCTTGGCCACTTTTTCACAGAAAGGCCACTTGAGCATGATGAAACACACATATAAGCAATTACATTAAAAAAAAAAACAATAAGCCAATGCACACAGACCTTTGACAGCAGCACAGGACGCTCAAGGGACCAGAGTCCCTACCTTGGGCAATAGTGGTAGAGGCCGGGTTCTGCCATGCAGGTCCCTAGACCTTTGGCAGTTTCCACGATTGCAAATCCAGACATGCAGAATCCTGAGGGACAACCTACTAACTGCAAAAGAGCAAAAATTCATCAGGATTCAGAGAGTGGAAATCCATTTGTACTGGAAAAGAAAGAAGTAGGCTTGCTGTGAATCCAGCAGGGAGGACAGGCATAGATAAAGGCTGGTGTATGGGTCACGGAAACTATTGTTTCTCAAGGGTCCTGCTGTCTCTGTAAAATGCTATGAGGACTGTCTCTTGGGGACCTCCTGCTTTCCTACCAGTGACACCCCCAGATTCTGCTTTGCTAGTCCCATGGATTCCTGGGGATACCCAGTTGATAAGCTATGCTGTCCTCATGACAACACTTGCTAATGGACTGAATGTTTGTGTCTTGTCCCAATTCAGATGTTGAAGCCCTGACCCTCAAGGAGTGCCATCAGGAGGTATGGGCTTTGAGAGGTGGTGAGGTCATGAGATTGGAACACTTGTGAATGAGATAAAAGCACTTCTGAGAAACGACCTGAGAGATTGTTCTGCCAGCTGTCATCCATGCAAGTCTACAACAGAAATATGGGCATTTGTAGATAATGAAGCAGTCTCTTGCTAGATATCAGATCTCCCAGGATCTTGCTTTTGGACTTCTCAGTCTCTAGAACTGCAAGGAATAGTACATGTTTTGCTGTTTCAGCCACCCAGTCTGTCATCATTTGTTGCAGCAACTTGAACTGAATAAAGCAGAGCCCAAGTCCTGGTTAATCCCTGCTTCTACTCATTTCCCCTCAGAAAGAGCTTCTAATCCAGAACTGACCTCTGCTTTCCATACACGTGCTTCAGACTCCTTCTGTGAGAGCCCAGACTTTGTAAAAGACTCCTCCCTCATGGCAACCAGCATTCTGTGACTCCTGAGGACTGTCCTCCCTGACTGTATTGAGTCAATCAAACTGATTTTGATTCTGGAGTCCCAGGATCAAGGACTGCATCAGGCTCCCAGCTTCATGGGGAGTCCGCTTCTCCCTCTGACCTTCTCCCCTCTCATGCTCTCTCTCTCACTCTCTCTCTCTCCCTCTCAAATAAATAAATAAAAATCTTTTAAAAATCTGATTTTAACAGACCATAAGCTTGTTCTTGCTGGTCTTTGGAAGATTAGCCATTAGCCCTTCGGAGAAAGTTCTGAATGGCTGCTTCATGAAGGGGTGAACTGTGTCCCCAAAGTCTCTTTTTGCTGCCTTCTAATCACAGATGCTGAGACAAATCCTCCCAGGTGCTGGTTTTTCAAAGCACTTAATGCTTTGGCTTTGAAGTTCCTCACTTGACAGTTCTGCTTTAATCAGTTTGTGACAAAACAGCCAATTGGTGGTGGATGCAAAGTGCACTGATAAAGTTAATATCAGGGAACAATTTTTTGAGTGTCATGCATGTGCACGTGTGTGCACACACATATCCATGTGCTAAGCATTATGGTAAATGTCTGACAAGAACTAAAACATCAAAAAGTCAGGATACCCCATTAGCTGATATTTTTATTATTCCTACATCCTAATCTATGAAAAACAGGGTCAGAGAATAAGAAGTGGCAAAAAGAATCAAGATTTGAGGCAGTTCGATTTCTCAGCCAGCCTTGATCAATAGGCATGTACACCTGTGTCTAGTTTCAGCTCTGTGTAACCTTGCCATAACCTTGGATAAGCCATTCATCTCTCAAGTTCAGGTTCTTGGTCCAAGGAGGGAAGGGGCACAGGTTGAGTACCTCCAGTGGGACTTCCTGGCAGGCTTGTTCATCCAAGCATTCCTGTTTCAGTTTGAGTAATTGAAGCCAGTCTTTGTTTTACCGAAGGCCAAGCTTGTCCAGTGTGTCCATGCCACCAGCCAACAGCATTTGTCCATGCCATGTAACAACTGAGCAACATTCATAGGAATGGGGGGAGGAAAAGATGTCTACAGGTGTTGACAGATGTTCTGCATGGAGGAACAGGAGCTGGGGCCATCACCTGCTGTTTCTAGTGGCCTTCTCTGTCGAGTTAAAATAAATGGCAATTATTTGCAATGACAGGGGTGAAAGTAGAGGGTATTATGCCAAGCGAAATAAGTCAGTCAGAGAAAGACAATTATCATATGATCTCACTCATATGTGGAGTTCAAGAAACAAACCAGAATCATAGGGGAGTAAAGGAAAAAAATAAAACAAGATGAAGTCAAAGAGGGAGACAAACCAGAAGAGACTTTAAAAAAAAAGATTTTTATTTACTTATTTGACAAACAGAGATCACAAGTAGGCAGAGAGGCAGGAAGAGCGAGAGAGGAGGATGCAGACTCCCCAGGGAGCAGAGAGCCTGATGTGGGGCTCGATCCCAGGACCCTGAGATCATAACCTGAGTTGAAGGCAGAGGCTTTAACCCACTGAGCCAGCCAGGTACCCCTCAGAAGAGACTCTTAATC
Source organism: Mustela nivalis (assembly GCF_964662115.1). Taxonomy (NCBI): domain Eukaryota; kingdom Metazoa; phylum Chordata; class Mammalia; order Carnivora; family Mustelidae; genus Mustela; species Mustela nivalis. The sequence goes on from NW_028136418.1 coordinate 1,042,008, forward strand.
ACAGTAAACAAACTGAGGGTTCTTGGAGGGGAGAGGGATGGGTGGATGGGGTAACTGGGTGATGGACATTAAGGAAGGCATGTGATACAGTGAGCACTGGGTGTTACAAAAGACTGATGAATCACTAACCTGTATGTCTGAAACTAGTATTATATGTTAATTAATTGTATTTAGATTAAAATTTTCTTTAAAAATAATTTTAAAATAAAATAAGTAACAATCCAATAATGATCAGAGTTATCCAGCAGGGAGTATCAGATCTAGAAGTCAGTTAAATTTAAGGGGCTTGCCGAAGTTTAGGAGAGTCACGCTAGGTCATTTTCCTGTGTGGGGAAGTCTTCAGGGGCAGTTCCAAAGACAAAGATTATTAATATTTCTCCTTCCCCCATTCCTCCTAGAGCCAAAGATGTTTCCTCCACTCACCCACTGGCCCTGTATGTAGGTGTTGCTTTCTCTCTACCAATCAAAAAATCAGTGAGTAACTATAACTTCACCTTTTCCAATATCCCCCTACCCCCGACCTTTGGTCTTTAATGGCCATGGGCAACAGGGACAAAGACATTTTTTAAAAACTTACAGAGATCTATTATGCTCTACTACCTTGGCCCGCATGGGCCACTGCAAAGGGATTCTGTGAACCGTGTACTCAGATGAATGGTCATTATCTTCAAAAAGGCAGGGGCAGTGATAGACACAGGAACCAAAAAAGCAAGAGTTAACGGACCATCAGAATAATGGAGTACCAACACTTTTATGTCCTTGGCTTGAATCCTCAAGGTCCAGTGTCTCAACAGAATTTTCATTTTGGTCTCATCTGCCTCACTTGTCCACCCCTGGGCCAGTTGGCAGTTATACTGAGAACCGGAAATTTTCCTTAGAAGAGAGAAAGAGTATTTGTCAGGTAAACCAAAGAAATGTCCATTATAGGAAGTTAGGCCTTTTGTCATGGTACTCCATTAGCACCCTCCTGACTGTTAAAGAAAAAAAAAATATTGTGACACCCATTAAAGAGAGTAAGGAAGATTTTAATCAAGGGATGCTACTATGATGAGATTTTATTGTATAGTATGGGAGAGAAATCTGGCTCAGCTCAGACAAATGGAGATTTACAGCTAAAGAGCATGGTGGGGATCACTGAATGTAAAATTAAGATGGAACATCAAGGGTAAGGATGAAGGGATTCTGGCTAAACCATCTGGACAGTAATATTGTTGAAGGAAGGCTAGGGTCATAAACTATTGAGATCAGGGGATAAGGAATTTTTTAAAAGACTTATTAATACATTTTAGAGAGAGGGAGCAGGGGTAGGGGTAGAGGGAGAGGGAAAGAGAATTTTAATCAGACTCTTCACTGAGCATAGAGCCTGAGGTGAGGCTTAATCTCAGGACCGTGAGATCATGACCAGAGTAGAAACCAAGAGTCAAACGTTCAACCAGCTGCACCAACCAGGTGCCCTGGGAATAAGGGATTGGATCAGATATTAAGGGTTATAGATACTGAAGCACCTGGGTGGCTTAGTTGGTTAAATCTCTGGCTTTGGCTTGGTCATGATCTGATCCCAGGATCAAGCCTGGCATTGGGCTTGCTGCTCAGTGGGGAGTCTGGTTCTCTCTCTCCCTCTGCTATTCCCCCTGCTCAGGCTCTCTCTCTGTCAAAATAAATAAATCTTAAAAAAAAAAAAAGTGGTAAGATACCAGGGGTGAGAGATAAGGAATTTGATCAGATATCAAGAGTAGGATAGAAGATTGCTGAAAAATGACCAAGCAGATTTCTTGCTAAAACTGGGCTAAGTGGGCGGAGCCTAAGGTCAAGGCTAGACAGAAAGAGGACTCAGAGGAACTTGACTCGAGTCTGGTCAAGGAGAAAATCTTCATCATCCATGACCATTGTATTTTCTGCAGTCACACATTTTACTAATTCTTTTATCAGACATTCAGTGAACGAGAAACATGAACACAGCAGCAATAATATAACAAATGTAAGCGCTCTAGAAGAGACAAAGGCAGTATGGGAATCCACCTCATTAGATTTAGAATATGCATGACTCCATGACTGAATTACTACCACTGCTTGACTGTTGAGATTAAGATGTAGTACAGAGGATCAGAGGGAAGGGAGGGAAATCTGAATGGGAGTCATCAGAAAGGGAGACAAGCCATGAGGCACCTTTAACTATAGGAAACAAACTGAGAGTTGCTGGGGGGGAGGGGAGTGGGAGACATGGAGAAACTGGGTGATAGGCATTAAGGAGGACACGTGATGTGATGAGCACCAAGGGTTATCCACAACTGATGAGTTACTGAATTCTCTGAAACCAATGATGTACTATCTAATGGCTAATTGAATTTAAATATCTAAAAAAGGCACTTCAAAAAAAAAGATGTAGCATAACTCACAATATCCTTTGAGTGGAAGAATGTGCGGACTTTCCACACCTCTGCTGTCCAAGTCCCATGGCTAGTAGCCACATGTGGCTAATGACCACTTAAAAGGTGGCCAATTCAAATGGAGAAATGCTGTAAAAGCAGAATAAACACTGGCTTTCAAAGACATATTGTAACCAAAAGTCAGAGAGTATTGCCACCCTCACATCACAAACATCGCATGACTTCTACAGCTAATGAGAGTGGGACCCAAGATGAGAGAGGTCAACCTGAAAGTCCATGATGTCAGAAAGAACATGGAGAAGAAAGAGTCACAATCCTGGAGTGGATGGTCTGAAGACTGTCAGAATGCCTTTTTTTTTTTTTTTTTTTTGGTGATTCTGTATACGGACAAGGAGAATTCATTGGAGATGACATCTGTATGCCTCACATTTTCAAGGGAAAATTATGAAAACGCATATAGACCCACAGCCATAGTTTAATTATGTTTGAAATATATTCAGAACTACTCCAGTCAGTAAATTGCATATTTTCACATTTAGCTTCTCAATTTTCTCTTCAGCACCTCCCATTCTTGAAATCCCAACACAAATCACATCTCTTGCCTAAGGACCATAAACTACCTCACTATCAAAGGCTACAGTTCATTCATTCATTTGATTCATTCAAAGCAACCTAATCTTGAGTGATGTCTTAGGCGCTCTTCTAGGGACTGGTGACACGGTGAACAAAATAGGTAAAAATCTCACTTTCATGGAGCCTCTCTGGTATTTAGGGGAAAATCTTTCCTTATCAACATGAAAATACTTTTTATGGATGTTGCTTAGAATTTCAGTTTTTTTTTTCTTGACAGTATCTCAGGTGATCATCTTTGAGGTGGTTCTCCTGAAAATATTTTTGGGGGGTACTGACTCGACTTTCTGAGTCAGACACTTTCCTAAAGACAGGGGTCAAAGGAAAAGTGACAACTGTCACTCTTGCAGTAAGAACAGGGATCACAATGCTTGAAACAGATATGCTGCTCAGCTGTCAGAAAGTCCACAAGGCTCCAAATGTGTGTGGCCAACTAACGGAACCTGTAACTCAGAGGTTATCATCCTGAGAGCAATGGGAAATCCCTCTAGTTAAGGACTCTCCTTGACGGAAGCTTGACAATGGCCTTGATTTACTTACTATGATGTTTAGGTAATTATACACATTAAGAAAAGTGCACAAGGCACTTACATTTCCATGATACCATCAAAGATATTGTTGTTTTATTAAAATGTTACATCTAGAGTTGTAACGTATAGAGTAGTTAAGTCAATCACTATGAGGTACAGGTGAGACTATTGTAACAGCCATACTTCCATAAAAAAGAAAAATTTTTTGTGGTTTCTGATCTAGGAATCAGCCAGTGAATAATTCTATATCAGTGTCCAGTTACCAGGCTAAACATGTAATCTATTTATATTTCTGAGGGTAAGCAGAATTGTGATCACTGAGCCAGCTGTATTCTAGTAACTACTCATTTACCCAACATAACAGATATAAGAAGGTAAAAGGCTTCTAAGGAGACTGGTTACTTATATTTTGAACCACATTTTGGCAGGTATAACTTGCAACTTGTGCTTAGTGGTAAGATTTCTGATATTTACTTTCTCCTTCCTTTGGCAAGTCAAGTTAGTTAAAAAGTAATTAGAGTAGAGTCCATTGTTTTTCTTAAATGCTTACAGAGATATAGAACTCTCAAGTTTCTTTACTAGACAGGAATAGATCACATTAGTGATAAAGATCAGAATGATTTACATTGCTAAAACGAGAACTTCCTGTCAGTTTGGAGAAAGCTCATTTTTATAACCAACATATTGGCTGGGCTAGAGATTAATGAGTGCTATGGGTGGGGTGATGAATGTGATATATTCAATGACCTGTGGAATTTGTTCTGTAATTTCCCCACTCCTCTGGTCAGCAGAGCGTCTTCTTCAGTACCCAGCACTGCCCATAACTGCATTCAGAAAATCACTCTCCAAAAATGGTTATTTGTTTTGCCTTTTTTATAATTTTTTAAAACATTTGATTTATTTACATGTCAGAGAGAGGGAATGAGAGCACAAGCAGGGGGAGCAGGAGAGGGAAGGGGAGAAGCAAGCTTCCTGCTTGGTGGGATTGCACAAGGGCTGAAGAAGACAGAATGGGAAGGGGACAAGGAGAATAGTGGGTTTCAGATTCTTGGGAACAGAGCCCACATCTATTTCTATGTTTATCTCACTGCTATAAACCCAGGTCACAGCAGAGTGCCTGCAGCAGAGTCATGGAAGTGCTCCAGAACTGATAACTATTGCTATTTATACTACTAACATTCCTCCACAAAGGGCCAAGTGTCATAGCTTCTCCCAGTTCCCCACACTGAACGCAATGAAGAATCAAACTATCGGGTGAAGGATGGCGAGGGGCATTTAACAGGACCCAGATCACAGGAGCCATATTGTATTGCAGGACCAGGGGTCTTACCAGTGACTAGGTATTCACTCCTCTTGAGAGGCTAGCTCCTTGGATCTCCCTCTTCAATCCTCTGAACCCATGTCTGGCATCAGAAACAAAAGTAAACATAACGTATCGCCCTTGTTTATTTTTTACTATTATTTGTTACAGAGGAAGAGAGAGATCACAAGCAAGGGGAGCTGCAGGCAGAGGGAAGGCAGGCCCCCCACTAGAGCCTGGTATGGGATCCAATCCCAGGACCCTGGGATCATGACCTGAACCAAAGGTAGATGCTTAACTGAGTAAGCTACCCAGGCGTCCCTTATTGTCCTTCTTTAAAATTTAATGTATTCTCTCTCCCTCTCTCTTTGTCCCCACTCTGTCACTCATACTCACACAATCACAGAGTCACAGACAATAGCAAGGCATTTCCCATTCTAATTCGCTAAGGCACTATGAGCTTAAGCTCAACAGAATCACTTTGCCAGCTGCTGCTCTACCGTGCCCTGATCCCTTCTCTATCCCCAAGCTCGATCTGTAACTCAAGTGTCATGGTGGTGGCTCTTTCTGCCCTCCCTCCACAAGGCTGTCATCAGCACACTCTTCCCCGTGGCTCCACTCCCCAGCACTGGCTGCCTTTGGTCTACGGGTATGCCCTCTCCTAGAGCTTTTCCACTCTCCCTGAGGGGAAGACAACCCTTACTTCTCCCCGGTGGCTGTCACGTGTCCGCTATATATTGTGACGATCAGCCCGATTAAGAGATTGGGAACTAAAAGACTGGCTTCTGCTTATGGATCAAACTAACTCTGGGGCTTGGGACACATGACAGCAGCACATGGTGGTAGAACTGAGATGGTTAGGGAGTTAATCTGCATTTTCACATCTGGTCAGCAGCAGAACAAAGAAGACACCCCAGATCTCCTATCTCCCAGAACAGTACTCTTCAAGTAACTTACAGCACCATCCTTCTCCAGCTTTGGAAGTGGCACTTTTCCAACCCCAAAGTCTTGATTCTAGGCAGCACTCCGAGAGATACTCCCTCCAGAATCACCCCTGGCTGGAAGTAGTGGTCGGCCAAGGCCTCCCAAATATCTTCCCTTCAGAGTTGCGCTTGCATCAAACTCAAAACTGTGGCACGTACGGGACTTTCCTGTCAGCCTCTAGCTCTAATGACCTATTGGACTTCAGAGGTGCTCTTTTATACCCACTTACCTTATAACATCAACGTGTGACTCCTCTAGAATTCTCTCCATGGCTTTTCTCCTGTACTAATTGTTATGGACTGAATTGTGTCCCCACAAAAGTCATATGAAGAATTCCTAATCTCCAGTGTGACTGCATCTGGAGATAGGGCCTACCTAGAAGGAGGTACTGAAGGCTTGGTGAGGTCACAGGAGTCCTAATCTGCTAGGACTGGTGTCCTCATAAGGGTGAAACACATGAAAGCACTCCCCCTACCTCCCCTCTGGGGGCCCACAGAGAAGAGGTCATCTGAGGGCACAGTTGAAAAGGTAGTGATCTATAGAACAACAAGAAAAAGCTCACTGGAGACCAACCTTGCTGGCACCTTGATCAGGAACTTCTGGCCTCCAGATCTGTGCGAAAATACATTTCTGACATTAAAGCTCTCCAGCCTGTGTTTGTCTGTCCCCGACGGCCTGGCTCCAAAGCCTCAGAGATTGGGGACAGTGAGGAACACCATAGGACTAACCCTGCCACCCTGAAAGGAACCATGCCATTTGGAACTCCAGAAAGGATTCAGAGGAACTGAAATCTGCATTCCTACCTCTGGACAGCCCCATATTCAGCAGGCCCCTGGATGCAAACCTGGAGCTTGACACTCAACCTGAACAAATCCCTCGACTGCCCCCTCCCCCAGAAAGATGGACAGAGTGCTGGCAGATCGGGCCTGCCATGTTGTGGGCCCTAACCATAACCTTTGGTTTGCTTTTCAAGATTCTGACCCCAAAGGCCTTGCAGTAGGTGCCCTACAATTTGGGGACACATGGGCAATCCCAGAGGACTCAGCCTGCTGCCCAGAAGGAAACTGTGCCATTTGGAACTCCGGAAAGGATTCAGAGGAGCAGAAATCTGCATGCCTAGCTAAGGACACACCCACACAGAGCTGACTCCTGGACACAAAGCCAGAGCCAGACACTCACCCTCACCTCCACTGTCAACTCAGCCACCCAGACAGCTCTCCATGGGGTCTTCAGATCAGCCCTGCCATGTCCCTGGTTCCTAACACTAACCCTTGGATGGTTTCTGTAATGATCTCCTCATTTCAGGTTATGTGGTGGTTCTGCAGGACATTGTCCTGGTGTGGGATCAAACACACTGAAGCATCCCGTGTGAAGTGGCAAACGTGGTAAAGAAATGACGGCTGGGGAATCTGAGTGTGGAGACAGCACGTATTTGTGCTGCTATAACAAGCTGACTGCACTTTGAAATCACCACAGAGGAAATGAATCTTCCAAATATCCATGTTAGCACGATGACACGGAAGCAGAGAGAACATCAGACTTTGGGATGGAGGCCAAGCCCTCCCAAATCCAGGTCACCCAACATGGAGAGGACACATGTTAGCAAGAGACTCGTGGGAGAATTAAATCATGGGCCCCTGTATCTCAGGTGCAGTAGAAGCAGTGGATTTGGAATTTCAGTTTTTCCACAACGTTCCACCACAAGCTGGTTAGAACTGTGCAAAAGCAGGAAGGGAAGCCCCAGTAAAGTGGACTGGGGATGCCAGAAGGGGAGGCTGGAAGGGAGCGCCTGGTGCTCAGTGCCCATTACAGACCCCACATTGCAATCCCCCACAGGAGAGACTCACCAATTCCAGGCCTCACACGGGAAGCTGGAGGTTCATCTCCTGACTTTTTGTAGGAGCTTTGCAGCTCAGCTGGTGAGAATTCTCCATCACCCTGCCTTTCTCCAAGGGACTTTCCTTCAAGCACCCTTCCCAACTTCTTCCTCCTCCATGAAATAATGTTCCTCTCCTTTGTTTCTCGCACTTGCCTGTGATGGGACCTTAGCTTGCTCAGCCCAGACTGCCATTCTCTGCTCTTCCCAATTAAACCCATGCTGCTGGTCAAATAACTGGCAGATTGAGTTTAAGGCCAATTGAACTAATAAATTCAAAAACTTGCAAGGAACAAAATCAATATGCACAAATTAGTGGCACTCCTAGGTGCTCGGAAGGAACCATCAAAAAGAGACTGCTGAGAACGATCTCATTTACACCTGCATCCAAGACAGCAAGATACCCGGGAGGCCCCTGAACCAAGAAGGTGACAGACCTGTCATCTGACAGCCCTGCAACAATGACGACAGACAGGGAGGGGTACACACGGAGATGGGGAGGCACTGTGCTCAGGGTAGAACCCACACTGGGAAAATACCTACTCTCCCCAAAACCGTCTACAGAGTCCTCACTCTGGCTCCCGAATTTCCGGACTCGGCGCAAGCCTGGAGTGGGTGTGGACACGGGAAGGACCCCACAGGGCTGAGGTGGGGAGAGCACAAGCACCGAAGCAGGCGGACACTCCCTGACCTCAGACCATCTGAGGAGCCCCAGGAACCGAATCCGCGAGCACACAAACACAGATGAGGACCTAGGAGCACCCGAGCCCAGAAAGGGGGGACCCCACAGCCCCGCGCACAGCACAGCAGGAGTCCACGTCTCCTCACACAAAACGACGGAAGCCCCAGTGTCTACATAGGGCTCCCTTTCTCTGTGGGGTCCTGAGACCACGAACCCCTTGACAGTGCACTCAGGCGGCTTCTCCTCAGCTCCTCCAGCATCTGGTCCTTAGGAGGTTGGACTGCTGCCAGTGTGGGCGCGTCCTCCACAACGGGTCCGGTCAGTGTGGATGCAGAGCCACACCCTCCTCAGCTTGTCCTGTCAGGGTGGGAGGCGCCCCACATTCTCCAGAAGTCTCCACAGTGGGTCCTGAAGAGGCGGGGCTCTGGTCCCAGCTGTGGCTGTGCAGCCTGGGCTCAGGGCGGGAGCTGGGGTCTGGCGCCCTCTGCAGGCGGTGCAAGGCAGTGCAGGACTGTGGGAGCTCACCCTTCAGTGGAAGGTCCTGCTCCCTCCTGGGGTCCAGCTGATGCCATTTCATTCCGGAAATTCAAGCTGCATGGAGCCCAATACCCCCCAACTTCCCCCCAAATAGCTAAGGAACAATGAATTGGAAACAATGTGGAATTACAACAGTCCTTGACCCAAACAGTGTCACTGAACATGGCCCTGATGCAGACCCACACTCTGACCTCAACTTGGTCTCAAGCCTGGACCCTACCCTAATCCAAGACCCTAACCCTAGCCCCCAACCCAAACAATGTTCACAAGAATCAAAAGGTAGAAACTGCAAATATCCATCAATGGCAAGTGCCTAAGCAAAGTGTGGTGAAGCATTTGAATTTGGGTACAGGTTCAGGTTTTAGTCAGAGTTCTAGATCAGGCTTTGGGTTTAGTGTTAGGGTGAGGGTTTAGAGTGAAGGACAAGGGAACAGAGTTATAGTTTAGGGCTTTAAGTTTATGATTTAGGCTTTAAGACTCAGGGCTTATGGGATAAAGTTCAAGGTCAAATTTGGGGTTTGACTTCATGCTGAGATTTGGGTTCAGGTTTCATGACTTGGAGGTCTGGTTTAGGGTTTGGGTTCGTGGTTCAGGGCTTGGATCCAGGGCTCAGGTACAGGCTTTGGGTTCCATTCCAGGTTTGGGATTCAGGGTTCTAGTTTGGGCTTTAAGGTCAGCTTAGGTTTCAGCGTTGGTAGGGTTTAAGGTTAGGTTTAGGGATGACACATTTTCTTCAGTTGTCATCATGGACAAAATAATTCTATCTGAAGTTTCTAAGTCAGAAATGTATTTCATCTGGGGGCGCCTGGGTGGCTCCGTGTGTTAAGCCTCTGCCTTGGGCTCAGGTCATGATCTCAGGGTCCTGGGATCGAGCCCTTCATCAGGCTCTCTGCTTGACCGGGAGCCTGCTTCCCCATCTTTCTCTCTGCCTGCCTCTCTGCCTACTTGTGATCTCTGTCTGTCAAATAAATAGAATTAGTAAAATCTATTATATGATCTTTTACAAACCTTTTCCTATCTTTGCATTTCTTGTGCCAAGACAGACAGGGGTTATTTAAAACCCTGAAGAGAAAGCTCTCTCTTTTAAATTGTCTGTAACCTTCGTGTAATAGATTTATGATTGATAATAGATTTAGTTAAAATATAACTATTTAAAATATTTACTCTCAGTAAACGATTTCAACCTATGCTCATTTAAGTAACTTGGTGCATAATCCCTTTTCTATTAAACCATAGTGCAAGGACCAATGCCGCGTTCCCGAGAGAACCCCAAGCTATTTTTCTAGAATGGCTGTATGCTATATATGCCGTCCTGTTTTCACTCCCTTTGTGGAGCACCTACCCTGGAGGTCATGTAATAACCAATGACCAAAAAAACAAACCAAAAACCCAAACATCCAGGTCGAAGTGCCATCCCTGCCTGGAGTGGAGGAGACTGCTCAGACAGATCCCAGGCAGGCATCTCAGCCCAGGCCTGTGTTGGGGAAGCTGGTTCCTGGCTTTGGGCGCAATCTGGAAGCCAGCAAACTGACCCAAGAGTGCAGCTGGCGTTTAGGACTGATGATCTTTTGGCAGCCAGGCTGCGCGTGGACACCCGCTCAGGGAGCCAGGCTAGGCGGCTGCCCAGCGCAGGCGCTGGCAATGCAGCAGCATGCCAGGGCTTAGCCCCGCACCCCAGCATGGACTCTGGCCTCAGAAGTGAGGGGGTGGGGCCAGCGTAGAGAAGGGTCTTTGCTAATTTCCAAAGCTGGAAGTGAGCTCTCAGAGGACTCAGGAGGGAGGGGGCGGGGGCGGGGGCGGGTCGGGGGCGGCCGGGAGAAGGGGCTTTGCTAATTGCCCAGGGGGGAAGGAGGGGCGCGCAGCGCCAGGGTGCTGTGCTGCAGCCCATTCGGGACTGCAGGACCCACCATACTCGCTGCCCCTGCACTCTCATGCTCCAGCCTAGCCCATGAGGCCGTGGTGTCCTGTTCCCGTTCCCGCCGCCTGCTGCCCCTCCCCGCCCAATGGCTTCTCTGGAGGACCCTCTGCTCACAGGTAAAGTGACACCACGACGCGCCCTCACCTGAAGCAGAAAACGCAGTCCAGGAGCTGGGCGTGGGATGTTTGGGCCCCAGCCTCCCGCCAACCCCAGGGCACCAGGACCACCCCAGACGCTGTGCCACACCCTGTCCGCAGGGGGTCAGGCCGGGACAGCGCCACAGGAGGTACCCCCCCCCGCCAGAGGGCAGGCTAGCCCCCATAGTTCGGCACCCCCACGCGCTTTTCAGAGCCTCCTGCCATTTCCAGGGCACCCAGAACCCAGAGAGTGAGGCCTTGGGTGCTTTCTAGAGACAGATTTAAGGCAATTTTTCGACTTTGGGACTCAGAGTTAACATAGTTTTCATTTGTGATTATTATTTTTTGTGGGTGCCATAGCTTTTCTTTTGACCTATGGTTGTTTTCACTCCCGGTTCTGAAGAAGCCCCTAAATCCTAACCCTGTTGAGGACTCTGAAAGCTCTCAGAGCAGCAGTGCTGGGGGACAGTGTGGACACATGTTTTGGTTTCTCCTCTGGCCTGCTTCTGTGGCAGCCCCGCTCTGTCCTCCTCAGACTTCAGAGCAATATCTGAACAAGTGGAGAAGCGACCAGGGGGTCAGGAAGGTGGCCACCGAAGAGTGACTTCTCTGGAGGGTGGCTGAGCTAGCAAGTGAGCATGTTAATCCAGCTCTGCCTGCATTCAGTATGGAGCTGAACAGGGGCCAGGGAAGGGGAGGAGGAGCAGAGAGCAGGGACAAAGGGACCAAAGAGGAGATTCAGATGAAGGGAAGTAATGGGGAGGAAAGAGAAGAAACTCAGGAAGACAGGTATGTAGAAAGGAAAAGGGATGAAGTGGGCATTGGGAAAGGGCACCACCAGGGAAGGAGAGAGGGGAAGGAAAAAGGGAGGAAGAGAGGAAAGGGGAAAGGGAGAAGGGAGGAGTCAGCATGCCAGGGCTCCCCCTGCATCTGAAGAAGAGGTGGCTGCTCCAGCTTGTCAAACAGGGTGCTCACTCTTTGGCCCCAGTTTCTGCTCCCAGTGCTACTGGGCTTTGCAAGGAAGGCAGGCTGTCCCTTGGGACCTACTGGAGCCCACTGGAGCCCACAGGAGGGTGGGAGAATTAAGATGCCACCGGGTCCTGTCCTGAGCTGCTCCCAGCCACCAGCCTCACCACATGGTGCAAGAGGGACCCCAGAACAAAGGAAGGATACAGGCCAGCATGTCTGCTGGTGGCCCTGGGCACTTAGCTCATCGCAGTGAACCACACGGCCTCCTCAACCCACGCTTTCAAAGCCTCCTTCTTCGTTTCTGGCTTTCATGTCTGTAGGAACATGAGCCAGATCTAACTCATCTCCGACAGACAATTCTGACTCACCCCGTGTCAGATTTTTATGAGTGGCTGTGATAGAGTAAGATAGCAATGCTCCAACAAACGGACTGTTTCCTCCCACTTGACCTCAACAGTCTTATACATTTTCTTAGCGAAAACATCTTGTCTCCTTCCATTAAGCTCATAACGTGGTCTAGGAGTATACATGCGCCTTCGGTAGATGCGAAGCGATACAGAGGTCTTTTTTTTTTTTTTTTTAATTTTACAAGGTAAAGTCAGTGAACACATCCAACTTGACCAATACGTCTCTAAAATGTCAATCCAGGCAAAGCTTTTTCTGCCTACAGTTTGGAGCCTACGTGGTGACATTTTTAAAATGCTTTCAGTCCCTCAGTGAGGCTCTTAGAAGCTAGCCAGGGCTTACTACGTGCCAGGCACTGTGTCAGGTGTTGGAGCTAAAGGGAAAGAGAGCTTGGAGGCTAGCTGGGGAGGGACATCCATGACACAACCACAGCTAGAAACGAAGGCCAGTGCTAGAAAAGAGAGAGCAAGCTGCATGGAGAGTGTGTACCATGGGGCTTGTGAGCTCACGAATAAGTGGGAGTAACTGGAGTGGGGAGATGGGGGAGAGAAGAGGGTCTTCCCATCAATGGGAATCACCTGTGCTTGGAGGCAGGTGGCATGAGAGGTCTCCACAGGAAGAAGGAGGCAGTGTGGTTGAAGGGCAGAGAGATGGGGCAGAACAGGCATCAGTCAGTTGGAGGGGTATGAATAGACTGATGGGAGGATTATGGGTGCCTTTGGAGGACTGAGAATTTGTTAGAAGATCAGTGCAGATTTCTATGGAGACAAATGCCAGGAACTGATAGGTCTTTGAAAGGTCACTCTGGCTGCCTTTTGGCAAAGGGGTTGGTAAAAGGCACTTGCAGGTGTGAACACACCAGGTGGGAGGTGAGTGCAGGAAATCGGGTGAGGGAGCATGGGAACTTGGTCCCGGGGTATTTAAGGGAGAATAGCCTTTAAGGAGTTCCACAAATTGGCACCAGCTGTGGCTTCATTACAGAGCTGGAAGGGGGAGGTGGGTGTGTCCTGGAGGTTACAGAAATTACATGAGAAAGGGAAGTCTTTTTAGATCTCTTTTTCAACTAGAGGAACTCTCACCTTATTGATAGAATTCCAGAGTGGGAACCAATGATATGAGGACATCTTTGAAATGTCTGAATATGTTCTTCGACATCTTTGCAAGTGACGAGGAGACCTTGACCTTAGGAGGCCTTGGCCCTCTTTGTAGCCAGAAAGATTTCACCTACAGATTTGGGTTCTCCCTTTTAAAGTCAAGGAGTCAGTCCTTCCAAAGCACACCTCCTATCATTTTACCCTCTCATCATACCTCATGTGCTGGCATCTCCAAGACCCTCTGTTCCAGGTTGAGAGTATCCACTTTGGCCGGGCTGGTCTTGCCAAGAACACCACCACAGGAAATCTAGAGCCTGTAGTGCTATTAATAACATCATCTAAGACTGTGTTTGCTGCCCTCTTGGCCTCTTCCCACCATGACTCACTGAAGCTTTTTACACATTGTATCCATTATGCTATAGTTCCCAAAGGTCATCTTCTCTAGTGCCATTAGTTTTTAGGGGAACAGGCAAACCTTAAACTTGTCCCCCTTAATTGGATCCCTGTGCCCCCACAATCTCTTTGAATGCCTTTCACCATGATCCTTGAATGAGATCTGAGACCACTGCTGGTACCTAACACTTCTTGGCACCTTGTCTGCTAGGTTCTTGGAAGAGGAGGTGGCTATGGAGGTGAGTGGGGATGGGAGTGGGAGGATTTCTCCCTTCACTTCCCTTTTTGTGTTTTCAAATAATGGGTTTTGAGGGGGAGGGAAAGGTTAACCAGACCATTTATTTTCCATCTCCCATCGATAAAATGTCACACAGGAGAGAGGTGGCAGAAACACACTTTCAGGTTAATTTTTTTACAAGGAAGATTGACTTATGAACCTACTTTGTTATTCCCTTTCATTCAATTTCCCTGTACCTCCTTTTCTATGAAGTGTAACGGTAACCCATTATTATTTTTATTGTTGGCACGTGCTTTGTGAACCATAAAGTGTACGCTATAAATGGGAGCGCTTTTCTTTTTTTTTTTTTTGTAGTTTACGAAAAACTAATATTTTTTAAATTAATTTTTTATTTATTTTCAGCATAACAGTATTCATTCTTTTTGCACCACACCCAGTGCTCCATGCAAGCAGTGCCCTCTATGATACCCAACACCTGGTACCCCAACCTCCAAATCCCCCGCCCCTTCAAAACCCTCAGATTGTTTTTCAGAGTCCATAGTCTCTCATGATTCAGCTCCCCTTCCAATTTCCCCCACCTCCCTTCTCGTCTCTAACTCCCCATGTCCATGAAAAACTAATTTAAAAACATTCATCCACCAGAGTACCCAAAGGGCTCCCATATAAACTATCTGTCGTTACATTATGTCCCGATGTGGAGCTCGATCCCAGGATCCTGAGATCATGACCTGAACTGAAGGCAGAGGCTTTAACACACTGAGCCACCAGCCCCAATGTATTCTCTTCAGTACCAGAATTTGTAACCAATTGACAGATGAAAAAGGAGGCAGTCAAGTGAAAAACAATAGGTCTTAGACCTGCAAGAAATTTGAATTAGATGAATTCAGCTACTCAGGCACTGTTTCACATTTTCAGATCTCTGCAGAAAAGGGGTTAACCTTTTTACAGCATGTAAAAGAGAAGACTATAACACATACTATGTGTAAGCATGTAAATATCAAAAAATATCCCATTAGATGCTAAGACACACAGGGCCTATATTTTCTCTCAAATTCATGAATATGTAGGAGCAATAAGTGAGAAGTGAATGTATACTCTTCACTTCGAAGTCTTTTAGAAATCTAAAATATGACTTTCTATGGTTTGTGTCTCCATATTCCTTTATTGCCAGTTTGAACAAATCCACATGCTTTGATTCAAAGGTAATAAATTCCTCTTATTTGGAAAAATGATGTTTATTTTTATTCTCTCACCCTTAGCAGGTGGTTTCATTTTAGCACACTTCAGAGTTATAATTTCATGCTTATTAAAAACATTTATTATGATCTACATAGATGAATGAAACTTTTATTTTATTAAATTATTTGACAAAAAATCTGTTATTTTTAAAAATGTATTTCCTTTAGGGTTATTTTAGAGCGTTCAGAGAGGATCTAGGAGTGTGGTATTATGTAGTTTTTAAGTAGGTATGAAATGGTTATTTATAGGATTGTTTCTTTAAGGCTTATGTATATTGTCCATTATATGCTATAAAATATTTCGAAAGTAAATTTAAGGTATGTTTTACATAGTTTATTTTTTGGAAATAAATATTGAAATGACTTGTGAAATTCAGTATATTCTCAACATTAATTTATTTTGAAATTTACCAGTTGTCTACTGAACTATTATATGGCAGATATTACTTCAGACTACACTGGTAAATGAAATACTTGGCTTTGTAGAACTTTTATTTTAATGGGTGAGACAATTCAAAGCTATAAACCTTAATAAAAATTGCATAGTGCATTCAAAAAGGATGAGTACAATGGGGAAAAAGAAAAACTCGATCAGGGTGAGAAAAATCAAGGTTGCTAGGCAGGGGATGGGGAGTTAAAATTTTTAATAGGAAGATCAGGGTAGTTACAATGAAGCTGACAATTGAACAAAGGTATGGAAAGGTGATGAATTTGCCCAGAACTATCAGCAATAAGGTCACTCCAGACAAAGGAATTGGCTATCTTGAAGGCCATAAGGTTGGATCATGCCTGGCATATCTGAGGAATAGCAAGGAGGCCACTGTGAGTGACTGAAGAGTAGCAGGGAAAGAGGTCACAGAGGTTAAATGAGTGGCTAGATCATGTAAAGCTTAGAAGTCATTGTAAAACTCTGGCTTTTATATTTGGAAACTTACTGTGTGATAGAATTTCTGCTAATAACTGAGAGTTCAATTGTCCATAAAATTTCAAGGACTCTTATTCTAGTAAGACAGAATGAAGAGAAAGAGTTCATATTTTCACATGGTGTAACAAATGCTCAGAGATACAAGTGTAGGAAGCTATAGGATCACAGAAGAAGGCACTAAAATCACACCAATATATTTGATGACTGTGACTATATATAAATTTGTATTTTCTAGATTTTTTATAGTCATGGAATGACACTGTATATACTATTCATTGCCTGGCTTTTCTTTTCTCAGCATCATTACTTTGAGAATCTCCAATAGTAAATAGTTCATTTTGATGTTGAATAGTAATCTCTTTAATGAATAGATCATAATTTTTCTTTGCTCTATGGATGGACATTGATGAACATTTCCACTGTTTTCAATTCTTAAAAATAAAGCTGCTATGAAATTCATATACAAGTCCCTGTATGAACATAGGGTTTGTTTCTCTTGGTTAAATGCCTAGAAGTAAAATGGCTATTTTTGTAACTGCAACATATTTTGCATTTAAAAAAATTTTCAAACTATTTTCCAAAGTGGTTGTATCATGATATATGCCAACAACAGTTTAGATTTTTTGTTGCTTCTCAATCTAGCTCAGACCAAGTACAATTAGCCTTTATAATTTTAGCCATTCTAATAGATATGTAAGCATGTCTCATTATGATTTTAATTTGTATTTCTTTAATGTCTAAATGTTGAGAAATTTGTCATGTGCCTATAAGCCATCCATATACTTTTGGTGACATGTCTCTTCCATTATTTCCTTCACATGTAAAATTGGATACTCTGTTTGGTTATTAGTAAGGTTTTTTTATTTTTATTCATATTTAAATAATCAGAGTAGATGTCCATTATCAGATATGTAATTTGGAAATCGCTTGTCCATCTTTACAGTTTCTCAATGGAGCTTTGATAGCTGTGTCTTTCAAGAAATATGCTACTTCTTTCCTGGTACACGGAGGTATGACTAGAACATTATCAATGTTGACCTTTGCAAAGAAAATCATGGCTTAAGATATATGTAGTCTGCAGTTGTTGGGAGTGTTCACCATCCTTGCCTCTAACTCATCTCTCACTGCCCACACATTCAGGTATAGGGGAATATTGATTGACAAAATATTAATTGCCAAATAACACTAGTTGGAGAATAAGAAAAATGCAGGCACCTGATTATATAATATTCCATAAATAAAATATGTTTTTATAAGTGCTATTAGAAGTAAATTCCTCTATACTTTAATCACACAGAATGATGGAATCCTAGATTTTTTTTCTTGTATTTACTAAGAAAATGATCATGCCTCAAGTATATTAAAATGGAATAGGGAAAATTAAAAATTGTTTTAAGATGATTTGTGTGTGTTGTGCATATGTGAGAGAGAAAGTGAGAGAGAAAGATAAAGAAAAAGAGAAAGGGAAAGACAGAGAGGTGGCTGCAGTGAATTGATGAGTTGGAGGATAGATTTTAAAGTTTTGTCTTTTGCTTTCTACATTTCTTTTTCCTTAGGTTCAAGAGAACAATCAGTAATATCTCAGAAGCCTGCTGGTAACATCAGCAGAAAGAATTAGAGGTTCCCAGAAAATTAAGATGACATATAGTTTTCCTGACATAAGAAAAGTCATTTTTTGTCCCCAGCTATTTTCAATGATCTATACCCCACCTGTGTACTTGCCCAAGCACACTTCTTCCAAAACTTCCTGGGAGGTTCTTACAAAGAAATGCAAAAACCTCACTCCTTAAGGATTTTGAGGGAACAAGGCAATGGGAAAACTAACAGTCACCACCAGACCAGGAAATAGCCTAAGCTATTGAGACAATAAATCAGTGGCAAAACTCCTAGTGCTATTTCAAAAGCAATCAAGGCCTTGCATTCCTTGTCCCAGAAAATGAGCCCAAGACCCCATCTAGTTTCTATCTGCTCTTGAAGCCTGCAGAGTCCCTTTCCCTTGTCCAACATTTACCTCTGCTTTATTCTAACGTTGAAGTTTCTGCCCTCGGTGGAATACAAGCTTCATTCAGGTGAACATGCAATACATATTGCACAAATACATATGTGGATGTGCATGCAGCCACAACCTTATGACCAACCATACATGGAATAATAAAACTCTCCCTTCTGAGTATTCATCTTAAATACTAAATAAAAATCTCTCTCCTGTTCAAACAGTCAAGGCTTTGGAACTTATTCCCTGTGATCTCCTTGTATGTTGTAAACAAAGATTCCTTTGTTTGACAACTCCACCTGTTTCTGTGATTCACCAAAGACTGACCTCAGTTAGGTCAGTTACTGTAATGGCTTTCACTACTCTGATTCTACCTCTGCAAGTCTCCAAATTTAACTATTTTTTCTCCCAATTCCGCATGTTCTTGGCTTTAAACTGCAACTCTGAAGAGAAGATTTGCTTGTTTAAAAAAAAAAATCAAGAAAAGGGAGTAGTAGTCAACATTGTTACTTTGAACTTCCTGCCCTAGGGGGCTCTCCTGTTCTTTCTCTTTGACTTCCTGGACTAAAACGACAGAAATTTGGCAATACATCACTCCCCAATCCAGATTACTGCCAGAACAGTTTATACTCTTAGAAAAATATTAGTTTAAAAGATCACATAATTAAATACTTAAGCATGTAGTGTAATATAGTGGTTTACAAGAAATATATTTTGGTCATCTGAATATTTGGTTTTCAACCATGGCTACTGACTCACAGCTCCTAAAACTCTTGGGATTTCCTGTGATAAGGGTGAGAGAGGTGTGTTTTGTTCTGTTAATGAAGTGACCTTCAGACCTCACTCAAGGCAAGGGCTGTTTGCCTGAAGGACCAACCACTTGGTGAAAGCCTTCACAACTTTTTGCCCAACGTGCCTCCCCTTCCTCCCAATACAGGATTATCTGGGGAGGGAAGAGGATCTGGAGATTAGATCAGCAAATGACAATGATTTAGTCAGTCATGACTATGTCATGAAGCCTCCACAGAAAAGCTGAAAGGACTGGGTTCAGAAAGCTTTTAGTTTGTGAAATGTATGAAAAGGCAGGAAGAGTGGCAGTCTTACAGAAGGTAATAGAAGCTCTGTGCCCATTCTCCATACCTTGCCCTGTGCACTTCTTTATCTATCTATTGATTTAAATCTTCTATTATATCTTTTAATAAGCTGGCAAACATAAAGTAAGTATTTTTCTGAGTTTTGTGAGTCCCTGTAGCAAATTAAAAGAACGTAAGAAGTAGGCCTTTGGGACCTCCAACCTGTAGTTGCTCAGTCACAAGCACAGGAAATAACCTGGGGCCTACAGTGAGACTGGCATCTGAGGTGGGGTTGGAGATAGTCTTGGAGGACTGATCCATTAACTGATGAAATCTTACACTATGTTCAGGTAGATAGTGTCAGAATTTAGTTGAATTCTTGGAGATCCTGCTGTTGTCTGAAAATTATTTGGCATTGTTGGTATGATGTCCTAAAACCCAAAAAGATATAGCTACCTCAAAATAAGAATACGGTTGACAGCTTATATATAATAAGTGAGTATTTCAGGGATTTAAAATATACCCAATAAATAATGTAAGGAAATAAGGAAAGATTTTGAAATAAAAACAAGAATAAGAACCTAGTGGTACTAATAGATTAAATATATGTAATCTAGTTGAATTAAGAATACAATGGATAGAATATGTAATGGATTCAATAGAGATAAGAAGTCACTTAAGGATATAGTCATCTGGATACCAGCAAAGCATTAAAATTATCAATATAAAAGAGGTGTAAGATGTAGGTGATGTGTGTGGAACAAAAGCTAGAGAAGAAATTAGATTTCCTTACTACTCATAGCCTGTTGACAAGTCCTTGAAGCTCCTCTGGGGACTCAGCTGCTTCCATGTGGACACATCCACTCAGGGCAAAAAGCATTCTTAGTCCTCCCCCCAGGATACTGAAAATCTACTTTCACATGTAAAAATTACTTTGGAAACTTCTTTATCTCTACTCCCCACCCCTGCCCTCAAGATATAAATTGGCAATCATCTCCCAAGCATATACCCACTGATACACATCAGAAGAGTCTCTTCCCTGAGTTTTTACTAAATAGTAATAAATGACCTTTCCCTAACAATAGCTAGCCCCCTCAAGGTCCTGGAAACCTTGTTTATAAAATACCTTGGAGGCTTGTGCTATCCCTAACCTCCTCCCAAATTGAAAGTATATAATCAGCCACTCTTCATGACCCTCTCTCTCTACTCCAAATAAATAAATAAATATTTTTAAATAAAATAAAATAAATGACTTTTTTTAAATGAAAGAAGAAAAAGGAAAGAAATATTTGAATATTAATGTACATCTATTTCTCAAGCATAAAATAGTCAAGACACTGGATTAAAACTTACATACAAGAAAAGAAAGAAAATATTCATAACTAGAGTTGACTCTATGAATCCCAAACTAGGGCATACATACCAAAGACACACAAAAAAAATCACAAGTGTTAGAGAGAAAAAAAATAATTCATTAATAAAGAAACAAGAATCAGACTGACAGAAATTTTTAAATAACATCAGATATAAAAAAGAATGAAGTAATAGCTTTATTATCTTGAAAAAAAATCACAAATGGAAACATTTAGATCCTTATAAAATGTCATTGGCATAGGAAGGCATAATAAAAAAAATATTTTCAGGAATACAGACCACAGATAATTTGCCTTAATTTGTGTAGGCAGCACTTAAATACTAATATTATTTTAACAGTTAAAATATACTCTATGATCTTTGAGGTTGGGGAAAAGAGGATGACCAAGTCATCTTGAAATAATTCAGTTTTATGAAAAAAGTAAAAAGATCCAAAAAAAAGACTTGTAGAAAAGAGAGATAAAACATATGCATAATAAAAATAAATAAATAAATAAACAGCTGGAGTGCCTGGGTGACTTAGTCGGTTCAAGTGTCTGCCTTCAGCTCAGGTGATAATCCCAGGGTCCTGGTATTGAGCCCTGCATCAGGCTCCCTGCTCAGTGGAGAGGCTGCTTCTCCCTCCCATTGAGAAAAAAAAAATTTGACTTATTTATTTGAGAGAGATAATCTTTAAATTTTACTTATTTATTTGAGAGAGAGTGAGAAAAGAAAAACATGCACACAGCAGAGGGAATAACAGAGGGAGAGGGAGAAGCACGCCACTGAGCAGGGAACCCCCTGCGGGGCTCTATCCCAGGACCCGGGTATTATGACCTGAGCTATAGGTAGACACTTAACTCAGGTACCCCAATAAATACAATCTTTTAAAAAAAATAAATAATAATAAAAATAAATAATATTTCAGATAGTATGATTTTTTTAATGTGAGACTTGGTATAAAAACAGGATGACATACTTGTCTAATTATAGCAAAGACTTTGATAAGTTTAGATGCAGTAGTACATAAAAAATTTAACTTCTTTCATTAACTGATAATTTAATTAGATTAAATTAAGAGACATCAAAATTTAGAGAATCTAATAGTCCTGATCTATTAATAAATGTAGCCATCCTGACCCCAAAACAAGAGTCTTCAGTAAGTATATAAGCATAAGTTGAACATTTACACAAACAGGCCATTATTTAGGCCAGAAGTATATGCCAATAAATTCCTAGAGTTAAATATCAGGCTATATTTTCCAAGAATAAGGCAATAAAATTAGAAAACAATGACCAAAATATTAAATTCATATAATTGGAAGTTAACTTCATACCTAAAAAGAAATAATACAGCTAATTCAGAAATTTTTAGAATTACAGTACTTTGGTAATATCAACTATCAAAATGAGTAACGGACAGATGGGGCTAGCAAGAGACTCGTGGGAGGATTAAATCATGGGCCCCTGTATCTCATGTGCAGTAGAAGCAGTGGATTTGGAATTTCAGTTTTTCCACAACGTTCCACCACAAGCTGGTTAGAACTGTGCAAAAGCAGGAAGGGAAGCCCCAGTAAAGTGGACTGGGGATGCCAGAAGGGGAGGCTGGAAGGGGGCGCCTGGTGCTCAGTGCCCATTACAGACCCCACATTGCAATCCCCCACAGGAGAGACTCACCAATTTTAGGCCCCACAGGGGAAGCTGGAGGTTCATCTCCTGACTTTTTGTAGGAGCTTTGCAGCTCAGCTGGTGAGAATTCTCCATCACCCTGCCTTTCTCCAAGGGACTTTCCTTCAAGCACCCTTCCCAACTTCTTCCTCCTCCATGAAATAATGTTCCTCTCCTTTGTTTCTCGCACTTGCCTGTGATGGGACCTTAGCTTGCTCAGCCCAGACTGCCATTCTCTGCTCTTCCCAATTAAACCCATGCTGCTGGTCAAATAACTGGCAGATTAAGTTTAAGGCCAATCGAACTAATAAATTCAAGAACTTGCAAGGAACAAAATCAATATGCACAAATTAGTGGCACTCCTAGGTGCTCCGAAGGACCCATCAGAAAGAGACTGCTGAGAACGATCTCATTTACACCTGCATCCAAGATAGCAAGATACCCAGGAGGCCCCTGAACCAAGAAAGTGACAGCCCTGCAACAATGACGACAGACAGGGAGGTGTACACACGGAGATGGGGAGGCACTGTGCTCAGGGAAGAACCCACACTGGGAAAATACCTACTCTCCCCCAAAACCGGCTACAGAGTCCTCACTCTGGCTCCCGAATTTCCGGACTCGGCGCAAGCCTGGAGTGGGTGTGGACACGGGAAGGACCCCGCAGGGCTGAGGTGGGGAGAGCACAAGCACCAAAGAAGGCAGACGCTCCCTGACTGCAGACCATCTGAGGAGCCCCAGGAACCCAATCCGCAAGCAGATAAACACAGACAAGGACCAAGGATCACCCGAGCCCAGAAAGTGGGGACCCCACAGCCCCACGCACAGCACAGCAGGAGGCCACGTCTCCTCACACAAAACGACGGAAGCCCCAGTGTCTACACAGGGCGCCCTTTCTCTGTGGGGTCCTGAGACCACGAACCCCTTGACAGTCCACTAAGGGACTTCTCCTCACCTCCTCCAGCGTCTGGTCCTTAGGAGGTTGGACTGCTGCCAGTGTGGGCGCGTCCTCCACAACGGGTCCGGTCAGTGTGGATGCAGAGCCACACCCTCCTCAGCTTGTCCTGTCAGGGTGGGAGGCGCCCCACATTCTCCAGAAGTCTCCACAGTGGGTCCTGAAAAGGCAGGGCTCAGGTCCCAACTGTGGCTGTGCAGCCTGGGCTCAGGGCGGGAGCTGGGGTCTGGCGCCCTCTGCAGGCGGTGCAAGGCAGTGCAGGACTGTGGGAGCTCACCCTTCAGTGGAAGGTCCTGCTCCCTCCTGGGGTCCAGCTGACGCCATTTCATTCCGGAAATTCAAGCTGCATGGAGCCCAATACCCCCCAACTTCCCCCCAAATAGCTAAGGAACAATGAATTGGAAACAATGTGGAATTACAACAGTCCTTGACCCAAACAGTGTCACTGAACATGGCCCTGATGCGGACCCACACTCTGACCTCAACTTGGTCTCAAGCCTGGACCCTACCCTAATCCAAGACCCTAACCCTAGCCCCCAACCCAAACAATGTTCACAAAAATCAAGAGGTAGAAACTGCAAATATCCATCAATGGCAAGTGCATAAGCAAAGTGTGGTAAAGGGTTTGAATTTGGGTTCAGGTTCAGGTTTTAGTCAGAGTTCTAATCAGGCTTTGGGTTTAGTGTTATGGTGAGGATTTAGAGTGAAGGACAAGGGAACAGAGTTATAGTTTAGGGCTTTAAGTTTATGATTTAGGCTTTAAGACTCAGGGCTTATGGGATAAAGTTCAAGGTCAAATTTGGGGTTTGACTTCATACTAAGATTTGGGTTCAGGTTTCATGACTTGGAGGTCTGGTTTAGGGTTTGGGTTCTTGGTTCAGGGCTTGGATCCAGGGCTCAGGTACAGGCTTTGGGTTCCATTCCAGGTTTGGGATTCAGGGTTCTAGTTTGGGCTTTAAGGTCAGCTTAGGTTTCAGTGTTGGTAGGGTTTAAGGTTAGGTTTAGGGATGACACATTTTCTTCAGTTGTCATCATGGACAAAATAATTCTATCTGAAGTTTCTAAGTCAGAAATGTATTTCATCTGGGGGCGCCTGGGTGGCTCCGTGTGTTAAGCCTCTGCCTTGGGCTCAGGTCATGATCTCAGGGTCCTGGGATCGAGCCCTTCATCAGGCTCTCTGCTTGACCGGGAGCCTGCTTCCCCATCTTTCTCTCTGCCTGCCTCTCTGCCTACTTGTGATCTCTGTCTGTCAAATAAATAGAATTAGTAAAAGCTATTATATGATCTTTTACAAACCATTTCCTATCTTTGCCTTCTCATGTGCCAAGACAGACAGGGGTTATTTAAAACCCTGAAGAGAAAGCTCTCTCTTTTAAATTGCCTGTAACCTTCGTGTAATAGATTTATGATTGATGATAGATTTAGTTAAAATATAACTATTTAAAATATTTACTCTCAGTAAACGATTTCAACCTATGCTCATTTAAGTAACTTGGTGCATAATCCCTTTTCTATTAAACCATAGTGCAAGGACCAATGCCGCGTTTCCGAGAGAACCCCAAGCTATTTTTCTAGAATGGCCATATGCATATATATCAGGCGTCCTGTTTTCACTCCCTTTGTGGAACACCTACCCTGGAGGTCATGTAATAACCAATGACCAAAAAAACAAACCAAAAACCCAAACATCCAGGTCGAAGTGCCATCCCTGCCTGGAGTGGAGGAGACTGCTCAGACAGATCCCAGGCAGGAATCTCAGCCCAGGCCTGTGCTGGGGAAGCTGTTTCCTGGCTTTGGGCGCAATCTGGAAGCCAGCAAACTGACCCAAGAGTGCAGCTGGCCTTTAGGACTGATGATCTTTTCGCAGCCAGGCTGCCCGTGGACACCCGCTCAGGGAGCCAGGCTAGGAGTCTGCCCAGCGCAGGCGCTGGCAATGGGGCAGCATGCTAGGGCATAGCCCTGCACCCCAGCCAGGACTCAGGCCCCTGGAGTGAGGGGGCAGGGCCGGCGCAGAGAAGGGTCTTTCCTAATTTCCAAAGCTGGAAGTGAGCTCTCAGAGGACTCAGGAGGGAGGGGGGCGGGGGCGGGGTGGGGGCGGCCAGGAGAAGGGGCTTTGCTAATTGCCCAGGTGGGAAGGAGGGGCGCACAGCGCCAGGGTGCTCTGCTGCAGCCCATTGGGGACTGCAGGAACCACCATACTCGCTGCCCCTGCGCTCCCACGCTCCAGCTTAGCCCCAGAGGCCTTGGTGTCCCGTTCTCATTCCTGCCGCCTGCTGCCCATCCCTGACCCATGGCTTCTCTGGAGGACCCTCTGCTCACAGGTAAAGTGACACCTCGACGCGCCCTCACCTGAAGCAGAAAACACAGGACAGGAGGGGGGGGGTGGAGTGGTCGGGGCCCAGGCAACCGCCAACCCCAGGGTACCAGGACCACCCAGGACGCCGCGCCACAACCCCTCTGCAGGGGGTCGGGCCAGGACAGCGCCACAGGAGGTACCCCCCGCCCCCCGCCAGTGGGCAGGCTAGCCCCCATAGTTCGGCACCCCCACGTGCATGTCAGAGCCTCCTGCATTTCCCAGGGAACCAAGAACCCAGAGAGTGAGGCCTTGGGTGCTTTCTAGTGACAGATTCAAGGCAATTCTTCGACTTTGGGACTTCATAGTTAACATAGTTTTCATTTGTGATTATTATTTTTGTGTGGGCCATAGCTTTTCTTTTGACCTATGGTTGTTTTCACTCCCGGTTCTGAAGAAGCCCCTAAATCCTAACCCTGTTGAGGACTCCGAAAGCTCTCAGAGCAGCAGTGCTGGGGGACAGTGTGGACACATGGTTTGGTTTCTCCTCTGGCCTGCTTCTGTGGCAGCCCTGCTCTGTCCTCCTCAGACTTCAGAGCAATATCTGAACAAGTGGAGAAGCGACCAGGGGGTCAGGAAGGTGGCCACCGAAGAGTGACTTCTCTGGAGGGTGGCTGAGCTAGCAAGTGAGCATGTTAGTCCAGCTCTGCCTGCATTCAGTATGGAGCTGAACAGGGGCCAGGGAAGGGGAGGAGGAGCAGAGAGCAGGGACAAAGGGACCAAAGAGGAGATTCAGATGAAGGGAAGTAATGGGGAGGAAAAAGAAGAAACTCTAGAAGACAGGCATGTAGAAAGGAAAAGGGATGAAGTGGGCATTGGGAAAGGGCACCACCAGGGATGGAGAGAGGGGAAGGAAAGAGGGAGGAAAGAGGAAAGGGGAAAGGGAGAAGGGAGGAGTCAGCATGCCAGGGCTCCCCCTGCATCTGAAGAAGAGGTGGCTGCTCCAGCTTGTCAAACAGGGTGCTCACTCTTTGGCCCCAGTTTCTGCTCCCAGTGCTACTGGGCTTTGCAAGGAAGGCAGGCTGTCCCTTGAGACCTACTGGAGCCGACTGGAGCCCACAGGAGGGTGGGAGAATTAAGATGCCACCGGGTCCTGTCCTGAGCTGTCCCAGCCACCGGCCTCACCACATGGTGCAAGAGGGACCCCAGAACAAAGGAAGGATACAGGCCAGCATGTCTGCTGGTGGCCCTGGGCACTTAGCTCATTGCAGTGAACCACACGGCCTCCTCAACCCACGCTTTTAAAGCCTCCTTTTTCGTTTCTGGCTTTCATGTCTGTAGGAACATGAGCCAGATCTAACTCATCTCCGACAGACAATTCTGAACTCACCCCGTGTCAGATTTTTATGAGTGGCTGTGATAGAGTAAGATAGCAATGCTCCAACAAACGGACTTTCCTCCCACTTGACCTCAAAAGTCTTATACATTTTCTTAGCGAAAACATCTTGTCTCCTTCCATTAAGCTCATAACGTGGTCTAGGAGTATACATGCGCCTTCGGTAGATGCGAAGCGATACAGAGGTCTTTTTTTTTTTTTTAATTTTACAAGGTAAAGTCAGTGAACACATCCAACTTGACCAATACGTCTCTAAAATGTCAATCCAGGCAAAGCTTTTTCTGCCTACAGTTTGGAGCCTACGTGGTGACATTTTTAAAATGCTTTCAGTCCCTCAGTGAGGCTCTTAGAAGCTAGCCAGGGCTTACTACGTGCCAGGCACTGTGTCAGGTGTTGGAGCTAAAGGGAAGGAGAGCTTGGAGGCTGGCTGGGGAAGGACATCCATGACACAACCACAGCTAGAAACGGAGGCCAGTGCTAGAAAAGAGAGAGCAGGCTGCATGGAGAGTGTGTACCATGGGGCTTGTGAGCTCACGAATAAGTGGGAGTAACTGGAGTGGGGAGATGGGGGAGAGAAGAGGGTCTTCCCATCAATGGGAATCACCTGTGCTTGGAGGCAGGTGGCATGAGAGGTCTCCACAGGAAGAAGGAGGCAGTGTGGTTGAAGGGCAGAGAGATGGGGCAGAACAGGCATCAGTCAGTTGGAGGGGTATGAATAGACTGATGGGAGGATTATGGGTGCCTTTGGAGGACTGAGAATTTGTTAGAAGATCAGTGCAGATTTCTATGGAGACAAATGCCAGGAACTGATAGGTCTTTGAAAGGTCACTCTGGCTGCCTTTTGGCAAAGGGGTTGGTAAAAGGCACTTGCAGGTGTGAACACACCAGGTGGGAGGTGAGTGCAGGAAATCAGGTGAGGGAGCATGGGAACTTGGTCCGGGGATATATAAGGGAGAATAGCCTTTAAGGAGTTCCACAAATTGGCACCAGCTGTGGCTTCATTACAGAGCTGGAAGGGGTGTGTCCTGGAGGTTACAGAAATTACATGAGAAAGGGAAGTCTTTTTAGATCTCTTTTTCAACTAGAGGAACTCTCACCTTATTGATAGAATTCCAGAGTGGGAACCAATGATATGAGGACATCTTTGAAATGTCTGAATATGTTCTTCGACATCTTTGCAAGTGACGAGGAGACCTTGACCTTAGGAGGCCTTGGCCCTCTTTGTAGCCAGAAAGATTTCACCTACAGATTTGGGTTCTCCCTTTTAAAGTCAAGGAGTCAGTCCTTCCAAAGGACACCTCCTATCATTTTACCCTCTCATCATACCTCACGTGCTGGCATCTCCAAGACCCTCTGTTCCAGGTTGAGAGTATCCACTTTGGCCGGGCTGGTCTTGCCAAGAACACCACCACAGGAAATCTAGAGCCTGTAGTGCTATTAATAACATCATCTAAGACTGTGTTTGCTGCCCTCTTGGCCTCTTCCCACCATGACTCACTGAAGCTTTTAACACATTGTATCCATTAAGCTATAGTTCCCAAAGGTCATCTTCTCTAGTGCCATTAATTTTTAGGGGACCAGGCAAACCTTAAAATTGTCCCCCCTAATTGGACCTCTGTTCCCCCACAATCTATTTGAAAGCCTTTCACCATGATTCTTGAATGAGATCTGAGACCACTGCTGGTACCTAACACTTCTTGGCACCTTGTCTGTTAGGTTCTTGGAAGAGGAGATGGCTATGGAGGTGAGTGGGAATGGGAGTGGGAGGATTTCTCCCTTCACTTTGCTTTTTGTGTTTTCAAATAATGGGTTTTGAGGGGGCGGGAAAGTTTAACCAGACCATTTATTTTCCATCTCCCATCGATAAAAAGTTTACCACTCCCCACTGGAAGAATTTATATCTTTCCTTTGAATCTACAGGAAAATCTCCCAAACCCAGACCACCACCATGTGGATTCAGCCATCTTCTGATTCACCTCCAGATTGTCTCCTCCTAACTGCTCAAGCCACAGGTTAAGGGCGAAATGTTCAATGCCCAAGCAGTTAAGTGGGGAACACGTTTATCTAAGCAATTGCATGCAGCTCTCTATCTGCATACAGGGGGTCTCTCCCAAGCCTTTCCAACCTCAGCAAAAGAAGACAAAGCCCCAGCAGTCTGGGGTATATATCATTCATTCATTCCTGTGTTCAACACTCATGGCGGATCCCCACCAAGACAGTGGGAGAGCAAGGACTGGAGAAATCCTGGAAGCTGAAGTCTGAGGAGGATTTCAAATTCAAGTCAGAGATGAAAGAAACATCTGGACTTGGTCCTCAGGTACATGCAGTATTCTGAACTGAGGCTAGAACCAGAGACCATTCTAATGAAAGGCCTCTACAGGTGGGCTCTCACAGGTGGGCCCCAACTCAGTTTCGTGTATATTCATTCATGAAATAGCTCTTTGGGTCAACATGCAGAAGAAAACCATTTCAGAAAACTGACAATGAGGAGAGGAAAGGGAAGCCAAAAGGCTTGTGAATGGGGAGAGAGGAGGAGCCAGGGCAGAAAACCAAGAATCCCTCCCTGCCCTCCTTGCTGCCAGGGAGGTCTGAGGGACTAGTTTCCACCTGGGATCCCAAGTCCAGAACAAAAGCAGCGGGGCCAGGGCGGGGGAGGGAAAGGGTTCCTCAGCACGGGCGCATGGGGCTGCGGAAAGATGGGGGCTAGCGTGCCTGCTGGCGGGGGGCACCGCGCAAGGCGCTGTCCCCAGCCCGACCCCATGAGGACCCGGGTTTGGCGCAGCGTCCGGGGTGGTCCCGGTGCCCTGGGGTTCCGGGAGGCTGGGCCTCCACAACCTCCCTCTCCGCCCCCAGGTCGGGTCCGCGCTTTCTGCTCCAGGTGAGGGCACGGCGCGGTGTCACTTTACCCCTGTGCAGAGGGTGGTCCGGAGAAGCCTTGGGGCAGGGAGGGGCAGCAGGCAGCAGGAGCGGGACAGCGGAGCCTCACATGGGAGCGGACGGGCGGCGAGTCCGGTGGGTCCTGCAGTCCCGACTGGGCCGCAGCACAGCACCGCGGCGCTGCCCGCCCCTCCTCCGCCAGCCCCTCCACCTCCTCCCAGACTCTCAGCCACATCCTCTGTGAGCTCACTTCCAGCTTCGGCAATTAGCAAAGCGCCTTCTCCCCGCCGCCCTCCACCCGCCCCCGCCCCCCTCCCTCCTGAGTCCTCCGCGAGCTCCCTTTTCGCTTTGGCAATTAGCAAAGCCCCTTCTCCGCGCCGCCCCGCCCCCCTCCCTCCTGAGGCCCCGCCCTGGCTGGGGCGCGGGGGGAAGCCCCGGGGGCTGCAAGCTTTGCCAGCGCTGGCGCTGGGCAGCCTCCTAGCCTGGCTCCTTGAGCGTGTGTCTACCCGCGGCCTGGCTGCAAAAAGATCATCAGTCCTGTTAACCCTGGCTGCACTCTCCCCTCAGTTTGCTGGCTTCCTGATTGCGCCCAAAGCCATGAACCAGCTTCCCCAGCACAGGCCTGGGCTGAGATGCCTGCCCAGGATCTGTTTGAGCAGTCTACTCATCTCCAGGCAGGGATGGCACTTCCACATGGATGTTTGGGTTTTTTTATTGTTTTTTGGTCATTGGTTATTATTACATGACCTCCAGGGTAGGTGCTCCACAAAGGGAGTGAAAACAGGATGCATGATATACCCCTCACCTCCCATGCTGTCTTTCTCTTAAATAATAAGCACTGCTGAACTATCTTAGATTCTGTACCTTCTCTCCAGCCATGAACCTATCACTGTCTTTAACTCTTGAAAACTTCATTAGACAAATTAATGTGGTGAAGGAAGCAATATGAGAAAGCCTATTAATCTGATGAGCATGGAACTGAACAAACCCTATAGATACTTTCCCTTTGATTTCTAGCCTATCAATACCTACAGTGAGTCACATACACTCAAGATTATTGTTTTTATTGTATACTTCATATATTCATTGATTTTGGACTCGTTATCATTTCGTTGAAGTGTTAAACTATGGTAATAAACAAACTTTTAATTAACTTTTCCTCCTATGATACAAATATAACTTGCACTTGAGCTTTAGCTAATTTTATGTTCTAAAATTGCCAAAACAAAATGATCAAGGTTTCTAGATTATTTACTGTCTTTTCTACTATATAATATTGTTCTATCTCTTCTGTATAAAGAAAATGAATGCTTGGGGCTCTTGGGTGGCTCAGTGTGTTAAAGCCTCTGCCTTCTGCTCAGGTCATGATCCCAGAGTCCTGGGATAGAGCCCCACATCAGGCTCTCTGCTCAGCAGGGACCCTGCTTCCCTTCCTTTCTCTCTGCCTGCCTCTCTGTCTACTTGTGATCTCTGTCTGTCAAATAAATAAATAAAATCTTTAAAAAAAGAAAATGAATGCTTGATAACTAAATGAATGCTTTACTGAACAAATTAAATATGGCAATGGCATTTTATTTTATCATGCTTCACATATTAAACTATAATATTATATCACTAGTCTACAAATAATCTACTCGCATAGTCATTTGGAAGCTTTTAGCAAAAGAATTCTTCCTCCTGATTGTAGTATAAAAGCCACAGAAATATACAGAAGACTCCTAGGATAGAAAGTTAAATCCAGTTATCCGTGATGCCTTGAGGAGGACCTGACCTATGTATGTCCTGGGATGCACTAGTAACTGTTACATGTGATAGGATTATATTTAATATATACAGTTTCATTTACTTCACAAAGGACATATAAATTTGAGAATAAAATATTTGATGAATCTATAAAGTCTATATCTATTTGTAACTAATGTGGTAGAATTAAGATGTTAATTTGAAAAAAAATTCATTGAACACATACACATATTCAATTGTTTTTATATATATAAACAGCATTATTTATTTATGTAAATAAATGCATTGTCTGTAAAATCCATTTACTTATCAATCATAAGGGTAATTTTAAGTACTAAGAATAAGAAATATGTGAAAAGATAAGTGTTCAAGAGTGCAGTTTGTGGTAATTAATACAATATGATAGGCTCATAAAAATGATATATTACTTGAACTTAAAAGCTTCTATAATTAAGCGATGACCACTTGAAATTTGTAATTAGTCTTGCTGCAGTTTTTCCTTGCACTTATTGCCCTTCCCCAGAAGTTCATTAAGAATTTCTGTGAATGTCCTTATGTTTAATCTCATTCATAGATTCCACTGCTGCTCACAAAACAAAGCCAAAAAGAGAGGTAACTCTATGTGGCACTCCATCCACAAGCAATACATTCATAAATAATTAAAAAGCTCTCTACTTCATTTGTTACCCATTCAGCTGATAATTTAAATGAGTAACTGAGGCCATTTTATCAGCACTTTTAATAGAATGCGACTCAGAAACTTCACAGTGTTATTTAAGAAGAAATGCTCACGTGTTAAGGTTTTTATTTTTTTAAATCAACAAAATAATTTTCAAATATTAAAAGCAAATGTCTCCTTTTCCTCCAAGTTTCCTTGCTATGTCAAAGTTACAAATAAATACATTAAAATTGTATTTTGAGTAGTAGATAAAAACAAAAGTTTTGAAACTGTGGGTTGAGTGTCTGGGTTAACTTGTATAAATATCTGAACTCAATGTATTTAGACTTTATTAGATTTTTTTTTAGACTATTTAAAAATACATGCTGAGATAATGACAACATTATTTTATTCATTTTAATAAATAAATTATTTTATTTAATTATGTTTAGATATTTATTTATTAAATTAATGATTTAATATTTAATAATCTAAATTTGAAATATTTTAAATTCTAAAAATATTTATTTAATTAAATTGATATATTTAATATAAATATTTAATAAATTATTTAATCATTATTATAATTATGCAATACATTATGTATTGTGTAATAATTGCATTTTAATAAATAAATTTATTTACATTAAATAAATTTATTTACATTATTTTATTTTATTTTATTTTATTTTATTTACTTGACAAAGAGAGGGAGAACGCAAGCAAAGGGAGCTGCAGGCAGAAGGAGAGGGAGAAGTAGGCTCCCAGCTGAGTAGAAAGTTCAACCTGGGGTTCCATACCACGACCCTGGGATCACCACCTGAGTCGAAGGCAGATGCTTAAGTGACTGAGCCATCCAGATGCCCAAGGCTTTGTATTCTTCGCTTCTAAATATTGATGCTCCTTCATCTCTGGAGTTAGTAAATTGATGTTGAGAATTCATATCAAAGAATTGATAGTAGCTGTTAAACAGAAACATGTAATTTAGGGGGAAAAAAAGAGCAGAAGGAAGAGAAAGGCCAAAAGTAAAAAAGCACATTAATATAAAATTTAATTAGATAAAAAAGCTGATATGCCTGAAGGGGGCTAATAAAAGAGCTGCAAAGAGCTGATAGGATTAGGAAAATTGTCCGCTCCTGGTCATTTCATAATTTTAAACTATTCCTTATTAATAAATATACTTAGTTCCAGAAACACAAGCACATAAGAACATTTCCACCAAGTTTCCTCTAACAGCATTTACAAATTAGACGTTCAAACAATGCAGTTCATTACATGTTGCATCTGTATCTTAAAGTTTAAACACTTTCTGTGACACATTTTCTAACAATTAAAATTAAAAAAATATATATATATACATATATATCTATGTATATATACATATACCTTATCCCTAAATGGAAAAAATATATATAGAGATAGAGAAACCTTATCCCTAAATGAAACCTTTCTTTGTTTATTAGCATAAATAGGTAAATTAGCAACAACAACAACAACAAACAGCTAATATTATAGAGGTAAGAACAATTGACCTTTTCATTCATTGCTATTTTCTAAAAATTCCTATTTTATTTTTTTCTCAAGTCTGTCATAATAATTTTCTAAATCTCCTGCCTTATTCAATTTTTTTCTTTTAGTGGAAATCTCTATTTCATATTTATTTTCTCTTCCTCCACTCTTTGCTCTAATAATTCAATGTATTATTAGATTTTCTGTTTTTCTCTTTATCCAGATATATCTTTTCTTTCTTTTTTTCTTTTTTAAATAATTTGATTTGCTGGCATTTTACATCAGTACATGCTTTCTTATGGATGTTAGAAATGTCTGTGGAACTACTAGAAGAATAAACTTTTTTACCTTTAAGAAGTTTACAGTCTAGAGTGCCTGGGTGGCTCAGTTGGTTAAGTGTCTTCCTTCAGCTTAGGTCATGATGCCAGGGTACTAGGATCCAGTCCTGCATCAGATGCCTGCTCAGCAAGGAGTCTGGTTCTTCCTCTCCCTCTGCCCCTCCCTCTCTCTCTCTAATAAATAAATAAAATCTTTAAAAAAAAGACTTACTGAAATCTGAGACTGAATTACTAAATTCAGTCTTAATAAGACAGCTAAACAAAGCAATGATCACAACTGGAAAATTTAGCGAGATCATGGTTTAACATTTTTGGTTGACACAGGACCTCTTTCAGTAACAACTTTCCCTAAATATCAATTTCTTTTTAAGGCAAAAAATTTTGACAAGAAATCCAGATCCTTCTGATCATTTTCATATCAATTTAAGGTGACATCCTCAGAGTATATAATCAAATATGTAATTATTCTATCTGTTGCCTTGTATATTGCCTGTATCTTTTTCAGACTCAAAGTTCCATTGAGGTAGAGTTTTTTTTTTTTTTTAAAGCAGAGATTTTTTTTAAAGTGTTTGATATATACAAGATGCTTAATAAGTGTTTACAAAGCCTATGTATTACAGAAGCCTTAAACAGGCTTTAAAATAATGTAGGTGATATTAGTGGTCATATCAAACAATTTTTAGGTTTCAGTCATGTAAATAACTACATTTCTCAGAGACAGAGAAACATACAAATGGTCTGGGTCCAGTAGGATAATGCTAGCATGTGTTGTAAATTCTTTTATATGACCTTATTCTTGCAAGAATTGGTTATGTGGCAGAAAAAAAGGTATCACTATCTTATACTTTATTATTTAAAGAGATTTATGGAAGTCTTAATTTCTTACACTACCCCTTTGTTTCAGTGGACCCAATTTCCGTGGTAATGGTGAGAGGAAAGTAGGCAATTTAGGCAGCAGCAAAAATCTCCTACAAGGCACTATAAAATAAGGCTTGTTCTAGATCATGGGTCTGTCCAAAGGGGAATGTTAAAGGGTAGAATGGATGATGGATGCATTGTGGACTTATAACTTTAAGATTAATACTGTTATGCCCCAATAATGGGTCTATGATTAAAGGAGCGAGACTGATGTAAAGCAAAGGTCAAGCAAAGCTTTATTTCATGCCAAGCATCAAGAATCTAACCGAACGTTTGGGGCCACACCTCTTATGAGAGAAGGCAACCCTTTGCTGTTTCACAGTCTAGCTTTTAAGGGCAAAGGCCATGCAGTCAGGCCTGGCCACGCACAGGTGACCAATGAGATTTTAACACACACAGGAAACTCCACAGTGAGGCTAGGTGACCAATTGAGGTTCAATTTACCCTAGTATAGACATTTGACCCAGCCTATTACACCTTGATTAGGATTAGTGCCAAAAAGGTTCCCAAAGAGCAGAGGAGGTGGGCATACTCATTAGTATCTAGGGAGACAATATGCAAACGCCGCCCCCCCCCCTTCTGCTCATTGATGTCTCCACCTGGCCTGACCCACCCTTGTATATGGGCTTTGTTACCTGGAGCTGATTTCCAGGACTTGTTTTTAAGTGAATCCCCTGGGGGAAGGGGAGCAAGGACAGTTTAAGGGTTAACCTCAATGAAAGCCTCTTGCTAAAATATAAAAATATAAAATAGGTCCTTACATTACAACAACTCAGTAGGGAAAGTCCCAGTGTGGTGATAAAAGAAGTGAGGTAACTTGCATTACACATTTTTTTTTATATTTTATTTTATTTATTTGACCGAGAGAAATCACAAGTAGGCAAAGAGGCAGGCAGAGAGAGAGCAGGAAGCAGGCTCCCTGCTGAGCAGAGAGCCCGATGTGGGACTCGATCCCAGGACCCTGAGATCATGACCTGAGCCGAAGGCAGCGGCTTAACCACTGAGCCACCCAGGCGGCCCTGCATTACACATTTTATTTTTAAAACGTGTAAGTTGTATTTTTCCGTGCCATGACATCATCCTTTATCTTCATCTCTGTCTACTAGTTTAAAACTAGTTAAACAAATTCAACTATTTTTTTACAAATATTTTATTTATTTATTTAAGAGCAAAAGCCAGAGAGAGAGAGAGAGAGAGAGAGAGAGAGCATGAGCAATATGGGGCTCGATGCCAGGACTCTTGAGATCATGATCTGAGACAAAGGCAGACACTTAACTGACTAAGCAAATGAGACTCTCACAAACTCAACAATTTTATAAAATTTTTATTTGTTGGGGTGCCTGGCTGGAACAGTCAGTAAAATATGTAAATCTTGATCGTGGGGTTGTACGTTTGAAATCCACCTTGGGTGTAGAGGTTTTATTTAAAAATAAAATCTTTAAAAAATTTTTTTTTCATTTTTTTATTTAAGCCATTGTATGGCAGTGTTGATCACTATATTGTACACCTGAAACTAATATTAACCTTATTTTAACTAACTGGAATTTAAATAAAAACTTTAAAAATAAAATAAAAATAATAATCATAAAAATAAAAAAGAGGAAAAATTATTTGGCAGGCAATTTTCTTAATTGCATTATTATTTATTATTATCATAGTCTGTGTGTGTCGGTGGGAAGTGGCTGGTATTACAGTGAGTTCCATATCTGTGTTACACTGAGTTCCATGTCTGTAGTCAGTCTTTCTTTTCTTTTAGTTTATTTTCAGGGATCCAAAATTCATTGTTTATGCACCACACCCAGTGCTTCATGTAATAAATTCCCTCCTTAATACCCACCACTGGGCTCACCCAACCACCTGCCACCCTCCTCTTCAAAACCCTCAGTTTGTTTCTCAGAGTCCACAGTCTCTCATGGTTTGTCTCTCCCTCTGATTTCCTCCAGCACACTTCTCTCCATCTCCCAGTGTCCTCTACGTTATTCCTTATGTATTGATTCTTATAAGAACTTTTATTTCTTTCCCTATTCTGCTTTGCATATGCTTACCTTAGATGTTAAAATGTTATAAACCTCTCCTGCCTGGTCCATTTTCTCTCTCTTCTCTCATGATTTCTCATGCTCTCCCTGCCAACCCCACATGCCTTACAATATCTGGATATGACTAATTTCTTCCTGAGCTACTTTATTCTACTCTGCCATATGGTTGCCCTTCCCTCTTCTGTACCATAACTTCTATCCCCTGCATTTGTGCTTTAACAATACCTAATTCTTTTCACTGCATCTGTATCTTTGAGGTCAATACTCAGTAGTGCAATCGCTGGGTCATAGGCTAGCTCTATTTTACTGGAAAGAAGGGCCATATGCACCCCAGTGTTCATAGCAGCAATGTCCACTATAGCCATTCTGTTGAAAGAGCCAAGATCCCCTTCAACAGACAAACGGATAAAGAAGATGTGATCTAGGGATACAATGGAATATCACTCAGCCATCAGA
The DNA here is from genome assembly GCF_964662115.1 of Mustela nivalis. Taxonomy (NCBI): domain Eukaryota; kingdom Metazoa; phylum Chordata; class Mammalia; order Carnivora; family Mustelidae; genus Mustela; species Mustela nivalis. Next base: position 1,079,514 of record NW_028136418.1, read on the forward strand.
AAGGATGAATACCCAAATTTGCATCAACATGGATGGGACTGGAGGAGATTATGTTAAGTGAAATAAGTCAAGCAGTGAAAGTCAATCATCATATGGTTTCACTTATTTGTGGAACCTAAGGAATAGCATGGAGGACATTAGGAGAAGGAAAGGAAAAATGAAGTGGGGGGATTGGAAGGGGAAATGAAACATGAAAAACTATGGACTCCAAGAAACAAACTGAGGGTTTTAAAGATGAGAAGGATGTGGGGATGGGTGAGCCTGGTGATGGGTATTAAGGAGTGCACATATTGCATGGGGCACTGGGTGTTTTACACAAACAATGAATCATGGAACACTACGTCAAAAACTAATGATGTATTGTATGGTAACTAGCATAACATAATTAAAAAGAAAAGGAGGGGGACAATACCTAACACTCAATCTTTGCTAGTTTCTTGTTTACCTCCTTTTAAGAGTAAGCTCATTAGTGTTTTTTTTTGTTTGTTTGTTTGTTTTTGTCTCAACTAAAAGAAGAAAAATAATACACATTATTTTGAAAACTTTTTCTACAGTGTACATACGTTAGTCAAGTCCACAATGTCTCATCTCTTCTTCCTCCTAACATGGCTAAGTTGAAAAACCCTTTATCTGGGAAAAGATCATTCTCCTGCCACCTTGTGTAAGATTTTGGCTTTAGCTTAGATTATCCTTTCTTTCCTTTTCTGAAAATAAGTTGAAAATATTAATAGCCTCAGTTTCTTCTTCCAAAATATGACTGCTTCTTTACCAAGTGCAAAAGCAACCCATTTTGACCATAGTAAACAGCTTGGACCTACTTTTTTTGGCTCACTGTTTTAGTGAGACAAGTGGAGTGAAGATGACACACCATTTCCAAATGTATTAATAATTGGTAGACCATACTTCTAAATTGAAGATTTGTTGCCATTAAACTACGACCAGACTCGCTATAATTACAGAGGTAAATTCTTTATATTTACTATATTTGAAATTACCATATAATACCAAAATAAAATTATGATTATGTGAAGAGTCTGTAATATTAAGAAGATGACTTTGAAATGATTGCTTATCTAAATGAAATTTCCCATTTTATAATCTTGTATAAGCTTCCGTTGTCATTTCCTATTTAAAATCTATTAGAAGGCACTCTTATTTTCCCTTAAGTGGGAAGTCAAATGTGGAACAAATTCATCCCAAAGGAACTGATTCTATATTCCACTGAAGACCAGGTGGCTTCCAAGTGGCATTTTGCCTCTTGCATATTGTTCATCTCCTACAACAAATGGGGGTATGCTCTTTAGTAAACTAATTCAACTCAATTAGAGGCATTGTCTTCAAGGGATAACATCATAGAGACTAGAATCAGAATCATACTTTTGGGAAAATTGGGCCCAGGATTTTTGTTTTGTTTTGTTTTGTTTTAAGATTTTATTTATTTATTTGACAGACAGAGACCACAAGTAGGCAAAGAGGCAGAGGGAAGGGGGAAGCAGGCTCCCTGCTGAACAGAGAGCCTGATGCAGAGCTCGATCCCAGGACCCTGAGATCATGGCCTGAGCCGAAGGCAGAGGCTTAACCCACTGAGCTACCCAGGTGCCCCTGGGCCCAGGTTTTGATGGCTTCTTTCCTCAATCTTATAAAACCTATTTGAACTCTACTGGATGCCAGAACTGCTTAAAAATATTTGGTCCCTTGTAATTTTAACCTTCCAGTATTCAATGCACCTGATCCATGTAATATCCTATAGTATTTTTGTCAAATGAAGACTCTCAAAGTGTGTTTCTTGGGAGACACTTTTCAATTGGTTGCTTACATTTCTGCATTTATTATTTGTTCTAGGCCATCCTTTGAAGATTGTTGTATTGAATAGACTTGGAAGACAGAAATAGTATCTTTTTTTTAACTTAACCTGTTGTGTTTGCAAATATTATCTGCCTCTGTTTTGATTCTTCTTGTGGGAACTGAGGCTCAGAACTGATATATAACTCCCACCCCTACACACACACACACACACACACACACACACAAAATACTGTTAATATTCTGGCTACCTCTATTGCTGTGAATATTAAACTATATTATTTCTGAACCATGAGTCTGCGTCTTCTATCAACACCCAAGAAACTATGGCAGACTCATACACCAGCTTTCAAATAAGGGAAAATAATCTCAGATGCTTTATATTTTTTGATAGTGTTACCTACTTCTGAACATATGACTGAACACATATAAAGCTGGAGCCCTGACCATTTAGAGCTTCTTCTGTGGAAGAACTATGCATTCACTAGTAAGCAAAAGTAGTTTCATCTTTTTTTTTTCCTCCTGGACACCATTTCCTCTCTCACACTGTTGCTCAAATTGGATGGAGTCTAAGGTCCTTTGAGGAAATTTTTATTTAGTGACTCAAAATAAAATAGGAAGAGTCTAAAGTGCTAAAAATACTTCTAGATAAAAGGTATAAGATCATGCCAGAAAGGATAGTAATTTTATCTAACAACTGCCTGTTCACCCCTTATTTGTTCATTAACTAATCTCCAAATTCCTGACTAAATCCCTTTTGTAAGCCAGAATGTGAGCTAAAAACTGGGATTTTAAAAAATTTTCATTTGAAATCCAGTTAGTTAACATATATGGTTGTATTAGTTTCATGTGTACAATATAACATATAGCACTCAGTGCTCATCATGACAAGTGCTCTAATTAACCCCATCACTTATTTAATCCATCACTCCTTTCAGATCCCCTCAAGTAACCATCAGTTTGTTCTCCTTAATGAAATGTCTGTTTCTTGCTTTGTTTCTCTTTCTATGTCTTATTATTTCCCCTTTGCTTGTTTGTTTTGTTTCTTTTATTCCATATATGAGTAAAGGTATTTGTCTTTCTCTGACTGACTTATTTCACTTTTAGCATTATACTGTCTAGTTCCAACCATGTTATTGCAAATGGCAAGATTTCAGTCTTTTTTATGGCAGAATAATATTCCATTGTATATACATACCACTTATTCTTTATTTATTCATCAATTGATGGATACTTGGGCACTTTCCATATCTTAGCTTTATAAATAATGCTGCTATAAACATAGGGGTGCTAGCATCCCTTTGAATAAGTTTTCTTATATTCATTGGGTAAATACACACCAACAGGATTGTTGGATCACAAAGGACTTCTCTTTTTAAATTTTATGGAAATTCCATACTGTTTTCAAATATGGCTGTATCAGTTTGCATCACCACCAACAGTTCACAATTGTTATTTTTTCTTTTTTTTTTAAGATTTTATTCATTTGACAGAGAGAGATCACAAGTAGAGAGAGAGAGAGGAGGGAGCAGGCTTCATGCCTGGCAGAGAGCCTGATGAAGGGCTCGATCCCAGGACCCTGAGATCATGACCTGAGCCCAAGGCAGAGGCTTAACACACGGAGCCACCCAGGCGCCCCCAGATGAAATACATTTCTGACTTAGAAACTTCAGATAGAATTATTTTGTCCATGATGACAACTGAAGAAAATGTGTCATCCCTAAACCTAACCTTAAACCCTACCAACACTGAAACCTAAGCTGACCTTAAAGCCCAAACTAGAACCCTGAATCCCAAACCTGGAATGGAACCCAAAGCCTGTACCTGAGCCCTGGATCCAAGCCCTGAACCAAGAACCCAAACCCTAAACCAGACCTCCAAGTCATGAAACCTGAACCCAAATCTCAGCATGAAGTCAAACCCCAAATTTGACCTTGAACTTTATCCCATAAGCCCTGAGTCTTAAAGCCTAAATCATAAACTTAAAGCCCTAAACTATAACTCTGTTCCCTTGTCCTTCACCTTAAATCCTCACCATAACACTAAACCCAAAGCCTGATTAGAACTCTGACTAAAACCTGAACCTGAACCCAAATTCAAACCCTTTACCACACTTTGCTTATGCACTTGCCATTGATGGATATTTGCAGTTTCTACCTCTTGATTTTTGTGAACATTGTTTGGGTTGGGGGCTAGGGTTAGGGTCTTGGATTAGGGTAGGGTCCAGGCTTGAGACCAAGTTGAGGTCAGAGTGTGGGTCCGCATCAGGGCCATGTTCAGTGACACTGTTTGGGTCAAGGACTGTTGTAATTCCACATTGTTTCCAATTCATTGTTCCTTAGCTATTTGGGGGGAAGTTGGGGGGTATTGGGCTCCATGCAGCTTGAATTTCCGGAATGAAATGGCATCAGCTGGACCCCAGGAGGGAGCAGGACCTTCCACTGAAGGGTGAGCTCCCACAGTCCTGCACTGCCTTGCACCGCCTGCAGAGGGCGCCAGACCCCAGCTCCCGCCCTGAGCCCAGGCTGCACAGCCACAGCTGGGACCTGAGCCCTGCCTTTTCAGGACCCACTGTGGAGACTTCTGGAGAATGTGGGGCGCCTCCCACCCTGACAGGACAAGCTGAGGAGGGTGTGGCTCTGCATCCACACTGACCGGACCCGTTGTGGAGGACGCGCCCACACTGGCAGCAGTCCAACCTCCTAAGGACCAGATGCTGGAGGAGCTGAGGAGAAGCCGCCTGAGTGCACTGTCAAGGGGTTCGTGGTCTCAGGACCCCACAGAGAAAGGGCGCCCTGTGTAGACACTGGGGCTTCCGTCGTTTTGTGTGAGGAGACGTGGCCTCCTGCTGTGCTGTGCGCGGGGCTGTGGGGTCCCCACTTTCTGGGCTCGGGTGATCCTTGGTCCTTGTCTGTGTTTGTGTGCTCGCGGATTGGGTTCCTGGGGCTCCTCAGATGGTCTGCAGTCAGGGAGCGTCTGCCTTCTTTGGTGCTTGTGCTCTCCCCACCTCAGCCCTGCGGGGTCCTTCCCGTGTCCACACCCACTCCAGGCTTGCACCGAGTCCGGAAATTCGGGAGCCAGAGTGAGGACTCTGTAGCCGGTTTTGGGGGAGAGTAGGTATTTTCCCAGTGTGGGTTCTTCCCTGAGCACAGTGCCTCCCCATCTCCGTGTGTACCCCTCCCTGTCTGTCGTCATTGTTGCAGGGCTGTCACTTTCTTGGTTCAGGGGCCTCCTGGGTATCTTGCTATCTTGGATGCAGGTGTAAATGAGATCGTTCTCAGCAGTCTCTTTCTGATGGGTCCTTCGGAGCACCTAGGAGTGCCACTAATTTGTGCATATTGATTTTGTTCCTTGCAAGTTCTTGAATTTATTAGTTCGATTGGCCTTAAACTTAATCTGCCAGTTATTTGACCAGCAGCATGGGTTTAATTGGGAAGAGCAGAGAATGGCAGTCTGGGCTGAGCAAGCTAAGGTCCCATCACAGGCAAGTGCGAGAAACAAAGGAGAGGAACATTATTTCATGGAGGAGGAAGAAGTTGGGAAGGGTGCTTGAAGGAAAGTCCCTTGGAGAAAGGCAGGGTGATGGAGAATTCTCACCAGCTGAGCTGCAAAGCTCCTACAAAAAGTCAGGAGATGAACCTCCAGCTTCCCCTGTGGGGCCTAAAATTGGTGAGTCTCTCCTGTGGGGGATTGCAATGTGGGGTCTGTAATGGGCACTGAGCAGCAGGCGCCCCCTTCCAGCCTCCCCTTCTGGCATCCCCAGTCCACTTTACTGGGGCTTCCCTTCCTGCTTTTGCACAGTTCTAACCAGCTTGTGGTGGAACGTTGTGGAAAAACTGAAATTCCAAATCCACTGCTTCTACTGCACATGAGATACAGGGGCCCATGATTTAATCCTCCCACGAGTCTCTTGCTAGCCCCATCTGTCCGTTACTCATTTTGATAGTTGATATTACCAAAGTACTGTAATTCTAAAAATTTCTGAATTAGCTGTATTATTTCTTTTTAGGTATGAAGTTAACTTCCAATTATATGAATTTAATATTTTGGTCATTGTTTTCTAATTTTATTGCCTTATTCTTGGAAAATATAGCCTGATATTTAACTCTAGGAATTTATTGGCATATACTTCTGGCCTAAATAATGGCCTGTTTGTGTAAATGTTCAACTTATGCTTATATACTTACTGAAGACTCTTGTTTTTGGGTCAGGATGGCTACATTTATTAATAGATCAGGACTATTAGATTCTCTAAATTTTGATGTCTCTTAATTTAATCTAATTAAATTATCAGTTAATGAAAGAAGTTAAATTTTTTATGTACTACTGCATCTAAACTTATCAAAGTCTTTTGCTATAATTAGACAAGTATGTCATCCTGTTTTTATACCAAGTCTTACATTAAAAAAATCATACTATCTGAAATATTATTTATTTTTATTATTATTTATTTTTTTTAAAAGATTGTATTTATTGGGGTACCTGAGTTAAGTGTCTACCTATAGCTCAGGTCATAATACCCGGGTCCTGGGATAGAGCCCCGCAGGGGGTTCCCTGCTCAGTGGCGTGCTTCTCCCTCTCCCTCTGTTATTCCCTCTGCTGTGTGCATGTTTTTCTTTTCTCACTCTCTCTCAAATAAATAAGTAAAATTTAAAGATTATCTCTCTCAAATAAATAAGTCAAATTTTTTTTTCTCAATGGGAGGGAGAAGCAGACTCTCCACTGAGCAGGGAGCCTGATGCAGGGCTCAATACCAGGACCCTGGGATCATCACCTGAGCTGAAGGCAGACACTTGAACCGACTAAGTCACCCAGGCACTCCAGCTGTTTATTTATTTATTTATTTTTATTATGCATATGTTTTATCTCTCTTTTCTACAAGTCTTTTTTTTGATCTTTTTACTTTTTTCATAAAACTGAATTATTTCAAGATGACTTGGTCATCCTCTTTTCCCCAACCTCAAAGATCATAGAGTATATTTTAACTGTTAAAATAATATTAGTATTTAAGTGCTGCCTACACAAATTAAGGCAAATTATCTGTGGTCTGTATTCCTGAAAATATTTTTTTTATTATGCCTTCCTATGCCAATGACATTTTATAAGGATCTAAATGTTTCCATTTGTGATTTTTTTTCAAGATAATAAAGCTATTACTTCATTCTTTTTTATATCTGATGTTATTTAAAAAATTTCTGTCAGTCTGATTCTTGTTTCTTTATTAATGAATTATTTTTTTTCTCTCTAACACTTGTGATTTTTTTTGTGTGTCTTTGGTATGTATGCCCTAGTTTGGGATTCATAGAGTCAACTCTAGTTATGAATATTTTCTTTCTTTTCTTGTATGTAAGTTTTAATCCAGTGTCTTGACTATTTTATGCTTGAGAAATAGATGTACATTAATATTCAAATATTTCTTTCCTTTTTCTTCTTTCATTTAAAAAAAGTCATTTATTTTATTTTATTTAAAAATATTTATTTATTTATTTGGAGTAGAGAGAGAGGGTCATGAAGAGTGGCTGATTATATACTTTCAATTTGGGAGGAGGTTAGGGATAGCACAAGCCTCCAAGGTATTTTATAAACAAGGTTTCCAGGACCTTGAGGGGGCTAGCTATTGTTAGGGAAAGGTCATTTATTACTATTTAGTAAAAACTCAGGGAAGAGACTCTTCTGATGTGTATCAGTGGGTATATGCTTGGGAGATGATTGCCAATTTATATCTTGAGGGCAGGGGTGGGGAGTAGAGATAAAGAAGTTTCCAAAGTAATTTTTACATGTGAAAGTAGATTTTCAGTATCCTGGGGGGAGGACTAAGAATGCTTTTTGCCCTGAGTGGATGTGTCCACATGGAAGCAGCTGAGTCCCCAGAGGAGCTTCAAGGACTTGTCAACAGGCTATGAGTAGTAAGGAAATCTAATTTCTTCTCTAGCTTTTGTTCCACACACATCACCTACATCTTACACCTCTTTTATATTGATAATTTTAATGCTTTGCTGGTATCCAGATGACTATATCCTTAAGTGACTTCTTATCTCTATTGAATCCATTACATATTCTATCCATTGTATTCTTAATTCAACTAGATTACATATATTTAATCTATTAGTACCACTAGGTTCTTATTCTTGTTTTTATTTCAAAATCTTTCCTTATTTCCTTACATTATTTATTGGGTATATTTTAAATCCCTGAAATACTCACTTATTATATATAAGCTGTCAACCGTATTCTTATTTTGAGGTAGCTATATCTTTTTGGGTTTTAGGACATCATACCAACAATGCCAAATAATTTTCAGACAACAGCAGGATCTCCAAGAATTCAACTAAATTCTGACACTATCTACCTGAACATAGTGTAAGATTTCATAAGTTAATGGATCAGTCCTCCAAGACTATCTCCAACCCCACCTCAGATGCCAGTCTCACTGTAGGCCCCAGGTTATTTCCTGTGCTTGTGACTGAGCAACTACAGGTTGGAGGTCCCAAAGGCCTACTTCTTACGTTCTTTTAATTTGCTACAGGGACTCACAAAACTCAGAAAAATACTTACTTTATGTTTGCCAGCTTATTAAAAGATATAATAGAAGATTTAAATCAATAGATAGATAAAGAAGTGCACAGGGCAAGGTATGGAGAATGGGCACAGAGCTTCTATTACCTTCTGTAAGACTGCCACTCTTCCTGCCTTTTCATACATTTCACAAACTAAAAGCTTTCTGAACCCAGTCCTTTCAGCTTTTCTGTGGAGGCTTCATGACATAGTCATGACTGACTAAATCATTGTCATTTGCTGATCTAATCTCCAGATCCTCTTCCCTCCCCAGATAATCCTGTATTGGGAGGAAGGGGAGGCACGTTGGGCAAAAAGTTGTGAAGGCTTTCACCAAGTGGTTGGTCCTTCAGGCAAACAGCCCTTGCCTTGAGTGAGGTCTGAAGGTCACTTCATTAACAGAACAAAACACACCTCTCTCACCCTTATCACAGGAAATCCCAAGAGTTTTAGGAGCTGTGAGTCAGTAGCCATGGTTGAAAACCAAATATTCAGATGACCAAAATATATTTCTTGTAAACCACTATATTACACTACATGCTTAAGTATTTAATTATGTGATCTTTTAAACTAATATTTTTCTAAGAGTATAAACTGTTCTGGCAGTAATCTGGATTGGGGAGTGATGTATTGCCAAATTTCTGTCGTTTTAGTCCAGGAAGTCAAAGAGAAAGAACAGGAGAGCCCCGTAGGGCAGGAAGTTCAAAGTAACAATGTTGACTACTACTCCCTTTTCTTGATTTTTTTTTTAAACAAGCAAATCTTCTCTTCAGAGTTGCAGTTTAAAGCCAAGAACATGCGGAATTGGGAGAAAAAATAGTTAAATTTGGAGACTTGCAGAGGTAGAATCAGAGTAGTGAAAGCCATTACAGTAACTGACCTAACTGAGGTCAGTCTTTGGTGAATCACAGAAACAGGTGGAGTTGTCAAACAAAGGAATCTTTGTTTACAACATACAAGGAGATCACAGGGAGTAAGTTCCAAAGCCTTGACTGTTTGAACAGGAGAGAGATTTTTATTTAGTATTTAAGATGAATACTCAGAAGGGAGAGTTTTATTATTCCATGTATGGTTGGTCATAAGGTTGTGGCTGCATGCACATCCACATATGTATTTGTGCAATATGTATTGCATGTTCACCTGAATGAAGCTTGTATTCCACCGAGGGCAGAAACTTCAACGTTAGAATAAAGCAGAGGTAAATGTTGGACAAGGGAAAGGGACTCTGCAGGCTTCAAGAGCAGATAGAAACTAGATGGGGTCTTGGGCTCATTTTCTGGGACAAGGAATGCAAGGCCTTGATTGCTTTTGAAATAGCACTAGGAGTTTTGCCACTGATTTATTGTCTCAATAGCTTAGGCTATTTCCTGGTCTGGTGGTGACTGTTAGTTTTCCCATTGCCTTGTTCCCTCAAAATCCTTAAGGAGTGAGGTTTTTGCATTTCTTTGTAAGAACCTCCCAGGAAGTTTTGGAAGAAGTGTGCTTGGGCAAGTACACAGGTGGGGTATAGATCATTGAAAATAGCTGGGGACAAAAAATGACTTTTCTTATGTCAGGAAAACTATATGTCATCTTAATTTTCTGGGAACCTCTAATTCTTTCTGCTGATGTTACCAGCAGGCTTCTGAGATATTACTGATTGTTCTCTTGAACCTAAGGAAAAAGAAATGTAGAAAGCAAAAGACAAAACTTTAAAATCTATCCTCCAACTCATCAATTCACTGCAGCCACCTCTCTGTCTTTCCCTTTCTCTTTTTCTTTATCTTTCTCTCTCACTTTCTCTCTCACATATGCACAACACACACAAATCATCTTAAAACAATTTTTAATTTTCCCTATTCCATTTTAATATAATTGAGGCATGATCATTTTCTTAGTAAATACAAGAAAAAAAAATCTAGGATTCCATCATTCTGTGTGATTAAAGTATAGAGGAATTTACTTCTAATAGCACTTATAAAAACATATTTTATTTATGGAATATTATATAATCAGGTGCCTGCATTTTTCTTATTCTCCAACTAGTGTTATTTGGCAATTAATATTTTGTCAATCAATATTCCCCTATACCTGAATGTGTGGGCAGTGAGAGATGAGTTAGAGGCAAGGATGGTGAACACTCCCAACAACTGCAGACTACATATATCTTAAGCCATGATTTTCTTTGCAAAGGTCAACATTGATAATGTTCTAGTCATACCTCCGTGTACCAGGAAAGAAGTAGCATATTTCTTGAAAGACACAGCTATCAAAGCTCCATTGAGAAACTGTAAAGATGGACAAGCGATTTCCAAATTACATATCTGATAATGGACATCTACTCTGATTATTTAAATATGAATAAAAATAAAAAACCTTACTAATAACCAAACAGAGTATCCAATTTTACATGTGAAGGAAATAATGGAAGAGACATGTCACCAAAAGTATATGGATGGCTTATAGGCACATGACAAATTTCTCAACATTTAGACATTAAAGAAATACAAATTAAAATCATAATGAGACATGCTTACATATCTATTAGAATGGCTAAAATTATAAAGGCTAATTGTACTTGGTCTGAGCTAGATTGAGAAGCAACAAAAAATCTAAACTGTTGTTGGCATATATCATGATACAACCACTTTGGAAAATAGTTTGAAAATTTTTTTAAATGCAAAATATGTTGCAGTTACAAAAATAGCCATTTTACTTCTAGGCATTTAACCAAGAGAAACAAACCCTATGTTCATACAGGGACTTGTATATGAATTTCATAGCAGCTTTATTTTTAAGAATTGAAAACAGTGGAAATGTTCATCAATGTCCATCCATAGAGCAAAGAAAAATTATGATCTATTCATTAAAGAGATTACTATTCAACATCAAAATGAACTATTTACTATTGGAGATTCTCAAAGTAATGATGCTGAGAAAAGAAAAGCCAGGCAATGAATAGTATATACAGTGTCATTCCATGACTATAAAAAATCTAGAAAATAAAAATTTATATATAGTCACAGTCATCAAATATATTGGTGTGATTTTAGTGCCTTCTTCTGTGATCCTATAGCTTCCTACACTTGTATCTCTGAGAATTTGTTACACCATGTGAAAATATGAACTCTTTCTCTTCATTCTGTCTTACTAGAATAAGAGTCCTTGAAATTTTATGGACAATTGAACTCTCAGTTATTAGCAGAAATTCTATCACACAGTAAGTTTCCAAATATAAAAGCCAGAGTTTTACAATGACTTCTAAGCTTTACATGATCTAGCCACTCATTTAACCTCTGTGACCTCTTTCCCTGCTACTCTTCAGTCACTCACAGTGGCGTCCTTGCTATTCCTCAGATATGCCAGGCATGATCCAACCTTATGGCCTTCAAGATAGCCAATTCCTTTGTCTGGAGTGACCTTATTGCTGATAGTTCTGGGCAAATTCATCACCTTTCCATACCTTTGTTCAATTGTCAGCTTCATTGTAACTACCCTGATCTTCCTATTAAAAATTTTAACTCCCCATCCCCTGCCTAGCAACCTTGATTTTTCTCACCCTGATCGAGTTTTTCTTTTTCCCCATTGTACTCATCCTTTTTGAATGCACTATGCAATTTTTATTAAGGTTTATAGCTTTGAATTGTCTCACCCATTAAAATAAAAGTTCTACAAAGCCAAGTATTTCATTTACCAGTGTAGTCTGAAGTAATATCTGCCATATAATAGTTCAGTAGACAACTGGTAAATTTCAAAATAAATTAATGTTGAGAATATACTGAATTTCACAAGTCATTTCAATATTTATTTCCAAAAAATAAACTATGTAAAACATACCTTAAATTTACTTTCGAAATATTTTATAGCATATAATGGACAATATACATAAGCCTTAAAGAAACAATCCTATAAATAACCATTTCATACCTACTTAAAAACTACATAATACCACACTCCTAGATCCTCTCTGAACGCTCTAAAATAACCCTAAAGGAAATACATTTTTAAAAATAACAGATTTTTTGTCAAATAATTTAATAAAATAAAAGTTTCATTCATCTATGTAGATCATAATAAATGTTTTTAATAAGCATGAAATTATAACTCTGAAGTGTGCTAAAATGAAACCACCTGCTAAGGGTGAGAGAATAAAAATAAACATCATTTTTCCAAATAAGAGGAATTTATTACCTTTGAATCAAAGCATGTGGATTTGTTCAAACTGGCAATAAAGGAATATGGAGACACAAACCATAGAAAGTCATATTTTAGATTTCTAAAAGACTTCGAAGTGAAGAGTATACATTCACTTCTCACTTATTGCTCCTACATATTCATGAATTTGAGAGAAAATATAGGCCCTGTGTGTCTTAGCATCTAATGCGATATTTTTTGATATTTACATGCTTACACATAGTATGTGTTATAGTCTTCTCTTTTACATGCTGTAAAAAGGCTAACCCCTTTTCTGCAGAGATCTGAAAATGTGAAACAGTGCCTGAGTAGCTGAATTCATCTAATTCAAATTTCTTGCAGGTCTAAGACCTATTGTTTTTCACTTGACTGCCTCCTTTTTCATCTGTCAATTGGTTACAAATTCTGGTACTGAAGAGAATACATTGGGGCTGGTGGCTCAGTGTGTTAAAGCCTCTGCCTTCAGTTCAGGTCATGATCTCAGGATCCTGGGATCGAGCTCCACATCGGGACATAATGTAACGACAGATAGTTTATATGGGAGCCCTTTGGGTACTCTGGTGGATGAATGTTTTTAAATTAATTTTTCATGGACATGAGGAGTTAGAGACGAGAAGGGAGGTGGGGGAAATTGGAAGGGGAGCTGAATCATGAGAGACTATGGACTCTGAAAAACAATCTGAGGGTTTTGAAGGGGCGGGGGATTTGGAGGTTGGGGTACCAGGTGTTGGGTATCATAGAGGGCACTGCTTGCATGGAGCACTGGGTGTGGTGCAAAAAGAATGAATACTGTTATGCTGAAAATAAATAAAAAATTAATTTAAAAAATATTAGTTTTTTGTAAACTACAAAAAAAAAAAAAGAAAAGCGCTCCCATTTATAGCGTACACTTTATGGTTCACAAAGCACGTGCCAACAATAAAAATAATAATGGGTTACCGTTACACTTCATAGAAAAGGAGGTACAGGGAAATTGAATGAAAGGGAATAACAAAGTAGGTTCATAAGTCAATCTTCCTTGTAAAAAAATTAACCTGAAAGTGCGTTTCTGCCACCTCTCCTGTGTGACATTTTATCGATGGGAGATGGAAAATAAATGGTCTGGTTAACCTTTCCCTCCCCCTCAAAACCCATTATTTGAAAACACAAAAAGGGAAGTGAAGGGAGAAATCCTCCCACTCCCATTCCCACTCACCTCCATAGCCACCTCCTCTTCCAAGAACCTAGCAGACAAGGTGCCAAGAAGTGTTAGGTACCAGCAGTGGTCTCAGATCTCATTCAAGGATCATGGTGAAAGGCATTCAAAGAGATTGTGGGGGCACAGGGATCCAATTAAGGGGGACAAGTTTAAGGTTTGCCTGTTCCCCTAAAAACTAATGGCACTAGAGAAGATGACCTTTGGGAACTATAGCATAATGGATACAATGTGTAAAAAGCTTCAGTGAGTCATGGTGGGAAGAGGCCAAGAGGGCAGCAAACACAGTCTTAGATGATGTTATTAATAGCACTACAGGCTCTAGATTTCCTGTGGTGGTGTTCTTGGCAAGACCAGCCCGGCCAAAGTGGATACTCTCAACCTGGAACAGAGGGTCTTGGAGATGCCAGCACGTGAGGTATGATGAGAGGGTAAAATGATAGGAGGTGTCCTTTGGAAGGACTGACTCCTTGACTTTAAAAGGGAGAACCCAAATCTGTAGGTGAAATCTTTCTGGCTACAAAGAGGGCCAAGGCCTCCTAAGGTCAAGGTCTCCTCGTCACTTGCAAAGATGTCGAAGAACATATTCAGACATTTCAAAGATGTCCTCATATCATTGGTTCCCACTCTGGAATTCTATCAATAAGGTGAGAGTTCCTCTAGTTGAAAAAGAGATCTAAAAAGACTTCCCTTTCTCATGTAATTTCTGTAACCTCCAGGACACACCCACCTCCCCCTTCCAGCTCTGTAATGAAGCCACAGCTGGTGCCAATTTGTGGAACTCCTTAAAGGCTATTCTCCCTTATATACCCCGGGACCAAGTTCCCATGCTCCCTCACCCGATTTCCTGCACTCACCTCCCACCTGGTGTGTTCACACCTGCAAGTGCCTTTTACCAACCCCTTTGCCAAAAGGCAGCCAGAGTGACCTTTCAAAGACCTATCAGTTCCTGGCATTTGTCTCCATAGAAATCTGCACTGATCTTCTAACAAATTCTCAGTCCTCCAAAGGCACCCATAATCCTCCCATCAGTCTATTCATACCCGTCCAACTGACTGATGCCTGTTCTGCCCCATCTCTCTGCCCTTCAACCACACTGCCTCCTTCTTCCTGTGGAGACCTCTCATGGCACCTGCCTCCAAGCACAGGTGATTCCCATTGATGGGAAGACCCTCTTCTCTCCCCCATCTCCCCACTCCAGTTACTCCCACTTATTCGTGAGCTCACAAGCCCCATGGTACACACTCTCCATGCAGCCTGCTCTCTCTTTTCTAGCACTGGCCTCCGTTTCTAGCTGTGGTTGTGTCATGGATGTCCCTCCCCAGCTAGCCTCCAAGCTCTCTTTCCCTTTAGCTCCAACACCTGACACAGTGCCTGGCACGTAGTAAGCCCTGGCTAGCTTCTAAGAGCCTCACTGAGGGACTGAAAGCATTTTAAAAATGTCACCACGTAGGCTCCAAACTGTAGGCAGAAAAAGCTTTGCCTGGATTGACATTTTAGAGACGTATTGGTCAAGTTGGATGTGTTCACTGACTTTACCTTGTAAAATTTAAAAAAAAAAAAAAAGACCTCTGTTTCGCTTCGCATCTACCGAAGGCGCATGTATACTCCTAGACCACGTTATGAGCTTAATGGAAGGAGACAAGATGTTTTCACTAAGAAAATGTATAAGACTGTTGAGGTCAAGTGGGAGGAAACAGTCCGTTTGTTGGAGCATTGCTATCTTACTCTATCACAGCCACTCATAAAAATCTGACACGGGGTGAGTCAGAATTGTCTGTCGGAGATGAGTTAGATCTGGCTCATGTTCCTACAGACATGAAAGCCAGAAACGAAGAAGGAGGCTTTGAAAGCGTGGGTTGAGGAGGCCGTGTGGTTCACTGCGATGAGCTAAGTGCCCAGGGCCACCAGCAGACATGCTGGCCTGTATCCTTCCTTTGTTCTGGGGTCCCTCTTGCACCATGTGGTGAGGCTGGTGGCTGGGAGCAGCTCAGGACAGAACCCGGTGGCATCTTAATTCTCCCACCCTCCTGTGGGCTCCAGTGGGCTCCAGTAGGTCCCAAGGGACAGCCTGCCTTCCTTGAAAAGCCCAGTAGCACTGGGAGCAGAAACTGGGGCCAAAGAGTGAGCACCCTGTTTGACAAGCTGGAGCAGCCACCTCTTCTTCAGATGCAGGGGGAGCCCTGGCATGCTGACTCCTCCCTTCTCCCTTTCCCCTTTCCTCTCTTCCTCCCTCTTTCCTTCCCCTCTCTCCTTCCCTGGTGGTGCCCTTTCCCAATGCCCACTTCATCCCTTTTCCTTTCTACATACCTGTCTTCCTGAGTTTCTTCTCTTTCCTCCCCATTACTTCCCTTCATCTGAATCTCCTCTTTGGTCCCTTTGTCCCTGCTCTCTGCTCCTCCTCCCCTTCCCTGGCCCCTGTTCAGCTCCATACTGAATGCAGGCAGAGCTGGACTAACATGCTCACTTGCTAGCTCAGCCACCCTCCAGAGAAGTCACTCTTCGGTGGCCACCTTCCTGACCCCCTGGTCGCTTCTCCACTTGTTCAGATATTGCTCTGAAGTCTGAGGAGGACAGAGCGGGGCTGCCACAGAAGCAGGCCAGAGGAGAAACCAAAACATGTGTCCACACTGTCCCCCAGCACTGCTGCTCTGAGAGCTTTCAGAGTCCTCAACAGGGTTAGGATTTAGGGGCTTCTTCAGAACCGGGAGTGAAAACAACCATAGGTCAAAAGAAAAGCTATGGCACCCACAAAAAATAATAATCACAAATGAAAACTATGTTAACTCTGAGTCCCAAAGTCGAAAAATTGCCTTGAATCTGTCTCTAGAAAGCACCCAAGGCCTCACTCTCTGGGTTCTGGGTGCCCTGGAAATGGCAGGAGGATCTGAAAAGCGCGTGGGGGTGCCGAACTATGGGGGCTAGCCTGCCCTCTGGCGGGGGGGGGTACCTCCTGTGGCGCTGTCCCGGCCGGCCCCCCTGCGGACAGGGTGTGGCACAGCGTCTGGGGTGGTCCTGGTGCCCTGGGGTTGGCGGGAGGCTGGGGCCCAAACATCCCACGCCCAGCTTCTGGACCGCGTTTTCTGCTTCAGGTGAGGGCGCGTCGTGGTGTCACTTTACCTGTGAGCAGAGGGTCCTCCAGAGAAGCCATTGGGCGGGGAGGGGCAGCAGGCGGCGGGAACGGGAACAGGACACCACGGCCTCATGGGCTAGGCTGGAGCATGAGAGTGCAGGGGCAGCGAGTATGGTGGGTCCTGCAGTCCCGAATGGGCTGCAGCACAGCACCCCCGCGCTGCGCGCCCCTCCTTCCCGCCTGGGCAATTAGCAAAGCCCCTTCTCCCGGCCGCCCCCGACCCGCCCCCGCCCCCGCCCCCCTCCCTCCTGAGTCCTCTGAGAGCTCACTTCCAGCTTTGGAAATTAGCAAAGACCCTTCTCTACGCTGGCCCCACCCCCTCACTTCTGAGGCCAGAGCCCATGCTGGGGTGCAGGGCTAAGCCCTGGCATGCTGCTGCATTGCCAGCGCCTGCGCTGGGCAGCCGCCTAGCCTGGCTCCCTGAGCGGGTGTCCACGCGCAGCCTGGCTGCCAAAAGATCATCAGTCCTAAACGCCGGCTGCACTCTTGGGTCAGTTTGCTGGCTTCCAGTTTGCGCCCAAAGCCAGGAACCAGCTTCCCCAACACAGGCCTGGGCTGAGATGCCTGCCTGGGATCTGTCTGAGCAGTCTCCTCCACTCCAGGCAGGGATGGCACTTCGACCTGGATGTTTGGGTTTCTTGTTTGTTTTTTGGTCATTGGTAATTACATGACCTCCAGGGTAGGTGCTCCACAAAGGGAGTGAAAACAGGATGCCATATATAGCATACAGCCATTCTAGAAAAATAGCTTGGGGTTCTCTCGGGAACGCGGTTTTGGTCCTTGCACTATGGTTTAATAGAAAAGGGATTATGCACCAAGTTACTTAAATGAGCATAGGTTGAAATCGTTTACTGAGAGTAAATATTTTAAATAGTTATATTTTAACTAAATCTATTATCAATCATAAATCTATTACACGAAGGTTACAGGCAATTTAAAAGCAAGAGCACTCTCTTCAGGGTTTTAAATAACCCCTGTCTGTCTTGGCACAAGAAATGCAAAGATAGGAAATGGTTTGTAAAAGATCATATAATAGATTTTACTAATTCTATTTATTTGACAGACAGAGATCACAAGTAGGCAGAGAGGCAGGCAGAGAGAAAGATGGGGAAGCAGGCTCCCGGTCAAGCAGAGAGCCTGATGAAGGGCTCGATCCCAGGACCCTGAGATCATGACCTGAGCCCAAGGCAGAGGCTTAACACACGGAGCCACCCAGGCGCCCCCAGATGAAATACATTTCTGACTTAGAAACTTCAGATAGAATTATTTTGTCCATGATGACAACTGAAGAAAATGTGTCATCCCTAAACCTAACCTTAAACCCTACCAACGCTGAAACCTAAGCTGACCTTAAAGCCCAAACTAGAACCCTGAATCCCAAACCTGGAATGGAACCCAAAGCCTGTACCTGAGCCCTGGATCCAAGCCCTGAACCACGAACCCAAACCCTAAACCAGACCTCCAAGTCATGAAACCTGAACCCAAATCTCAGCATGAAGTCAAACCCCAAATTTGACCTTGAACTTTATCCCATAAGCCCTGAGTCTTAAAGCCTAAATCATAAACTTAAAGCCCTAAACTATAACTCTGTTCCCTTGTCCTTCACTCTAAACCCTCACCCTAACACTAAACCCAAAGCCTGATCTAGAACTCTGACTAAAACCTGAACCTGTACCCAAATTCAAATGCTTCACCACACTTTGCTTAGGCACTTGCCATTGATGGATATTTGCAGTTTCTACCTTTTGATTCTTGTGAACATTGTTTGGGTTGGGGGCTAGGGTTAGGGTCTTGGATTAGGGTAGGGTCCAGGCTTGAGACCAAGTTGAGGTCAGAGTGTGGGTCTGCATCAGGGCCATGTTCAGTGACACTGTTTGGGTCAAGGACTGTTGTAATTCCACATTGTTTCCAATTCATTGTTCCTTAGCTATTTGGGGGGAAGTTGGGGGGTATTGGGCTCCATGCAGCTTGAATTTCCGGAATGAAATGGCATCAGCTGGACCCCAGGAGGGAGCAGGACCTTCCACTGAAGGGTGAGCTCCCACAGTCCTGCACTGCCTTGCACCGCCTGCAGAGGGCGCCAGACCCCAGCTCCCGCCCTGAGCCCAGGCTGCACAGCCACAGCTGGGACCAGAGCCCCGCCTCTTCAGGACCCACTGTGGAGACTTCTGGAGAATGTGGGGCGCCTCCCACCCTGACAGGACAAGCTGAGGAGGGTGTGGCTCTGCATCCACACTGACCGGACCCGTTGTGGAGGACGCGCCCACACTGGCAGCAGTCCAACCTCCTAAGGACCAGATGCTGGAGGAGCTGAGGAGAAGCCGCCTGAGTGGACTGTCAAGGGGTTCGTGGTCTCAGGACCCCACAGAGAAAGGGAGCCCTATGTAGACACTGGGGCTTCCGTCGTTTTGTGTGAGGAGACGTGGACTCCTGCTGTGCTGTGCGCGGGGCTGTGGGGTCCCCCCTTTCTGGGCTCGGGTGCTCCTAGGTCCTCATCTGTGTTTGTGTGCTCGCGGATTCGGTTCCTGGGGCTCCTCAGATGGTCTGAGGTCAGGGAGCGTCCGCCTGCTTCGGTGCTTGTGCTCTCCCCACCTCAGCCCTGCGGGGTCCTTCCCGTGTCCACACCCACTCCAGGCTTGCGCCGAGTCCGGAAATTCGGGAGCCAGAGTGAGGACTCTGTAGATGGTTTTGGGGAGAGTAGGTATTTTCCCAGTGTGGGTTCTACCCTGAGCACAGTGCCTCCCCATCTCCGTGTGTACCCCTCCCTGTCTGTCGTCATTGTTGCAGGGCTGTCAGATGACAGGTCTGTCACCTTCTTGGTTCAGGGGCCTCCCGGGTATCTTGCTGTCTTGGATGCAGGTGTAAATGAGATCGTTCTCCGCAGTCTCTTTTTGATGGTTCCTTCCGAGCACGTAGGAGTGCCACTAATTTGTGCATATTGATTTTGTTCCTTGCAAGTTTTTGAATTTATTAGTTCAATTGGCCTTAAACTCAATCTGCCAGTTATTTGACCAGCAGCATGGGTTTAATTGGGAAGAGCAGAGAATGGCAGTCTGGGCTGAGCAAGCTAAGGTCCCATCACAGGCAAGTGCGAGAAACAAAGGAGAGGAACATTATTTCATGGAGGAGGAAGAAGTTGGGAAGGGTGCTTGAAGGAAAGTCCCTTGGAGAAAGGCAGGGTGATGGAGAATTCTCACCAGCTGAGCTGCAAAGCTCCTACAAAAAGTCAGGAGATGAACCTCCAGCTTCCCGTGTGAGGCCTGGAATTGGTGAGTCTCTCCTGTGGGGGATTGCAATGTGGGGTCTGTAATGGGCACTGAGCAGCAGGCGCCCCCTTCCAGCCTCCCCTTCTGGCATCCCCAGTCCACTTTACTGGGGCTTCCCTTCCTGCTTTTGCACAGTTCTAACCAGCTTGTGGTGGAACGTTGTGGAAAAACTGAAATTCCAAATCCACTGCTTCTACTGCACCTGAGATACAGGGGCCCATGATTTAATTCTCCCACGAGTCTCTTGCTAACATGTGTCCTCTCCATGTTGGGTGACCTGGATTTGGGAGGGCTTGGCCTCCATCCCAAAGTCTGATGTTCTCTCTGCTTCCGTGTCATCGTGCTAACATGGATATTTGGAAGATTCATTTCCTCTGTGGTGATTTCAAAGTGCAGTCAGCTTGTTATAGCAGCACAAATACGTGCTGTCTCCACACTCAGATTCCCCAGCCGTCATTTCTTTACCACGTTTGCCACTTCACACGGGATGCTTCAGTGTGTTTGATCCCACACCAGGACAATGTCCTGCAGAACCACCACATAACCTGAAATGAGGAGATCATTACAGAAACCATCCAAGGGTTAGTGTTAGGAACCAGGGACATGGCAGGGCTGATCTGAAGACCCCATGGAGAGCTGTCTGGGTGGCTGAGTTGACAGTGGAGGTGAGGGTGAGTGTCTGGCTCTGGCTTTGTGTCCAGGAGTCAGCTCTGTGTGGGTGTGTCCTTAGCTAGGCATGCAGATTTCTGCTCCTCTGAATCCTTTCCGGAGTTCCAAATGGCACAGTTTCCTTCTGGGCAGCAGGCTGAGTCCTCTGGGATTGCCCATGTGTCCCCAAATTGTAGGGCACCTACTGCAAGGCCTTTGGGGTCAGAATCTTGAAAAGCAAACCAAAGGTTATGGTTAGGGCCCACAACATGGCAGGCCCGATCTGCCAGCACTCTGTCCATCTTTCTGGGGGAGGGGGCAGTCGAGGGATTTGTTCAGGTTGAGTGTCAAGCTCCAGGTTTGCATCCAGGGGCCTGCTGAATATGGGGCTGTCCAGAGGTAGGAATGCAGATTTCAGTTCCTCTGAATCCTTTCTGGAGTTCCAAATGGCATGGTTCCTTTCAGGGTGGCAGGGTTAGTCCTATGGTGTTCCTCACTGTCCCCAATCTCTGAGGCTTTGGAGCCAGGCCGTCGGGGACAGACAAACACAGGCTGGAGAGCTTTAATGTCAGAAATGTATTTTCGCACAGATCTGGAGGCCAGAAGTTCCTGATCAAGGTGCCAGCAAGGTTGGTCTCCAGTGAGCTTTTTCTTGTTGTTCTATAGATCACTACCTTTTCAACTGTGCCCTCAGATGACCTCTTCTCTGTGGGCCCCCAGAGGGGAGGTAGGGGGAGTGCTTTCATGTGTTTCACCCTTATGAGGACACCAGTCCTAGCAGATTAGGACTCCTGTGACCTCACCAAGCCTTCAGTACCTCCTTCTAGGTAGGCCCTATCTCCAGATGCAGTCACACTGGAGATTAGGAATACTTCATATGACTTTTGTGGGGACACAATTCAGTCCATAACAATTAGTACAGGAGAAAAGCCATGGAGAGAATTCTAGAGGAGTCACACGTTGATGTTATAAGGTAAGTGGGTATAAAAGAGCACCTCTGAAGTCCAATAGGTCATTAGAGCTAGAGGCTGACAGGAAAGTCCCGTACGTGCCACAGTTTTGAGTTTGATGCAAGCGCAACTCTGAAGGGAAGATATTTGGGAGGCCTTGGCCGACCACTACTTCCAGCCAGGGGTGATTCTGGAGGGAGTATCTCTCGGAGTGCTGCCTAGAATCAAGACTTTGGGGTTGGAAAAGTGCCACTTCCAAAGCTGGAGAAGGATGGTGCTGTAAGTTACTTGAAGAGTACTGTTCTGGGAGATAGGAGATCTGGGGTGTCTTCTTTGTTCTGCTGCTGACCAGATGTGAAAATGCAGATTCACTCCCTAACCATCTCAGTTCTACCACCATGTGCTGCTGTCATGTGTCCCAAGCCCCAGAGTTAGTTTGATCCATAAGCAGAAGCCAGTCTTTTAGTTCCCAATCTCTTAATCGGGCTGATCGTCACAATATATAGCGGACACGTGACAGCCACCGGGGAGAAGTAAGGGTTGTCTTCCCCTCAGGGAGAGTGGAAAAGCTCTAGGAGAGGGCATACCCGTAGACCAAAGGCAGCCAGTGCTGGAGAGTGGAGCCACGGGGAAGAGTGTGCTGATGACAGCCTTGTGGAGGGAGGGCAGAAAGAGCCACCACCATGACACTTGAGTTACAGATCGAGCTTGGGGATAGAGAAGGGATCAGGGCACGGTAGAGCAGCAGCTGGCAAAGTGATTCTGTTGAGCTTAAGCTCATAGTGCCTTAGCGAATTAGAATGGGAAATGCCTTGCTATTGTCTGTGACTCTGTGATTGTGTGAGTATGAGTGACAGAGTGGGGACAAAGAGAGAGGGAGAGAGAATACATTAAATTTTAAAGAAGGACAATAAGGGACGCCTGGGTAGCTTACTCAGTTAAGCATCTACCTTTGGTTCAGGTCATGATCCCAGGGTCCTGGGATTGGATCCCATACCAGGCTCTAGTGGGGGGCCTGCCTTCCCTCTGCCTGCAGCTCCCCTTGCTTGTGATCTCTCTCTTCCTCTGTAACAAATAATAGTAAAAAATAAACAAGGGCGATACGTTATGTTTACTTTTGTTTCTGATGCCAGACATGGGTTCAGAGGATTGAAGAGGGAGATCCAAGGAGCTAGCCTCTCAAGAGGAGTGAATACCTAGTCACTGGTAAGACCCCTGGTCCTGCAATACAATATGGCTCCTGTGATCTGGGTCCTGTTAAATGCCCCTCGCCATCCTTCACCCGATAGTTTGATTCTTCATTGCGTTCAGTGTGGGGAACTGGGAGAAGCTATGACACTTGGCCCTTTGTGGAGGAATGTTAGTAGTATAAATAGCAATAGTTATCAGTTCTGGAGCACTTCCATGACTCTGCTGCAGGCACTCTGCTGTGACCTGGGTTTATAGCAGTGAGATAAACATAGAAATAGATGTGGGCTCTGTTCCCAAGAATCTGAAACCCACTATTCTCCTTGTCCCCTTCCCATTCTGTCTTCTTCAGCCCTTGTGCAATCCCACCAAGCAGGAAGCTTGCTTCTCCCCTTCCCTCTCCTGCTCCCCCTGCTTGTGCTCTCATTCCCTCTCTCTGACATGTAAATAAATCAAATGTTTTAAAAAATTATAAAAAAGGCAAAACAAATAACCATTTTTGGAGAGTGATTTTCTGAATGCAGTTATGGGCAGTGCTGGGTACTGAAGAAGACGCTCTGCTGACCAGAGGAGTGGGGAAATTACAGAACAAATTCCACAGGTCATTGAATATATCACATTCATCACCCCACCCATAGCACTCATTAATCTCTAGCCCAGCCAATATGTTGGTTATAAAAATGAGCTTTCTCCAAACTGACAGGAAGTTCTCGTTTTAGCAATGTAAATCATTCTGATCTTTATCACTAATGTGATCTAATCCTGTCTAGTAAAGAAACTTGAGAGTTCTATATCTCTGTAAGCATTTAAGAAAAACAATGGACTCTACTCTAATTACTTTTTAACTAACTTGACTTGCCAAAGGAAGGAGAAAGTAAATATCAGAAATCTTACCACTAAGCACAAGTTGCAAGTTATACCTGCCAAAATGTGGTTCAAAATATAAGTAACCAGTCTCCTTAGAAGCCTTTTACCTTCTTATATCTGTTATGTTGGGTAAATGAGTAGTTACTAGAATACAGCTGGCTCAGTGATCACAATTCTGCTTACCCTCAGAAATATAAATAGATTACATGTTTAGCCCGGTAACTGGACACTGATATAGAATTATTCACTGGCTGATTCCTAGATCAGAAACCACAAAAAATTTTTCTTTTTTATGGAAGTATGGCTGTTACAATAGTCTCACCTGTACCTCATAGTGATTGACTTAACTACTCTATACGTTACAACTCTAGATGTAACATTTTAATAAAACAACAATATCTTTGATGGTATCATGGAAATGTAAGTGCCTTGTGCACTTTTCTTAATGTGTATAATTACCTAAACATCATAGTAAGTAAATCAAGGCCATTGTCAAGCTTCCGTCAAGGAGAGTCCTTAACTAGAGGGATTTCCCATTGCTCTCAGGATGATAACCTCTGAGTTACAGGTTCCGTTAGTTGGCCACACACATTTGGAGCCTTGTGGACTTTCTGACAGCTGAGCAGCATATCTGTTTCAAGCATTGTGATCCCTGTTCTTACTGCAAGAGTGACAGTTGTCACTTTTCCTTTGACCCCTGTCTTTAGGAAAGTGTCTGACTCAGAAAGTCGAGTCAGTACCCCCCAAAAATATTTTCAGGAGAACCACCTCAAAGATGATCACCTGAGATACTGTCAAGAAAAAAAAAACTGAAATTCTAAGCAACATCCATAAAAAGTATTTTCATGTTGATAAGGAAAGATTTTCCCCTAAATACCAGAGAGGCTCCATGAAAGTGAGATTTTTACCTATTTTGTTCACCGTGTCACCAGTCCCTAGAAGAGCGCCTAAGACATCACTCAAGATTAGGTTGCTTTGAATGAATCAAATGAATGAATGAACTGTAGCCTTTGATAGTGAGGTAGTTTATGGTCCTTAGGCAAGAGATGTGATTTGTGTTGGGATTTCAAGAATGGGAGGTGCCGAAGAGAAAATTGAGAAGCTAAATGTGAAAATATGCAATTTACTGACTGGAGTAGTTCTGAATATATTTCAAACATAATTAAACTATGGCTGTGGGTCTATATGCGTTTTCATAATTTTCCCTTGAAAATGTGAGGCATACAGATGTCATCTCCAGTGAATTCTCCTTGTCCGTATACAGAATCACCAAAAAAAAAAAAAAAAAAGGCATTCTGACAGTCTTCAGACCATCCACTCCAGGATTGTGACTCTTTCTTCTCCATGTTCTTTCTGACATCATGGACTTTCAGGTTGACCTCTCTCATCTTGGGTCCCACTCTCATTAGCTGTAGAAGTCATGCGATGTTTGTGATGTGAGGGTGGCAATACTCTCTGACTTTTGGTTACAATATGTCTTTGAAAGCCAGTGTTTATTCTGCTTTTACAGCATTTCTCCATTTGAATTGGCCACCTTTTAAGTGGTCATTAGCCACATGTGGCTACTAGCCATGGGACTTGGACAGCAGAGGTGTGGAAAGTCCGCACATTCTTCCACTCAAAGGATATTGTGAGTTATGCTACATCTTTTTTTTTGAAGTGCCTTTTTTAGATATTTAAATTCAATTAGCCATTAGATAGTACATCATTGGTTTCAGAGAATTCAGTAACTCATCAGTTGTGGATAACCCTTGGTGCTCATCACATCACGTGTCCTCCTTAATGCCTATCACCCAGTTTCTCCATGTCTCCCACTCCCCTCCCCCCCAGCAACTCTCAGTTTGTTTCCTATAGTTAAAGGTGCCTCATGGCTTGTCTCCCTTTCTGATGACTCCCATTCAGATTTCCCTCCCTTCCCTCTGATCCTCTGTACTACATCTTAATCTCAACAGTCAAGCAGTGGTAGTAATTCAGTCATGGAGTCATGCATATTCTAAATCTAATGAGGTGGATTCCCATACTGCCTTTGTCTCTTCTAGAGCGCTTACATTTGTTATATTATTGCTGCTGTGTTCATGTTTCTCGTTCACTGAATGTCTGATAAAAGAATTAGTAAAATGTGTGACTGCAGAAAATACAATGGTCATGGATGATGAAGATTTTCTCCTTGACCAGACTCGAGTCAAGTTCCTCTGAGTCCTCTTTCTGTCTAGCCTTGACCTTAGGCTCCGCCCACTTAGCCCAGTTTTAGCAAGAAATCTGCTTGGTCATTTTTCAGCAATCTTCTATCCTACTCTTGATATCTGATCAAATTCCTTATCTCTCACCCCTGGTATCTTACCACTTTTTTTTTTTTTAAGATTTATTTATTTTGACAGAGAGAGAGCCTGAGCAGGGGGAATAGCAGAGGGAGAGAGAGAACCAGACTCCCCACTGAGCAGCAAGCCCAATGCCAGGCTTGATCCTGGGATCAGATCATGACCAAGCCAAAGCCAGAGATTTAACCAACTAAGCCACCCAGGTGCTTCAGTATCTATAACCCTTAATATCTGATCCAATCCCTTATTCCCAGGGCACCTGGTTGGTGCAGCTGGTTGAACGTTTGACTCTTGGTTTCTACTCTGGTCATGATCTCACGGTCCTGAGATTAAGCCTCACCTCAGGCTCTATGCTCAGTGAAGAGTCTGATTAAAATTCTCTTTCCCTCTCCCTCTACCCCTACCCCTGCTCCCTCTCTTTAAAATGTATTAATAAGTCTTTTAAAAAATTCCTTATCCCCTGATCTCAATAGTTTATGACCCTAGCCTTCCTTCAACAATATTACTGTCCAGATGGTTTAGCCAGAATCCCTTCATCCTTACCCTTGATGTTCCATCTTAATTTTACATTCAGTGATCCCCACCATGCTCTTTAGCTGTAAATCTCCATTTGTCTGAGCTGAGCCAGATTTCTCTCCCATACTATACAATAAAATCTCATCATAGTAGCATCCCTTGATTAAAATCTTCCTTACTCTCTTTAATGGGTGTCACAATATTTTTTTTTTCTTTAACAGTCAGGAGGGTGCTAATGGAGTACCATGACAAAAGGCCTAACTTCCTGTAATGGACATTTCCTTGGTTTACCTGACAAATACTCTTTCTCTCTTCTAAGGAAAATTTCCGGTTCTCAGTATAACTGCCAACTGGCCCAGGGGTGGACAAGTGAGGCAGATGAGACCAAAATGAAAATTCTGTTGAGACACTGGACCTTGAGGATTCAAGCCAAGGACATAAAAGTGTTGGTACTCCATTATTCTGATGGTCCGTTAACTCTTGCTTTTTTGGTTCCTGTGTCTATCACTGCCCCTGCCTTTTTGAAGATAATGACCATTCATCTGAATACACGGTTCACAGAATCCCTTTGCAGTGGCCCATGCGGGCCAAGGTAGTAGAGCATAATAGATCTCTGTAAGTTTTTAAAAAATGTCTTTGTCCCTGTTGCCCATGGCCATTAAAGACCAAAGGTCGGGGGTAGGGGGATATTGGGTAGGGTGAAGTTATAGTTACTCACTGATTTTTTGATTGGTAGAGAGAAAGCAACACCTACATACAGGGCCAGTGGGTGAGTGGAGGAAACATCTTTGGCTCTAGGAGGAATGGGGGAAGGAGAAATATTAATAATCTTTGTCTTTGGAACTGCCCCTGAAGACTTCCCCACACAGGAAAATGACCTAGCATGACTCTCCTAAACTTCGGCAAGCCCCTTAAATTTAACTGACTTCTAGATCTGATACTCCCTGCTGGATAACTCTGATCATTATTGGATTGTTACTTATTTTATTTTAAAATTATTTTTAAAGAAAATTTTAATCTAAATACAATTAATTAACATATAATACTAGTTTCAGACATACAGGTTAGTGATTCATCAGTCTTTTGTAACACCCAGTGCTCACTGTATCACATGCCTTCCTTAATGTCCATCACCCAGTTACCCCATCCACCCATCCCTCTCCCCTCCAAGAACCCTCAGTTTGTTTACTGTGATTAAGAGTCTCTTCTTAGGGGTACCTGGCTGGCTCAGTGGGTTAAAGCCTCTGCCTTCAACTCAGGTTATGATCTCAGGGTCCTGGGATCGAGCCCCACATCAGGCTCTCTGCTCCCTGGGGAGTCTGCATCCTCCTCTCTCGCTCTTCCTGCCTCTCTGCCTACTTGTGATCTCTGTTTGTCAAATAAGTAAATAAAAATCTTTTTTTTAAAGTCTCTTCTGGTTTGTCTCCCTCTTTGACTTCATCTTGTTTTATTTTTTTCCTTTACTCCCCTATGATTCTGGTTTGTTTCTTGAACTCCACATATGAGTGAGATCATATGATAATTGTCTTTCTCTGACTGACTTATTTCGCTTGGCATAATACCCTCTACTTTCACCCCTGTCATTGCAAATAATTGCCATTTATTTTAACTCGACAGAGAAGGCCACTAGAAACAGCAGGTGATGGCCCCAGCTCCTGTTCCTCCATGCAGAACATCTGTCAACACCTGTAGACATCTTTTCCTCCCCCCATTCCTATGAATGTTGCTCAGTTGTTACATGGCATGGACAAATGCTGTTGGCTGGTGGCATGGACACACTG
Organism: Mustela nivalis; assembly: GCF_964662115.1. Lineage (NCBI taxonomy): Eukaryota > Metazoa > Chordata > Mammalia > Carnivora > Mustelidae > Mustela > Mustela nivalis. The sequence continues at coordinate 1,107,907 of NW_028136418.1, forward strand.
GACAAGCTTGGCCTTCGGTAAAACAAAGACTGGCTTCAATTACTCAAACTGAAACAGGAATGCTTGGATGAACAAGCCTGCCAGGAAGTCCCACTGGAGGTACTCAACCTGTGCCCCTTCCCTCCTTGGACCAAGAACCTGAACTTGAGAGATGAATGGCTTATCCAAGGTTATGGCAAGGTTACACAGAGCTGAAACTAGACACAGGTGTACATGCCTATTGATCAAGGCTGGCTGAGAAATCGAACTGCCTCAAATCTTGATTCTTTTTGCCACTTCTTATTCTCTGACCCTGTTTTTCATAGATTGGGATGTAGGAATAATAAAAATATCAGCTAATGGGGTATCCTGACTTTTTGATCTTTTAGTTCTTGTCAGACATTTACCATAATGCTTAGCACATGGATATGTGTGTGCACACACGTGCACATGCATGACACTCAAAAAATTGTTCCCTGATATTAACTTTATCAGTGCACTTTGCATCCACCACCAATTGGCTGTTTTGTAACAAACTGATTAAAGCAGAACTGTCAAGTGAGGAACTTCAAAGCCAAAGCATTAAGTGCTTTGAAAAACCAGCACCTGGGAGGATTTGTCTCAGCATCTGTGATTAGAAGGCAGCAAAAAGAGACTTTGGGGACACAGTTCACCCCTTCATGAAGCAGCCATTCAGAACTTTCTCCGAAGGGCTAATGCCTAATCTTCCAAAGACCAGCAAGAACAAGCTTATGGTCTGTTAAAATCAGATTTTTAAAAGATTTTTATTTATTTATTTGAGAGGGAGAGAGAGAGAGTGAGAGAGAGAGCATGAGAGGGGAGAAGGTCAGAGGGAGAAGCGGACTCCCCATGAAGCTGGGAGCCTGATGCAGTCCTTGATCCTGGGACTCCAGAATCAAAATCAGTTTGATTGACTCAATACAGTCAGGGAGGACAGTCCTCAGGAGTCACAGAATGCTGGTTGCCATGAGGGAGGAGTCTTTTACAAAGTCTGGGCTCTCACAGAAGGAGTCTGAAGCACGTGTATGGAAAGCAGAGGTCAGTTCTGGATTAGAAGCTCTTTCTGAGGGGAAATGAGTAGAAGCAGGGATTAACCAGGACTTGGGCTCTGCTTTATTCAGTTCAAGTTGCTGCAACAAATGATGACAGACTGGGTGGCTGAAACAGCAAAACATGTACTATTCCTTGCAGTTCTAGAGACTGAGAAGTCCAAAAGCAAGATCCTGGGAGATCTGATATCTAGCAAGAGACTGCTTCATTATCTACAAATGCCCATATTTCTGTTGTAGACTTGCATGGATGACAGCTGGCAGAACAATCTCTCAGGTCGTTTCTCAGAAGTGCTTTTATCTCATTCACAAGTGTTCCAATCTCATGACCTCACCACCTCTCAAAGCCCATACCTCCTGATGGCACTCCTTGAGGGTCAGGGCTTCAACATCTGAATTGGGACAAGACACAAACATTCAGTCCATTAGCAAGTGTTGTCATGAGGACAGCATAGCTTATCAACTGGGTATCCCCAGGAATCCATGGGACTAGCAAAGCAGAATCTGGGGGTGTCACTGGTAGGAAAGCAGGAGGTCCCCAAGAGACAGTCCTCATAGCATTTTACAGAGACAGCAGGACCCTTGAGAAACAATAGTTTCCGTGACCCATACACCAGCCTTTATCTATGCCTGTCCTCCCTGCTGGATTCACAGCAAGCCTACTTCTTTCTTTTCCAGTACAAATGGATTTCCACTCTCTGAATCCTGATGAATTTTTGCTCTTTTGCAGTTAGTAGGTTGTCCCTCAGGATTCTGCATGTCTGGATTTGCAATCGTGGAAACTGCCAAAGGTCTAGGGACCTGCATGGCAGAACCCGGCCTCTACCACTATTGCCCAAGGTAGGGACTCTGGTCCCTTGAGCGTCCTGTGCTGCTGTCAAAGGTCTGTGTGCATTGGCTTATTGTTTTTTTTTTTAATGTAATTGCTTATATGTGTGTTTCATCATGCTCAAGTGGCCTTTCTGTGAAAAAGTGGCCAAGCTACACCTAGAAGTCACTGAAGAAAGTTCTAAGAACTCCTGGTTAGTATGAGGCTAGAGAGAGAGAGAAAGAGAGAAAAGAAATCTGCCTCTCTGCATTTTGCAAGTCCCTGGGCAAAATCTGTTGGCTGTGCACTCCTCACACGAAGATTCCAGGCAGGGAGACCCTCCTGAGCCTCATCTCCCTGAGTTCCTCTTCCAGAAGCAATCCCTAGTTTGAGACCAGGGTTAGCGAAAATAGAGCAGCAAAGCAGGGTCCAGAAGGAAGGACTGCCACAGACCATGGAGCACCAGGGGGACAGGCTGGTACCTCCTCACGGTTGGGGTACAAATGGGCTCAGCTCAGCAGGTATAGGGGTGCCCTTGGCCCCTCTGGTGGGCTTTGCAGTGCCCCAATCTCAGGAAGAAAAAAGGCTGGCTCAGGTGACATATTTTTGACTGGGAAGGAGCTGACAGCAATGGAAATAAACAAGTAGGGAATGATGTTGTAAAGTTGGAGGGTTTGTCCTTTATATCTCAGCTTTCTCTCCTATCTTCCCTTGCTCTGTAGTGTGTTATCAAAGAAGTTTTTGGCATGATATTCCTGTTCACTGATTAACTCTTGAGCTGTGTCTTTTCTGCTGTTCAGCTCATCTGGTGAATTCTTTTACTGTAAAAAGTATCTTGCCCTTGCAAGGGCAATGGCAAGACCTGAGAAATCCCAGAGATTTCAGCTTGCCACCCAGAAGGAAACCAGGCTATTTAGAATGCTGGAAAGGATTCAGAGTAGGGGAAATCGTCTTGGACATCTGAGACCACCCCCACATTCAGCGGTCCACTGGACACAAACCCAGACCTTGATACTGATCCTGAAACATGCTCTCAACTCAGACCCCTGTGATCCTCGCCACAGTGCTTTCAGATCAGTGCAGCCATGCCCATAGGCACAAACTCTTAAGCCTAGATTCTGTCCTGAGAGGTGTGTCCCCGACGGCCTGGCTCCAAATCCTCAAAGATTGGGGACAGTGAGGAACACCATAGGACTCACCCTGCCACCCTGAAAGGAACCATGCCATTTGGAACTCCAGAAAGGATTCAGAGGAACTGAAATCTGCATTCCTACCTCTGGACACCCCCATATTCAGCAGGCCCCTGGATGCAAACCTGGAGCTTGACACTCACCCTGAACAAATCCCTCGACTGCTTCCTCCCCCAGAAAGATGGACAGAGTGCTGGCAGATCGGGCCTGCCATGTGGTGGGCCCTAACCATAACCTTTGGTTTGGTTCGGTTCTCAGGATTGTGACCCCAAAGGCCTTGCAGTAGGTGCCCTACAATTTGGGGACACATGGGCAATCCCAGAGGACTCAGCCTGCTGCCCAGAAGGAAACTGTGCCATTTGGAACTCCGGAAAGGATTCAGAGGAGCAGAAATCTGCATGCCTAGCTGAGGACACACCCACACAGAGCTGACTCCTGGACACAAAGCCAGAGCCAGACACTCACCCTCACCTCCACTGTCAACTCAGCCACCCTGACAGCTCTCCATGGGGTCTTCAGGTCAGTCCTGCCATGTCCCTGGTTCCTAACACTAACCCTTGGATGGGTTCTGTAATGATCTCCTCATTTCAGGTTATGTGGTGGTTCTGCAGGACATTGTCCTGGTGTGGGATCAAACACACTGAAGCATCCCGTGTGAAGTGGCAAACGTGGTAAAGAAATGACGGCTGGGTATCTGAGTGTGGAGACAGCACGTATTTGTGCTGCTATAACAAGCTGACTGCACTTTGAAATCACCACAGAGGAAATGAATCTTCCAAACAACCATGTTAGCACGACGACACGGAAGCAGAGAGAACATCAGACTTTGGGATGGAGTCCAAGCCCTCCCAGATCCAGGTCACCCAACATGGAGAGGACACATGTTAGCAAGAGACTCGTGGGAGAATTAAATCATGGGCCCCTGTATCACAGGTGCAGTAGAAGCAGTGGATTTGGAATTTCAGTTTTTCCACAACGTTCCACCACAAGCTGGTTAGAACTGTGCAAAAGCAGGAAGGGAAGCCCCAGTAAAGTGGACTGGGGATGCCAGAAGGGGAGGCTGGAAGGGGGCGCCTGCTGCTCAGTGCCCATTACAGACTCCACATTGCAATTCCCCACAGGAGAGACTCACCAATTCCAGGCCCCACACGGGAAGCTGGAGGTTCATCTCCTGACTTTTTGTAGGAGCTTTGCAGCTCAGCTGGTGAGAATTCTCCATCACCCTGCCTTTCTCCAAGGGACTTTCCTTCAAGCACCCTTCCCAACTTCTTCCTCCTCCATGAAATAATGTTAATCTCCTTTGTTTCTCGCACTTGCCTGTGATGGGACCTTAGCTTGCTCAGCCCAGACTGCCATTCTCTGCTCTTCCCAATTAAATCCATGCTGCTGGTCAAATAACTGGCAGATTGAGTTTAAGGCCAATCGAACAAATAAATTCAAGATCTTGCAAGGAACAAAATCAATATGCACAAATTAGTGGCACTCCTAGGTGCTCGGAAGGAACCATCAAAAAGAGACTGCGGAGAACGATCTCATTTACACCTGCATCCAAGACAGCAAGATACCCGGGAGGCCCCTGAACCAAGAAGGTGACAGACCTGTCATCTGAAAGCCCTGCAACAATGACGACAGACAGGGAGGGGTACACACGGAGATGGGGAGGCACTGTGCTCAGGGTAGAACCCACACTGGGAAAATACCTACTCTCCCCAAAACCGTCTACAGAGTCCTCACTCTGGCTCCCGAATTTCTGGACTCGGCGCAAGCCTGGAGTGGTTGTGGACACGGGAAGGACCCCGCAGGGCTGAGGTGGGGAGAGCACAAATACCGAAGAAGGCTGATGCTCCCTGACTGCAGACCATCTGAGGAGCCCAAGGAACCGAATCCGCGAGCACACAAACACAGACGAGGACCGAGGAGCACCCGAGCCCAGAAAGGGGGGACCCCACAGCCCCGCGCACAGCACAGCAGGAGTCCACGTCTCCTCACACAAAACGACGGAAGCCCCAGTGTCTACACAGGGCGCCCTTCCTCTGTGGGGTCCTGAGACCACGAACCCCTTGACAGTCCACTCAGGCGGCTTCTCCTCAGCTCCTCCAGCATCTGGTCCTTAGGAGGTTGGACTGCTGCCAGTGTGGGCGCGTCCTCCACAACGGGTCCGGTCAGTGTGGATGCAGAGCCACACCCTCCTCAGCTTGTCCTGTCAGGGTGGGAGGCGCCCCACATTCTCCAGAAGTCTCCACAGTGGGTCCTGAAGAGGCGGGGCTCTGGTCCCAGCTGTGGCTGTGCAGCCTTGGCTCAGGGCGGAGCTGGGGTCTGGCGCCCTCTGCAGGCGGTGCAAGGCAGTGCAGGACTGTGGGAGCTCACCCTTCAGTGGAAGGTCCTGCTCCCTCCTGGGGTCCAGCTGATGCCATTTCATTCCGGAAATTCAAGCTGCATGGAGCCCAATACCCCCCAACTTCCCCCCAAATAGCTAAGGAACAATGAATTGGAAACAATGTGGAATTACAACAGTCCTTGACCCAAACAGTGTCACTGAACATGGCCCTGATGCAGACCCACACTCTGACCTCAACTTGGTCTCAAGCCTGGACCCTACCCTAATCCAAGACCCTAACCCTAGCCCCCAACCCAAACAATGTTCACAAGAATCAAAAGGTAGAAACTGCAAATATCCATCAATGGCAAGTGCCTAAGCAAAGTGTGGTGAAGCATTTGAATTTGGGTACAGGTTCAGGTTTTAGTCAGAGTTCTAGATCAGGCTTTGGGTTTAGTGTTAGGGTGAGGGTTTAGAGTGAAGGACAAGGGAACAGAGTTATAGTTTAGGGCTTTAAGTTTATGATTTAGGCTTTAAGACTCAGGGCTTATGGGATAAAGTTCAAGGTCAAATTTGGGGTTTGACTTCATGCTGAGATTTGGGTTCAGGTTTCATGACTTGGAGGTCTGGTTTAGGGTTTGGGTTCGTGGTTCAGGGCTTGGATCCAGGGCTCAGGTACAGGCTTTGGGTTCCATTCCAGGTTTGGGATTCAGGGTTCTAGTTTGGGCTTTAAGGTCAGCTTAGGTTTCAGCGTTGGTAGGGTTTAAGGTTAGGTTTAGGGATGACACATTTTCTTCAGTTGTCATCATGGACAAAATAATTCTATCTGAAGTTTCTAAGTCAGAAATGTATTTCATCTGGGGGCGCCTGGGTGGCTCCGTGTGTTAAGCCTCTGCCTTGGGCTCAGGTCATGATCTCAGGGTCCTGGGATCGAGCCCTTCATCAGGCTCTCTGCTTGACCGGGAGCCTGCTTCCCCATCTTTCTCTCTGCCTGCCTCTCTGCCTACTTGTGATCTCTGTCTGTCAAATAAATAGAATTAGTAAAAGCTATTATATGATCTTTTACAAACCATTTCCTATCTTTGCATTCTCATGTGCCAAGAGAGACAGGGGTTATTTAAAACCCTGAAGAGAGTGCTCTTGCTTTTAAATTGCCTGTAACCTTCGTGTAATAGATTTATGATTGATGATAGATTTAGTTAAAATATAACTATTTAAAATATTTACTCTCAGTAAACGATTTCAACCTATGCTCATTTAAGTAACTTGGTGCATAATCCCTTTTCTATTAAACCATAGTGCAAGGACCAATGCAGCGTTTCCAGGAGAACCCCAAGCTATTTTTCTAGAATGGCTGTATGCTTATATATGGCGTCCTGTTTTCACTCCCTTTGTGGAGCACCTACCCTGGAGGTCATGTAATAACCAATGACCAAAAAAAACAAACAAAAAACCCAAACATCCAGGTCGAAGTGCCATCCCTGCCTGGAGTGGAGGAGACTGCTCAGACAGATCCCAGGCAGGCATCTCAGCCCAGGCCTGTGCTGGGGAAGCTGGTTCCTGGCTTTGGGCGCAATCTGGAAGCCAGCAAACTGACCCAAGAGTGCAGCCGGCGTTTAAGACTGATGATCTATTCGCAGCCAGGCTGCACGTGGACACCCGCTCAGGGAGCCCGGCTAGGAGGCTGCCCAGCGCTGGCGCTGGCAATGCAGTAGCATGCCAGGGCTTAGCCCCGCACCCCAGCCATGGCTCAGGTTTCAGAATTTAGGGGGCGGGGCCGGAGCAGAGAAGGGTCTTTGCTAATTTCCGAAGCTGGAAGTGAGCTCTCAGAGGACTCAGGAGGGAGGGGGGGGCGGGTCGGGGGCGGCCTTGAGCTGGGGTTTTGCTAATTGCCCAGGCGGGAAGGAGGGGCGCACAGCGCCAGGGTGCTGTGCTGCAGCCCATTCGGGACTGCAGGACACACCATACTCGCTGCCCCTGTGCTCCCACACTGCAGCCTAGCCCCTGACGCAGCGGTATCCCATTCCCGTTCAGGCCTTCAGGCCGCCTGCTGCCCCTCCCCGCCCCATGGCTTCTCTGGAGGACCCTCTGCTCACAGGTAAAGTGACACCGCGACGCGCCCTCACCTGAAGCAGAAAACGCAGGACAGGAGCGGGGTGTGGGGGGGTCGGGGCCCAGCCTCCCGCCAACCCCAGGGCACCAGGACCACCCCAGACGCCGCACCACACCCTGTCCGCAGGGGGTCGGGCCAGGACGGCGCCACAGGAGGTACCCCCTCCTACCCCCGCCAGCTGGCAGGCTAGCCCCCATAGTTCCGCACTCCCACGCGCCTGTCAGAGCCTCCTGCCATTCCCAGGGCACCCAGAACCCAGAGAGTGAGGCCTTGGGTGCTTTCTAGTGACAGATTCAAGGCAATTTTTCGACTTTGGGACTCAGAGTTAACATAGTTTTCATTTGTGATTATTATTTTTGTGTGGGGGCCGTAGCTTTTCTTTTGACCTATGGTTGTTTTCACTCCCGGTTCTGAAGAAGCCCCTAAATCCTAACCCTGTTGAGGACTCAGAAAGCTCTCAGAGCAGCAGTGCTGGGGGACAGTGTGGACACATGGTTTGGTTTCTCCTCTGGCCTGCTTCTGTGGCAGCCCCGCTCTGTCCTCCTCAGACTTCAGAGCAATATCTGAACAAGTGGAGAAGCGACCAGGGGGTCAGGAAGGTGGCCACCGAAGAGTGACTTCTCTGGAGGGTGGCTGAGCTAGCAAGTGAGCATGTTAATCCAGCTCTGCCTGCATTAGTGATGGAGCTGAACAGGAGCCAGGGAAGGGGAGGAGGAGCAGAGAGCAGGGACAAAGGAACCAAAGAGGAGATTCAGATGAAGGGAAGTAATGGGGAGGAAAGAGAAGAAACTCTAGAAGACAGGCATGTAGAAAGGAAAAGGGATGAAGTGGGCATTGGGAAAGGGCACCACCAGGGAAGGAGAGAGGGGAAGAAAAGAGGGAGGAAGAGAGGAAAGGGGAAAGGGAGAAGGGAGGAGTCAGCATGCCAGGGCTCCCCCTGCATCTGAAGAAGAGGTGGCTGCTCCAGCTTGTCAAACAGGGTGCTCACTCTTTGGCCCCAGTTTCTGCTCCCAGTGCTACTGGGCTTTTCAAGGAAGGCAGGCTGTCCCTTGGGACCTACTGGAGCCCACTGGAGCCCACAGGAGGGTGGGAGAGGTAAGATGCCACCAGGTCCTGTCCTGAGCTGCTCCCAGCCACCAGCCTCACCACATGGTGCAAGAGGGACCCCAGAACAAAGGAGGGACACAGGCCAGCATGTCTGCTGGTGGCCCTGGGCACTTAGCTCATCGCAGTGAACCACACGGCCTCCTCAACCCACGCTTTCAAAGCCTCCTTCTTCGCTTCTGGCTTTCATGTCTGTAGGAACATGAGCCAGATCTAACTCCTCTCCGACAGACAATTCTGACTCACCCCGTGTCAGATTTTTATGAGTGGCTGTGATAGAGTAAGATAGCAATGCTCCAACAAACGGACTGTTTCCTCCCACTTGACCTCAACAGTCTTATACATTTTCTTAGCGAAAACATCTTGTCTCCTTCCATTAAGCTCATAACGTGGTCTAGGAGTATACATGCGCCTTCGGTAGATGCGAAGCGATACAGAGGTCCTTTTTTTTTTTTTAATTTTACAAGGCAAAGTCAGTGAACACATCCAACTTGACCAATACGTCTCTAAAATGTCAATCCAGGCAAAGCTTTTTCTGCCTACAGTTTGGAGCCTACGTAGTGACATTTTTAAAATGCTTTCAGTCCCTCAGTGAGGCTCTTAGAAGCTAGCCAGGGCTTACTACGTGCCAGGCACTGTGTCAGGTGTTGGAGCTAAAGGGAAGGAGAGCTTGGAGGCTGGCTGGGGAAGGACATCCATGACACAACCACAGTTAGAAACGGAGGCCAGTGCTAGAAAAGAGAGAGCAGGCTGCATGGAGAGTGTGTACCATGGGGCTTGTGAGCTCACGAATAAGTGGGAGTAACTGGAGTGGGGAGATGGGGGAGAGAAGAGGGTCTTCCCATCAATGGGAATCACCTGTGCTTGGAGGCAGGTGCCATGAGAGGTCTCCACAGGAAGAAGGAGGCAGTGTGGTTGAAGGGCAGAGAGATGGGGCAGAACAGGCATCAGTCAGTTGGAGGGGTATGAATAGACTGATGGGAGGATTATGGGTGCCTTTGGAGGACTGAGAATTTGTTAGAAGATCAGTGCAGATTTCTATGGAGACAAATGCCAGGAACTGATAGGTCTTTGAAAGGTCACTCTGGCTGCCTTTTGGCAAAGGGGTTGGTAAAAGGCACTTGCAGGTGTGAACACACCAGGTGGGAGGTGAGTGCAGGAAATCAGGTGAGGGAGCATGGGAACTTGGTCCGGGGATATATAAGGGAGAATAGCCTTTAAGGAGTTCCACAAATTGGCACCAGCTGTGGCTTCATTACAGAGCTGGAAGGGGTGTGTCCTGGAGGTTACAGAAATTACATGAGAAAGGGAAGTCTTTTTAGATCTCTTTTTCAACTAGAGGAACTCTCACCTTATTGATAGAATTCCAGAGTGGGAACCAATGATATGAGGACATCTTTGAAATGTCTGAATATATTCTTCGACATCTTTGAAAGTGACGAGGAGACCTTGGCCTTAGGAGGCCTTGGCCCTCTTTGTAGCCAGAAAGATTTCACGTACAGATTTGAGTTCTCCATTTTAAAGTCAAGGAGTCAGTCCTTCCAAAGGACACCTCCTATCATTTTACCCTCTCATCATACCTCACGTGCTGGCATCTCCAAGACCCTCTGTTCCAGGTTGAGAGTATCCACTTTGGCCAGGCTGGTCTTGCCAAGAACACCACCACAGGAAATCTAGAGCCTATAATGCTATCAATAACATCATCTAGGACTGTGTTTGCTGCCCTCATAGCCTCTTCCCACCATGACTCACTGAAGCTTTTAACACATTGTATCCATTAAGCTATAGTTCCCAAAGGTCATCTTCTCTAGTGCCATTAATTTTTAGGGGACCAGGCAAACCTTAAACTTGTCCCCCCTAATTGGACCCCTGTTCCCCCACAATCTATTTGAAAGCCTTTCACCATGATTCTTGAATGAGATCTGAGACCACTGCTGGTACCTAACACTTCTTGGCACCTTGTCTGTTAGGTTCTTGGAAGAGGAGATGGCTATGGAGGTGAGTGGGAATGGGAGTGGGAGGATTTCTCCCTTCACTTTGCTTTTTGTGTTTTCAAATAATGGGTTTTGAGGGGGCGGGAAAGTTTAACCAGACCATTTATTTTCCATCTCCCATCGATAAAAAGTTTACCACTCCCCACTGGAAGAATGTATATCTTTCCTTTGAATCTACAGGAAAATCTCCCAAACCCAGACCACCACCATGTGGATTCAGCCATCTTCTGATTCACCTCCAGATTGTCTCCTCCTAACTGCTCAAGCCACAGGTTAAGGGCGAAATGTTCAATGCCCAAGCAGTTAAGTGGGGAACACGTTTATCTAAGCAATTGCATGCAGCTCTCTATCTGCATACAGGGGGTCTCTCCCAAGCCTTTCCAACCTCAGCAAAAGAAGACAAAGCCCCAGCAGTCTGGGGTATATATCATTCATTCATTCCTGTGTTCAACACTCATGGCGGATCCCCACCAAGACAGTGGGAGAGCAAGGACTGGAGAAATCCTGGAAGCTGAAGTCTGAGGAGGATTTCAAATTCAAGTCAGAGATGAAAGAAACATCTGGACTTGGTCCTCAGGTACATGCAGTATTCTGAACTGAGGCTAGAACCAGAGACCATTCTAATGAAAGGCCTCTACAGGTGGGCTCTCACAGGTGGGCCCCAACTCAGTTTCGTGTATATTCATTCATGAAATAGCTCTTTGGGTCAACATGCAGAAGAAAACCATTTCAGAAAACTGACAATGAGGAGAGGAAAGGGAAGCCAAAAGGCTTGTGAATGGGGAGAGAGGAGGAGCCAGGGCAGAAAACCAAGAATCCCTCCCTGCCCTCCTTGCTGCCAGGGAGGTCTGAGGGACTAGTTTCCACCTGGGATCCCAAGTCCAGAACAAAAGCAGCGGGGCCACGGCGGGGGAGGGAAGGGGGTCCTCAGCACGGGCGCATGGGGCTGCGTTAAGATGGGGGCTAGCGTGCCTGCTGGCGGGGGGCACCGCGCAAGGCGCTGTCCCCAGCCCGACCCCATGAGGACCCGGGTTTGGCGCAGCGTCCGGGGTGGTCCCGGTGCCCTGGGGTTCCGGGAGGCTGGGCCTCCACAACCTCTCTCTCCGCCCCCAGGTCGGGTCCGCGCTTTCTGCTCCAGGTGAGGGCGCGGCGCGGTGTCACTTTACCCCTGTGCAGAGGGTGGTCCGGAGAAGCCTTGGGGCAGGGAGGGGCAGCAGGCAGCAGGAGCGGGACAGCGGAGCCTCACATGGGAGCGTACGGGCGGCGAGTCCGGTGGGTCCTGCAGTCCCAACTGGGCCGCAGCACAGCACAGCGGCGCTGCCCGCCCCTCCTCCGCCAGCCCCTTCACCTCCTCCCAGACTCTCAGCCACATCCTCTGTGAGCTCACTTCCAGCTTCGGCAATTAGCAAAGCGCCTTCTCCCCGCCGCCCTCAACCCGCCCCCGCCCCCCTCCCTCCTGAGTCCTCCGCGAGCTCCCTTTTCGCTTTGGCAATTAGCAAAGCCCCTTCTCTGCCCCGCCCCCGCCCCCTCCCTCCTGAGGCCCCGCCCTGGCTGGGGCGCGGGGGAAGCCCCGGGGGCTGCAAGCTTGACCAGCGCTGGCGCTGGGCAGCCTCCTAGCCTGGCTCCTTGAGCGGGTGTCCACCCGCGGCCTGGCTGCAAAAAGATCATCAGTCCTGTTAACCCTGGCTGCACTCTCCCGTCAGTTTGCTGGCTTCCTGATTGTGCCTAAAGCCATGAACCAGCTTCCCCAGCACAGGCCTGGGCTGAGATGCCTGCCCAGGATCTGTTTGAGCAGTCTACTCATCTCCAGGCAGGGATGGCACTTCCACATGGATGTTTGGGTTTTTTTATTGTTTTTTGGTCATTGGTTATTATTACATGACCTCCAGGGTAGGTGCTCCACAAAGGGAGTGAAAACAGGATGCATGATATACCCCTCACCTCCCATGCTGTCTTTCTCTTAAATAATAAGCACTGCTGAACTATCTTAGATTCTGGACCTTCTCTCCAGCCATGAACCTATCACTGTCTTTAACTCTTGAAAACTTCATTAGACAAATTAATGTGGTGAAGGAAGCAATATGAGAAAGCCTATTAATCTGATGAGCATGGAACTGAACAAACCCTATAGATACTTTCCCTTTGATTTCTAGCCTATCAATACCTACAGTGAGTCACATACACTCAAGATTATTGTTTTTATTGTATACTTCATATATTCATTGATTTTGGACTCGTTATCATTTTGTTGAAGTGTTAAACTATGGTAATAAACAAACTTTTAATTAACTTTTCCTCCTATGATACAAATATAACTTGCACTTGAGCTTTAGCTAATTTTATGTTCTAAAATTGCCAAAACAAAATGATCAAGGTTTCTAGATTATTTACTGTCTTTTCTACTATATAATATTGTTCTATCTCTTCTGTATAAAGAAAATGAATGCTTGGGGCTCTTGGGTGGCTCAGTGTGTTAAAGCCTCTGCCTTCTGCTCAGGTCATGATCCCAGAGTCCTGGGATAGAGCCCCACATCAGGCTCTCTGCTCAGCAGGGACCCTGCTTCCCTTCCTTTCTCTCTGCCTGCCTCTCTGTCTACTTGTGATCTCTGTCTGTCAAATAAATAAATAAAATCTTTAAAAAAAGAAAATGAATGCTTGATAACTAAATGAATGCTTTACTGAACAAATTAAATATGGCAATGGCATTTTATTTTATCATGCTTCACATATTAAACAATAATATTATATCACTAGTCTACAAATAATCTACTCGCATAGTCATTTGGAAGCTTTTAGCAAAAGAATTCTTCCTCCTGATTGTAGTATAAAAGCCACAGAAATATACAGAAGACTCCTAGGATAGAAAGTTAAATCCAGTTATCCGTGATGCCTTGAGGAGGACCTGACCTATGTATGTCCTGGGATGCACTAGTAACTGTTACATGTGATAGGATTATATTTAATATATACAGTTTCATTTACTTCACAAAGGACATATAAATTTGAGCATAAAATATTTGATGAATCTATAAAGTCTATATCTATTTGTAACTAATGTGGTAGAATTAAGATGTTAATTTGAAAAAAAATTCATTGAACACATTCAATTGTTTTTATATATATAAACAGCATTATTTATTTATGTAAATAAATGCATTGTCAGTAAAATCCATTTACTTATCAATCATAAGGGTAACTTTCAGTACTAAGAATAAGAAATATGTGAAAAGATAAGTGTTCAAGAGTGCAGTTTGTGGTAATTAATACAATATGATAGGCTCATAAAAATGATATATTACTTGAACTTAAAAGCTTCTATAATTAAGCGATGACCACTTGAAATTTGTAATTAGTCTTGCTGCAGTTTTTCCTTGCACTTATTGCCCTTCCCCAGAAGTTCATTAAGAATTTCTGTGAATGTCCTTATGTTTAATCTCATTCATAGATTCCACTGCTGCTCACAAAACAAAGCCAAAAAGAGAGGTAACTCTATGTGGCACTCCATCCACAAGCAATACATTCATAAATAATTAAAAAGCTCTCTACTTCATTTGTTACCCATTCAGCTGATAATTTAAATGAGTAACTGAGGCCATTTTATCAGCACTTTTAATAGAATGCGACTCAGAAACTTCACAGTGTTATTTAAGAAGAAATGCTCACGTGTTAAGGTTTTTATTTTTTTAAATCAACAAAATAATTTTCAAATATTAAAAGCAAATGTCTCCTTTTCCTCCAAGTTTCCTTGCTATGTCAAAGTTACAAATAAATACATTAAAATCGTATTTTGAGTAGTAGATAAAAACAAAAGTTTTGAAACTGTGGGTTGAGTGTCTGGGTTAACTTGTATAAATATCTGAACTCAATGTATTTAGACTTTATTAGATTTTTTTTTAGACTATTTAAAAATACATGCTGAGATAATGACAACATTATTTTATTCATTTTAATAAATAAATTATTTTATTTAATTATGTTTAGATATTTATTTATTAAATTAATGATTTAATATTTAATAATCTAAATTTGAAATATTTTAAATTCTAAAAATATTTAATTAAATTGATATATTTAATATAAATATTTAATAAATTATTTAATCATTATTATAATTATGCAATACATTATGTATTGTGTAATAATTGCATTTTAATAAATAAATAAATGTATTATTTACATTATTTTATTATATTTTATTTAGTTGACAAAGAGAGGGAGAACGCAAACAAAGGGAGCTGCAGGCAAAAGGAGAGGGAGAAGTAGGCTCCCAGCTGAGCAGAAAGTTCAACCTGGGGTTCCATCCCACGACCCTGGGATCACCACCTGAGTCGAAGGCAGATGCTTAAGTGACTGAGCCATCCAGATGCCCAAGGCTTTGTATTCTTCGCTTCTAAATATTGATGCTCCTTCATCTCTGGAGTTAGTAAATTGATGTTGAGAATTCATATCAAAGAATTGATAGTAGCTGTTAAACAGAAACATGTAATTTAGGGGGAAAAAAAGAACAGAAGGAAGAGAAAGGCCAAAAGTCAAAAGCACATTAATATAAAATTTAATTAGATAAAAAAGCTGATATTCCTGAAGGGGGCTAATAAAAGAGCTGCAAAGAGCTGATAGGATTAGGAAAATTGTCCACTCCTGGTCATTTCATAATTTTAAACTATTCCTTATTAATAAATATACTTAGTTCCAGAAACACAAGCACATAGGAACATTTCCACCAAGTTTCCTCTAACAGCATTTACAAATTAGACGTTCAAACAATGCAGTTCATTACATGTTGCATCTGTATCTTAAAGTTTAAACACTTTCTGTGACACATTTTCTAACAATTAAAATTAAAAAAATATATATATATATACATATATATCTATGTATATATACATATACCTTATCCCTAAATGGAAAAAATATATATATAGAGAGAGAAACCTTATCCCTAAATGAAACCTTTCTTTGTTTATTAGCATAAATAGGTAAATTAGCAACAACAACAACAACAAACAGCTAATATTATAGAGGTAGGAACAATTGACCTTTTCATTCATTGCTATTTTCTAAAAATTCCTATTTTATTTTTTTCTCAAGTCTGTCATAATAATTTTCTAAATCTCCTGCCTTATTCAATTTTTTTCTTTTAGTGGAAATCTCTATTTCATATTTATTTTCTCTTCCTCCACTCTTTGCTCTAATAATTCAATGTATTATTAGATTTTCTGTTTTTCTCTTTATCCAGATATATCTTTTCTTTCTTTCTTTCTTTTTTAAATAATTTGATTTGCTGGCATTTTACATCAGTACATGCTTTCTTATGGATGTTAGAAATGTCTGTGGAACTACTAGAAGAATAAACTTTTTTACCTTTAAGAAGTTTACAGTCTAGAGTGCCTGGGTGGCTCAGTTGGTTAAGTGTCTTCCTTCAGCTTAGGTCATGATGCCAGGGTACTAGGATCCAGTCCTGCATCAGCTGCCTGCTCAGCAAGGAGTCTGGTTCTTCCTCTCCCTCTGCCCCTCCCTCTCTCTCTCTAATAAATAAATAAAATCTTTAAAAAAAAGACTTACTGAAATCTGAGACTGAATTACTAAATTCAGTCTTAATAGAAGACAGCTAAACAAAGCAATGATCACAACTGGAAAATTTAGCGAGATCATGATTTAACATTTTTGGTTGACACAGGACCTCTTTCAGTAACAACTTTCCCTAAATATCAATTTCTTTGTAAGGCAAAAAATTTTGACAAGAAATCCAGATCCTTCTGATCGTTTTCATATCAATTTAATGTGACATCCTCAGAGTATATAATCAAATATGTAATTATTCTATCAGTTGCCTTGTATATTGCCTGTATCTTTTTCAGACTCAAAGTTCCATTGAGGTAGAGTTTTTTTTTTTTAAGCAGAGATTTTTAAAGTGTTTGATATATACAAGATGCTTAATAAGTTTTTAAAAAACCTATGTATTACAGAAGCCTTAAACAGGCTTTAAAAAAAGAAGGTGATATTAGTGGTCATATCAAACAATTTTCAGGTTTCAGTCATGTAAATAACTACATTTCTCAGAGACAGAGAAACATACAAATGATCTGGGTCCAGTAGGATAATGCTAGCATGTGTTGTAAATTCTTTTATATGACCTTATTCTTGCAAGAATTGGTTATGTGGCAGAAAAAAAGGTATCACTATCTTATACTTTATTATTTAAAGAGATTTATGGAAGTCTTAATTTCTTACACTACCCCTTTGTTTCAGTGGACCCAATTTCCGTGGTAATGGTGAGAGGAAAGTAGGCAATTTAGGCAGCAGCCAAAATCACCTACAAGGCACTATAAAATAAGGCTTGTTCTAGATCATGGGTCTGTCCAAAGGGGAATGTTAAGGGGTAGAATGGATGATGGATGCATTGTGGACTTATAACTTTAAGATTAATTCTGTTATGCCCCAATAATGGGTCTATGATTAAAGGAGCGAGACTGATGTAAAGCAAAGGTCAAGCAAAGCTTTATTTCATGCCAAGCATCAAGAATCTAACTGAACGTTTGGGGCCACACCTCTTATGAGAGAAGGCAACCCTTTGCTGTTTCACAGTCTAGCTTTTAAGGGCAAAGGCCATGCAGTCAGGCCTGGCCACGCACAGGTGACCAATGAGATTTTAACACACACAGGAAACTCCACAGTGAGGCTAGGTGACCAATTGAGGTTCAATTTACCCTAGTATAGACATTTGACCCAGCCTATTACACCTTGATTAGGATTAGTGCCAAAAAGGTTCCCAAAGAGCAGAGGAGTGGGGCATACTCATTAGTATCTAGGGAGACAATATGCAAACACCGCCCTTCCCCTTCTGCTCATTGATGTCTCCACCTGGCCTGACCCACCCTTGTATATGGGCTTTGTTACCTGGAGCTGATTTCCAGGACTTGTTTTTAAGTGAATCCCCTGGGGGAAGGGGAGCAAGGACAGTTTAAGGGTTAACCTCAATGAAAGCCTCTTGCTAAAATATAAAAATATAAAATAGGTCCTTACATTACAACAACTCAGTAGGGAAAGTCCCAGTGTGGTGATAAAAGAAGTGAGGTAACTTGCATTGCACATTTTTTTTTAAAAAGTGTAAGTTGTATTATTCCGTGCCATGACATCATACTTTATCTTCATCTCTGTCTACTAGTTTAAAACTAGTTAAACAAATTCAACAATTTTTAAAAAAATATTTTATTTATTTATTTAAGAGCAAAAGCCAGAGAGAGAGAGAGAGAGAGCATGAGCAATATGGGGCTCGATCCCAGGACTCTTGAGATCCTGATCTGAACCAAAGGCAGACACTTAACTGACTAAGCAAATGAGACTCCCACAAACTCAACAATTTTATAAAATTTTTATTTGTTGGGGTGCCTGGCTGGAACAGTCAGTAAAATATATAAATCTTGATCGTGGGGTTGTACGTTTGAAATCCACCTTGGGTGTAGAGGTTTTATTTAAAAATAAAATCTTTAAAAAAAATTTTTTCATTTTTTTATTTAAGCCATTGTATGGCAGTGTTGATCACTATATTGTACACCTGAAACTAATATTAACCTTATTTTAACTAACTGGAATTTAAATAAAAACTTTAAAAATAAAATAAAAATAATAATCATAAAAATAAAAAAGAGGAAAAATTATTTGGCAGGCAATTTTCTTAATTGCATTATTATTTATTATTATCATAGTCTGTGTGTGTCGGTGGGAAGTGGCTGGTATTACAGTGAGTTCCATATCTGTGTTACACTGAGTTCCATGTCTGTAGTCAGTCTTTTTTTTTCTTTTAGTTTATTTTCAGGGATCCAAAATTCATTGTTTATGCACCACACCCAGTGCTTCATGTAATAAATTCCCTCCTTAATACCCACCACTGGGCTCACCCAACCACCTGCCACCCTCCTCTTCAAAACCCTCAGTTTGTTTCTCAGAGTCCACAGTCTCTCATGGTTTGTCTCTCCCTCCGATTTCCCCCAGCACACTTCTCTCCATCTCCCAGTGTCCTCCACGTTATTCCTTATGTATTGAGTCTTATAAAAACTTTTATTTCTTTCCCTATTCTGCTTTGCATATGCTTACCTTAGATGTTAAAATGTTATAAACCTCTCCTGCCTGGTCCATTTTCTCTCTCTTCTCTCATGATTTCTCATGCTCTCCCTGCCAACCCCACATGCCTTACAATATCTGGATATGACTAATTTCTTCCTGAGCTACTTTATTCTACTCTGCCATATGGTTGCCCTTCCCTCTTCTGTACCATAACTTCTATCCCCTGCATTTGTGCTTTAACAATACCTAATTCTTTTCACTGCATCTGTATCTTTGAGGTCAATACTCAGTAGTGCAATCGCTGGGTCATAGGCTAGCTCTATTTTACTGGAAAGAAGGGCCATATGCACCCCAGTGTTCATAGCAGCAATGTCCACTATAGCCATTCTGTTGAAAGAGCCAAGATCCCCTTCAACAGACAAACGGATAAAGAAGATGTGATCTATGGATACAATGGAATATCACTCAGCCATCAGAAAGGATGAATACCCAACTTTTGCATCAACATGGATGGGAATGTAGGAGATTATGTTAAGTGAAATAAGTCAAGCAGTGAAAGTCAATCATCATATGGTTTCACTTATTTGTGGAACCTAAGGAATAGCATGGAGGACATTAGGAGAAGGAAAGGAAAAATGAAGTGGGGGGTTTGGAAGGGGAAATGAAACATGAAAAACTATGGACTCCAAGAAACAAACTGAGGGTTTTAAAGATGAGAAGGATGTGGGGATGGGTGAGACTGGTGATGGGTATTAAGGAGTACACATATTGCATGGGGCACTGGGTGTTTTACACAAACAATGAATCATGGAACACTACTTCAAAAACTAATGATGTATTGTATGGTAACTAACATAACATAATTAAAAAGAAAAGGAGGGGGACAATACCTAACACTCAATCTTTGCTAGTTTCTTGTTTACCTCCTTTTAAGAGTAAGCTCATTAGTGTTTTTTGTTTGTTTGTTTTTTTTTTGTCTCAACTAAAAGAATAAAAATAATACACATTATTTTGAAAACTTTTTGAACAGTGTACAAACGTTAGTCAAGTCCACAATGTCTCATCTCTTCTTCCTCCTAACATGGCTAAGATGAAAAACCCTTTATCTGGGAAAAGATCATTCTCCTGCCACCTTGTGTAAGATTTTGGCTTTAGCTTAGATTATCCTTTCTTTCCTTTTCTGAAAATAAGTTGAAAATATTAATAGCCTCAGTTTCTTCTTCCAAAATATGACTGCTTCTTTACCAAGTGCAAAAGCAACCCATTTTGACCATAGTAAACAGCTTGGACCTACTTTTTTTGGCTCACTGTTTTAGTGAGACAAGTGGAGTGAAGATGACACACCATTTCCAAATGTATTAATAATTGGTAGACCATACTTCTAAATTGAAGATTTGTTGCCATTAAACTATGACCAGACTCGCTATAATTACAGAGGTAAATTCTTTATATTTACTATATTTGAAATTACCATATAATACCAAAATAAAATTATGATTATGTGAAGAGTCTGTAATATTAAGAAGATGACTTTGAAATGATTGCTTATCTAAATGAAATTTCCCATTTTATAATCTTGTATAAGCTTCCGTTGTCATTTCCTATTTAAAATCTATTAGAAGGCACTCTTATTTTCCCTTAAGTGGGAAGTCAAATGTGGAACAAATTCATCCCAAAGGAACTGATTCTATATTCCACTGAAGACCAGGTGGCTTCCATGTGGCATTTTGCCTCTTGCATATTGTTCATCTCCTACAACAAATGGGGGTATGCTCTTTAGTAAACTAATTCAACTCAATTAGAGGCATTGTCTTCAAGGGATAACATCATAGAGACTAGAATCAGAATCATACTTTTGGGAAAATTGGGCCCAGGATTTTTGTTTTGTTTTGTTTTAAGATTTTATTTATTTATTTGACAGGCAGAGACCACAAGTAGGCAAAGAGGCAGGGGGGGGGCGAAGCAGGCTCCCTGCTGAACAGAGAGCCTGATGCAGAGCTTGATCCCAGGATCCTGAGATCATGGCCTGAGCCGAAGCAGAGGCTTAACCCACTGAGCTACCCAGGGGCCCCTGGGCCCAGGTTTTGATGGCTTCTTTCCTCAATCTTATAAAACCTATTTGAACTCTACTGGATGCCAGAACTGCTTAAAAATATTTGGTCCCTTGTAATTTTAACCTTCCAGTATTCAATGCACCTGATCCATGTAATATCCTATAGTATTTTTGTCAAATGAAGACTCTCAAAGTGTGTTTCTTGGGAGACACTTTTCAATTGGTTGCTTACATTTCTGCATTTATTATTTGTTCTAGGCCATCCTTTGAAGATGGTTGTATTGAATAGACTTGGAAGACAGAAATAGTATCTTTTTTTTTAACTTAACCTGTTGTGTTTGCAAATATTATCTGCCTCTGTTTTGATTCTTCTTGTGGGAACTGAGGCTCAGAACTGATATATAACTCCCACCCCTACACACACACACACACACACACACACACAAATACACACACACACACAAATACTGTTAATATTCTGGCTACCTCTATTGCTGTGAATAATAAACTATATTATTTCTGAACCATGAGTCTGCGTCTTCTATCAACACCCAAGAAACTACGGCAGACTCATACACCAGCTTTCAAATAAGGGAAAATAATCTCAGATGCTTTATATTTTTTGATAGTGTTACCTACTTCTGAACATATGACTGAACACATATAAAGCTGGAGCCCTTTCCATTTAGAGCTTCTTCTGTGGAAGAACTATGCATTCACTAGTAAACAAAAGTAGATTCATCTTTTTTTTTTTTTCCTCCTGACACCATTTCCTCTCTCACACTGTTGCTCAAATTGGATGGAGTCTAAGGTCCTTTGAGGAAATTTTTGTTTAATGACTCAAAATAAAATAGGAAGAGTCTAAAGTGCTAAAAATACTTCTAGATAAAAGGTATAAGATAATGCCAGTAAGGATAGTAATTTTATCTAACAACTGCCTGTTCACCCCTTTTTTGTTCATTAACTAATCTCCAAATTCCTGACTAAATCCCTTTTGTAAGCCAGAATGTGAGCTAAAAACTGGGATTTTAAAAAATTTTCATTTGAAATCCAGTTAGTTAACATATATGGTTGTATTAGTTTCATGTGTACAATATAACATATAGCACTCAGTGCTCATCATGACAAGTGCTCTAATTAACCCCCATCACTTATTTAATCCATCACTCCTTTCAGATCCCGTCAAGTAACCATCAGTTTGTTCTCTGTAATGAAATGTCTGTTTCTTGCTTTGTTTCTCTTTCTATGTCTTATTATTTCCCCTTTGCTTGTTTGTTTTGTTTCTTTTATTCCATATATGAGTAAAGGTATTTGTCTTTCTCTGACTGACTTATTTCACTTTTAGCATTATACTGTCTAGTTCCAACCATGTTATTGCAAATGGCAAGATTTCAGTCTTTTTTATGGCAGAATAATATTCCATTGTATATACATACCACTTATTCTTTATTTATTCATCAATTGATGGATACTTGGGCGCTTTCCATATCTTAGCTTTATAAATAATGCTGCTATAAACATAGGGGTGCTAGAATCCCTTTGAATAAGTTTTCTTATATTCATTGGGTAAATACACACCAACAGGATTGTTGGATCACAAAGGACTTCTATTTTTAAATTTTATGGAAATTCCATACTGTTTTCAAATATGGCTGTATCAGTTTGCATCACCACCAACAGTTCACAATTGTTACTTTTTTTTTTAAGATTTTATTCATTTGACAGAGAGAGATCACAAGTAGAGAGAGAGAGAGGAGGGAGCAGGCTCCATGCCTGGCAGAGAGCCCGATGTGGGACTTGATCCCAGGACCCTGAGATCATGACCTGAGCTGAAGGCAGAGGCTTAACCCACTGAGCCACCCAGGCAGCCCCCACAAGTGTTACTTTTTCACATCCTCTCCAACACCTTTTGTTTCTTGTAGTGTTGATTTTAGCCATTCTGACAGGTGTGAGGTGGTATCTCTTTCTAGTTTTGCTTTGCAATTTCCTGATGATACATGATGATGGACATCTTTTCATGTATCTACTGAACATTTGAATGTGTGCTTTGGGGAAACACTTGTTCATGTCTTCTATCCATGGTTTTATTGGATTATTTGTTTTTGGATGTTGACTAAAAACTGGATATTAAGTAACACACAAGACAGGTTTCTTGAGCTTAAATTTTATTTGCATGAGTATCATTAACAGGAAAAAATATGCATATGTGTATGTACAAGTGTGTTTATGTATACATCTATCTATCTATCCTCTATCCCATGTCTTCTAATTGTGGTAAATCCTGTAAGGTGGGGAATGGGATAGTCTGAAGAAATATGCTTCTGGATATGCTGGGTAAGCAAATTTAATTGCACTCAGATGCATTGGATATAAGTGAATCACTCAAATGAGTTATTTAATATTATATAGAAACAAATTAAAAGTTTATGTAGTTGAAAATAATAGGTAGTTAAAATAATTTTTTTGTTTGTTGTTTTTGTGTCTTTTTTTGTTTATATATACTATGGTGTGAATGTTTATGTCTCCCAAAATCATATTATGGAATCTAACTCTGGAAGTGATAGTATTAAAACTTAGGGGCCTTTGGGAGGTGATTAGGTCATAAGTGGGATTACAGTCCTTTTAAAGGAGACCCCAGTGAGTTCTCTTGATTCATTCATCATGTACGTTTACAGTGAGAAGATAGCCATCTATGAGGAAGTGGGCTCTCCCTGGATCTGCCCATTCCTTAATCTTGAACTTCTCCGTTCTAGAACTGTGAGAAATAAATTCCTGTTCTTTATAAGCTATTAAGTCTATATCATGTCCGTTATAGCAGCCTGCATGCAGAAGGACACTATGACCTAAAATGAGAGCAATAAATATAAAGTTTCAGTAAAGTCAGTTGGTACAATGTTTTTTTTTTTTAATTAGAGAAGACATGCTGCTTCATGTTAAACCTTGATATTGTATATGTTTCTTGAAGGGCCACTTCTTACTCCTTTGTGTGTTTTCCACAAAGTCCAGGATGATGCCTTACATAAAGGTAATATTTTATAAATACTGTTGGAAATATATACTTCTCTAAAATCTTATTTTGCCTACAGATTACTTGGATCCACTTTGCCTTGTGTAGAATATTTGAAATATATTAAGTACAGAATGTCTCTCTAAATAACATTTAGAATCATCATTAGTTTATGACTCCTGACTCATTTGTTTATGCAGTGATACTTACTTCAAGAACACTGAAATTTGTAATATAATTTTGAATTAATCACCAAGCTAGTTTATTTTAACTTATGAAAAAATAATTTCTCATGTTGGTTTAATTCTGCTCTTATGTTATGGTCATGACATTTTCATTAAAATAAAGTAGAAAATAGAAGTAAATAATTAATGAAAAATAAAAAATAATAAATAAAAAATAAAAGCAAATCTCTTGTGAAATGTTAAACTTTTCTTACTTATTTTGTTTTGCTTTTCCTCTACCATGCTGGCAAAGCTGTATGTTGCAGATAAGTATAATTTTCTAGGTGGTAGGTTTGTTACTTTTACTAAAATTTTCAAAATATAAAGAGTTGAATAGTCATGGATTGTTTATTAAACTCCTTATCTACACATATAAAAATAAAACAATGATGGTGACCTGGGTATTTCTAAAATTGTATTCTGTTTTTCCATATTATGGTTTACAATGTAATTAATAAAGATTCTGCATATATTAACATCCATCCCCTTCTATCTCATCTGTATGTCCATACAGAGCATGTATGATTTCTATTCATTTCTATGTTGTGGTGAAGAGATTGTCTGAAGTAGCCTATATTTATGCAGGTAGATCTTAAGCTACGGTGCTCTTGTTTATTTGCTTGTTCGTGATCAGTATGTCTGAAAGATGATAACTATTGCATCAGGTGTGACGATTAAAAAATATTATTGGTGCCTGATACACTGTGATGAAATAGGTAAGTCAATTCATAATTTGTTAATTAAATTAGAAAAGAAATTCCTTTGGATTTGTTCTTTATTAAAGTTTATTTTTAACGAATTCCTTGGGATGTTTTTTGTGTAATATATATCACATGCCTCAACCTTTAAATTTGAATGTAGAAAAGAGTTATCAGAATGAGCCTAGAAAATATTGTTATGGGGGCGCCTGGGTGGCTCAGTGGGTTAAGCCGCTGCCTTTGGCTCAGGTCATAATCTCAGAGTCCTGGGATCGAGTCCCACATTGGGCTCTCTGCTCAGCAGGGTGCCTGCTTCCTCCTCTCTTTCTGCCTGCCTCTCTGCCTACTTGTGATCTCTCTCTGTCAAATAAATAAATAAAATCTTAAAAAAAAAGAAAACATTGTTTTGAAATATTTTTGTTCTGTTATATTATGTTAACTTAGGAAAAAATGGTAGTTATTTTTATTAGCATTTCCTACTTTCCACATGCCCTTACAGATGAGATATCATGTTTTTCCTACTCTTTTTATCGTGGTTGTTATATTCTTCATGATCAATAACAATCAATAAAAATTCATAACATTAATTTTCTTTGGGAAAGTGATATTTTAGCAAGAATCCATGACCAAAAATTTTAGCTGTTGTTCTTCCAGGAGATGAGACTATCAATGTTCCCGAAATTTCAAGAAATAGAACTTATTAATTGTGTTGGTTGATGTTTATTGTCTCTGAACTTAGAGGTGCATAATTCAATTTAAAATTTATTTTGGGGGCTCCTGGGTGGCTCAGTGGGTTAAAGCCTCTGCCTTTGGCTCAGGTCATGATCCCAGGGTCCTGGGATCGAGCCCCGCATCGGGCTCTCTGCCTAGCAGGGAGCCTGCTTCCTCCTCTCTTTCTGCCTGCCTCTCTGCCTACTTGTGATCTCTATCTGTCAAATAAAATAAATAAATTCTTAAAAAAAAAACAGAGTGGACCTAATGGGGGTGCTTATCTGAAATTGAGGGACATTATAAAAAAAAAAAATTAAATTTATTTTGAATTGAAAACAAGATCTTACTGAAGTTTAGGCATCCCACTTTATATCAGGCCTCCAGTACATTCTAATTTATTTATAGAAAATATCATAAACATGAATGACACTTTTCCTATTGCATTTATATGAAACTGCAATGACTCAAAGATGTCAGATTTGAAAAGCACTACCTTTCTATAATTTCTGTTTCCTAGGAGGAATGGATATACCATTTTAGCTCAATTATCCAACAGTATTCAAAACCACCATGAATTTTAAAACATAGTTATTACACCCTAAAAATCAAGTATGAAAATGTATAAACAACCAAATCTCTATCTGTAAATGAAATACTCCCACACAGACGGGTTTTAAAACTTTCTAACTTAAGGAATTTGATAGCACAGACTCAGGGTAGTAGTTTCAGTGCCTACAGTATACTTTCAGGGAGAGAGTAATGTAAGCTCTGAGTCACTTTCTGCCCAGAGATGACCTAATAGTGGTTCTGGCATTGTTTGTTTGTTTTTGAAAATACGTTCCTGGGCGTCATTCAGAAAATGCAGAGTTTGGCATCTATATAAATTAAGGATGATCTTTTTGAACTTTTGTCTTTCATTACATCAAATTACCATAATTGGACAGAAATTCCACTAAATTAAGCATTGTTAGGAAATGTGTAAATTGGAGCTACTCAAATTAGTTGCTCTTTGAACTATGTGCTGTTGGTTCAGGATTAGATAAGGATTTTGAAGGCAAACCTAAATCATTGCTTCCTTTTTTGAGAGATTCTCAGCATATTTTCTTAAAATTAGCTGAAATAAACAATGTGTTTAGTCGCAAAGTGATTTGCATTTTTGCACAAATTCCCTATCTCCTTGAGAATTATAACAGATATTTCATGAAACATCATTGATCTTTACTTTGTTACACTGCTGTAAAGTACATTCAGAGTTGCCAGTTAAAGGTGTTAGTGTTGAGATGAAATGTCATGCATTTTTCTTCACTTCCATGCAAATGAACACAGTAATTTATTAAGACACAATGAAGAAAAAAAAATTGACAATGAGTTCCAGATTTTAAAAATCACT
This sequence comes from Mustela nivalis, assembly GCF_964662115.1. Classification (NCBI taxonomy): domain Eukaryota; kingdom Metazoa; phylum Chordata; class Mammalia; order Carnivora; family Mustelidae; genus Mustela; species Mustela nivalis. The sequence continues at coordinate 1,134,629 of NW_028136418.1, forward strand.
TGCCATTCAATCCAAATTGTGAGTTTGATCGGTTACCGAACACTTTATAATGCACCCCCGGTAATTTTACAGAGATTACTTTTTTCTTACCAATTCTTGATTATTCTGTCTTGCAATGCAGAGAAAGCTAACTAATTTTACATAAACTTCCGTTAATTTTGATTGTTATAAACTTAAAATTGACTAATTTCCATATACAGAGTTTAAAATGTTCACAATTTACATTAAATATATATTCTGTGTATACCTTGGAAAAATTATACTGAAAATTGAAATTAAAATAATGTTGTATATAGCTGCAAGAAGCCGCCTGTCCCATTTCATCTTACTATATAAGTTGTGTCAGGTAATTTATAAAATCCCTGCTGCATAACAAATCTATTTTTTGTTGGAATGGGTAGTAATGTTTCTTCTTATTTCGAAATAAGAGTTGGTCTATGAGTGCCTCTGCAACTGTATTTTTCCTAAGTGGCTTCATGGTCTTGAACTGAGAAAGTTCAGAGCATTAAACATCAAAGTAATATATTTTGACATAATTAGACATCAAGGAAATGCAATTAAAATGACACTGAGATATCACTACACACTTACCAGAATGGCTAAAATAAAATATAATGACAAGCCCAAAAGAAAAAAATATACCATTTGATGATACACAATGGCAAGTTGTACCATAACTTAACCATCTCAGACTAGTGTAGTGTTAAATTTGTTTTTCTAAGCCATGTTTTGGGTCACTTACCACATTTCAAGGATATAAAGTGCTATCATTTTACTTAAAACTGTGAAATTTGGTCAGATTTAAATTTCAATTTATGTTAAAACATTCTGTAAACTGTGTTAGACTTTGACATTTGTTCCCTCAGTTCAGTGAATAACACTATATCATATTCTGAAAAATACGCTAATTTTTTATTATTTTGAAAAATATCCCTTTTTCCTCTTATGGTTATTATGAATATGAATTAATAGTAGAATTTGATATGGTCCAGTATGACCATAAATACTTTATTGTATATTATCAAATTTAATAATGAATATAATGTACTTCTTTGGACAATTTTTAAAGACCAGTCTACTCTTAAAACAAAAAAAATGGAGATGCACTTCTTTAGTTCACACAAATTTCATTTTATTATATATGACCTCAGATAAATTTCAACAAATCATAATTTATTAAAATCATGTCTACTTAAAAATCTCATAGAAGAGTTAAACCATCAAAAATAAAAATAAACACACACAACACACACACATCACCCATGTATTGGCAAATCACAATTGCTGTAACAATACATTAGGCATTCCACAGTTAAGGGCTATCAAAATTTCCATCAGTGACAAAAAGATTTGTATCCAAATGGACTGATTTTCCAGAATCCAAGAAAAAGTCTCCTAGGATTTATTTAAAGGTAAATATTTGAACAAATACTTCTTAAATTTAGGATATTCAGAACATACGATTAAAGAATATTTGCAGTGCAGACTATATTCAATCCTTCCTTCAAAATGTGCCTTTGAGTACATAATTCTGTTTTCTCGATCTCAATTGAGCTGTCTTCCAAGGAAGTTTTCCAAAATGTGTGTCTCTGTGTGATAAATGTTCTAAGACCTAACATGCTTCATTGTATTTTTACTGTGCTCTCAAATTTAATCAATAATTTGGATTGATGTATAATACCTAGTTTCAAATATCTTTTCCATCTATAAAAACTCCCAGCTGTCTCTTTATATGCTATTACTATTGAGAATTGTGCTGTCAGTATTATTCTTGTACATTTTAGGTGATCTGTTCTTCTCTTGGGCATCATTTATGCTCTTCTCTGTTTTTGATATTCTTAAAACTCACCATAATGTATACGAGTGGTTTTTAGTGTGTGTAGTTTTTGTTTTGTTTTGTTTCTGATATCTCATGTTTGGCATCATTTTAAGTCTGGTATCTTTTATCTTTCTTTAATTCTCCAAAATTTATCTCAGTACTTATTTAAATATTTTCTTTATTTTTTTTTTCTCTTCTGCTGTATTTGGGCAGAAGTCATTAATTTGTTTGTTTTTCCCAACTCATTTATTCATTTTACAGCTATATTCATCTTAGTCTCCATTTATTGTATTCTTTATTTCAACAATTTTCACTTAATTTATATTCACAGTATAGTATCTTTCTTTTCCTTGTATATGTATATCATTATTTTATCATATACTTTTAAGCTATTTTTAAAAATATTTTATTTATTTATTTGACAGTGAGAGATCACAAGTAGGCAGAGAGGTGGGCAGAGAGAGAGGAAGAGAAGCAGGCTACCTGCTGAGCAGAAAGCCCGATGTGGGGCTTGATCCCAGGACCCTGAGATCATGACCTGAACGGAAGGCAGCGGCTTAACCCACTGAGCCACCCAGGCGCTCCTTTTAAGCTATTTTTTAAAAGTACAGTCATTCTTTTTTTTTTTTTTTTAAGATTTTATTTATTTATTTATTTGACAGAGAGAGATCACAAGTAGACAGAGGGCAGGCAGAGAGAGAGAGAGGGAAGCAGACTCCCTGCTGAGCAGAGAGCCTGATGCAGGACTTGATCCCAGGACCCTGAGATTATGACCTGAGCTGAAGGCAGTGGCTTAATCCACTGCGCCACCTAGGCGCCCCTAAGCTATTTTTTTAATTCCTGTTCCAATAACACTTGGATTGGCATATAAAGTTAACCACATCATATTTTTTAGGTAAGTAATTGTACTTTTTATGTGCATAGTTATTTTGGTCCATGAGTTCAGCTCTTCTTAGGATCATCAAATCTCTGTAAAGTCTGGGTATGCTAGGATTTTCTAAGCAACAATAAAATACATTGAAACCTGGTAGCTTAATTATAATAAGGTTTTCTTTCTCAATCATTCATAATAGTATTCCATTCTGAGTAGCTTCCTTCTATTTTGCAGCTTTAGTGTTTGGAAAAACTTGAAATGTGATATTACTGTGATAATGTGAATTAGTCAGGGTTTTTCAGAGAATCGGGAAGAGAAAAAAAGGAAGATATTCTCCAGGTCCAACTCTAGAAGTGACTATTAAAACATCTGTCCAAATTCAATTGAACAAAACTCAGAAATGCCATCTCCAGTGAAATACAAAAAAGATTATATATAGTTCTGGGCACACACATCTCATTTGACCCAATGATGTATATCAATGAAAGACTGAAGGCCAATCACCACTCCATGGGAGAATTTAAAAATAAATTTACTAATGAGGCCAAGAATTCAGAATCACCAATACTTCAGAACTAATAATAACTGCCTTCACTTGATTTTATTCTATAAGATAAATCCTATGATCAAGTTTCAATTTTAAATTCTTACAATTTTAAATTCTTAAATCCTTATGAAGAAGCATCATTTGGAGGGAGCAGTTTTCATAATTTATCATCCATCAGCTTTTTTTTAAAGATTTTATTTATTTATTGGACACAGAGAGAGAGAAAGAGAGAGAGAGAGAGAGATCACAAGTAAGCAGAGAGGCAGGCAAGCAGGGAGGGAAGCAGGCTTCTTTTTGAGCAGAGCCCGATGTGGGGCTGGATCCCAGGACCCAGAGACCATGACTTGAGATGAAGGCAGAGGCTTAACCCACCACCCACGTGATGAGAGAGCCACTCAGGTGCCCCTCATCCATCAGTCTTAATTGATTGGAGGAAAATGTGTGGAGGAATAATGCCTTAGGGAGCTAATCTCTCTAAAGAATTTTCAAGTCTTTACCCCTTCAAGGTTTTTGTAAAGTTCTGATAGCCTCTAAACATCTAGTGGATTTCTACAGTGACAGGCCTGTTAAAACCTGTCTTCAAACCAGGAATAGAGCTTGAAACATACCAGTCAAGGGCAACTTTGAGTCTTTTAAGGAATTTATCATCATTTCTTTCTTTTTGGTTAATATCTGAAATAGTTCCATATTACACTGGCATAATTTCTCCAGAGCTGACTTTGAAGGAGGCATTCAGTTCCAGCTAGTTCCATATTTTGGCAAGAACTATACTTCTATATTAAAAAAAAAACATATTTTAGGGCACCTGGGTGGCTCAGTGGGTTAAAATCTCTTCCTTCGGCTCAGGTCATGATTCCAGGTTCCTGGGATTGAGTCCTACAGTGGGCTCTCTTCTCAGCTGGGAGCATGCTTCCATTCCTCTCTCTCTGGCTGCCTCTCTGCCTTCCTATGATCTCTGTCAAGTAAATAAATAAAATTTAAAAAAAAAACATATTTTATACCAGTTATCCATGTTTATTAACTAAGATATCACAATACAAATAATACAAACAGTTGCTCTTTATTAATACCTTCAACCAAGATCAAAAAATATGTCATATTTTCTCCAAAAATTTTATATCATCTGATAGGTCAGATATATATATAAAATTACTTTTAAAGTTTTAAAAATATCAGCAAATATTTTCATTTAAATGCAAATTTGAAAAAAAATCTACTTTTCCAAACACGACTTTTTATCCTATTTATTTTGAATTTTGTCAACAACTGATAAAATGTTTAGCGAGACTATAAATGTTAGATCGAAAAAAATGATTAATAGATGTAGGTTCAAATTATTATGTTCCATTAAAAATGATTTAGTCTTTGATGAACATCTGTTTGGTAATATGTTGATCCAGATATAGTAAATTAAAGACATATATGAAATTATAGGGAAATGACATCTTTCGTTCCATTATGAGTAGAGCTTTTAAAATGCTATTTGTCACAACCTGTCATCTTGTCATTATGTAGCATTATGTAGCAATTAAAAAATGTATACTCTTCACTTAGAAGTCTTTTAGAAATCTAAAATATGACTTTCTATGGTTTGTGTCTCCATATTGCTTTATTGCCAGTTAAAACAAATCCACATGCTTTGATTCAAAGGTAATAAATTCCTCTTATTTGGAAAAAGGATGTTTATTTTTGTTCTCTCACCCTTAGCAGGTGGTTTCATTTTAGCACACTTCAGAGTTATAATTTCATGCTTATTAAACATATTTATTTTGATCTACATAGATGAATGAAACTTTTATTTTATTAAATTATTTGCCAAAAAATCTGTGAGTTTTAAAAATGTATTTCCTTTGAAGGGTTATTTTAGAGCATTCAAAGAGGATCTAAGAGTGTGGTATTATGCAGTTTTTAAGTAGGTATGAAATGGTTAATTATAGGATTGTTTCTTTAGGCTTATGTATATTGTCCATTATATGCTATAAAATATTTTGAAAGTAAATTTAAAGTATGTTTTATGTAGTTTATTTTTTGGAAAAAAATATTGAAATGACTTATGAAATTCAGTATACTCTCAACATTGATTTATTTTGAAATTTACCAGTTGTCTACTGAACTATTATATGGCAGATATTACTTCAGACTACACTGGTAAATGAAATACTTGGCTTTGTAGAACTTTTATTTTAATGGGTGAGACAATTCAAAGCTATAAACCTTAATAAAAATGGCATAGTGCATTCAAAAAGGAAGAGTACAATGGGGAAAAAGAAAAATTCGATCAGGGTGAGAAAAATCAAGGTTGCTAGGCAGGGGATGGGGAGTTAAATCTTTTAATAGAAAGATCAGGGTAGTTACAATGAAGGTGACAATTGAACAAATGTATGGGAAGGTGATGAATTTGCGCAGAACTATCAGCAATAAGGTCACTCCAGACAAAGGAATTGGCTATCTTGAAGGCCATAAGGTTGGATCATGCCTGGCATATCTGAGGAATAGCAAGGAGGCCACTGTGAGTGACTGAAGAGTAGCAGGGAAAGAGGTCACAGAGGTTAAATGAGTGGCTAGATCATGTAAAAGCTTCGAAGTCATTGTAAAACTCTGGCTTTTATATTTGGAAACTTACTGTGTGATAGAATTTTTGCTAATAACTGAGAGTTCAAATGTCCATAAAATTTCAAGGATTCTTATTCTAGTAAGACAGAATAAAGAGAAAGAGTTCATATTTTCACATGGTGTAAGAAATGCTCGGAGATCCAAGTGTAGGAAGCTATGGGAGCACAGAAGAAGGCACTAAAATCACACCATATATTTGATGACTGTGACTATATATAAATTTGTATTTTCTAGATTTTTTGTAGTCATGGAATCACACAGTATATACTATTCATGGCCTGGATTTTCTTTTCTCGGCATCATTACTTTGAGAATCTCCAATTGTCTTTGCTCTATTGATGGACATTGATGAACATTTCCACTGTTTTCAATTCTTAAAAATAAAGCTGCTATGAAATTCACATACAAGTCCTTGTATGAACATAGGGATTGTTTCTCTTGGTGAAATGCCTAGAATAAAATGGCTATTTGTGTAACTGCAACATATTTTTCATTTAAAAAAATTTTGAAACTATTTTCCAAAGTGGTTGTATCATGATATATGCCAACAACAGTTTAGATTTTTTGTTTCTTCTCAATCTAGCTCAGACCAAGTACAATTAGCCTTTATAATTTTAGCCATTCTAATAGATATGTAAGCATGTCTCATTATGATTTTAATTTTTATTTCTTTAATGTTTAAATGTTGAGAAATTGGCCATGTGCTTATAAGCCATCCATATACTTTTGGTGACATGTCTCTTCCATTATTTCCTTCACATGTAAAATTGGATACTCTGTTTGGTTATTAGTAAGGTTTTTTTATTTTTATTCATTTTTAAATAATCAGAGTAGATGTCCATTATCAGATATTTAATTTGCAAATCCCTTCTCCATCTTTACGGATTCTCAATGGAGCTTTGATAGCTGTGTCTTTCAAGAAATATGCTACTTCTTTCCTGGTACACGGAGGTATGACTAGAACATTATCAATGTTGACCTTTGCAAAGAAAATCATGGCTTAAGATATATGTAGTCTGCAGTTGTTGGGAGTGTTCACCATCCTTGCCTCTAACTCATCTCTCACTGCCCACACATTCAGGTATAGGGGAATATTGATTGACAAAATATTAATTGCCAAATAACACTAGTTAGAGAATAAGAAAAATGCAGGCACCTGATTATATAATATTCCTTAAATAAAATATGTTTTTATAAGTGCTATTGGAAGTAAATTCCTCAATACTTTAATCACACAGAATGATGGAATCCTAGATTTTTTTTCCTTGTATTTACTAAGAAAATGATCATGCCTCAAGTATATTAAAATGGAATAGGGAAAATTAAAAATTGCTTTAAGTCAATTTGCGTGTGTTGTGCGTATGTGAGAGAGAAAGTGAGAGAGAAAGAGAAAGAGAGAAAAAGAGAAAGGGAAAGACAGAGAGGTGGCTGCAGTGAATTGATGAGTTGCAGGATAGATTTTAAAGTTTTTTCTTTTGCTTTCTACATTTCCTTTTCCTTAGGTTCAAGAGAACAATCAGTAATATCTCAGATGCCTGCTGGTAACATCAGCAGAAAGAGTTAGAGGTTCCTAGAAAATTAAAGAAGAGATATAGTTTTCCTGACATAAGAAAAGTCATTTTTTGTCCCCAGCTATTTTCAATGATCTATACCCCACCTGTGTACTTGCCCCAGCACACTTCTTCCAAAAATTCCTGGGAGGTTCTTACAAAGAAATGCAAAAACCTCACTCCTAAGGATTTTGAGGGAACAAGGCAATGGGAAAACTAACAGTCACCACCAGAGCAGGAAATAGCCTAAGCTATTGAGACAATAAATCAGTGGTAAAACTCCTAGTGCTATTTCAAAAGCAATCAAGGCCTTTCATTCCTTGTCCCAGAAAATGAGCCCAAGACCCCATCTAGTTTCTATCTGCTCTTGAAGCCTGCAGAGTTCCTTTCCCTTGTCCAACAGTTACCTCTGCTTTATTCTAACGTTGAAGTTTCTGCCCTCGGTGGAATACAAGCTTCATTCAGGTGAACATGCAATACATATTGCACAAATACATATGTGGATGTGCATGCATCCACAACCTTATGACCAACCATACACGGGATAATAAAACTCTCCCTTCTGAGTATTCATCTTAAATACTAAATAAAAATCTCTCTCCTGTTCAAACAGTCAAGGCTTTGGAACTTATTCCCTGTGAACTCCTTGTATGTTGTAAACAAAGATTCCTTTGTTTGATAACTCCACCTGTTTCTGTGATTCACCAAAGACTGACCTCAGTTAGTTCAGTTACTGTAATGTAATATCAAGCATATCTAGTTAGTTGATCATTTTGTTCAAGTCTTACATATCTTACCAATATGATGACCATTTGTCTATGTAATCTTAAAATAAGTGTGTTGAAATTATTTTCCATTTGTCGTCCAAGGTAGAAGTTATGATTTTTGTTCTTAGTTTTTCCCTATATATCCCCAAATCTGTTGTTACGTATTAAAATTCAAGAATTATTATACTCCCAGGGCGCCTGGGTGGCTCAGTGGGTTAGGCCGCTGCCTTAGGCTCAGGTCATGATCTCAGGGTCCTGGGATCGAGTCCCGCATCGGGCTCTCTGCTCAGCAGGGAGCCTGCTTCCTCCTCTCTCTGTCTCTGCCTGCCTCTCTGCCTACTTGTGATCTCTCTCTGTCAAATAAATAAATAAAATCTTTAAAAAAAAAAGAATTATTATACTCCCTGATGAATTCATCCTTTTACTCTTCTGTAATTTTGACTTGATCTTTATGTCTGATAATGAAATTTGCTTTAAAATCACTTTTCATTATCTTGATATAACCACCAAAGTTATAGTGTGATTAGAGTTAATATAGCATATTTTTTCTTTTACTTTTTAAAGCACTTCTATATTGAATCCTGACAAAGAAACAAAACAGCTTTTTAACTCTGGAAGCATCTTTCTAAATTATCCTTTTTTTTTTTTTTAATGAAGCAGTAGCAATTTTTGTTAAGGGACCTAAACTGAAAGTAGGTTTAGAAATTTATTTATTTTTTTATTTATTTAGTAAAAGATTTTATTTTATTTATTGACAGCAAGAGAGAGAGAGAGAGAGAGAAGAAGCACACAAACAGGGGGAATCATGTGCAAAGGGAGAGGAAGAAGCAAGCTCCTTGGGGTGCAAGTAGTCCCATGCAGGGCTGGATCCCTGTACACTGGAATCATGACCTCAGCCAAAGGCAAACATCTGCTTAAACAACTAAGTCATCCAGGCACCCCTAGAAAATTAAAAAAAAAAAAAGGCCTTTTAAAACATTTTGTTTCTTTCTTGTTTTTTTTTAAATATTTTATTTATTTGACAGACAGAGAGACAGGAAGAGGAACTATAAGCAGGGCAGAGGGAAAAGGAGAAGCAGGTTTCCCACTGTGCAGAGAGCCTGATGTGGGGCTTCATCCCAGGACCCTGGGATCATGACCTGAAAAGAAGGGACACTTCTTGGAGGAAGCCACCCAGACACCTCTTTTCTTTGTTTTTAATATATGGCAACTGATGCTTCCCAGCCACGAGTAGCATATTACCCATTGATTAAATCTTTGATAACAACCTATTTAAAAAGGTGTGTAAATATATACTTACTCAGATTTATACACTTTGTGTTTTCTTCATAGTTTGGGGCTGGACCCCATGGTCACAACACTGCTTCCAGTCTTTGCCTTCCCATCTTTTGATACCAGGTATTTGGTCAGCAAAGCAAATTAGTATCAAAATTGATAAGCCCTTGGCACCATATCTCTGGAGCAGGGCTTGCTCTTAGCCAAGGCCCAGAGCAGTTGACCTCCCCTCACTAGTGCTATAGCCCCAAGGACTAGGTCCCTGCCACCAGAACTCAGTCTTACATGTTATGCTAAGCAGACAAAACCAAACCAGGAAAGCTCCGACAGCTTTCACTGGCATGCCTCATCTCCAACTCTCTCGACGTCTAGGCAGTACCAGATGACAGGGAGGGGTCTTGGTCCAACATATGGGAGGGAAGGAAGTAGCCACGAGCAAGTACCTGCCTCTCTGTTCCTTTCTTTCATGAGCAGGTTGTAAGGAGGAGGAAGAGGAAGGGGAAGAGAGGTGAACTTCAAGGGGTGAAGGCCTCAGGTAGGCAGCTGGCTCCTGCCAGTAGGAAAGGGACAAAGGAGAAGGCAGTGAGTCTTGCAGGGAGGGTGGGGGGTAAGGGTTACAGCTTATGACGGAATCTGGACAGGAGTAATAGGGATACTAGTCATTTGAGTCCACCATTGGCAAGCTGGGCTGGGTGTCAGGGCAGATAGGCCTCCCTGGGCAACGGCACATGAGAGAAGGTGGAATTCTTCTCTGAGGAGCAGGTGAAGCTTTGGGTGTTGGGAAAGCATAGACAGTATTGTTCCAGGGCCAAGGACAGGTCCGGGTACTCCTGGTTGGAGGTCAAGGCCACAGTATGATCCAGCAGCTTGAAGGTACCACATGCCAGCCACCCCTCATTATTGTGTATAACTCTCTGGTGCACTTATTGGCTTATCCATCAAATAACTCCTTCAGCAGCTTGAAAACCACCTCCACAGGCACTCCAGGATATGGGAGGCTTCCAGAGTGAAAATTTTGCACAGGATCACCCCCAAAAGACCAGAAGTCACTCTGGTGGATGTAGATCTGGTCAAACATGGCCTTAGGGACCATCCACTTCACAGGCAGTCCACTGTTGGTTCTCATTTTATAGTAACTGATGTGGTGATATCTCTGGCAAGGCTGAAGTCTGAGATCTTCATCATGTTGTCCTTTGTCACCAGCACTTCCCTGGTGGCCAGGTCTTGGTGTATGCACTTCTTGGAGGCAAGGTACTCCATGCCTCAGGCTACCTGGTAAGCAAAGTATACCGGGTGCTTGGAGGAGAGTTGCTCTGCTGCATTGTGGCTGATATTGTAACAGTACTCCAGGTCAGGAGGCCTCTGGGCCTGCAGGTACTCCTGTATGTTGTCTTTGGAGGCATATTCCATGATAGTGTACGAAGGACCATCCTGTGTGCAGGACCCAGCAGGTTGATGGTGTCCTTGTGCTGTCCAATCATCTTCATCATCTCCATTTCTGAGATTAGGTTTGACAGGTCTTTCTCTGCTGCATCTGACTTCAACATCTTCACAGACACTTTAGTCAAATGGTTGGATTTGTCTTTGTCCAGCCCAATGGCCTCCTCCAACACCACCTGCCCAAAGTAGGCCTCTCTTAGGGGTCTGCCTAAACTGCCTACAACCAGCCTGCCTCAAGGCAGTTATGAACTCTAGATTATCCTCAAAAACATTAAACCACAAGCTAAAAATTCTCTTCACTAGGTCTCTGTCGCAGGTCTAATTTTCTTATCTTTCATCATTTATCTTTTTCCTAATTCTTATTTTCAGTATAGTTTATTTGGCTTCCAGGTGTTTCCCCGGGTTTCTGTATGCTGTTTCATAGGGAAGAATTATCCTGTCATAAAATTATTTCTTGAGCATTCATTACATCTCTCGGTTAAAATGGGTTCTTTTATGGTATTGATTCATTTGAGTTTTCTCAAAATGGGAAGAATTTTCAAAATGGTGTTTTCCTCAAGGTTCAGAGTATGTCTTAGCCTCATCTTTACTCTTTTTGAAATTCACTTTTCAAATTCTTGTCCCTCTTTTTATCTTTTTAAATTAAAATGTTTCCTTTTACTATTTTTTTATTTGAGTGTAGTTGATAGTCAGTGTTACATTGGTTTCAGGTTTTCAAGATCTCCATACATTATTCTATGATCACTACAAATATAGCCACCATCTGTCACCATATAACACTATTATAATATCATTGACTATATTCTCTACACTGTCCCATATCTCTTTTTAAAATCTCTGATTTTTATGTTTTCTGTTATTCCAATTTTCGACCTCATTTTACTTGGTTACTTTAATAAAATATGCCTGATTACACACTCTATGCTGAAAACCATAGCATTTGATTTATAGTAGTCTTCTTCTTCTTCTTCTTCTTCTTCTTCTTCTTCTTCTTCTTCTTCTTCTTCTTCTTTCTTCTTCTTAATTAACATATAATGTATTATTAGCCCCAGGGGTACAGGTCTGTGAATCGCCAGGTTTACACACTTCACAGCACTCACCACAGCACATACCCTCCCCAATGTTCATAACCCCACCACCCTCTCCCTAACCTCCCCACCCCCCCCCCCGGCAACTCTCAGTTTGTTTTGTGAGATTAAGAGTCTCTTATGGTTTGTCTCCCTCCCGATCCCATCTTGTTTCATTTACTCTTTTCCTGTTCCCCAAACCCCCCACATTGCACCTCCATTTCCTCATATCAGGGAGATCATATGATAGTGACTTTCTCTGGTTGACTTATTTTGCTAAGCATAATACCCTCCAGTTCCATCCATGTCAACGCAAATGGCAAGATTTCATTTCTTTTGATGGCTGAATAGTATTCCATTGTGTGTGTGTGTATATATATATATATATATATATATATATATTTCATTTGTTGATGGACATCTAGGTTCTTTCCATAGTTTGGCTATTGTGGATATTAATGCTATAAACATTTGGTGCACGTGCCCCTTTGGATCATATACAGTCTTCTTTACCTCTATCAGAACCCCAGGAAGCTTTATTTATTTATTTACTCACATAAACAGATGATCCAACACAACGTTTTTTGATGTTCCAATGTATTATAATGTCTTACCGCTTAACACTATGCTTACTGCTCTCTTTCACTGTCTGACTAAATCCTCATCATCACTATGCCATTTAATGAGAAAGAACATTTGAACTCAGAGTTCTCTCCATATCAGGGAATGAAGACTCCACCCTTCTGTTTGTGCAGGTAAAATAAATGTTGATGTCTGTCCTGCACATACCCCATCCTGTTCACCAGAATATTCACCATCAAAATATATACACAATGAAAACCATACCTCACCACTTCTATTACCACCCAGCATGCTAAAAACACCATCATATGTTCCTGAATTATTGACTTGATTGATAACCCCACTTCCACACATACTGCACTCCTTTCTCCATGCAAATTTATTTTGGTACAGCAATTTAACCTAAAAATCAAGTCATATGATTTTATTCTGCTGTTGAAAGACTTTTGGTATCTTCCCCTTTCATATTAAATAAAAACTGAAGGCGTTTCAATGTACTAGAAGGTCATACATCAATACGTTCTTCCTCTCTCCACCACTATGAACTCCTCATTGGCCTCCTTGCTTTTCCTCAAAAGTAACAGACAAGCTGTTCACACAAAGTCTATATACTTACTTGCTCTGCCTAGAGCAATCTTTTCCTTTAATATTTGTATAACACTCTCCTTCACTTCCTGGGTCTTTGTGCAAATAACATCTCATAAATGAGATATAACCACCCAAAACAAAATAAAATTAACTTTCATCCCAGCATTCCCCAATGGCTTTTACCTTTCTTGTATTTCTTTGTATCACTTATCACCATCAACCATCAATCATTATTCTATTACTGGTTTATTTTCTTATTTGAGACAGAGAGAGAGAGAATTGGGAGGGTGCGCAGAGGAAGAAGAAAACACCCCACTGCCTAGAAAGCCTGCTGGGGAGTTACATCCCAGGACCCTGAGATCATGACCCAAGCCAAAGGCAGTCACTCAATGGACTGAGCCACCCAGGTGCCCCTCTATTATTGGTTTATTTCACTATTATATTTCAAAAGAATGTGAGCTCTTTGTGGTCAGGTATTTTATATGTTTTATTAATTGAAGTATTCTCAGAAAGGTAGCTGGCAGATTGTAAGGGCTCACTAAACTGTATTTTGTTGTTATTATTGGGCTCCTTTATGGGCTTTACCTCTTACGCTAGAAGTCTATCCTTCAGATGTAAGCGATAAGAATAGAGCCCTGCTGCCTGTTCAAATGTGTAAAAAGCCTGTATTAAGTGGATATTTTAAAAGCTAAATGAATGGCTTAATAGTTGTATATAGGGGAAAAGGGAACATATTTTCCACAGTTTAGAAGTGGAGTTCTTTTATAGAGTTCTTGTACAAGCCTACACTATGGAACGATAATGGGCAGTTGTACATTACAATTATACAAACACTTTGGTAATTTATATCCTTTTTTAGTAATTCTTGACTGGATCATTTAATTCCTTAGGAGCATTATAGCATTTCAACTTTTCATGTTCAATAAACTTATTGGGGTTGCTACCTTTTTTATTCAAATGGAGAAATAGTCATGATTTAATCTAAATAAAGTGTTATTGATTGTGTTGTTTTCTAGGAATGAGTCGCACATGCTAGTTTAAAAGTTTTGTTAAATTCCCAAGTCTGTCACTGATAAAAGCCTTTTGTAGATTAGTAACTTGATCAAAACGGAAAAGTTATGTATCACCTATTGTTATACTATCTTTGTTTCCATCTTGCATTGTAATAACACCCATCTTAACTCTATTTAAGACAAATCATTGCCAGATGGATTTCTGGCATTGATTGCAGGATATGAAATCTAGTATAACTAAAAGTTTTTGGTTTTAGTAGCATATAAATCAATTTAGAAAAATATATGTATTTGAATATAAGATAAAGTTTTAAATTATTTGGCAATAATAAACTAAACTTTTTTTTTGTAAATTTTTATTTTCTAAAATTTCATTGAGCTCTCTTGCAATAAGAAACAAGTTACAAAAAATTAAGGTTTATTTACCCCAATTCAAAATTATTAGGAATATAATCATAGAGGTTGAAGTATTTAAAATATTGAACCCAAAATGTTTTATTAGGTAAATTCATGAATGCTGAGCATTCACTGTTAAAATATACTAATAACATTGATAGACTTGTAGAAGCCTAAAATCAAATATTTATTAAATATTTATATCCACATCTTTTCATAGCTTGGTAATTCATTTCTCTAGCATTAAATAATATTCCATTGTTTGCATGTACTACACTTTCTTTGACCTTTCACTTATGGAAGGATATCTTGGTTGCTTCCAAGCTTTTGTCAGTTATGAATAAAACTACTATAGACATCTTTGTGGGTATAGATTTCATCTTCTTTGGATAAATACCAAGAGCTGCTACTGCTGAATAATCTGGCAAGAATATGTTTAGTTTTGTAAGAAACTGCCAAGTTGTTTTCCATTCTTTATTCTCAATACACATGGAAGAACATTCCTGTTGCTCCACATCCTCACCAACATTTCGTGTTCTGTTGTCAGTGCTCTGGATTCTGGGTATGTACTGGTGTCTCTTTTTTGTTTTAATTTGCATTTTCCTGATGACATGTGATGTGAAGCATCTTTTTATATGCTTATTTGCCATCTGTAATATTTTCTTTGGTGAGGTATCTGCTAAGGCCTTTGGCTCATTTTTAATCCGGTTTTTCCCCCATTGTTGAGTTTTTAGGGGTCTTTGTGTATTTTTGATTAACAGTCCTTTGCCAGATGTGTATTTTGCAAATTTTTTCTCATAGTCTGTGCTTTGCCTTTTCATTCTCTTGGCATTGTGTTTCACAGAGTAGACATTTTTAAATTCAGTGCTTGTGCTTTTGTAGCTAAAGTTATTGCAAAAACCAAGGTCATTTAAATTTTCTTCTATATTACCTTCTACATGTTTCATGTTTAGGTTTATAATCCAATCTGAGTTCATTTTTGTGAAGAGTGTAGGATATCTGCCTGGATTTATTTTATTTTATATTTTTAGATTTAGCTTCACCATTGCTACAGAACCATTTGTTTAAAAGATTGTATTTTGCTCTCTTGTATTGCTTTTGCTTTTCTATTAAATATAAAATATAATTGATAATATATATTCTGTTGCTTTAATCTAGTCTCTCTGTGGTATTACAATATCATGCTTACAATTATCGTTATGGTAAACTTTTTTTTAAGATTTTATTTATTTATTTGACAGAGAGAGAGATCACAAATGGGCAGAGAGACAGCCAGAGAGAGAGATGAGGAGAAGCAGGCTCCCTGCTGAGCAGAGAACCCAATGCCGGACTCGATCCCTGGCCCCTGGGATCATGACCTGAGCCGGAAGGCAGAGGCTTAACCAACTGAGCCACCCAGGCGCCCAATCACTTTAGTAAACTTTGAAGTCAGTCCTCAGTCTTTGTTCTCCTTCAACACTATGTTGACTATTGTGAGTCTTTGCCTCTCCATATAAACTTTAAAATAAGTTTGTTAATATTAAAAAAAAGAACTTGCTGGAATGCATTAATTGTATAGATAAACTTGGAAACCAGTGACCTCTTGAGCTTAGCAGGAGATAGACCATGGACATCAGTTGTCACAGTGGTGCCTCTGGCAGAACCTATTGCAAATCCCTAGGCAAAATGAGACCTCAAGGATCTGAGAGAATGTCTAAGAAGTACTTGATACATCCCTTGGGTATGGTTTATTGAAGTGTCCACCTGTCTGAAAGCTGGGGAATCTAGATAAGGGAGGGAAAATTAGTTATGATAAAACATATCAACAAACATCAATAAATTTTGTAAAACTAATTGTCATGGCTCATATACAATATGACCAACAGAGGGACCATCAGAAGGAAAGCATCAGTTATGTTTATTGTGAAATTTTTTATTCAAAATAAAGCAATGTGAGGGGAAGACACAATGAGAAAATTACCATTTTTTAAATGGTAAACATCTTACAAAATGGAATAGGTTTTATATTCTAAGTAGTATATTGAAAAGTAAAACATTGGGGCGCCTGGGTGGCGCAGTGGGTTGGGCTGCTGCCTTCAGCTCGGGTCATGATCTCAGGGTCCTTGGATTGAGCCCCGCATCGGGCTCTCTGCTCCGCAGGGAGCCTGCTTCCCCCTCTCTCTCTCTCTCTCACTGCCTGCCTCTCTGCCTACTTGTGATCTCTGTCTCTCAAATAAATAAATAAAATCTTTAAAAAAAAAGAAAAGAAAAGTAAAACATTAAAAAATAAAATTTCAATGAAAAAAATTATTTAATTTTTAAAAAGGTTAAAAATAGCAGAACCATTTTTCTTATAACTGGAAAATACACTGTATATACATCTATCAAAATAACTTGTCATGGGGGAGCCTGGGTGGCTCAGTAGGTTAAAGCATCTGCCTTCGGCTCAGGTCATGATTCCAGGATCCTTGGATCGAGGCCCACATCGGGCTCTCAGCTCAGCAGGGAGCCTGCTTCCTCCTCTCTCTCTCTGCCTGACTCTGCCTTATTGTGATCTCTGTCAAATAAATAAATAAAAACTTTTATAATAAATATTTGAAAAATAACTTGTCATGTCTGGAATCAGGAGCATATGGAAAAAAATAATATCTGAGGACAATACTTCTGCCATGTTTTGTGCCTTGCTAATATTTTTAAACAGTCAGGCAACTTTTAGCCTTATTGAAATACCTGCTAAGATACCTGCAGTGCCTTTTGGAGCCCTATGACTATAAAAATTAATTGCAAATATTCAAAATGTTTACTATGGTGTCACTATTTAGGGCCACCACCAAGTATGTTTCAGAAGTAAGCATAACTGTTACTCTTCCATCAGGCAAAAGGGCATATTTTCAGAAGTTCCATCTGCTGTACCAGGAGGTGAATCAAGTAATGATTTTTGTCTATAAAATAATTCACTTTTCAATCTAACATTCCTCATTCCACATTATAATAATAAAAACTAGGAGGAGACTAAAACAAACAAACAAATACAACTACAACAACCAGCTTTTCCTACAGTGGAAAAGTAAATATAACCTTAGGAGTAGCCTAAAATTTATTTTTAAATATTTTAAGATAAACGTTTTTGTTAGAAAACCATATATTTTATATTACTAAGAAATAACAGGCAACGTTTTATGAACTTCTAAAAAGTCTAGTTACTTGTATTTATCTATTAACTCATCTCTTTATGAAGTAGAACATGATCACACCTCTTGTATCTACCCAAGTTTGTATGCTTTGGTTGTTTTATGTTTGCTATTTCCTTGCTTAATTTTTACAATATTTGATACATAATAGTATCTTTAAGTCCATCTATGATTTCACAGAATTTGTTTGAACTTCATAAAAATGTACCATACTTTTTGCACTGTCCTTGTTTTACTTCTCTATTAGCTTTCCAAGTTTTATTCACTTTAGAGTGTGTAGCTATCATTTATTTTTACTCCTCCATAATGCTATGTTTACAAATTTGTATTTATCTGTACTTTTAAAAATATCTTAATTATATACCATTTCTCATCTCACGTAACACTCATGTTACTTCTACACTTATCAGATATTATGTAACTGAAAACCACAACTCAGCAACAATAGAACACCATTTTTCAAAATTAAATGGCTTACCAGAATTCTTTAATTCTATCCTTTATTTGTATTAGATGACCCTTTATTCTGGTATTTGGCATTGTTCATATGGAGGAAAGCTTATAAGTTGATATTCCATAAATAGAAGGATTTTTATGATCGATTAATTATTTTCATTTAGAATGCATAGAATATGGTTGATTTAATATTTCTTTCTTACTCTCTGCCTGGAACATAGTGCTATCTATGCAATAGCCACTAAAATATTAAGTTAATTACCTAGACTTTAAACTGCATATTAATAGGAATAGCATACAGAACTCTTCTCAGATTGGGACACCTGGGTGGCTCAGTCAGTTAAACGCCTGAGCCTTTAGCTCGGGTCATGATCTTAGGGTCCTGGGACTCAGTTCTGCAACAGATTCCCTGCTTAGCCGGGAGTTTGCTTCTCCCTCATCCTGCTGCTCCCCCTGCTTGTGCTCTCTCTCACTCTCTCTCTTACAAATAAATAAAATTAAAAAAATAAATTCTTCTCAGATAGCTAATATAGAATATCGTCTTTGTATTCATCAAAGGGAAAGTGCCATATAATAATGAAATCCAGACTACTTCAAATTCATTTTTTAACCAGTAAGAAAGTACTGGAAACAAGCCAAAAATGTCTTCAATGAATTAAAGAAATAGATTGATTTTCAATATCTTAATGTTTCTAATGTTAAATTGCAAGATTTTTATACTAGATATCAGTGTAAATATTCATTATACAAGGATATTCTAAAAATAAACCTGAGAAAACTACTTGACATATATGATGACAAAAACCAATGTCAGTTTGGGTAAAACTTACAACACCTACCACCTGAAACTCTTGTTCTATATGGTGCCATCTTGTGATGCTGGGCAGCGGCAGTGAGCCACAGCTTCCAGTCAGCTAGAAGATTACAGGGGTGAACACCTGATATTCTTACAAGCATTCTATATATAGAATATATATATTCTTCTTTTTTTAGTGTAATATTTAATAAATTGCATGTGATATTTGATACTTTGTTATAAAATAGGCTTTGCTTAAGATGATTTTGCCCAAATGCAGGCAAATGTAAGTGTTCTGAGTATGTTTAAATAAGCTTAAGGTAAGCTATGATATTTGATAGTTTTGGGGTATTAAATGCATTTTCAATTTTTTATGTGTTTCTCTGTACATAGCCCCCTTGTAAGCTGAGGAACATCTCTATATGTATATGTAGCCTTGGTATGGCTTACATATTGTTGGCATGAAACATCTAGAACAGTACGTGTGCCATAGAATTGTCTACAACATCAAACAAGTTTCTTGAAAACTTGTGCCAAAGGGGTTATGTCTTTAAGGATTCTTATTTCAGAAGGGTTCTCTCAAACGTAAGATTTTTCAGAAGTTAAGTGAAAATCTGACCAAACTAAACATTTTTCCATTTTCCCTAGTGAGCAAAGATAGCTAAAATCTATCTGCCATTTTCAACACTGTACTCAACGATTGTAATTCTAATTTAAGAACAGATTATTTATATCAAAACCACATGTTGGCCTAATCTTATACAATATTCATAAGTCACACTCAGACCCTTGGACACTTTTATTTGTTGAGTCTATATGGTACTACGGACATTCATCTTTTTTGACCTCATAGCTTCATGTATGTCTATACTTTTGAAAATACATGCATCATAGTTCCATTGTAAAATGTCTGGGTTATAAAATGTGCTATGCTATCAAAATGGTAATAAGAACATACAAATGACCTGATGTAATGAACTGGACCAGATTGCCAGATATCACATTGCATACCAGAAAGATTCAGTGGTAAGTTTTAAAATGGCCAGCTATACACTGACTGAATTATAACTCATTTAGCTTCTTTCTTTGTGTACAGTATTATACATTAGTCAGTATTATAGTAGATAAGTACTTTGGACAGATGTAAATATGCTGTAATAAAAAATGTTTTTCTTCTTTCTTTTAGTCCTTTTTACTTGTAAGACTAGCCACAAATACCACGCCTCCCCCAAAATAATTTGCAATCCAAATTTATCTCTAAATGAATTTATTGCACAGAAAAATATGTATATATATATATATATATACACTTACAGAAGACATGTTCAAAAATAGTTACACAACAGCAGGGCCCTAAATGTAAGCAGTATAGTTGTTTTGTTTTGTTTCTTTTAAAAAAAGAGGTTATGTGAAATATTAGGATTTTATTTCCAGGCGTAGTATTTCAAGACAGTTAACTACACCTATGGTGTCAACAGCCTCTTGTTGGCAGTATGATTTTATTGGCTCCATGGAATAACAGCAAGAATTTACTATTGCTTCTTTCTTTTATGACACACACAGAAAAAAAAAATTGACACATTTGCTCAAGACCAACCAGAATCATTTTAACCTATCAAAATTGATGGGAGGCCTTCACTGCCAAAGTCACTGCTGCGTTTTCACAATTCACTGCAGACAATCTGCTACTCCCATTATGATAAAGGAGAGCAGAGTCATAATCAGGGAAGAAAGCTAGATTAATACTTGTAATTATCATTGAATATTTAGCCTGCTATAGGATTATTATTATTAGTGTCATTTGATAATTTTCTCTCATTTTATTAAACACAACTGTGAGTAATTACGCTACCTAATATTTCTCTGTATTGGCTGACTAGCTAGCAAACATTCATGAAAATATCCATTAGCCACACATATAAAATGCTGCATTATGATGCTGTTGAATCAGAACATACCACTACCTGATCCTGTAGCTCTTTGAGGATTTGCAAATCAATTAATTCTATGTTTATTGGATTCTTCCCATACAATTAGAAAATTTATAATCGAGTCCATGAACATTATTAGTTTTACCATTTTAAACCAGCAATCACACTTTGATTTTTACAACAAAAGCAGAAATATAAACACACACATTTGGATCAGTTTTCTCTTAGTCTGTCTGGACTTCAAAATCCTATTCCTCAAGATGATGCACACCAAAGTTCTGGATTAAACAAGAAATTAGATGGCACCTGAACACTTGGTTTAATATTCTCAAAAGGATTATGCAACTTCTTTCTTACAATATGACATTGTTTTACAAAGATCCACACTTTTATAATGTTAGTATTTATAATAATCAATAAAGTCAATTAATCATGATTAAAAATCAAACATAAAAATTTCTACTTTTTGCTTTTGCCCCCTCCATTTAGAACTTATTTATAGCCTGATAATTCAAAGGTCCCTATGTTTATGAAAATCTGGACAGAAATAGCTCTAAGATCCCATTCAGAACTTGATATTAATCTAAGTCTTTTGGCTCCATTTATCCTGAGAGCAAAGATTAGGACAAAGGATTTGAGTACTGTTAGTTTATCTGGGAGATTATCCAAGGTAGAAAAGAATGGGAAAGTGATACAGTGAAGAAGCAACTTTGTCAAAGAGGTACATTGTTGATATAATTGTTGTGGATAGAAAATGAAGGCTTGCTTTTACTGAAAGGTCCTGAGAAACTTCTTTAAGTTGTCCTCATGAAGACCTGAAAACTGACAATTTTACCTATGGTTCTTATTTCCACTTCACTGAGAGCTGTCCTCAGAGGACATTAACTCTCCTACACTTTCAGGTTGTGTTGGAGACATTCTAAAATGAGAGAGAGAGCATGAGATGCTATCAGTGTTAAGTAACTGCAATTTCCCATGGAACTATCCACCACAGGTTTGGCTATAATCAGGTGTTGGGCCTTGATATCAGAGGGATTTGAGGCAGTATCATTTTAGGTTAATCATTATATCTGAAATTTCCAAAAACTTCAACTGATGAAACTTTGATTATAAACCTATAAATATAACAATAAATCTACAGTATTCAAATTATTTTCATAGAAATACACAAACAAAGCATCAACTGATTAATATTTAAATGTTACAAAATACTGAACTGAAAGAATTTGGTCATATAACAACGTGTAAGAAGTAGAGCTTAGGTTTAGGTTAGAAGTCAGGATGCATTTGGGACTCAGTTAAGAAATTGAATGGAGGGACGCCTGGGTGGCTCAGTGGGTTAAGCCACTGCCTTCGGCTCAGGTCATGATCCCAGGGTCCTGGGACCGAGCCCCAAATCAGGCTCTCTGCTCAGCAGGGAGACTGCTTCCTCCTCTCTCTCTGCCTGCCTCTCTGCCTGCTTGTCATCTCTCTCTGTCAAATAAATAAATAAAATCTTAAAAAAAAAGAAATTGAATGGATGTCTGACTATCTTATAGGTTTGCTAAAAATCAGTGACTTTGTGTTCACGTGTGGCTATGCGGGAATTTTTAACTTTCTCTAAGAAGTTATTAGATTGATTATATAATGGCAGTAAAGGATGGGGAAAAGCAAAGTACAAACCCCATAAAGACAAAGACACTGAGTATGAGAAAAGAGTAATAGATAAGAAGAATCAATGCATTTGAGGAAAATGGGAATTGAAATACACAATGATTGTTGATTTTTTTAGATGCAGAAATCAAAACTAGCTTGCAAGAAGGAAATAACAGAAGACATGTTGTGAAAAGGCAGTAACGTGGAATAAAGGAGTAGGGAGAGCATATCAGGTAATTTGGATAGGAAGGAGTTAGGAGATAACTGCTTGATAAATTTTATATGGCCCACTTAAATGCACAGATTTCTCTTCTTTAATTTATATGGAGAACAGGGTGTCGTTTCTCTTCCCTTTCAGAGCACCCGAGGTGTACTCTTTCAGACTGAAAACCTGAAAAGCTCAGGACTCAGTTGCTTAAGCACAGCTGAGAGGACATATTTCAATTAAGATTTACAGTTTGCTGTAGGTAGTAGACTGTCAAAAGTGGTTTAACCATATTTTTCATTTAACAAGAAGACTACAGAGAGTGTTTTCTGGTGTTGGTTCAGAGTCTTAAGAAAGTCAAGTGAACTATCTTAGAGGTTTTCATGGCTTTTTATTCACAGTTGCAAAAATTGCTGTTGGAGTTCTCACTATTAAGCCCACATTTCTGGCAGAAAGATAGAGGTAAAAGAGAATGATATCTTGTACGACTGATACTTTGTCATATGGTTACAATGTAACTAGAAAAGAGACAATAAAATATTTGATGTTGTTTTAAGTTTCCTTGTTGTCAATCCCTCAGTGCTTTCTGATACTAAAGGAAAAAGTAGATGAATATTGACCTGGCAACTATCAACACCTGTCAGTCTCTCTTGGATAACCAATATCTCTATAATCTCTTCTTCCCAGTAAAAAAAAAATAAAATATATTCATAAACCACACTGTGCCATCTCAAGTTACTGCACCAAGATAAAATTACAATGATTTTCAGTTGTTCCAAATGGACAGAATACCCTTCCTTATGATATCATGTCTTATAAGATAGATAATTGGCTTGCTACCAATATACCCAGATGAGACTGTGGAAGAGACAGGAAAAAAATAATAATATTTATTTATTCCTTGGGTTGACCCTGTTTACACAGATGCATTACTATTAGAAAAGGTTGGTTTGGGACATTGGAATGAATTTACTTAATGGGTCTGTATGTAATTGGGTTGGAGAAAATTTTTAATTTCTACAAAAATTATTAGAATTCTATCTTATTCCCTTTTGATAATTTTCACATGTTAACAAAGCCAACGTTTTTGTCTAGCAGACAAGATCTTAAATCCTAACAAAACTCAATTTTTTCCTTTTTTTTTTAAGTTTGAGAGCCTCATGTTCTCTCATGCTGCTTTAAATACAACTCAAAAAAACAAAAGGAGCTAAATGGGGCAGTAAGCCCAGACTTTTTATTTTAATTTATTTATCTTATTTTTAATTAAAAAATTAAAGATTGTATTTATTTATTTGAGAGAGAGAGAGCATGAGTGGGGCAGGGGGATGTAGCTGCAGAGAGAGACTGAGAAGTATACTCCCTAATGAGCAGGAAGCCCGATATGGGGCTCGATCCCAGGATACTGACTGAGATCATGACCAGAGACAAAGGCAGATACATGTGCAAAATCCCTTTTTTTCTGGGAAACAATACTTTACAAGAGATGTTTGAAAAAGTACTGGGGAAACAACTTTAATCAGAGATACAAAAATTTAATTGACTTCTGTAAAGCTACAGGGATCCAAATGATGGGAATCCCAGGCCGTTTAGGTTGTGGACCACAGAGTATTCTTCTCTGTAATATTTTATTTTCTTCCATGTCTACTAACTCCAGTCCAAGTTCACTGATCTCTTTTTAGATAGTGCAAAACATGGCAAAGAATACCAAACAAGTGCCCAATATTCTACATTTATTACATCATTTCTAACATATAGAAGTGTGTTACCAAGGCTGGTTCTGTGAACAAACCTAGTTATGCTAAAGTGTGTTTTGTTCTCCAAAAATTAAATTCATGATTATCACACAATTATAAAATACTTGTGTCAAGAATTTTTATTCAAAAATTAATAAGAGAAGCAGATATTAAAACTAGTTCACATGGTTATTTGGGATATAAGCAGAGTTGTGCAGCAGAAGTGCTCTGGGCCCATAATTTGGGTTATAGAATTTATGTTTTCTAATGAAAAATCACTAACTTGCATTATTGTTAACAAGAATCCTGTGCATTACCATCAGTTTTCTCCATTATAACCTCTTGCTCTACAGTTTGTAAATAACTTTGTCAATAGCAAGCTAATAAACGGGGTGACTCCAATGGATTGAGATAATCTCCAGAGTTTCTGCTACATAATGAACAGGACTCCATTGAAAGGACACCTAAGAGTTTATTTTGCCCAAAAATTTGATCACTTTTTTCACTGTCCTTACCTATTTTCCAAACCTAGTTCTTTTCAGTCTACAGACAACCCTGTATCTGACTGACTTGTTAATTCTGGGAATGTCTTGCAGATTAATTTGCTTGCCCGAGGTGGTTCCTCTAATTGATGTCTAAGAACCCTAATTAGTTAAGAAAACTTTTTTTTTAACATTTTCATTGCTATTTATTATTATTATTATTATTATTATTGCTAATATCTCTATTATAAATAATTCACAAGGGCATCTTTCTGACAAAAGACAAAGAGCTGGCTACTAGTAGAAAAAGTACATTTGACTCTGTCAGTGAAAGTGGTAAAGGGATTTGAGAAAATAAGGCAAAGCAGTGGAATTATGTGTTAAAACTTTAAATATTATAGACACATTTACTTAATTTCTAATACTGCTTATAATTAAAAAAGATGTTTTCCATGAACCACGCATTACAGCAAATATATTGTTTATACAGATTAAATTTTCATCAAAAGGGATGCCTGGGTGGCTCAGATGGTTAAGCAGCTGCCTTTGGCTCAGGTCATGATCCCAGCATCCTGGGATCGAGTCCCGCATCTGGCTCCTTGCTCGGCCGGAGCCTGCTTCTCCCTCTACCTCTGCCTGCCATTCTGTCTGCCTGTGCTTGCTCTCTCGCCCACTCTCTCTGATAAAGAAATAAAATCTTAAAATAAATAAATAAATTTTCATCAAAAAATTATAAGTGTATTTTTTTGTAGGATCATGATAAGCATTTTGCAGATGAGAAAAGTGAAATTTAGAAAAGTATGTCTCTTCAAATCCCTCATACAATATCTGGCCTAGATAGAAGGATATACTATCACAATTGAGGAAGATAATTGAGATTACTTAAA
This sequence comes from Mustela nivalis, assembly GCF_964662115.1. Lineage (NCBI taxonomy): Eukaryota > Metazoa > Chordata > Mammalia > Carnivora > Mustelidae > Mustela > Mustela nivalis. The sequence continues at coordinate 1,160,455 of NW_028136418.1, forward strand.
ATGATAAACTTTACTGTATAGGGTTTTTTACAAGTTTGCCACAGATTCACATTTTTTAAAATATATATCTATTTGTGTAAAGAGAATGCACTGAGAAGTAAAAAGATAGTGATATATCAGTGCTACCAACTAATGGCTATAATATCATCACCTTATTTATGAACAATGAAACAGTGTGTAATATTTAAATAAATTTAAATAAATTCCTATTTATTTTATATATTTATAAATTTAAATGAATTCCTATTTATTTATTATTAAAGAAATTCCTCTAACAAACAGTATGTTTTGAAGGTTGCTAGCAGGAAAGTGTTGTACGACATGGAAGTAATCAGAAAATGTGATCTAAAATTCTGCTTTCAAGGGCGCCTGGGTGGCTCAGTGGGTTAAAATTCTGCTTTCAAGAAGCTGTAACAGTAAGTACTGAGCATTAGCTATTATATGCTATGGATGAATAACTGAAATCTACATTTGAAACTATTGGTACACTATATGTTACCTAATTGAATTTTAAAAAGTTAATAAAAAAAACCACTATTTTATAAAACAATATTCCCAACAGGCTCTTTTGCTTTAAAATACTCACTTTGTTTCCTCTCCGAGAGAACACCAAATGGCGGATGACGCCGGTGCTGCGAGAGGGCCCGGAGGGCCCGGGGCCCTGGAATGGGAGGCCGTGGCGGTTTCCGCGGTGGCTTCGGCAGCGGCATCCGGGGCCGGGGCGGGCCGGGGCCGTGGTCGGGGCCGGGGCCGAGGCCGCGGAGCTCGCGGGGGCAAGGCCGCGGACAAGGAGTGGATCCCCGTCACCAAGCTGGGCCGCCTGGTCAAAGACATGAAGATCAAGTCCCTGGAGGAGATCTATCTCTTCTCCCTGCCCATCAAGGAGTCTGAGATCATTGACTTCTTCCTGGGAGCCTCCCTCAAGGACGAGGTTTTGAAGATCATGCCTGTGCAGAAGCAGACGCGCGCGGGCCAGCGGACCAGGTTCAAGGCATTTGTCGCCATCGGAGATTACAATGGACACGTCGGTTTGGATGTCAAGTGTTCCAAGGAGGTAGCCACTGCCATCCGCGGAGCCATCATTCTGGCGAAGCTTTCCATTGTCCCTGTGCGGCGAGGCTACTGGGGGAACAAGATCGGCAAGCCCCACACTGTCCCGTGCAAGGTGACTGGCCGCTGTGGCTCTGTGCTGGTGCGTCTCATCCCCGCCCCCAGAGGCACTGGCATTGTCTCGGCCCCTGTGCCCAAGAAACTGCTGATGATGGCTGGTATTGACGACTGCTACACCTCGGCCAGGGGCTGCACTGCCACCCTAGGGAACTTTGCCAAGGCTACTTTCGATGCCATCTCCAAGACCTACAGCTATCTCACCCCTGATCTCTGGAAGGAGACTGTGTTCACCAAGTCTCCCTATCAGGAGTTCACGGACCATCTTGTGAAGACCCACACCAGAGTCTCTGTTCAGAGGACCCAGGCTCCAGCTGTGGCTACTACATAGTTTTATACAAGAAAAATAAACTGAACTAAAGCTTGAAAAAAAAATACTCACTTTGTAATGAGAGTCATTACTTTTGTCTAGCCAAATCTTATAGCACTGTTTATCCCTTCCCTGCTTTATCCCTTCCCAGTATCAATAAAGGCTCACTTGGGTTACCTAGAAGCCATGAGAAAGCTTGTAATAGATCTGGCTGGTTTTCACCAGCAATTTGACCACCATGTGCACAGGGAAGTCTATTGATAAAGGCTTTATTGCAATAAGTTGCAAATACATGGATGATTTTGAATTCTCTTTCTTGAGGTCTTGTTTCATGATAATAAATTTAGGGTGGCTTATTGGAATGGATGTTATTAACATATCTCCATAGTTATAAGCACATGGAATTGTAAAATAGATGAATGAATGTGGCATTACTGACAACTGTCCTCATTTTGAAATCAAATTACAGTGTACTAAGATGAGGAAGCAAAGCAGATTTGGGATTATGAGTGAAATAATTTTAAAAAGTATTAGGGGTATGATCGGACTATTGGGTAATTCAGTAGAAAAATGTCTACTGATTGAGATTCTGTGTTCCCTGATTTCAGAGAGAAGTTAAGATAAATAAGTAACACGAGGAGACTAGGAAGCCAAACATAAGTGATAATTTTGTGCCAGGGTGTGTATACATCTGTTTATCTTCTTGCTTTACCACTAAGGTTGCTCCTAGAGGAGAGTTTAAATATGTGTTGGAGCTAATCTCTGTGGATTACACAAGAAACCACATCCTACAGCTCTCCCTGAAACACCCCTTATGATTTCAATGTAATTTGGTTTTTGCATTTTTAGAAATAACAAAATACTTTGCAAACTCATCTACTTTATTACCATCACAAGTGAGTCAGCTGACTCCACATTTTAACACAGTGACAGTCACAGAGGAATGGAGGAATGAGTAGAGTTATCAATATATGTGCTTTTAAGAAGTATGACAGGGTAGCAGCTATTTCCAGGAACCAAAACATGGGTCAGCAGCTGTGCAAGAAAAGTGATGGAATAAATGACTCATTTCAGAGGAGTTCTATAACATATTAGTTCTATAATGTATCTTCAGCCCCCAATTACCCGCTTTGATCTAAAGATAAGGATTTACAGTTAAGGTCCCATTTATGATTTGACTGGTAGGGTCTGAATCATGTTTACTATTGTTTTGACTATTACTTGAAACCTATAGTAGTACTTGGGATATGTGTTGTGTATTCTGTGAACATGTGCTATTTTTAGATTAGATAATTTCTGTCTCGAACCCCTGTTCATTTGTTTGTTTTTGTTTATTTGATAGTGGTTTCAGTAAATGGATATATCTGAAAAATTGCAAAGCCACTATTAAAACAAGTTATTATTATATATAGCATGGAATTGCACATTCCTCCTTTGAATCCGACAGAGCTTCACCATATCCTTAACAATTTGGGAAAAACATGCTATTATTTTTCTTTATAAAATTTCTCCTGTTAGGCTGTGATGGTTGTCATCAGCAGTAACTCCTCTGAAGGCTTTGTCAAAAGAGTTGAAAAAATTGGAAAGGTGTGTGAATGAAGCTGTTTGTTGAATATAAAGAAAAGAGCATTGAAGTACAATTCACACTCTTACTTCTCCTTCTATGCTTTCAGATGTTTGTCATTTGAAAATTTTGCTTCTAGAAGAGATGCCCTATATAATTCTTACTTTAAGGAGCAAGTTGCTTTTATAATTTTTTTATTATTCTACCATTCCAGTATTTCCATTTAAATTAAATTCAATACCATTTAAAAAAAATCAAAAGTGCAGCCAGTATTCAATTCCTGGGCTAAATAATTTTAGAAAGCTTTGTGTTATTGAACCTACGGGGTTTTTATGTAGTTTTAACTCTTTCTTTCTGTGATTTTTCCCATTAGTCATGTAAGTGACTGCAAATTAACAGACATTGAGGATAAAGAAGGACTGAATAGAACAATCCTTGGCCTCATGAAGTTGAGAATCTAGCAAGGGAGTCAAACAATTCAATCATTCAGAGACAATTTATTGAGTGCCTGGCCTAAGATGAGCACAACAAAACCCCAGCCCAGAGGAATCATTTTAATGGGAGAGATAGATAATAGGTAAGCCAACTTAAAAAAAAAAAAAACGTACTGATTTTTCTTTAATAGAGATGCATATTTGAACTAAATAAGCACATTTTTAAAAGAGCAGTGATTGAGAAGAGGTTTTTAAACTGAGTGGTCCAAAAGGGCCTCCCTGAAAAAGTCTGTTTTGAACAGATTTCTGAATAATATCAGCTAGGAAGCTGCGTAAAAATCTCAGGGATGGGTGATTTTTCCAGTCGAAAAACTGTAAAGGCTCCAAAGTCACAATAGAGCTATAAGTTTCTCTAATAAAGTAACTTCTGACAAAGAATGAGAAGAAATAACTAACCCAGGTTTGAAAGAAAAGGGACAGACTTTCTATGGAATTCATATTTAATTAAAGCTCTAAAGGACAAAAATACAATAGAGCAAAATTCTGGTCATGCTGATATACCTAACGAAAGTTCATAAACAAGCTTTGGGTAGCAAAGAGTGTGTGGGAATGTTGGTAAGAACAGTGGGGAAGAGTCATCCCTGAACATGTTCTTAAATGAAGCAATTCTTGGGTTGTTTTAAAGGGTAAATTGGAGTTTGCCTAAGTGATTAGAGAAGGATGCCTCAGCTTATGGAAGTTCAAAGCCATAAAGATGTGATAAACTACTGCAGATATTTTCATGTATATTTGTTGTTGCTTCTAGTAATGGTGATCTAAAAACTCCTACTTAAGACAACTAAAAATCCAGACAAAATAGCTTTTAAAGTTAAAAATATCAGAATGATTATAAAAATAAGTGAGGGATTACTGGGCCAAAATACGAAATACAATGAGAGCCTAGAGATATATGCCCTGAAGCCATTTTAGCTATGAGAGCATTTGAAACTGCTAAAACACACTGAGCTGTGTTGTTCATAGACTCTTGATACTAGAGAAACAAAATTCAAAATCCAGCAGCAATCAAATTTGAGGACTTTGGTACAACCCAAATTTAACTTGAGATCCCCAAAGCACAAGGAGAAGCAGAAATAAGACTATAGCCTACCTTGCCTTCTGTGTAAACTGAGAAAGTCAATCACTGAATTTGGAGTATGATTGTCTTGTAGAGTCTCAGATATAAGAGAAAATCCTACCAAGGAGGACCATACCATTATTATAGCTCTTAATTATCCCTACTCAATAAGAGTTTCAAATATAATGTCTTGAACATAGCAAAATGTAACAAAGCACACAAAGAAAAACCATTAACAAGATTTGATAGACAAAATGGGATTAAGTATGATGTTAAAATGATCAATAAAGATTGTAAAATGGCTTGATTACTCTGCTCAAAGAAATGAGAGGGGAAGCAAATTGAACCAAAAACTGACACTAAAAATGATATTGAGAAAGGTTTTATAAATGAACCAAATGGATACTCTAGAACTTTAAAAATATGACAGCTAATTTAAGGTACCACAGGGGTGCCTGGGTGGCTCACTTAATTAAACCTCCAATTCTTTTTCCTTTTTTTTTTAACACCTTAATTTTATTTTATCTCTTTCATTTGGCTCAGGTCATGATGTCAGGGTTGTGAAATAGAGCCCAGAGTTGGGCTCTGTGCTGAGCCTGGAGTCTGCTTAAGATTCTTTTCCCTTCTTTTTCTATCCCTCCCTGCACTCTCACTTGCTCGCTCTCTCTTGCTTGCAAATAAATAGATAGATAGATAGATGATAGATAGATAGATAGATAGATAATAGACAAAGAAAAATAAAAGCAGATTATGAAAATAAATATAAAGATTTTGATATGAAAACAAGTTCAAAATAAAATAGAGAAGACCTACACAGCTTAAAGTTCATTCAGAAAATCTACTATTAAAGAAGTCAGTATGACACAATGTTAAGATATCAAAAGATTTGAGCATGCACTTTACAGAAAGGGTAATCCAAATGGCCACTCATATATAAAAACTGTTTATCTTTATTATGAATCTGGAATTAAATTAAATTAAATTAATAATAAATTAAAACCTAAAATGACATACTATTACACACTTACCATATTGGGCAACAGTAAAATTGCCTTGCAAGAATGTGAAAGAATGAAAGTGCCCATAATAAAAACATTTGAGGTAAGTTGGACAATATTTAGAAAACTTAAAAATAAAAATAAAAATTTGGTCCATTCCTAGAAATACAACATGGAACTAAATGAATATTTTCACCAGGATATGCAAACAGATGATTATAGCTATTTCATTCATAACAGCAGATCAGTAGTGGTCTATTTGCACAATGTTACATTAAATAAGAGAGAATATTAACAAACTGGGAGGAGGGGCTAGGTTGTTATCATAAACAGATCTTCTATGGTGCTGATTATGTTCTATTTCTCAAAATCTTTAAGTTAAAAAAGTTTTCACATTATATCTAGATAGATAGATGATAGATAGATATCCCAGAAGCTGCAATGCTAGGCTAAGACCAGGCTTTAAAGGGCTTTTCTATACTCTACTAAATACTTGAAACCATTCATTATATCATAGCTCAGTGTTCAAATCTCCATTTGTTTCCTCAGTTTCCTAATATTTACCTTAAGGTGACCTGATCCAGACTTTTGATCACCTTTGTCTAAATATTTCTATTTTAACAAAGTCCTTTTTAACACTGAGAGACTAAAACTTAGAAAAATACTCTTTTATCTCACTAGAGTGGAAATATATATAGTTACCCATTAACTAATGATATCCATGTCTACATTAGATCAATGACATTTTTAATTCTTGGGAGCTTTTGGTTAAATGAAATTTTTAAGCTTCCTTTAAATGAAGCTTTAAGCCATCACCACATGAATAAAATTAAAGAACCAAATGAAAACAGGCCAAGTATTTACAGAGTAATAGAATGTGCAATGGTAAGAGTACAATTCTGAAATCATAAAGCCTAAATTAGTGTGATGCATTTTTGCTACCCATGTAATCATAAACCAGTTATCCAAATGTGTTAGCCTCAGTTTTTTCACCCATGAAATGGTGATGATAATACTTATGCTGCGTTGTTGTGTGTATGTGATGAAGCATGGAGCATGAGAATCTCATATTCCATGCTAAAATGATAGCTATTTTTATACTTATAATAATTCTAGTAATAGTAATTAAATTGTTCAAAATGGTAATATTCATTTATATTGAGGCATTGTATTGACTATTCATAGACACATTTACCAAAATAAATTTCATTTTACTTTACCCCCTCTGAGGATATATATTCCCTAATTCAATATGAATCTCTTTATGAATAATAATTATCATAATAAATATGCTGATTTGTCTTCTATTTGTTTTTAGGGAGGTATCCTTTACTGTTGAACATGAAACTTAAGCAAGTCTGTCTTATTCAAAATTTGCATGCTGTTTTCTTATGAAACTAGATTATAGAGTTGTATGAAATAAATTCATGCAGTTAAGACATTGATGTTTGGAACACTGGGTGGTCAGTTTAGTATTTCAAAAGAAGATTTTAAATTTAAACCTTAAAACTGAGCTCTTTCAGCCTTATTTATAGACCATCCTTCATGTTTCATAAGTACTCCTCCATTGTAAACTAAGTAATACTTTTTGTCACAGTGTATATAATGAAAATGGATTTTATATTCTATTATTTCAGAGTTAGTTGCAGTTTCTACTGCCTTACTTCATTTTTTGAAAAATAGATTAATTCTACAAAAAGTTTTTTCCAGGTTTATTGAAAAAAATCGACATATTTGTAAATTTAAGAAATGATTTCTTATAACATTGCAAACCTTTAACATTGTGTAAATTTTGTACAATTTGATAAATTGGTATACATCTTTATTGCAATATAATCTACATAAAAATGTTAATACATCTACTATCTCGTATAGTTGCCACTGTTTTTTATGCATTTATCATAAGGAATTTTAAGATCTACTCTCTTAGCAACTTTTATGTATATAGTATAGTAGAGATAAACTTCAGAGGTCTTGTGGGTTTTGTTCCAGACTGCCTCAATAAAGTGATTATCTCAATAAACTAAGTCAAATTATTATATTTTTTGGTTTCCCAGTGCATATAAAAAATTGTGTTTCCCAGTGCATATAAAAAATAAAAACTATACTGCACTGTTCAAAAGCATTATGTTTTTAAAGAAAAACAATGTATATACCTTAAGTACACTAGTTCTGAGTTTTCAGTGGGTCATAATTACTGATCACAGATCACCATAACAAATACAATAATAATGAAAAAACTTGATATATTGCAAGAATTACCAACATGTGACAAAGAGACACAAAATGAACAAATGTTGTTAGAAAAATGGTGGCAGCAGACCTCTTTTATACAAGATTGCTATAAACTTTCAACTTGTAAGAATGTGATATATGCAAAGTTTAATAAAGGGAAGCACAATTAAAAAAAAGTATGTATATCTTATTAACTATGATCATCATGCTGTACATTAGATCCCCAGAACTTTTTCATATTATAGTTGCAAGTTTGCACCCTTGGACCACCTTACTCCACCCCAGGTTCACCCCTTGTCAACTCAACTCTAAGTTTCCATTAGTTTTCCTTTTCCTCAGATTCTGTATGTAAGGGATATCATAATACATAAATTAAAAAAATATACAAAATCTTTGAAATATTTCACTTAGAATAATACCTTCAAGATCCATCCATGCTGTTGTAAATGGCAGTATTTCTTAATTTTTCATGGTTAAGTAGTATTCCGTAGTATATATTTACCATACTTATTTTACTCATTCATCCATTAATGGATACTGAAGTTATTTCCATCTCTTGCTTAGAGTTAATAATTTTATAATAAACATAAGAGTGCAGATATGTCTTTGAACAGTGAACTTCGTTTTCTTTAGATAGATACCTAGAAGTGGGATTACTGAATCATATGGTAATTTTACTTTTAATAATATGAATAATCTCCATACTGTTTTCCATACAAATTTATATCCCTATTACAGTGCATAAGTTCCCCGTTTTCCCCAATATTTACCAAAATTGGTTAGTTTCAATTTTTTGGTAGTATATATTCTAATATCTTGCTGTGTTTTTCAGAGGTAAACAACAACAACAACAACATAAGGACTTTGCCCTGAGATTTTTACGTTGAGCACTTTTTAATGCTCCTGTTGGTCATTTATATAACTTTTTTGAATAAAAAAGTCTATTGAGATCCTTTTGCTATTTTTTTAATCATATATTTTTTTCTATTTGTATCTGTTGGTTATTAACCTCTTTTCAGATATAAGATTCGTAAGTATTTTCTTACATTCTGTGGATTGTGTTTTCATTCTCTCTCCCTTTTTTTGGCAATGCAGAAACGTTAGTTTGATGTAATACCATTTATTTATTTTTGCTTTTTTTGCTTGTGTTTTTAGTCTGGTATCCAAAAAACTATTGGCAAGACTAATGTCAAGGAGAATTTTTCCTATGTTTTCCTTTAGGAAATTTAGTTTCATGCATCACCTTTAAGTCTTTAATCTATTTCAAGTTCAGACTTATGAGTGATATAAGGTTCCCTTCATACTGTTTATGTGACTATTCAGTTTTAAATATCATTTATTGAACAGACTATATTTCCCCATTACATATGTTGGCCCCTGTCAAATATTAGGTGACTGTATGAAAGGATTTATTTCTGGACTCTCAATTCTGTTCTACTTGTTTATTGGTCTGTTTTTATGCCAGTATACTTTATTGTTTTGAGCATGAGGGCTTTGTAGTATAGTTTCAAATCAAGAAGTGTAATCTCCCTTCTTCATTCTTTCTCAGAACTGCTTTGATTATTTGTTGTCTTTCATGGTCTCATATAAACTTTAGGATTCTTTACTTACTTCTGTAAAACAATAATATTGGATTTTTTTTTAAGATTTTTAATTTATTTATTTGACAGAGAGAGATGACAAGCAGGCAGAGAGGCAGGCAGAGAGAGAAGAGGAAGCAGGCTTCCTGCTGAGCAGAGAGCCTGATGCGGGGCTCGATCCCAGGACCCTGGGATCATGACCAGAGCCGAAGGCAGCGGCTTAACCCACTGAGCCACCCAGGCGCCCCTAACATTGGATTTTTGATAGGAATTGGATTTACAGATGGTTTACGGTAGTATGGACATTTTAACAATGTTAATTCTTACCATTCATAAATATGAGCTATCTTTCCATTTCTGTCACCTTCAATTTCTTTATCAATGTCATAGTTTATGGAGTACAGATGTTTCATCTTCTTAGTTAAATCTATTCCTAAGTATTTTATTATTTTTGATGCTATTGTGAATTAGATTGTTTTCTTTATTTTTTCAGATAGTTCATCATTAGAATGTTAAAATGCTCCTGTCTTGTGCTTACTTTGGCAGCACATATACTAAAATTGGAATGATGCAGAGAAGATTAGCGTGATCACTGAACAAGGATGACATGACAAACTGGGAAGCAGTCCATAAAAAAAAAAGAAACAAAACAAAATTCTTTTCTTTTATATATTGATCTTGTATTTGGTAATTTTACTAAATTTGTTTATTCAAATTTTTTGTGAATTTTTTAGGATTTTTTAACATGTAAGTTCATGTTATCCAAAAAAAGAAAATTTTACTTCTTCCTTTTTTTTTTTTTTTTTTTGGAGTCTCTTATTTCTTTGTGTTCCTTGTTTCTCTGGCTAGGACATCCACTACTGTGTCAAATGAGAGTAGTGAAAATGGACACACTTGTCTTTCTTCTGATCTTTAAGGGGAAAACTTTCAAAAGTTTTGATTGAATATGAGATTAGCTCTGGGCTTGCAATCTGTGTTTTTTCTTTAATGGGTTTTTTAAATTATTTTTTAAAATTTTTTATATAATGTGTTTTTATCCCTAGGGGTACAGGTCTGTGATTCACAGCACTCACCATCACTCACCATAGCACCTGCCCTCTCCAATGTCCATACCCCCACCATCCTCTCCCAACACACCTCCCCCCAGCAACCCTCAGTCTGTTTTGTGAGATTCAGTCTTTTATGGTTTGTCTCCCTCCTAATACCATCTTTTTTTATTTTTTTTTTCGTACGCCCGAAACTGCCTATGTTGCATCTCAACTTCATCATATCAGGGAGATCATATGATAGTTGTCTTTCTCAGATTGATTTATTTCGCCAAGCATAATACCCTCTAGTTCCATCCACGTCATCACAAATAGCAGGATTTCATTTTTTTTGATGGCTGCATAGTATTCCATTGAACATATATACCACATCTTATTTATTGATTCATCTGTTGAAGGACATTTAGTTTCTTTCCATAGTTTAACTATTGTGGACATTGCTGCTATAAACATTTGGGTGCATGTGCCCCTTCAGAATGCCACGTTTGTATCTGTAGGGTATATACCCAGTACTACAAGCACTGGGTCATAGGGTAGTTCTATTTTCAGCTTTTTGAGGCACGTCCACGCTGTTTTCCAGAGTGGTTGCACCAGCTTGCATTCCCACATACAGTGTAGGAGGGTTGCCCTTTCTCCACATCCTCGCCAGCATCTGTCATTGACGGACTTGTTCATTTTAGCCATTCTGAACGGTGTGAGGTGGTATCTCATTCTGGTTTTGATTTGTATTTCCCTGATGCCGAGTGATGTGGAGCATTTTTTCATGTGTCTGTTGGCCATTTGAATGTATTCTTTGATGGAACATGATAGTGAGCTTAGGGAATCACCAAGTTAATGAAAGAGGTGCCTCTTGTAGGTGAATTAAGAGTGAGAGAAAGAAAAGAGGGCTTATCCTAGATTGGAGACTCGGGGCTGAAAAGGAAAATGACATTCAGTATACCTTCCTTTAGGCCAACATATCCCCAGAGACGGCAAGGTGTCCTTTTACACTACAATTTCTAGATATCTCAAGAAAAGGTGAGGCCTCGCGGGTATAAGCAGCTCTCCGTGGGGTTTGTCGTCCTGTGGGTGAGAGCGTACTTTGTCAGCGTCTTTTGCCTATGGGTCAGTGATGACTAAGATACGGAAAGTCCCTTTCGGAGGTAAAAGGTGAGGGCATCGCTATATGGTGCTGTCTGTGGCCTCGTCTCCTAGTGTTCTGAAACACGCGGCTAAGGGATGAGGCCTCTGTCTACCTGGCTTTCCCTTAAATACCTTTGCAAAGTCTTTGAGGAGAGTGATATTCTGCATCTGAGCTAACTCTCAATGAAGAGGCCTGGACCGAACCCGTTGTTATTATTAGTTAACTGTACTTGTTGTGGTAACGGGTATAAACATGTGGACCAAGACTCTTTAGTCAGAAGGAAAGGGACGGCCTATACCGAAGGCTTGCAAGGCCCATTCGAGCAGACCTTTGGAGTGAGTCGCAATGCCCTTGCAAGGACTAGTGGATCAGAAAGTTTGGGTCCATTTCGGCACCACAGTATTCCTCTGCCGTCGAGTGAATGAACCCCTGGACCTTGCCTTGACATGAATGTCCCATGCCCTGCTGTTGGGAAATGGAAAAGGCAAGCAAACAAAGGGAAATGTCATATGGCTACCCACAATATGTGCCTCGGGAGGAATACCTTGGCCCACTTAAGGAAGGGAATAATAAAGGGCAAGAAGTCAGAGAAGGAGACCCACCAGGAGTGACTCAGGACTCTGAGAATCCAGCTGAGGGCTACCGAAAAGAGAACTGATTAATGGGTGGTCAGGAGTTGTGGCATATATTAGGAGGAGCACTAGGACGTCCATGCAACTAAAGCATCCGTGAATACTCTGTCAAAAATGGATGATGGATGATAGGCAGGCTTTCTCAACAGAACAGCAACAAGAACAACATCAATTCATAGGAAAACAATGTGGCCCTCTCAAAACCAAAGGAAGTCACAGGGAGAAAAGGAAAGAATTATATTGTTTATTATCTTTCCTTATTGAAATGACATGGGTGGGTTTCCTAAAATGTCCTTCTTTGAATTGGGTCTTTATCCTTGTAAATTAGAGTTTACCCACCTCTTCCATCTCTGGATTTGATGAGAGGACATGACAATGCCTTCACTAAATACATAGAAGAGTGGCCCAAGCAAATGACTTGACCTGGCCTTCTGTGTGTTGGCAGGGGTTGGATTACTGCTTCAAAGGCTTCCGTCTAAACTAGAGAGCTGAGATTTTGTAGGTTTCCTGACCTAATCTTGGAAGTTTCTATGTGTCTGGGAATTTATCCTTTTCTCTCAGTTCTTGGATTTGCTAGCATAAATGTGTGGCTATGCCTTTTCGGTTATTCTTTTTTCCTTGCTACCAGTTGTGATGTGGTTTCATACTTGCAGCTGTGTGCTTGTCTCCCTGTTTTATCCCAGTAATGGCTTCTGCGGTTTGTTCCTGTTGTCAAAACTCAAGTGTGAGATCTCCTGATTTTTTTCCTATTGGTTTGTTTGTATTTCCTTAATTTTGATAATCACATGTCTGATTTCAATTTTTCTGTTAACTTTGGAGTTCGGTTTTTCTTCATCTTGTTCCTTCAGTCGTCCTTTTAGGTGGCTTTCTTTTTCGGTGTTTTTAAATTTTGGAAATGCACACATTTAACCCTATATTGTTTCCCCATAAAATGTTTTGGCATCCTCCTCTAAGTTTCTTAGAATTCCTTCGTTCATGGCTCTTCTTTTCCTTTGGATTTTCTTTCTTGCATTCATTGCAGTTCGTGAATGTGTTGTGTTTTCCACTTTAGTGTCTGGCTGTATTTCCAATTTGAAAGTGATATCTTCCTGTTTTCATACCTTCGTGATGATAAGTGCACAGGATAGGTTTTGACTTCTCTTCCATGAATTATGACTGGATTTGGACTCGAGCTCATGACCTGCGATAGACAAAGTTAGGTCTGCTGCTGGGAAGAACATATCTTATTGTCCTCAGAGACGCAATCTTACTCATGGACCCCCCAAAGTTCAGGTGGTCTCGAATGCCCATGTGGACGTCTGTTATTCCTTAGCACCTTCCCATCCAGATAATCTGTCCTGTGCTTAACCTGGATATCATAGTTGCCAACAGTATTGGATAAACGTCGCCATCTCCATTCCTGTGTGTTCATAGGCTTCCAACGTTTAGATACACCTTTTTTCATGGTGGATATGTTGGCAATTCTTCCAGGTTTCTGATGTTTTGATGCTCCATCAAGACAAAACACCTTCCGCTTAGCTTTTTTCTCTCGAAGGCATAAAATGACTCTCGCTGACTTAGGCACAAACACTTTGGCTCTCTTCTCCTTGGGAATAGCATAACCTACATCTTCCCTGTTTCTTCACTTGCAAGCTATGAGTATCTTTATAGTCGAAGGAAATCTCCTATGGGCAACAGAAGGACGAGCCTGTTTAATATTTGCTGTTTTCTTATGGATGTTTCTATTTTTTTTTTTTTTGATTCGGAATTTCAACCACTGTTACAAACTGTTTGTATTGACGGGAGTCTTTAGTCCTGAGTACTGAATGTATTATTGATAGGTAATAGTTCACTTTCTCATTTCGGTTGGCTTCTGACTTGGATTCTATTTGCCTTTCACCTATATGGTATTTTCTTGGGGTTGCTTCATTGGTACGATTCCTCGCTTCCTTCCCATATTTTGCATGTCTTATCTTTGTGTGTTTGCATGTGCATGTGTTAATGCTGTGTGGTGTGTGTGTGTTTCACATCACAATTATTATTAAAATACGAGAGAATGGAATTCGGTCTCTTGTGGGTAGCAATTCAATTTGACATGCCTTGAAATCTCACATTCCATTAGTTTCAGGAAATCTCCTTAAAGGAATGTCATCTCTTGTCCTCTTCAAGAATCCCGTGTTCTCACAAAACGGCCTTCCAACAAACAGCACCATTTGAATTCCTCATTAGAGTCATAATGTTTGTCCCAATACCCTTTCTTTTTCGTATGTTTCTTGACTGTCATGAGTTAGTGAAATCGTCTGTTTATTGTCTTTCTGAGAATGATAGATGTGACAAAGTCCAATGCTCTCCGCAAGACTGCCATAAGAGACATGTGGAAGAATTCCTTCTTGCTTATGTCACAGTACAAATTGTGGTGACATGAAGACACTGAGATGGTAGTAGTGTCTAATAACCTCATGCTTCTTCAACCATGAAGGCAACAAAAAGATGACCACAACAACTGCAGTGGGGTGGAAATTGACCTGAAGCCTACAAGGTAAACTCCAGAGCGAAATAGAACGGAAGGTGCAGAGATGATGGGAGAAGGTTGGAGACATGGCTCAGGGGAGATTTGGTTGGTTCGTGGATCAGAGGGCTGGAGTCCATGAAGAGGACCAAAGCACAGGAGAGCAGGGCACCCTGGGAACACACAAGGACCCTGTTTCCCAGTGCCGTTGACTGTGAGACGCAGAGGGTCTGAAGGGCACGAGTACTTGACAACACAAGTGTTGAGGGCTGAAGTTTTCCTATCAGCAGGCTTGGCAGACATCAACTTGAAAGAACACCATCTTTTTCCTGCATATGACACCAACAAGCGACCAGGAGCAGACAGCCTGGAGACAATGATCAGAGAGAGACAATACCAAGAGACGCAGTGGGAAGATGATGAGTCGTGGGAGTGATTCCGTGAAAGGCAGTGTTCGTGGAGATGACTCAATGTGGACATAATAAATTTTGGCTCTCACAACAGCAGCATCAAGACAGAGCTTGGCCAAGACAGGTATGTGAGGACAGAGACTCCCTAGCCAGCCAACACAAAATACCAACAGTGGAACACTTGGAGGATTGCCTTCCTCAGTCCAAGATGCTTAGTCCAAGGAGAACAGACTCTCCCATACGGGACGAGAAGAAAGCTTTGACCACATGTTCTCTTCTGAACACAGCATTCTGCAGGCCTGCGTTCTGTTGAGTTGGTAGAGTTTCTCCTTTCACAGGCACACCAGAGCCCACCAAGGTAAACCTCAGCATATTCAGCCCGGACCCTAAAAACAACAAACGGCCGGAAAGGAGAGCTACTGCAAATGACTGGCCTCCAGGACAGGGTCAGCCACAACACAAACAGCAGTGGCATGCATGCCACATACACTCTCACAAACACACACACACACGCATGCACTCAACAAACCTTAAGGGCGAGCCCTGGGTCACTCACGGATCACTTCCTCCTAAATAAATTACCCTCAGGTTAGAAAACAGAATGAGTTTAACGAATACAGAGAGGTGACAGAGACTTAGATCCAATGCAAAGATGGAAGAATCAATTGATTCCCAGGTAAAGGAAGAAGGAGTGATTACGACTAGGCAGTCAGAGTGAAACCTCTACATAGAGCACGCCCGATGCGGGATAGAAAGCTGTGGCCTGGATACTCGCTGTACATCAGAAAACATAGGAGATATCAGAGAGTCTCGAAACACAGAGATAAAACTGATAAAGATAAAAACACCTAAAGAACTCCTGAAGAGAAGATTGGCAGGAGACTGGATGCAAAGTTCGGGAACATGGTAGAAGTGGAGGATCCAATTAGGAACCGAGAAGAACAAGCCTAGAAAATAAGGATGCAAATTCTAAGAGAGAAGGCAGAATGATGGAACATGATAGTGAGCTTAGGGAATCTCTAAGGAAATGAAAGAGGTGCCTCTTGTAGGTGAATTAAGAGTGAGAGAAAGAAAAGAGGGCTGATCCTAGATTAGAGAACTCGGGGCTGGAAAGGACCCTCATCTGGGAGCAGAGAAAGTGGTCCAGAATCAGAGGCACAGAGAACTCCCAACACCTTCCACAGAAGCGGAGCACCTAAAGACATAGTGCCATTCCCCCCGGAAAATCTAGGCATGGAGGTATTCTCTTAGGCAAATAGGCATCGGAGAATAGTTTGTCCATAGCCCAGTCACTGACTTCAAGAGGAAAAGCTATACCAGCTCTCGAAGCAGGCCGGATAGCTCAAGCAACAGCAGCCAAGCCAAAATCCTTATCCCCTGCATTTCTGAACAATGACAGAGCAGCGGTTCTGTCTAGAACCAGGAGGTATTCAGAAGTCAATTGTTGGGTCCCGGGTTGTGTCCATCAGTTCAGACGCGGCCTTCAGATCAACTCATGATTCCAGGGCCTTGGCATTGACTCTGTTCTCAGGTTCTCTGCTCAGGGGCAAGTAAGCTTCTCCCTCTCCAGCTCCACCCCCTGATTGGGATCTCTCTGCCTCTCTGTCCAAACGTGCATGTGCATGTTCGATAAGATAACAAAGACAAAAACAGTGCACAATAATTGACTGGGGCCAAAGGATGTTTTATTGAATTTGGACCTAGGTTCCTATGGAGGGCAGCCAGGTATAGAGAACCTCCCACCATCCTAAAATGCCCGACCTTCGCTTGGAGCTTCCTTGTTCATTCTCCTGTTCTTTGCCTTCCTGGATCTCCTCACCAACCTGCAGCATCCGCTGTCTGTCGTGCTGTACTGACCCCTTGTTAACACATTGTGCATCCTCTCGGGGCTCCATTGGAACATGCCCATCTTCCTCAAGAGGCACTGTTTGCTTATCGCATGTAACCATTTGGGGGATGGTCATGAGAGGGTGAAGGCAGGCTTGTGCTGCCACATCTCCATGCAGTTCCACAGAGGGTAGCTGATCCACCATGAGGGAGTGCTCAAGGTTCTTCCACATTCGAATCCTCTTCAATGCGTCCTTTTGCACATACAAGTTGTCTTCCTGAAATGGGCACCGAAGTCTTTCAGATGGCTTCACTTGGGCTTGGGTCTCTTCCAACATGCTCTCCGTTGGCTTCTGTGGACTCCAAGAACATGAGTCCGTCCTGGACCTAAGGTTCTAGGGTGTAGACTCTGCCTTGGATGCATGGTCTTTTTGGAAGATTGGGAGGCCTTGTTGGCACCGTTTCTGGAGACCATCGAGGTACTCGTGTGCTTGCTGTGGAAGATTCCAGACATGTCTTTGGCACGGTTGCGGGGGTTCACTTTGAGCTTCCCTTGGGTGGACCTTTTCCTGTTGAGATGCTCCATGATTTGGTGGGAGGGTCTCACCCTTACGCAGGGCTCGGATTTCCTCCCCTGAGGCTTTGCTTGTGGTCTGTTAGTTTCTTGGCCTGTCGTGGCTAAGATGGAATGAGGGATCCTTGCCTTTCTCCGAGGTCCAGAGGGCTGGTGCTGACACTCACGACCAAATACTACGAATTGGGCCATGGAGAAGTTGACACCGACTCGCTTCGCAAACTGCCTTGGTGAGAGACCCAGGCGGCTCCAGCGGTTTGGGATGGCTTGGGGTCCTCTTGGCCCACCCATGACTACTCCAGTCAAGTGTAGTGATCAGGCCTGGGTTGATGAGGAGTGGTTGCTATGACCTCAAGGCTTTGTGACATCACAGATGCTGGCTTCACTGAAGCAGCTGTCCCTCTCCCATGACCTTGGTGTCCTATGGCTTTAAGTAGGAAGCCCCGGGAAGGACAGAACAAGAGCCCTCTGAACCTGATCAAGAACTCAGGATGTCTTGTGGGTTAATGTCCAACTTCCCCTTTCTGGAGACATAGAGGAAGGAAAATGACATTCAGTATACCTTCCTTTAGGCCAACATATCCCCAGAGACGGCAAGGTGTCCTTTTACACTACAATTTCTAGATATCTCAAGAAAAGGTGAGGCCTCGCGGGTATAAGCAGCTCTCCGTGGGGTTTGTCGTCCTGTGGGTGAGAGCGTACTTTGTCAGCGTCTTTTGCCTATGGGTCAGTGATGACTAAGATACGGAAAGTCCCTTTCGGAGGTAAAAGGTGAGGGCATCGCTATATGGTGCTGTCTGTGGCCTCGTCTCCTAGTGTTCTGAAACACGCGGCTAAGGGATGAGGCCTCTGTCTACCTGGCTTTCCCTTAAATACCTTTGCAAAGTCTTTGAGGAGAGTGATATTCTGCATCTGAGCTAACTCTCAATGAAGAGGCCTGGACCGAACCCGTTGTTATTATTAGTTAACTGTACTTGTTGTGGTAACGGGTATAAACATGTGGACCAAGACTCTTTAGTCAGAAGGAAAGGGACGGCCTATACCGAAGGCTTGCAAGGCCCATTCGAGCAGACCTTTGGAGTGAGTCGCAATGCCCTTGCAAGGACTAGTGGATCAGAAAGTTTGGGTCCATTTCGGCACCACAGTATTCCTCTGCCGTCGAGTGAATGAACCCCTGGACCTTGCCTTGACATGAATGTCCCATGCCCTGCTGTTGGGAAATGGAAAAGGCAAGCAAACAAAGGGAAATGTCATATGGCTACCCACAATATGTGCCTCGGGAGGAATACCTTGGCCCACTTAAGGAAGGGAATAATAAAGGGCAAGAAGTCAGAGAAGGAGACCCACCAGGAGTGACTCAGGACTCTGAGAATCCAGATGAGGGCTACCGAAAAGAGAACTGATTAATCGGTGGTCAGGAGTTGTGGCATATATTAGGAGGAGCACTAGGACGTCCATGCAACTAAAGCATCCGTGAATACTCTGTCAAAAATGGATGATGGATGATAGGCAGGCTTTCTCAACAGAACAGCAACAAGAACAACATCAATTCATAGGAAAACAATGTGGCCCTCTCAAAACCAAAGGAAGTCACAGGGAGAAAAGGAAAGAATTATATTGTTTATTATCTTTCCTTATTGAAATGACATGGGTGGGTTTCCTAAAATGTCCTTCTTTGAATTGGGTCTTTATCCTTGTAAATTAGAGTTTACCCACCTCTTCCATCTCTGGATTTGATGAGAGGACATGACAATGCCTTCACTAAATACATAGAAGAGTGGCCCAAGCAAATGACTTGACCTGGCCTTCTGTGTGTTGGCAGGGGTTGGATTACTGCTTCAAAGGCTTCCGTCTAAACTAGAGAGCTGAGATTTTGTAGGTTTCCTGACCTAATCTTGGAAGTTTCTATGTGTCTGGGAATTTATCCTTTTCTCTCAGTTCTTGGATTTGCTAGCATAAATGTGTGGCTATGCCTTTTCGGTTATTCTTTTTTCCTTGCTACCAGTTGTGATGTGGTTTCATACTTGCAGCTGTGTGCTTGTCTCCCTGTTTTATCCCAGTAATGGCTTCTGCGGTTTGTTCCTGTTGTCAAAACTCAAGTGTGAGATCTCCTGATTTTTTTCCTATTGGTTTGTTTGTATTTCCTTAATTTTGATAATCACATGTCTGATTTCAATTTTTCTGTTAACTTTGGAGTTCGGTTTTTCTTCATCTTGTTCCTTCAGTCGTCCTTTTAGGTGGCTTTCTTTTTCGGTGTTTTTAAATTTTGGAAATGCACACATTTAACCCTATATTGTTTCCCCATAAAATGTTTTGGCATCCTCCTCTAAGTTTCTTAGAATTCCTTCGTTCATGGCTCTTCTTTTCCTTTGGATTTTCTTTCTTGCATTCATTGCAGTTCGTGAATGTGTTGTGTTTTCCACTTTAGTGTCTGGCTGTATTTCCAATTTGAAAGTGATATCTTCCTGTTTTCATACCTTCGTGATGATAAGTGCACAGGATAGGTTTTGACTTCTCTTCCATGAATTATGACTGGATTTGGACTCGAGCTCATGACCTGCGATAGACAAAGTTAGGTCTGCTGCTGGGAAGAACATATCTTATTGTCCTCAGAGACGCAATCTTACTCATGGACCCCCCAAAGTTCAGGTGGTCTCGAATGCCCATGTGGACGTCTGTTATTCCTTAGCACCTTCCCATCCAGATAATCTGTCCTGTGCTTAACCTGGATATCATAGTTGCCAACAGTATTGGATAAACGTCGCCATCTCCATTCCTGTGTGTTCATAGGCTTCCAACGTTTAGATACACCTTTTTTCATGGTGGATATGTTGGCAATTCTTCCAGGTTTCTGATGTTTTGATGCTCCATCAAGACAAAACACCTTCCGCTTAGCTTTTTTCTCTCGAAGGCATAAAATGACTCTCGCTGACTTAGGCACAAACACTTTGGCTCTCTTCTCCTTGGGAATAGCATAACCTACATCTTCCCTGTTTCTTCACTTGCAAGCTATGAGTATCTTTATAGTCGAAGGAAATCTCCTATGGGCAACAGAAGGACGAGCCTGTTTAATATTTGCTGTTTTCTTATGGATGTTTCTATTTTTTTTTTTTTGATTCGGAATTTCAACCACTGTTACAAACTGTTTGTATTGACGGGAGTCTTTAGTCCTGAGTACTGAATGTATTATTGATAGGTAATAGTTCACTTTCTCATTTCGGTTGGCTTCTGACTTGGATTCTATTTGCCTTTCACCTATATGGTATTTTCTTGGGGTTGCTTCATTGGTACGATTCCTCGCTTCCTTCCCATATTTTGCATGTCTTATCTTTGTGTGTTTGCATGTGCATGTGTTAATGCTGTGTGGTGTGTGTGTGTTTCACATCACAATTATTATTAAAATACGAGAGAATGGAATTCGGTCTCTTGTGGGTAGCAATTCAATTTGACATGCCTTGAAATCTCACATTCCATTAGTTTCAGGAAATCTCCTTAAAGGAATGTCATCTCTTGTCCTCTTCAAGAATCCCGTGTTCTCACAAAACGGCCTTCCAACAAACAGCACCATTTGAATTCCTCATTAGAGTCATAATGTTTGTCCCAATACCCTTTCTTTTTCGTATGTTTCTTGACTGTCATGAGTTAGTGAAATCGTCTGTTTATTGTCTTTCTGAGAATGATAGATGTGACAAAGTCCAATGCTCTCCGCAAGACTGCCATAAGAGACATGTGGAAGAATTCCTTCTTGCTTATGTCACAGTACAAATTGTGGTGACATGAAGACACTGAGATGGTAGTAGTGTCTAATAACCTCATGCTTCTTCAACCATGAAGGCAACAAAAAGATGACCACAACAACTGCAGTGGGGTGGAAATTGACCTGAAGCCTACAAGGTAAACTCCACAGCGAAATAGAACGGAAGGTGCAGAGATGATGGGAGAAGGTTGGAGACATGGCTCAGGGGAGATTTGGTTGGTTCGTGGATCAGAGGGCTGGAGTCCATGAAGAGGACCAAAGCACAGGAGAGCAGGGCACCCTGGGAACACACAAGGAACCTGTTTCCCAGTGCCGTTGACTGTGAGACGCAGAGGGTCTGAAGGGCACGAGTACTTGACAACACAAGTGTTGAGGGCTGAAGTTTTCCTATCAGCAGGCTTGGCAGACATCAACTTGAAAGAACACCATCTTTTTCCTGCATATGACACCAACAAGCGACCAGGAGCAGACAGCCTGGAGACAATGATCAGAGAGAGACAATACCAAGAGACGCAGTGGGAAGATGATGAGTCGTGGGAGTGATTCCGTGAAAGGCAGTGTTCGTGGAGATGACTCAATGTGGACATAATAAATTTTGGTTCTCACAACAGCAGCATCAAGACAGAGCTTGGCCAAGACAGGTATGTGAGGACAGAGACTCCCTAGCCAGCCAACACAAAATACCAACAGTGGAACACTTGGAGGATTGCCTTCCTCAGTCCAAGATGCTTAGTCCAAGGAGAACAGACTCTCCCATACGGGACGAGAAGAAAGCTTTGACCACATGTTCTCTTCTGAACACAGCATTCTGCAGGCCTGCGTTCTGTTGAGTTGGTAGAGTTTCTCCTTTCACAGGCACACCAGAGCCCACCAAGGTAAACCTCAGCATATTCAGCCCGGACCCTAAAAACAACAAACGGCCGGAAAGGAGAGCTACTGCAAATGACTGGCCTCCAGGACAGGGTCAGCCACAACACAAACAGCAGTGGCATGCATGCCACATACACTCTCACAAACACACACACACACGCATGCACTCAACAAACCTTAAGGGCGAGCCCTGGGTCACTCACGGATCACTTCCTCCTAAATAAATTACCCTCAGGTTAGAAAACAGAATGAGTTTAACGAATACAGAGAGGTGACAGAGACTTAGATCCAATGCAAAGATGGAAGAATCAATTGATTCCCAGGTAAAGGAAGAAGGAGTGATTACGACTAGGCAGTCAGAGTGAAACCTCTACATAGAGCACGCCCGATGCGGGATAGAAAGCTGTGGCCTGGATACTCGCTGTACATCAGAAAACATAGGAGATATCAGAGAGTCTCGAAACACAGAGATAAAACTGATAAAGATAAAAACACCTAAAGAACTCCTGAAGAGAAGATTGGCAGGAGACTGGATGCAAAGTTCGGGAACATGGTAGAAGTGGAGGATCCAATTAGGAACCGAGAAGAACAAGCCTAGAAAATAAGGATGCAAATTCTAAGAGAGAAGGCAGAATGATGGAACATGATAGTGAGCTTAGGGAATCTCTAAGGAAATGAAAGAGGTGCCTCTTGTAGGTGAATTAAGAGTGAGAGAAAGAAAAGAGGGCTGATCCTAGATTAGAGAACTCGGGGCTGGAAAGGACCCTCATCTGGGAGCAGAGAAAGTGGTCCAGAATCAGAGGCACAGAGAACTCCCAACACCTTCCACAGAAGCGGAGCACCTAAAGACATAGTGCCATTCCCCCCGGAAAATCTAGGCATGGAGGTATTCTCTTAGGCAAATAGGCATCGGAGAATAGTTTGTCCATAGCCCAGTCACTGACTTCAAGAGGAAAAGCTATACCAGCTCTCGAAGCAGGCCGGATAGCTCAAGCAACAGCAGCCAAGCCAAAATCCTTATCCCCTGCATTTCTGAACAATGACAGAGCAGCGGTTCTGTCTAGAACCAGGAGGTATTCAGAAGTCAATTGTTGGGTCCCGGGTTGTGTCCATCAGTTCAGACGCGGCCTTCAGATCAACTCATGATTCCAGGGCCTTGGCATTGACTCTGTTCTCAGGTTCTCTGCTCAGGGGCAAGTAAGCTTCTCCCTCTCCAGCTCCACCCCCTGATTGGGATCTCTCTGCCTCTCTGTCCAAACGTGCATGTGCATGTTCGATAAGATAACAAAGACAAAAACAGTGCACAATAATTGACTGGGGCCAAAGGATGTTTTATTGAATTTGGACCTAGGTTCCTATGGAGGGCAGCCAGGTATAGAGAACCTCCCACCATCCTAAAATGCCCGACCTTCGCTTGGAGCTTCCTTGTTCATTCTCCTGTTCTTTGCCTTCCTGGATCTCCTCACCAACCTGCAGCATCCGCTGTCTGTCGTGCTGTACTGACCCCTTGTTAACACATTGTGCATCCTCTCGGGGCTCCATTGGAACATGCCCATCTTCCTCAAGAGGCACTGTTTGCTTATCGCATGTAACCATTTGGGGGATGGTCATGAGAGGGTGAAGGCAGGCTTGTGCTGCCACATCTCCATGCAGTTCCACAGAGGGTAGCTGATCCACCATGAGGGAGTGCTCAAGGTTCTTCCACATTCGAATCCTCTTCAATGCGTCCTTTTGCACATACAAGTTGTCTTCCTGAAATGGGCACCGAAGTCTTTCAGATGGCTTCACTTGGGCTTGGGTCTCTTCCAACATGCTCTCCGTTGGCTTCTGTGGACTCCAAGAACATGAGTCCGTCCTGGACCTAAGGTTCTAGGGTGTAGAGTCTGCCTTGGATGAATGGTGTTTTTGGAAGATTGGGAGGCCTTGTTGGCACCGTTTCTGGAGACCATCGAGGTACTCGTGTGCTTGCTGTGGAAGATTCCAGACATGTCTTTGGCACGGTTGCGGGGGTTCACTTTGAGCTTCCCTTGGATGGACCTTTTCCTGTTGAGATGCTCCATGATTTGGTGGGAGGGTCTCACCCTTACGCAGGGCTCGGATTTCCTCCCCTGAGGCTTTGCTTGTGGTCTGTTAGTTTCTTGGCCTGTCGTGGCTAAGATGGAATGAGGGATCCTTGCCTTTCTCCGAGGTCCAGAGGGCTGGTGCTGACACTCACGACCAAATACTACGAATTGGGCCATGGAGAAGTTGACACCGACTCGCTTCGCAAACTGCCTTGGTGAGAGACCCAGGCGGCTCCAGCGGTTTGGGATGGCTTGGGGTCCTCTTGGCCCACCCATGACTACTCCAGTCAAGTGTAGTGATCAGGCCTGGGTTGATGAGGAGTGGTTGCTATGACCTCAAGGCTTTGTGACATCACAGATGCTGGCTTCACTGAAGCAGCTGTCCCTCTCCCATGACCTTGGTGTCCTATGGCTTTAAGTAGGAAGCCCCGGGAAGGACAGAACAAGAGCCCTCTGAACCTGATCAAGAACTCAGGATGTCTTGTGGGTTAATGTCCAACTTCCCCTTTCTGGAGACATAGAGGAAGGAAAATGACATTCAGTATACCTTCCTTTAGGCCAACATATCCCCAGAGACGGCAAGGTGTCCTTTTACACTACAATTTCTAGATATCTCAAGAAAAGGTGAGGCCTCGCGGGTATAAGCAGCTCTCCGTGGGGTTTGTCGTCCTGTGGGTGAGAGCGTACTTTGTCAGCGTCTTTTGCCTATGGGTCAGTGATGACTAAGATACGGAAAGTCCCTTTCGGAGGTAAAAGGTGAGGGCATCGCTATATGGTGCTGTCTGTGGCCTCGTCTCCTAGTGTTCTGAAACACGCGGCTAAGGGATGAGGCCTCTGTCTACCTGGCTTTCCCTTAAATACCTTTGCAAAGTCTTTGAGGAGAGTGATATTCTGCATCTGAGCTAACTCTCAATGAAGAGGCCTGGACCGAACCCGTTGTTATTATTAGTTAACTGTACTTGTTGTGGTAACGGGTATAAACATGTGGACCAAGACTCTTTAGTCAGAAGGAAAGGGACGGCCTATACCGAAGGCTTGCAAGGCCCATTCGAGCAGAACTTTGGAGTGAGTCGCAATGCCCTTGCAAGGACTAGTGGATCAGAAAGTTTGGGTCCATTTCGGCACCACAGTATTCCTCTGCCGTCGAGTGAATGAACCCCTGGACCTTGCCTTGACATGAATGTCCCATGCCCTGCTGTTGGGAAATGGAAAAGGCAAGCAAACAAAGGGAAATGTCATATGGCTACCCACAATATGTGCCTCGGGAGGAATACCTTGGCCCACTTAAGGAAGGGAATAATAAAGGGCAAGAAGTCAGAGAAGGAGACCCACCAGGAGTGACTCAGGACTCTGAGAATCCAGCTGAGGGCTACCGAAAAGAGAACTGATTAATGGGTGGTCAGGAGTTGTGGCATATATTAGGAGGAGCACTAGGACGTCCATGCAACTAAAGCATCCGTGAATACTCTGTCAAAAATGGATGATGGATGATAGGCAGGCTTTCTCAACAGAACAGCAACAAGAACAACATCAATTCATAGGAAAACAATGTGGCCCTCTCAAAACCAAAGGAAGTCACAGGGAGAAAAGGAAAGAATTATATTGTTTATTATCTTTCCTTATTGAAATGACATGGGTGGGTTTCCTAAAATGTCCTTCTTTGAATTGGGTCTTTATCCTTGTAAATTAGAGTTTACCCACCTCTTCCATCTCTGGATTTGATGAGAGGACATGACAATGCCTTCACTAAATACATAGAAGAGTGGCCCAAGCAAATGACTTGACCTGGCCTTCTGTGTGTTGGCAGGGGTTGGATTACTGCTTCAAAGGCTTCCGTCTAAACTAGAGAGCTGAGATTTTGTAGGTTTCCTGACCTAATCTTGGAAGTTTCTATGTGTCTGGGAATTTATCCTTTTCTCTCAGTTCTTGGATTTGCTAGCATAAATGTGTGGCTATGCCTTTTCGGTTATTCTTTTTTCCTTGCTACCAGTTGTGATGTGGTTTCATACTTGCAGCTGTGTGCTTGTCTCCCTGTTTTATCCCAGTAATGGCTTCTGCGGTTTGTTCCTGTTGTCAAAACTCAAGTGTGAGATCTCCTGATTTTTTTCCTATTGGTTTGTTTGTATTTCCTTAATTTTGATAATCACATGTCTGATTTCAATTTTTCTGTTAACTTTGGAGTTCGGTTTTTCTTCATCTTGTTCCTTCAGTCGTCCTTTTAGGTGGCTTTCTTTTTCGGTGTTTTTAAATTTTGGAAATGCACACATTTAACCCTATATTGTTTCCCCATAAAATGTTTTGGCATCCTCCTCTAAGTTTCTTAGAATTCCTTCGTTCATGGCTCTTCTTTTCCTTTGGATTTTCTTTCTTGCATTCATTGCAGTTCGTGAATGTGTTGTGTTTTCCACTTTAGTGTCTGGCTGTATTTCCAATTTGAAAGTGATATCTTCCTGTTTTCATACCTTCGTGATGATAAGTGCACAGGATAGGTTTTGACTTCTCTTCCATGAATTATGACTGGATTTGGACTCGAGCTCATGACCTGCGATAGACAAAGTTAGGTCTGCTGCTGGGAAGAACATATCTTATTGTCCTCAGAGACGCAATCTTACTCATGGACCCCCCAAAGTTCAGGTGGTCTCGAATGCCCATGTGGACGTCTGTTATTCCTTAGCACCTTCCCATCCAGATAATCTGTCCTGTGCTTAACCTGGATATCATAGTTGCCAACAGTATTGGATAAACGTCGCCATCTCCATTCCTGTGTGTTCATAGGCTTCCAACGTTTAGATACACCTTTTTTCATGGTGGATATGTTGGCAATTCTTCCAGGTTTCTGATGTTTTGATGCTCCATCAAGACAAAACACCTTCCGCTTAGCTTTTTTCTCTCGAAGGCATAAAATGACTCTCGCTGACTTAGGCACAAACACTTTGGCTCTCTTCTCCTTGGGAATAGCATAACCTACATCTTCCCTGTTTCTTCACTTGCAAGCTATGAGTATCTTTATAGTCGAAGGAAATCTCCTATGGGCAACAGAAGGACGAGCCTGTTTAATATTTGCTGTTTTCTTATGGATGTTTCTATTTTTTTTTTTTTTTGATTCGGAATTTCAACCACTGTTACAAACTGTTTGTATTGACGGGAGTCTTTAGTCCTGAGTACTGAATGTATTATTGATAGGTAGTAGTTCACTTTCTCATTTCGGTTGGCTTCTGACTTGGATTCTATTTGCCTTTCACCTATATGGTATTTTCTTGGGGTTGCTTCATTGGTACGATTCCTCGCTTCCTTCCCATATTTTGCATGTCTTATCTTTGTGTGTTTGCATGTGCATGTGTTAATGCTGTGTGGTGTGTGTGTGTTTCACATCACAATTATTATTAAAATACGAGAGAATGGAATTCGGTCTCTTGTGGGTAGCAATTCAATTTGACATGCCTTGAAATCTCACATTCCATTAGTTTCAGGAAATCTCCTTAAAGGAATGTCATCTCTTGTCCTCTTCAAGAATCCCGTGTTCTCACAAAACGGCCTTCCAACAAACAGCACCATTTGAATTCCTCATTAGAGTCATAATGTTTGTCCCAATACCCTTTCTTTTTCGTATGTTTCTTGACTGTCATGAGTTAGTGAAATCGTCTGTTTATTGTCTTTCTGAGAATGATAGATGTGACAAAGTCCAATGCTCTCCGCAAGACTGCCATAAGAGACATGTGGAAGAATTCCTTCTTGCTTATGTCACAGTACAAATTGTGGTGACATGAAGACACTGAGATGGTAGTAGTGTCTAATAACCTCATGCTTCTTCAACCATGAAGGCAACAAAAAGATGACCACAACAACTGCAGTGGGGTGGAAATTGACCTGAAGCCTACAAGGTAAACTCCAGAGCGAAATAGAACGGAAGGTGCAGAGATGATGGGAGAAGGTTGGAGACATGGCTCAGGGGAGATTTGGTTGGTTCGTGGATCAGAGGGCTGGAGTCCATGAAGAGGACCAAAGCACAGGAGAGCAGGGCACCCTGGGAACACACAAGGAACCTGTTTCCCAGTGCCGTTGACTGTGAGACGCAGAGGGTCTGAAGGGCACGAGTACTTGACAACACAAGTGTTGAGGGCTGAAGTTTTCCTATCAGCAGGCTTGGCAGACATCAACTTGAAAGAACACCATCTTTTTCCTGCATATGACACCAACAAGCGACCAGGAGCAGACAGCCTGGAGACAATGATCAGAGAGAGACAATACCAAGAGACGCAGTGGGAAGATGATGAGTCGTGGGAGTGATTCCGTGAAAGGCAGTGTTCGTGGAGATGACTCAATGTGGACATAATAAATTTTGGCTCTCACAACAGCAGCATCAAGACAGAGCTTGGCCAAGACAGGTATGTGAGGACAGAGACTCCCTAGCCAGCCAACACAAAATACCAACAGTGGAACACTTGGAGGATTGCCTTCCTCAGTCCAAGATGCTTAGTCCAAGGAGAACAGACTCTCCCATACGGGACGAGAAGAAAGCTTTGACCACATGTTCTCTTCTGAACACAGCATTCTGCAGGCCTGCGTTCTGTTGAGTTGGTAGAGTTTCTCCTTTCACAGGCACACCAGAGCCCACCAAGGTAAACCTCAGCATATTCAGCCCGGACCCTAAAAACAACAAACGGCCGGAAAGGAGAGCTACTGCAAATGACTGGCCTCCAGGACAGGGTCAGCCACAACACAAACAGCAGTGGCATGCATGCCACATACACTCTCACAAACACACACACACACGCATGCACTCAACAAACCTTAAGGGCGAGCCCTGGGTCACTCACGGATCACTTCCTCCTAAATAAATTACCCTCAGGTTAGAAAACAGAATGAGTTTAACGAATACAGAGAGGTGACAGAGACTTAGATCCAATGCAAAGATGGAAGAATCAATTGATTCCCAGGTAAAGGAAGAAGGAGTGATTACGACTAGGCAGTCAGAGTGAAACCTCTACATAGAGCACGCCCGATGCGGGATAGAAAGCTGTGGCCTGGATACTCGCTGTACATCAGAAAACATAGGAGATATCAGAGAGTCTCGAAACACAGAGATAAAACTGATAAAGATAAAAACACCTAAAGAACTCCTGAAGAGAAGATTGGCAGGAGACTGGATGCAAAGTTCGGGAACATGGTAGAAGTGGAGGATCCAATTAGGAACCGAGAAGAACAAGCCTAGAAAATAAGGATGCAAATTCTAAGAGAGAAGGCAGAATGATGGAACATGATAGTGAGCTTAGGGAATCTCTAAGGAAATGAAAGAGGTGCCTCTTGTAGGTGAATTAAGAGTGAGAGAAAGAAAAGAGGGCTGATCCTAGATTAGAGAACTCGGGGCTGGAAAGGACCCTCATCTGGGAGCAGAGAAAGTGGTCCAGAATCAGAGGCACAGAGAACTCCCAACACCTTCCACAGAAGCGGAGCACCTAAAGACATAGTGCCATTCCCCCCGGAAAATCTAGGCATGGAGGTATTCTCTTAGGCAAATAGGCATCGGAGAATAGTTTGTCCATAGCCCAGTCACTGACTTCAAGAGGAAAAGCTATACCAGCTCTCGAAGCAGGCCGGATAGCTCAAGCAACAGCAGCCAAGCCAAAATCCTTATCCCCTGCATTTCTGAACAATGACAGAGCAGCGGTTCTGTCTAGAACCAGGAGGTATTCAGAAGTCAATTGTTGGGTCCCGGGTTGTGTCCATCAGTTCAGACGCGGCCTTCAGATCAACTCATGATTCCAGGGCCTTGGCATTGACTCTGTTCTCAGGTTCTCTGCTCAGGGGCAAGTAAGCTTCTCCCTCTCCAGCTCCACCCCCTGATTGGGATCTCTCTGCCTCTCTGTCCAAACGTGCATGTGCATGTTCGATAAGATAACAAAGACAAAAACAGTGCACAATAATTGACTGGGGCCAAAGGATGTTTTATTGAATTTGGACCTAGGTTCCTATGGAGGGCAGCCAGGTATAGAGAACCTCCCACCATCCTAAAATGCCCGACCTTCGCTTGGAGCTTCCTTGTTCATTCTCCTGTTCTTTGCCTTCCTGGATCTCCTCACCAACCTGCAGCATCCGCTGTCTGTCGTGCTGTACTGACCCCTTGTTAACACATTGTACATCCTCTCGGGGCTCCATTGGAACATGCCCATCTTCCTCAAGAGGCACTGTTTGCTTATCGCATGTAACCATTTGGGGGATGGTCATGAGAGGGTGAAGGCAGGCTTGTGCTGCCACATCTCCATGCAGTTCCACAGAGGGTAGCTGATCCACCATGAGGGAGTGCTCAAGGTTCTTCCACATTCGAATCCTCTTCAATGCGTCCTTTTGCACATACAAGTTGTCTTCCTGAAATGGGCACCGAAGTCTTTCAGATGGCTTCACTTGGGCTTGGGTCTCTTCCAACATGCTCTCCGTTGGCTTCTGTGGACTCCAAGAACATGAGTCCGTCCTGGACCTAAGGTTCTAGGGTGTAGAGTCTGCCTTGGATGAATGGTGTTTTTGGAAGATTGGGAGGCCTTGTTGGCACCGTTTCTGGAGACCATCGAGGTACTCGTGTGCTTGCTGTGGAAGATTCCAGACATGTCTTTGGCACGGTTGCGGGGGTTCACTTTGAGCTTCCCTTGGGTGGACCTTTTCCTGTTGAGATGCTCCATGATTTGGTGGGAGGGTCTCACCCTTACGCAGGGCTCGGATTTCCTCCCCTGAGGCTTTGCTTGTGGTCTGTTAGTTTCTTGGCCTGTCGTGGCTAAGATGGAATGAGGGATCCTTGCCTTTCTCCGAGGTCCAGAGGGCTGGTGCTGACACTCACGACCAAATACTACGAATTGGGCCATGGAGAAGTTGACACCGACTCGCTTCGCAAACTGCCTTGGTGAGAGACCCAGGCGGCTCCAGCGGTTTGGGATGGCTTGGGGTCCTCTTGGCCCACCCATGACTACTCCAGTCAAGTGTAGTGATCAGGCCTGGGTTGATGAGGAGTGGTTGCTATGACCTCAAGGCTTTGTGACATCACAGATGCTGGCTTCACTGAAGCAGCTGTCCCTCTCCCATGACCTTGGTGTCCTATGGCTTTAAGTAGGAAGCCCCGGGAAGGACAGAACAAGAGCCCTCTGAACCTGATCAAGAACTCAGGATGTCTTGTGGGTTAATGTCCAACTTCCCCTTTCTGGAGACATAGAGGAAGGAAAATGACATTCAGTATACCTTCCTTTAGGCCAACATATCCCCAGAGACGGCAAGGTGTCCTTTTACACTACAATTTCTAGATATCTCAAGAAAAGGTGAGGCCTCGCGGGTATAAGCAGCTCTCCGTGGGGTTTGTCGTCCTGTGGGTGAGAGCGTACTTTGTCAGCGTCTTTTGCCTATGGGTCAGTGATGACTAAGATACGGAAAGTCCCTTTCGGAGGTAAAAGGTGAGGGCATCGCTATATGGTGCTGTCTGTGGCCTCGTCTCCTAGTGTTCTGAAACACGCGGCTAAGGGATGAGGCCTCTGTCTACCTGGCTTTCCCTTAAATACCTTTGCAAAGTCTTTGAGGAGAGTGATATTCTGCATCTGAGCTAACTCTCAATGAAGAGGCCTGGACCGAACCCGTTGTTATTATTAGTTAACTGTACTTGTTGTGGTAACGGGTATAAACATGTGGACCAAGACTCTTTAGTCAGAAGGAAAGGGACGGCCTATACCGAAGGCTTGCAAGGCCCATTCGAGCAGAACTTTGGAGTGAGTCGCAATGCCCTTGCAAGGACTAGTGGATCAGAAAGTTTGGGTCCATTTCGGCACCACAGTATTCCTCTGCCGTCGAGTGAATGAACCCCTGGACCTTGCCTTGACATGAATGTCCCATGCCCTGCTGTTGGGAAATGGAAAAGGCAAGCAAACAAAGGGAAATGTCATATGGCTACCCACAATATGTGCCTCGGGAGGAATACCTTGGCCCACTTAAGGAAGGGAATAATAAAGGGCAAGAAGTCAGAGAAGGAGACCCACCAGGAGTGACTCAGGACTCTGAGAATCCAGCTGAGGGCTACCGAAAAGAGAACTGATTAATGGGTGGTCAGGAGTTGTGGCATATATTAGGAGGAGCACTAGGACGTCCATGCAACTAAAGCATCCGTGAATACTCTGTCAAAAATGGATGATGGATGATAGGCAGGCTTTCTCAACAGATAGCAACAACAACATCAATTCATAGGAAAACAATGTGGCCCTCTCAAAACCAAAGGAAGTCACAGGGAGAAAAGGAAAGAATTATATTGTTTATTATCTTTCCTTATTGAAATGACATTGGGTGGGTTTCCTAAAATGTCCTTCTTTGAATTGGGTCTTTATCCTTGTGAATTAGAGCTTACCCGCCTCTTCCATCTCTGGATTTGATGAGAGGACATGACAATGCCTTCACTAAATACCTAGAAGAGTGGCCCAGGAAAATGATCTTTTAGGCCAACCTTTCTCCAGAGATGGCAAAGTTTTCCTATTTCCTCTGAAATATCTAGAGATATCAGAAACAACAAGTCCTCTGGTATATCATCCCGTCTCTCTGAGTTTTGTCATCCTTTGCATGAGAGAGTGACATTATACATTATAGCTAATCCTTAAGGAGGAGCAATGGACAGCACTCCTTGTTACCATTATTTATCTCTACCTACTGTGTTAATGGGTATAACCCTGTTGACCAAGTCTCTTTAATCAAAGGAAAATTAATGGCTTATATCGATGGTCTGCAAGGCTCACTTGAACAGAACTGAGGATTGAGCTGCTATGTCCTTGCAAAGACTAGTGGATAAAGAAGGTGTGGTCCATATTGGCAACAGAGTATTCCTCAGCAATTAGGGAGGATGAACTCTTGATTCTTGCACTGGCATGAATGCCACAGGACTGGGTTTGTGAAATGAAATGGGCAAGGAGACATAGGGAAATATCATATGGCTTCTCTCATATGTGCCCTAGGACGAATACCACGGCCCTTAGTAGAAAGAAGGAAAAACTGAAGGGGATAAGTCAGAGAAGGAGACAAACCAGGAGTAACTCAGAACTCTGAGGAATCAAGCTGAGAGTCAAGGAAAAAAGAGACATGCAGGGAATGAGGGAACGGGCTAATGGGTGTTGAAGAGTTCTGGCATATCTTAGGCGGAGTACTAGGTCATATATGGAACTGAAGCATCAGTGAATACTCTGTCAAAAATGGATGATGGATGACAGGCTGGCTTCGTCAACAGTACAAAATAATACAAAAACAAGCTGGCCCTTTCAAATGCAGGTGAAGACAGACAGAGAAAAGGAAAGAATTATATTTTTATTATGTTTAATTATTGAAATGGAATATAATTTATTTCCTAAAATGTCATTATTTGAATTGGGTCTTTATACTAGTAAAGTGGAGTTCATCCACCTCCTCCATTTGTGGAATTGATGAGAAGAAAATGGCATTGCCTTCTCTAAATGTCTAGAAGAGTTGAACAGGAAATGATTTGCACCTCGCCATCTGTGTGTTGACAGGGGTTTGATTACTGCTTCAAACGCTTTAGTCACTACTACAGAGCTGAGATTTTGTAGGTTTCCTGACCTAATCTTTGGAGTGAATATGTGTCTTGGAATTTATCCTTTTCTCTCAGTTCTTTTCTTTTGGGTTTGCTTCATTAGTGCTATTCTTCACTTCCTCCCCATCTTTTGTGTGTCTTATCTGTGTGTGTGTGTGTGTGTGTGTGTGTGTGTGTGTGTGCTGAGTGTGTTTCAAATAACAATTATAATTAAATTGATGGAGATAGGAAGTCGGTATTTAATGGATAGCAGTTCCATTTGACATGCCTTGAAAACTCACATTCCCTCTCTTTCAGCCACATTTCCTACAAAGAATGTCATCTTTTGTCCTCTTTGATAAACACATATTTTCTCAAACCTGACCTCAACAAACACCACATTTTGTGTGCCTGGGTAGTGTCGTATTATTTGTCCATTTTTCCCTTGCTTTTTCATATGTCTCTTGACAGTCATGAGAGAGTGAAATTGTATGTTATTTGTCTTTCTGGGACTGATAGATGTGACGTAGGCTAATGCTCTCCACAATTCTGCCACATGAGGCAAGTGGAAAGAATTCATTCTTGCTTATGGCTGGGTAAGATTCTGTGGGGCTTTTTCAGGACAGTGAGATGGTAGTAGTGTCTGGTAACTCCAGACTTGTCTTTATCCAGGAACACAACAGGAAGATTACCACATCAACTTCAACATGGCAGAAATGAACTGGAGCCCACAAAGCAAACTCCATAGCAAAAGAGAGAATAAGTTGCAATCACTATGGGAGAAGACTGGAGACATGGTTTAGGGGAAAAGTGGAAAGTTGGTAATTCAGAAGGCAGTGAGACAATGCAATGGACAAAGCCACAAGAGATCGGAGCACACTTGGAACCCACAAGGAGTACGTTCTCCAATTCCATTGATTCTGACCATCAGGGTGTCTGAATCATACTAGTTCATGCCAACAAAGGGCCTTGAGGCCTGGAGATTTTAGATCAGCAGCCTTGGCATATCAACTCAAAAGAACACTGTATTTCTCTGTCAGAGAACACCAACAAATAGCCAGGTGAAGACAGCCTGGAAACCACGATTAGAGACAATACCAGGTGACACAGTGGGAAGATGGTGGGTTCTGGCTGTACATTAGTGAGAGGCAGTGTTCTTGGAGATGATTTGATGGGGGCAAAAGAAATTTGGGGCTCTCGCACAGGCAGCATCAAGCCCGAGCTACTGGCCAAAGACAGGTTGGTGAGGGCTTTAATTGCCTCTCCTGCAAACACGAAATTCTAACCATGGAACACATAGGGTACTGTGTTCCTCAGTCCAACTTGCTTCATTTTAAGAGAACAGATTCTCCCATAGGGGACTAGAAGAAAGCCCTGTCCATAGGCTGTCCCCTGACCACAGAATGCTACAGGCATTCATTCTGTTGTGAAGGTTGAATTTCTCCTTTCACAGGCACACCAGATCCCACCAAGCTAAACCTCAGCCTATTCAGCCCAGACCCCAAACACACCAAAAGGCTGGCAAAGAGAGCCTCTGCAGATGACTGGTCTCAAGGACAGGGGGCAGCTATGATACAACAGCAGAGGGCATGCATGCCACACACACATACCTGAGACTCCCTCAAGGGCCAGCCCTTGGGCACTCCATGATATCTTATTTCTAAAGAAATTACCATCAGGATAAAAAACAGAATTGATTTTTCAAATACTGAGAAAGAGTCAGAGACCTATATCCAAGACAAAGATGGAAGAATCAATTGTTGCCAAGGAAGAAGACAAGAAATTATCATGGCCAGGTAATCGGAGTGAAACCTCACATATAACACGCCCAATGGAGGATTGAAAGCAGAAAGATATCAGGGAGTCTCAAAACACATAGCTTAAACTGATAGAAATAAAATAAAGTAAAATAAAATAAAATAAAATAAAATAAATAAAGAATTTCTAAAGAAAAGATTGGTAGCAGACTGAAGGAAAAGTCCAAGAAGCTGGCAGAAGCAAAGGACCAAATTTTTGACCTGGCAGAAAACGAATGGTAAATAAGGAAACAAATCCAAAGAAAGAAGGAAGAATGATGAAACATGACAATGAGCTTAGGAAAGTCATTGACTCCAAGGAATAGAAAGAGGTGCTTATTGTAGGAGAAGTAGGAGTGAGAGAAAAAAAAGAGGGCTGAACATGGATTTGAGAATTCAGAGCTAAAACTGTCCCTCATCTGGGAGCAGAAACAGAGATCCAGATTCAGAGGCAAGGAGGACTCACATCACCATCCACAGAAGCATGGAACCACAAGACATAGTTTCATTCAATGGAGGAATTCTCTTTACCTAAATATGCGTGGGAGTGTAGTTTGTACATAGCCAAATCACTTACCTCAAGAGGACAAACTATACCAGCTCTCAAAGCAGGCCAGGTTGCTCAAGCAACACCAGCCCAAGCCAAAATCCATTTCCCCTTCATTTGTGAACAATGACAGAGCAGTGGTTCACGTCTAGAACTAGGACGTATTCAGAAGTCAAAGGTTGTGTCATGGATTGTGTCTATCAGTTCAGAGGCGGCCTTCAGCTCAACTCATGATCCCAGGGTCTTGGCATCGACTCTGGTCTCAGGTTCCCTGCTCAGGGGTAAGTCCCTCTCCAGCTCTACACCCTGATTGTGATCTCTCTGTCTCTCTGTCAAATATGTGCATGTGCATTGTTTGACAAAAAGACAAAAACACAACCGGGGTACAAGGATTGACTGTGGCCAGGGGATGTTTTCTTTAATTTGGACCTAGATCTCTATGGAAGGCAGCCAGGTTCAGAGAACCTCCCACCATCCTCAAATGCTAGACCTTCGCTCAGAGCTCCAATGTTCATTCTCCAGTTCCTTGTCTTCCTGAATATCCTCACCAACCTGTAGCATACGCTGTCTGTGGCTCTCTAATGGCCCTTTGTTGTCCCACTGTTCATCTTCTGCTGCCTCCATTAGAACACGCCCATCTTCCACAAGAGGCATTGTTTGCTTATCCCATGAAACTATTTGGGGGATGTTCATGAGAGGGTGAAGGCAGGCTTGTGCTGTCACATCTACATGTACTCCTCCAGAGGGTATCTGCACGACCCTGTGGGAATGCTCCAGGTTCTTTGACATTTGAATCCTCTTCAATGCGTCCTTTTGAAGATACAAGTTGTCTTCCTGAAACGGGCACGGAAGTCTTTCAGATGGCTTCACTTGGGCTATGGGTCTTTTCCAACATGCTCCATGCTTGCTCCTGTGGACTCCAAGTACATGAGTCCATTCTGGACCTAAGGTTCTAGGATGTAGAATCTGCTTTTGGTAAATCGTCAGTTTTGAAGATTTGGAAGTCATTTTGGCTCTATTTCTAGGGATGCTACAGCTACTCATTATAAGGTCCGCTAGGCCAGAGGGAGTCATTTTGTGTTTCTGCAGTAAACTTATATTGAACCCATGCTGTAAACAAAATTGACCCTACTCCTCCCAGAGGAGCTTACTCTCAAAGCCTAGATACAAGGGTGAATCAGGCCAGGTGAAGACATCCCATTAGAGGGGCACGCATATATCTACTAGGGTAAATTGAGATCCAATTGTCCACCCATGTGTTACCTAGCATTTTTGTTTTTGTGGTGTAGCAGACTTAGCACGACTGTGCAGTTTTTTCTGTATTGTTATCTCATTGGCCACGTCTGTATAGCCTGGCTAAACTACCGCTATAAATGTTAGTCTCTGAGGCTGGGAGGGGTTGCCTCTTTGCAAGAGAAGGCCCTGACCGGTCAATATGATTCTCGATGCTTTGTGCAAAATTAACGTTTGCTTGACCTTCACTTTGTATCAGTCTCGCTCTTTTGAATAAGGACCCTATCTTTGGAGGGCCACCCGAATTCAAATGATGAGAACTGAAACAGCATTGGAATTTTTGGAAAAGCCTCTGGAGGTAAGATCATGGGATCCTGCATGGAGCTGCAGTGTACAGTCTCCTACCAATCTTCTCTTCAGGAGTTCTTTAGGTGCTTTTATCTTTATCAGTTTTATCTCTGTGGTTCGAGACTCTCTGATATCTCCTATGTTTTCTGACGTACAGCGAGTATCCAGGCCCCTGCTTTCAATCCTGCATCGGGCGTTTTCTATGTAGAGGGTTCACTCTGATTGCCTAGCCATAATCATTCCTTCTTCCTTTACCTGGGCATCAATTGATTTTTTCATCTTTGCATTGGATCTAAGTCTCTGTCACCTCTCTGTATTCGTTAAACTCATTCTGCTTTCTAAACTGAGGGTAATTTATTTAGGAGGAAGAGATCCGGAGTACCCAGGGCTGGCCCTTAAGGTTTGTTGAGTGCGTGCGTGTGTGTGTGTTTGTGAGTGTGTATGTGGCATGCATGCCACTGCTGTTTGTGTTGTGGCTGACCCTGTCCTGGAGGCCAGTCATTTGCTGTAGCTCTCCTTTCCGGCCGTTTGTTGTTTTTAGGGTCCAGGTTGAATATGCAGAGGTTTACCTTGGTGGGCTCTGGTGTGCCTGTGAAAGGAGAAATTCGAGCAACTCAGCAGAACGCAGGCCTGCAGAATGCTGTGTTCAGAAGAGAACATGTGGTCAAAGCTTTCTTCTCGTCCCCTATGGGAGAGTCGTTGTCCTTGGACTAAGCATCTTGGACTGAGGAAGGCAGTTTTCCAAGTATTCCACTGTCGGGATTTCGAGTTGGCTGGCTAGGCAGCCTATGTCCTCACATACCTGTCTTGGCCAGTAGCTTTGTCTTGATGCTGCTGTTGCGAGAGCCCAAAATTTATTATGTCCACATTGAGACATCTCCACGAACACTGCCTTTCACGGAATCACTCCCACTACTCACCATCTTCCCAGTGCGTCACTTAGTATTGTCTCTCTCTGATCATTGTCTCCAGGCTGTCTGCTCCTGGTCGCTTGTTGGTGTCATATGCAGGAAAAAGATGGTGTTCCTTCAAGTTGATGTCTGCCAAGCCTGCTGATAGGAAAACTTCAGACTTCAACACTTGTGTTGTAAAGTACTCGTGCCCTTCAGACCCTCTGCGTCTCACAGTCAACGGCACTGGGAAACAGGTTCCTTGTGGGTTCCCAGTGTGCCCTGCTCTCCTGTGCCTTGGTACTCTTCATGGGATCCAGCCCTCTGATCCACTAACCAACCAAATCTCCCCTGAGCCATGTCTCCAACCTTCTCCCATCATCTCTGCAACTTCCGTTTTCTTTCGCTGTGGAGTTTATCTTGTAGGCTTCAGGTCAATTTCCACCCCAATGCAGTTGTTGTGTTCATCTTCCTGTTGCCTTCATAGCTGAAGACAAGCATGAGGTTATTAGACACTACTACCATCTCACTCTCCTCCATGTC
This sequence comes from Mustela nivalis, assembly GCF_964662115.1. Classification (NCBI taxonomy): domain Eukaryota; kingdom Metazoa; phylum Chordata; class Mammalia; order Carnivora; family Mustelidae; genus Mustela; species Mustela nivalis. Next base: position 1,199,542 of record NW_028136418.1, read on the forward strand.
ACCGCAATTCGTACTGAGACATAAGCAAGAAGGAATTCTTCCACTTGTCTCTTATGGCAGTCTTGCGGAGAGCATTGGGCTTTGTCACATCTATCATTCTCAGAACGACATCAGACAGACGATTTCACTAACTCATGACACTCAAGAATCATACGAAAAAGAAAGGGTATTGGTACAAACAGTATGACTCTAATGAGAAATTCAAATGGTGCTGTTCTTTGGAAAGCAGTTTTGTGAGAACACGTGTTACTTGAAGAGGACAAGAGATGACATTCCTTTAAGGAGATTTCCTGAAACTGATGGAATGTGAGATTTCAAGGCATGTCAAATTGAATTGCTACCCACAAGAGACCGAATTCCATTCTCTCGTATTTTAATAATAATTGTGATGTGAAACACACACACACCACACAGCATTAACACATGCACATGCAAACACACAAAGATAAGACATGCAAAATATGGGAAGGAAGCGAGGAATCGTACCAATGAAGCAACCCCAAGAAAATACCATATAGGTGAAAGGCAAATAGAATCCAAGTCAGAAGCCAACTGAAATGAGAAAGTGAACTATTACCTATCAATAATACATTCAGTATCAGGACTAAAGTCTCCCGTCAATACAAACAGTTTGTAACAGTGGTTGAAATTCCAAATCAAAAAAAAAAAAAAAAGGTAGAAAACATCCATAAGAAAACAACAAATATTAAACTAGCTCGTCCTTCTGTTGACCATAGGAGATTTCCTTCGACTATAAAGATACTCATAGCTTGCAAGTGAAGAAACAGGGAAGATGTAGGTTATGCTATTCCCAAGGAGAAGAGAGCCAAAGTGTTTGTGCCTAAGTCAGCGAGAGTCATTTTATGCCTTCGAGAGACAAAAGATAAGCGGAAGTTGTTTTGTCTTGATGGAGCATCAAAACAACAGAAACCTGGAAGAATTGCCAACATATACACCACGAACAAGGGTGTATCTAAACGTTGGAAGGTATGAACACACAGGAAGGGAGATGGTAAATTTTATCCAATACTGTTGGCAATTATGATATCTACGTTAAGCACAGGACAGATCATCTGGATGGGAAGGTGCTAAGGAATAACAGACGTCCACATGGGCATTCGAGACCACCTGAACTTTGGGGATCGATGAGAAAGATTGCGTCTCTGAGGACAATAAGATATGTTCTTCCCAGCAGCAGACCTAACTTTGTCTATCGCAGGTCATGAGCTCGAGTCCAAATCCAGTCATAATTCATGGAAGAGAAGTCAAAACCTATCCTGTGCACTTATCATCACGAAGGTATGAAAACAGGAAGATATCACTTTCAAATTGGAAATACAGCCAGACACTAAAGTCGAAAACACAACACATTCACGAACTGCAATGAATGCAAGAAAGAAAATCCAAAGGAAAAGAAGAGCCATGAACGAAGGAATTCTAAGAAACTTAGAGGAGGATGCCAAAACATTTTATGGGGAAACCATATAGGGTTAAAAGCATGCATTTCCAAAATTTAAAAACACTGAAAAAGAAATCCCCCTATAAGGACGACTGAAGGAACAAGATGAAGAAAAACCGAACTCCAAAGTTAACAGAAAAATTGAAATCATACATGTGATTATCAAAATTAAGGAAATACAAACAAACCAATAGGAAATGAATCAGGAGACCTCACACTTCAGTTTTCACAACACGAACAAACCACAGAAGCCATTACTGGGATAAAACAGGGAGACAAGCACACAGCTGCAAGTATGAAACCACATGACAACTCGGAGAAAGGAAAAAAGAAAAACCGAAGAGGCACATCCACACATTTATGCTAGCAAATCCAAGAACTGAGAGAAAAGGATAAATTCGCAGACACATAGGAACATCCAAGTTAGGTCAGTAATCCTACAAAATCTCAGCTCTAGTAGTGACGGAACCATTTGAAGCAGTAATCCAACCCCAGCCAACACACAGAAGGCCAGGTCAAGACATTTTCTTGAGCCACTCCTCTAGGTATTTAGTGAAGGCATTGTGATGTCCTCTCATCAAATCCAGAGATGGAAGAGGTGGGTAAACTCTAATTCACAAGGATAAAGACCCAATTCAAAAAAGGACATTTTAGGAAACCAATTGAATGTCATTTCAATAAAGGAAAGACAATAAACAATATAATTCTTTCCTTTTCTCCTGTGACTGCCTTTGGTTTAGAGAGGGCCATAATGTTTTCCTCTGAAATTATGTTGTTCTTGTTGCTGTTCTGTTGAGAAAGCCTGCCTATCATCCATCATCCGTTTTTGACAGAGTATTCAGGGATGCTTTAGTTGCATGTACGTCCAGTGCTCCTCTTAATATATTCCACAACTCCTGACTACCCATTAAGCAGTTCTCTTTTTGGTAAACCTCAGCTGGATTCTCAGAGTCCTGAGTCACTCCTGGTGGGTCTCCTTCTCTGACTTCTTGCCCGTCAGTATTCCCTTCCTTTTCCATTTCCCAACAGCAGGGCATGGGACATTCATGTCAAGGCAAGGTCCAGGGGTTCATTCACTTCGACGACAGAGGAATACTGTGGTGCCGAAATGGACCCAAACTTCCTGATCCACTAGTCCTTGCAAAGGCATTGCGGCTCACTCCAAAAGTCTGCTCGAATGGGCCTTGCAAGCCGTCGGTATAGGCCGTCCCTTTCCTTCTGACTAAAGAGACTTGGTCCACATGTCTATACCCGTTACCACAACAAGTACAGTTAACTAATAATGACAACGTTTTCGGTCCAGGCCTCTTCATTGAGAGTTAGCTCAGATGCAGAATATCACTCTCCTCAAAGACTTTGCAAAGGTATTTAAGGGAAAGCCAGGTAGACAGAGGCCTCATCCCTTAGCCGTGTGTTTCAGAACACTAGGAGACTAGGCCCCAGACAGCACCATATATCGATGCCATCACCTTTTACCTCGGAAAGGGACTTTCCGTACCTTAGTCATCACAGACGCATAGGCGAAAGACGCTGACAAAGTACGCTCTCACCCACAGGACGAGAAAACCCACGGAGAGCTATTCATACCCGCGAGGCCTCACCTTTTCTTGAAATATCTAGAAATTGTAGTGGAAAAGGACACCTTGCCATCTCCGGGGATATGTTGGCCTAAAGGAAGGTATACTGAATGTCATTTTCCTTCCTCTATGTCTCCAGAAAGGGGAAGTTGGACATTAACCCACAAGACATCCTGAGTTTTTGATCAGGTTCAGAGGGCTCTTGTTCTGTCCTTCCCGGAGCTTCCTACTTAAAGCCATAGGACACCAAGGTCATGGGAGAGGGACAGCTGCTTCAGTGAAGCCAGCATCTGTGATGTCACAAAGCTTTGAGGTCATAGCAACCACTCCTCATCAACCCAGGCCTGATCACTACACTTGACTGGAGTAGTCATGGGTGGGCCAAGAGGACCCCAGGCCGTCCCAAACCTCTGGAGCTGCCTGGGTCTCTCACCAAGGCAGTTTGCGAAGCGAGTCGGTGTCACCTTCTCCATGGCCCAATTCATAGAGGAAAAAGGGATATTTTTCAAAATAAAAATTAGCGTATTTTTCAGAATATGATATAGTGTTATTCACTGAACTGAGGGAACAAATGTCAAAGTCTAACACAGTTTACAGAATGTTTTAACATAAATTGAAATTTAAATCTGACCAAATTTCACAGTTTTAAGTAAAATGATAGCACTTTATATCCTTGAAAAGTGGTAAGTGACCCAAAACATGGCTTAGAAAAACAAATTTAACACTACAGTAGTCTGAGATGGTTAAGTTATGGTACAACTTGCCATTGTGTATCGTCAAATGGTATATTTTTTTCTTTTGGGCTTGTCATTATATTTTATTTTAGCCATTCTGGTAAGTGTGTAGTGATATCTCAGTGTCATTTTAATTGCATTTCCTTGATGTCTAATTATGTCAAAATATATTACTTTGATGTTTAATGCTCTGAGCTTTCTCAGTTCAAGACCATGAAGCCACTTAGGAAAAATACAGTTGCAGAGGCACTCATAGACCAACTCTTATTTCGAAATAAGAAGAAACATTACTACCCATTCCAACAAAAATTAGATTTGTTATGCAGCAGGGATTTTATAAATTACCTGACACAACTAATATAGTAAGATGAAATGGGACAGGCGGCTTCTTGCAGCTATATACAACATCATTTTAATTTCAATTTTCAGTATAATTTTTCCAAGGTATACACAGAATATATATTTAATGTAAATTGTGAACATTTTAAACTCTGTATATGGAAATTAGTCAATTTTAAGTTTATAACAATCAAAATTAACGGAAGTTTATTTTAAATTAGTTAGCTTTCTCTGCATTGCAAGACAGAATAATCAAGAATTGGTAAGAAAAACGTAATCTCTGTAAAATTACCAGGGGTGCATTATAAAGTGTTCGGTAACCGATCAAACTCACAATTTGGATTGAATGGCAAGTGATTTTTAAAATCTGGAACTCATTGTCAATTTTTTTTCTTCATTGTGTCTTAATAAATTACTTTCTTCATTTGCATGGAAGTGAAGAAAAATGCATGACATTTCATCTCAACACTAACACCTTTAACTGGCAACTCTGAATGTACTTTACAGCAGTGTAACAAAGTAAAGATCAATGATGTTTCATGAAATATTTGTTATAATTCTCAAGGAGATAGGGAGTTTGTGCAAAAATGCAAATCACTTTGCGACTAAACACATTGTTTATTTCAGCTAATTTTAAGAAAATATGCTGAGAATCTCTCAAAAAAGGAAGCAATGATTTAGGTTTGCCTTCAAACTCCTTATCTAATCCTGAACCAACAGCACATAGTTCAAAGAGCAACTAATTTGAGTAGCTCCAATTTACACATTTCCTAACAATGCTTAATTTAGTGGAATTTCTGTCCAATTATGGTAATTTGATGTAATGAAAGACAAAAGTTCAAAAAGATCATCCTTAATTTATATAGATGCCAAACTCTGCATTTTCTGAATGACGCCCAGGAACGTATTTTCAAAAACAAACAAACAATGCCAGAACCACTATTAGGTCATCTCTAGGCAGAAAGTGACTCAGAGCTTACATTACTCTCTCCCTGAAAGTATACTGTAGGCACTGAAACTACTACCCTGAGTCTGTGCTATCAAATTCCTTAAGTTAGAAAGTTTTAAAACCCGTCTGTGTGGGAGTATTTCATTTACAGATAGAGATTTGGTTGTTTATACATTTTCATACTTGATTTTTAGGATGTAATAACTATGTTTTAAAATTCATGGTGGTTTTGAATACTGTTGGATAATTGTGCTAAAATGGTATATCCATTCCTCCTAGGAAACAGAAATTATAGAAAGGTAGTGCTTTTCAAATCTGACATCTTTGAGTCATTGCAGTTTCATATAAATGCAATAGGAAAAGTGTCATTCATGTTTATGATATTTTCTACAAATAAATTAGAATGTACTGGAGGCCTGATATAAAGTGGGATGCCTAAACTTCAGTAAGATCTTGTTTTCAATTCAAAATAAATTTTATTTTTTATTTTTTTATAATGTCCCTCAATTTCAGATAAGCACCCCCATTAGGTCCACTCTGTTTTTTTTTAAGAATTTATTTATTTTATTTGACAGATAGAGATCACAAGTAGGCAGAGAGGCAGGCAGAAAGAGAGGAGGAAGCAGGCTCCCTCCTAGGCAGAGAGCCCGATGCGGGGCTCGATCCCAGGACCCTGGGATCATGACCTGAGCCAAAGGCAGAGGCTTTAACCCACTGAGCCACCCAGGAGCCCCCAAAATAAATTTTAAATTGAATTATGCACCTCTAAGTTCAGAGACAATAAACATCAACCAACACAATTAATAAGTTCTATTTCTTGAAATTTCGGGAACATTGATAGTCTCATCTCCTGGAAGAACAACAGCTAAAATTTTTGGTCATGGATTCTTGCTAAAATATCACTTTCCCAAAGAAAATTAATGTTATGAATTTTTATTGATTGTTATTGATCATGAAGAATATAACAACCACGATAAAAAGAGTAGGAAAAACATGATATCTCATCTGTAAGGGCATGTGGAAAGTAGGAAATGCTAATAAAAATAACTACCATTATTTCCTAAGTTAACATAATATAACAGAACAAAAATATTTCAAAACAATGTTTTCTTTTTTTTTTAAGATTTTATTTATTTATTTGACAGAGAGAGATCACAAGTAGGCAGAGAGGCAGGCAGAAAGAGAGGAGGAAGCAGGCACCCTGCTGAGCAGAGAGCCCAATGTGGGACTCGATCCCAGGACTCTGAGATTATGACCTGAGCCGAAGGCAGCGGCTTTACCCACTGAGCCACCCAGGCACCCCCATAACAATATTTTCTAGGCTCATTCTGATAACTCTTTTCTACATTCAAATTTAAAGGTTGAGGCATGTGATATATATTACACAAAAAACATCCCAAGGCATTCGTTAAAAAAAAAAACTCTTAATAAAGAACAAATCCAAAGGAATTTCTTTTCTAATTTAATTAACAAATTATGAATCGACTTACCTATTTAATCACAGCGTATCAGGCACCAATAATGTTTTTTAATCGTCACACCTGATGCAATAGTTACCATCTTTCAGACATACTGATCACGAACAAGCAAATAAACAAGAGCACCGTAGCTTAAGATCTACCTGCATAAATATAGGCTACTTCAGACAATCTCTTCACCACAACATAGAAATGAATAGAAATCATACATGCTCTGTATGGACATACAGATGAGATAGAAGGGGATGGATGTTAATATATGCAGAATCTTTATTAATTACATTGTAAACCATAATATGGAAAAACAGAATACAATTTTAGAAATACCCAGGTCACCATCATTGTTTTATTTTTATATGTGTAGATAAGGAGTTTAATAAACAATTTATGACTATTCAACTCCTTATATTTTGAAAATTTTAGTAAAAGTAACAAACCTACCACCTAGAAAATTATACTTATCTGCAACATACAGCTTTGCCAGCATGGTAGAGAAAAAGCAAAACAAAATAAGTAAGAAAAGTTTAACATTTCACAAGAGATTTGCTTTTATTTTTTATTTATTATTTTTTATTTTTCATTAATTATTTACTTCTATTTTCTACTTTATTTTAATGAAAATGTCATGACCATAACATAAGAGCAGAATTAAACCAACCTGAGAAATTATTTTTTCATAAGTTAAAATAAACTAGCTTGGTGATTAATTCAAAATTATATTACAAACTTCAGTGTTCTTGAAGTAAGTATCACTGCATAAACAAATGAGTCAGGAGTCATAAACTAATGATGATTCTAAATGTTATTTAGAGAGACATTCTGTTCTTAATATATTTCAAATATTCTACACAAGACAAAGTGGATCCAAGTAATCTGTAGGCAAAATAAGATTTTAGAGAAGTATATATTTCCAACAGTATTTATAAAATATTACCTTTATGTAAGGCATCATCCTGGACTTTGTGGAAAACACACAAAGGAGTAAGAAGTGGCCCTTCAAGAAACATATACAATATCAAGGTTTAACATGAAGCAGCATGTCTTCTCTAAGTAAAAAAAAAAACATTGTACCAACTGACTTTACTGAAACTTTATATTTATTGCTCTCATTTTAGGTCATAGTGTCCTTCTGCATGCAGGCTGCTATAACGGACATGATATAGACTTAATAGCTTATAAAGAACAGGAATTTATTTCTCACAGTTCTAGAACGGAGAAGTTCAAGATTAAGGAATGGGCAGATCCAGGGAGAGCCCACTTCCTCATAGATGGCTATCTTCTCACTGTAAACGTACATGATGAATGAAGCAAGAGAACTCTCTGGGGTCTCCTTTAAAAGGACTGTAATCCCACTTATGACCTAATCACCTCCCAAAGGCCCCTAAGTTTTAATACTATCACTTCCAGAGTTAGATTCCATAATATGATTTTGGGAGACATAAACATTCACACCATAGTATATATAAACAAAAAAAGACACAAAAACAACAAACAAAAAAATTATTTTAACTACCTATTATTTTCAACTACATAAACTTTTAATTTGTTTCTATATAATATTAAATAACTCATTTGAGTGATTCACTTATATCCAATGCATCTGAGTGCAATTAAATTTGCTTACCCAGCATATCCAGAAGCATATTTCTTCAGACTATCCCATTCCCCACCTTACAGGATTTACCACAATTAGAAGACATGGGATAGAGGATAGATAGATAGATGTATACATAAACACACTTGTACATACCCATATGCATATTTTTTCCTGTTAATGATACTCATGCAAATAAAATTTAAGCTCAAGGAAACCTGTCTTGTGTGTTACTTAATATCCAGTTTTTAGTCAACATCCAAAAACAAATAATCCAATAAAACCATGGATAGAAGACATGAACAAGTGTTTCCCCAAAGAACACATTCAAATGTTCAGTAGATACATGAAAAGATGTCCATCATCATGTATCATCAGGAAATTGCAAAGCAAAACTAGAAAGAGATACCACCTCAAACCTGTCAGAATGGCTAAAATCAACACTACAAGAAACAAAAGGTGTTGGAGAGGATGTGAAAAAGTAACACTTGTGGGGGCTGCCTGGGTGGCTCAGTGGGTTAAGCCTCTGCCTTCAGCTCAGGTCATGATCTCAGGGTCCTGGGATCAAGTCCCACATCAGGCTCTCTGCCAGGCATGGAGCCTGCTCCCTCCTCTCTCTCTCTCTACTTGTGATCTCTCTCTGTCAAATGAATAAAATCTTAAAAAAAAAAGAAAAAGTAACAATTGTGAACTGTTGGTGGTGATGCAAACTGATACAGCCATATTTGAAAACAGTATGGAATTTCCATAAAATTTAAAAATAGAAGTCCTTTTTGATCCAACAAACCTGTTGGTGTGTATTTACCCAATGAATATAAGAAAACTTATTCAAAGGGATGCTAGCACCCCTATGTTTATAGCAGCATTATTTATAAAGCTAAGATATGGAAAGCGCCCAAGTATCCATCAATTGATGAATAAATAAAGAATAAGTGGTATGTATATACAATGGAATATTATTCTGCCATAAAAAAGACTGAAATCTTGCCATTTGCAATAACATGGTTGGAACTAGACAGTATAATGCTAAAAGTGAAATAAGTCAGTCAGAGAAAGACAAATACCTTTACTCATATATGGAATAAAAGAAACAAAACAAACAAGCAAAGGGGAAATAATAAGACATAGAAAGAGAAACAAAGCAAGAAACAGACATTTCATTAAGGAGAACAAACTGATGGTTACTTGACGGGATCTGAAAGGAGTGATGGATTAAATAAGTGATGGGGTTAATTAGAGCACTTGTCATGATGAGCACTGAGTGCTATATGTTATATTGTACACATGAAACTAATACAACCATATATGTTAACTAACTGGATTTCAAATGAAAATTTTTTAAAATCCCAGTTTTTAGCTCACATTCTGGCTTACAAAAGGGATTTAGTCAGGAATTTGGAGATTAGTTAATGAACAAATAAGGGGTGAACAGGAAGTTGTTAGATAAAATTACTATCCTTTCTGGCATGATCTTATACCTTTTATCTAGAATTATTTTTAGCACTTTAGACTCTTCCTATTTTATTTTGAGTCATTAAACAAAAATTTCCTCAAAGGACCTTAGACTCCATCCAATTTGAGCAACAGTGTGAGAGAGGAAATGGTGTCCAGGAGGAAAAAAAAAAGATGAAACTACTTTTGCTTACTAGTGAATGCATAGTTCTTCCACAGAATAAGCTCTAAATGGTCAGGGCTCCAGCTTTATATGTGTTCAGTCATATGTTCAGAAGTAGGTAACACTATCAAAAAATATAAAGCATCTGAGATTATTTTCCCTTATTTGAAAGCTGGTGTATGAGTCTGCCATAGTTTCTTGGGTGTTGATAGAAGACGCAGACTCATGGTTCAGAAATAATATAGTTTAATATTCACAGCAATAGAGGTAGCCAGAATATTAACAGTATTTTTGTGTGTGTGTGTGTGTGTGTGTGTGTGTGTGTGTGTGTGTAGGGGTGGGAGTTATATATCAGTTCTGAGCCTCAGTTCCCACAAGAAGAATCAAAACAGAGGCAGATAATATTTGCAAACACAACAGGTTAAGTTAAAAAAAAGATACTATTTCTGTCTTCTAAGTCTATTCAATACAACCATCTTCAAAGGATGGCCTAGAACAAATAATAAATGCAGAAATGTAAGCAACCAATTGAAAAGTGTCTCCCAAGAAACACACTTTGAGAGTCTTCATTTGACAAAAATACTATAGGATATTACATGGATCAGGTGCATTGAATACTGGAAGGTTAAAATTACAAGGGACCAAATATTTTTAAGCAGTTCTGGCATCCAGTAGAGTTCACATAGGTTTTATAAGATTGAGGAAAGAAGCCATCAAAACCTGGGCCCAGGGGCACCTGGGTAGCTCAGTGGGTTAAGCCTCTGCCTTCGGCTCAGGCCATGATCTCAGGGTCCTGGGATCAAGCTCTGCATCAGGCTCTCTGTTCAGCAGGGAGCCTGCTTCCCAACCCCCCCCCTGCCTCTTTGCCTACTTGTGGTCTCTGTCTGTCAAATAAATAAATAAAATCTTAAAACAAAACAAAACAAAACAAAAATCCTGGGCCCAATTTTCCCAAAAGTATGATTCTGATTCTAGTCTCTATAATGTTATCCCTTGAAGACAATGTCTCTAATTGAGTTGAATTAGTTTACTAAAGAGCATACCCTCATTTGTTGTAGGAGATGAACAATATGCAAGAGGCAAAATGCCACATGGAAGCCACCTGGTCTTCAGTGGAATATAGAATCAGTTCCTTTGGGATGAATTTGTTCCACATTTGACTTCCCACTTAAGGGAAAATAAGAGTGCCTTCTAATAGATTTTAAATAGAAATGACAATGGAAGCTTATACAAGATTATAAAATGGGAAATTTCATTTAGATAAGCAATCATTTCAAAGTCATCTTCTTAATATTACAGACTCTTCACATAATAATAATTTTATTTTGGTATTATATGGTAATTTCAAATATAGTAAATATAAAGAATTTACCTCTGTAATTATAGCGAGTCTGGTCGTAGTTTACTGGCAACAAAAATTCAATTTAGAAGTATGGTCTACCAATTATTAATACATTTGGAAATGGTGTGTCATCTTCACTCCACTTGTCTCACTAAAACAGTGAGCCAAAAAAAGTAGGTTCAAGCTGTTTACTATGGTCAAAATGGGTTGCTTTTGCACTTGGTAAAGAAGCAGTCATATTTTGGAAGAAGAAACTGAGGCTATTAATATTTTCAACTTATTTTCAGAAAAGGAAAGAAAGGATAATCTAAGCTAAAGCCAAAATCTTACACAAGGTGGCTGGAGAATGATCTTTTCCCAGATAAAGGGTTTTTCAACTTAGCCATGTTAGGAGGAAGAAGAGATGAGACATTGTGGACTTGACTAACGTTTGTACACTGTTCAAAAAGTTTTCAAAATAATGTGTATTATTTTTCTTCTTTTAGTTGAGACAAAAAAAGCAAACAAACCAAAAAAAAAAAAAAAACACTAATGAGCTTACTCTTAAAAGGAGGTAAACAAGAAACTAGCAAAGATTGAGTGTTAGGTATTGTCCCCCTCCTTTTTTTTTTAATTCTGTTATGCTAGTTACCATACAATACATCATTAGTTTTTGAAGTAGTGTTCCATGATTCATTGTTTGTGTAAAACACCCAGTGCCCCATGCAATATGTGCCCTCCTTAATACCCATCACCATGCTCACCCATCCCCACATCCTTCTCATCTTTAAAACCCTCAGTTTGTTTCTTGGAGTCCATAGTTTTTCATGTTTCATTTCCCCCTCCAATACCCCCACTTCATTTTTCCTTTCCTTCTCCTAATGTCCTCCATGCTATTCCTTAGGTTCCACAAATAAGTGAAACCATATGATGATTGACTTTCACTGCTTGACTTATTTTACTTAACATAATCTCCTACAGTCCCATCCATGTTGATGCAAAAGTTGGGTATTCATCCTTTCTGATGGCTGAGTGATATTCCATTGTATCCTTGGATCACATCTTCTTTATCCGTTTGTCTGTTGTAGGGGATCTTGGCTCTTTCAACAGAATGGCTATAGTGGACATTGCTGCTATGAACACTGGGGTGCATATGGCCCTTCTTTCCAGTAAAATAGAGCTAGCGTATGACCCAGCGATTGCACTACTGAGTATTGACCTCAAAGATACAGATGTAGTGAAAAGAATTAGGTATTGTTAAAGCACAAATGCAGGGGATAGAAGATATGGTACAGAAGAGGGAAGGGCGACCATATGGCAGAGTAGAATAAAGTAGCTCAGGAAGAAATTAGTCATATCCAGATATTGTAAGGCATGTGGGGTTGGCAGGGAGAGCATGAGAAATCATGAGAGAAGAGAGAGAAAATGGACCAGGCAGGAGAGGTTTATAACATTTTAACATCTAAGGTAAGCATATGCAAAGCAGAATAGGGAAAGAAATAAAAGTTTTTATAAGACTCAATACATAAGGAATAACGTGGAGGACACTGGGAGATGGAGAGAAGTGTGCTGGGGGAAATCGGAGGGAGAGACAAACCATGAGAGACTGTGGACTCTGAGAAACAAACTGAGGGTTTTGAAGAGGAGGGTGGCAGGTGGTTGGGTGAGCCCAGTGGTGGGTATTAAGGAGGGAATTTATTACATGAAGCACTGGGTGTGGTGCATAAACAATGAATTTTGGATCCCTGAAAATAAACTAAAAGAAAAAAAAGACTGACTACAGACATGGACCTCAGTGTAACACAGATATGGAACTCACTGTAATACCAGTCACTTCCCACCGACACACACAGACTATGATAATAATAAATAATAATGCAATTAAGAAAATTGCCTGCCAAATAATTTTTCCTCTTTTTTATTTTTATGATTATTATTTTTATTTTATTTTTAAAGTTTTTATTTAAATTCCAGTTAGTTAAAATAAGGTTAATATTACTTTCAGGTGTACAATATAGTGATCAACACTGCCATACAATGGCTTAAATAAAAAAATGAAAAAAAATTTTTTTAAAGATTTTATTTTTAAATAAAACCTCTACACCCAAGGTGGATTTCAAACGTACAACCCCACGATCAAGATTTACATATTTTACTGACTGTTCCAGCCAGGCACCCCAACAAATAAAAATTTTATAAAATTGTTGAGTTTGTGAGAGTCTCATTTGCTTAGTCAGTTAAGTGTCTGCCTTTGGCTCAGATCAGGATCTCAAGAGTCCTGGGATCGAGCCCCATATTGCTCATGCTCTCTCTCTCTCTCTCTCTCTGGCTTTTGCTCTTAAATAAATAAATAAAATATTTTTTAAAAAATTGTTGAATTTGTTTAACTAGTTTTAAACTAGTAGACAGAGATGAAGATAAAGTATGATGTAATGGCACGGAAAAATACAACTTACACGTTTTAAAAAAAAATGTGCAATGCAAGTTACCTCACTTCTTTTATCACCACACTGGAACTTTCCCTACTGAGTTGTTGTAATGTAAGGACCTATTTTATATTTTTATATTTTAGCAAGAGGCTTTCATTGAGGTTAACCCTTAAACTGTCCTTGCTCCCCTTCCCCCAGGGGGTTCACTTAAAAACAAGTCCTGGTAATCAGCTCCAGGTAACAAAGCCCATATACAAGGGTGGGTCAGGCCAGGTGGAGACATCAATGAGCAGAAGGGGAAGGGCGGTGTTTGCATATTGTCTCCCTAGATACTAAGGAGTATGCCCCACTCCTCCACCCTTTGGGAACCTTTTTGGCACTAATCCTAATCAAGGTGTAATAGGCTGGGTCAAATGTCTATACTAGGGTAAATTGAACCTCAATTGGTCATCTAGCCTCACTGTGCAGTTTCCTGTGTGTGTTAAAATCTCATTGGTCACCTGTGCGTGGCCAGGCCTGACTGCATGGCCTTTGCCCTTAAAAGCTAGACTGTGAAACAGCAAAGGGTTGCCTTCTCTCATAAGAGGTGTGGCCCCAAACGTTCGGTTAGATTCTTGATGCTTGGCATGAAATAAAGCTTTGCTTGACCTTTGCTTTACATCAGTCTCGCTCCTTTAATCATAGACCCATTATTGGGGCATAACAGTATTAATCTTAAAGTTATAAGTCCACAATGCATCCATCATCCATTCTACCCCTTAACATTCCCCTTTGGACAGACCCATGATCTAGAACAAGCCTTATTTTATAGTGCCTTGTAGGAGATTTTTGCTGCTTCCTAAATTGCCTACTTTCCTCTCACCATTACCACGGAAATTGGGTCCACTGAAACAAAGGTGTAGTGTAAGAAATTAAGACTTCCATAAATCTCTTTAAATAATAAAGTATAAGATAGTGATACCTTTTTTTCTGCCACATAACCAATTCTTGCAAGAATAAGGTCATATAAGAGAATTTACAACACATGCTAGCATTATCCTACTGGACCCAGACCATTTGTATGTTTCTCTGTCTCTGAGAAATGTAGATACTTACATGACTGAAACCTAAAAATTGTTTGATATGACCACTAATATCACCTACATTATTTTAAAGCCTGTTTAAGGCTTCTGTAATACATAGGCATTGTAAACACTTATTAGGCATCTTGTATATATCAAACACTTTAAAAATCTCTGCTTTAAAAAAAAAAAAAACTCTACCTCAATGGAACTTTGAGTCTGAAAAAGATACAGGCAATATACAAGGCAACAGATAGAATAATTACATATTTGATTATATACTCTGAGGATGTCACCTTAAATTGATATGAAAATGATCAGAAGGATCTTGATTTCTTGTCAAAATTTTTTGCCTTAAAAAGAAATTGATATTTAGGGAAATTTGTTACTGAAAGAGGTCCTGTGTCAACCAAAAATGTTAAACCATGATCTCGCTAAATTTTCCAGTTGTGATCATTGCTTTGTTTAGCTGTCTTCTATTAAGACTGAATTTAGTAATTCAGTCTCAGATTCAGTAAGTCTTATTTTTAAAGATTTTATTTATTTATTAGAGAGAGAGAGGGAGGGGCAGAGGGAGAGGAAGAACCAGACTCCTTGCTGAGCAGGCAGCTGATGCAGGACTGGATCCTAGTACCCTGGCATCATGACCTAAGCTGAAGGAAGACACGTAACCAACTGAGCCACCCAGGCACTCTAGACTGTAAACTTCTTAAAGGTAAAAAAGTTTATTCTTCTAGTAGTTCCACAGACATTTCTAACATCCATAAAAAAGCATGTACTGATGTAAAATGCCAGCAAATCAAATTATTTAAAAAAGAAAGAAAGAAAGAAAAGATATATCTGGATAAAGAGAAAAACAGAAAATCTAATAATACATTGAATTATTACAGCAAAGAGTGGAGGAAGAGAAAATAAATATGAGATAGAAATTTCCACTAAAAGAAAAAAATTGAATAAGGCAGGAGATTTAGAAAATTATTATGACAGACTTGAGAAAAAAATAAAATAGGAATTTTTAGAAAATAGCAATGTATGAAAAGGTAAATTGTTCCTACCTCTATAATATTAGCTGTTTGTTGTTGTTGTTGTTGCTAATTTACCTACTTATGCTAATAAACAAAGAAAGGTTTCATTTAGGGATAAGGTTTCTCTCTATATATATATATTTTTTCCATTTAGGGATAAGGTATATGTATATATACATATATATATATGTATATATATATTTTTTTAATTTTAATTGTTAGAAAATGTGTCACAGAAAGTGTTTAAACTTTAAGATACAGATGCAACATGTAATGAACTGCATTGTTTGAACGTCTAATTTGTAAATGCTGTTAGAGGAAACTTGGTGGAAATGTTCTTATGTGATTGTGTTTCTGGAACTAAGTATATTTATTAATAAGGAATAGTCTAAAATTATGAAATGACCAGGAGCGGACAATTTTCCTAATCCTATCAGCTCTTTGCAGCTCTTTTATTAGCCCCCTTCAGGAATATCAGCTTTTTTATCTAATTAAATTTTATATTAATGTGCTTTTGACTTTTGGCCTTTCTCTTCCTTCTGCTCTTTTTTTCCCCTAAATTACATGTTTCTGTTTAACAGCTACTATCAATTCTTTGATATGAATTCTCAACATCAATTTACTAACTCCAGAGATGAAGGAGCATCAATATTTAGAAGCGAAGAATACAAAGCCTTCGACATCTGGATGGCTCAGTCACTTAAGAATCTGCCTTCGACTCAGGTGGTGATCCCAGGGTCGTGGGATGGAACCCCAGGTTTAACTTTCTGCTCAGCTGGGAGCCTACTTCTCCCTCTCCTTCTGCCTGCAGCTCCCTTTGTTTGCGTTCTCCCTCTCTTTGTCAACTAAATAAAATATAATAAAATAATGTAAATAATACATTTATTTATTTATTAAAATGCAATTATTACACAATACATAATGTATCGCATAATTATAATAATGACTAAATAATTTATTAAATATTTATATTAAATATATCAATTTAATTAAATAAATATTTTTAGAATTTAAAATATTTCACATTTAGATTATTAAATATTAAATCATTAATTTAATAAATAAATATCTAAACATAATTAAATAAAATAATTTATTTATTAAAATGAATAAAATAATGTCATTATCTGAGCATGTATTTTTAAATAGTCTAAAAAAAACCATGTAATAAAGTCTACATACATTGAGTTTAGATATTTATACAAGTTAACCCAGACACTCAACCCACAGACAGTTTCAAAACATTTGTTTTTATCTACTACTCAAAATACGATTTTAATGTATTTATTTGTAACTTTGACATAGCAAGGAAACTTGGAGGAAAAGGAGACATTTGCTTTTAATATTTGAAAATTATTTGGTGATTTAAAATAAATAAAAACCTTAACACGTGAGCATTTCTTCTTAAATAACACTGTGAAGTTTCTGAGTCGCATTCTATTAAAAGTGCTGATAAAATGGCCTCAGTTACTCATTTAAATTATCAGCTGAATGGGTAACAAATGAAGTAGAGAGCTTTTTAATTATTTATGAATGTATTGCTTGTGGATGGAGTGCCACATAGAGTTACCTCTCTTTTTGGCTTTGTTTTGTGAGCAGTAGTGGAATCTATGAATGTGATTAAATATAAGGACATTCACAGAAATTCTTAATGAACTTCTGGGGAAGGGCAATAAGTGCAAGGAAAAACTGCAGCAAGACTAATTACAAATTTCAAGTGGTCATCACTTAATTATAGAAGCTTTTAAGTTCAAGTAATATATCATTTTTATGAGCCTATCATATTGTATTAATTAACACAAAATGCACTCTTGAACACTTATCTTTTCACATATTTCTTATTCTTAGTACTTAAAATTACCCTTATGATTGATAAGTAAATGGATTTTACTGACAATGCATTTATTTACATAAATAAATAATGCTGTTTATATATATAAAAACAATTGAATATGTGTATGTGTTCAATGAATTTTTTTTCAAATTAACATCTTAATTCTACCACATTAGTTACAAATAAATATAGACTTTATAGATTCATCAAATATTTTATTCTCAAATTTATATGTCCTTTGTGAAGTAAATGAAACTGTATATATTAAATATAATCCTATCACATGTAACAGTTACTAGTGCATCCCAGGACATACATAGGTCAGGTCCTCCTCAAGGCATCACGGATAACTGGATTTAACTTTCTATCCTAGGAGTCTTCTGTATATTTCTGTGGCTTTTATACTACAATCAGGAGGAAGAATTCTTTTGCTAAAAGCTTCCAAATGACTATGCGAGTAGATTATTTGTAGACTAGTGATATAATATTATAGTTTAATATGTGAAGCATGATAAAATAAAATGCCATTGCCATATTTAATTTGTTCAGTAAAGCATTCATTTAGTTATCAAGCATTCATTTTCTTTTTTTAAAGATTTTATTTATTTATTTGACAGACAGAGATCACGAGTAGACAGAGAGGCAGGCAGAGAGAAAGGAAGGGGAGCAGGGTACCTGCTGAGCAGAGAGCCTGATGTGGGACACTATCCCAGGACTCTGGGATCATGACCTGAGCAGAAGGCAGAGGCTTTAATGCACTGAGCTACCCAAGAGCCCCAAGCATTCATTTTCTTTATACAGAAGAGATAGAACAATATTATATAGTAGAAAAGACAGTAAATAATCTAGAAACCTTGATCATTTTGTTTTGGCAATTTTAGAACATAAAATTAGCTAAAGCTCAAGTGCAAGTTATATTTGTATCATAGGAGGAAAAGTTAATTAAAAGTTTGTTTATTACCATAGTTTAACACTTCAACGAAATGATAACGAGTCCAAAATCAATGAATATATGAAGTATACAATAAAAACAATAATCTTGAGTGTATGTGACTCACTGTAGGTATTGATAGGCTAGAAATCAAAGGGAAAGTATCTATAGGGTTTGTTCAGTTCCATGCTCATCAGATTAATAGGCTTTCTCATATTGCTTCCTTCACCACATTAATTTGTCTAATGAAGTTTTCAAGAGTTAAAGACAGTGATAGGTTCATGGCTGGAGAGAAGGTACAGAATCTAAGATAGTTCAGCAGTGCTTATTATTTAAGAGAAAGACAGCATGGGAGGTGAGGGGTATATCATGCATCCTGTTTTCACTCCCTTTGTGGAGCACCTACCCTGGAGGTCATGTAATAATAACCAATGACCAAAAAACAATAAAAAAACCCAAACATCCATGTGGAAGTGCCATCCCTGCCTGGAGATGAATAGACTGCTCAAACAGATCCTGGGCAGGCATCTCAGCCCAGGCCTGTGCTGGGGAAGCTGGTTCATGGCTTTGGGCGCAATCAGGAAGCCAGCAAACTGACGGGAGAGTGCAGCCAGGGTTAACAGGACTGATGATCTTTTTGCAGCCAGGCCGCGGGTGGACACCCGCTCAAGGAGCCAGGCTAGGAGGCTGCCCAGCGCCAGCGCTGGCAAAGCTTGCAGCCCCCGGGGCTTCCCCCCGCGCCCCAGCCAGGGCGGGGCCTCAGGAGGGAGGGGAGCGGGGCAGCGCGGAGAAGGGGCTTTGCTAATTGCCAAAGCGAAAAGGGAGCTCGCGGAGGAGTCAGGAGGGAGGGGGGCGGGGGCGGGTGGAGGGCGGCGGGGAGAAGGCGCTTTGCTAATTGTCAAAGCTAGAAGTGAGCTCACAGAGGATGTGGCTGAGAGTCTGGGAGGAGGTGGAGGGGCTGGCGGAGGAGGGGCGGGCAGCGCCGCGGTGCTGTGCTGCGGCCCAGTCGGGACTGCAGGACCCACCGGACTCGCCCCCCGTGCGCTCCCATGTGAGGCCTCGCTGTCCCGCTCCTGCTGCCTGCTGCCCCTCCCCGCCCCAAGGCTTTTCAGGACCACCCTCTGCACACAGGTAAAGTGACACCGCGCCGCGCCCTCACCTGGAGCAGAAAGCGCGGACCCGACCTGGGGGCGGAGAGGGGGGTTGTGGAGGCCCAGCCTCCCGCGAACCCCAGGGCACCGGGACCACCCCAGACGCTGCGCCAAACCCAGGTCCGCATGGGGTCGGGCTGGGGACAGCGCCTTGCGAGGTGCCCCACGCTAGCGGGCGCGCTAGCCGCCATCTTTTGGCAGCCCCATGCGCCCCTGCTGAGGACCCCCTTCCCTCCCCCACCGTGGCCCCGCTGCTTTTGTTCTGGACTTGGGATCCCAGGTGGAAACTAGTCCCTCAGACCTCCCTGGCAGCAAGGAGGGCAGGGAGGGATTCTTGGTTTTCTGCCCTGGCTCCTCCTCTCTCCCCATTCACATGCCTTCTGGCTTCCCTTTCCTCTCCTCATTGTCAGTTTTCTTAAATGGTTTTCTTCTGCATGTTGACCCAAAGAGCTATTTCATGAATGAATATACACGAAACTGAGTTGGAGCCCACCTGTGAGAGCCCAACTGTAGTGGCCGTTCATTAGAATGGTCTCTAGTTCTAGCCTCAGTTCAGAATACTGCATGTACCTGAGGATCAAGTCCAGATGTTTCTTTCATCTCTGACTTGAATTTGAAATCCTCCTCAGACTTCAGCTTCCAGGATTTCTCCAGTCCTTGCTCTCCCACTGTCTTGGTGGGGATCCGCCATGAGTGTTGAACACAGGAATGAATGAATGATATATACCCCAGATTGCTGGGGCTTTCTCATGTTTTGCTGAGGTTGGAAAGGCTTGGTAGAGACCCCCTGTAAGCAGATAGAGAGCTGCATGCAATTGCTTAGATAAACGTGTTCCCCACTTAATTGCTTGGGCATTGAACATTTCGCCCTTAACCTGTGGCTGGAGCAGTTAGGAGGAGACAATCTGGAGGTGAATCAGTAGATGGCTGAATCCACATGGTGGTGGTCTGAGTTTGGGAGATTTTCCTGGAGATTCAAAGGAAAGATCTAAATTCTTCCAGTGGGGAGTGGTAAACATTTTATCGATGGGAGATGGAAAATAAATGGTCTGGTTAACCTTTCCCTCCCCCTCAAAACCCATTATTTGAAAACACAAAAAGGGAAGTGAAGGGAGAAATCCTCCCACTCCCATCCCCACTCACCTCCATAGCCACCTCCTCTTCCAAGAACCTAGCAGACAAGGTGCCAAGAAGTGTTAGGTACCAGCAGTGGTCTCAGGTACTCAGCATGATCTCATTCAAGGATCATGGTGAAAGGCATTCAAAGAGATTGTGGGGGCACAGGGATCCAGTTAAGGGGAACAAGTTTAAGGTTTGCCTGGTCCCCTAAAAATTACTGGCACTAGAGAAGATGAGCTTTGGGAACTATAGCTTAATGGATACAATGTGTTAAAAGCTTCAGTGAGTCATGGTGGGAAGAGGCTATGAGGGCACCAAACACAGTCTTAGATGATGTTATTAATAGCACTACAGGCTCTAGATTTCCTGTGGTGGTGTTCTTGGCAAGACCAGCCCGGCCAAAGTGGATACTCTCAACCTGGAACAGAGGGTCTTGGAGATGCCAGCACGTGAGGTATGATGAGAGGGTAAAATGATAGGAGGTGTCCTTTGGAAGGACTGACTCCTTGACTTTAAAAGGGAGAACCCAAATCTGTAGGTGAAATCTTTCTGGCTACAAAGAGGGCCAAGGCCTCCTAAGGTCAAGGTCTCCTCGTCACTTGCAAAGATGTCGAAGAACATATTCAGACATTTCAAAGATGTCCTCATATCATTGGTTCCCACTCTGGAATTCTATCAATAAGGTGAGAGTTCCTCTAGTTGAAAAAGAGATCTAAAAAGACTTCCCTTTCTCATGTAATTTCTGTAACCTCCAGGACACACCCACCTCCCCCTTCCAGCTCTGTAATGAAGCCACAGCTGGTGCCAATTTGTGGAACTCCTTAAAGGCTATTCTCCCTTATATACCCCGGGACCAAGTTCCCATGCTCCCTCACCCGATTTCCTGCACTCACCTCCCACCTGGTGTGTTCACACCTGCAAGTGCCTTTTACCAACCCCTTTGCCAAAAGGCAGCCAGAGTGACCTTTCAAAGACCTATCAGTTCCTGGCATTTGTCTCCATAGAAATCTGCACTGATCTTCTAACAAATTCTCAGTCCTCCAAAGGCACCCATAATCCTCCCATTAGTCTCTTCATACCCCTCCAACTGACTGATGCCTGTTCTGCCCCATCTCTCTGCCCTTCAACCACACTGCCTCCTTCTTCCTGTGGAGACCTCTCATGCCACCTGCCTCCAAGCACAGGTGATTCCCATTGATGGGAAGACCCTCTTCTCTCCCCCATCTCTCCACTCCAGTTACTCCCATTTATTCGTGAGCTCACAAGCCCCATGGTACACACTCTCCATGCAGCCTGCTCTCTCTTTTCTAGCACTGGCCTCCGTTTCTAGCTGTGCTTGTGTCATGGATGTCCCTCCCCAGCCAGCCTCCAAGCTCTCCTTCCCTTTAGCTCCAACACCTGACACAGTGCCTGGCACGTAGTAAGCCCTCCTAGCTTCAAAGAGCCTCACTGAGGGACTGAAAGCATTTTTAAAATGTCACTACGTAGGCTCCAAACTGTAGGCAGAAAAAGCTTTACCTGGATTGACATTTTAGAGACGTATTCATCAAGTTGGATGTGTTCACTGACTTTGCCTTGTAAAATTAAAAAAAAAAAAAAAGGACCTCTGTATCGCTTCGCATCTACCAAAGGCGCATGTATACTCCTAGACCACGTTATGAGCTTAATGGAAGGAGACAAGATGTTTTCGCTAAGAAAATGTATAAGACTGTTGAGGTCAAGTGGGAGGAAACAGTCCGTTTGTTGGAGCATTGCTATCTTACTCTATCACAGCCACTCTTAAAAATCTGACACGGGGTGAGTCAGAATTGTCTGTCGGAGATGAGTTAGATCTGGCTCATGTTCCTACAGACATGAAAGCCAAAAACAAAGAAGGAGGCTTTGAAAGCGTGGGTTGAGGAGGCCGTGTGGTTCACTGCGATGAGCTAAGTGCCCAGGGCCACCAGCAGACATGCTGGCCTGTGTCCTTCCTTTGTTCTGGGGTCCCTCTTGCACCATGTGGTGAGGCTGGTGGCTGGGAGCAGCTCAGACAGTACCTGGTGGCATCTTACCTCTCCCACCCTCCTGTGGGCTCCAGTGGGCTCCAGTAGGTCCCAAGGGACAGCCTGCCTTCTTTGAAAAGCCCAGTAGCACTGGGAGCAGAAACTGGGACCAAAGAGTGAGCACCCTGTTTGACAAGCTGGACCAGCCACCTCTTCTTCAGATGCAGGGGGAGCCCTGGCATGCTGACTCCTCCCTTCTCCCTTTCCCCTTTCCTCTCTTCCTCCCTCTTTCTTTCCCCTCTCTCCTTCCCTGGTGGTGCCCTTTCCCAATGCCCTCTTCATCCCTTTTCCTTTCTACATACCTGTCTTCCTGAGTTTCTTCTCTTTCCTCCCCATTACTTCCCTTCATCTGAATCTCCTCTTTGGTCCCTTTGTCTCTGCTCTCTGCTCCTCCTCCCCTTCCCTGGCCCCTGTTCAGCTCCATACTGAATGCAGGCAGAGCTGGACTAACATGCTCACTTGCTTGCTCAGCCACCCTCCAGAGAAGTCACTCTTCGGTGGCCACCTTCCTGACCCCCTGGTTGCTTCTCCACTTGTTCAGATATTGCTCTGAAGTCTGAGGAGGACAGAGCGGGGCTGCCACAGAAGCAGGCCAGAGGAGAAACCAAACCATGTGTCCACACTGTCCCCCAGCACTGCTGCTCTGAGAGCTTTCGGAGTCCTCAAAGGGTTAGGATTTAGGGGCTTCTTCAGAACCGGGAGTGAAAACAAGCATAGGTCAAAAGAAAAGCGACGGCCCCCACACAAAAATAATAATCACAAATGAAAACTATGTTAACTCTGAGTCCCAAAGTCGAAAAATTGCCTTGAATCTGTCACTAGAAAGCAACCAAGGCCTCACTCTCTGGGTTCTGGGTGCCCTGGGAATGGCAGGAGGCTCTGACAGGCGCGTGGGAGTGCCGAACTATGGGGGCTAGCATGCCTGCTGGCGGGGGTGAGGCGGTACCTCCTGTGGCGCTGTCCAGGCCTGACCCCCTGCGGACATGGTGTGGCGCGGCATCCAGTGTGGTCCTGGTGCACTGGGGTTGGCGGGAGGCTGGGCCCCACCACCCCACACCCTGCTCTTGGCTCGTGTTTTCTGCTTCAGGTGAGGGCGCGTCGCGGTGTCACTTTACCTGTGAACAGAGGGTCCTCCAGAGAAGCCATGGGGCGGGGAGGGGCAGCAGGCGGCCTGAACGGGAATGGGACACCGCAGCGTCTGGGGCTAGGCTGGAGCGTGGGAGCGCAGGGGCAGCGAGTATGGTGGGTCCTGCAGTCCCGAATGGGCTGCAGCACAGCACCCTGGCGCTGCGCGCCCCTCCTTCCCGCCTGGGCAATTAGCAAAGCCCCTTCTCCAGGCCGCCCCCGACCCATCCCCGCCCCCCTCCCTCCTGAGTCCTCTGAGAGCTCACTTCCAGCTTTGGAAATTAGCAAAGACCCTTCTCTGCGCCGGCCCCGCCCCCTCACTCCTGAGGCCTGAGCACTGGCATGCTACTGCATTGCCAGCACCTGGGCTGGGCAGCCTCCTAGCCTGGCTCCCTGAGCGGCTGTCCACGTGCAGCCTGGCTGCGAATAGATCATCAGTCTTAAACGCCGGCTGCACTCTTGGGTCAGTTTGCTGGCTTCCAGATTGCGCCCAAAGCCAGGAACCAGCTTCCCCAGCACAGGCCTGGGCTGAGATGCATGCCCTGGATCTGTCTGAGCAGTCTCCTTGACTCCAGGCAGGGATGGCACTTCGACCTGGATGTTTGGGTTTTCTGTTTGTTTTTTTTGGTCATTGGTTATTACATGACCTCCAGGGTAGGTGCTCCACAAAGGGAGTGAAAACAGGACGCCATATATAAGCATACAGCCATTCTAGAAAAATAGCTTGGGGTTCTCCTGGAAACGCTGCATTGGTCCTTGCACTATGGTTTAATAGAAAAGGGATTATGCACCAAGTTACTTAAATGAGCATAGGTTGAAATCGTTTACTGAGAGTAAATATTTTAAATAGTTATATTTTAACTAAATCTATCATCAATCATAAATCTATTACACGAAGGTTACAGGCAATTTAAAAGCAAGAGCACTCTCTTCAGGGTTTTAAATAACCCCTGTCTCTCTTGGCACATGAGAATGCAAAGATAGGAAATGGTTTGTAAAAGATCATATAATAGCTTTTACTAATTCTATTTATTTGACAGACAGAGATCACAAGTAGGCAGAGAGGCAGGCAGAGAGAAAGATGGGGAAGCAGGCTCCCCGTCAAGCAGAGAGCCTGATGAAGGGCTCGATCCCAGGACCCTGAGATCATGACCTGAGCCCAAGGCAGAGGCTTAACACACGGAGCCACCCAGGCGCCCCCAGATGAAATACATTTCTGACTTAGAAACTTCAGATAGAATTATTTTGTCCATGATGACAACTGAAGAAAATGTGTCATCCCTAAACCTAACCTTAAACCCTACCAACGCTGAAACCTAAGCTGACCTTAAAGCCCAAACTAGAACCCTGAATCCCAAACCTGGAATGGAACCCAAAGCCTGTACCTGAGCCCTGGATCCAAGCCCTGAACCACGAACCCAAACCCTAAACCAGACCTCCAAGTCATGAAACCTGAACCCAAATCTCAGCATGAAGTCAAACCCCAAATTTGACCTTGAACTTTATCCCATAAGCCCTGAGTCTTAAAGCCTAAATCATAAACTTAAAGCCCTAAACTATAACTCTGTTCCCTTGTCCTTCACTCTAAACCCTCACCCTAACACTAAACCCAAAGCCTGATCTAGAACTCTGACTAAAACCTGAACCTGTACCCAAATTCAAATGCTTCACCACACTTTGCTTAGGCACTTGCCATTGATGGATATTTGCAGTTTCTACCTTTTGATTCTTGTGAACATTGTTTGGGTTGGGGGCTAGGGTTAGGGTCTTGGATTAGGGTAGGGTCCAGGCTTGAGACCAAGTTGAGGTCAGAGTGTGGGTCTGCATCAGGGCCATGTTCAGTGACACTGTTTGGGTCAAGGACTGTTGTAATTCCACATTGTTTCCAATTCATTGTTCCTTAGCTATTTGGGGGGAAGTTGGGGGGTATTGGGCTCCATGCAGCTTGAATTTCCGGAATGAAATGGCATCAGCTGGACCCCAGGAGGGAGCAGGACCTTCCACTGAAGGGTGAGCTCCCACAGTCCTGCACTGCCTTGCACCGCCTGCAGAGGGCGCCAGACCCCAGCTCCGCCCTGAGCCAAGGCTGCACAGCCACAGCTGGGACCAGAGCCCCGCCTCTTCAGGACCCACTGTGGAGACTTCTGGAGAATGTGGGGCGCCTCCCACCCTGACAGGACAAGCTGAGGAGGGTGTGGCTCTGCATCCACACTGACCGGACCCGTTGTGGAGGACGCGCCCACACTGGCAGCAGTCCAACCTCCTAAGGACCAGATGCTGGAGGAGCTGAGGAGAAGCCGCCTGAGTGCACTGTCAAGGGGTTCGTGGTCTCAGGACCCCACAGAGGAAGGGCGCCCTGTGTAGACACTGGGGCTTCCGTCGTTTTGTGTGAGGAGACGTGGCCTCCTGCTGTGCTGTGCGCGGGGCTGTGGGGTCCCCCCTTTCTGGGCTCGGGTGCTCCTAGGTCCTCATCTGTGTTTGTGTGCTCACGGATTAGGTTCCTTGGGCTCCTCAGATGGTCTGCAGTCAGGGAGCGTCCCCCTGCTTCGGTGTTTGTGCTCTCCCCACCTCAGCCCTGCGGGGTCCTTCCCGTGTCCACACCCACTCCAGGCTTGCACCGAGTCCGGAAATTCGGGAGCCAGAGTGAGGACTCTGTAGACGGTTTTGGGGAGAGTAGGTATTTTCCCAGTGTGGGTTCTTCCCTGAGCACAGTGCCTCCCCATCTCTGTGTGTACCCCTCCCTGTCTGTCGTCATTGTTGCAGGGCTGTCAGAGGACAGGTCTGTCACCTTCTTGGTTCAGGGGCCTCCCGGGTATCTTGCTGTCTTGGATGCAGTTGTAAATGAGATCGTTCTCTGCAGTCTCTATTTGATGGTTCCTTCCGAGCACGTAGGAGTGCCACTAATTTGTGCATATTGATTTTGTTCCTTGCAAGTTCTTGTATTTATTTGTTCGATTGGCCTTAAACTCAATCTCCCAGTTATTTGACCAGCAGAAAGTATTTAATTGGGAAGAGCAGAGAATGGCATTCTGGGCTGAGCAAGCTAAGGTCCCATCACAGGCAAGTGTGAGAAACAAAGGAGATTAACATTATTTCATGGAGGAGGAAGAAGTTGGGAAGGGTGCTTGAAGGAAAGTCCCTTGGAGAAAGGCAGGGTGATGGAGAATTCTCACCAGCTGAGCTGCAAAGCTCCTACAAAAAGTCAGGAGATGAACCTCCAGCTTCCCCTGTGGGGCCTAAAATTGGTGAGTCTCTCCTGTGGGGGATTGCAATGTGGAGTCTGTAATGGGCACTGAGCAGCAGGCGCCCCCTTCCAGCCTCCCCTTCTGGCATCCCCAGTCCACTTTACTGGGGCTTCCCTTCCTGCTTTTGCACAGTTCTAACCAGCTTGTGGTGGAACGTTGTGGAAAAACTGAAATTCCAAATCCACTGCTTCTACTGCACCTGAGATACAGGGGCCCATGATTTAATTCTCCCACGAGTCTCTTGCTAACATGTGTCCTCTCCATGTTGGGTGACCTGGATCTGGGAGGGCTTGGCCTCCATCCCAAAGTCTGATGTTCTCTCTGCTTCCGTGTCATCGTGCTAACATGGATATTTGGAAGATTCATTTCCTCTGTGGTGATTTCAAAGTGCAGTCAGCTTGTTATAGCAGCACAAATACGTGCTGTCTCCACACTCAGATTCCCCAGCCGTCATTTCTTTACCACGTTTGCCACTTCACACGGGATGCTTCAGTGTGTTTGATCCCACACCAGGACAATGTCCTGCAGAACCACCACATAACCTGAAATGAGGAGATCATTACAGAACCTATCCAAGGGTTAGTGTTAGGAACCAGGGACATGGCAGGACTGACCTGAAGACCCCATGGAGAGCTGTCTGGGTGGCTGAGTTGACAGTGGAGGTGAGGGTGAGTGTCTGGCTCTGGCTTTGTGTCCAGGAGTCAGCTCTGTGTGGGTGTGTCCTCAGCTAGGCATGCAGATTTCTGCTCCTCTGAATCCTTTCCGGAGTTCCAAATGGCACAGTTTCCTTCTGGGCAGCAGGCTGAGTCCTCTGGGATTGCCCATGTGTCCCCAAATTGTAGGGCACCTACTGCAAGGCCTTTGGGGTCACAATCCTGAGAACCGAACCAAACCAAAGGTTATGGTTAGGGCCCACCACATGGCAGGCCCGATCTGCCAGCACTCTGTCCATCTTTCTGGGGGAGGAAGCAGTCGAGGGATTTGTTCAGGTTGAGTGTCAAGCTCCAGGTTTGCATCCAGTGGCCTGCTGAATATGGGGTGTCCCAGGTAGGAATGCAGATTTCAGTTCCTCTGAATCCTTTCTGGAGTTCCAAATGGCATGGTTCCTTTCAGGGTGGCAGGGTGAGTCCTATGGTGTTCCTCACTGTCCCCAATCTCTGAGGCTTTAGAGCCAGGCCGTCGGGGACAGACCTCTCAGGACAGAATCTAGGCTTAAGAGTTTGTGCCTATGGGCATGGCTGCACTGATCTGAAAGCACTGTGGCGAGGATCACAGGGGTCTGAGTTGAGAGCATTGTTCAGGATCAGTATCAAGGTCTGGGTTTGTGTCCAGTGGACCGCTGAATGTGGGGGTGGTCTCAGATGTCCAAGACGATTTCCCCTACTCTGAATCCTTTCCAGCATTCCAAATAGCCTGGTTTCCTTCTGGGTGGCAAGCTGAAATCTCTGGGATTTCTCAGGTCTTGCCATTGCCCTTGCAAGGGCAAGATACTTTTTACAGTAAAAGAATTCACCAGATGAGCTGAACAGCAGAAAAGACACAGCTCAAGAGTTAATCAGTGAACAGGAATATCATGCCAAAAACTTCTTTGATAACACACTACAGAGCAAGGGAAGATAGGAGAGAAAGCTGAGATATAAAGGACAAACCCTCCAACTTTCCAACATCATTCCCTACTTGTTTATTTCCATTGCTGTCAGCTCATTCCCAGTCAAAAATAAGTCACATGAGCCAGCCTTTTTTCTTCCTGAGATTGGGGCACTGTAAAGCCCACCAGAGGGGCCAAGGGCACCCCTATACCTGCTGAGCTGAGCCCATTTGTACCCCAACCGTGAGGAGGTACCAGCCTGTCCCCCTGGTGCTCCATGGTCTGTGGCAGTCCTTCCTTCTGGACACTGCTTTGCTGCTCTATTTTCGATAACCCTGGTCTCAAACTAGGGATTGCTCCTGGAAGAGGAACTCAGGGAGATGAGGCTCAGGAGGGTCTCCCTGCCTGGAATCTTCGTGTGAGGAGTGCACAGCCAACAGATTTTGCCCAGGGACTTGCAAAATGCAGAGAGGCAGATTTCTTTCCTCTCTTTCTCTCTTTCTCTAGCCTCATACTAACCAGGAGTTCTTAGAACTTTCTTCAGTGACTTCTTTGTGTAGCTTGGCCACTTTTTCACAGAAAGGCCACTTGAGCATGATGAAACACACGTATAAGCAATTACATTAAAAAAAAAAACAATAAGCCAATGTACACAGACCTTTGACAGCAGCACAGGACGCTCAAGGGACCAGAGTCCCTACCTTGGGCAATAGTGGTAGAGGCCGGGTTCTGCCATGCAGGTCCCTAGACCTTTGGCAGTTTCCACGATTGCAAATCCAGACATGCAGAATCCTGAGGGACAACCTACTAACTGCAAAAGAGCAAAAATTCATCAGGATTCAGAGAGTGGAAATCCATTTGTACTGGAAAAGAAAGAAGTAGGCTTGCTGTGAATCCAGCAGGGAGGACAGGCATAGATAAAGGCTGGTGTATGGGTCACGGAAACTATTGTTTCTCAAGGGTCCTGCTGTCTCTGTAAAATGCTATGAGGACTGTCTCTTGGGGACCTCCTGCTTTCCTACCAGTGACACCCCCAGATTCTGCTTTGCTAGTCCCATGGATTCCTGGGGATACCCAGTTGATAAGCTATGCTGTCCTCATGACAACACTTGCTAATGGACTGAATGTTTGTGTCTTGTCCCAATTCAGATGTTGAAGCCCTGACCCTCAAGGAGTGCCATCAGGAGGTATGGGCTTTGAGAGGTGGTGAGGTCATGAGATTGGAACACTTGTGAATGAGATAAAAGCACTTCTGAGAAACGACCTGAGAGATTGTTCTGCCAGCTGTCATCCATGCAAGTCTACAACAGAAATATGGGCATTTGTAGATAATGAAGCAGTCTCTTGCTAGATATCAGATCTCCCAGGATCTTGCTTTTGGACTTCTCAGTCTCTAGAACTGCAAGGAATAGTACATGTTTTGCTATTTCAGCCACCCAGTCTGTCATCATTTGTTGCAGCAACTTGAACTGAATAAAGCAGAGCCCAAGTCCTGGTTAATCCCTGCTTCTACTCATTTCCCCTCAGAAAGAGCTTCTAATCCAGAACTGACCTCTGCTTTCCATACACGTGCTTCAGACTCCTTCTGTGAGAGCCCAGACTTTGTAAAAGACTCCTCCCTCATGGCAACCAGCATTCTGTGACTCCTGAGGACTGTCCTCCCTGACTGTATTGAGTCAATCAAACTGATTTTGATTCTGGAGTCCCAGGATCAAGGACTGCATCAGGCTCCCAGCTTCATGGGGAGTCCGCTTCTCCCTCTGACCTTCTCCCCTCTCATGCTCTCTCTCTCACTCTCTCTCTCTCCCTCTCAAATAAATAAATAAAAATCTTTTAAAAATCTGATTTTAACAGACCATAAGCTTGTTCTTGCTGGTCTTTGGAAGATTAGGCATTAGCCCTTCGGAGAAAGTTCTGAATGGCTGCTTCATGAAGGGGTGAACTGTGTCCCCAAAGTCTCTTTTTGCTGCCTTCTAATCACAGATGCTGAGACAAATCCTCCCAGGTGCTGGTTTTTCAAAGCACTTAATGCTTTGGCTTTGAAGTTCCTCACTTGACAGTTCTGCTTTAATCAGTTTGTGACAAAACAGCCAATTGGTGGTGGATGCAAAGTGCACTGATAAAGTTAATATCAGGGAACAATTTTTTGAGTGTCATGCATGTGCACGTGTGTGCACACACATATCCATGTGCTAAGCATTATGGTAAATGTCTGACAAGAACTAAAAGATCAAAAAGTCAGGATACCCCATTAGCTGATATTTTTATTATTCCTACATCCTAATCTATGAAAAACAGGGTCAGAGAATAAGAAGTGGCAAAAAGAATCAAGATTTGAGGCAGTTCGATTTCTCAGCCAGCCTTGATCAATAGGCATGTACACCTGTGTCTAGTTTCAGCTCTGTGTAACCTTGCCATAACCTTGGATAAGCCATTCATCTCTCAAGTTCAGGTTCTTGGTCCAAGGAGGGAAGGGGCACAGGTTGAGTACCTCCAGTGGGACTTCCTGGCAGGCTTGTTCATCCAAGCATTCCTGTTTCAGTTTGAGTAATTGAAGCCAGTCTTTGTTTTACCGAAGGCCAAGCTTGTCCAGTGTGTCCATGCCACCAGCCAACAGCATTTGTCCATGCCATGTAACAACTGAGCAACATTCATAGGAATGGGGGGAGGAAAAGATGTCCACAGGTGTTGACAGATGTTCTGCATGGAGGAACAGGAGCTGGGGCCATCACCTGCTGTTTCTAGTGGCCTTCTCTGTCGAGTTAAAATAAATGGCAATTATTTGCAATGACAGGGGTGAAAGTAGAGGGTATTATGCCAAGCGAAATAAGTCAGTCAGAGAAAGACAATTATCATATGATCTCACTCATATGTGGAGTTCAAGAAACAAACCAGAATCATAGGGGAGTAAAGGAAAAAAATAAAACAAGATGAAGTCAAAGAGGGAGACAAACCAGAAGAGACTTTAAAAAAAAGATTTTTATTTACTTATTTGACAAACAGAGATCACAAGTAGGCAGAGAGGCAGGAAGAGCGAGAGAGGAGGATGCAGACTCCCCAGGGAGCAGAGAGCCTGATGTGGGGCTCGATCCCAGGACCCTGAGATCATAACCTGAGTTGAAGGCAGAGGCTTTAACCCACTGAGCCAGCCAGGTACCCCTCAGAAGAGACTCTTAATCACAGTAAACAAACTGAGGGTTCTTGGAGGGGAGAGGGATGGGTGGATGGGGTAACTGGGTGATGGACATTAAGGAAGGCATGTGATACAGTGAGCACTGGGTGTTACAAAAGACTGATGAATCACTAACCTGTATGTCTGAAACTAGTATTATATGTTAATTAATTGTATTTAGATTAAAATTTTCTTTAAAAATAATTTTAAAATAAAATAAGTAACAATCCAATAATGATCAGAGTTATCCAGCAGGGAGTATCAGATCTAGAAGTCAGTTAAATTTAAGGGGCTTGCCGAAGTTTAGGAGAGTCACGCTAGGTCATTTTCCTGTGTGGGGAAGTCTTCAGGGGCAGTTCCAAAGACAAAGATTATTAATATTTCTCCTTCCCCCATTCCTCCTAGAGCCAAAGATGTTTCCTCCACTCACCCACTGGCCCTGTATGTAGGTGTTGCTTTCTCTCTACCAATCAAAAAATCAGTGAGTAACTATAACTTCACCTTTTCCAATATCCCCCTACCCCCGACCTTTGGTCTTTAATGGCCATGGGCAACAGGGACAAAGACATTTTTTAAAAACTTACAGAGATCTATTATGCTCTACTACCTTGGCCCGCATGGGTCACTGCAAAGGGATTCTGTGAACCGTGTACTCAGATGAATGGTCATTATCTTCAAAAAGGCAGGGGCAGTGATAGACACAGGAACCAAAAAAGCAAGAGTTAACAGACCATCAGAATAATGGAGTACCAACACTTTTATGTCCTTGGCTTGAATCCTCAAGGTCCAGTGTCTCAACAGAATTTTCATTTTGGTCTCATCTGCCTCACTTGTCCACCCCTGGGCCAGTTGGCAGTTATACTGAGAACCGGAAATTTTCCTTAGAAGAGAGAAAGAGTATTTGTCAGGTAAACCAAGGAAATGTCCATTACAGGAAGTTAGGCCTTTTGTCATGGTACTCCATTAGCACCCTCCTGACTGTTAAAGAAAAAAAAAATATTGTGACACCCATTAAAGAGAGTAAGGAAGATTTTAATCAAGGGATGCTACTATGATGAGATTTTATTGTATAGTATGGGAGAGAAATCTGGCTCAGCTCAGACAAATGGAGATTTACAGCTAAAGAGCATGGTGGGGATCACTGAATGTAAAATTAAGATGGAACATCAAGGGTAAGGATGAAGGGATTCTGGCTAAACCATCTGGACAGTAATATTGTTGAAGGAAGGCTAGGGTCATAAACTATTGAGATCAGGGGATAAGGAATTTTTTAAAAGACTTATTAATACATTTTAAAGAGAGGGAGCAGGGGTAGGGGTAGAGGGAGAGGGAAAGAGAATTTTAATCAGACTCTTCACTGAGCATAGAGCCTGAGGTGAGGCTTAATCTCAGGACCGTGAGATCATGACCAGAGTAGAAACCAAGAGTCAAACGTTCAACCAGCTGCACCAACCAGGTGCCCTGGGAATAAGGGATTGGATCAGATATTAAGGGTTATAGATACTGAAGCACCAGGGTGGCTTAGTTGGTTAAATCTCTGGCTTTGGCTTGGTCATGATCTGATCCCAGGATCAAGCCTGGCATTGGGCTTGCTGCTCAGTGGGGAGTCTGGTTCTCTCTCTCCCTCTGCTATTCCCCCTGCTCAGGCTCTCTCTCTGTCAAAATAAATAAATCTTAAAAAAAAAAAGTGGTAAGATACCAGGGGTGAGAGATAAGGAATTTGATCAGATATCAAGAGTAGGATAGAAGATTGCTGAAAAATGACCAAGCAGATTTCTTGCTAAAACTGGGCTAAGTGGGCGGAGCCTAAGATCAAGGTAGACAGAAAGAGGACTCAAAGGAACTTGACTCGAGTCTGGTCAAGGAGAAAATCTTCATCATCCATGACCATTGTATTTTCTGCAGTCACACATTTTACTAATTCTTTTATCAGACATTCAGTGAACGAGAAACATGAACGCAGCAGCAATAATATAACAAATGTAAGCGCTCTAGAAGAGACAAAGGCAGTATGGGAATCCACCTCATCAGATTTAGAATATGCATGACTCCATGACTGAATTACTACCACTGCTTGACTGTTGAGATTAAGATGTAGTACAGAGGATCAGAGGGAAGGGAGGGAAATCTGAATGGGAGTCATCAGAAAGGGAGACAAGCCATGAGGCACCTTTAACTATAGGAAACAGACTGAGAGTTGCTGGGGGGGAGGGGAGTGGGAGACATGGAGAAACTGGGTGATAGGCATTAAGGAGGACACGTGATGTGATGAGCACCAAGGGTTATCCACAACTGATGAGTTACTAAATTCTCTGAAACCAATGATGTACTATCTAATGGCTAATTGAATTTAAATATCTAAAAAAGGCACTTCAAAAAAAAAGATGTAGCATAACTCACAATATCCTTTGAGTGGAAGAATGTGCGGACTTTCCACACCTCTGCTGTCCAAGTCCCATGGCTAGTAGCCACATGTGGCTAATGACCACTTAAAAGGTGGCCAATTCAAATGGAGAAATGCTGTAAAAGCAGAATAAACACTGGCTTTCAAAGACGTATTGTAACCAAAAGTCAGAGAGTATTGCCACCCTCACATCACAAACATCGCATGACTTCTACAGCTAATGAGAGTGGGACCCAAGATGAGAGAGGTCAACCTGAAAGTCCATGATGTCAGAAAGAACATGGAGAAGAAAGAGTCACAATCCTGGAGTGGATGGGCTGAGGACTGTCAGAATGCCTTTTTTTTTTTTTTGGTGATTCTGTATACGGACAAGGAGAATTCACTGGAGATGACATCTGTATGCCTCACATTTTCAAGGGAAAATTATGAAAACGCATATAGACCCACAGCCATAGTTTAATTATGTTTGAAATATATTCAGAACTACTCCAGTCAGTAAATTGCATATTTTCACATTTAGCTTCTCAATTTTCTCTTCGGCACCTCCCATTCTTGAAATCCCAACACAAATCACATCTCTTGCCTAAGGACCATAAACTACCTCACTATCAAAGGCTACAGTTCATTCATTCATTTGATTCATTCAAAGCAACCTAATCTTGAGTGATGTCTTAGGCGCTCTTCTAGGGACTGGTGACACGGTGAACAAAATAGGTAAAAATCTCACTTTCATGGAGCCTCTCTGGTATTTAGGGGAAAATCTTTCCTTATCAACATGAAAATACTTTTTATGGATGTTGCTTAGAATTTCAGTTTTTTTTTTTCTTGACAGTATCTCAGGTGATCATCTTTGAGGTGGTTCTCCTGAAAATATTTTTGGGGGGTACTGACTCGACTTTCTGAGTCAGACACTTTCCTAAAGACAGGGGTCAAAGGAAAAGTGACAACTGTCACTCTTGCAGTAAGAACAGGGATCACAATGCTTGAAACAGATATGCTGCTCAGCTGTCAGAAAGTCCACAAGGCTCCAAATGTGTGTGGCCAACTAACGGAACCTGTAACTCAGAGGTTATCATCCTGAGAGCAATGGGAAATCCCTCTAGTTAAGGACTCTCCTTGACGGAAGCTTGACAATGGCCTTGATTTACTTACTATGATGTTTAGGTAATTATACACATTAAGAAAAGTGCACAAGGCACTTACATTTCCATGATACCATCAAAGATATTGTTGTTTTATTAAAATGTTACATCTAGAGTTGTAACGTATAGAGTAGTTAAGTCAATCACTATGAGGTACAGGTGAGACTATTGTAACAGCCATACTTCCATAAAAAAGAAAAATTTTTTGTGGTTTCTGATCTAGGAATCAGCCAGTGAATAATTCTATATCAGTGTCCAGTTACCGGGCTAAACATGTAATCTATTTATATTTCTGAGGGTAAGCAGAATTGTGATCACTGAGCCAGCTGTATTCTAGTAACTACTCATTTACCCAACATAACAGATATAAGAAGGTAAAAGGCTTCTAAGGAGACTGGTTACTTATATTTTGAACCACATTTTGGCAGGTATAACTTGCAACTTGTGCTTAGTGGTAAGATTTCTGATATTTACTTTCTCCTTCCTTTGGCAAGTCAAGTTAGTTAAAAAGTAATTAGAGTAGAGTCCATTGTTTTTCTTAAATGCTTACAGAGATATAGAACTCTCAAGTTTCTTTACTAGACAGGATTAGATCACATTAGTGATAAAGATCAGAATGATTTACATTGCTAAAACGAGAACTTCCTGTCAGTTTGGAGAAAGCTCATTTTTATAACCAACATATTGGCTGGGCTAGAGATTAATAAGTGCTATGGGTGGGGTGATGAATGTGATATATTCAATGACCTGTGGAATTTGTTCTGTAATTTCCCCACTCCTCTGGTCAGCAGAGCGTCTTCTTCAGTACCCAGCACTGCCCATAACTGCATTCAGAAAATCACTCTCCAAAAATGGTTATTTGTTTTGCCTTTTTTATAATTTTTTAAAACATTTGATTTATTTACATGTCAGAGAGAGGGAATGAGAGCACAAGCAGGGGGAGCAGGAGAGGGAAGGGGAGAAGCAAGCAAGCTTCCTGCACAAGGGCTGAAGAAGACAGAATGGGAAGGGGACAAGAAGAATAGTGGGTTTCAGATTCTTGGGAACAGAGCCCACATCTATTTCTATGTTTATCTCACTGCTATAAACCCAGGTCACAGCAGAGTGCCTGCAGCAGAGTCATGGAAGTGCTCCAGAACTGATAACTATTGCTATTTATACTACTAACATTCCTCCACAAAGGGCCAAGTGTCATAGCTTCTCCCAGTTCCCCACACTGAACGCAATGAAGAATCAAACTATCGGGTGAAGGATGGCGAGGGGCATTTAACAGGACCCAGATCACAGGAGCCATATTGTATTGCAGGACCAGGGGTCTTACCAGTGACTAGGTATTCACTCCTCTTGAGAGGCTAGCTCCTTGGATCTCCCTCTTCAATCCTCTGAACCCATGTCTGGCATCAGAAACAAAAGTAAACATAACGTATCGCCCTTGTTTATTTTTTACTATTATTTGTTACAGAGGAAGAGAGAGATCACAAGCAAGGGGAGCTGCAGGCAGAGGGAAGGCAGGCCCCCCACTAGAGCCTGGTATGGGATCCAATCCCAGGACCCTGGGATCATGACCTGAACCAAAGGTAGATGCTTAACTGAGTAAGCTACCCAGGCGTCCCTTATTGTCCTTCTTTAAAATTTAATGTATTCTCTCTCCCTCTCTCTTTGTCCCCACTCTGTCACTCATACTCACACAATCACAGAGTCACAGACAATAGCAAGGCATTTCCCATTCTAATTCGCTAAGGCACTGTGAGCTTAAGCTCAACAGAATCACTTTGCCAGCTGCTGCTCTACCGTGCCCTGATCCCTTCTCTATCCCCAAGCTCGATCTGTAACTCAAGTGTCATGGTGGTGGCTCTTTCTGCCCTCCCTCCACAAGGCTGTCATCAGCACACTCTTCCCCGTGGCTCCACTCTCCAGCACTGGCTGCCTTTGGTCTACGGGTATGCCCTCTCCTAGAGCTTTTCCACTCTCCCTGAGGGGAAGACAACCCTTACTTCTCCCCGGTGGCTGTCACGTGTCCGCTATATATTGTGACGATCAGCCCGATTAAGAGATTGGGAACTAAAAGACTGGCTTCTGCTTATGGATCAAACTAACTCTGGGGCTTGGGACACATGACAGCAGCACATGGTGGTAGAACTGAGATGGTTAGGGAGTTAATCTGCATTTTCACATCTGGTCAGCAGCAGAACAAAGAAGACACCCCAGATCTCCTATCTCCCAGAACAGTACTCTTCAAATAACTTACAGCACCATCCTTCTCCAGCTTTGGAAGTGGCACTTTTCCAACCCCAAAGTCTTGATTCTAGGCAGCACTCCGAGAGATACTCCCTCCAGAATCACCCCTGGCTGGAAGTAGTGGTCGGCCAAGGCCTCCCAAATATCTTCCCTTCAGAGTTGCACTTGCATCAAACTCAAAAATGTGGCACGTACAGGACTTTCCTGTCGGCCTCTAGCTCTAATGACCTATTGGACTTCAGAGGTGCTCTTTTATACCCACTTACCTTATAACATCAACGTGTGACTCCTCTAGAATTCTCTCCATGGTTTTTCTCCTGTACTAATTGTTATGGACTGAATTGTGTCCCCACAAAAGTCATATGAAGAATTCCTAATCTCCGGTGTGACTGCATCTGGAGATAGGGCCTACCTAGAAGGAGGTACTGAAGGCTTGGTGAGGTCACAGGAGTCCTAATCTGCTAGGACTGGTGTCCTCATAAGGGTGAAACACATGAAAGCACTCCCCCTACCTCCCCTCTGGGGGTCCACAGAGAAGAGGTCATCTGAGGGCACAGTTGAAAAGGTAGTGATCTATAGACCAACAAGAAAAGGCTCACTGGAGACCAACCTTGCTGGCACCTTGATCTGGAACTTCTGGCCTCCAGATCTGTGAGAAAATACATTTCTGACATTAAAGCTCTCCAGCCTGTGTTTGTCTGTCCCCGACGGCCTGGCTCCAAAGCCTCAGAGAATGGGGACAGTGAGGAACACCATAGGACTCAACCTGCCACCCTGAAAGGAACCATGCCATTTGGAACTCCAGAAAGGATTCAGAGGAACTGAAATCTGCATTCCTACCTCTGGACACCCCCATATTCAGCAGGCCCCTGGATGCAAACCTGGAGCTTGACACTCAACCTGAACAAATCCCTCGACTGCTTCCTCCCCCAGAAAGATGGACAGAGTGCTAGCAGATCGGGCCTGCCATGTGGTGGTCCCTAACCATAACCTTTGGTTTGGTTTTCAAGATACTGACCCCAAAGGCCTTGCAGTAGGTGCCCTACAATTTGGGGACACATGGGCAATCCCAGAGGACTCAGCCTGCTTCCCAGAAGGAAACTGTGCCATTTGGAGCTCCGGAAAGGATTCAGAGGAGCAGAAATCTGCATGCCTAGCTGAGGACACACCCACACAGAGCTGACTCCTGGACACAAAGCCAGAGCCAGACACTCACCCTCACCTCCACTGTCAACTCAGCCACCCAGACAGCTCTCCATGGGGTCTTCAGGTCAGTCCTGCCATGTCCCTGGTTCCTAACACTAACCCTTGGATAGGTTCTGTAATGATCTCCTCATTTCAGGTTATGTGGTGGTTCTGCAGGACATTGTCCTGGTGTGGGATCAAACACACTGAAGCATCCCGTGTGAAGTGGCAAACGTGGTAAAGAAATGATGTCTGGGGAATCTGAGTGTGGAGACAGCACGTATTTGTGCTGCTATAACAAGCTGACTGCACTTTGAAATCACCACAGAGGAAATGAATCTTCCAAACATCCATGTTAGCACGATGACACGGAAGCAGAGAGAACATCAGACTTTGGGATGGAGGCCAAGCCCTCCCAAATCCAGGTCACCCAACATGGAGAGGACACATGTTAGCAAGAGACTCGTGGGAGAATTAAATCATGGGCCCCTGTATCTCAGGTGCAGTAGAAGCAGTGGATTTGGAATTTCAGTTTTTCCACAACGTTCCACCACAAGCTGGTTAGAACTGTGCAAAAGCAGGAAGGGAAGCCCCAGTAAAGTGGACTGGGGATGCCAGAAGGGGAGGCTGGAAGGGGGCGCCTGGTGCTCAGTGCCCATTACAGACCCCACATTGCAATCCCCCACAGGAGAGACTCACCAATTTTAGGCCCCACAGGGGAAGCTGGAGGTTCATCTCCTGACTTTTTGTAGGATCTTTGCAGCTCAGCTGGTGAGAATTCTCCATCACCCTGCCTTTCTCCAAGGGACTTTTCTTCAAGCACCCTTCCCATCTTCTTCCTCCTCCATGAAATAATGTTCCTCTCCTTTGTTTCTCGCACTTGCCTGTGATGGGACCTTAGCTTGCTCAGCCCAGACTGCCATTCTCTGCTCTTCCCAATTTAAACCCATGCTGCTGGTCAAATAACTGGCAGATTGAGTTTAAGGCCAATTGAACTAATAAATTCAAGAATTTGCAAGGAACAAAATCAATATGCACAAATTAGTGGCACTCCTAGGTGCTCCGAAGGAACCATCAGAAAGAGACTGCGGAGAACGATCTCATTTACACCTGCATCCAAGACAGCAAGATACCTGGGAGGCCCCTGAACCAAGAAGGTGACAGACCTGTCCTCTGACAGCCCTGCAACAATGACGACAGACAGGGAGGGGTACACACAGAGATGGGGAGGCACTGTGCTCAGGGAAGAACCCACACTGGGAAAATACCTACTCTCCCCAAAACCGTCTACAGAGTCCTCACTCTGGCTC
Source organism: Mustela nivalis (assembly GCF_964662115.1). NCBI lineage: Eukaryota > Metazoa > Chordata > Mammalia > Carnivora > Mustelidae > Mustela > Mustela nivalis. The sequence continues at coordinate 1,239,609 of NW_028136418.1, forward strand.
CCGAATTTCCGGACTCGGTGCAAGCCTGGAGTGGGTGTGGACACGGGAAGGACCCCGCAGGGCTGAGGTGGGGAGAGCACAAGCACCGAAGCAGGGGGACGCTCCCTGACTGCAGACCATCTGAGGAGCCCAAGGAACCTAATCCGCGAGCACACAAACACAGATGAGGACCTAGGAGCACCCGAGCCCAGAAAGGGGGGACCCCACAGCCCCGCGCACAGCACAGCAGGAGGCCACGTCTCCTCACACAAAACGACGGAAGCCCCAGTGTCTACACAGGGCGCCCTTCCTCTGTGGGGTCCTGAGACCACGAACCCCTTGACAGTGCACTCAGGCGGCTTCTCCTCAGCTCCTCCAGCATCTGGTCCTTAGGAGGTTGGACTGCTGCCAGTGTGGGCGCGTCCTCCACAACGGGTCCGGTCAGTGTGGATGCAGAGCCACACCCTCCTCAGCTTGTCCTGTCAGGGTGGGAGGCGCCCCACATTCTCCAGAAGTCTCCACAGTGGGTCCTGAAGAGGCGGGGCTCTGGTCCCAGCTGTGGCTGTGCAGCCTTGGCTCAGGGCGGAGCTGGGGTCTGGCGCCCTCTGCAGGCGGTGCAAGGCAGTGCAGGACTGTGGGAGCTCACCCTTCAGTGGAAGGTCCTGCTCCCTCCTGGGGTCCAGCTGATGCCATTTCATTCCGGAAATTCAAGCTGCATGGAGCCCAATACCCCCCAACTTCCCCCCAAATAGCTAAGGAACAATGAATTGGAAACAATGTGGAATTACAACAGTCCTTGACCCAAACAGTGTCACTGAACATGGCCCTGATGCAGACCCACACTCTGACCTCAACTTGGTCTCAAGCCTGGACCCTACCCTAATCCAAGACCCTAACCCTAGCCCCCAACCCAAACAATGTTCACAAGAATCAAAAGGTAGAAACTGCAAATATCCATCAATGGCAAGTGCCTAAGCAAAGTGTGGTGAAGCATTTGAATTTGGGTACAGGTTCAGGTTTTAGTCAGAGTTCTAGATCAGGCTTTGGGTTTAGTGTTAGGGTGAGGGTTTAGAGTGAAGGACAAGGGAACAGAGTTATAGTTTAGGGCTTTAAGTTTATGATTTAGGCTTTAAGACTCAGGGCTTATGGGATAAAGTTCAAGGTCAAATTTGGGGTTTGACTTCATGCTGAGATTTGGGTTCAGGTTTCATGACTTGGAGGTCTGGTTTAGGGTTTGGGTTTGTGGTTCAGGGCTTGGATCCAGGGCTCAGGTACAGGCTTTGGGTTCCATTCCAGGTTTGGGATTCAGGGTTCTAGTTTGGGCTTTAAGGTCAGCTTAGGTAGGGTTTAAGGTTAGGTTTAGGGATGACACATTTTCTTCAGTTGTCATCATGGACAAAATAATTCTATCTGAAGTTTCTAAGTCAGAAATGTATTTCATCTGGGGGCGCCTGGGTGGCTCCGTGTGTTAAGCCTCTGCCTTGGGCTCAGGTCATGATCTCAGGGTCCTGGGATCCAGCCCTTCATCAGGCTGTCTGCTTGACGGGGAGCCTGCTTCCCCATCTTTCTCTCTGCCTGCCTCTCTGCCTACTTGTGATCTCTGTCTGTCAAATAAATAGAATTAGTAAAAGCTATTATATGATCTTTTACAAACCATTTCCTATCTTTGCATTCTCATGTGCCAAGAGAGACAGGGGTTATTTAAAACCCTGAAGAGAGTGCTCTTGCTTTTAAATTGCCTGTAACCTTCGTGTAATAGATTTATGATTGATGATAGATTTAGTTAAAATATAACTATTTAAAATATTTACTCTCAGTAAACGATTTCAACCTATGCTCATTTAAGTAACTTGGTGCATAATCCCTTTTCTATTAAACCATAGTGCAAGGACCAATGCCGCGTTTCTGAGAGAACCCCAAGCTATTTTTCTAGAATGGCTGTATGCTATATATGGCGTCCTGTTTTCACTCCCTTTGTGGAGCACCTACCCTGGAGGTCATGTAATAACCAATGACCAAAAAAACAAACAAGAAACCCAAACATCCAGGTCGAAGTGCCATCCCTGCCTGGAGTGGAGGAGACTGCTCAGACAGATCCCAGGCAGGCATCTCAGCCCAGGCCTGTGCTGGGGAAGCTGGTTCCTGGCTTTGGGCGCAATCTGGAAGCCAGCAAACTGACCCAAGAGTGCAGCTGGCGTTTAGGACTGATGATCTTTTCGCAGCCAGGCTGCGCGTGGACACCCGCTCAGGGAGCCAGGCTAGGAGGCTGCCCAGGGCAGGCGCTGGCAATGCAGCAGCATGCCAGGGCTTAGCCCCGCACCCCAGCATGGGCTCCGGCCTCAGAAGTGAGGGGGCGGGGCCAGCGCAGAGAAGGGTCTTTGCTAATTTCCAAAGCTGGAAGTGAGCTCTCAGAGGACTCAGGAGGGAGGGGGGCGGGGGCGGCCGGGAGAGGGGCTTTGCTAATTGCCCAGGCGGGAAGGAGGGGCGCGCAGCGCCAGTGTGCTGTGCTGCAGCCCATTTGGGACTGCAGGACCCACCATACTCGCTGCCCCTGCACTCCCATGCTCCAGCCTAGCCCCTGAGGCCGCGGTGTCCTGTTCCCGTTCCCGCCGCCTGCTGCCCCTCCCCGACCCATGGCTTCTCTGGAGGACCCTCTGCTCACAGGTAAAGTGACACCACGACACGCCCTCACCTGAAGCAGAAAACGCAGTCCAGGAGCTGGGCGCAGCCTCCCGCCAACCCCAGGGCACCAGGACCACCCCAGACACTGCGCCACACCCTGTCCGCAGGGGGTCAGGCCGGGACAGCGCCACAGGAGGTACCCCCCCCCTGCCAGCGGGCAGGCTAGCCCCCATAGTTCTGCACCCCCACGCGCTTTTCAGAGCCTCCTGCCATTCCCAGGGCACCCAGAACCCAGAGAGTGAGGCCTTGGGTGTTCTCTAGTGACAGATTCAAGGCAATTTTTCGACTTTGGGACTCAGAGTTAACATAGTTTTCATTTGTGATTATTATTTTTGTGTGGGGGCCGTCGCTTTTCTTTTGACCTATGCTTGTTTTCACTCCCGGTTCTGAAGAAGCCCCTAAATCCTAACCCTTTGAGGACTCCGAAAGCTCTCAGAGCAGCAGTGCTGGGGGACAGTGTGGACACATGGTTTGGTTTCTCCTCTGGCCTGCTTCTGTGGCAGCCCCGCTCTGTCCTCCTCAGACTTCAGAGCAATATCTGAACAAGTGGAGAAGCAACCAGGGGGTCAGGAAGGTGGCCACCGAAGAGTGACTTCTCTGGAGGGTGGCTGAGCTAGCAAGTGAGCATGTTAGTCCAGCTCTGCCTGCATTCAGTATGGAGCTGAACAGGGGCCAGGGAAGGGGAGGAGGAGCAGAGAGCAGGGACAAAGGGACCAAAGAGGAGATTCAGATGAAGGGAAGTAATGGGGAGGAAAGAGAAGAAACTCTAGAAGACAGGTATGTAGAAAGGAAAAGGGATGAAGTGGGCATTGGGAAAGGGCACCACCAGGGAAGGAGAGAGGGGAAGAAAAGAGGGAGGAAAGAGGAAAGGGGAAAGGGAGAAGGGAGGAGTCAGCATGCCAGGGCTCCCCCTGCATCTGAAGAAGAGGTGGCTGCTCCAGCTTGTCAAACAGGGTGCTCACTCTTTGGCCCCAGTTTCTGCTCCCAGTGCTACTGGGCTTTGCAAGGAAGGCAGGCTGTCCCTTGGGACCTACTGGAGCCCACTGGAGCCCACAGGAGGGTGGGAGAGGTAAGATGCCACCAGGTCCTGTCCTGAGCTGCTCCCAGCCACCAGCCTCACCACATGGTGCAAGAGGGACCCCAGAACAAAGGACGGACACAGGCCAGCATGTCTGCTGGTGGCCCTGGGCACTTAGCTCATCGCAGTGAACCACACGGCCTCCTCAACCCACGCTTTCAAAGCCTCCTTCTTCGCTTCTGGCTTTCATGTCTGTAGGAACATGAGCCAGATCTAACTCATCTCCGACAGACAATTCTGACTCACCCCGTGTCAGATTTTTATGAGTGGCTGTGATAGAGTAAGATAGCAATGCTCCAACAAACGGACTGTTTCCTCCCACTTGACCTCAACAGTCTTATACATTTTCTTAGCGAAAACATCTTGTCTCCTTCCATTAAGCTCATAACGTGGTCTAATAGTATACATGCGCCTTCCTTAGATGCGAAGCGATACAGAGGTCCCTTTTTTTTTTTTAATTTTACAAGGTAAAGTCAGTGAACATATCCAACTTGACGAATACGTCTCTAAAATGTCAATCCAGGCAAAGCTTTTTCTGCCTACAGTTTCGAGCCTACGTGGTGACATTTTTAAAATGCTTTCAGTCCCTCAGTGAGGCTCTTAGAAGCTAGCCAGGGCTTACTACGTGCCAGGCACTGTGTCAGGTGTTGGAGCTAAAGGGAAGGAGAGCTTGGAGGCTGGCTGGGGAGGGACATCCATGACACAAGCACAGCTAGAAACGGAGGCCAGTGCTAGAAAAGAGAGAGCAGGCTGCATGGAGAGTGTGTACCATGGGGCTTGTGAGCTCACGAATAAGTGGGAGTAACTGGAGTGGGGAGATGGGGGAGAGAAGAGGGTCTTCCCATCAATGGGAATCACCTGTGCTTGGAGGCAGGTGCCATGAGAGGTCTCCACAGGAAGAAGGAGGCAGTGTGGTTGAAGGGCAGAGAGATGGGGCAGAACAGGCATCAGTCAGTTGGAGGGGTATGAATAGACTGATGGGAGGATTATGGGTGCCTTTGGAGGACTGAGAATTTGTTAGAAGATCAGTGCAGATTTCTATGGAGACAAATGCCAGGAACTGATAGGTCTTTGAAAGGTCACTCTGGCTGCCTTTTGGCAAAGGGGTTGGTAAAAGGCACTTGCAGGTGTGAACACACCAGGTGGGAGGTGAGTGCAGGAAATCGGGTGAGGGAGCATGGGAACTTGGTCCCGGGGTATATAAGGGAGAATAGCCTTTAAGGAGTTCCACAAATTGGCACCAGCTGTGGCTTCATTACAGAGCTGGAAGGGGGAGGTGGGTGTGTCCTGGAGGTTACAGAAATTACATGAGAAAGGGAAGTCTTTTTAGATCTCTTTTTCAACTAGAGGAACTCTCACCTTATTGATAGAATTCCAGAGTGGGAACCAATGATATGAGGACATCTTTGAAATGTCTGAATATGTTCTTCAACATCTTTGCAAGTGACGAGGAGACCTTGACCTTAGGAGGCCTTGGCCCTCTTTGTAGCCAGAAAGATTTCACCTACAGATTTGGGTTCTCCCTTTTAAAGTCAAGGAGTCAGTCCTTCCAAAGGACACCTCCTATCATTTTACCCTCTCATCATACCTCACGTGCTGGCATCTCCAAGACCCTCTGTTCCAGGTTGAGAGTATCCACTTTGGCCGGGCTGGTCTTGCAAAGAACACCACAACAGGAAATCTAGAGCCTATAGTGCTATTAATAACATCATCTAAGACTGTGTTTGCTACCCTCTTGGCCTCTTCCCACCATGACTCACTGAAGCTTTTTACACATTGTATCCATTATGCTATAGTTCCCAAAGCTCATCTTCTCTAGTGCCATTAGTTTTTAGGGGACCAGGCAAACCTTAAACTTGTCCCCCTTAATTGGATCCCTGTGCCCCCACAATCTCTTTGAATGCCTTTCACCATGATTCTTGAATGAGATCTGAGACCACTGCTGGTACCTAACACTTCTTGGCACCTTGTCTGCTAGGTTCTTGGAAGAGGAGGTGGCTATGGAGGTGAGTGGGGATGGGAGTGGGAGGATTTCTCCCTTCACTTCCCTTTTTGTGTTTTCAAATAATGGGTTTTGAGGGGGAGGGAAAGGTTAACCAGACCATTTATTTTCCATCTCCCATCGATAAAATGTCACACAGGAGAGAGGTGGCAGAAACGCACTTTCAGGTTAATTTTTTTACAAGGAAGATTGACTTATGAACCTACTTTGTTATTCCCTTTCATTCAATTTCCCTGTACCTCCTTTTCTATGAAGTGTAACGGTAACCCATTATTATTTTTATTGTTGGCACGTGCTTTGTGAACCATAAAGTGTACGCTATAAATGGGAGCGCTTTTCTTTTTTTTTTTTTTTTTTTTGTAGTTTACGAAAAACTCATATTTTTTAAATTAATTTTTTATTTATTTTCAGCATAACAGTATTCATTCTTTTTGCACCACACCCAGTGCTCCATGCAAGCAGTGCCCTCTATGATACCCAACACCTGGTACCCCAACCTCCAAATCCCCCGCCCCTTCAAAACCCTCAGATTGTTTTTCAGAGTCCATAGTCTCTCATGATTCAGCTCCCCTTCCAATTTCCCCCACCTCCCTTCTCGTCTCTAACTCCCCATGTCCATGAAAAACTAATTTAAAAACATTCATCCACCAGAGTACCCAAAGGGCTCCCATATAAACTATCTGTCGTTACATTATGTCCCGATGTGGAGCTCGATCCCAGGATCCTGAGATAATGACCTGAACTGAAGGCAGAGGCTTTAACACACTGAGCCACCAGCCCCAATGTATTCTCTTCAGTACCAGAATTTGTAACCAATTGACAGATGAAAAAGGAGGCAGTCAAGTGAAAATCAATAGGTCTTAGACCTGCAAGAAATTTGAATTAGATGAATTCAGCTACTCAGGCACTGTTTCACATTTTCAGATCTCTGCAGAAAAGGGGTTAACCTTTTTACAGCATGTAAAAGAGAAGACTATAACACATACTATGTGTAAGCATGTAAATATCAAAAAATATCCCATTAGTTGCTAAGACACACAGGGCCTATATTTTCTCTCAAATTCATGAATATGTAGGAGCAATAAGTGAGAAGTGAATGTATACTTTTCACTTCGAAGTCTTTTAGAAATCTAAAATATGACTTTCTATGGTTTGTGTCTCCATATTCCTTTATTGCCAGTTTGAACAAATCCACATGCTTTGATTCAAAGGTAATAAATTCCTCTTATTTGGAAACATGATGTTTATTTTTATTCTCTCACCCTTAGCAGGTGGTTTCATTTTAGCACACTTCAGAGTTATAATTTCATGCTTATTAAAAACATTTATTATGATCTACATAGATGAATGAAACTTTTATTTTATTAAATTATTTGACAAAAAATCTGTTATTTTTAAAAATGTATTTCCTTTAGGGTTATTTTAGAGCGTTCAGAGAGGATCTAGGAGTGTGGTATTATGTAGTTTTTAAGTAGGTATGAAATGGTTATTTATAGGATTGTTTCTTTAAGGCTTATGTATATTGTCCATTATATGCTATAAAATATTTCGAAAGTAAATTTAAGGTATGTTTTACATAGTTTATTTTTTGGAAATAAATATTGAAATGACTTGTGAAATTCAGTATATTCTCAACATTAATTTATTTTGAAATTTACCAGTTGTCTACTGAACTATTATATGGCAGATATTACTTCAGACTACACTGGTAAATGAAATACTTGGCTTTGTAGAACTTTTATTTTAATGGGTGAGACAATTCAAAGCTATAAACCTTAATAAAAATTGCATAGTGCATTCAAAAAGGATGAGTACAATGGGGAAAAAGAAAAACTCGATCAGGGTGAGAAAAATCAAGGTTGCTAGGCAGGGGATGGGGAGTTAAAATTTTTAATAGGAAGATCAGGGTAGTTACAATGAAGCTGACAATTGAACAAAGGTATGGAAAGGTGATGAATTTGCGCAGAACTATCAGCAATAAGGTCACTCCAGACAAAGGAATTGGCTATCTTGAAGGCCATAAGGTTGGATCATGCCTGGCATATCTGAGGAATAGCAAGGAGGCCACTGTGAGTGACTGAAGAGTAGCAGGGAAAGAGGTCACAGAGGTTAAATGAGTGGCTAGATCATGTAAAAGCTTAGAAGTCATTGTAAAACTCTGGCTTTTATATTTGGAAACTTACTGTGTGATAGAATTTCTGCTAATAACTGAGAGTTCAATTGTCCATAAAATTTCAAGGACTCTTATTCTAGTAAGACAGAATGAAGAGAAAGAGTTCATATTTTCACATGGTGTAACAAATGCTCAGAGATGCAAGTGTAGGAAGCTATAGGATCACAGAAGAAGGCACTAAAATCACACCAATATATTTGATGACTGTGACTATATATAAATTTGTATTTTCTAGATTTTTTATAGTCATGGAATCACACTGTATATACTATTCATTGCCTGGCTTTTCTTTTCTCAGCATCATTACTTTGAGAATCTCCAATTGTAAATAGTTCATTTTGATGTTGAATAGTAATCTCTTTAATGAATAGATCATAATTTTTCTTTGCTCTATGGATGGACATTGATGAACATTTCCACTGTTTTCAATTCTTAAAAATAAAGCTGCTATGAAATTCATATACAAGTCCCTGTATGAACATAGGGCTTGTTTCTCTTGGTTAAATGCCTAGAAGTAAAATGGCTATTTTTGTAACTGCAACATATTTTGCATTTAAAAAAATTTTCAAACTATTTTCCAAAGTGGTTGTATCATGATATATGCCAACAACAGTTTAGATTTTTTGTTGCTTCTCAATCTAGCTCAGACCAAGTACAATTAGCCTTTATAATTTTAGCCATTCTAATAGATATGTAAGCATGTCTCATTATGATTTTAATTTGTATTTCTTTAATGTCTAAATGTTGAGAAATTTGTCATGTGCCTATAAGCCATCCATATACTTTTGGTGACATGTCTCTTCCATTATTTCCTTCACATGTAAAATTGGATACTCTGTTTGGTTATTAGTAAGGTTTTTTATTTTTATTCATATTTAAATAATCAGAGTAGATGTCCATTATCAGATATGTAATTTGGAAATCGCTTGTCCATCTTTACAGTTTCTCAATGGAGCTTTGATAGCTGTGTCTTTCAAGAAATATGCTACTTCTTTCCTGGTACACGGAGGTATGACTAGAACATTATCAATGTTGACCTTTGCAAAGAAAATCATGGCTTAAGATATATGTAGTCTGCAGTTGTTGGGAGTGTTCACCATCCTTGCCTCTAACTCATCTCTCACTGCCCACACATTCAGATATAGGGGAATATTGATTGACAAAATATTAATTGCCAAATAACACTAGTTAGAGAATAAGAAAAATGCAGGCACCTGATTATATAATATTACATAAATAAAATGTGTTTTTATAAGTGCTATTGGAAGTAAATTCCTCAATACTTTAATCACACAGAATGATGGAATCCTAGATTTTTTTTTCTTGTATTTACTAAGAAAATGATCATGCCTCAAGTATATTAAAATGGAATAGGGAAAATTAAAAATTGTTTTAAGATGATTTGCGTGTGTTGTGCGTATGTGAGAGAGAAAGTGAGAGAGAAAGATAAAGAAAAAGAGAAAGGGAAAGACAGAGAGGTGGCTGCAGTGAATTGATGAGTTGGAGGATAGATTTTAAAGTTTTGTCTTTTGCTTTCTACATTTCTTTTTCCTTAGGTACAAGAGAACAATCAGTAATATCTCAGAAGCCTGCTGGTAACATCAGCAGAAAGAATTAGAGGTTCCCAGAAAATTAAGATGACATATAGTTTTCCTGACATAAGAAAATCATTTTTTGTCCCCAGCTATTTTCAATGATCTATACCCCACCTGTGTACTTGCCCAAGCACACTTCTTCCAAAACTTCCTGGGAGGTTCTTAAAAAGAAATGCAAAAACCTCACTCCTTAAGGATTTTGAGGGAACAAGGCAATGGGAAAACTAACAGTCACCACCAGACCAGGAAATAGCCTAAGCTATTGAGACAATAAATCAGTGGTAAAACTCCTAGTGCTATTTCAAAAGCAATCAAGGCCTTGCATTCCTTGTCCCAGAAAATGAGCCCAAGACCCCATCTAGTTTCTATCTGCTCTTGAAGCCTGCAGAGTCCCTTTCCCTTGTCCAACAGTTACCTCTGCTTTATTCTAACGTTGAAGTTTCTGCCCTCGGTGGAATACAAGCTTCATTCAGGTGAACATGCAATACATATTGCACAAATACATATGTGGATGTGCATGCAGCCACAACCTTATGACCAACCATACACGGAATAATAAAACTCTCCCTTCTGAGTATTCATCTTAAATACTAAATAAAAATCTCTCTCCTGTTCAAACAGTCAAGGCTTTGGAACTTATTCCCTGTGATCTCCTTGTATGTTGTAAACAAAGATTCCTTTGTTTGACAACTCCACCTGTTTCTGTGATTCACCAAAGACTGACCTCAGTTAGTTCAGTTGCTGTAATGGCTTTCACTACTCTGATTCTACCTCTGCAAGTCTCCAAATTTAACTATTTTTTCTCCCAATTCTGCATGTTCTTGGCTTTAAACTGCAACTCTGAAGAGAAGATTTGCTTGTTTAAAAAAAAAAAATCAAGAAAAGGTAGTAGTAGTTAACATTGTTACTTTGAACTTCCTGCCCTAAGGGGCTCTCCTGTTCTTTCTCTTTGACTTCCTGGACTAAAACGACAGAAATTTGGCAATACATCACTCCCCAATCCAGATTACTGCCAGAACAGTTTATACTCTTAGAAAAATATTAGTTTAAAAGATCACATAATTAAATACTTAAGCATGTAGTGTAATATAGTGGTTTACAAGAAATATATTTTGGTCATCTGAATATTTGGTTTTCAACCATGGCTACTGACTCACAGCTCCTAAAACTCTTGGGATTTCCTGTGATAAGGGTGAGAGAGGTGTGTTTTGTTCTGTTAATGAAGTGACCTTCAGACCTCACTCAAGGCAAGGGCTGTTTGCCTGAAGGACCAACCACTTGGTGAAAGCCTTCACAACTTTTTGCCTCCCCTTCCTCCCAATACAGGATTATCTGGGGAGGGAAGAGGATCTGGAGATTAGATCAGCAAATGACAATGATTTAGTCAGTCATGACTATGTCATGAAGCCTCCACAGAAAAGCTGAAAGGACTGGGTTCAGAAAGCTTTTAGTTTGTGAAATGTATGAAAAGGCAGGAAGAGTGGCAGTCTTACAGAAGGTAATAGAAGCTCTGTGCCCATTCTCCATACCTTGCCCTGTGCACTTCTTTATCTATCTATTGATTTAAATCTTCTATTATATCTTTTAATAAGCTGGCAAACATAAAGTAAGTATTTTTCTGAGTTTTGTGAGTCCCTGTAGCAAATTAAAAGAACGTAAGAAGTAGGCCACTGGGACCTCCAACCTGTAGTTGCTCAGTCACAAGCACAGGTAATAACCTGGGGCCTACAGTGAGACTGGCATCTGAGGTGGGGTTGGAGATAGTCTTGGAGGACTGATCCCTTAACTGATGAAATCTTACACTATGTTCAGGTAGATAGTGTCAGAATTTAGTTGAATTCTTGGAGATCCTGCTGTTGTCTGAAAATTATTTGGCATTGTTGGTATGATGTCCTAAAACCCAAAAAGATATAGCTACCTCAAAATAAGAATACGGTTGACAGCTTATATATCAGGGATTTAAAATATACCCAATAAATAATGTAAGGAAATAAGGAAAGATTTTGAAATAAAAACAAGAATAAGAACCTAGTGGTACTAATAGATTAAATATATGTAATCTAGTTGAATTAAGAATACAATGGATAGAATACGTAATGGATTCAATAGAGATAAGAAGTCACTTAAGGATATAGTCATCTGGATACCAGCAAAGCATTAAAATTATCAATATAAAAGAGGTGTAAGATGTAGGTGATGTGTGTGGAACAAAAGCTAGAGAAGAAATTAGATTTCCTTACTACTCATAGCCTGTTGACAAGTCCTTGAAGCTCCTCTGGGGACTCAGCTGCTTCCATGTGGACACATCCACTCAGGGCAAAAAGCATTCTTAGTCCACCCCCCAGGATACTGAAAATCTACTTTCACATGTAAAAATTACTTTGGAAACTTCTTTATCTCTACTCCCCACCCCTGCCCTCAAGATATACATTGGCAATCATCTCCCAAGCATATACCCACTGATACACATCAGAAGAGTCTCTTCCCTGAGTTTTTACTAAATAGTAATAAATGACCTTTCCCTAACAATAGCTAGCCCCCTCAAGGTCCTGGAAACCTTGTTTATAAAATACCTTGGAGGCTTGTGCTATCCCTAACCTCCTCCCAAATTGAAAGTATATAATCAGCCACTCTTCATGACCCTCTCTCTCTACTCCAAATAAATAAATAAATATTTTTAAATAAAATAAAATAAATGACTTTTTTTAAATGAAAGAAGAAAAAGGAAAGAAATATTTGAATATTAATGTACATCTATTTCTCAAGCATAAAATAGTCAAGACACTGGATTAAAACTTACATACAAGAAAAGAAAGAAAATATTCATAACTAGAGTTGACTCTATGAATCCCAAACTAGGGCATACATACCAAAGACACACAAAAAAAATCACAAGTGTTAGAGAGAAAAAAAATAATTCATTAATAAAGAAACAAGAATCAGACTGACAGAATTTTTTAAAATAACATCAGATATAAAAAAGAATGAAGTAATAGCTTTATTATCTTGAAAAAAAAATCACAAATGGAAACATTTAGATCCTTATAAAATGTCATTGGCATAGGAAGGCATAATAAAAAAAATATTTTCAGGAATACAGATCACAGATAATTTGCCTTAATTTGTGTAGGCAGCACTTAAATACTAATATTATTTTAACAGTTAAAATATACTCTATGATCTTTGAGGTTGGGGAAAAGAGGATGACCAAGTCATCTTGAAATAATTCAGTTTTATGAAAAAAGTAAAAAGATCAAAAAAAAGACTTGTAGAAAAGAGAGATAAAACATATGCATAATAAAAATAAATAAATAAATAAACAGCTGGAGTGCCTGGGTGACTTAGTCGGTTCAAGTGTCTGCCTTCAGCTCAGGTGATGATCCCAGGGTCCTGGTATTGAGCCCTGCATCAGGCTCCCTGCTCAGTGGAGAGTCTGCTTCTCCCTCCCATTGAGAAAAAAAATTTGACTTATTTATTTGAGAGAGATAATCTTTAAATTTTACTTATTTATTTGAGAGAGAGTGAGAAAAGAAAAACATGCACACAGCAGAGGGAATAACAGAGGGAGAGGGAGAAGCACGCCACTGAGCAGGGAACCCCCTGCGGGTCTCTATCCCAGGACCCGGGTATTATGACCTGAGCTATAGGTAGACACTTAACTCAGGTACCCCAATAAATACAATCTTTTAAAAAAAATAAATAATAATAAAAATAAATAATATTTCAGATAGTATGATTTTTTTAATGTGAGACTTGGTATAAAAACAGGATGACATACTTGTCTAATTATAGCAAAGACTTTGATAAGTTTAGATGCAGTAGTACATAAAAAATTTAACTTCTTTCATTAACTGATAATTTAATTAGATTAAATTAAGAGACATCAAAATTTAGAGAATCTAATAGTCCTGATCTATTAATAAATGTAGCCATCCTGACCCCAAAACAAGAGTCTTCAGTAAGTATATAAGCATAAGTTGAACATTTACACAAACAGGCCATTATTTAGGCCAGAAGTATATGCCAATAAATTCCTAGAGTTAAATATCAGGCTATATTTTCCAAGAATAAGGCAATAAAATTAGAAAACAATGACCAAAATATTAAATTCATATAATTGGAAGTTAACTTCATACCTAAAAAGAAATAATACAGCTAATTCAGAAATTTTTAGAATTACAGTACTTTGGTAATATCAACTCTCAAAATGAGTAACGGACAGGTGGGGCTAGCAAGAGACTCGTGGGAGGATTAAATCATGGGCCCCTGTATCTCAGGTGCAGTAGAAGCAGTGGATTTGGAATTTCAGTTTTTCCACAACGTTCCACCACAAGCTGGTTAGAACTGTGCAAAAGCAGGAAGGGAAGCCCCAGTAAAGTGGACTGGGGATGCCAGAAGGGGAGGCTGGAAGGGGGCGCCTGGTGCTCAGTGCCCATTACAGACCCCACATTGCAATCCCCCACAGGAGAGACTCACCAATTTTAGACCCCACAGGGGAAGCTGGAGGTTCATCTCCTGACTTTTTGTAGGATCTTTGCAGCTCAGCTGGTGAGAATTCTCCATCACCCTGCCTTTCTCCAAGGGACTTTTCCTCAAGCACCCTTCCCAACTTCTTCCTCCTCCATGAAATAATGTTCCTCTCCTTTGTTTCTCGCACTTGCCTGTGTTGGGACCTTAGCTTGCTCAGCCCAGACTGCCATTCTCTGCTCTTCCCAATTAAACCCATGCTGCTGGTCAAATAACTGGCAGATTGAGTTTAAGGCCAATTGAACTATTAAATTCAAGAACTTGCAAGGAACAAAATCAATATGCACAAATTAGTGGCACTCCTAGGTGCTCCGAAGGAACCATCAGAAAGAGACTGCGGAAAACGATCTCATTTACACCTGCATCCAAGACAGCAAGATACCTGGGAGGCCCCTGAACCAAGAAGGTGACAGACCTGTCCTCTGACAGCCCTGCAACAATGACGACAGACAGGGAGGGGTACACACAGAGATGGGGAGGCACTGTGCTCAGGGAAGAACCCACACTGGGAAAATACCTACTCTCCCCAAAACCGTCTACAGAGTCCTCACTCTGGCTCCCGAATTTCCGGACTCGGTGCAAGCCTGGAGTGGGTGTGGACAGGGGAAGGACCCCGCAGGGCTGAGGTGGGGAGAGCACAAGCACCGAAGCAGGGGGACGCTCCCTGACTGCAGACCATCTGAGGAGCCCAAGGAACCTAATCCGCGAGCACACAAACACAGATGAGGACCTAGGAGCACCCGAGCCCAGAAAGGGGGGACCCCACAGCCCCGCGCACAGCACAGCAGGAGGCCACGTCTCCTCACACAAAACGACGGAAGCCCCAGTGTCTACACAGGGCGCCCTTCCTCTGTGGGGTCCTGAGACCACGAACCCCTTGACAGTGCACTCAGGCGGCTTCTCCTCAGCTCCTCCAGCATCTGGTCCTTAGGAGGTTGGACTGCTGCCAGTGTGGGCGCGTCCTCCACAACGGGTCCGGTCAGTGTGGATGCAGAGCCACACCCTCCTCAGCTTGTCCTGTCAGGGTGGGAGGCGCCCCACATTCTCCAGAAGTCTCCACAGTGGGTCCTGAAGAGGCGGGGCTCTGGTCCCAGCTGTGGCTGTGCAGCCTTGGCTCAGGGCGGAGCTGGGGTCTGGCGCCCTCTGCAGGCGGTGCAAGGCAGTGCAGGACTGTGGGAGCTCACCCTTCAGTGGAAGGTCCTGCTCCCTCCTGGGGTCCAGCTGATGCCATTTCATTCCGGAAATTCAAGCTGCATGGAGCCCAATACCCCCCAACTTCCCCCCAAATAGCTAAGGAACAATGAATTGGAAACAATGTGGAATTACAACAGTCCTTGACCCAAACAGTGTCACTGAACATGGCCCTGATGCAGACCCACACTCTGACCTCAACTTGGTCTCAAGCCTGGACCCTACCCTAATCCAAGACCCTAACCCTAGCCCCCAACCCAAACAATGTTCACAAGAATCAAAAGGTAGAAACTGCAAATATCCATCAATGGCAAGTGCCTAAGCAAAGTGTGGTGAAGCATTTGAATTTGGGTACAGGTTCAGGTTTTAGTCAGAGTTCTAGATCAGGCTTTGGGTTTAGTGTTAGGGTGAGGGTTTAGAGTGAAGGACAAGGGAACAGAGTTATAGTTTAGGGCTTTAAGTTTATGATTTAGGCTTTAAGACTCAGGGCTTATGGGATAAAGTTCAAGGTCAAATTTGGGGTTTGACTTCATGCTGAGATTTGGGTTCAGGTTTCATGACTTGGAGGTCTGGTTTAGGGTTTGGGTTCGTGGTTCAGGGCTTGGATCCAGGGCTCAGGTACAGGCTTTGGGTTCCATTCCAGGTTTGGGATTCAGGGTTCTAGTTTGGGCTTTAAGGTCAGCTTAGGTTTCAGCGTTGGTAGGGTTTAAGGTTAGGTTTAGGGATGACACATTTTCTTCAGTTGTCATCATGGACAAAATAATTCTATCTGAAGTTTCTAAGTCAGAAATGTATTTCATCTGGGGGCGCCTGGGTGGCTCCGTGTGTTAAGCCTCTGCCTTGGGCTCAGGTCATGATCTCAGGGTCCTGGGATCGAGCCCTTCATCAGGCTCTCTGCTTGACGGGGAGCCTGCTTCCCCATCTTTCTCTCTGCCTGCCTCTCTGCCTACTTGTGATCTCTGTCTGTCAAATAAATAGAATTAGTAAAAGCTATTATATGATCTTTTACAAACCATTTCCTATCTTTGCATTCTCATGTGCCAAGAGAGACAGGGGTTATTTAAAACCCTGAAGAGAGTGCTCTTGCTTTTAAATTGCCTGTAACCTTCGTGTAATAGATTTATGATTGATGATAGATTTAGTTAAAATATAACTATTTAAAATATTTACTCTCAGTAAACGATTTCAACCTATGCTCATTTAAGTAACTTGGTGCATAATCCCTTTTCTATTAAACCATAGTGCAAGGACCAATGCCGCGTTTCTGAGAGAACCCCAAGCTATTTTTCTAGAATGGCTGTATGCTATATATGGCGTCCTGTTTTCACTCCCTTTGTGGAGCACCTACCCTGGAGGTCATGTAATAACCAATGACCAAAAAAACAAACAAGAAACCCAAACATCCAGGTCGAAGTGCCATCCCTGCCTGGAGTGGAGGAGACTGCTCAGACAGATCCCAGGCAGGCATCTCAGCCCAGGCCTGTGCTGGGGAAGCTGGTTCCTGGCTTTGGGCGCAATCTGGAAGCCAGCAAACTGACCCAAGAGTGCAGCTGGCGTTTAGGACTGATGATCTTTTCGCAGCCAGGCTGCGCGTGGACACCCGCTCAGGGAGCCAGGCTAGGAGGCTGCCCAGGGCAGGCGCTGGCAATGCAGCAGCATGCCAGGGCTTAGCCCCGCACCCCAGCATGGGCTCCGGCCTCAGAAGTGAGGGGGCGGGGCCAGCGCAGAGAAGGGTCTTTGCTAATTTCCAAAGCTGGAAGTGAGCTCTCAGAGGACTCAGGAGGGAGGGGGGCGGGGGCGGCCGGGAGAGGGGCTTTGCTAATTGCCCAGGCGGGAAGGAGGGGCGCGCAGCGCCAGTGTGCTGTGCTGCAGCCCATTTGGGACTGCAGGACCCACCATACTCGCTGCCCCTGCACTCCCATGCTCCAGCCTAGCCCCTGAGGCCGCGGTGTCCTGTTCCCGTTCCCGCCGCCTGCTGCCCCTCCCCGACCCATGGCTTCTCTGGAGGACCCTCTGCTCACAGGTAAAGTGACACCACGACACGCCCTCACCTGAAGCAGAAAACGCAGTCCAGGAGCTGGGCGCAGCCTCCCGCCAACCCCAGGGCACCAGGACCACCCCAGACGCTGCGCCACACCCTGTCCGCAGGGGGTCAGGCCGGGACAGCGCCACAGGAGGTACCCCCCCCCCTGCCAGCGGGCAGGCTAGCCCCCATAGTTCTGCACCCCCACGCGCTTTTCAGAGCCTCCTGCCATTCCCAGGGCACCCAGAACCCAGAGAGTGAGGCCTTGGGTGTTCTCTAGTGACAGATTCAAGGCAATTTTTCGACTTTGGGACTCAGAGTTAACATAGTTTTCATTTGTGATTATTATTTTTGTGTGGGGGCCGTCGCTTTTCTTTTGACCTATGCTTGTTTTCACTCCCGGTTCTGAAGAAGCCCCTAAATCCTAACCCTTTGAGGACTCCGAAAGCTCTCAGAGCAGCAGTGCTGGGGGACAGTGTGGACACATGGTTTGGTTTCTCCTCTGGCCTGCTTCTGTGGCAGCCCCGCTCTGTCCTCCTCAGACTTCAGAGCAATATCTGAACAAGTGGAGAAGCAACCAGGGGGTCAGGAAGGTGGCCACCGAAGAGTGACTTCTCTGGAGGGTGGCTGAGCTAGCAAGTGAGCATGTTAGTCCAGCTCTGCCTGCATTCAGTATGGAGCTGAACAGGGGCCAGGGAAGGGGAGGAGGAGCAGAGAGCAGGGACAAAGGGACCAAAGAGGAGATTCAGATGAAGGGAAGTAATGGGGAGGAAAGAGAAGAAACTCTAGAAGACAGGTATGTAGAAAGGAAAAGGGATGAAGTGGGCATTGGGAAAGGGCACCACCAGGGAAGGAGAGAGGGGAAGAAAAGAGGGAGGAAAGAGGAAAGGGGAAAGGGAGAAGGGAGGAGTCAGCATGCCAGGGCTCCCCCTGCATCTGAAGAAGAGGTGGCTGGTCCAGCTTGTCAAACAGGGTGCTCACTCTTTGGCCCCAGTTTCTGCTCCCAGTGCTACTGGGCTTTGCAAGGAAGGCAGGCTGTCCCTTGGGACCTACTGGAGCCCACTGGAGCCCACAGGAGGGTGGGAGAGGTAAGATGCCACCAGGTCCTGTCCTGAGCTGCTCCCAGCCACCAGCCTCACCACATGGTGCAAGAGGGACCCCAGAACAAAGGACGGACACAGGCCAGCATGTCTGCTGGTGGCCCTGGGCACTTAGCTCATCGCAGTGAACCACACGGCCTCCTCAACCCACGCTTTCAAAGCCTCCTTCTTCGCTTCTGGCTTTCATGTCTGTAGGAACATGAGCCAGATCTAACTCATCTCCGACAGACAATTCTGACTCACCCCGTGTCAGATTTTTATGAGTGGCTGTGATAGAGTAAGATAGCAATGCTCCAACAAACGGACTGTTTCCTCCCACTTGACCTCAACAGTCTTATACATTTTCTTAGCGAAAACATCTTGTCTCCTTCCATTAAGCTCATAACGTGGTCTAATAGTATACATGCGCCTTCCTTAGATGCGAAGCGATACAGAGGTCCCTTTTTTTTTTTTTAATTTTACAAGGTAAAGTCAGTGAACATATCCAACTTGACGAATACGTCTCTAAAATGTCAATCCAGGCAAAGCTTTTTCTGCCTACAGTTTCGAGCCTACGTGGTGACATTTTTAAAATGCTTTCAGTCCCTCAGTGAGGCTCTTAGAAGCTAGCCAGGGCTTACTACGTGCCAGGCACTGTGTCAGGTGTTGGAGCTAAAGGGAAGGAGAGCTTGGAGGCTGGCTGGGGAGGGACATCCATGACACAAGCACAGCTAGAAACGGAGGCCAGTGCTAGAAAAGAGAGAGCAGGCTGCATGGAGAGTGTGTACCATGGGGCTTGTGAGCTCACGAATAAGTGGGAGTAACTGGAGTGGGGAGATGGGGGAGAGAAGAGGGTCTTCCCATCAATGGGAATCACCTGTGCTTGGAGGCAGGTGCCATGAGAGGTCTCCACAGGAAGAAGGAGGCAGTGTGGTTGAAGGGCAGAGAGATGGGGCAGAACAGGCATCAGTCAGTTGGAGGGGTATGAATAGACTGATGGGAGGATTATGGGTGCCTTTGGAGGACTGAGAATTTGTTAGAAGATCAGTGCAGATTTCTATGGAGACAAATGCCAGGAACTGATAGGTCTTTGAAAGGTCACTCTGGCTGCCTTTTGGCAAAGGGGTTGGTAAAAGGCACTTGCAGGTGTGAACACACCAGGTGGGAGGTGAGTGCAGGAAATCGGGTGAGGGAGCATGGGAACTTGGTCCCGGGGTATATAAGGGAGAATAGCCTTTAAGGAGTTCCACAAATTGGCACCAGCTGTGGCTTCATTACAGAGCTGGAAGGGGGAGGTGGGTGTGTCCTGGAGGTTACAGAAATTACATGAGAAAGGGAAGTCTTTTTAGATCTCTTTTTCAACTAGAGGAACTCTCACCTTATTGATAGAATTCCAGAGTGGGAACCAATGATATGAGGACATCTTTGAAATGTCTGAATATGTTCTTCGACATCTTTGCAAGTGACGAGGAGACCTTGACCTTAGGAGGCCTTGGCCCTCTTTGTAGCCAGAAAGATTTCACCTACAGATTTGGGTTCTCCCTTTTAAAGTCAAGGAGTCAGTCCTTCCAAAGGACACCTCCTATCATTTTACCCTCTCATCATACCTCACGTGCTGGCATCTCCAAGACCCTCTGTTCCAGGTTGAGAGTATCCACTTTGGCCGGGCTGGTCTTGCAAAGAACACCACAACAGGAAATCTAGAGCCTATAGTGCTATTAATAACATCATCTAAGACTGTGTTTGCTACCCTCTTGGCCTCTTCCCACCATGACTCACTGAAGCTTTTTACACATTGTATCCATTATGCTATAGTTCCCAAAGCTCATCTTCTCTAGTGCCATTAGTTTGTAGGGGACCAGGCAAACCTTAAACTTGTCCCCCTTAATTGGATCCCTGTGCCCCCACAATCTCTTTGAATGCCTTTCACCATGATTCTTGAATGAGATCTGAGACCACTGCTGGTACCTAACACTTCTTGGCACCTTGTCTGCTAGGTTCTTGGAAGAGGAGGTGGCTATGGAGGTGAGTGGGGATGGGAGTGGGAGGATTTCTCCCTTCACTTCCCTTTTTGTGTTTTCAAATAATGGGTTTTGAGGGGGAGGGAAAGGTTAACCAGACCATTTATTTTCCATCTCCCATCGATAAAATGTCACACAGGAGAGAGGTGGCAGAAACGCACTTTCAGGTTAATTTTTTTACAAGGAAGATTGACTTATGAACCTACTTTGTTATTCCCTTTCATTCAATTTCCCTGTACCTCCTTTTCTATGAAGTGTAACGGTAACCCATTATTATTTTTATTGTTGGCACGTGCTTTGTGAACCATAAAGTGTACGCTATAAATGGGAGCGCTTTTCTTTCTTTTTTTTTTTTTTGTAGTTTACGAAAAACTAATATTTTTTAAATTAATTTTTTATTTATTTTCAGCATAACAGTATTCATTCTTTTTGCACCACACCCAGTGCTCCATGCAAGCAGTGCCCTCTATGATACCCAACACCTGGTACCCCAACCTCCAAATCCCCCGCCCCTTCAAAACCCTCAGATTGTTTTTCAGAGTCCATAGTCTCTCATGATTCAGCTCCCCTTCCAATTTCCCCCACCTCCCTTCTCGTCTCTAACTCCCCATGTCCATGAAAAACTAATTTAAAAACATTCATCCACCAGAGTACCCAAAGGGCTCCCATATAAACTATCTGTCGTTACATTATGTCCCGACGTGGAGCTCGATCCCAGGATCCTGAGATCATGACCTGAACTGAAGGCAGAGGCTTTAACACACTGAGCCACCAGCCCCAATGTATTCTCTTCAGTACCAGAATTTGTAACCAATTGACAGATGAAAAAGGAGGCAGTCAAGTGAAAATCAATAGGTCTTAGACCTGCAAGAAATTTGAATTAGATGAATTCAGCTACTCAGGCACTGTTTCACATTTTCAGATCTCTGCAGAAAAGGGGTTAACCTTTTTACAGCATGTAAAAGAGAAGACTATAACACATACTATGTGTAAGCATGTAAATATCAAAAAATATCCCATTAGTTGCTAAGACACACAGGGCCTATATTTTCTCTCAAATTCATGAATATGTAGGAGCAATAAGTGAGAAGTGAATGTATACTTTTCACTTCGAAGTCTTTTAGAAATCTAAAATATGACTTTCTATGGTTTGTGTCTCCATATTCCTTTATTGCCAGTTTGAACAAATCCACATGCTTTGATTCAAAGGTAATAAATTCCTCTTATTTGGAAACATGATGTTTATTTTTATTCTCTCACCCTTAGCAGGTGGTTTCATTTTAGCACACTTCAGAGTTATAATTTCATGCTTATTAAAAACATTTATTATGATCTACATAGATGAATGAAACTTTTATTTTATTAAATTATTTGACAAAAAATCTGTTATTTTTAAAAATGTATTTCCTTTAGGGTTATTTTAGAGCGTTCAGAGAGGATCTAGGAGTGTGGTATTATGTAGTTTTTAAGTAGGTATGAAATGGTTATTTATAGGATTGTTTCTTTAAGGCTTATGTATATTGTCCATTATATGCTATAAAATATTTCGAAAGTAAATTTAAGGTATGTTTTACATAGTTTATTTTTTGGAAATAAATATTGAAATGACTTGTGAAATTCAGTATATTCTCAACATTAATTTATTTTGAAATTTACCAGTTGTCTACTGAACTATTATATGGCAGATATTACTTCAGACTACACTGGTAAATGAAATACTTGGCTTTGTAGAACTTTTATTTTAATGGGTGAGACAATTCAAAGCTATAAACCTTAATAAAAATTGCATAGTGCATTCAAAAAGGATGAGTACAATGGGGAAAAAGAAAAACTCGATCAGGGTGAGAAAAATCAAGGTTGCTAGGCAGGGGATGGGGAGTTAAAATTTTTAATAGGAAGATCAGGGTAGTTACAATGAAGCTGACAATTGAACAAAGGTATGGAAAGGTGATGAATTTGCGCAGAACTATCAGCAATAAGGTCACTCCAGACAAAGGAATTGGCTATCTTGAAGGCCATAAGGTTGGATCATGCCTGGCATATCTGAGGAATAGCAAGGAGGCCACTGTGAGTGACTGAAGAGTAGCAGGGAAAGAGGTCACAGAGGTTAAATGAGTGGCTAGATCATGTAAAAGCTTAGAAGTCATTGTAAAACTCTGGCTTTTATATTTGGAAACTTACTGTGTGATAGAATTTCTGCTAATAACTGAGAGTTCAATTGTCCATAAAATTTCAAGGACTCTTATTCTAGTAAGACAGAATGAAGAGAAAGAGTTCATATTTTCACATGGTGTAACAAATGCTCAGAGATGCAAGTGTAGGAAGCTATAGGATCACAGAAGAAGGCACTAAAATCACACCAATATATTTGATGACTGTGACTATATATAAATTTGTATTTTCTAGATTTTTTATAGTCATGGAATCACACTGTATATACTATTCATTGCCTGGCTTTTCTTTTCTCAGCATCATTACTTTGAGAATCTCCAATTGTAAATAGTTCATTTTGATGTTGAATAGTAATCTCTTTAATGAATAGATCATAATTTTTCTTTGCTCTATGGATGGACATTGATGAACATTTCCACTGTTTTCAATTCTTAAAAATAAAGCTGCTATGAAATTCATATACAAGTCCCTGTATGAACATAGGGCTTGTTTCTCTTGGTTAAATGCCTAGAAGTAAAATGGCTATTTTTGTAACTGCAACATATTTTGCATTTAAAAAAATTTTCAAACTATTTTCCAAAGTGGTTGTATCATGATATATGCCAACAACAGTTTAGATTTTTTGTTGCTTCTCAATCTAGCTCAGACCAAGTACAATTAGCCTTTATAATTTTAGCCATTCTAATAGATATGTAAGCATGTCTCATTATGATTTTAATTTGTATTTCTTTAATGTCTAAATGTTGAGAAATTTGTCATGTGCCTATAAGCCATCCATATACTTTTGGTGACATGTCTCTTCCATTATTTCCTTCACATGTAAAATTGGATACTCTGTTTGGTTATTAGTAAGGTTTTTTATTTTTATTCATATTTAAATAATCAGAGTAGATGTCCATTATCAGATATGTAATTTGGAAATCGCTTGTCCATCTTTACAGTTTCTCAATGGAGCTTTGATAGCTGTGTCTTTCAAGAAATATGCTACTTCTTTCCTGGTACACGGAGGTATGACTAGAACATTATCAATGTTGACCTTTGCAAAGAAAATCATGGCTTAAGATATATGTAGTCTGCAGTTGTTGGGAGTGTTCACCA
This sequence comes from Mustela nivalis, assembly GCF_964662115.1. Lineage (NCBI taxonomy): Eukaryota > Metazoa > Chordata > Mammalia > Carnivora > Mustelidae > Mustela > Mustela nivalis. The sequence continues at coordinate 1,263,229 of NW_028136418.1, forward strand.
TCCTTGCCTCTAACTCATCTCTCACTGCCCACACATTCAGATATAGGGGAATATTGATTGACAAAATATTAATTGCCAAATAACACTAGTTAGAGAATAAGAAAAATGCAGGCACCTGATTATATAATATTACATAAATAAAATGTGTTTTTATAAGTGCTATTGGAAGTAAATTCCTCAATACTTTAATCACACAGAATGATGGAATCCTAGATTTTTTTTTCTTGTATTTACTAAGAAAATGATCATGCCTCAAGTATATTAAAATGGAATAGGGAAAATTAAAAATTGTTTTAAGATGATTTGCGTGTGTTGTGCGTATGTGAGAGAGAAAGTGAGAGAGAAAGATAAAGAAAAAGAGAAAGGGAAAGACAGAGAGGTGGCTGCAGTGAATTGATGAGTTGGAGGATAGATTTTAAAGTTTTGTCTTTTGCTTTCTACATTTCTTTTTCCTTAGGTACAAGAGAACAATCAGTAATATCTCAGAAGCCTGCTGGTAACATCAGCAGAAAGAATTAGAGGTTCCCAGAAAATTAAGATGACATATAGTTTTCCTGACATAAGAAAATCATTTTTTGTCCCCAGCTATTTTCAATGATCTATACCCCACCTGTGTACTTGCCCAAGCACACTTCTTCCAAAACTTCCTGGGAGGTTCTTAAAAAGAAATGCAAAAACCTCACTCCTTAAGGATTTTGAGGGAACAAGGCAATGGGAAAACTAACAGTCACCACCAGACCAGGAAATAGCCTAAGCTATTGAGACAATAAATCAGTGGTAAAACTCCTAGTGCTATTTCAAAAGCAATCAAGGCCTTGCATTCCTTGTCCCAGAAAATGAGCCCAAGACCCCATCTAGTTTCTATCTGCTCTTGAAGCCTGCAGAGTCCCTTTCCCTTGTCCAACAGTTACCTCTGCTTTATTCTAACGTTGAAGTTTCTGCCCTCGGTGGAATACAAGCTTCATTCAGGTGAACATGCAATACATATTGCACAAATACATATGTGGATGTGCATGCAGCCACAACCTTATGACCAACCATACACGGAATAATAAAACTCTCCCTTCTGAGTATTCATCTTAAATACTAAATAAAAATCTCTCTCCTGTTCAAACAGTCAAGGCTTTGGAACTTATTCCCTGTGATCTCCTTGTATGTTGTAAACAAAGATTCCTTTGTTTGACAACTCCACCTGTTTCTGTGATTCACCAAAGACTGACCTCAGTTAGTTCAGTTGCTGTAATGGCTTTCACTACTCTGATTCTACCTCTGCAAGTCTCCAAATTTAACTATTTTTTCTCCCAATTCTGCATGTTCTTGGCTTTAAACTGCAACTCTGAAGAGAAGATTTGCTTGTTTAAAAAAAAAAATCAAGAAAAGGTAGTAGTAGTTAACATTGTTACTTTGAACTTCCTGCCCTAAGGGGCTCTCCTGTTCTTTCTCTTTGACTTCCTGGACTAAAACGACAGAAATTTGGCAATACATCACTCCCCAATCCAGATTACTGCCAGAACAGTTTATACTCTTAGAAAAATATTAGTTTAAAAGATCACATAATTAAATACTTAAGCATGTAGTGTAATATAGTGGTTTACAAGAAATATATTTTGGTCATCTGAATATTTGGTTTTCAACCATGGCTACTGACTCACAGCTCCTAAAACTCTTGGGATTTCCTGTGATAAGGGTGAGAGAGGTGTGTTTTGTTCTGTTAATGAAGTGACCTTCAGACCTCACTCAAGGCAAGGGCTGTTTGCCTGAAGGACCAACCACTTGGTGAAAGCCTTCACAACTTTTTGCCTCCCCTTCCTCCCAATACAGGATTATCTGGGGAGGGAAGAGGATCTGGAGATTAGATCAGCAAATGACAATGATTTAGTCAGTCATGACTATGTCATGAAGCCTCCACAGAAAAGCTGAAAGGACTGGGTTCAGAAAGCTTTTAGTTTGTGAAATGTATGAAAAGGCAGGAAGAGTGGCAGTCTTACAGAAGGTAATAGAAGCTCTGTGCCCATTCTCCATACCTTGCCCTGTGCACTTCTTTATCTATCTATTGATTTAAATCTTCTATTATATCTTTTAATAAGCTGGCAAACATAAAGTAAGTATTTTTCTGAGTTTTGTGAGTCCCTGTAGCAAATTAAAAGAACGTAAGAAGTAGGCCACTGGGACCTCCAACCTGTAGTTGCTCAGTCACAAGCACAGGTAATAACCTGGGGCCTACAGTGAGACTGGCATCTGAGGTGGGGTTGGAGATAGTCTTGGAGGACTGATCCATTAACTGATGAAATCTTACACTATGTTCAGGTAGATAGTGTCAGAATTTAGTTGAATTCTTGGAGATCCTGCTGTTGTCTGAAAATTATTTGGCATTGTTGGTATGATGTCCTAAAACCCAAAAA